>NC_035436.2:22681879-23996833 GCF_002127325.2 Helianthus annuus | reverse complement strand
TGTTATTACTGCGATCAGTTAGGACATCAGATTGCAGAGTGTAAGAGGAAAGAAGAAGATGAAGCCTCTCAACTCATTCGTTTAGCAATAAACACGGGATCACAATCACAGAAGGGGGTTGATGATAATGATCAATATGATCGGTGTTCAGAGTTCATGGTGGTCGGTACAGACGGAAGTTATTGGTCGAATATCTGGTATGTTAGTAAATCATTTAAACGACACTATTCTGGAAACATAAACATGTTTAAACGAATCAAAAAACTGTATGAAGTTGAAACAAACACTGGGGAATGTAATTTTTATTTCATTCAAGGACTTGGTGTTGTTGAAATGATTTCCGGATCAGAAAAACTAAGAATTCAGAGTGTATTTTATACACCAGACATTGATCGGAACATCCTGAGTTTTGATCAATTAATAACACAAGGTTATACGGTTTAATTTATGGGTGAGAAATGTAAAATATATCCAACTTTTAGTATTCCTACAATCGATAAAAGAAATGATATCACATGTTACTCACGAGAAGATGATGTTGGTAACAAAGAAAAAGAAGAGATGCTCAGATCTGAAACCGCATATGAGAAATTCAAGAATGATTACTTGAATTCATATTTCGAAAGTTTAAACATATCATCGGAGGAACCGGACTGGAACGTAATGATATTGCAAGCAATGTCATTCAACGAATTCCAAGACTGCAAAGCCCTTATGGATATGTTGGAAGATGATGGATATGTTGGAAAGTATAAGTTTTTCATAGAAAAGAAGTTCGAAGATATGGTCGATTGGTTCTTAAAGGTTAAACTGGAAATCAACTCAAGACCATTACCTACCTATGCCGAGAATAACAGGAAAGTCAGCCTGTTGGACCTGTAATTAGCGGTCAAAAGAGAGGGTGGTCATCGACGTGTGACAGACAATCATATGTGGGCGGTGATAGCAAAAGATATGGGTCTTGATTATAATGATGCAGAACTAATGAGGCTTATGTACGCCATGTATTTAGACGTACTGGTTTATTACTACAAGATCAAGTGCACTCAAGAAGCTGCAGCCGAAAAGGAAGTCTGTGAAGATGTCGGTGAAAAGAGAAGAACCAGAAGCATGGAGATGGAAGCCGGAACAAGTGAACAGCCTGCTGCTGAACAGGAAGGAGCAACAGACGAACATTTCGCATTCTTTGTTGGGAATGATTGGTATGGGTTAAAGAGATTAAAGCAAAGGAAGAGGTTTGATTTTCGGAGGGCTGAAAAAGCAGTAAACGAAGCGAATGATAGTGTGCTGAAACACTCGCGAAAAGGAATTAAGTTTATGGGGAGTGATTGTTAGCATTATAAACTTAATATGTTATGATTATGTATAATATTCGAATTCTATGTATGATTTATACTTAATATGTGTAACAAAGTGTAATAAGTGAACGGTTATGTGGCAAGGGTTGACACCGTTTAAACGGTTGGTTTCCCTCCAAATTTCAACCGCCACCAACCAACCCTATATATATACATTGCCGGCAGTTATGTCCGGCACCAAGATTCAATTTCATTCGATCTTGAATTCCAATAATATTCCTGTATATCTCTTTGATAATCATGGATTCTAAATCCACAAGTATTTCCGCTGCAAGTACAAATTCTATTCCAACATGTTCTGTCATAATATGATTAATCTTGTACCATGAAATTTCCATGTTCCCTTTCCATATTAGAGGTGACAATTTTGACCCATAAAATAACAAATAAGTCGATTTAGTTATGCTATGTTTGAAGCGGGTCAATATTTTATGTTGAGAAGTACCCTTTTGTTTTATTGAATACAACAGCAGCTTTTAACCTTTCTTCATTTTGTGTTCGTACAATCCTTTTTCACTTCCATATTTGAGAGTATATAATATATCTCTATTAACACCACTCGTCCATACTAAGGTAATGCGTAGTGGGGCGCTTTGCCAGAAGATAGCGCCGTCAAAACGCCCAAACACCAAAACTTTGGGCGCTATGAATGAAAATTGGGGTTGTGGCGCGATAATTTTAACGGCGGTATGGGATTTGCTTTTGAAGTGTTGACCAATCAAAAATTATTAAGGGTTTTTATAATATTCTAATGAAATTGAAAATTAAGAATTAGGTAATGATGGGTAGGGGCTTTATGACTACGGACTCTAGTGATATAACGCCCCATAAAGCCCCCGTGTGACGTGGCACGAAACGTGTCGCATAACGCCCCACAAGGGGCTTTATGACTACGGATGGCCTAAGTGAGTGTCGGAGGGGACTGAAACCGACACACGTGGATTACCGCATTGGTTTTCAGTGTTTCCTTGTTTAGGCTATTTGCTATCTAATTCTAGAGTAGTGGGTTTAATGTCTGTAGTGGGTTTAATGTCTAATCATGTTCTTATGTTTATTTTCTTTGTTTGTAATCCTTTAAAAAGGCCAACTGTTTATATGAAAAACCATGAGGAAACTGCTCCATACTAATAATACTCAGGGAGTTGCGTATATTAACTATTGGGATTCAGATGTTTGGAATTCATATCAAATCTACAAATAATTTTTTTTTCTAAGATAATTCACCTTCAGTTAGTGAAACTGATTCCAGTTAGTGAAATTGATTCCCAAATCTGAGGCGCTGTCCGAGTTTGACCCAGTCATCCCCGAGATTGAACGAGTCTGACCGAATCCTTCGGGTACCGCCGAGTCAAGCCCGGGTTTGAACTTTGACTGAGTTGATGATTCTGGCCAATTCCGCCAAGTCATGCCCGAGTTTGACCGAGTCCAATTCTGGTTACCACGTTGGTGAAAATCGCAACTGAGGAATCTTGATCCCAAGGCCAAATCGGCGGAGTTTTACAATATGGTTGGTATTGTTATGTTGTGAAAAGGAGCCAAGTAAGTGAAAAGTTACTTTTTATATAGAGTAGACGGAGAATTATTGTAGCTATCTACCCTACATTTGAAGGTTTTTTTTTTTTTTTTTTTTTTTTTTTTTTTTTTTTTTTTGAGAACTTAGAGATCAAAAGGAGAACAAAGGCACTGATGTGAGTGGAAGAGAAAAAAAGAAAGAAAGAGAGAATCAGAAGTATGGAACAGAGGTGCACAAAAAGCCGGTTCTGGAAGCAGACCTAGGTATTGCCAAGAAGGCAAGAACCGGTTATTGGGAAATTGGTTTCATATTGGTTCTACATTTTTGATATAGGAATCAGTTCCATACCCAAGTTATAAAAGCCGTTTTTTTTTTAACTGGACCCTAGAATTGGTTCCATACTATACGCGATAATTATAAACTAAAATGTAAAATGTAATTGTATACTTTTGATTTCTTTGGTAATGTTTTGTTAAACTAAAATAACATATAAATAAAATCTAGAGTTCATTTTGTTAACTTTATTTTTTTATTACTAATAAAAAATTTAAAAATAAGATAAAATCCGGCTTCTTATACATGGTTCCGTACCAAGTATTATACCTCACCTTACCCGGTTCCTATCGGGTGTGGTTTTCCACTCTAAAAACGAGTTCCCTACCATAACAGGTTCCTCTTTGACTATACTCGGAACCAGTTTGGAAACGAAAGGAAAAACCCAAAAAAACATAATTTTGTGCAGCTTTAGTAAGCAGGATCTGATCTTACCAAGCGTTCGATTAGAATAACACTGAATCTTATAGTGAGCCGCGGCCTACCAATGGACATCCGGGCCTCCGACGGGCTTTGGGCCTTCTCAGCTTTAACAAATTTCAGGCCACGCTCTATTAAACCCAAACATTTTTTTTTTGAACGGCAAATTTGGATCACTGACGGACCACTGGAGTATCATCGTGCCACTAGCGGAAGCACCCGAACATATCCATCTCCACTAGGCATAATGCCTATACACCAATTCAGGAGGAAATCCAATAAATATGGAAAACCCCCCTTGTGAGAATCGAACCCAGGACCTATTGGTCCCAAAATTTTATCTCACCTCCAAGATGCCACTAGGCAATAAAGCCATGGACAAACCACAACATTAATCTCCGGTTCACCTTTCATGGGTAAGCACAAAAATAATGTCCGGTTTTTCTGTTTAATCTTTCAATTTCAAAGGGTAAAGCACAAATTAATCTCTGGCGATATTCAGGGCAGGGCATGTTTGGCTAAGCTTTTTGAAACAAATTATTGACTTATTAGTTTTTTTAAAAGTCATAAGCTCCAAAATGATGTTTGGCAATGACGGTGTATGTGAGGGGAAACAACCAATAAGTCACTCTATACTGACTTTTACAAAAAGCCAATAAGTCAATAAGTTGTTTCAAAAAGCTTAGCCAAACATGCCCTCAATCTTTGAATACTTCTTATGAAACTACACAGACAACAACCATTCATATCTGCAATTCAATTTCTCAGTTCTTCACAAGGTAACCTTTTACTTTCACCTTCCTTTTGCTGAAGTGATTGTGTTTATTGAATTTACAACACCTGATTAGGTCACAAGTGTATATCATATAGCCAAGGTAACAAATCTGGCGAGTTAAAAACATATGCACACCATATGTTTGATAAAATGCTTGTGTGAGATAAAGCCTCTTGAGTTCACAACTGTATATCCTAAACCCAAGGTAACATGGCTGATTAGTTAAAATCATATGCACACAACGTGTTTGATAAAATGTTTGCGTGAGATAAACCCTTTCAAGATGGGTGATAAAATGCTTCTTAATCCGCAGCCTAGTTCAGCAACCTGTTTGATAAAATGCTTTTGCATAGTAAAGCCTTAAAGATTGGATAATGTTCCTTTAATACGTTACATATGACACATACCTAATGTATCCTAATCCACAGCCTGTTTTGGTCCACCCAAGACTATATAGCTGTAATCAGCAGTGTATTTTGATAGAAAATAAAGAGAAAAGACCAAAAACCTGATGCACTTATTAATAGATCCTTTCTACTTTTGCGTTTATCACCAAACAATATCTCTTTTTTTTTTTTTTTTTTTCATTTACATAGAATCAGTAAAGCAGTAAAGACTTAGTTGACTTGAATGTCTTTATTTAAAGATAAAGGAAAACAGAGCAGAACCCAAAGATTAGGTGTATGTGGATACAAATTGCCTTATCGACTTCAAAGTCTTTCTGTGAAGACAGAGCAGGGGCTAACGATTACTTGTTTGTGGATACAATTTGCGGTGTTGACTTCCAAGTCTTCCATGGAACTAATTAAGTTTGACATCTTCTTAACCCGAAATGGCTACTCGGTCTTTCCATCTGACTACACTTCCCTACTTCAATGAAAGGGGGTGAGGTTGTCAAATTCATTTCTAAAACTATAAAAGCACTCGTAGTGTTAATCTCAACAACCCATCACTTCATCATAAGAATCCATCCATCTTTATACTTCATTTACCAGCTTAATAGGTGTCGTGGGATTAAAATATGGGAATTCAAGGGGGGGGGGGGGGGGGGGGGGTCCATTTCATTTTGGTAACTATATTTCTAGTTGCCACCACAAATACCTGTTTTGATGCTCCAAAAAATTCCACGGTGGCTTGCAGTGTCAAAGATAACTGAAAAGAGAGTTTTCTTATGAGTGAGTTAACTGAAAAGTATAATTATACTGGACAAACAAAGTTAACTATAATGAAAATAAACTCAGTAAGACCATAATAGATGAAATGCACACCATAATAGTTAAATAATATATACTATTGTAACAACAGATGAAAGGAAAGCTGTACAGTGTACACCATATATTAAAAGTATATTTTTCTAGTCTCTTTAATATCATAGATTCATATCAGTACATCACTCCCAATGTCCCAAGTCCTATACATGTTCACAATATTTCGCATGCTATGGGTGGTTTGTAGGCCCAATCGGAGAAGTAGGAATAGGATTGGTATGTTATGGATTGGGTTTGGTACTCATTTGGCCCAATGTTTAGGGCCCTTAGGGAATAATGTTTAGGGAGGGCCGTATAAAAAAATGTTTTGGTGAGTTAGATTTTTCTTAGGTGATCATCCTAAGAAGACATACGACGATGCTCCCCTTATACTCGGTAAAAGTTTGTTAAAGTGTAAACTCTCATTTCGTCCCTGCGGTTCGATGAAAATTGCCACTTTCATCAAATACTTGGTTTTCTCATATCTAGGTTTTGTGGTTTTCAAATCTTGTCATTTTCATCCGGTTAATCAAATGCATCCAACTTTCCCCGTTAATTGAGGGGTATAACGTTCATTTTACATATGTGATGAAAGTAGCAATTTTCACCTAAACCCGAAATCCTAAAATTGCAGTTTACTCATATAACATGATATACATTGTTTAGTTATTTTCATCATAATTTTATATATAAAATGATTATTAGATTAATAATAGGCTCGTTTGGGTTCGCGAGACTTAGTATCAGGTTTTCATGATTTGACATCAACATTAATAACAAGCTCGTATATATTCAGGTTGGCTAAATGTACCTTACCCCTAAAACTTTTTCATCATATCCCCCCCCCCCCCTAAAAATGTTAAATCAAGAAAATCTTTTTGTTATTCATTATGAAAAGGGGCAACACTAGTGATTCCTCAAGATCGGCTCGCAAAAAACTCGAATCAAGACGATGGTAAACAAGTGTGAGTTTAAGCCCAAGCCTAAAAATAAGCTTAGCCCGAACTTTAATTATCGAGCGTGGTATTAAATCTCACGAACCTAGTGAGCCTATTATTAATGTAATAGCTATTTAATTTGTAAGAATATATTTATATAATAACTATTGTATCTAAAATAATGATGAAAATAATTCAATAGTATATATTATGTTATATATAATAGCTACAGTAAACAATTATTTTCGTTCATGTCGCTTGGTGAAAAGTGTTACTTTCATCCATTATATCTAAATGACCGATATATTTATTTAACTGAGAGATTTGGATGGAGCTAATTGTCTGGATGAAAATGACAATTTTTGGCAAACCACAAGGACGCTGATGCACAAGAACCAAGTATTGGATTAAAATTGACACTTTTCACCTAACTACAGAGACGAAAAATAATATTTTACTCTTTGTTAAATTATAATATATACCAGGGGGTTGTTCCCTTTACAAAACAAATAAAAAAATAAAAATTTCGCAAGACATTCCATCTTAAAATAAACTTTGGCTCATTTAAAATGGTCTACAAAACATTGCTTTCTTCGAAATTGTCTATAAAACATTAAATTAAACTAGAAAACTTCAGATTCAACCAGGTCATTTTAATTTGCCAACTCGCTTGACCCATCTATTGCCAACTCGCTTGACCCATCTAGATACAAGTTACTCTGAAATGTAGATCACACCAATTTTTTTTAACGCCAAAAGAGATTTTATTCTACCAAAACTAGCAATAAGCTAGCACGCGTAACAAGAGCTAATCACCAGAGGAAGAAACGCAAAAGATATTTAGGTGAAGGATGATTGACATGGTCAAAAGCTACACAGATCTTGACCGTTGATCCAATGACGTGTTTTGTTTTTTGTTTTCATTAAATAGAATAGAACAAAACAGAATAAAGTGGAATACATTCTATTCCTTATCAGTTATCAATTCATATTCATATTTTTGTACAAAAGGAAAACATCTAGGATACGTGGAATTTAAAGTTGTTGCATGAAGAGAAAGAATAAGAGTAGGACCCAAAGATTACTAGTTTGTGGATATAATTTATAGCATTGACTTCCAAGTCTTCCATGGAAATACTTTTCTATGTGTCTTCATCTATAAATGAAATTCGTTTAGTTAATCTCTAAACCCATCACTTCATCTAAGAATCCATATTTTATAATTCTCATTTTTCTATCTTAATTGGGGTTGTGGGATTAAATAATGGGGAATCAGTGGGGTTTGGGGCTCCAATTTATTATTGTAACTATTATTATGGTTGCAACCACAAATACTTGTTTTGGGGCTCGCAATATAAATAGCACGGTGGCTTGCTTTGAGCATGAGCGGCTAGCTCTTCTCAAATTCAAACACAGTGTCAGAGATGACCATGATTTGTTGTCATCATGGGTTGGAAATGATTGTTGCCGCTGGGAAAGAGTCATGTGTGATGGTGTCACCGGACACGTTGATAGTCTTCATCTTGAACCTCGTAGTCATCCTTTTTTTCAAAAAGGCTTGGTTGGTACAGAGTTGAGCACTTCTTTAGGAGAGTTGAGGCATCTTAAATACTTGAACTTGAGTCGGAATGATTTTCAAGGAAGTCAGATCCCTGACTTCATTGGATCCTTGAAACAACTAACTTATCTCGATCTTTCTAAAGCAGAGTTTTCGGGAAATATTCCTCGTCACATTGGAAATTTGTCTAATTTAAAAAGTCTTGATCTCAGTTATAATGATAATCTTCTGATCTCACATGATATGGATTGGATTTCTGGCCTTTCGTCACTTGAGCATATTGACTTGAGTTCTGTGAAACTTATTAGATTAAAAGTCCTTGATGTGGTGCTTTACATGGCTCCATCAGTAAAAGTGTTAAGTTTGTCACATTGTGGTCTTTTAATCGATGATAGTGGTCCGCTTCGTAATCTGAGCACTACACTTTCCAACGTCAAACACCTAGATCTTAGTGATAATATTTTCACAGGTAAACTCCCCCACTTTTTTCAAAACATGACATCCCTACAATTCCTGGATCTTTCATCCTTTCCTCTTGCTGCATCCAACTTTGCAAACTTGCTAAGCATGATTCCTTCTTTATTAGAGCTCCACTTGTCAAATTGTCACCTCAATGAGACGCATCTATCTCATATTCTTCATAATCTTACTACCCTTTCTAACATCCAACATTTAGATCTATCTTCAAACACGTTAACAAGTTCAATTCTAGAATCTCTGACAAAATTAAAAATGTTACAAGTGTTAGATCTATCTTATAACGACTTAATGGGTCCCATCCCGACATTCCTTGGGAAACTTACGGAACTTTACCTTTCTGGTAATGGCTTGAGCGGTTCAATTCCAGAATCCATCGGGAGATTTGCTGCTTTAACATCTTTGTATGTAAACAACAATAAGTTAAGTGGGACTATTCCAGATTCAATTGGGCAGCTCTCTAAACTCCAGTTTCTTGATGTCTCTAGGAATCGGTTAATTGGGAGTATTCCGGTTTCAATTGGGCAGCTCTCTAAACTCCAGTTTCTTGATGTCTCTTCAAATCGGTTAATTGGGAGTATTCCGGTTTCAATTGGGCAGCTCTCTAAACTCCAGTTTCTTGATGTCTCTTCAAATCGGTTAATTGGGAGTATTTCGATATCAATTGGGCAACTCTCTGAACTCAGTACTCTTGATATCTCTAATAATTCTTTGGAAGGAGCAGTTTCTGAATCCCATTTAGCTAACCTTTCGATGTTGGAGGACTTAAATACAGCTTATAACAATAAGTTGGCTTTCAATGTTTCACGTGAGTGGCTGCCTCCATTCCAATTAATACGTATTGATCTTCGTTCTTGCAAGATTGAAAACGAATTTCCTCAGTGGCTTCAAAATCAGAGGAAACTTCATAGACTAGTGTTATCTAATACTACCATTTCAGGACCTCTGCCCACATGGTTGCGAAAGATGCCCATCATTCCTTTCATGGATCTTTCCCACAACAACCTCAGCGGACCTTTAACCAACCTTCCTATTGGGGTTACTAGTGTGGAAGACAATGAGGATTTCGCTCAACCAAGGTTATTTCTTCAAAATAACATTTTCAGTGACTCGATTCCAAGGTCCTTGTGCAGCAGGACAGATTTACTTTATCTTGATCTTTCCAACAATCGGTTAACTGGAGAAATTCCCAAATGTTTCAAGAATCTGCAAAACCTGCAGTTCTTGAGATTAAGCTCAAATGGGTTAAGTGGTATCATTCCAAGTTTCATAGGGAACATTTCATATTTATTCTCATTAAACTTGAATGATAATAACTTTAGTGGTGAGCTTCCTGCAGAACTTTGGAATTTAAATGAGTTATGGGTCTTAGATTTGGGTGACAATGCATTATGCGGAAAATTACCGGAATGGATTGGAGAAAAAATTCAATCATTGTGGGTTTTCAGGTTACACAAGAATAACTTCACTGGAGGAATTCCTCAATCTCTGTGCACAAATATAGATCTTCAAATTTTGGATGTTGCTCACAACAGCTTAACAGGAACAATCCCTGGTTGTCTAGGAGAATTGCAAGGTATGCGTAATGGACAAGGTATATCTGTTGGTAGTGATGTTGAGGAGGCATTCATTCAGGATATGAAAGGCAGTTCTTATGAATACACAAATACATGGAATCAAGTAAAAAACATAGACCTTTCAAGCAATAAATTCGTTGGAGAGATACCTGTGGAATTAACTACACTTTCTGAATTGGTGGGTCTCAAATTGGCCAATAATCATCTTAGTGGAGGCATTCCAGACAACATTGGAAACACGAGAATGTTAATTTCTCTCGATTTATCAGGAAACGAGTTGGGCGGGCTGATCCCTCCAAGCATTACAAATTTGAGTTTTTTGAGCCATTTGAATTTGTCAAACAACAAATTGTCGGGCCGAATTCCAACAGGAAATCAATTGCAGACCCTCACTGATCCATCAATATATGCGGGGAACAAAGATCTATGTGGCCCTCCGTTGCTAAAGAATTGCTCTAATCCTGATGACCCAACCATAACTCCCAATAAAAAGTATGAAGCAGCTCATGAGCCCAACAAGGTATGGTTTTATATGGACATAATATGTGGTTCTGCAACAGGCTTTTGGGGAGTTATTGTAGTTTTGATTTTAAAGAAGCAGTGGAGACATAAGCTTTTCATGTTTGCTGAGGAGTCCATGGACAAGATACACGTTGCGATCATGGTAAGAGTTAACAAGATGAGGAGAGGAAGAGGAGCCATATAGATCCACTCGAATGGAAGTAATTCACATATATATTATCAGTTCTTGTTTTTCATTTTGTTACTGCTTTTAGGATTTTAACCATAAGGTATTTGTTATATGGTTTGTGTGTTTATATACATAAATAAATTTGTTATGTACTTATCCGGGCCTGCAGCTGGCTTTGGGCCTTCTCAGATTTAACAAATTCCTGTAAAATTCTTGGAATTTTTAGTTTTATTTTGTCTTCGGTTCACCTTTTATGGGTAAACACAAAATAATGTCGGGTTTTTTTGTTTAATCTTTCAATTTCAAAGGGTAAAGTAAAACACAAATTAATCTCCGGCGATATTCAGTCTTCAAACACGGTTCTAATTTAATATTATTCTTTTCTAATTTTCTGTGTGAAAATGTTAATTTTGTCAGATTGATGAAAGAATAATGAACAACTTTAAGTAGGTGTCGTCGTTTACTTCTCATGAAACTTCACCAACAACAACCCTTCATATCTGCAATTCAATTTCTCATTTCTTCACAAGCTAACCTTTTAACCCTTCATATAATCGCGAAGGTAACAAAGCTGACTAGTTAAAAACATATGCACACCACATGTTTGATAAAATGATTGTGTGAGATAAGGTTTTTAAATACAAACCACATTTTTATATACAAATTGTAAGAACCATTTAAAAATTGTCATGTGGCATCCAACTAAATAATATCAATTATATTGAATTCCCTATAACTATGCTAACAAGCAATAATTCTTTATTTGGATCTTCCTTTTGTTTTCAATGCGGTGACATAAAGAAAAGTGCTGATATCATTTACATATATCTTGATTAATTTTCATGTGCTAATATAATTCAAAGTGCTACTTTTATGTATGTATTGTTTTAGTATGTGCTAATTTAACTTTTTTAAGTGCTAGGAGATGTTCTCACGGTTTGTAGGATTAATATAGTTTGTACGGTAACCAACCCCTATGTATGGAATCGTAAATTACTTCTTTTTTTTTTCTTTCTGTCATCAGATCTTTTCTATCTTTCTGTCATTAGATTTGTGAATTAGTATTAGGGGTTATTTGGCAACTTCTTTATGGTTAAGTGCTGAATTAGTAAGAGATCTGAATCATTAAGTGTTGAACTTGTAAGAGGTTTGAACCATTAAGAGCCAGTATAATGCTTAACTGTTCAGAGGCAAATGTCTGACCAGTTCAGATTAAAGGTCCATTCAGACTCAGTATAATGCTTAATCATTTAGAGGCAAATGTATGAATCATTCAGACATTTGCTCATGAAATAAACAGTCTGAATCATTAAGTGTTGAACCAGTAAGAGATCTGAACCATTAAGATCCCATTAAGAGGTAAACAAACAACCCCTTAGTTTCCTTTTTCTTAATTTGCTAATGGAATCATTAATTAAGTAAATTTTGAATTTATTAATTTCCTATTAGGTTAGAAATTGTGAATATGATTCATATGAATACTATTAATTTGCTAATGCATAATGGAAATATTTTGTGATGAATCTTATCCGAATCCGATTCGAACTAAATCGTCGAACCGACCTGAAAAGTTTTATGTCCGGATATATAAAATTACAGCATTTAGAAATAGTAAATCCACTGGAAAAATTCTTGGATCCACCACTGATTCCAAGGTCATTGTGTAAGTGGACATTATTGGAATATCGTAATCTTGCCCAAAATAAGTTAACAGGCAAAATTCCTGAGTGTGTTAGGAACTTGAAAAATTTGTGTCTCATGAGATTAATGTCAAATGAGTTAAGTGGCATCATTTCAAATTTTATAGGGAGCATTTCATCATTAGAAACGTTAAACTTGAATGACAATGACTTTAGTGGTGAGCTTCCTATAAAAATTTGGAATTTTAGTCTGTTAAGAGTCTTAGATCACCCGAATGGATTGAAGAGAAACTTAACACATTGTTAATTTTGAAGATACACAAATATAACTTCACTAGAGGAATTCCCCAATCTATGTGAAGAAATTTGGAGCTTCAAATTTTGGATGTTGCACACAAATTAGAAAACGCTTCTTATTATGGTGAAATTAAAAAAAAAAACATATGTTGTTGGAAAAGTTATGGACGTTATAAATTGATGGGGAATTGGCACATGTCTTGTATGAAGAGAGAGAAAGCCAATAAATGTAGAATTTCATTTATGCTCTTTCATTATTTTCTTTTCTCTGAAATTAATCTCAACACTACAAATCTAAGATCAATGGACTAGAATCTTTCTTACATTTCGTATTCATTTTACCCTTTGTATTTGATCATAATCCGTAGTTTCAATATATTTTGCCTATAATCAGTTCGGTTAGATTTTATATGGTAATACAGAGTTGAACTTAAAGAAGAATACATAATTAGGGAATATTTTTGGATAATGGAATTTTTAAATTAGGAAGAAAAAATAATATACAAACAAATAACATAAACAATCTAACATTTTGACTTTTTGACCGAATCAATAAATATAAATTTAGACATGTATTACTACCACATTTTTAGAGTAGTTGTCAGCACAATTATTGATTTAACAAAAGTTGACAAAAGGCTCCGAGGGATATTGAACAGTCGCCGGAGAGCTCGACGAGGAGGTTCTTATCAGAATAGTGTGAGAGGTTCCTGACTGACCGTTGGTGTCTACCTCTCTCCCTATCCTGAGTAGAATCCAATTCCATTCGCCTCTGGGGCTGTTGTGGTGAGGTACAGTCGCCGGTGTGCACAACGAGGAGGATCTCATCGGAATAGTGTGCGAGGTTACTGACTGACCATCTGGGACAACCTTTCTCCCTATTCTAAACTGATTCCGATTCCATTCGCCGCTGGGCCTGTTATCGGTGAGTATTAAGTGAGTTCTCTCTGAGATTATATCTGGTTTCTTGATTGCTTAGTTGGTCTGATATCGATCGCGGCTATCATTGATAGTTTAGCTTGATTGGTTCGAATCCGATTAACCTTTTAAAGTGTCGTTGATATGGCGAGAGAGGAGGGAGAGGTACACGAAAGAGGAGGACGTAATTTTGGTAATAAACTTGGGTACAATAAAGAGATCCGACCAGGAAATGTTGAAGAAAAGGAGTTAAAAGCTGAACAAGTAACAACCTTTTATGTATCAAACATACATACACCCAAGGCTATCTAATGGAGAACTCTGGATGGAATGTAGGAATTACGGGCATCTTGTTGATGCTTACATTGCCAAGAAATTAGACAAATGATGTGTGCAAAATGCAACATATAAAACACATCAATTAAGGCATAAAACTAACCCTTTTTAAGTACTAATGTTGGAAAAAGAGTGTTTTTGTCTTCCTTTTGTATTTTCAGGATGAAATGAGCTCAAAATCACAAAAGAAGCAAAAAGACTACTAAATCTACCATAAATACAAGAAAAGGAACAAAAGTGAACTGCCCGGACCCTCAACGGCACCTCCCAAGACAAAGAGAAGAGAAACAGAGCCTGAACACGCCCCGTGTCCAGTGAACACGGGGGCGTGCCCAGGAAGCAGCAGAAAAGACAAACCAGTAGAAGCTTCCATTGCTCACCACGGGGCCGTGCCCAGCGGACACGGGGGCGTGTTGAAAGTACAGCAGGCGCATTAATTGTAATTCGCAATTACAATTAATGAAGAGAGAGAATGTCAGACGGGCACGGGGCCGTGTTCAGCGAACACGGGGCCGTGTCCAGCGTTCTGTTCAGCCTATAAATAGAGGAGCTTGGCTTCATTCTCTCTCATCCCTTGGCACACCACCTCTCTCACACTTCATCCACCACCCACCACCACCATAACACCATCATCCACCACCATCATCCATTGTCCATCATAGAGTGTGTGAGTCGTCTCGGGATCCAAGATTGATCGTAAGAGTTCTTGACAATCAAGGCCATGTTTGCCTAAGTCTCTTACATCACTTGGTGAAGACAAGTGTTTAGTATAATACTTTTTATTTTTAATCTTTTGCACTTTTTATTTGGTTTTGTATTAATGACTTTAATAACTAGTTACTTATGTTGAAGGTGATCTTTCCTTATCGTTTGTCCGTGGTGTCTTGGCGTTATTTTACTGTCTATATAAAATAAAAGATTTTCACCATTCATATCTCCACGGTCTATATGGAGGTATGTTGGCTACCTGGTCGGGGGTTAAGGGAACGGTTTGGTAAAGGTCTTGCCCTTGTTCAGCGTTTAGAGGTCCTGCTTGGGACCTGAGTCAAATTTAGTAGGATCTCCTTCAATGCCCATAGGTATTGGATGGCGGGGATCCAAACTCTTTGACCCCCTCATAAGCTAACTACTATTAATACTATAACCCGGCTATTTAGGACTGTATCCCTGCTGACTCAGACTACTTAGCCGAGGGTAACGTCACCGCCAAAAGCGGGGCCTACCATAATTTGCATTAATAACTTAATTCATTATCTTTCAATAATCCGACCCTTTAGGATTGTATCCTTGCTGACTCAAACTACTGGGTTGAGGGTAACGTCGCCTTCAAAAGAGGGGCCTACTACAATAACTAAGATAATCTCTTAAATAAGTGCAAAAGTGCGAAAATAATCAAAGGTTATACTAATACACGTGTCGGATCCAAGTGATTCATCTTGTCTATCTGTTTTTTATTTTATTTTCTTTTTCAGCATTTAGTTAGTTTTTATTTTTCTTAGTTTAAAACATTTTTCTAACTTTTTGATTTGATTAGACGTTGAGGATAAACCGGTATTAAAAGCTCTTGTGTCCTTGGACGACCTCGGTATCTTACCAACACTATACTACGTCCACGATGGGTGCACTTGCCCATATGTGTGTTTAGTGTTAGTAAATATCGTGTTTTATAAATTTAAAACTTGGCTAAAAGTGTAAAAAGGGCTTAAATATATATCTAAAAATATAACACACTTCACGCACATCAAGTTTTTGGCGCCGCTGCCGGGGACACAAGGATTTTAAGAAAGCTTAAAATCGACGGCCTAATCAGTTTTTCAAAACATTTTTAAAACGCGCGCATTTTTCTGCATTTTAGTTTAGTTTTTGCATTTACAGTAGCCTGAACACGGGGCCGTGCTCGCTGAACACGCCCCCGTGCTGCATATTTTAGAGTAAACACCCAGATACAGAGTCTGACCACGGGGCCGTGTTCACTCAACACGCCCCCGTGCTCAACGTGACCAGTTAATTTAATTAAAACGCCCAGATACAGTCCCTGAACACGGGGCCGTGTTCACCCAACACGGGGCCGTGTTCAGCTTCTGTTTCCGTCTTATTTTTGTTTTCTGGTCCCGAGACTCAGTTGTAGTCTGTTGAGTGATTCCTATGGATCAATACTCAAGAGGTTACAACTACACCTATGATGAGGATGATTATAGAGGTAATTATTGCACTAATTGTCGTAATGCACACTCGGTTCAATATAATACTTCATATCAACCATCCAATTCATACAACCATTATGAGGAGTCCAGGTACGAGCCATCAACTTCATACACATCCTATGAAGACCAAAGGTATGAACCTCCTTCCTCATACTCATATTTTGATGAACCAAGGTATGAGCCTTCATACTCATACTTTGAAGATTCAACATATGAGCCACCACCTTCATACACTTATTATGAGGAACCATGGCGTGAACAACCTACCTCATATGAGTACTATGAAGAACAAAGTTTCGACCCTTATCCATCATATCCTTATAATGAAGAACAATGGTGTGAACCATCTACTTCATATGAGTACTATGAGGAACCAAGGATCGAACAACCGGATTCAAGCTTAGAGGATCCAAATTCTTTCAATCTCACCGAAGTGACCAATAGGATATTAGAACACATTAAAACTATCGAACGTTGCATAAAAGAATCTCGCGCAAGGGAAGAGGAATCCCGCGCGAGAGAAGAGTTAAAAAGTAATAATAACGTAGAGGTAGTTGAAAATGTAAAAATGGAAGAACAAGAAAGTGAAAAACAGACGCATGAGTTAAACAACGAAAATGGTGAGTCCGAAAATGTTAAAATTCAAGAAGAGTCTAATTTAGAGGAAATTATTCTCTTGTCACCTACTTTCGAAAACCATTGTTTAATAACCCCTCATGCTAAGTTTTTAAAAGAGTTAAACACTAGTGCTAAAATTGAAAGAAATGGTAAGTGTTAAGTTAACTAATGATCAAACCTCGCTAATAAAAGAAGATCCTTTTGAAATTAACATCACACCGGTTCCATGTTTCTTTCAAAATTCGTTTATTAGTAATGTCACTATTGATAAAGATCTTTGTGTTAACATAATGCCCAACTACATTTTTGAAAAGTTAAGTATTAGTGATTTTACTCCACTTCAAATACCCATTTTTCTATCCGACCGAAAAGTAATGAAATCAATCGGTGTAGTCGAAGATATTTTGGTTCAAACAAATCAAATGGTAATCCCAACCGACTTCGTCATCTTAGATGATGCCCCCCTAGTCTTGGGAAAACCTTTTGTACAAACTCACAAAGCTTTGAAAAACCGGAAATTCAACAATCTAACTCTTCAATTAGGGGCATTCAAAAGGAGCATAGATCTTGAGCGCTCAATGAAATATCCTTTTGGCAACAATGACCCCCTAATTGAAGATGAAGCTGAACCACCTGATACAAACCACGAGGAAGACCACTTTGTCGACGAAGAGGTAGCCATAGAACAAACTTTTAAAGTTCTTGATCTAGATGGGCCACAAAATAAGGTGTCTCCTAAAGACCCACCCATCGAGCTCAAAGAACTCCCTAAGGGTTTGGAATATGCTTTTCTAGGCAAAGATGGTAGTTTACCTGTAATTATTTCGTCTAAATTAACTAGCTTAGAAAAAGAAAAATTAGTTAACCTACTTAAAAAACACAAAAATGCGATCGCTTGGAAGCTTGTAGATATTAAGGGAATAAGTCCTTCCATGTGCACGCACAAAATTTTAATGAACGATGACTACAAAACAGTGATTCAACCACAACGAAGAGTGAACCCCAATGTTCAAGAAGTGGTTAAAAATGAAGTCATCAAACTACTCGACGCCGGACTAATCTACCCTATCTCAGATAGCCCGTGGGTAAGTCCCGTCCAAGTAGTCCCAAAGAAAGGAGGTATGACGGTAATAACTAACGAGAAAAATGAATTAATACCCACAAGAACCGTCACAGGATGGAGAGTCTGTATAGACTATAGGAGATTAAATGAAGCAACAAGGAAAGACCACTTTCCTTTGCCCTTCATTGATCAAATGTTAGAAAGATTATCCGGTCATAAATTTTATTGTTTCTTAGATGGTTTTTCAGGTTACTTTCAAATACCGATAGCACCAGAAGACCAAGAGAAAACAACTTTCACATGCCCCTACGGAACTTTTGCATATCGACGCATGCCATTCGGTCTATGTAATGCGCCTGCAACATTCCAACGTTGTATGGTCGCCATTTTCCATGATATGATTGAAAAAACCATGGAAGTCTTCATGGATGACTTTTCCATCTTTGGAGACTCATATGATCAATGCCTCGATAATCTTGAACGAATGCTATCCCGATGTGAGGAAACTAACCTCGCCCTTAACTGGGAAAAATGCCATTTCATGGTAACAGAGGGAATAGTACTCGGACATAAAATCTCAAGCGAAGGAATGGAAGTTGATCGAGCAAAAATCGAGACCATATCTCGATTACCTCCTCCATCCTCCGTACGAGCAATCAGAAGTTTCCTAGGGCATGCCGGATTCTATAGAAGGTTTATCAAAGACTTTTCGAAAATTTCAAGACCTCTAACAAAATTGCTTGAAAAAGATGCACCCTTCATCTTTGACAAGGAATGCAATCAAGCATTTCTGACCCTCAAGGAAATGCTAGTCAATGCACCTATCATGATAGCACCAGATTGGAAATTTCCTTTCGAAATCATGTGCGATGCAAGCGACTTTGCTGTTGGAGCAGTCTTGGGACAAAGAAAAGAAAAACATTTCCACCCAATCTATTATGCTAGTAAAACTCTAAATGATGCACAAGAAAATTATACAACTACAGAGAAAGAGTTACTAGCGGTGGTCTTTGCTTTTGATAAATTTCGTTCTTATCTTGTTCTTTCTAAAACAATAGTTTATACAGACCATGCAGCCATCAGGTACCTCTTCAAGAAGCAAGACGCAAAACCCCGTTTGATAAGGTGGATTCTACTCCTCCAGGAATTCGACATCGAAATCAAGGACAAAAGAGGAGCAGAAAACACTGCTGCAGATCACCTCTCACGCTTAGAAGACCCAGCTTTGGAGACAACCAGGGACGAGCTAATCAACGAAAAATTTCCCACGGAGTCTCTGGAAATGATGGAAAGCAGACAAGAACCATGGTATGCCGACTACGCTAATTTCTTAGCCAGCGGTATAGTCACCAAAGGATGGCCACATCATCAAAGGAAAAAATTCTTTGCTGATGTAAAGCATTACTTTTGGGAAGACCCCTATCTTTTCAAAATGTGTGCTGATCAACTCATCCGAAGGTGTGTCCATGGTAATGAAGCACGAAGAATACTCCGTCATTGTCATGAAGGTCCATACGGAGGACATCATGGTGCCTCAAGTACCGCGAGAAAGGTATTTGATTCTGGATTTTACTGGCCAACCATTTACAAGGATGCACAAAACCTTGTAAAGATATGTGATGCCTGCCAAAGATCAGGTAATATTTCTTCCAAAAACGAAATGCCCCAAAATGGCATTCTCGTTTGTGAAATCTTTGATGTGTGGGGACTCGATTTCATGGGACCTTTCCCACCTTCAAAAGGAAACAAATATATACTTGTGGCGGTCGATTACTTGTCTAAATGGGCAGAGGCCGAAGCTCTTCCAACAAATGATGGAAGAGTAGTAGTAAAATTCCTAAAAAAATTGTTCTCTCGTTTTGGCACACCAAAGGCATTAATAAGTGATAGAGGTACCCATTTTTGTAATCATCAACTCGAAAAAATCTTAACAAGATATGGGGTCTATCACCGGGTCTCAACAGCATATCATCCTCAAACAAATGGGCAAGCCGAAGTGACTAATCGAGGTTTAAAACGAATACTTGAGAAAACCGTAGGGATAAATAAAAAAGAATGGGCTGACAAACTAGATGACGCTTTATGGGCTTTTCGAACCGCTTATAAAACCACTATAGGCACAACCCCATATAAACTAGTCTATGGAAAAAGTTGTCACTTGCCAGTAGAAATTGCTCACAAAGCCTACTGGGCAATTAAAAACGTAAACTTAGACTTAGAAGTTGCCGGTAAAAATCGATTTTGTCAAATAAACGAATTAGAAGAACTTAGGAATTATGCATATTCTAACTCCGAAATTTATAAAGAAAGAATGAAAAATTTGCATGATAAATATATTAAATCTAATGAATTTCGGATTGGAGACCAAGTTCTACTGTTCAATTCGCGACTTCGATTGTTTCCTGGTAAGTTAAAATCTAGGTGGTCGGGACCTTTTTCAGTCACCCATGTTTTTCCACACGGTGCAGTAGAAATTAAAACTCGAAATGGAACACCATTTAAAGTCAATGGCCAACGGCTGAAACTCTACAGAGGATCCATTGAGGATGAGGAAGAGGAAATCGCACTTCAAACGGTCAACGAATAAACTCATACCAGACATGTTACAGGTAAGTATACATTCGAAACTGGTAAAATCATCTAACCATTATTCGGAGATAAGGGGCATGCACACAAGCACGTTAAAAAAAAAAAAAAAAAAAAAAAAAAAAATTTAAATTTCACCCGGCACGGGGCCGTGTTCGCTGAACACGGGGCCGTGTCGAGGCGACTGTCGGGATAAAACCCATTTGTTCTATCAGTTACACCATTCCACACGCCCCGTTTCGCCGAGAACTCTCTGGTTTAGAGCGATTTTCTGCCGATTTCGAACGTTACCACCAAGCCTAACAACATCAAGGTATGATTCTATCCTTCTTAGTAGTTAGATTAGTTACTTGCATGTAGTTAAAACATCAAAAATTGGGGGAAATCTAGGGTTCTTCATGTTCATCCGGATCAAACTCAAAATTTTTGATGAAAATTGTTAGTAGTAGTTTAGAGTAGAGTAGTAGGAAGTAAATAGCCATGTATTGTTGATAGATTCGTCCGATTTCCAACTAAAAACACAAACCCTTGTTCTTGAACCGAAAAACTCAAAATCGAAGGGGTAAATGGTTTGATTTTGGAAAAATGACACTTAGGGTTTCATTTTCGGGGGAAACCGCTGCTATTAGGCTAAAAATTTTCAGGTTTTCGAAACCGGGACGAAAAAATGAAAATTAGGTGATACAGACGCCTGAACACGGGGCCGTGTTCGCTGAACACGGGGCCGTGTCCAGCCCACTGTTTGCAGTTTTCAACCCGAATTTCCATGTTTCGCACTAACTTTTGTTGTATTCTTTCCAGATGTCCAAATTCACACGGTTCAATGCCAGCGAACTTGACGCCAGGGCTCGCTATGAGGTCCTACAAACGAGGCCCGAAGAATATCCAAGGCGGGCATGCACCGATCTGTTGACAATGGTAAACCAACTGGACCGCTTCAACAACATAGTGACAGGTCCACTGCACGTAGCATTGACTACCCGACTTCGGTCGGTCCATCAATGCACATTGGAGTTCTATAGCACGTTTATCTTCAACTCGAGACGCGACCCGTTTGATCACGAGGCGGTCGAGTTTCGATGTGGGGGTACGACCTATAGAACATCCATGGCGCAGTTCGGATCAATCATTGGGCTGTACAAAGACGAAGAAGCGGGAAACGAGGAGAATACCGGGGGATTGCGAGACCTGGACGCAAGTGAACGTCAAGCAGCATGGGCACAAATCGGTGAAGGGATCTATAACTCCAGCAGCACAAAGAGTACCAAACTGAGAGACCCGCTATACCGTTACATCCACAGGCTCCTCACGTACTCGTTGAACCAGCGCCATGACAGTAGTGGCGTTGTTGGGGTTAGAGATTTGGTTGTCCTCCACTGCATCCATAACCGGAAGCCTCTCGATGTTCCTTACCTCCTACTGCGGAACATGCACTTAAACCGCCTTGCCACTGCTCCTACACCAATCTTCTTCGGGGGATGGGTGTACCGTCTTTTCAAGCACTTCGCGAACATCCCGAAGTCCTTCGAAAGGAGCCCATGGTCGGGACGGGTTGATTACCATATCTGCCGGGCCATGAACTTGCTCTATGAAGCGGAGGACGGGACGGTGAGCTTTCAGAGGACGCAAGGCTACGCATGGAACCCGCAAGAGGCTCTAGTTCTTCATGCACCACCTCCACAGTACCAATACCCTCCCCAAGGCGAACAGGGTCAATCCTCCTCTCAAGGAGGCGGTTTTCCTAATTTCCAAAGTTTGCATGATCTTTTGCAGGAAAACCTCATGTGCACCCGGAACACCTACAACCTCGCCAACAACACACACCTCCGGGTAGGAGCTATCGAACGAAGCGTCAACGACATACAAGATGACATCGGTAGCATCCGGGAGTACATGGCGAGGCAGGGAGGCGGAGGTGAAGACAGTGATGAAGATATGGACTAGGAGGCCGGGAGGAGCAAAGGGCTAGCTGGTTATGAGCCCACAGGTTTGATTACCCTTCCTATCGAACAATTCATGGCCTGCGTGCCATTTGTCAAGACAATTTACTTTCCTTAACTCTTTTCTTTTTATTTTTACTTTGTTTTTACTTTGTGTTGGATAATGTTTAACTATGGTAAGATTAGGATGTTTGGTGCTTGGTTGGATGGTATTGAATGCTTGAACAGGTGCAATGCAAGGGCTAGAATGCTAAACATTAGCACTCACAGCCCTAGGAGGAAGAAACCGGGAGAAAACCATATTTTTTTCGGCTAACAGACTGTCACCACGGGGACGTGTTCACCCAACACGCCCCCGTGTCCATCTCCCAGTTCTGCTGTTTGGCTACTGACCTGCAGATTTTTGTCGGACACGTGGCCGTGTTCACCCAACACGCCCCCGTGTTCACCCTCTGTAAGTTTTTCGTTACTGGCAGTTCGCCACGGGGCCGTGTTCAATGAACACGGGGCCGTGTCCAGAGTGCCAGTAACACAAATCTTTGTTTTTAAACACACTTTTACATATTCTAATCAACCAAAAACTTTATTTTTGGACACATTGAGGACAATGTGTAATTTAAGTGTGGGGGGATGCTAAAACCTTGGAATTTTGCAAAATCCTAAAACAAGCCTTACACAAAACTCTATTGGAATCGCTAAACACCCCGAATTTTTTTTTTCTTTTCAAAAACTTTTTCATTTTTTTTTATTTTACTTGTCTTAGTTTAAGTTGGGAATAACAAGTTATAAAAGGGTTATATTTTTACAAACTTACAACCGATAGCGTCGTGATAAAAAGAACTAACATAAGAAAATTATGAAACGGTATAACAAGTCTAGCTAAAATTCGATTATGTATGCTTGGTCACATTAAAAACCCATTCCCACAAAAAGTGAGTTTTGAGCCTTTATTGAGCATAAAAATACACATACTTAGATTAAATGCTCATTTTTCGTTTCTTGTGTGAATAGCCGCTCGGTCTTTACAAATCTAGAACTTGCCACGACGATACATTCCCGGTCCTTACCAACTTAGACCCAAGTAAGTAAATGATGGAGGCATTAGGACTAACTATTTTTCTTTCAAAACCATTATTTTTCATTTTTTTTTACCTACCCAAAATCCCCTAGAAAACCCCTTTGAGCCTAAACCTTTCATTTCATTACCCCCAAAACAATTTTCTACCCACCAAAAACCTTTTTCATTTTTTCACCTTTATTTTAGTAACATACTCGGTTTTTTTTCATAAACATACCCTTTACGTGACGAAAAAAAAAAATAAAAAAAAATAAAAAAAAAATAAATAAATAAATAAATAAAAATTTTGTTGAAGTCAAAAACAAACATAAGCTACAAAAAGCTTGTTTGGAGAAATACTTCAAAAATAAATGTCACCAAAAACAAGGTATTTCACGAAAAACTGACACTTGTTACAATTTTCGCCCTTTTTACTAACCACTAACCAACCACCCACCTTTAAACCCAAGCCTTCACCCCAAAAGACCTCTTGATATTTACAAAGGTAAAAGTTAAAAAGGAGGAGGATTGATCGCTTGGCAAGCATATGGAAAATGTAAATCCGTGCCGCTCTCGAGCGATTCACTTAAATATACACCTTCGGCCGAGTGATTGAGTGATCTCCCGTGAGGTATGTGAACTTGTATATAAATGGAATTTTAATAAGGCATGCTATGCCCAAATAAGTAGTTTATCTTGTGAAAAGTTCAAAATAAACCATGACGAATAAGATTGTAAATAAAATAAAAATAGAACCTATATAAACCTTGGATTCCCGACACTCTAGGACAAGTTAAAAAAAAAAAAAAAAAAAAAAAAAAACTTCTCTTCTACCTATTCCATTTGGGAGTGTAAGCCACATTAAAAGAGTTTTGCTTGAGGACAAGCAAAAGTTCAAGTGTGGGGGTATTTGATGTGTGAAAAATGCAACATATAAAACACATCAATTAAGGCATAAAACTAACCCTTTTTAAGTACTAATGTTGGAAAAAGAGTGTTTTTGTCTTCCTTTTGTATTTTCAGGATGAAATGAGCTCAAAATCACAAAAGAAGCAAAAAGACTACTAAATCTACCATAAATACAAGAAAAGGAACAAAAGTGAACTGCCCGGACCCTCAACGGCACCTCCCAAGACAAAGAGAAGAGAACAGAGCCTGAACACGCCCCGTGTCCAGTGAACACGGGGGCGTGCCCAGGAAGCAGCAGAAAAGACAAACCAGTAGAAGCTTCCATTGCTCACCACGGGGCCGTGCCCAGCGGACACGGGGGCGTGTTGAAAGTACAGCAGGCGCATTAATTGTAATTCGCAATTACAATTAATGAAGAGAGAGAATGTCAGACGGGCACGGGGCCGTGTTCAGCGAACACGGGGCCGTGTCCAGCGTTCTGTTCAGCCTATAAATAGAGGAGCTTGGCTTCATTCTCTCTCATCCCTTGGCACACCACCTCTCTCACACTTCATCCACCACCCACCACCACCATAACACCATCATCCACCACCATCATCCATTGTCCATCATAGAGTGTGTGAGTCGTCTCGGGATCCAAGATTGATCGTAAGAGTTCTTGACAATCAAGGCCATGTTTGCCTAAGTCTCTTACATCACTTGGTGAAGACAAGTGTTTAGTATAATACTTTTTATTTTTAATCTTTTGCACTTTTTATTTGGTTTTGTATTAATGACGTTAATAACTAGTTACTTATGTTGAAGGTGATCTTTCCTTATCGTTTGTCCGTGGTGTCTTGGCATTATTTTACTGTCTATATAAAATAAAAGATTTTCACCATTCATATCTCCACGGTCTATATGGAGGTATGTTGGCTACCTGGTCGGGGGTTAAGGGAACGGTTTGGTAAAGGTCTTGCCCTTGTTCAGCGTTTAGAGGTCCTGCTTGGGACCTGGGTCAAATTTAGTAGGATCTCCTTCAATGCCCATAGGTATTGGATGGCGGGGATCCAAACTCTTTGACCCCCTCATAAGCTAACTACTATTAATACTATAACCCGGCTATTTAGGACTGTATCCCTGCTGACTCAGACTACTTAGCCGAGGGTAACGTCACCGCCAAAAGCGGGGCCTACCATAATTTGCATTAATAACTTAATTCATTATCTTTCAATAATCCAACCCTTTAGGATTGTATCCTTGCTGACTCAAACTACTGGGTTGAGGGTAACGTCACCTCCGAAAAAGGGGCCTACTACAATAACTAAGATAATCTCTTAAACAAGTGCAAAAGTGCGGAAATAATCAAAGGTTATACTAATACACGTGTCGGATCCAAGTGATTCATCTTGTCTATCTGTTTTTTATTTTATTTTAATTTTCAGCATTTAGTTAGTTTTTATTTTTCTTAGTTTAAAACATTTTTCTAACTTTTTGATTTGATTAGACGTTGAGGATAAACCGGTATTAAAAGCTCTTGTGTCCTTGGACGACCTCGGTATCTTACCAACACTATACTACGTCCACGATGGGTGCACTTGCCCATATGTGTGTTTAGTGTTAGTAAATATCGTGTTTTATAAATTTAAAACTTGGCTAAAAGTGTAAAAAGGGCTTAAAAATATATCTAAAAATATATTACACTACACGCACATCACCACCAAAGTCAATTACACATGCTCGGAGCATGTCTTCCATTGTTTGTATCGTCCTTTCACTTTGTCCGTCCGTTTGAGGATGATATGCAGTACTCAAATTAAGTCGAGTTCCCATTGCTTCTTGGAAACTTGTCCAGAAACGGGAAGTAAAACGACTATCTCTATCCGATACAATGGAGAGTGGGACTCCATGTAAGGATACTACTTCATATACATACAACTTGGCTAACCTTTCCATGCTAAAGGTTTCCTTTATTGGTAGAAAATGAGCTGATTTAGTTAATCGATCCACAATTACCCAAATAGCATCATTACCTTTTCTGGTTTTGGGTAACTTAGTAACAAAATCCATTGTTATGAGTTCCTATTTCCATACAGGCATTTCTAACTGTTGTAGTAGTCCTGAAGGTTTCTGATGTTCAGCTTTAACTTGTGAACAGGTTAAACACTTAGATACGTATTCGGCTATATCCTTTTTCATTCCTATCCACCAAAAATTATTTCTTAAATCCTGGTACATCTTATTATTTCCTGGATTTACAGTATACCTAGATTTATGAGATTCTTCTAAAATCTTATTTCTTAATTCTCCTTGCTTAGGTACCCAAATTCGTTTCTTGTGGAATCTCCAAATTCCATCTTTTCCTTGTTCTAATTCTTTTAGGTAACCTTTCATTCCTTCGGCATCGTCTTTGATTGCCGTTCCTTGAATTTTCTTTAATTGTTCTATTAAATCTAATTGTAGATTTAACCTAAGAGCACGGACTCGCTTTTGCTTTTCATGATATTTACGACTTATGGCGTCTGCGACTACGTTTGCCTTTCCTTCGTGATATTGAATATCACAGTCGTAATCACTTAAGATTTCCATCCACCTTCTTTACCTCATATTTAACTCTTTTTGCCCAAATATATATCTTAAACTCTTATGGTCCGTATAGATAGTAAACTTACTTCCATACAGATAATGTCTCCAAATTTTAAGAGCAAAAATTATAGCTCCTAGTTCTAGGTCATGAGTCGTATAATTTTCTTCGTGCTTTTTCAATTGCCTAGAGGCATACGCAATTACCTTTTTGCGTTGCATCAACACACATCCATATCCTAATTTTGAAGCATCACAGTATACTTCAAAATCATCGGTTCCTTCGGGTAAAGCTAAAATTGGAGCATTTGTCAATTTGTGCTTTAGAATCTTAAAAGCTTCCTCTTGTCTAGATCCCCATTCAAACTTAACGGCTTTACAGGTTAGCTTAGTTAAAGGTACAGCTATATTAGAGAAATCTTTAATAAATCGTCTATAATATCCAGCTAATCCTAGAAAACTTCTAACTTCCATAGCCGTTTGTGGAGCTTTCCAATTCGTGATTGCTTTTATTTTAGCAGGATCTACGTGAATTCCTTCGTGATTCACCATATGACCTAAAAATTGCACTTCTTGTAGCCAGAATTCACACTTCGAGAATTTGGCATAAAGCTTTTCCTTTCTTAACAAAGTTAAGAGTGCATGCAAGTGCTCACAATGTTCCTCCTGACTTTTGGAATAAATAAGTATATCGTCAATGAACACGATTACAAATTTATCTAAGTATGGTTTACAGATTCTATTCATCATGTCCATAAATGCGGTTGGAGCATTTGTTAATCCAAAGGGCATGACTGTAAACTCATAATGACCATACCTAGTTCTGAAAGCAGTTTTAGGTATGTCCTCCTCTTGCACTTTCAACTGGTGATATCCAGATCTTAAGTCTATCTTAGAGAAATACCTAGCTCCTTGCAATTGATCAAAAAGATCATCAATCCTAGGTAATGGGTATCGATTCTTAATTGTAACCTTATTCAATTCCCTATAATCGATACACATTCTCATCGATCCATCTTTCTTTTTCACAAACAACACTGGTGCACCCCAAGGGGATGAACTAGGTTGTATGAATCCTTTGCTTAGTAATTCATCTAACTGCTTTTTCAATTCTAGCATCTCAGTAGGTGCTAATCGATAAGGTGTCTTAGCTATTGGTGCAGTACCTGGAATCAAATGAATTCTAAACTCTACTTCCCTATCAGGTGGTAAACTAGGTAATTCTTCTGGAAAAACATCTGGGTATTCTAAAACTATAGGGATGTCCTGGAGTTCTTTACTTTTAGTGTTAATGATTACAGAAATCATATACACCATTTCTTGTTTCCTTGAATAACTAGCTAATTTCATTACTGAAATGAATTTCAGTGGCTTTCGAGGTCTATCTCCTATAATTAGAATTACTTCTCCTGTGGAGGTACGGATTTCTACAGAATTCTTATCACACAGGATTCGAGCATGGTTGGCTATTAACCAATCCATTCCTAATACCACATCGAATCCGGCTAAATTCATAGGTAACAGGTTTGCAGAAAACTTATGACCTAACAATTCTATCTTTACTTCTTGCAAAACCTTGTCTATGTTGACAGAATTTCCATCTGCC
This sequence comes from Helianthus annuus, assembly GCF_002127325.2. Classification (NCBI taxonomy): domain Eukaryota; kingdom Viridiplantae; phylum Streptophyta; class Magnoliopsida; order Asterales; family Asteraceae; genus Helianthus; species Helianthus annuus. The sequence continues at coordinate 23,968,210 of NC_035436.2, read as the reverse complement.
GTTTCAACAGTAAAGATCTGCCTAAGGGTATTTAGAGGTAAGTTAAGAGCTTGACAGAATGCAGTATTAATGAAACTTTGGTTTGCACCAGAATCAAATAATACTTTTGCATAGACGTTATGCACTAAGAACGTACCCGCTATCACGTCTGGAATGAGTTCGGCTTCTTGAGTAGTCAGCTGGAATGCGCGAGCATTTTTCTTAGTAGTTCCTTCAGTCGTTTTAGCTCTACTGTCTGCTGGTTTAGCTAACTTAGGGCATTCAGACTGGAAATGTCCAGTTTCTCTGCAGTTATAACAGACTCTTGTTTTCCTTCTGCAGTCTTCTTCCCGATGTCCTTTCGCCTTGCAGAAGTTGCAAAATATATTGCACTGTCCATAGTGTTTCTTTTTGCAATTTCTACAGAAAGGAGGTGACGAGGATTGCCCTGTTCCCCTCTTTTTGAACTTATTTTTACTATTACCCATGCGAAATCCTTGGGTAATCTTCTGAGCCAATTCCTTCTTGCGATCTTCTTCTTTGGTGCGGACTAGTTCATCGGTTAAGGTATTAGCTAATTCCACAGCATCGTCAATCGTGCGTGGTCTCGCAGCTTTAACGATGTTACGGATTTCTCCGATTAATCCCCAAATATAATGGGAAATAAGTACCGGTTCTGGCGAAGCCAGGGAAGGTACCACTCTCGCATATTCGAAGAATGTTGAAGTATACCCTCGACAGTCTACACCTAACATACGATGACTCAGGAACTTATTTGCCATTTGTTCCTTCTCGTATTCGGGACAGAATTTTCTTTCGACAAGACTCTTAAATTCTTCCCAATTCATCGCATAGGCCACCCTTCTTCCTTTTGCTTGTAGCACCGTGTTCCACCATTCTAACGCTCCTTCTTTGAATAAGTTTGATGCATACATCACTTGATCTTCTTCAGCACATTTACTTATTGCAATTACTGCCTTGGTTTTCTCTAACCAACGCAGTGTTGCAGTCGCCCCTTCATTACCTGCAAATTCTGCGGGTTTACAGGCAAGAAATTCTTTGTAAGTGCAACCAGGCGTTGCAGCTTTCATTCTCTTAGGGAGTGGGGCCTGTTGCGGATCATGATCGTCATGATTGCCGCCTTCATTTATGTTGTTACTGCCGTTATCTTCCGGAATACGTTTACTAGGAATTAACTGTGGTTTGGCAGGTTTCTGAACAGCAGCCATGATTTCTGGAATAGCATTGGCTATCCCTTGAGCAATAAAGTGTTCAATATCTTGTCTAGTTATATATTGATCTTCCTGATTTTGCTCGGACTGATTTACTTCATTAACTGGTTCACTATTAGCATTTTCCATCTGCTAATTAGTATTAATAGAAATTATTAGTGTCTAATTATTAATACCAAAATCACAGATACATACACATATAATCACATAGATCAGCATAACATGCAAGCATAGTCAAAATTGTCGATGCCTCGACTTCTGTATTGTTTTATATATTATCCCTGCTTCAATACACAATTTTTATCTTACAGTGTTTTATTGCCCATTTTACAGAATCAGTTTTACTATTTTAGTTATAATACAAACAAACTTCTCCAAACCCCTCCTATCTTTTGGTTCGCTGGCAGTTTCAGTAACGACGCTCCCTCTCGTCGTACTTCCAAGAAATTTGCTCCCCCATTTCCCGGATCCTATTCCCGGTGCCTATCAGTTCTTCACCAAACTGACGTAGTTCAGCTAAATTTTCATAGCTCATTGGCGGATTAGGGATAGGTTCTGGATCGAACTATGGGAGAAAACTATAGGGACTATTAACTATATTTTGGAATTGCTAGTCATTGGTCCACCATTCCTCCATTTGGCCTAATGGTCGGGTGTGAACTAGTGGGTCTGGAATAGCTGGTCCTAGGTTTATTGGGAATTGAGCTGTAGCAGGATAAGAGAAAAGATTATCGTTGATAGGCTCTAAAACATCACAATTAGCCAGTAGGCGGTCTATTTCGTCCTGGAATGTGATTTCCTCAGACTGTTTAGAGCTTTCTCCGATCTCTATTCCCTTTTGCTTTAGGTCTATCCCTATTTCTGCTGGCTTGGAACTTTCTCAGGTTTCTATTTCTTTTCCTTTGCTCACACTCACATGGTTCTCTATTTTAGGGATTCTCCTAGGTTTCCTTCGGCGCACCTTTCGCCACCCTACATATCTTCTCTTCTTTTTAGGTTTTGCTTTTTCCAGCGGTGGAGCTTGGAATTCTAGCGGTTCCTCTATGTCAGCAATGTAACCAGTGAAGTTGTGGGAGACTTCAATTGGCACAGGATAGAGGTTGAGATTCTGGAATGCTTCCGACATCTCATTCATGCTGTACGGCATATATGCAAAATACACAAAAATGTTAAGTTAAAACTTTGGAATAAAGCTTAACAAATAAACATTTTTATTGCACACCAGTTTGTACAACATAACAGCAAACAGAACATACTCAGATCTATTTATTTATTTACTGGGAAGTAAATATTTCTAGATTTAAAGTTTAAAGATTTGCATTTTCTGCTACAGTAGCGAGCAGATACAGATTTGCTCACTTTTCATCTAAATTATTTTCCCCTGGTGGATTACTACTAATTTCCTGAATTTCCGGATTAAACCTCACTCTCTTGGTTTGGGGTTTCTTTTTCTCTTGACCTTTTCTAAGGATTGAATTCCTTTTCTCCGGTGTAAGTGGGTTTTCATAATTTGCCTTACGGACAAAGATTCCCTCTTCTAAATTGGTGGGAGATTTGGAGGAAGAGGTTCCCTGTTCTTTAGGTGTACTATCTAATTTGCGATAGATAGCAGTAACCTTTTGTTTACCCATACTGTAATTTTAACAATTAATCAGTTAATAAGCATATATTCACAGAATGACAAATAAAATTTTCAATAAACTTAAATTAATTAGAACAGTGAGCTTAATCAGTAAGCTTAAAACAGTGGCTCTGATACCACCTTTTCCTGTCACGGCCCCCGACCCGGTTTGACCCGTTTCAGGAGCCGCGGGACAGGAATCCCGTGGTATTTAATTTAGGCGACAGCGGAAGTCTTTTTAAAAAAGGATCTTTCAATAATTTAAACTGCTCGTTTCATAACTTTTAGGGATAAACTCCCGAAATTTACAATAATGTGATTTCTCAGGGAAATCTTTATTTTCAAAACATGTTCATTTATTTATTTACATTGAGCCACTTTTCTAAGCTGGGAGTGCTCCATGGCACTTTTCTTTGCTCATACCAGATCACCTGAAACATGTTTGAAAAAGGTTTTGTCAGCGGGGAAATACTGAGTGAATCATTCATTTTACTGAAAACGACACAATTGTTATAATCTACAGTATTAAGGGGAATTACAATGTTTCTGATATCAAACCAACTACCCACAGTACTTGTCACTCGACCATCCATTGGCTAGCCCATTTGTCCAATGGTGTCTGTGACTGTGGTCAGATCACCCCTTGGCCACCCGTTTGTCCAAGTGTGACGGGAAACAAGTAATGTATACAAAACCCCACATACCGGCTGTAACTTGGTGATTACATAGACTTAATCACTGTAACTATAACTTTAAAAATAACTTGGAGTTTTGTAAAACAGTTGGCTCACAAACTGTGAGAAAAGAGTTTATAAAAGAGGAATGACTCACTTTGCAGATTTACGAGCAGAGTATAAGCTTTACTGATTAGCCTTTTAACCTAATTTAAATAACAATGCACACACAAACGGGATTAGTAACTAATTCAGCAGTTACGTCAATTCACGAGATTAAACCCTCACAACTATTATCAAGTGCGATACTTAACAATTCAATGGATTCACAACGAAACAGAGCATAGTCCGAATTCGAACAGCACTCAAACATTCAAGTTGAAATCACAATGAATAATAAAGTACAAGCTCAATTTGAGCAGCACTCGGACAATCGTTGGATAGTTATAATCGATCGGACGTTGAATCGTAATAGCGATCGAGTTATTACCCTGATTGCGGCAGCACCTCGTGATCGTGTGTGTTTAATTGTGATATAACAGCTATAACTCGACGTCTACAGCAGCTATTTACGTCGTTTTAACTTCTACAGGTGAGTGCCAATGTCGGCTATTTATAGCAAGTTTTGGGACTCCCTTACGGACCGTAAGACCGAACCTTTACGGTCCGTAAGCTAAGCAGTCTAATTCATAGGCTGCCTAGACTCGGTTGTAGCTTGGGTGACTCAACTTTTCAACAAATCAGATTTATGCAACGTTCATTTTAGATAAATATTAGACTAGGGTTTGCCCCCCTCGAGTTTTAGGGGTCCTGATCCTGATTCCGATCATTCTGAAAATTTTAGGGCTAGTGCAGAATTACTTGGGTGTCTCAATTAGGATTTTCTCATTGACTAATTATTGTCCTAATTATTGATTTTAGTGGCAGTTGTTACATCCTTGATGTTCATGTTTTCTTTAACGAACCTCTCCATGTATTGATCTATTCGCTCATTGTCCCTCTGCCTTATGTGCAGGATCTCGTTTGGGTTCTTGACCACTTTCCTCTACTGACCAAAGTTCCTCAGAAATTTTTCACTTAACTCTTCATAGCTGTCAATCCCTCCGGGGGGAAGGCTGTCAAATCAAAGCCTGGCTCCCTCCGTTAGGGTCTGCACAAACATATAGCACCAAACTGGCATGGGCCACCGTCCCAACTGTCCTCCACCCCTGAAGGTGTGAAGATGGTCCTCAGAGTCTCTTGTCCCATCGTACCGGTCAAAGTTTGGTGGCAGCTTCGTCTTAGGGGGCATGGGTGCTTCTGCGATGCTTCTGGTGAACTTTGAAATTTCATCTAAATCCTTTGGGAGGTAGGGTTGATCCAGACCATCATCGCCTTCATTTTCTTTCTCTTTTCCTTTCTGCTTCTTCCCCATAATGAGATCTTCCCTCTCCTCCGAGGACATCTGTCTAAGGGCTGTCATGAACGTTTCAAGTGGGTCACTACTACCGCTTTTGTTTTGTGGATCCACCCCTTCCTGGTTGGAAGGTGTGTCAAAGGACAGTCTGGCCCTAAGGCTGTGAAGCTTCTCTTGCCTTTCTAAATCCTCGAGACACTTTTTTAACTTGTCCTTGTGCATGGCAACAAAATCTGGGGTAATGGTCTCCTCTCTTTCCAGAATTTCCACTTGGTTTTTGTTTTCTTCCTCGTGAGTTACATCTTCCATTGTGACCTTATCATGATCGTTCTGTACCATCTGGATGATACGTGAACTGATGGAGTAGTCATGTCGCTGTTTGTGAAACGGGTTACCTTTAACGTCAGAGTTCAGTGTGGAAACACCAGTCAGGCTGTTGTCCCACGGATGGCGCCAATGTCGAATACCCAAATCCCTGCTGACGTTCAAATGGGTCTTCGCTGACGTCAAGATATCCCGGCCTTCGTTACTACAAAAAAGTAAACCGCTAGCCTCGTCACGGAGGCCCCCCCCCCCCCGGGGGGGGGATCCGTGACCAAGCTCCGGCGTGAGAATAAGTAAACTTGCCGGAAAGTTGGAGGAGCTTATTCCGATGAGTATGATCACCGGAATGTTTCCTCTAAGGTGTGAATCCAATAAATGTGTGTGTGTTTTATATGTAAGAATGTTTGTCGGAATAAATGAGAGAGGAGTAAATGAGAGAGTTTTAAATGCGATACCTTCCGAGAGCCTGCCTTATGATCACTCCTTTCTTTCCTTATATAACCTCTAGACCTTATCTTCCATGTGAGATATTTTATTAAGATGATCCAACGGGTTCCGATGGTCTTTGGGGGGCTCAGACAAGTGTCTGACCACCAACGGTGAGATGGCAGCTTCATTTAATGCTTCCGGCTAGGAAGTACAATTTCCAGCCAAAGATCCTCTTCTAATCGAGCATTAAATGTGGCCTTTTTTCTCTGATTCTAGTTTCCCGCTCATTCAGTAAAAGGAGAGCCTTAGTGGGCAAGGTAAGCCACTGTTAGGCTTATGTCCTGTTGGGCCCACGTGATAGTTATAACACCCCGTGTTTTCGAATGTCAAAGTCAAAGTCAAAGTCCAAGTCAACTTTGACTTTCTTTGACTGTAGATAGTCTATTTTATGTTTTAGTTGTATTATGTGGAGTAAGTGTTGTAATTAGCAAGAATCGAAGTAAGCGAATGAGTTTTAACGCGAACCGATCTACGACTGTGAATGATAGGAAGTAACAATGCGATAAAGTTAACTAATCAGTAATCAAACCAATCTAACAATCATCGAACTCGAGACTCGAATTATGCGAATTGTGGTATTGTTATACGTGTGTGTGTGCCTTATGTGTTACTTGTGCGTGTTTACTTTATGTTTGGTGTGGTACTCAAGCGAATCAATCGAAAACCAAATCGAAACTCGAAAAGCAATCAAACACAATCAAAACCGACATCGAAACGTGACTTATAGAAGATTGTATGTTAGATATAGTAGTTGGGACTGAAAGTAATTTGACTAGGAACCCTATCGTATTCGTACCAGCGTCCATCGAAATCGAAACGTCAAAAATCGTCGCAAAATACTCAAAGTGTGTCGCGGATCGGATAAGAAGCATCCTAATCGAAAGTTCTGACCGGCCAGCTCCTATTCTTCATCTTTTCTAAGATTTCTCTCAATCCTGGTAAGTTTCCACTCTAATTCTTGTACGTTTTCAATCATTACTTGATTCTACACCTTTCTATCTTTCAAAACTTGGATTTTAACCGTGAAATCACCAAGATCTAAGTGTTCTTGGGTGATGTCATCATGGTGTTCTTGAAGAACATCAAACTTTGGCCTCATTCAACCATGAATAGCTTAGATCTAACCGATTTCCACATAAACAAGTTAAGATCTATCAAGGATCTGAACATCCACAAGTTGTGAAGGATTGAAAGAAGGAATCCCAACTTTCTTTCAACTCTTTTACACTCAATGCCTTCAAACCGCTAGAAACGGAGCTTGAACCGGCTAACTAATCATTCTAACAAGTTAAAAGGTTCAAGATTCGGATTCTATATACAAGGTTCACCGATTTTGGGTTAGACTCTAAACCAACGTTCCGAACCGTTCACCGGCCGGACTTGGGTGATTCCTGTCCGAGCCGGAGAGACGGGTAAGAACGAAGGTATCATAGTTCAACTCGTTATCAAACTACCTCGATATAATGACAAGTAACCAGACGACCAAGTGTTAGACGAAAGGCCGACCAGGTCAGACTTGTTGGCCGAACGGCTAGGCTGATCGAACAGCCCAGCCGATCGGACACACCAGCCGATCGACTGGGTCAGCCAATGTCACGGCCCCCGACCCCATCTAGCCGGAATCGGTGCCGTGAGCAGTCCAGTGGTACCGGTGATTATTTTGGAAAACACATTGCAGCGGAAATTTCATCAGGACCGTGAGTTAGGAAAATATCAGAGTTTAGAAACACCGGATTTTTTATTTAAATAGATGGAATAAATTCCATGTTTTACAAAGGTAGCTTTTAATGAAAACAATATTTCTTAAGTTGATTTAATTAATAAAATAAGCCACTTCTTGAAGTCTTTTAGTGCCGGATCCAATCATTATTCCAATCTACTGTAATTACCTGAAACGCGTTTTAAAAAGGTTTTGTCAGCGGGAAATACTGAGTGAGTTCATTCATTTTACTGAAAACGACACATTTGTTATAATTTACAGTATTAAGGGTTTTTACATATGTTTATTATCAACCAACATTCAAGAATAGGTATTTGTCACAGACCAGCTCTGTGACTGTGGTCATATCACCATTGGCTGTCCCAATGAGTGACGTATGTCACATTTAGGCTCGCCCACCTAATGTGAAGGAAACAATAATAATAATACTGTGCACAATACCCCACATACCGGCTGTAATTTGGTGATTACATAAACTTAATCACTGTAATTTATAACTCTGAAAAATGATTTGGAGTATTGTAAAACAGTTAATAAAAAGAGAATGACTCACAAATCAGTATGCAGGATTGAGTTAACAAACTTCTTGATTCTATTTCTTCTGATAATTAACCATGCACTTTATTATTCTGGATCTTCTGATGATTTAATAGTTTGTTTGATTGTAAGGGTGTAGTTGGGAGTATTTTTGGTAAGTTTAACAGAATGGAATACGTATTGGTGAAAAACCTAAATCAACCTTAACGAATTTCACAAAAACCGGGTTAATGCTCAATACAGCTTTTACGATAACTTACGAGATCAAATTCTCACAATGAATGACAAAGTGCAATACTTCAACTCATTTATCGTATTAACGACAAACGACAAAGTATAATACTTCAACTCATTTATCGAATTATCGACAAATGACAAAGTATAATGCTTCAACTCATTTATCGAATTATCGACAAACGACAAAGCATAACCCAATATGGGCGGCACTTAGACATTCTTTGGATATATTGATCCCGGAAAATGAATCGTAATAGCGATCGAGTAATTACCCTGTTTCGCAGCAGAATTCGTGATTGTGGGTGTTTTCTAGTAAAACGGCTATAACTCAGAGTGTAAGACGAAATTTTCCGTCGTTCCAACTCCAGAAATCAAGTCCCACAGCCTACTATTTATAGCTGGAAAATCGTCCCCCTCGCGTGTCGCGACAGGAACATGTGCACCCGTCGCGTGGCGCGACGGGTTTATTTTCTAGCCTAGGGTGGACACGTTTAGGGGTAGGCTTGCTGAGTCGACGGAAACAATAATTTTAATTTCTACAGCGAGTTATATGGATAACCGTCAAGTAGGGAATATCCCCCCTTGAGTTTTAGGGGTCCTGATCCTGATTCTGATTGTTATGAAAATTTTAGGGTTTATACAGGATTACTTGGGTGTCTAAATTAGGGTTTCCTATTGGGTAAATAAAATAATAGGTATGACTTTTGATGAGAGTTGTTTACAAAATAGAATAATAGTTTTGGGTAAATCACAAAAAGAGAATAAAACGGTGAGAAAAAGGAATGGACCCACTATGTAACTTTAGGGTTCAACTAGAAGGATTCCTGGTATCATTTTTGGGTATACTTTTGGGCTATATAAAAAAATATATAATGCACTCGTGTTAAGTATAGTACCTCTAATTCAACCTTGTCTCGAGGTCGCGAGATAGAATCCAAACGAACTTAGTCGGGCAGAGCCTTGACATGCGTTATGGGACTCAGATCAATCGGAAAGGGTAGCGGTGATTGGAAGTTACAATACTTAAAACGAAGCAGGGCTTTATTAAAAAAAAATAGACAATACAAAATTTTTTTAGAGAGAGGAGCAATCGAAAGAGTTTGAGAGCAGAATGTTTTAGCAATTTTTGTTTTGAATCTATCTATGCCTATTTATAGAAAAATTGTTGTACTTTAGGGGACACGTTTCTTTTCCACCACCACTCTTTCATTTAATGAATCAATGACACTTGAAGTTTATTGATTATTTTAATATTATAATGTACACTTATCATCAATATTTAACTCTCATATTTTCAAGTGGTACACGTTAGCCTTACTAATGTGTTAGTTTGATTTATTTATTTATTATTATTAAATGTTGACATATATCTTAACTCTTAAGTTTATTATTATTTATTTTATTTTACTTCTTATCTTTCAAACGAATATTTATTATTATTTTATTATTTTATTTCATTAGTAAGTTTTATTATAATTATAATTAATTCAACTGCTTTAGATATTTGGCGCGTATAACTTTTTACAAAACAATGAATATGTCATTGGAACCAGAATATTTTTGTCTACATTTGGGTCTAAGTTTTATTAAGAACAGAGTAGGTTCAAAATACAATATATTTCTACAATTTAAGTATTATACGGTTCCTAGGCCCGTTTAGGTACTTCATATTTCTAGTGGTCGACTTACCCGTAATATATTTGTCTAATAATATAAGTTTTCATATACTTTTATTTTATTAGAAAGGTCAACCATATACAAGCCAATAATATTTCAACCAACTATATATAAAAATATAGTGTTTAAAACTATTTGGGTTGACTATTTATATTAATAATAAACTAGTTACGAGTTACTAGTGGTTAATAAATTTAGTCAAACCTTATTATTTATATGATAAAAATTGGTATGTTACATCCTCCCCACCTTATTTTAAATCTCGTCATCGAGATTTAGGTTACGATATTTCTTTTAGACTTATATCATATTTTAGTCAATAAAAACAATATTTAAGGTAGATAACACAAAATTTAAAATATCAAATTTTGTGAAAATAAGTAGGATTTAATGGTTTAACTGAATTAGCTCAAGAAATCGATGTAAAATGAATGAGATGAAATGATATAATTTCCGAAATGACTAGGTTCAGGCCAAAAGATATATGATCAATATATAGTTAAAATGAATGTGAAGGACTTTTTAGAATTAATAAAATTCTTTGTCAAAAGAAAACTTACTTTGATTGGCAACTGAGGAAGACTTAGAATTGACGGGTTCAAAATGAAATAAAAGCATGAAAAATAATTTGTCAAATAGTAGATTATGATATGAGAAATTCTATGTGTTGAGATGAGTGAATTGCAAAGATACACCAAAGGATAATAGAGTTAGTGTATTAGAGTTCCAAGTTGTTTTAAATGGTGAAATAATGTGATAGTACACTATTAGTGACTATATTTTTCATACTATGTCCTAGAGATGGAAATATAATAGGAACAAGTTGTTTTGACATGACCAACTATTAGATTATATTTGTAAAGCATATGTAATATATATTATTTGTTTCGCATTTTTACTATATGTAAAAGGGTTACCATTTTCAAATAAATAGTATTTTATTATATTATGCAAAATAACTTATATTTATTATGTAATATAGATTACAAAATTACTATAGTGAAGTTATTACATTTACAAAATATTTTAGTATTATGATTTTGTAAAAGAATCACTATTATTTATAACGTTTAAATGAAAGTTGTGAATAAAAAGAGGTAAAAGTATTTGTAAAATATTCATTATAACACTGGGTTAATTCTATGTGATTACTAGAGTTGTAAAATGTAGTTACAAATGTTGTGGTGACTATTCTTTATGTATTATAATGTTCTTTTAATGTAGTCGCTGACTACTATATTATTCTTATATGGTTATTTTTCTTGTTATAGTGTTATAGTACATAGTTACCACAAAATATGTGATACATAATTATTTATATAATTTTATTCGTCCTTCTAAAATTATGTCTTCTCTTTTTAGTACAAAGTAAAATATTTTTATATATAATTAAGATTTACTAAATAGGTATGATGATTCATATATATTAACTAGTTATTATCATGGTTGGATATTGGTTAGTGCTGCCTTGTTTAAGCATAGGTGGCCAGTCCATGCCTAACTAAGGCTAGGCTATTCAATACATGCCCCTGATAATAACCCTAGTATCTAAAAATAATAATACTAATAATATTAATATTAATTGCCAAAAATGCATAAACTTAAATGAGAGTATACTTCAATCAAAATTTTATACGTAAAAATATAAATTCTTTACCTTAATGGTTTAACAAAAATTTTAAATATAGAAATATTATATTATAAGTTTCCATATATAATCAATTAAATTTATATAATGTTTCTCGATCAATGATAATAAAGTAAGAATATCATGAAATGCTCGATTGAGGTTGCAAGGACTACGGAATTAGGACATGAAATGGTGGATCATTATCTTAGCACATAATTGTGTTAAGATTGCTTTTATAAAACAAATCAATAAAGCGGATTCAATATAAATAAATAAATAAATAATTAAATCCTAGATTAGCGCAATCTTCAATTTTGTGAAAATGTCATTTACAAAGTGATCGTGATTAAAGAAATAATTCAGTGAAGTCGAAGGCCAAGAAAGCATGTTATGGTTCAAGAGAATTGAAGTGCTTGTCGGGACTATTTTGAATATGATGGCTTCAATCCATCATATGGGACTTTGAATTGAATATGTAATGCGAGCAAGTTCAAACAATTGAACTTGGTGTAAACAAAACGAGTTCATGTATTAATAAGAAATTTTGGATATGGTTACAACAAAACCCATGTATGCTAAAGGAAATTGAGTTTTTCAAGGAACTTATTGACTTGATATCAAAGATTCAACGTTTTGCAATAACCGTGGTTTATAAATGCAAAGATCAAGTATAGTAATACGATATTTGAACTTTTGATAAAAATAATAATTTGGAATGAAGCCCTCCAATGGTCTTTATAAATCAAACGAATCATATGCGCAACAAATAGTGCATGTGTAAAGTGTGGATTTACCAAGAAATGAAATAGATCAATATTTGCTACTATGAAAGAAATCCTCATGGTATGATGACTATTAGAGGAAGTAGAAACACGAAAGTCAACTCTTTATAGGCAGAAGTCAGAATTGCAACGAAAGAAATATAAGAACTTCTTATCTGGAATTTCGTGTGATAACTATTTGTTAAATGATATTATCAGAGAATGCCGAATGAAGTGAAATAAAATAGGGAATTTGCAAAACTATATGACTTCTTTTGTAGTGCTAATAATTATGACTCAGGTTAGACTATGCACCGATGTTTGTGAAATATTGTTCCAATGTACCTCAGCGATATTTTGATCGTTTGTAAGATCATGTGGCAAAGTGCCGATTTTTGATTTAGGAGTTCTTTTACTGATGGAATTAGTATTGGCGTCATCGTGCCTAATTTATATTTTTCAAAGGTCTTGCCTTGGAAGTTGTGTGTGATATACTTTGACGCCTATGGACGTATAATTTTTAAGTTTTATGTGTTTTCTTGTGCATTAGCACAACTTTACATGTTTCTTACTTGCGTTCATAATTTATGGCGTTAATAATTTATGGTAACGCATTGGTAATTCTTATATTTTTGATGGTGTTCCAACTTATAGAATTTCCATTTATTATTATCGCATGAGTTACGAGACAAATAATCAAACGAAATAATGTTTGATATCGATATAGGTAAGAGATTCTTGATAAAGGAATCTAGATTTATTATTGACACATATACTTGTGCTTGATTCTTAATTATCAATTGTTATGGCTTTTGAAATTTCTTATAGATATACATATCTATATAATCATATATTTCACATGCTGTAATGTACATACCCTTTATAAGGTTAATGTATTTAACAGATTCTTATTTCCAAAAACAAGTCTGATATCAGACCATGATATTATTTTAGGGAAATTTTGTCACTTATTTGACATTTTATATACCCCATCTTACCCGGTTCGCGCCGGAGAGGTAATCTCAGTATATCCGGACAAGCTGGAGAGTCTGCTACTCTATACCCAGTTTTGCCGGAGAAAATTTTCTATTTCCCATAAATAGTATCTTTTCAAGATTTTAAAAGTGTCTCTTTTATTAGGACTTTTATCCAGAATCAAGGAAATTTGTATTCCCATAACATATCTTATTCTAGACCAAATAATATCAATAAGCAAGAATAAATAGCAATTAAGTGCTATTGCCTGCTAACCGTTATTCTTATGACATACCAGTATCCATTACATTATACTTATATAAGTAATTTACCTTAAAGTTTATTTTAAGGCAAAATTCTTAAGTTCAAGTCTAAATATCATTCAGAATGTTATCAGATAATATTAAGTTTCTAACTTTCCGTTTAAGCTTAGGTATTATTATTATAACACCTACTTGCTCTAAACAAGTGGCTTAGTTTATACTAAGGCATCTTTTCTTATGTTCAAGTCTAAATTCTATCAGATGTGCTACCAGTTAATAGCAATCTCCTAACTCTTTTATTTAAGCTTAAGTATTGTTATCACAACACTTATAGGCTTAAAGCAGTGGCTTAGCTCTGATACCACCTTCTGTCACGGCCCCCGACCCCATCTAGCCGGAATCGGTGCCGTGAGCAGTCCAGTGGTACCGGTGATTATTTTGAAAAACACATTGCAGCGGAAATTTCATCAGGACCGTGAGTTAGGAAAATATCAGAGTTTAGAAACACCGGATTTTTTATTTAAATAGATGGAATAAATTCCATGTTTTACAAAGGTAGCTTTTAATGAAAACAATATTTCTTAAGTTGATTTAATTAATAAAATAAGCCACTTCTTGAAGTCTTTTAGTGCCGGATCCAATCCTTATTCCAATCTACTGTAATTACCTGAAACGCGTTTTAAAAAGGTTTTGTCAGCGGGAAATACTGAGTGAGTTCATTCATTTTACTGAAAACGACACATTTGTTATAATTTACAGTATTAAGGGTTTTTACATATGTTTATTATCAACCAACATTCAAGAATAGGTATTTGTCACAGACCAGCTCTGTGACTGTGGTCATATCACCATTGGCTGTCCCAATGAGTGACGTATGTCACATTTAGGCTCGCCCACCTAATGTGAAGGAAACAATAATAATAATACTGTGCACAATACCCCACATACCGGCTGTAATTTGGTGATTACATAAACTTAATCACTGTAATTTATAACTCTGAAAAATGATTTGGAGTATTGTAAAACAGTTAATAAAAAGAGAATGACTCACAAATCAGTATGCAGGATTGAGTTAACAAACTTCTTGATTCTATTTCTTCTGATAATTAACCATGCACTTTATTATTCTGGATCTTCTGATGATTTAATAGTTTGTTTGATTGTAAGGGTGTAGTTGGGAGTATTTTTGGTAAGTTTAATAGAATGGAATACGTATTGGTGAAAAACCTAAATCAACCTTAACGAATTTCACAAAAACCGGGTTAATGCTCAATACAGCTTTTACGATAACTTACGAGATCAAATTCTCACAATGAATGACAAAGTGCAATACTTCAACTCATTTATCGTATTAACGACAAACGACAAAGTATAATACTTCAACTCATTTATCGAATTATCGACAAACGACAAAGTATAATGCTTCAACTCATTTATCGAATTATCGACAAACGACAAAGCATAACCCAATATGGGCGGCACTTAGACATTCTTTGGATATATTGATCCCGGAAAATGAATCGTAATAGCGATCGAGTAATTACCCTGTTTCGCAGCAGAATTCGTGATTGTGGGTGTTTTCTAGTAAAACGGCTATAACTCGGAGTGTAAGACGAAATTTTCCGTCGTTCCAACTCCAGAAATCAAGTCCCACAGCCTACTATTTATAGCTGGAAAATCGTCCCCCTCGCGTGTCGCGACAGGAACATGTGCACCCGTCGCGTGGCGCGACGGGTTTATTT
The DNA here is from genome assembly GCF_002127325.2 of Helianthus annuus. Classification (NCBI taxonomy): domain Eukaryota; kingdom Viridiplantae; phylum Streptophyta; class Magnoliopsida; order Asterales; family Asteraceae; genus Helianthus; species Helianthus annuus. The sequence goes on along the minus strand of NC_035436.2, from coordinate 23,952,953 downwards.
TCTAGCCTAGGGTGGACACGTTTAGGGGTAGGCTTGCTGAGTCGACGGAAACAATAATTTTAATTTCTACAGCGAGTTATATGGATAACCGTCAAGTAGGGAATATCCCCCCTTGAGTTTTAGGGGTTCTGATCCTGATTCTGATTGTTATGAAAATTTTAGGGTTTATGCAGGATTACTTGGGTGTCTAAATTAGGGTTTCCTATTGGGTAAATAAAATAATAGGTATGACTTTTGATGAGAGTTGTTTACAAAATAGAATAATAGTTTTGGGTAAATCACAAAAAGAGAATAAAACGGTGAGAAAAAGGAATGGACCCACTATGTAACTTTAGGGTTCAACTAGAAGGATTCCTGGTATCATTTTTGGGTATACTTTTGGGCTATATAAAAAAATATATAATGCACTCGTGTTAAGTATAGTACCTCTAATTCAACCTTGTCCCGAGGTCCCGAGATAGAATCCAAACGAACTTAGTCGGGCAGAGCCTTGACATGCGTTATGGGACTCAGATCAATCGGAAAGGGTAGCGGTGATTGGAAGTTACAATACTTAAAACGAAGCAGGGCTTTATTAAAAAAAAATAGACAATACAAATTTTTTTAGAGAGAGGAGAAATCGAAAGAGTTTGAGAGCAGAATGTTTTAGCAATTTTTGTTTTGAATCTATCTATGCCTATTTATAGAAAAATTGTTGTACTTTAGGGGACACGTTTCTTTTCCACCACCACTCTTTCATTTAATGAATCAATGACACTTGAAGTTTATTGATTATTTTAATATTATAATGTACACCTATCATCAATATTTAACTCTCATATTTTCAAGTGGTACACGTTAGCCTTACTAATGTGTTAGTTTGATTTATTTATTATTATTATTAAATGTTGACATATATCTTAAGTCTTAAGTTTATTATTATTTATTTTATTTTACTTCTTATCTTTCAAACGAATATTTATTATTATTTTATTATTTTATTTCATTAGTAAGTTTTATTATAATTATAATTAATTCAACTGCTTTAGATATTTGGCGTGTATAACTTTTTACAAAACAATGAATATGTCATTGGAACCAGAATATTTTTGTCTACATTTGGGTCTAAGTTTTATTAAGAACAGAGTAGGTTCAAAATACAATATATTTCTACAATTTAAGTATTATACGGTTCCTAGGCCCGTTTAGGTACTTCATATTTCTAGTGGTCGACTTACCCGTAATATATTTGTCTAATAATATAAGTTTTTCATATACTTTTATTTTATTAGAAAGGTCAACCATATACAGGCCAATAATATTTCAACCAACTATATATAAAAATATAGTGTTTAAAACTATTTGGGTTGACTATTTATATTAATAATAAACTAGTTACGAGTTACTAGTGGTTAATAAATTTAGTCAAACCTTATAATTTATATGATAAAAATTGGTATGTTACAGCCGATCGGCTAGCAAATGGCGTCTCACTTTTCCAAACTTTTGAGGTATAGTATTGACGAAGTAGTGTTCGATCGAATATGTCACTCGATTGGTGAACATTACTGTTCGGATCATGAGATACTATGCTTCAACACTTAATCGTTTTCACAACTCGTTCATAGTAGGGAATGCCAGCCGATCGAACGGACTGTTCGATCGAGTGACATTCAGTTGGGGACTAATTCTGAAGTTCCTAGCCGATCGAGTGAGCTAGCCGATCGAGTGAGCTTGCCGATCGAACGAACCGTTCGATCGACCGACTTGAAAGGTAAGAACACTTCAGTGTTCTCATATACTACAACGAAAACTTCAAAAGTTCAAATCCTCAAATACAAACACACCAGAGGAAGAAACAATCCACTCGAATGGCCCAGCCGATCGAGCCTACCGGCCGATCGAACAGGACTGTCCAACCGGACATACCAGCTGACCGAACAGCCCGTTCGATCGACCAGCCCATTCGATCCATTCACACTTGTTTACTTTTCCGCGTTACTTATCGTTATGCTATCGAACTATTCAGGCTAATTCTACTCTCAGCTCTCCCTTCAATCCACAATCAATCACTGTGAGTATACTCGATCCCTTTTTGCTTTTAGCACTTTTGGGTGTTACATACGTTACCTATCAAATCACAATCAAACACAAACTATTGAACGCTGACCATTTGCATGTGCTACTTGACTAAATGAATGCTGTTTATTATGTTTACACGTGGAGTGCTATCTACCTGCCTTAGCAACATAGTACTATAGTTTGGACTCAGCACCCGTTCACACGGGGGTTGTTAAGGACAATTACTTGCATGGATTACGGTGGTAATCATGTATTGCGAACCGTCTCGGACGGTCAACCCGCAGTCGTTGGTATCGATGGTCCCATGTCGATAATTAACATGCATCGTTTTCTCTGTGTACGTGCCTGGTTATGCGTAAACTATTCGAACTCTATATGCTATTATCAAACTTGTGTGCTCACCTTTACATTTTATGTATTGACTTTACTTTAACGTATGTGACAGGTGCTTAAGTTGCTAGGATGCTTAGGCGCGTGGTGATGAAATCGAGGCTAGGGAGTCTAGAAATAATAAACAATTGTCTGTAATAATCATTGAATCTGAGTTGTCGGAACATAATTATTTGCCTAGTTGTTTTCTATGATAACTTGTTTATTTATTTGGGATACGGTATGGGACGTATCACTTAACTGAATTTGTAATAATAGTTGTTGTGGAAACTTCTGGACAATCTGTTTCGCTCAGTGCCGCGCCCCGATGATTCCCCCATCGGTTGGGGTGTGACAATAGTAGCCCAAGATGGGTAAATGGGGCAACCCATAGGCCCGTCGTCAAGTCATCTTTAGTCCCTGGTTCTGAGACCCAAGGCTCATGATCCGGGGCTGAGTCACAACTGTGCAAGAAGGAGGTTAATTTTTTCGGGCTACGAATGTGGGCCCGTTTATGAATAATTATTAGCTGCCCTTTTCTTCTCACTAGGCCCATCATTTCTCCGAATGCTAACGGCGGGGGTTAATCCCCTAAATACACGTGCACCCCTTTTTAAATTTTGAAGGGACGAGTGATGTGTCGGTTTCCTGTTTGTCAGTTATTCTCTTTACATACCCCCATTATCTTTCAAACTTCCTCTCAATTTCTTCTGGTTCTTTCTTTCCTTCCGTCACAATCCTCCGATCACCATCTTTCTCTTAACCATGAGTCGTTCCGGACGTTTCGCAATTCGATCAGTCTTGACGATGAAGGACTTGAAGTCCTTTGTCGAGACTTACAACATTCCTGAGCGTTTTTCTCCCACCTTGTCGGGTCCTGATGAATCCGCTGAATGCACGCCGGACCGAATTCCCCTTTATACTTTGGCGTTTTCTTCTTGTGGAGTCCGGTATCCCCTTTCATCTTTCAAGATTGTCATGGCCCCCGACCCGGTTTGACCCGTTTCAGGAGCCGCGGGACAGAAAATCCCGTGGTATTTATATTCACAGCGGAAGTCTTAACAGGATCGTTTTTAAACTTGAAAATTTTGCCCGAGTATTATTTATTTATATTTCAGGATAAATCCCGTAAATATCATAATTCCATTATTTTACAAACAAGTTTATTTATTTATTTGAGCCACCACTTCAAGCTTGATAGTGCTCCGTAGCACGTGTACTTAATTCACAGTAGGTCACCTGAAACATGTTGTAAAAAGGTTTTGTCAGCGGGGAAATACTGAGTGAATCATTCATTTTAATAAAAACGACACATAGTTATAAATTACAGCATAAGAGCGATTACTATGGCAGTATCTTAATTAATATCTGGTCTTGCCACCCGTGTGACGATGGTCATACCACTATTGGGTCCAGTCACCCAATTAGTGACGTTTTGTCACTGTTAGGTCTTATTAGCCTAACCACTGTTAGGGCTTATTGCCTAACGGTGAGAAATTAGTAATGTGCACAATACCCCACTAACCAGCGGTCAAGATAACCACGACTTAATCCCTGTAATTATAACATTTTGAAAATAATTTGGAGTATTGTAAAACAGTTGAGAAAAAGAGAATGACTCACAAACTGTGAGAAAAGAGTTTATAAAAGAGGAATGACTCACATTGCAGATTTAATGAGCAAGGTATAAGCCTACTGATTAGCCTTGATTAAACCTAATTTAATAATAATGCACACATAACAGGTTAGTAACTAATTCAGCAGTTACGTCAATTCACGAGATCAAACCCTCACAATGATTAACAAGTGCAATACTTAATAATTCAATCGGATTCACAACGAATAACAGAGCATAGTCCGAATTCGAACAACACTCAGATATTCAAGTCGAAATCACGACGAATAATCAAAGTAGAAGCTCAATTTGAGCAGCACTCGGACAATCGTTGGATAGTTATAATCGATCGGACGTTGAATCGTAATAGCGATCGAGTTATTACCCTGATTGCGGCAGCACCTTGTGATTGTGTGTGTTGTGAACTGATTTGTGTATAACTCGACGTACGTTCAGAGAATTTCCGTCGTTTCAAGCACAAAAATCAAGTGCCAATGTCTGCTATTTATACACGAATTTGGAATCGCTTACGGACCGTAAGCCTAACCCTTTACGGTCCGTAAAGGGTATAAACCGACTATAGGTTGCCACGCGTGGGACTAGCCTAGCTGAGTCAATGAAATTGACCAATCAGATCTACACAACGTTTAATTTAGATAAACGTCCAACTAGGGTTTACCCCCCATGAGTTTTAGGGGTCCTGATCCTGATTCCGATTGTCCTGAAAATTTTAGGGCTAGTGCAGAATTAATTGGGTGTCTCAATTAGAGTTTTCTTAGTGTCTAATTATCATTCTAATTATTGGTTTTAGTGACAGTTGTTACATCCTCCCCACCTTAAGAAAAATCTCGTCCTCGAGATTTACTGGAATAAATGAGGGTATTTTTAACTTATTTCTGATTCTAGCTTTTACGTGTATTCTGGTCCTCTTTTGGCTATGAACAGCACTAGTTGTTTTGTGCTTTGAAAAACTTGACCCGCTTATCTTATTTGTAATAGATTCCCTATCATTTAAAATTTGCCATTTACCTCTTTACCTTGAAGAGGTACTACCAGGGATTTATCTGATAGACATTTCTTAAGGTTGGATACATGAAACACATCATGTATCTCTGCTAATTCTTCTGGTAGTTATAAATGATAGGCCACTGGTTCTATTTGTTGGATTACTTGAATGGTCTTACCTACCTTAGACTTAGCTTTCCTTTCTTACCAAATCTAATAACTCTTTTCCAAGGAGATACTTTCAATAGTATTTTGTCTCCAACTCGAACTCCAACGACTTTTATTTGTATCACTTTTCTAACTGTCTTCAACCTTTCCTTCGTGATACTAAATATGACAGTCGTAGTCACTTAGGATTTCCTTTTTCTTCATAAACGATACTGAAGTATTCCCACATGGAGGAACTTTGTCGTATAAATCCTTTACTTAGTAATTGATCTAATTGTTTCTTTAATTCTTAACATTTTAGTGAGTGCTAACTGATAGGGTGCCTTAGCTATTGGTATAGTTCCTGGATTTACATAAATTCTAAGTTCTACTCTGCTATTAGGTGGTAATCCTGGTAGGTTTTGGGGAAAATGTTAGGATATTCCGATATAATCGGAATGTCTTCTATTTTCTTATCTTTTGGTATCAGCAACTATTGATACCATATATACTATTCCTGGTTTCTGTAAAGAACTGGCCAGCTGTATTACTGATGTTAATTTCAGTAACTTTTTGTGGTTTATCTCTGGTTATTATTACAAATTTTCTTGCAGGTGTATGGATTTCTACGGAACTTAGATCATAGAGAACTCAAGCATAGTTGGCTATTAACCAATCTATTCCTAATACAACATCGAATCCGGCTAAATTAATTAATAACAAGTTTTACAGAAAATTTATATCCTAATTCTATCTTTGCTTCTCGCAAAATCTTATTTATTCTAACGGAATTCCCATCTGCCGTTTCAATTGTAAAAGTCTGCCTAAGGTTGGTTAAGGGTAATTTAAGGGCTTGTCAGAATGAAGTATTTATAAAACTTTGGTTTGCATCAGAGTTAAATAATACTTGCATAAATGTTAGTGAACTAAAATGTACCGACTATGACGTCAGGAATTAGTTCAGCTTCCGGAGTAGTTAATTGAAAAGCTCTTGCGTTTTTCTTGGTATTCCCTTCTGCAGTCTTTTCGTTTACTGGATTGCCTAATTTCGGGCAGCTTGTTCTGAAGTGTCCGGATTCTCCACAATTGTAGCAAGTTATTGCCTTCTTTTTCCTGCAATCTTCTTCTTGATGTCCTGGAATTTTGCAGTAATTGCAGCATCCTCTGCATTTTCCAAAATGTTTTCCCTTGCAGGTATTGCAAAATGGGATAGTGGAAAATCGTCCGTTTCCTCTTTTCTTGAAATTGTTACTATTACCTATATGAAATTCTTGGGAAATTTTCTGGGCTAAATCCTTTCTCCTATTTTCTTCCCGGGTGCGTACTAATATGTCAGTTAGAGTGTTAGCTAATTCTACCGCATCGTCAATCGTGCGGGGTCTCGCAGCTTTGACAATGTCACGAATCTCACTAATCAAACCCAGATATAGCGAGAGATAAGTACCGGTTCTGGCGAAGCCAAAGTAGGTACAATTCTGGCATACTCAAAGAATTTTGAAGTATACCCTCGACAATCTACATCTACCATTCGGTGATTTAAAAACTTACTCGTCATCTGCTCTTTTTCATATTCGGGACATAATTTTCTTTCTATTATTTGCTTAAATTCTTCCCAACTCATGGCATAGGCCATGTCACTTCCTTTAGCTTGTAACACTGTATTCCACCATTCTAACGCTTCTTCCTTGAAAAGGTGCGAAGCGTACATAACCTTATCTTCCTCAACACATTTACTTATTCTGATCACTGCCTCGGTTTTCTCTAACCAACGCAGTGCCGCAGTTGCCCCTTCATTGCCTGCGAACTCTACAGGTTTACAGGCAAGGAACTCCTTGTAAGTGCAACCAGGCGTTGCAGCTTTCTTTTTCTTAGGGAGCGGAGCTTGTCCTAGTTCCTTATCATGATTAACATGATTATTGCCTCCGTTTACGCTATTACTGAAGTTATCTTCAGAAATACGTTTGCTAGGAATGATTTGCTGTGGTTCTATTGGATTTTTAACACCAGCGACGATTGCTGGAATAGCGTTGGCTATCCCTTGAGCTATCATTGTTGGAATAGTGTTAGCTATTCCTTGAGCAACAATATTTTCTATATCCTGCCTAGTCATATATTGATTCCCTGATTGTTGTTCGGATTGATTGACCTCGTTGACAGGTTCATTATTAGTGTTTTCCATCGGATAACTAATTTATAGATAAATAATTAGTATACAAGAAATAAGCTAATGTTATACTTACTTGCACATAATCACGTAAACAAACAAAATTTGTAAATTTTCTAAAATTTCATTTGTTTTATTGATTATATCATGCTTCTATGTATAACCGTTTTATTATTTATTTTACACATACTTATTTTTACTATTACATAACCATAGTTCCATATATCCCCTATCCTGTGGATGATATTTTAGTAATGGTGTTCCCTCTCATTGTATTTCCAGGAGATCTGTCCTCCAACCTCATGGATCCTATTCCCAGTATCTATTAGTTCTTTACTAAGGCGAGGTTCTGCTATATTCTCGTTACTTATTGGTGGATTTGGTAAAGGTTCTGAATTGAGGAAAAAGCTTATAGGGATGGTTTTGTAACTGTATTTCGTTAATCAACCATTCGTCTATTTGCGAGTGAATTGAAGGGTTTGGAATAGCTGGTTCTAAGTTCATTGGTAGTTGTGTTTCAAGAGAGTGATTATAAATATTTTCATTAACAGGCTTAATAATATTATGGCTTGTCATTATAAAATCTAACTCTTCCTGAGATGGTAATTTTTCAATTTGCCTAGAACTTTCCCCAATTTCTATTTCCTTGGGTTTCTCGAGAGGTAAAGCATTAAATTCTATAGGTTCTTCTATGTCTGGTATATATCTATTGAAATCTCTGGAAACTTCTATTCTTACTGGATAGAGATTTAAATTCTGAAGGGCCTCAGACAAGTTACTCATGCTGTTTAGTAAAATAGATATAGTCAGAATTCATAAAATTTATAGAAAACTTTTTAAATATTAGTTCCTACTGGGTACTATTAAAATAACTGAAATTTACATCACACGAGGTTTTATTTGTAAATTTTATGATTTCCTTGATAAGACTTCTAGATTGTGGACAATAAAGGTACTAATACTTGAGTTAAATTATTTAAGAATTTGCATTACTTACTACATTGACTAGCATGTAAAGATCTGCTCATACTATACACGATTAGTCAGATAAATAAACAAATAATCACAAAATAGCAATTAATGGAAATTAAGTATTTTCTAAATACTTAATTGGCTTATATCAGTGGCTTGAGAAGTGGCTCTAATACCACCTTATTTCTGTCACGGCCCCCGACCCGGTTTGACCCGTTTCAGGAGCCGCGGGACAGAAAATCCCGTGGTATTTATATTTACAGCGGAAGTCTTAACAGGATCGTTTTTAAACTTGAAAATTTTGCCCGAGTATTATTTATTTATATTTCATGATAAATCCCGTAAATATCATAATTCCATTATTTTACAAACATGTTTATTTATTTATTTGAGCCACCACTTCAAGCTTGATAGTGCTCCGTAGCACGTGTACTTAATTCACAGTAGGTCACCTGAAACATGTTGTAAAAAGGTTTTGTCAGCGGGGAAATACTGAGTGAATCATTCATTTTAATAAAAACGACACATAGTTATAAATTACAGCATAAGAGCGATTACTATGGCAGTATCTTAATTAATATCTGGTCTTGCCACCCGTGTGACGATGGTCATACCACTATTGGGTCCAGTCACCCAATTAGTGACGTTTTGTCACTGTTAGGTCTTATTAGCCTAACCACTGTTAGGGCTTATTGCCTAACGGTGAGAAATTAGTAATGTGCACAATACCCCACTAACCAGCGGTCAAGATAACCACGACTTAATCCCTGTAATTATAACATTTTGAAAATAATTTGGAGTATTGTAAAACAGTTGAGAAAAAGAGAATGACTCATAAACTGTGAGAAAAGAGTTTATAAAAGAGGAATGACTCACATTGCAGATTTAACGAGCAAGGTATAAGCCTACTGATTAGCCTTGATTAAACCTAATTTAATAATAATGCACACACAACAGGTTAGTAACTAATTCAGCAGTTACGTCAATTCACGAGATCAAACCCTCACAATGATTAACAAGTGCAATACTTAATAATTCAGTCGGATTCACAACGAATAACAGAGCATAGTCCGAATTCGAACAACACTCAGATATTCAAGCCGAAATCACGACGAATAATCAAAGTAGAAGCTCAATTTGAGCAGCACTCGGACAATCGTTGGATAGTTATAATCGATCGGACGTTGAATCGTAATAGCGATCGAGTTATTACCCTGATTGCGGCAGCACCTTGTGATTGTGTGTGTTATGAACTGATTTGTGTATAACTCGACGTACGTTCAGAGAATTTCCGTCGTTTCAAGCACAGAAATCAAGTGCCAATGTCTGCTATTTATACACGAATTTGGAATCGCTTACGGACCGTAAGCCTAACCCTTTACGGTCCGTAAAGGGTATAAACCGACTATAGGTTGCCACGCGTGGGACTAGCCTAGCTGAGTCAATGAAATTGACCAATCAGATCTACACAACGTTTAATTTAGATAAACGTCCAACTAGAGTTTACCCCCCTTGAGTTTTAGGGGTCCTGATCCTGATTCCGATTGTCCTGAAAATTTTAGGGCTAGTGCAGAATTAATTGGGTGTCTCAATTAGAGTTTTCTTAGTGTCTAATTATCATTCTAATTATTGGCTTTAGTGACAGTTGTTACAAAGATAGCCTTATTGTGTCATTTCAGGTTCATTTCTCTCAATTGCATCCCATAGGGTTTATGAGAGTAGTGCATTTTGAGTTGTCTTGTGCGGCCGTTTCCGGCGAGCCATCTGTCCCCTTGTTCTGCATGTTTTACAAACTGATCTCCGATGGGGATTGGTTCACTTTTGCCAAATGACAGAACAATGTGTCGAAACCCTGTTATACCTTTATGCCGACCTCCACTTACCCTAAGGAATGGAAGAGTAGGTTTATCTTCGTTTCTGCTGCCATGATACCGGAGTCTCCACCACTGAAGGATGCCGAGGCTGCTATTGAAGACAACATCCCCATTTTATCTGCTGACGAGATCGTCCAATGGAAGCGTATGTATGAGAACCCGATGAAAGCTTTTATTTTTTCTGAGGGAATCTTGGCCATGGGGGGGTTGAGCTCTTCTTACTCAGTTTGCCCCAAGGCTTTTTTTTGGTAAAAAAGGTATCTTTTGCCCTGGATTTGTGTTATTTGTTTTTGCTCCTTGGGATCTGTGTAGTCATCTTCAGTGGTTGTTCTTATGCAGAGTTGACTTTGTGGAGACTGCTCCAAGGGGATTCTAAGGACGTTAAATTTGTGGTTGGTGATGAAGTTGATCCGGGTTTGACCGGAGTGTTGGGATGCAGGTTACCGAAGGGTCTGTTCAGGCTGGGGGTTCCGTTGCTGTGGAAGGAGGAGAGGGGGCTTCTTCTGACGGGGAGGAGAGTTCCCCTGATCCCCTTCCTGCTGAGCGTTCTAGTCATGATGATGACGAAGATCTGGAAATACGTTTGGTTCGTAAGAGGAAAGCTGTAAGCCCTAAGCCAGCGCCTGCTCCTCGTGACATCCGGCAGAGGCTCCGGAGTGCTAGCGGACATAAACCTCCTCCTTCAACAAAGGCTGCTTCCGAACTTCCTCCTGCCGGGGTTAAGGGTTCTTTGTCTAAGCACCTGCGGTCCTCCAGTCTTGTGAGTGCACCCTTGTTGGTGAGTTTATTTTCTTCTTTTACCTGTTGCCTTACATTCGTTTTGGGAGGTTTTTGATGTTCTTTTTTCTTTCTTTGTCTGAGTAGGGGAGTTCTCATGATCCAATAGAGATTCCTACTTGCCCTTCCTCTTCCCGTGTTCGGGACAAGACTCCCGAAGTAAGCATTGCTCGTATTGCCTCATCCTTTGAGGTTTCTCCTCATCGTGCTACTGGGACCAGTAAACCTTCTCAATTTGAGGTTCTTGCTCATCGATCCCCTTTGGCTCCCATGTTTGCTGATGCCCTCCCTTTCACCTATGTTCTCAAGTGGAAAATAACTCATTCTTCGGTGATAGGGACCCCTGAGACTGCCAGGGATTTTTTGAGTCATGTTGTTCCTCCCTCTCATAGGTTCATGAATTCTGCTTTGAGGGATGACCTTTTTGAGGATCAGTATAGCATGTCACTCTGTGAGGGCTTTTTCAGAGGTGCCGGCATGTTACAGCGGGTTGATGATTTGAGGAGGGCGAATGAAGAACTCAAGGGTGAACTCAAGGCTTCCCAGTCTGTTGCTGCCGAACTTCGATGTCAAGTGGTTGAGGCACAACGAAAATTGCAAGAGGAGAAGGTATATAGCCTTTCTCCTCCCCTTTTTTATATATATTTTCCAACTATTTTTGGATTCTTTCTGAGGCCTTTTGCTCAGGGGGCTGGAGCTATGTTGGAGTGGAGGGAGAGGGCTTGGGAGAGGGAGATGGCGATGTTGGTAGAGGAGAAAGAAGAGCTAGCCGCGGAGCTGATGCATCTGAAGGAGGTCGGAGCGATTTGACAAAAAGCGTCTGAAGGGAGAGGCAGTCCCTCAGCACCTTCATGAAGGGCAGGGTCCTGTCAGCTACTTTTGACAAAAAGCGGTTCGGAGCGATTACCCTTCCATTCAGTTGTTGGATGTCTCTCAGGGACCTGGGGGATCGCATTTCGGCCACTGCTTGAGTTTTCTCCGTGTTATCTCTGATTCCACCCTTAGTAACCACTACCCCCAGAAATTTCCCTTCTTCTACCCCAAAACAACACTTTTCGGGGTTCAACTTCATATTAACATCTTGCATGGTGCGGATAGTTTCGGCTATATCGTCTATCATGGTCATCTCAGTCAGGCTTTTGATAACGATGTCATCGACATATACCTCCAAGTTCCGTCCCCATTGCTCTCTGAAGAGGGTATTCATGAATCTTTGATAGGTGGCCCTAGCATTTTTGAGTCCGAAGGGCATTTTGGTATAGCAAAATGTCCCTTCGTCTGTGATGAAGGCGGTCTTTTCCTCATTTTCCATTGACATCTGTATTTGATGGTACCCTTTGTAAGCGTCCAGGAAGCACTTTAGCGGATATTGAGATAAGGAGACCACTTGAACGTCTATCTCCGGGAGGGGGTAGCAGTCCTTGGGGCATGCTTTATTTAAATCTTGAAAGTCGATGCACATCCTCCATCCCCCATCTTTTTTTTGGACCATAACCGGGTTAGCAACCTAAGATGGATACTTCACTTCTCTGACTATTCCGGCTCTGAGGAGCTTCCTGGTTTCTTCGCAGGCGGCCCTCCTCTTACTAGGGCCCATGCTCCGCTTCTTTTGTTTAACTGGCTTTGCCCAGGTGTATACATTGAGCCGCCGGTCAAGCTTCTTGGTATTCCCGTCATGTCTCCATGTTGAAATGCAAATACGTCTATGTTGAGAAGGAGCAGCTCCTTGAGAGCACTTTTGCACTTGTCACTTAAGTGACTCCCTACTTTAACCGTCTGCTCCGGGAACCTGTCATAAAGGACCCATTCTTCGACCCCATCCTTTCGGGGCTTCTCGGATGCCTCTCCTTCAGATACGGAGGAAATTACTTCATATGAAGACTTTACCCAAGCCAAGCCCTTTGGCGTTTGGAAAACTAGAGCTCCATGTGGGGTTGATGCATGTGCTTGTAGATCTCCAATCCCAGGTCTTCCCAGGATTGCATTGTGTCACACCCCAACCGATGGCGGAATCATCGGGGCGCGGCACTGAGCGAAACAGATTGTTCAGAAGTTTCCACAACAACTATCATACAATTCAGTTATATAACACGTCCCATACCGTGTCCCAAATAATAACAAGTTATCATAGAAATCAACTAAACAATATGGGAACTGTTCCGACAACTCAAATTCTTAATTATTACAGACCGAATTTAAATATTGTTTTAAGACTTCTAGACGGCTAACTATAGATCTTACTGACTACAGGTGCCAGTACAAGATCTACAGATAATTATGGCCCTGGAGCAGGTATGTGGACACTGTCCTAAGGTCACAGGCTCCTAGAAGCTTATTATTGCCTCGCTTCCCTAGCACGCTAGTAGCTTAAACACCTGTCACATACGTTAAAATAAAAGTCAATACATATAATGTAAAGGTGAGTACACAAGTTTGATATAGCATATAGAGTTCGAAAAGTTTACGCATAACCAAGCACGTACACAAGGGCAAACGATGCATGTAAATTATCAACATGGGACCATCGATACCAACGACTTCAAGTTGACTGTCCGAGACAGTTCGCAATACATGATTACCACTGTAATCCATGCAAGTAATTGTCCTTAGCAACCCCCGAGTGAACGGGTGCTGAGTCCAAACTATAGTACTACGTTGCTAAAGCAGGTAGATAGCACTCCACGTGTAAACATAATAAACAGCAATCATTTAGTCAAGCAATACATGCAAGTAGGTTAGCGTTCAAATAGTTTGTGTTGTTTGTGAATTTGATAGATTACGTATGTAACACCCAAAAGTGCTGAAAGCAAAAAGGGATCGAGTATACTCACAGTGGTTGGTTGTGGATTTGAAGGGAGCACTGAGAATAGGTTAGCCTGAATAGTTCGATAACACAACGATGAGTAACGCGGAAAAGTAAACAATGTACTTGGATCGAGTAGACCATTCGATCGGACAGCAGTTCGATCGAGTGGGCTGTTCGATTGGTTTGAAAGTCCGTTCGAACATCCATTCGATCGGCCGGCTGGCTCGATCGGCTGGTTCTTTCGAGTGGATTGTTTCTTCCTTTGATGAGAAGGATGTGTTTGTGTATGATGGTTTGTACTACCTTTCAAGTTGGCCGATCGAACAGCTGTTCGATCGGTTAGCCCAACCGATCGGTTAGCATTGCATTGTTTTCAAATATGTCACTCGATCGGTTGGCATGCTCGATCGGGTGACATTCCAATGTTTCGAAAAGTCTAAGTGTTTTGAAGTGTAGTATCTCATGATTCGAGTAGTAATGATTACAATCGAGTGGCTTGATCGATCGAACAGAACTCACTCAATATTACCCTTCATGAGTTTGTGGGACTAAGTGCTAGTCGATCGGTTAGCCTAGTCGATCGGCTGGCATAGTCGTTCGGTTGGGCTGTTCGATCGAACAGCCTAGCCGTTCGGCCAGCTTCTCGATTCGGTTAACCTATCACTTAACACTTTGTTGTTCCCGTTAATTGTTGATGTTTTAGAGATATTTTGACTACGAGTTGAACCACAAAGCTGAAGTCCCTACTTAGTCTACTGACTCGAGCAGGAATCACCCAAACTCGGTCAGAGACGGTTTGGAACCCAAGTTTAACGTTTAACCCGAAATCGGTATATCTCTCGGTAAAACCCGAATCTTGAACCATGTGTTTGTTTAGATTGATTTGTAGATCGGTTCAAGTCTCGTTTTCACCTTTTTGAGTGTAAAAGAGTTGAAAGATAGATGAAAACCCATCTTCCAATCCTTTTCCACCGTGAAATGTTAAGATCTTTGGTAGATTTTAGGTTATTTATGTGGAAATCGGTTAGATCTAAGTTATTCATGGTGGAATGATGTCAAAACTTAGTGTTCTTGAAGAACACATGATGACATCACCCAAGAACACCTAGATCTTGGTGATTTCATGGATGAAATTCAGATTTTGAAAGATAGAAAGATGGAGAATCGATTAATGAACAAAAACGTACAAGGATTAGAGCGAAATACTTACCGGTTTGAGAGAAATCTGAGATTTAGTGAGAAGAAGAGGCTGGTCGGTCAGAGCTTTTCCAAAAGTGGAAAGTTTGACAAGGACAGCCCTATTTATAGGCTTCCAAAAGAGGAAAGGGTCAGCTGATCGAACAGCATCCCTGATCGAGCAGCTGCCCGATCGAACAGCCTGTTCGATCGGCTAGCCTGTTCGATCGGCTAGCCTGTTCGATCAGGTTACCCTGTTCGATCGGCTTGCCTGGTTTTGAGTGTTTCGCGACGATTTTTGATATTTCGACTTCGATGAACGATGATTTGAGAATGATAGAATTCCTAATCAAATTACTTTTAGTCCCAACTACTATATCTAACATACAAGCATCCTTACACCATTTCGGGTTCGATTTCCATTGAGTTTGATTCACCTTTGAGTCTTGATTGATTTGATTGATTCACCACACACTTTAACATAAAAGTAAACATGCACAAGTAACACATAAGGCACACACACACGTATAAAAAGTACTAAAATCCCCACGCTTGAGTTTGAATGATTGATTTGATTAGCTTGATTATTGATTGACTAGCTTTATTGCATTGTTACTTCCTATCATTCACAGTCGGTCGTTGATTCCTAGTTCGATTATCGGTCGATTAGTTTGATTATACAACACTTACTCCAAATAATATGAAAATCAAAATGAAACTAAAATGAAATTAATCTTTATTGATCTTTAATTCCAATAACAGTCAACTCTTGACTTTGACTTTGACCTAGGGAAAACACGGGGTGTTACACATTGTACTTTGAGGGTGCTCGAACCACTGTGAAAGTTAGGTTTATAGTTCGGAAACGATCTGTCACGGCCCCAGCCCCGGTTTAATCCGGTCAGGAGCCGCGGGACAGGAACCCGTGATATTTAATTGATGCGACAATGGAAGATTTTAACAGGATCTTTTTAAAACTTGAAATGCCCGATTATTTTATTTCATAGTTCGGGATAACCCCGTAATTTACAATAGAGGAATTTTACTAGGAAATTCCCTGATTTATTAAAACATGTTTATTTATTTTAACCGAGCCACCTCTTCAAGCTGGTTAGTGGTCCGTAGCACGTTGTTTTTGATTTACAGTAGGTCGCCTGAAACATGTTTTAAAAATATTTTTGTCAGCGGGGAAATACTGGTGAATCATTCATTTTGATAAAATGACACATAGTTATAAATTACAGCACAAGAGCGATTACGATGGCTTCTATCTTAGTTTTATCTGGCGCTGTGTCACCTGGTGACGATGGTCATACCACTATTGGGTCTTTCCCCAAGTAGTGACGTTTAGCACTGTTAGGATTTATTGGCCTAACCGTGAGAAATTAGTAATGTGCACAATACCCCAGTAGCCAGTGATTTAAGATAACCACGACTTAATCCCTGTAATTGTAACTTTTGAAAATATATGGAGTATTGTAAAACACTATTGATAAAAAGAGAATGACTCACATTGCAAGTTTAACGGGTAGAGTTTAGCCTACTGATAAGCCTGATTAACCTAATTTCAAATAACAATGCACACGAAAACTAGGTTAGTAACTAATACAGCATTTATGATAACTCACGAGATACAAACCCTCACAACGAATGACAAAGTGCGATACTTAACATCCATCGAATTCACGACGAATGAAAAAGTATAACCCTAATGTGGGCAGCACTTAAACATCCATTGGATAGTTTTAATCGATCGGACATTGAATCGTAATAGCGATCGAGTTATTACCCTATTGTCACAACAGCGTTTCGTGATCGTGTGTGTTTTGTAGTAAACAGTGTATATCTCAGTGTATGATACGAATTTTGACGTCGAAACAGGCAAACAGTTCAAGTCCCAAGCTCCTGCATTTATAGCCTGAATTGGAGCCTTCCACGTGTCGTGACATGATCCTCCGCACCTGTCGCGTATCACGGGGCAATCCAATGTAGGCTAGGGTAGGCTTGTCACTTGTGTAGGCCTGCTGAGTTGATAGTTCGAGAATTTTCAATTTAGACAACGAATTGTGATGATAATCGTCAATTAGGGTTTACCCCCCTTGAGTTTTAGGGGCCCTGATCCTGATTTCAATTGTTCTAAAAATTTTAGGGGTTATGCAATACTACTTGGGGGTTTCAATTAGGGTTTCCTATTTGACAATTAAAATAATAATTTATAGTTTTGGTGATTGATGTGCGTAAGTGTGTATATAATTTAGGTATATATTTTAAGCCCTTTTTACACTTTTTAGCCAAGTTTTAAATTTATAAAACACGATATTTACTAACACTAAACACACATATGGGCAAGTGCACCCATCGTGGACGTAGTATAGTGTTGGTAAGATACCGAGGTCGTCCAAGGACACAAGAGCTTTTAGTACCGGTTTATCCTCAATGTCTAATCAAATCAAAAAGTTAGAAAAAGGTTTTTAAACTATGAAAATAAAACTAACTAAAATGCTGAAAAAGAAAATAAAATAAAAAAACAGATAGACAAGATGAATCACTTGGATCCGACTCGTGTGTAGTGTAACCTTTGATTATTTTCGCACTTTTGCACTTATTTAAGAGATTATCTTAGTTATTGTAGTAGGCCCCTCTTTTAAAGGCGACGTTACCCTCAACCCAGAAGTTTGAGTCAGCAAGGATACAATCCTAAAGGGTCGGATTATTGAAAGATAATTAATTATGTTATTAATGCATAATGTGGTAGGCCCCTCTTTTGAAGGCGACGTTACCCTCGGCTAAGTAGTCTGAGTCAGCAGGGATACAGTCCTAAGTAGCCGGGTTAAAGTTTTAATAGTAGTTTAACTTATGAGGGGATCAAAGAGTTTGGACCCCCGCCATCCAATACCTTTGGGTATTGAAGGAGGTCCTACTAAATTTGACCCAGGTCCTTTGCAGGATCTACACACTGAACAATGGCAAGACTCTTACCAAACCGTTCCCTTAACCCCCGACCAGGTAGCCAACATACCTCCATATAGACCGTGGAGATATGAATGGTGAAAATCTTTTATTTTATATAGACAGTAAAATAATGCCAAAACACCACGGACAAACGATAAGGAAGAATCACCTTCAACATAAGAAACTAGTAATTAAAGTCATTAATACAAAACCAATTAAAAAGTGCAAAAGATTAAAAATAAAAAGTATTACACTAAACACTTGTCTTCACCAAGTGATGTAAGAGACTTAGGCAAACATGGCCTTTGATTGTCAAGAACTCTTACGATCAATCTTGGATCCCGAGACGACTCACACACTCTATGATGAACAATGGATGATGGTGGTGGATGATGGTGTTATGGTGGTGGTGAGTGGTGGGTGAAGTGTGAGAGAGGTGGTGTGCCAAGGGATGAGTTGCAAGAGCTCCAAGCACTCCTATTTATAGGCCGAAAAGAAGCCTGGGCACGGCCCCGTGCCCATCCGACTCTCTCTCTTCATTAATTGCAATTCGCAATTTCATTAAATGCGTCTGCAACAGTTGACCAGGCCCCCGTGTCCGCTGAGCACGGCCCCATGGTGGGCAATAGAAGCTTCTACAGGTTTGTCTTTTTTGCCAAGGCTGACCATGACCCCGTGTTCACTGGGCACGCCCCGTGTTAAGCTGGACAAGCCCCGTGTTGAGCTGGACACGCCCCGTGTTGAGCTGGGCACAGCCCCATGCTCAGCTTTCTTCTTGTTTTTGCTTTGGGAGATGCTGTCGAGGAGTCGGGCATGCCACGTTTCTTCCTTTTCTTTGTATTTATGTTGGTTTTGGATGTATATTTGTTCGTTTTGTTCGTTTAAGCTCATTTGACCCTGTAAATTCAAAAGGAAGACAAAAACACACTTTTTCCAACATTAGTACTAAAAAAGGGTTTTATGCCTTATTTGATGTAATTTATATGTTGCATTTTACACACATCAGTGATAGTTGTTACATCCTCCCCACCTTAATAAAAATCTCGTCCTCGAGATTTACTGGAATAGATGAGGATATTTCTGCTTTATTTCTGATTCTAACTCCCAAGTGTACTCTGGTCCTCTCTTCGAATTCCATTTGACTTTGACTAGCACT
This sequence comes from Helianthus annuus, assembly GCF_002127325.2. Classification (NCBI taxonomy): domain Eukaryota; kingdom Viridiplantae; phylum Streptophyta; class Magnoliopsida; order Asterales; family Asteraceae; genus Helianthus; species Helianthus annuus. The sequence goes on along the minus strand of NC_035436.2, from coordinate 23,933,879 downwards.
AGTCGTTTGTGTTTGAGAAACTTGACCTTTTTTGTCCTTGATCTGCAGTGGTTTCTCCACAAATTTTATCTTTTCATTTACCTCTATATCTTGAAGAGGTACTACCAGGTATTCGTCAGATAAACATTTCTTGAGGTTGGATACATGGAACACATCATGTACTCCAGCTAGCTCTTCTGGTAGTTGTAAACGTTAGGCAACTGGTCCTATACGTTGAATCACTGGAAATGGTCCTATGTACCTTGGACTCCGTTTTCCTTTCTTACCGAATCGTATTACTCCTTTACAAAGAGAAACTTTCAAGAGTACCTTGTCTCCAACTTGAAACTCTAGTGGCTTGAGTCGATTGTCTGCATAACTTTTCTGGCGGTCTCGAGCCGTCTTTAGTCTTTCTTTGATTTGAGTTATCTTGTCAGTAGTTTCTTGTACTATTTCAGGACCTGATAACTGACTTTCTCCTATTTCTGCCCAACAAACTGGAGTTCTACACTTACGTCCGTACAGCGCTTCAAAAGGGGCAGCTTCAATGCTTGAATGATAACTATTGTCATAGGAGAATTCGATTAAAGGTAGGTGATCATCCCAGTTTCCACCGAAATCGATCACACATGTCCAGAGCATGTCTTCCAGGGTTTGTATCGTCCTTTCACTTTGTCCGTCTGTTTGTGGATGATATGCAGTACTTAAATTTAGTCGAGTTCCCATTGCTTCCTGGAAACTAGTCCAGAAATGGGAAGTGAAACGACTATCCTTATCTGATACAATGGAGAGTGGAACTCCATGCAAGGATACTACTTCGTCTACATACAACTTGGCTAACCTTTCCATACTAAAGGTTTCTTTCATGGGTAGAAAATGAGCTGATTTGGTTAATCGGTCCACAATTACCCAAACCGCATCATTACCTTTTCTGGTTTTGGGTAATTTAGTAACAAAGTCCATTGTTATGAGTTCCCATTTCCATATAGGCATTTCTAGTTGTTGTAGTAGTCTCGAAGGTTTCTGATGTTCTGCCTTTACTTGCGAACAAGTAAGACACTTAGATACATATTTAGCTATATCCTTTTTCATTCCTATCCACCAGAAATTATTTCTTAAATCTTGGTACATTTTATTATCTCCTGGATGCATGGTATACCTAGATTTATGAGCTTCTTCTAAAATCTTATCTCTTAAATCCCACTGCTTAGGTACCCAAATTCTTTTCTTATGGAATCTCCAAATTCCATCATTTCCTTGCTCTAACTCTTTTATTCGTCCTTTCATTCCTTCAGCACCGTCTTCGATTGTTGTTTCTTGAACTTTCTTTAATTGTTCCATTAAATCCAATTGCAGATTTAATCTAAGAGCACGAACTCATCGTTGTTTCTCATGATAGTTGCGGCTTAAGGCATATGCGACTATATTTTCTTTTCCTTCATGATATTGAATATCACAGTCGTAGTCACTTAGGATTTCCATCCATCTCCTTTGTCTCATGTTTAATTCTTTTTGCCCAAATATGTATCTTAAACTTTTATGATCCGTATAGATAGTAAACTTACTTCCATACAGATAATGTCTCCAAATCTCAAGGGCAAAAATTATGGCTCCTAATTCTAAGTCACGAGTCGTATAGTTTTCCTCGTGCTTTTTCAATTGCCTTGGGGCATACGCAATTACCTTTTTGCGTTGCATTAGCACACATCCTAATCTTAGTTTTGAAACATCACAGTATACTTCAAAATCTTCATTCCCTTCTGGTAAGGCTAGGATTGGGGCATTTGTTAACTTTTGCTTTAAAATCCTAAAAGCCTCTTCTTGCTTAGGTCCCCATTCAAACTTAACTGCCTTATAGGTTAGCTTAGTTAATGGCACGACTATCGTAGAAAAATATTTAATGAATCGCCTATAATATCCGGCTAACCCTAGAAAACTTCTAACTTCCGTAGCTGATTGCGGGGCCTTCCATTTGGTGATTGCTTCTATTTTGGATGGATCTACGTAAATACCTTCATGGTTCACCATGTGTCCTAAAAATTGCACCTCCTGTAGCCAGAATTCACACTTCGAGAATTTGGTGTAAAGCTTTTCCCTTCTTAACAAAGTTAAGAGTGCATGCAGATGCTGACAATGCTCGTCCTGACTTTTGGAATAAATAAGTATATCGTCGATGAAAACAATTACAAATGTATCCAAATACGGTTTACAGATCCTATTCATCATGTCCATGAATGCCGCAGGTTCATTAGTTAGTCCGAAGGGCATGACTGTAAACTCGTAATGACCATACCTAGTTCTGAAAGTAGTTTTAGGTAGGTCTTCTTCTTGTACTTTTAACTGATGGTATCCGGAGCGTAAGTCTATCTTAGAAAAATACCTAGCTCCCTAGAGTTGATCAAAAAGATCATCAATCCTAGGTAATGGGTATCGATTCTTAATTGTAACTTTATTCAATTCTCTATAATCAATACACATTCTCATTGACCCATCTTTCTTTTTTACAAACAATACTGGTGCTCCCCACGGGGATGAACTAGGTTGTATAAAACCTTTACTTAGTAATCCATCTAATTGCTTTTTCAGTTCTAGCATTTCTGTGGGTGCTAACTGATAAGGTGCCTTGGCTATCGGTGTAATTCCAGGAATTAGATGAATCCTAAATTCTACTTTCCTGTCGGGTGGTAATCCAGGTAGTTCTTCTGGAAATACATCGGGGTATTCTGAGACTACTGGGATTTCCTTAAGTTCCATATTTTTCGTGTTAATGATTACTGAAATCATATACACTACTTCTTGTTTTCTTGAATAACTGGCCAACTTTATTACTGAAATAAATTTCAGTGGCTTTCGTAGTTTATCTCCTGTAATTGAAATTACTTCTCCTGTGGGTGTATAGATTTCTATGGAATTTTTATCACAGAGAATTCGAGCATGGTTGGCTACTAACCAATCCATTCCTAACACCACACCGAATCCGTCTAAATTCATAGGTAATAGGTTTGCAGAAAATTTATGGCCTAAGAGTTCTATCTTTCCTTCTCGCAAAACTTTATCTATGTTAACAGAATTTCCATTTGCCGGGTTAAGGGTAGATTAAGAGCTTAGCAGAATGAAGTATTTATAAAACTTTGGTTTGCACCAGAGTCAAATAATACTTTTGCATAAACGTTGTGAACTAGGAACGTACCAGCTATTATGCCATGAATTAGTTCAGCTTCCTGAGTAGTCAACTGAATGGCTCTTGCGTTTTTCTTGGTAGTTCCGTCTGCAGGTTTGACTTTATTGTCAGCTGGCTTGACCAATTTTGGATAGTCTGGTCTAAAATGTCCAGCTTCCCCACAATTATAGCAGACTGTGGCTTTCTTCTTCCTGCAATCTTCTTCTTGATGCCCTGGAATTTTACAGAAATTGCAATACCCCTTGCATTTTCCAAAATGCTTTCTTTTACAGGCATTGCAAAATGGAACAGTGGAAGATTGCCCAGTTCCCCTTTTCCGGAAATTACTACGGTTACGCATACGAAATCCTTGGGTAATCTTTTGGGCTACTTCCTTTTTCCGGTTTTCTTCACTTGTGCGTACCAGTTCGTCGGTTAGGGTGTTAGCTAATTCAACCGCATCGTCAATAGTGCGAGGTCTCGAAGCTTTAACGATATTACGGATTTCGCCAATCAATCCCCAAATATAGCGGGAAATAAGTACCGGTTCTGGCGAAGCCAACGTTGGTACCACTCTCGCATACTCGAAGAATGTCGAAGTATACCCTCGACAATCTACACCCATCATTCGATGGTTCAGGAATTTATTTGCCATTTGTTCCTTTTCATATTCGGGACAGAATTTTCTTTCCATTAGCTGCTTAAATTCTTCCCAATTCATGGCATAGGCCATATTTCTTCTTTTGGCTTGAAGTACCGTGTTCCACCATTTTCTACACCCCTTGAGTTTTAGGGGCCCTAATCCTGATTTCAATTGTTCTGAAAATTTTAGGGGTTATGCAATACTACTTGGGGGTTTCAATTAGGGTTTCCTATTGGACAATTAAAATAATAATTTATAGTTTTGGTGATAGTTGTTACACGATCCCCTACCCCGACTGTAAATGGGAGTCTGATCTTTCCCAAAGGGTGTGATACGCTGTTGTTGAAACCTACTAGGGGGATAGAGTCCTCTTCTAGCCTGTCTCTTACATCCCTGTCGAATTTGAGGAAACAGTGCTCATATATTACTTCTACTCCGGATCCCCCGTCCACATGTATTCTGGCCACTTTGTGGCCAGCTATTATGGCTGAAATGTTAAGAGGGAGTCGTTGCACTTCGCTTTCCTCCAGGTATGGCATCAAGATGGGAGCTTTCATGTGGTTCGGGGAGCCCAGAATTCTTGCCTTTACACTTCTGGTGGTATCAAATTCCTCCCTCCTTCGAATCATGTCTACATCTGCCCTTCCAGGCTCCCTCGCATCTTTTCCTTTGAGGTCCCTGCCCCTTCCTTAATTTCTTTGACCGGATGGGCTAGCTTACCCGTTTTCACCGCGGCCTCTATTTCTCTCTTTAGATACATGCAATCATCAGTTTTATGACCAAATCCTTTGTGAAAATCACAATATTCGTTTGGTTGTGCCTTTGGCCCAGGTTTTATGGGTGGTGGTCTTGGGAAGGAGCTCTTCACCCTTTCCGTGGCCAGTATTTTTCACTTGAGGTTTTGGTGAGAGGGGTGAAGCTGTCAGAGTAGGGGGCGGGCCCCTCCCCCGAGGCCTATATGCGGAATACGAGGGCCTTGTTCTATCATGCAACATTCTATCAAAAGCGGGTTTTCTGGAGTAAGGTGTACCTTTATCGAGAAGCTTTGTGGCCGGGGTGACCCTTCGGGGTGGGGTGTCCATCTCCTTAACTTTGCTAACTGTGTCTTTGCCCCTGACAAAGGCTCTGACTCTGTCCATGAGATTGTCAAACGAGTGTGGGAATTCCTCCCCCAGCTTATCGCATAGTTGTGCATGCTTTAACCCGTTAATGAAACTGCTGATCTTCATGATTTCTGGGACATCCTTGATGTTCATGTTTTCTTTAACGAACCTCTCCATGTATTGATCTATTCGCTCATTGTCCCTCTGCCTTATGTGCAGGATCTCGTTTGGGTTCTTGACCACTTTCCTCTACTGACCAAAGTTCCTCAGAAATTTTTCACTTAACTCTTCATAGCTGTCAATCCCTCCGGGGGGAAGGCTGTCAAATCAAAGCCTGGCTCCCTCCGTTAGGGTCTGCACAAACATATAGCACCAAACTGGCATGGGCCACCGTCCCAACTGTCCTCCACCCCTGAAGGTGTGAAGATGGTCCTCAGAGTCTCTTGTCCCATCGTACCGGTCAAAGTTTGGTGGCAGCTTCGTCTTAGGGGGCATGGGTGCTTCTGCGATGCTTCTGGTGAACTTTGAAATTTCATCTAAATCCATTGGGAGGTAGGGTTGATCCAGACCATCATCGCCTTCCTTTTCTTTCTCTTTTCCTTTATGCTTCTTCCCCATAATGAGATCTTCCCTCTCCTCCGAGGACATCTGTCTAAGGGCTGTCATGAACGTTTCAAGTGGGTCACTACTACCGCTTTTGTTTTGTGGATCCACCCCTTCCTGGTTGGAAGGTGTGTCAAAGGACAGTCTGGCCCTAAGGCTGTCAAGCTTCTCTTGCCTTTCTAAATCCTCGAGACACTTTTTTAACTTGTCCTTGTGCATGGCAACAAAATCTGGAGTAATGGTCTCCTCTCTTTCCAGAATTTCCACTTGGTTTTTGTTTTCTTCCTCGTGAGTTACATCTTCCATTGTGACCTTATCATGATCGTTCTGTACCATCTGGATGATACGTGAACTGATGGAGTAGTCATGTCGCTGTTTGTGAAACGGGTTACCTTTAACGTCGGAGTTCAGTGTGGAAACACCAGTCAGGCTGTTGTCCCACGGATGGCGCCAATGTCGAATACCCAAATCCCTGCTGACGTTCAAATGGGTCTTCGCTGACGTCAAGATATCCCGGCCTTCGTTACTACAAAAGAGTAAACCGCTAGCCTTGTCACAGAGGCCCCCCCCGGGGGGGGGGGATCCGTGACCAAGCTCCGGCGTGAGAATAAGTAAACTTGCCGGAAAGTTGGAGGAGCTTATTCCGATGAGTATGATCACCGGAATGTTACTTCTAAGGTGTGAATCCAATAAATGTGTGTGTGTTTTATATGTAAGAATGTTTGTCGGAATAAATGAGAGAGGAGTAAATGAGAGAGTTTTAAATGCGATACCTTCCGAGAGCCTGCCTTATGATCACTCCTTTCTTTCCTTATATAACCTATAGACCTTATCTTCCATGTGAGATATTTTATTAAGATGATCCAACGGGTTCCGATGGTCTTTGGGGGGCTCAGACACGTGTCTGACCACCAACGGTGAGATGGCAGCTTCATTTAATGCTTCCGGCTAGGAAGTACAATTTCCAGCCAAAGATCCTCTTCTAATCGAGCATTAAATGTGGCCTTTTTTCTCTGATTCTAGTTTCCCGCTCATTCAGTAAAAGGAGAGCCTTAGTGGGCAAGGTAAGCCACTGTTGGGCTTATGTCCTGTTGGGCCCACGTGATAGTTATAACACCCTGTGTTTTTGAATGTCAAAGTCAAAGTCAAAGTCCAAGTCAACTTTGACTTTCTTTGACTGTAGATAGTCTATTTTATGTTTTAGTTGTATTATGTGGAGTAAGTGTTGTAATCAGCAAGAATCGAAGTAATCGAATGAGTTTTAACGCGAACCGATCTACGACTGTGAATGATAGGAAGTAACAATGCGATAAAGTTAACTAATCAGTAATCAAACCAATCTAACAATCATCGAACTCGAGACTCGAATTATGTGAATTGTGGTATTGTTATACGTGTGTGTGTGCCTTATGTGTTACTTGTGCGTGTTTACTTTATGTTTGGTGTGGTACTCAAGCGAATCAATCGAAAACCAAATCGAAACTCGAAAAGCAATCAAACACAATCGAAACCGACATCGAAACGTGACTTATAGAAGATTGTATGTTAGATATAGTAGTTGGGACTGAAAGTAATTTGACTAGGAACCCTATCGTATTCGTACCAGCGTCCATCGAAATCGAAACGTCAAAAATCGTCGCAAAATACTCAAAGTGTGTCGCGGATCGAACAGGAAGCATCCTGATCGAACAAGCCAGCCGATCGGCTAGCATCTTGCCAGCCGATCGAGCAGCCCACTCGATCGGAACTCCTGGCCGATCGGCTGCCACTTTCCTCTTTTGGAAGCCTATAAATAGGGCTGTCCTTGTCTTCATTTCCACTTTTGGAAAGTTCTGACCGGCCAGCTCCTATTCTTAATCTTTTCTAAGATTTCTCTCAATCCCGGTAAGTTTCCACTCTTATTCTTGTACGTTTTCAATCATTACTTGATTCTACACCTTTCTATCTTTCAAAACTTGGATTTTAACCGTGAAATCACCAAGATCTAAGTGTTCTTGGGTGATGTCATCATGGTGTTCTTGAAGAACATCAAACTTTGGCCTCATTCAACCATGAATAGCTTAGATCTAACCGATTTCCACATAAACAAGTTAAGATCTATCAAGGATCTGAACATCCACAAGTTGTGAAGGATTGAAAGAAGAAATCCCAACTTTCTTTCAACTCTTTTACACTCAATGCCTTCAAACCGCTAGAAACGGAGCTTGAACCGGCTAACTAATCATTCTAACAAGTTAAAAGGTTCAAGATTCGGATTCTATATACAAGGTTCATCGATTTTGGGTTAGACTCTAAACCAACGTTCCGAACCGTTCAGCGGCCAGACTTGGGTGATTTCTGTCCGAGCCGGAGAGACGGGTAAGAACGAAGGTATCATAGTTCAATTCGTTATCAAACTACCTCGATATAATGACAAGTAACCAGACGACCAAGTGTTAGACGAAAGGCCGACCAGGTCAGACTTGCTGGCCGAACGGCTAGGCTGATCGAACAGCCAAGCCGATCGGACACAGCAGCCGATCGACTGGGCCAGCCGATCGGCTAGCACATGGCGTCTCACTTTTCCAAACTTTTGAGGTATAGTATTGACGAAGTAGTGTTCGATTGAATATGTCACTCGATTGGTGAACATTACTGTTCGGATCATGAGATACTATGCTTCAACACTTAATCGTTTTCACAACTCGTTCGTAGTAGGGAATGCCAGCCGATCGAACGGACTGTTCGATCGAGTGACATTCAGTTGGGGACTAATTCTGAAGTTCCTAGCCGATCGAGTGAGCTAGCCGATCGAGTGAGCTTGCCGATCGAACGAACCGTTCGATCGACCGACTTGAAAGGTAAGAACACTTCAGTGTTCTCATATACTACAACGAAAACTTCAAAAGTTCAAATCCTCAAACACAAACACACCAGAGGAAGAAACAATCCACTCGAATGGCCCAGCCGATCGAGCCTACCGGCCGATCGAACAGGACTGTCCAACCGGACATACCAGCTGACCGAACAGCCTGTTCGATCGACCAGCCCATTCGATCGACCAGCCCATTCGATCGACCAGCCCATTCGATCCATTCACACTTGTTTACTTTTCCGCGTTACTTATCGTTATGCTATCGAACTATTCAGGCTAATTCTACTCTCAGCTCTCCCTTCAATCCACAATCAATCACTGTGAGTATACTCGATCCCTTTTTGCTTTTAGCACTTTTGGGTGTTACATACGTTACCTATCAAATCACAATCAAACACAAACTATTGAACGCTGACCATTTGCATGTGCTACTTGACTAAATGAATGCTGTTTATTATGTTTACACGTGAAGTGCTATCTACCTGCCTTAGCAACATAGTAATATAGTTTGGACTCAGCACCCGTTCACACGGGGGTTGTTAAGGACAATTACTTGCATGGATTACGGTGGTAATCATGTATTGCGAACCGTCTCGGACGGTCAACCCGTAGTCGTTGGTATCGATGGTCCCATGTCGATAATTAACATGCATCGTTTTCTCTGTGTACGTGCCTGGTTATGCGTAAACTATTCGAACTCTATATGCTATTATCAAACTTGTGTGCTCACCTTTACATTTTATGTATTGACTTTATTTTAACGTATGTGACAGGTGCTTAGTTGCAAGGATTCTTAGGCGCGTGGTGATGAAATCGAGGCTAGGGAGTCTAGAAATACTAAACAATTGTCTGTAATAATCGTTGAATCTGAGTTGTCGGAACGGAACTATTTGCCTAGTTGTTTTCTATGATAACTTGTTTATTTATTTGGGATACGGTATGGGACGTATCACTTAACTGAATTTGTAATAATAGTTGTTGTGGAAACTTCTGGACAATCTGTTTCGCTCAGTGCCGCGCCCCGATGATTCCGCCATCGGTTGGGGTGTGACAATAGTAGCCCAAGATGGGTAAATGGGGCAACCCATAGGCCCGTCGTCAAGTCATCTTTAGTCCCTGGTTCTGAGACCCAAGGCTCATGATCCGGGGCTGAGTCACAACTGTGCAAGAAGGAGGTTAATTTTTTCGGGCTACGAATGTGGGCCCGTTTTTGAATAATTATTAACTGCCCTTTCGTCTCACTAGGCCCATCATTTCGCCGAATGCTAATGGCGGGGGTTAATCCCCTAAATACACGTGCACCCCTTTTTAAATTTTGAAGGGACGAGTGATGTGACGGTTTCCTGTTTGTCAGTTATTCTCTTTACATACCCCCATTATCTTTCAAACTTCCTCTCAATTTCTTCTGGTTCTTTCTTTCCTTCCGTCACATTCCTCCAATCACCATCTTTCTCTTAACCATGAGTCGTTCCGGACGTTCCGCAATTCGATCAGTCTTGACGATGAAGGACTTGAAGTCCTTTGTCGAGACGTACAACATTCCTGAGCGTTTTTCTCCCACCTTGTCGGGTCCTGATGAATCCGCTGAATGCACGCCGGACCGAATTCCCCTTTATACTTTGGCGTTTTCTTCTTGTGAAGTCCGGTATCCCCTTTCATCTTTCAAGATAGCCTTATTGCGTCATTTTGGGTTCATTTCTCTCAATTGCATCCCGTAGGGTTTATGAGAGTAGTGCATTTTGAGTTGTCTTGTGCGGCCGTTTCCGGCGAGCCATCTGTCCCCTTGTTCTGCATGTTTTACAAACTGATCTCCGATGGGGATTGGTTAACTTTTGCCAAACGACAGAACAATGTGTCGAAACCCTGTTATACCTTTATGCCGACCTCCACTTACCCTAAGGAATGGAAGAGTAGGTTTATCTTCGTTTCTGCTGCCATGATGCCGGAGTCTCCACCACCGAAGGATGCCGAGGCTGCTATTGAAGACAACATCCCCATTTTATCTGCTGACGAGATCGTCCGATGGAAGCGTATGTATGAGAACCCGACGAAAGCTTTTATTTTTTCTGAGGGAATCTTGGCCATGGGGGGGGGGCTGAGCTCTTCTTACTCAGTTTGCCCCAAGGCTTTTTTTGGTAAAAAAGGTATCTTTTGCCCTGGATTTGTGTTATCTGTTTTTGCTCCTTGGGATCTGTGTAGTCATCTTCAGTGTTTCTTCTTATGCAGAGTTGACTTTGTGGTGACTGCTCCAAGGGGATTCTAAGGACGTTAAATTTGTGGTTGGTGATGAAGTTGATCCGGGTTTGACCGGAGTGTTGGGATGCAGGTTACCGAAGGGTCTGTTCAGGCTGGGGGTTCCGTTGCTGTGGAAGGAGGAGAGGGGGCTTCTTCTGACGGGGATGAGAGTTCCCCTGATCCTCTTCCTGCTGAGCGTTCTAGTCATGATGATGACGAAGATCTGGAAATACGTTTGGTTCGTAAGAGGAAAGTTGTAAGCCCTAAGCCAGCGCCTGCTCCTCGGGACATCCGGCAGAGGCTCCGGAGTGCTAGCGGACATAAACTTCCTCCTTCAACAAAGGCTGCTTCTGAACTTCCTCCTGCCGGGGTTAAGGGTTCTTTGTCTAAGCACCTGCGGTCCTCCAGTCTTGTGAGTGCACCCTTGTTGGTGAGTTTATTTTCTTCTTTTACCTATTGCCTTACATTCGTTTTGGGAGGTTTTTGATGTTCTTTTTTCTTTCTTTGTCTGAGTAGGGGAGTTCTCATGATCCAATAGAGATTCCTACTTGCCCTTCCTCTTCCCGTGTTCGGGACAAGACTCCCGAAGTAAGCATTGCTCGTATTGCCTCAGCCTTTGAGGTTTCTCCTCATCGTGCTACTGGGACCAGTAAACCTTCTCAATTTGAGGGTCTTGCTCATCGATCCCCTTTGGCTCCCATGTTTGCTGATGCCCTCCCTTTCACCTATGTTCTCAAGTGGAAAATAACTCATTCTTCGGGGATAGGGACCCCTGAGACTGCCAGGGATTTTTTGAGCCATGTTGTTCCTCCCTCTGATAGGTTCATGAATTCTGCTTTGAGGGATGACCTTTTTGAGGATCAGTATAGCATGTCACTCTGTGAGGGCTTTTTCAGAGGTGCTGGCATGTTGCAGCGGGTTGATGATTTGAGGAGGGCGAATGAAGAACTCAAGGGTGAACTCAAGGCTTCCCAGTCTGTTGTTGCCGAACTTCGATGTCAAGTGGTTGAGGCACAACGAAAATTGCAAGAGGAGAAGGTATATAGCCTTTCTCCTCCCCTTTTTTATATATATTTTCCAACTATTTTTGGATTCTTTCTGAGGCCTTTTGCTCAGGGGGCTGGAGCTATGTTGGAGTGGAGGGAGAGGGCTTGGGAGAGGGAGATGGCGATGTTGGTAGAGGAGAAAGAAGAGCTAGCCGCGGAGCTGAAGCATCTGAAGGAGGTCGGCTTCGTTTCTCCGGAGCAGCTGAACACTATGTATGTTGATTATGGGATAACTTCTGATGATAACCAGCGGTTGGCTAAAGAGAAGCATTGGTTGATCACTGAAGGTTTCGAAGCCTTCCTTACTGCTATCTCTCAGTCGGAGGAGTTTAAGAATGGCCCGGAGGAGGTGTATAGGGCGTACCGGGATGTTGGCTACCAGGCTGGGCTGAAGGATGGGTATATTTACTCTGCTCTGGGTCTGGACAGGAAAGAGACTCCGCTTTACAATTCCAAAGCCTAGAAGCGGCTATCCAAGCTAGATAAGGAGTTTGGGGGCAAGACCCCGGTCATTCTCAAGAAGATCCTGGAGCATCCCATGATATCTATAGATGAACTGAAAGCCCTGTTTTCCTCCGCTGGTCCCTCGTCTCCGAAGTCTTTGTCTGGGGGTGGCTCCCCGTGATTTCTGAACATTAACCTCCTTCGATATGGTTGTAATCCGGATAATTACTTGCTCTAGCCACATACTGAGCCATTATGTTGTCTTTAGCCTCATATTCCCCCTGGTATTGCTTGACCAACAACTGCGAGTCAGTACTAGCTTCTACATGCTTTGCCTTCATTTTCTTGGCTAGCCTCATCCCTGCTAAAAGGGCTTCGTACTCTGCGGTATTGTTGGTATTCTTGAAGTTCAGCCTGATGGCGTAGGTTAACTCAACCCCCTTAGGGCTGATCAGTGTAATGCCCGCTCCGCTGCCTTATTCGCTGGAGGCCCCGTCTGTAAGCAACTTCCATACGGCCTCGTCTTCCTTTTCTTTCTCCTCCTTTTCTAAGGTTTCCCATCTTAAAAGTTCTTTTTCTTCATCTTCAGGGACCTCTGCTAAGAAGTTAGCCAGTATTTGTCCCTTCATGGCAGTTCTGGCTTTGAATTCCAAGGAGTGTTCTCCTAATTCGACTGCCCATTTAGCCAGTCGTCCCGACAACTCCGGCCTCGTTAGCACTTTTTGTAAGGGTTGATCTGTCATCAGGGTGACCTTATGCCCTTGGAAGTACCTCCTGAGTCTCTGGGATGCAAAAACAAGAGCTAAAGCTAACTTCTCCAGGGGTATATAGCGTTCTTCGGGGCCTTTAAGTGTTCTACTAATGAAGTATATTGGTATCTTCTTCCCTTCCCGTTCCACCATCATGACCGCACTAATAGTGGTCTTTGAAGCAGACAGATATAGAAGCAGGTCTTCTCCGGGCACTGGGGTAGCCAAGGTCGGGAGTTTGCAGATGTAGGTCTTCATCTCTTGAAAAGCGGTTTCTGCCTCAGGGGTCCATTTGAACCTGTTCGTTTGAAGGCAGTCCCTCAGCACCTTCATGAAGGGCAGGGTCCTGTCAGCTACTTTTGACAAAAAGCGGTTCAGAGCGATTACCCTTCCATTCAGTTGTTGGATGTCTCTCAGGGACCTGGGGGATCGCATTTCGGCCACTGCTTGAGTTTTCTCCGTGTTATCTCTGATTCCACCCTTAGTAACCACTACCCCCAGGAATTTCCCTTCTTCTACCCCAACACAACACTTTCCGGGGTTTAACTTCATATTAACATCTTGCATGGTGCGGATAGTTTCGGCTATATCGTCTATCATGGTCTACTCAGTCAGGCTTTTGATAACGATGTCATCGACATATACCTCCAAGTTCCGTCCCCATTGCTCTCTGAAGAGGGTATTCATGAATCTTTGATAGGTGGCCCTAGCATTTTTGAGTCCGAAGGGCATTTTGGTATAGCAAAATGTCCCTTCGTCTGTGATGAAGGCGGTCTTTTCCTCATTTTCCATTGACATCTGTATTTGATGGTACCCTTTGTAAGCGTCCAGGAAGCACTTCAGCGGATATTGAGATAAGGAGACCACTTGAACGTCTATCTCCGGGAGGGGGTAGCAGTCCTTGGGGCATGCTTTATTTAAATCTTGAAAGTCGATGCACATCCTCCATCCCCCGTCTTTTTTCTGGACCATAACCGGGTTAGCAACCCAAGATGGATACTTCACTTCTCTGACTATTCCGGCTCTGAGGAGCTTCCTGGTTTCTTCGCAGGCGGCCCTCCTCTTACTAGGGCCCATGCTCCGCTTCTTTTGTTTAACTGGCTTTGCCCAGGTGTATACATTGAGCCGCCGGTCAAGCTTCTTGGTATTCCCGTCATGTCTCCATGTTGAAATGCAAATACGTCTATGTTGAGAAGGAGCAGCTCCTTGAGAGCACTTTTGCACTTGTCACTTAAGTGACTCCCTACTTTAACCGTCTGCTCCGGGAACCTGTCATAAAGGACCCATTCTTCGACCCCATCCTTTCGGGGCTTCTCGGATGCCTCTCCTTCAGATACGGAGGAAACTACTTCATATGAAGACTTTACCCAAGCCAAGCCCTTTGGCGTTTGGAACACTAGAGCTCCATGTGGGGTTGATGCATGTGCTTGTAGATCTCCAATACCAGGTCTTCCCAGGATTGCATTGTACTTTGAGGGTGCTCGGACCACTGTGAAAGTTAGGTTTATAGTTCGGAAACGATCTGTCACGGCCCCAGCCCCGGTTTAACCCGGACAGGAGCCGCGGGACAGGAACCCGTGATATTTAATTGATGCGACAATGGAAGATTTTAATAGGATCTTTTTAAAACTTGAAATGCCCGATTATTTTATTTCATAGTTTGGGATAACCCCGTAATTTACAATAGAGGAATTTTACTACGAAATTCCCTGATTTATTAAAACATGTTTATTTATTTTAACCGAGCCACCTCTTCAAGCTGGTTAGTGGTCCATAGCACGTTGTTTTTATTTACAGCAGGTCGCCTGAAACATGTTTTAAAAATATTTTTGTCAGCGGGGAAATACTGGTGAATCATTCATTTTGATAAAATGACACATAGTTATAAATTACAGCACAAGAGCGATTACGATGGCTTCTATCTTATTTTTATCTGGCGCTGTGTCACCTGGTGACGATGGTCATACCACTATTGGGTCTTTCCCCAAGTAGTGACGTTTAGCACTGTTAGGATTTATTAGCCTAACCGTGAGAAATTAGTAATGTGCACAATACCCCACTAGCCAGTGATTTAAGATAACCATGACTTAATCCCTGTAATTGTAACTTTTGAAAATATATGGAGTATTGTAAAACACTATTGATAAAAAGAGAATGACTCACATTGCAAGTTTAACGGGTAGAGTTTAGCCAACTGATAAGCCTGATTAACCTAATTTCAAATAACAATGCACACGAAAACCAGGTTAGTAACTAATACAGCATTTATGATAACTCACGAGATACAAACCCTCACAACGAATGACAAAGTGCGATACTTAACATCCATCGAATTCACGACGAATGAAAAAGTATAACCCTAATGTGGGCAGCACTTAAACATCCATTGGATAGTTTTAATCGATCGGACATTGAATCGTAATAGCGATCGAGTTATTACCCTGTTGTCACAACAGCGTTTCGTGATCGTGTGTGTTTTGTAGTAAACAGTGTATATCTCAGTGTATGATACGAATTTTGACGTCGAAACAGGCCAAACAGTTCAAGTCCCAAGCCCCTGCATTTATAGCCTGAATTGGAGCCTTCCGCGTGTCGCGACATGATCCTCCGCACCTGTCATGTATCACGGGGCAATCCAATGTAGGCTAGGGTAGGCTTGTCACTTGTGTAGGCCTGCTGAGTTGATAGTTCGAGAATTTTCAATTTAGACAACGAATTGTGATGATAATCGTCAATTAGGGTTTACCCCCTCTTGAGTTTTATGGGCCCTGATCCTGATTTCAGTTGTTCTAAAAATTTTAGGGGTTATGCAATACTACTTGGGGGTTTCAATTAGGGTTTCCTATTGGACAATTAAAATAATAATTTATAGTTTTGGTGATTGATGTGCGTAAGTGTGTATATAATTTAGGTATATATTTTAAGCCCTTTTTACACTTTTTAGCCAAGTTTTAAATTTATAAAACACGATATTTACTAACACTAAATACACATATGGGCAAGTGCACCTATCGTGGACGTAGTATAGTGTTGGTAAGATACCGAGGTCGTCCAAGGACACAAGAGCTTTTAGTACCGGTTTATCCTCAATGTCTAATCAAATCAAAAAGTTAGAAAAAGGTTTTTAAACTATGAAAATAAAACTAACTAAAATGCTGAAAAAGAAAATAAAATAAAAAAACAGATAGACAAGATGAATCACTTGGATCCGACTCGTGTGTAGTGTAACCTTTGATTATTTTCGCACTTTTGCACTTATTTAATAGATTATCTTAGTTATTGTAGTAGGCCCCTCTTTTAAAGGCGACGTTACCCTCAACCCAGTAGTTTGAGTCAGCAAGGATACAATCCTAAAGGGTCGGATTATTGAAAGATAATTAATTATGTTATTAATGCATAATGTGGTAGGCCCCTCTTTTGAAGGCGACGTTACCCTCAGCTAAGTAGTCTGAGTCAGCAGGGATACAGTCCTAAGTAGCCGGGTTAAAGTTTTAATAGTAGTTTAACTTATGAGGGGATCAAAGAGTTTGGACCCCCGCCATCCAATACCTTTAGGTATTGAAGGAGGTCCTACTAAATTTGACTCAGGTCCTTTGCATGATCTATATACTGAACAATGGCAAGACTCTTACCAAACCGTTCCCTTAACCCCCGACCAGGTAGCCAACATATCCCCATATAGACCGTGGAGATATGAATGGTGAAAATCTTTTATTTTATATAGACAGTAAAATAATGCCAAAACACCACGGACAAACAATAAGGAAGAATCACCTTCAACATAAGAAACTAGTAATTAAAGTCATTAATACAAAACCAATTAAAAAGTGCAAAAGATTAAAAATAAAAAGTATTACACTAAACACTTGTCTTCACCAAGTGATGTAAGAGACTTAGGCAAACATGGCCTTTGAATGTCAAGAACTCTTACGATCAATCTTGGATCCCGAGACGACTCACACACTCTATGATGAACAATGGATGATGGTGGTGGATGATGGTGTTATGGTGGTGGTGGGTGGTGGGTGAAGTGTGAGAGAGGTGGTGTGCCAAGGGATGAGTTGCAAGAGCTCCAAGCACTCTTATTTATAGGCCGAAAAGAAGCCTGGGCACGGCCCCGTGCCCATCTGACTCTCTCTCTCTCTCTTCATTAATTGCAATTCGCAATTTCATTAAATGCATCTGCAACAGTTGACCACGCCCCCGTGTCCGCTGAGCACGGCCCCGTGGTGGGCAATAGAAGCTTCTATAGGTTTGTCTTTTGTGCCAAGGCTGACCATGACCCCGTCTTCGCTGGGCACGCCCCGTGTTGAGCTGGACACGCCCCGTGTTGAGCTGGACACGCCTCGTGTTGAGCTGGGCACAGCCCCATGCTCAGCTTTCTTCTTGTTTTTGCTTTGGGAAATGCTGTCGAGGAGTCGGGCATGCCACGTTTCTTCCTTTTCTTTGTATTTATGTTGGTTTTGGATGTATATTTGTTCGTTTTGTTCGTTTAAGCTCATTTGACCCTGTAAATTCAAAAGGAAGACAAAAACACACTTTTTCCAACATTAGTACTAGAAAAGGGTTACTTTTATGCCTTATTTGATGTAATTTATATGTTGCATTTTACACACATCAGTGATAGTTGTTACATCCTCCCCACCTTAATAAAAATCTCGTCCTCGAGATTTACTGGAATAGATGAGGATATTTCTGCTTCATTTCTGATTCTAACTCCCAAGTGTACTCTGGTCCTCTCTTCGAATTCCATTTGACTTTGACTAGCACTAGTCGTTTGTGTTTGAGAAACTTGACCTTTTTGTCCTTGTTCTGCAGTGGTTTCTCCACAAATTTTATCTTTTCATTTACCTCTATATCTTGAAGAGGTATTACCAGGTATTCGTCAGATAAACATTTCTTGAGGTTGGATACATGGAACACATCATGTACTCCAGCTAGCTCTTCTGGTAGTTGTAAACGTTAGGCAACTGGTCCTATACGTTGAATCACTGGAAATGGTCCTATGTACCTTGGACTCCGCTTTCCTTTCTTACCGAATCGTATTAATCATTTCCAAAGAGAAACTTTCAAGAGTACCTTGTCTCCAACTTGAAACTCTAGTGGCTTGAGTCGATTGTCTGCATAACTTTTCTGGCGGTCTCGAGCCGTCTTTAGTCTTTCTTTGATTTGAGTTATCTTGTCAGTAGTTTCTTGTACTATTTCAGGACCTGATAACTGACTTTCTCCTATTTCTGCCCAACAAACTGGAGTTCTACACTTACGTCCGTACAGTGCTTCAAAAGGGGCAGCTTCAATGCTTGAATGATAACTATTGTCATAGGAGAATTCGATTAAAGGTAGGTGATCATCCCAGTTTCCACCGAAATCGATCACACATGTCCAGAGCATGTCTTCCAGGGTTTGTATCGTCCTTTCACTTTGTCCGTCTGTTTATGGATGATATGCAGTACTTAAATTTAGTCGAGTTCCCATTGCTTCCTGGAAACTAGTCCAGAAATGGGAAGTGAAACGACTATCCTTATCCGATACAATGGAGAGTGGAACTCCATGCAAGGATACTACTTCGTCTACATACAACTTGGCTAACCTTTCCATACTAAAGGTTTCTTTCATGGGTAGAAAATGAGCTGATTTGGTTAATCGGTCCACAATTACCCAAACCGCATCATTACCTTTTCTGGTTTTGGGTAATTTAGTAACAAAGTCCATTGTTATGAGTTCCCATTTCCATATAGGCATTTCTAGTTGTTGTAGTAGTCCCGAAGGTTTCTGATGTTCTGCCTTTACTTGCGAACAAGTAAGACACTTAGATACATATTTAGCTATATCCTTTTTCATTCCTATCCACCAGAAATTATTTCTTAAATCTTAGTATATTTATTATCTCCTGGATGCATGGTATACCTAGATTTATGAGCTTCTTCTAAAATCTTATCTCTTAAATCCCACTGCTTAGGTACCCAAATTCTTTTCTTATGGAATCTCCAAATTCCATCATTTCCTTGCTCTAACTCTTTTATTCGTCCTTTCATTCCTTCAGCACCGTCTTCGATTGTTGTTTCTTGAACTTTCTTTAATTGTTCCATTAAATCCAATTGCAGATTTAATCTAAGAGCACGAACTCATCATTGTTTCTCATGATAGTTGCGGCTTAAGGCATATGCGACTATATTTTCTTTTCCTTCATGATATTGAATATCATAGTCGTAGTCACTTAGGATTTCCATCCATCTCCTTTGTCTCATGTTTAATTCTTTTTGCCCAAATATGTATCTTAAACTTTTATGATCCGTATAGATAGTAAACTTACTTCCATACAGATAATGTCTCCAAATCTCAAGGGCAAAAATTATGGCTCCTAATTCTAAGTCATGAGTCGTATAGTTTTCCTCGTGCTTTTTCAATTGCCTTGAGGCATACGCAATTACCTTTTTGCGTTGCATTAGCACACATCCTAATCTTAGTTTTGAAGCATCACAGTATACTTCAAAATCTTCATTCCCTTCTGGTAAGGCTAGGATTGGGGCATTTGTTAACTTTTGCTTTAAAATCCTAAAAGCCTCTTCTTGATTAGGTCCCCATTCAAACTTAACTGCTTTATAGGTTAGCTTAGTTAATGGCACGACTATCGTAGAAAAATCTTTAATGAATCGCCTATAATATCCGGCTAACCCTAGAAAACTTCTAACTTCCGTAGCCGATTGCGGGGCCTTCCATTTGGTGATTGCTTCTATTTTGGATGGATCTACGTGAATACCTTCATGGTTCACCATGTGTCCTAAAAATTGCACCTCCTGTAGCCAGAATTCACACTTCGAAATTTGGTGTAAAGCTTTTCCCTTCTTAACAAAGTTAAGAGTGCATGAAGATGCTGACAATGCTCATCCTGACTTTTGGAATAAATAAGTGTATCGTCGATGAAAACAATTACAAATGTATCCAAATACGGTTTACAGATCCTATTCATCATGTCCATGAATGCCGCAGGTTCATTCGTTAGTCCGAAGGGCATGACTGTAAACTCGTAATGACCATACCTAGTTCTGAAAGTAGTTTTAGGTAGGTCTTCTTCTTGTACTTTTAACTGATGGTATCCGGAGCGTAAGTCTATCTTAGAAAAATACCTAGCTCCCTAGAGTTGATCAAAAAGATCATCAATCCTAGGTAATGGGTATCGATTCTTAATTGTAACTTTATTCAATTCTCTATAATCAATACACATTCTCATTGACCCATCTTTCTTTTTTACAAACAATACTGGTGCTCCCCACGGGGATGAACTAGGTTGTATAAAACCTTTACTTAGTAATCCATCTAATTGCTTTTTCAGTTCTAGCATTTCTGTGGGTGCTAACCGATAAGGTGCCTTGGCTATCGGTGTAATTCCAGGAATTAGATGAATCCTAAATTCTACTTCCCTGTCGGGTGGTAATCCAGGTAGTTCTTCTGGAAATACATCGGGGTATTCTGAGACTACTGGGATTTCCTTAAGTTCCATATTTTTCGTGTTAATGATTACTGAAATCATATACACTACTTCTTGTTTTCTTGAATAACTGGCCAACTTCATTACTGAAATACATTTCAGTGGCTTTCGTGGTTTATCTCCTGTAATTGAAATTACTTCTCCTGTGGGTGTATAGATTTCTATGGAATTTTTATCACAGAGAATTCGAGCTTGGTTGGCTACTAACCAATCCATTCCTAACACCACACCGAATCCGGCTAAATTCATAGGTAATAGGTTTGTAGAAAATTTATGGCCTAAGAGTTCTATCTTTCCTTCTCGCAAAACTTTATCTATGTTAACAGAATTTCCATTTGCCGGGTTAAGGGTAGATTAAGAGCTTAGCAGAATGAAGTATTTATAAAACTTTGGTTTGCACTAGAGTCAAATAATACTTTTGCATAAACGTTGTGAACTAGGAACGTACCAGCTATTACGTCAGGAATTAGTTCAGCTTCCTGAGTAGTCAACTGAAAGGCTCTTGCGTTTTTCTTGGTAGTTCCGTCTACAGGTTTGACTTTATTGTCAGCTGGCTTGACCAATTTTGGATAGTCTGCTCTAAAATGTCCAGCTTCCCCACAATTATAGCAGACTGTGGCTTTCTTCTTCCTGCAATCTTCTTCTTGATGCCCTGGAATTTTACAGAAATTGCAATACCCCTTGCATTTTCCAAAATGCTTTCTTTTACAGGCATTTCAAAATGGAACAGTGGAAGATTGCCCAGTTCCCCTTTTCCGGAAATTACTACGGTTACGCATACGAAATCCTTGGGTAATCTTTTGGGCTACTTCCTTTTTCCGGTTTTCTTAATTCAACCGCATCGTCAATAGTGCGAGGTCTCGCAGCTTTAACGATATTACGGATTTCGCCAATCAATCCCCAAATATAGCGGGAAATAAGTACCGGTTCTGGCGAAGCCAACGTTGGTACCACTCTCGCATACTCGAAGAATGTCGAAGTGTACCCTCGACAATCTACACCCATCATTCGATGGTTCAGGAATTTATTTGCCATTTGTTCCTTTTCATATTCGGGACAGAATCTTCTTTCCATTAGCTGCTTAAATTCTTCCCAATTCATGGCATAGGCCATATTTCTTCCTTTGGCTTGAAGTACCGTGTTCCACCATTCTAGCGCCCCTTCTTTAAAAAGATGCGATGCATACATGACCTTGTCTTCCTCAGCATATTTACTTATCATAATTATTGCTTCAGTTTTCTCCAACCAACGCAGTGCCGTAGTCGCCCCTTCATTGCCTGCAAATTCAGCTGGTTTACAAGCAAGAAATTCTTTGTAAGTGCAACCAGGCGTTGCAGCTTTCATTTTCTTAGGAAGTGGGGCCTGCCGTGGATCATTATCGTGATTAGTATGGTTGCCGCCTACGTTTACGCTATTACTGAAGTTATCTTCTTGAGTACGTTTACTAGGAATAATTTGTTGAGGTTCAACCGGATGTCGATCAGCAGCAAGTATTTCTGGAATAGCATTGGCTATTTCCTGAGCAACGATATTCTCGATATCTTGCCTATTTAGGAATTGATGGTCGTTGTTTTGCTCTGACTGATTAATTTCATTAACGGGTTCATTACCAGCATTTGCCATCTGATAAATAATTATTTATATAAATTATTAGCATAAAATAAAATAAAATAATTAATAATCAAATATAACAAAGCAATTGCACATACTCAGGTTAACACGTGTATAAAATTGTCGATTTCTCGACTTCATTTTTCTTTTATATTATATTAAGCATCCGTACACACTGTTATCTTACACAAGTTTTATTTTTAGTTATTTTACAAGATTATATTTATTGTTATTATACAATCACAGCTACTTTCTCACACCATCCCTTCTGCTGATATTTCAGAAACGATGTTCCCTCTCGTCGTATTTCCAGGAGATTTGTTCTCCCACCTCCCGGATCCTATTCCCTGCACTTACCAGCTCCTCGCCAAAATGGCAAAGTTCAGCTAGGTTTTCATTGCTCATTGGTGGGTTTGGTATAGGTTCTGGGTCGAACTGAGGGAAAAAGTTATAGGGGTTATTGAGAAGGTTTTGAAACTGCCAGTCGTTAGTCCACCACTCGTCCATTTCTCCTAAAGGTTGGGTGTGGATTAAAGGTTCTGGGATGGCTGGTTCCAAATTGATTGGAAGTTGGGTTTCAGCAGAATAAGGAAAGAGGTTATTATTGATAGGCCTGAAAATATCGCAGCTTGCCAGTACGCGATCTAATTCCTCCTGTAGTGGCAATTCCTCGACTTGCCTAGAACTTTCCCCAATTTCCATTTCTACTTGCCTAGCATTTTCCTTAATCTCGATCCCTTTTCCTTTATCAATGGGGTTTTCAATTTTGGGAATTTTTCTATTTGCTGGTTTCCTCCTACGTACTTTCCTCCAGCCTACAAATCTTCTCCTTTTCTTAGGCTTTGGTTTCTCCGGAGGTGGAGCTTGAAATTCCATAGGTTCCTCTACATCGGGTAAGTAACCAGTAAAGTCGCTGGTAACTTCCACTTTTACGGGGTAGAGATTGAGATTCTGAAGGGCTTCAGATAGCTCATTCATGCTGTTTAGCATATATGCAGAATGCATACAAAATGCTAAGTTAAATTTTTATAATAAAATTTCACAGATAAACATTCAAGTATTATTGCATACCGTGTGACTAATTTAATACAAAAGACAACTGAAAATTAAAACATACTAGGGTTTATTGTAAACTTATTTATTTACTGGGTAAAATTTAGAGTTTCTGGATTGTAGATGCTATGGGTGCTAATACTGGGTCAGGGTGTTTAAAATTTTGCATTTACTGCTACAGTGGCTAACATATAAAGATCTGTCCATTTTTCATCTAACTCAACTTCCCATGGTGGGTTATTGCCTATTTCCTGTGTCTCCTTAGACCTCCTTACTTCTTTTGGTTGTGGCTTCTTTATTTTCTCTTGACTTTTCCTAATAACCAAACTTCTTTTATTAGGAGAAAGTGGTTTTTCAAACTGTGCTTTACGAACAAATATTCCTTCCTCAGTATTTACTAAGTGGTTTGAGGATGATGATCCCTTATCTTTTGGTGCACTATCTAATTGACGATAGATATCTGAAAGTCTTTGCTTACCCATACTGTAAACAAATATTCAAATAATATAATCACAAAATGGAAATCAGTAAAATTAAGTATTTTCTAAATACTTAATTGGCTTAAATCAGTGGCTCTGATACCACCTTTTCCTGTCACGGCCCCAGCCCCGGTTTGACCCGGTCAAGAGCCGCGGGACAGGAACCCGTGGTATTTAATTGATGCGACAGCGGAAGATTTTAACAGGATCTTTTTAAAACTTGAAATGCCCGGTTATTTTATTTCATAGTTCGGGATAACCCCGTAATTTACAATAGAGGAATTTTACTAGGAAATTCTCTGATTTATTAAAACATGTTTATTTATTTTAACTGAGCCACCTCTTCAAGCTGGTTAGTGCTCCGTAGCACGTTGTCTTTGATTTACAGCAGGTCGCCTGAAACATGTTTTAAAAATATTTTTGTCAGCGGGGAAATACTGGTGAATCATTCATTTTGATAAAATGACACATAGTTATAAATTACAGCACAAGAGCGAATACAATGGCTTCTATTTTATTTTTATCTAGCGCCGTGTCACCTGGTGACGATGGTCATACCACTATTGGGTCTTTCCCCAAGTAGTGACGTTTATCACTGTTAGGATTTATTAGCCTAACCATGAGAAATTAGTAATGTGCACAATACCCCACTAGCCAGTGATTTAAGATAACCACGACTTAATCCCTGTAATTATAACTTTTGAAAATATATGGAGTATTGTAAAACACTATTGATAAAAAGAGAATGACTCACATTGCAAGTTTAACGGGTAGAGTTTAGCCTACTGATAAGCCTGATTAACCTAATTTCAAATAACAATGCACACGAAAACTAGGTCAGTAACTAATACATCATTTACGATAACTCACGAGATACAAACCCTCACAACGAATGACAAAGTGCGATACTTAACATCCATCGAATTCACGACGAATGACAAAGTATAACCCTAATGTGGGCAGCACTTAAACATCCATTGGATAGTTTTAATCGATCGGACATTGAATCGTAATAGTGATCGAGTTATTACCCTGTTGTCGCAGCAGCGTTTCGTGATCGTGTGTGTTTTGTAGTAAACAGCGTATATCTCGGTGTATGATACGAATTTTGACGTCGAAACAGGCAAACAGTTCAAGTCCCAAGCCCCTGCATTTATAGCCTGAATTGGACCCTTCCGCGTGTCGCGACAGGATCCTCCGCACCTGTCGCGTATCGCGGGGCAATCCAATGTGGGCTAGGTTAGGCTTTTCACTTGTGTAGGCCTGCTGAGTTGATAGTTCGAGAATTTTCAATTTAGACAACGAATTGTGATGATAATCGACAATTAGGGTCTACCCCCCTTGAGTTTTAGGGGCCTAATCCTGATTTCAATTGTTCTGAAAATTTTAGGGGTTATGCAATACTACTTGGGGGTTTCAATTAGGGTTTCCTATTGGACAATTAAAATAATAATTTATAGTTTTGGTGATAGTTGTTACACGATCCCCTACCCCGACTGTAAATGGGAGTCTGATCTTTCCCAAAGGGTGTGATACGCTGTTGTTGAAACCTACTAGGGGGATAGAGTCCTCTTCTAGCCTGTCTCTTACATCCTTGTCGAATTTGAGGAAACAGTGCTCATATATTACTTCTACTCCGGATCCCCCGTCCACATGTATTCTGGCCACTTTGTGGCCAGCTATTATGGCTGAAATGTTAAGAGGGAGTCGTTGCACTTCGCTTTCCTCCAGGTATGGCATCAAGATGGGAGCTTTTATGCGGTTCGGGGAGCCCAGAATTCTGGCCTTTACACTTCTGGTGGTATCAAATTCCTCCCTCCTTCGAATCATGTCTACATCTGCCCTTCCAGGCTCCCTCGCATCTTTTCCTTTACGGTCCCTGCCCCTTCCTTAATTTCTTTGACCGGATGGGCTAGCTTACCCGTTTTCACCGCGGCCTCTATTTCTCTCTTTAGATACATGCAATCATCAGTTTTATGACCAAATCCTTTGTGAAAATCACAATATTCGTTTGGTTGTGCCTTTAGCCCAGGTTTTATGGGTGGTGGTCTTGGGAAGGAGCTCTTCACCTTTTCCGTGGCCAGTATTTCACTTGAGGTTTTGGTGAAGCTGTCAGAGTAGGGGGCGGGCCCCTCCCCCGAGGCCTATATGCGGAATACGAGGGCCTTGTTCTATCATACAACATTCTATCAAAAGCGGGTTTTCTGGAGTAAGGTGTACCTTTATCGAGAAGTTTTGTGGCCGGGGTGACCCTTCGGAGTGGGGTGTCCATCTCCTTAACTTTGCTAACTGTGTCTTTGCCCCTGACAAAGGCTCTGACTCTGTCCATGAGATTGTCAAACGAGGGTGGGAATTCCTCCCCCAGCTTCTCGCATAGTTGTGCATGCTTTAACCCGTTAATGAAACTGCTGATCTTCATGATTTCTGGGACATCCTTGATGTTCATGTTTTCTTTAACGAAAACCTCCATGTATTGATCTATTCGCTCATTGTCCCTCTGCCTTATGTGCAGGATCTCGTTTGGGTTCTTGACCACTTTCCTCTACTGACCAAAGTTCCTCAGAAATTTTTCACTTAACTTTTCATAGCTGTCAATCCCTCGGGGGGAAGGCTGTCAAATCAAAGCCTGGCTCCCTCTGTTAGGGTCTGCACAAACATATAGCACCAAACTGGCATGGGCCACCGTCCCAACTGTCCTCCACCCCTGAAGGTGTGAAGATGGTCCTCAGAGTCTCTTGTCCCATCGTACCGGTCAAAGTTTGGTGGCAGCTTCGTCTTAGGGGGCATGGGTGCTTCTGCGATGCTTCTGGTGAACTTTGAAATTTCATCTAAATCCTTTGGGAGGTAGGGTTGATCCAGACCATCATCGCCTTCCTTTTCTTTCTCTTTTCCTTTCTGCTTCTTCCCCATAATGAGATCTTCCCTCTCCTCCGAGGACATCTGTCTAAGGGCTGTCATGAACGTTTCAAGTGGGTCACTACTACCGCTTTTGTTTTGTGGATCCACCCCTTCCTGGTTGGAAGGTGTGTCAAATGACAGTCTGGCCCTAAGGCTGTCAAGCTTCTCTTGCCTTTCTAAATCCTCGAGACACATTTTTAACTTGTCCTTGTGCATGGCAACAAAATCTGGAGTAATGGTCTCCTCTCTTTCCAGAATTTCCACTTGGTTTTTGTTTTCTTCCTCGTGAGTTACATCTTCCATTGTGACCTTATCATGATCGTTCTGTACCATCTGGATGATAACTGATGGAGTAGTCATGTCGCTGTTTGTGAAACGGGTTACCTTTAACGTCGGAGTTCAGTGTGGAAACACCAGTCAGGCTGTTGTCCCACGGATGGCGCCAATGTCGAATACCCAAATCCCTGCTGACGTTCAAATGGGTCTTCGCTGACGTCAAGATATCCCGGCCTTCGTTACTACAAAAAAGTAAACCGTTAGCCTCGTCACGGAGGCCCCCCCCGGGGGGGGGGGGGGGGGGATCCGTGACCAAGCTCCGGCGTGAGAATAAGTAAACTTGCCAGAAAGTTGGAGGAGCTTATTCCGATGAGTATGATCACCGGAATGTTTCCTCTAAGGTGTGAATCCAATAAATGTGTGAGTGTTTTATATGTAAGAATGTTTGTCGGAATAAATGAGAGAGGAGTAAACGAGAGTGTTTTAAATGCGATGCCTTCCGAGAGCCTGCCTTATGATCACTCCTTTCTTTCCTTATATAACCTCTAGACCTTATTTTCCATGTGAGATATTTTATTAAGATGATCCAACGGGTTCCGATGGTCTTTAGGGGGCTCAGACACGTGTCTGACCCCCAACGATGAGATGGCAGCTTCATTTAATGCTTCCGGCTAGGAAGTGCAATTTCCAGCCAAAGATCCTCTTCTAATCGAGCAACAAACCATTATACATATGAATTGCATTTGCTGATGAATAGTAGTTTAACATATCAAATTATAAAATAGCCCTTAGAAAGAGGAGATATCTTTTGTTCTCTAACTTAATAGCAGAAACATTGATATGTTATTTACTGATTTATTATTGTTGTTTCTTTCAATGAGTAGCTAGGATGAATAGAAGAAACATTAATATATTATTTATTATTATTATTATTATTGTTAATTTGTTATTTGTATATAATAAAATAATTATTGTTAATTATTGAACCCGTTGTCATACCGGTCCACCTAGCACAACAGATATAATAATTTAAATCTCAAAACCATTTGACTTGACTAAATATAGGTTCCACCTAGCACAAATGTTATGTGACTTTTGGTCGGGTGGTTAATATATGACAAGGCATGACAACATATATATTTTGTCTCTTTATCCATTTTTGTAATTAAACTAAGTAATGGCTCACTCGCATTGTAGTTTATGTAAATAATATTATATGCTAATTAATTTGCTAAGTAGGTTTATGCTGAACCGACCAAAAAAACATCGACGTGTATGTGACATAACTTATGACTACTAGTTTAACATAACTAGCTTCTAGCTTAGACTATAAGGAGTGGGGGGTATTCCACGGTCCTCCCAACCGCCGAGGTGATCCCACCTCGCAGACCGCCACCCAGCAAGCCTGAGTCTGGGGGTAAATCCGCTACCGTAGGGGCATTGGGAACGAGCAAAACCCGAACCCACCACCTCCGGGTTAGAATGCGGGCTGGTGGCCATTGGGCTGACACCCAATGGCTGCCACGTGGTGTTATTTGACATGTGGCTGCCACGTTAGCACGTGTCAGAAAAATGGCGTGGTGCAAAAAAAAGTGGAGTGGAAGCGGCGTAGTTAGTGGCATTTTTGTAAAAAAAAATAAATAAATAAACAGGTACTTATCAAAACCAACAAAAATCCGCCAATCAAATAAAAGTCTCTACATCACCAAACCTAAGCGCCCCACACCGGTGTAGAATCCCCCGCCCTCACCACCACACCGCCCTCCACGCCATGTCCGAGGTGGTTTGCCTGGCGTGGAGACTTTTTCACACCCAAATCTTATGGTAAAGGTCTAACAATAATTCTTGGGTAATTACTTACAGGATTATCGACAAATCCGATATACTAGTAAGCAAGTGAAGAGGGAAATTAATATACATTAAAACATAGTTTTGATGGTGTTAATTAACCACAAAGTATTCAAACATGTGGAGTTGCTACCACTAGCAAAGGCAACTTCTTATGAATTGTGATCCCAATAGTCTCACTCATGTCCAAGTCCTCCCCTTTTTGGGCATCAGGCAACACAAAATCAAACTTATGCACCAAACTAGCTAACACAAGTTCATTAACACTCATTGCAAACTGGATTCCAGGGCATTTTCTTCGACCCGCACCAAACGGTGTCAACTCAAAATGAAGCCCTCTATAATCAACCGGACTATCCAAGAACCTTTCGGGCCGAAACTCATCAGGGTTGTCCCATAAAGCGGGGTCTCTACCAACGGCCCACGCGTTGATTAGAACTTGTGTCCCCGCTGCAATATTGTAGCCCATTAGTTCAACATCTTGTGTGGATTCGCGAGGAACGAGAAGTGGGAGTGGCATGTGCATTCGGAATGTTTCGTTGACGACGGCCTTTAGATACCGCATTTGATCCAAGTCGTTTTCGGTGATCTTGGGTTTGCCTTTGGCTACTTGGCGTACCTCTTCTTGTAGTTTTTTCATTGCATGTGGGTTTCTTATCAACTCACTGAGTTCCCATTCAAGAGTTGCGTAGGTTGAATCGGTCCCACCCGTGAACACATCCTACATGCAAAAATTTGGATTGGTATTCAAATTTTCTTTGATAAAGTGATGTTAAAACTATGGGTGTAAACGAGCTGAACCGTGAGCTTCTGAGTTACTCAAGATCGCCTCGCTTAAAGCTCGAATTGAGTTGAACCTAAACAAGCTAATTAAAATCTGAGCCCGAGCTTTATTTATCGACCTCGAGCTGGCTCGCGAGTTTAAACGGGTATTATTTATATTACTTTATTCATTATACTATATGTATATATATTTATATAAAAATATTTTTAATATTTAAAGTCATAATAAATATAAATAAATAATATCTATAAATTTTATGTAAATTATAATTATAAGTATATAAAAGTAAATTATAAATGTAAACAGGTTTAATTAATAAATAATAAGTTAGCCGAATCAAGCTTGAAAAACTAACCATTCATGAGCTCGAACTTTAGAAATAAAGCTTGAAAAGTACCGAGTTCGACTGTTCGAGTTTAGAGGTGCACAAAACCGGATTTTGGGCCAAATGATTTGTAACCGGTTTGGTTCAGCTTTAAACGATTTTAACGCATATATTCTTAAACCGATTTCAAACGGACATACCACATCCAATTGGGCCTTGTTTCACCCGAACCGGTTTCACTATCGGTTTATAAACCGGATCCCAACCCGGTTTGTTTGGTAGCTAAATGAGCCGAGCTCAGGCTTGACTAGACTCAACTCGTTTATACATGTAACTAAAACTAAAAACTTTAATTTACTTACCAAAATAAGAGCTTTAACAGTATCTCTTTCAAGAACAAAACTAGCATCCTTATCACTCTCAATTTCCAGTAAAATGTCCACAAAATCTTTCTCTTCATCATCTTCTCCACCACCACCACCGGACACTAGTTTCTTCCGGTCAACATGCTCGGCGATAACGCCTTCGAGAAACGCATCGAATTCGGCTGCGATCTTCACTGCTCTAACATCACATCCCTTAATCCAATCCACCCATGACAACCATGGGATATAATCACCAACACTAAAAACCCCTAACAACTCCACAAAATGAGCAAACAACTCTTTAAACTTTTCGCCACCGTGTTTCCGCCCCAATGCAGCCCTACATATCACACCATTAGTGAGTGAAATCAACAACTCACTTAAGTTAACAACTGGAGAGGAAGAAGAAGAACTGATCTCTCGAATTCGTTCAACGAGTAGATCAGTTTCTTCTTCTCGCATGCGACGAAACGATTGAACTCGTTTCGGGCTAAGAAGTTGAAGAACAGCAATGCTTTTGATCTGTCTCCAATACTCTCCATAGTCTGAGAACGCAATGTCCCTCGCGTTGTACGAAAGGATGCTTGGGACGCTTGATTTCGCGCGGTTTGCAAAGGTTAAATCGTGTGTTTTCATGATTTCATGAGAGGCATGGGCCGAGGAGGCGACGACCACAGGCACGCTGCCGAAATGAAGTAGCATGAGTGGGCCGTGTTTCTCGGCTAATGCTCGGAGAGAGCGGTGGGGGCTCGAGCCTAGTTGGTGGAGGTTTCCGATGACCGGAAGCTTGGACGGAGAAGGTGGTGGGTTTTTTAGGGTTTTTGAAGAGGAGAAGTACCATTTTGAGAAAATGGTTAGTAGTAAAATGAGAAGGGGGAGGAGAGAAGAAGTGAAGAGTTGATGAGAGATGATTAACAACATTATTGTTGATTAAGGTTGAGTGAGTATGGATTAGAAGGTTAACTTAGAAGGTGTATATTTATAAGTAGAAGTTGGAAGGGGAGGGTACATAGTAGTGACGGAGCTAATTTACTGGGGGTGCGGATGAGTGATTCAAGCATATTTTTTAACGGGTGCGGTCGGATTTTTTGCCTAAAAAATACACTAATTTTTTTCAAGCGGTGTGCCCACGGACCAAGGGTTGCACCTAGGTCCGCATATGGGACATAGAAGTATAGAAGGCATTGAGTTCTATTATTAAGTGATCTAAATATTAATATTAATATAGTTTTATTGATACCGATTTCTTAAAAAAATATCAAGTCTACGAATGTGAGGCTAGCCCACTTAGTAAAGATTTATGCTTCTTTGATGTGAGGTTTCAGATTTAAATCTGGGCAAAGAAGATTCTTTTAGGATTATTGGTATAGAGTATAAGCAAACGTTTCTATTCAAAAACTAGTATGAAACAAATACAAGTTACAACCAATACAGGCCGGGTCAAGCTTTTTGGGACCCAAAAAGGATAACGAAAAAGGCCCTTTTTCATAACAAAATAAAAACGATTTGTTTTGCTTTCGATCCAATGAATCCTATAATATATGTATGAATGCAAGATATAGATCACAAACCTTCACCACCAAGAATTCCAGAATTCAAATTACCTACATGTAATTTTTAAAAATATTTACTCTTTCTTTAGCCTCTCAGCAACCAAAGTGTCCTAGTGGTGGAGTGACTTGGGTTCTTCAATAGAGACCCAAGTTCAATTCTCATTAGTGCCACTTTGGTGCCACCGACATCCGCTTTAAAGCCGGACCGAGGACACTCGAGGTCTCGGGTTTGAAACATGTTTCTTACCCCTCTTTGATGGCTATGGGTATTTGCCGCCAGGGATCCTTGTCAGGTGGTGAACTGGGAAAGGAGATCCCTTCCGCGGTCAGGGGTACCGTGCAACTACCCTTTTTTACATGTAATTTTTAAAAATATTTACTCTTTCTTTAGCCTCTCAGCAACCAACCATTATATTATATTATATTATATTATATTATATTATATTATTATTATACATATCAATTAAAACTGTCGATGAACAGTGTTTCAATGTTTTATTTTAATGTGTTTATTATATTTTAATTCTATTTTCAAGTGTTTATTTATTTTTAAATACTATTTTATTCAATCATTTAGTTTAGCTTACGTTTTTTAATTTATAAAAGAAAAAAATCCGCAACAATGTTCTTTTAACATTACAGTATAACTTCTATTTAAAATAGATATTGTGTTACAGGTGTATCAAACCAAACAAAAAATGACAATGAATGGTAATTATTATTTTAAAGTATTTATTTATTTTTATAAAAAAATATTATTTATCATTTATTTCGATTTTTCTAATAATCTGTGTTTAATTTTTCCAATATTGTGATAAAGTTTTTTCTTTGAAATAGAGAATGTGCCGATAACGTACCAAAAAGTACCGAATTGATTGAACAACATCTGTATCGATACCGCTATTACTTTTTATTGTTTTTACTTTTAATAACCTGGCACCATATCGTTATTATACCAAAACAAAACAAAACAAACGAACAACATTGGTACCGGTACTTGTATTCATTTTTATGGTTTTCGGTTTCGATAATTTTAAGTTTATACAACTTTGTCTGCAATGATATATGAATAATGATATCAATACTATGACGATCTGAATCAATTAATACCGTTTGAACATTCGTGTCAGTACCTGTGTTCATTTTTGTCGTTTTCAGTGGATTGATTTCTACACGGAGTGCATATATCGTACTGGTATTGTAACGAACCAAAGCGATACCAATCCAGTACTCGCGGTAATGTACCGCCGCAACGCGCGGTCGAATCACCTAGTATATATGAATTGCATTTACTGATGAATAGTAGTTTAACATATCAAATTACAAAATAGCCCTTAAAAAGAGGAGATATCTATTGTTCTCTAACTTAATAGCAGAAACATTGATATGTTATTTACTGATTTATTATTGTTGTTTCTTTCAATGAGTAGCTAGGATGAATAGAAGAAACATTAATATATTATTTATTATTATTATTGTTAATTTGTTATTTGTATATAATAAAATAATTATTGTTAATTATTGAACCCGTTGTCATACCGGTCCACCTAGCACAACAAATATAATAATTTAAATCTCAAAACCATTTGACTTGACTAAATATAGGTTCCACCTAGCACAAATGTTATGTGACTTTTGGTCGGGTGGTTAATATATGACAAGGCATGACAACATATATATTTTGTCTCTTTATCCATTTTTGTAATTAAACTAAGTAATGGCTCACTCGCATTGTAGTTTATGTAAATAATATTATATGCTAATTAATTTGCTAAGTAGGTTTATGCTGAACCGACCAAAAAAACATCGATGTGTATGTGACATAACTTATGACTTCTATATTGCTTACATGGATCCGTATTAATAAATATGGATCTAAGGTTTAATTTGTGTCCTTCGTATAAACGTTTTCTTTATCTAAAGAGGCTTATTCTACCGGTCAAAAAAGCGAATAATTAAGTAACAACCCATGACTTTGTAACAATCGGTTATTTGAAATGTTGTTAGGTGTTGCTCTTATTCGCAAATGAACATTAAACATGTCGATTTGAACATGACACAAATATAAGTATGCCCAACACAACACAACACAACACCAATAAATATTTGGGCCGTGTTCAGGTTAAAATTTCAATTCGCCAACTTGAAACCCGTCATCATGCCAACGGGACATAATTGACATCCAGCATCCCTAGCGACAATCGAGCTCAATCTTTCATAGTAAAACCATCACTCTAAATCAAAGGATTTTTAACGAAAATGTATCGTCATAGAGCGGGTAACATATTAGTTAACGAAATAAATTATACAATTTAACTGAATTACAATATTGCATGAAAAGTTTAGTGTAAACATTGAGTTCAGTTTTCTTATCAGAAATATATTCCAAAGATTAATCTTATTGGTGATGCCCTAGTGGCCTAATAAGCTTTGTGAAAAATGAAAACTCCACATCCATAGGTAAATAATGATTTTTCTAATACTGCCTCTAAATATGTGTAAGGAATAATAAACAAGTATTAGAAAAATTACACTTAAAATCACGTAAATTAAAGAGTTGAACATTTTAACACGTAATTACATTTAAAAGCTTCAAAGATACATGTAGGTTCATTTGAGAAAAAAAATAAATTGAGAATAAAAAGAAAAAAAATGGTATAATTATAAAACTTTTTCTCTCATCTCATTTATTACTACCTTTGATTAATTAATTAGTCATAATGACTATCATCCTCCACACTAAAATTTTTATTTATCAACAATTCATGACTCTTAGGGGGGTATAGAAATCGGTGATCAGAGGGTTAAAGTTTTCTCTTGGTATTATTCATGGCTGGAACAGAACATAAATACATACGGAAGGAACTGAAAAAGGAAAAGATAACAACCAAAATAAGTCTAATCCTAATAATGAGGAAACCGAATAAAATAAGAGAAACAAATATCAGCCATATCTTTTATTTTCCAATATTCCCCCTCAAGGTGGAGCGTGTAAGTCTTGCATGCCCAGCTTGACTAGTAAACTTCGAAGATGTTGTGCTCCCAACGGCTTGGTGAAAAGATCTGCAATCTGAAACTTTGTGTCGATGTACACGGGCTCAATTTCCTTTGACTCTACCCATTCACGAACAAAATAGCAATCCATTTCGACATGTTTTGTTCTTTCGTGGAACACGGGGTTATTGGCGATGTGTTTGGCAGCTTGATTATCACAATATAAAGTCGTTGCATCCGAAACAGGTTTATAAAGTTCAGCTAGTAACGACCGAACCCATAAGACTTCACTAACCGTGGTTGCCATGGCTCTGTATTCAGCCTCAGCGGAGGAGCGTGAAACAATCGATTGCTTCTTCGACTTCCAAGAAATGGGGACGCCACCCAGGAGGAGCAAATACCCAGTCCGAGACCGTCTGGTAAGGGGACACCCCAGCCAATCCGCATCACAATAGGACACAAGTTTCGTCCATCCTTCCTTTGGCAACAAAATACCCTAGCCAGGTGTCGATTTCAGATATCTAAGGTCACGTGTAACAGCGTCCATGTGATTCTTTCGTGGATCTGCCACAAACTGACTAAGGACATTCACGGCATACGTGATGTCCGGCCGGGTAGCTTGCAGGTACAATAGCCTGCCGACCAAACGTCTATATTTGTTAGCATCCACCCTTTTTTCTTCGTCTCCCTTGTCTAGCTTAAGATTCTGTTCCATGGGAAAACTGCTAGGGCGACAACCTAGTAGACCACTGTCTTCCAAGATGTCAAGCGTATATTTTCGCTGGCTAAGGACCAAACCGTCCTTCTTTTGAGCTACTTCGATGCCCAAGAAGTACTTCAAAGCACCAAGATCCTTTATGCTAAATTTTTCATGAAGTTAGGTCTTGATGTATTGAATCATGTTCATATTATCGCTAACAATAATCATATCGTCCACATAGATCAAAGCTGCTATAAAAACCATTTTCCCGTTTGTAAACGAACAAGGAATAATCAGCCTTACATTGAACAAAACCGAGTCCAAACAAGGCATTCGTGAACTTATGGTACCAATTTCGTGAGGCTTGTTTGAGCCCGTATAGGGACTTTTGAGACGGCAAACACGTGTCTCATTGGTTTTAGAGAATCCTTGCGAAAGCTTCATGTAGACTTCTTCTTCAAGATCATCGTGTAAGAACGCGTTGTTGACTTCGAGTTGGTGTATGAACCAATTTCTTTTCACGGCCAAGGCAAGCAAGGTTCGTACAGTCACTAACTTGGCAACAGGGGCAAAGGTGTCATGGTAATCGATACCTTCCATTTGAGTAAAACCTTTAGCGACTAATCTCGCCTTATACCTTTCAACTTCACCGTTGGGCTTGTATTTTATCTTGTACACCCACTTTGAGTCTATGGCTCTTTTTTCCATTGGGAAGTTGTTCAAGAGACCACGTTCCATTTTGTTCTAAAGCCCAGATTTCCTTCTTCATAGCATCACGCCATCTCTCATCCTGCGAGGCTTGATAAAAGGTTCTCGGCTCATCATGTGATGTGATGGCCGTAAGAAAGGCTTTATGTTTGTTAGAAAATTTGTCATATGAAATATAATGAGCAAGAGGATGTATCGTAGAGGAAGCTTGATCAGATTCTGGGTGTGCATGGTTGACGGAATGGGGGAGCTTTAATTCATAATCTTTGAAGCGGGCCGGTTGGGTTCTGGGTCGCTGAGGCCTTTGATCCGTAGTGCTTGGATTAGGCTGCTGAGGTTGTTGTTTACTTTCGACTTGTTGGTTGTCGCCAATATTGGCATGCTCAGGAACATCCGGTGGCCTCTCACCTGCATCCGGCTCAACGGGGATATGCGTACCGGTTGCTGTTTCTTCAATGACCGTGGGTTCGGCATTGTCTTGTGAAATGTTATTATCACGGGTTTCATTGGTTTTGTTCATGGTTTGCCTTGCGATTTCATTATGACACTCGTGTTCAACATTTTGTTGGTACTCTGTGATGACCTCATCATCACCATCGTTTGCATGGTCCTTCTCATTAGAGAAAGGGAACATATTTTCTAAGAATTTCACATCCCTGCTAATAACCATTTTACTTTTCTCCAAGTCATAAACTTTGTAACCTTTTGTACCAAAAGGGTATCCTAGAAATACACTTGCTTTTTCTCTAGGAACGAATTTGTCTTCTTTACTTTCGGTATTCCAGAAATAGGCCAAACACCCTAGGGTACGCATGTGATCATAACGTGGTTCCTTTCCAAACAAGATCTCATACGGGGTTTTGTATTTGATCACTTTGGATGGTAACCGATTGATGATGTAAACGGCTGTTAGCACACATTCCCCCCAAAATTTAATTGGTAAACTCGCCTCAAAACGTAGAGCACGTGCTATTTCTAGGATGTGTTGGTGTTTTCTCTCCACCACCCCATTTTGTTGTGGGGTGTGTGGGCATGTCGTCTCAAGTTCAATCCCATGGTCACTGTAAAAGGCCCTCATGCGGTTGGAAGTGAATTCCACTCCGTTATCGCATCTAATGCGTCTTATTTCTCTTTTACATTGGGTTCGAATTAAGTTATGAAAACTGATTAAATAATCGCTTGCCTCATGCTTATTGTAACAACCCGCACGTTCGTGCGTTGTTACTACTCGTTATACTCGTTACGCCTAGCACCAGAGATTCGGATCATAATGTAACTATATCGCATACATCGCTATATCGAAATATTTTTCGCATATTATCGCATATTTTATCGCTATCACATCACATTGTACTTGCTGACAACCACGAAGAGGTCGAGTGAGGACCAATTCTACCCTCCTTGATCGTGATGTGTCGCAGTGCAACTCATTACTCAAAACGCACATCGCATCACACATATTAACGTTCACGATGACATTGAGTGAGGACCTATTCTACCCTCCTCGATGACCGTGAAGCGTCGCAAAGTAACGCATATTCGAAACGAAACCCGGTTATTGTGTCGCAACTTTGAAAATGGATATGTATATACGACCCAACGTGGCTAATTATAATAAATATACGAATATGTGTATGAAAGTGTGTAACCAAACTATCGCAACGCTTAACAATCGAAACGGAACGCCAAAACTCAGCTTGCCGGAGGCATTTGATCGAATGACACTTCGATCGAATGGCCATCTGATCGGACAGCCATCCGATCGGACAGCCAACCGATCGGACAGCCATCCGATCCGACCCATTGCACCGCCCTCTCTTCTCCCTTGCCTATAAATACCCCCACTGTTACATCATTCACACTGATGTGACAGCTCCTATTCGACCAGACGCACTTCGCCACTTTTTGCTCGATTTCTCGCAATTCTTGTAAGTTTCTACCTCAAAACTTGTACTTCTATGATCAACACGCACTCCTTCATCTTTTTCACCATCGAATCTCACTTTTTCACCGTTAAATCCTCGGATTTGAGTCGTTCCAAGGTGATGTCATCATGGAGTTCTAAGGAACAATGAAGTGTGACCTCATCTCATCTAGAACAATCCAGATCTGATAGATTCCACGGTGTATAAACACAAATCTCACCAAAATCGAAGTCAAATCTGAGTTTTCTAAGCTTTCTTCAAACTTTCCTAACTTATCACTCGAAACCGGTAGCAACAGAGCTCGTACAGACCTTCTACTTTTCCTATAGCGAAGTGTCAGTTTGATAACTGGTTCCTATCGACGAGATGACCGGCTTGTCGTGTTAAACACGAATAACCACCAAGAACAGTTAACTGATCGGACGGGGTGATTCCCATCTAACCCGGTGACTCAGACCTGGTGGAGTTTCATTGTTTAGCTCGTAGTCATAACGTCACGATCAAATCGCAAAAACTTAACGAAATAGCCAAGATGTAAAACGATAAGATTGCGGGACGGGTTACCGTCCGATCGGATTGCCGTCCAATCGGACTGCCACCCGATCGACCTGCAATCCGGTCGGGTTGCACTTGAGGTCAAGACTTAAACAAATTTTCAAACATTCAAGGATCTAAACAATGAACGGATTGTCGTCCGATCGGATTGTCGTCTGATCGAACGACCATCCGATCGGCTGACTCTTGGATCCTCAACACTGAAACGTTTTATAAATCTTCATCGCACATCAGTTCCAACGGAGTGTCACCCGATCGGACTGCACCCGATCGAGTGACCAGTCTGCTGTGAACATATCATCAACCAAAGTATCTTGCCAATCGGATCATCGTCCGATCGAACAGCCACCCGATCGACCGACCGATCGATCGACCGACCTGAAAGGTGGAGATACTTCTCTGTTTTCGAAATGCTACAACGAAAACTTCAAAAGGCAAACCACCATACACAAACACATCTTTCCCAACGAGGTAGCAATCCAATGGAATGGTCACCCGATCGGATGACCATCCGATCGGATAGTCACCCGATCGACCAGCCACCCGATCGGAGTGCCATCCGATCGGAGTACTGTCCGATCCATTGACACGCTGCTCCGTTTCACGCACTATCCAACGCATACGTTATCAATCTGAAATCAGGCTAATCTCAGACGCGCTCCCTTCAATCCAACCAAGTTGTGGTTGCTGCTTGCTAAGCACCGACTGTGAGTATACTTGAACCCTTTTTGCTTTTGCACTTTTGGGTGTAACACACGTTGCTATCAAATCAAATCACATCAAATGCTTAAACTATTTATCACTTGCGAATGACCAATGTGCATAGTTATACGTGATGCTAGTTACATATGTGCTAGGACTTATACTCGCGACGTCCCACCATGACTAGTATAGTACTATTGCGCCCGACGGGGTCTAGTTTAGCAATCGCGATCGAAGCTCGAGGACTTAGCTGGTAGTATCAGTTTTGTGAGTATATATGTCGTGTATTACGTTTATGTATGTGGAAATTCGCAGCTTTTATCTATTTACACTATTACATATCAAATCTGTATACTCGCCAATACTTTTGTATTGACATTGTTTTAACGTATGTTGCAGGTTTAGTCGCAGTCTACATCGAATCAAGCTAGGAAGTCTAGAAACTCACCTAAAATCTAGGTTGTCGGATTTGTATTGTTCGAGAGGACAAGGAATCTGTGATAACTGTAACACCCTTGTTATTTTTTAAGGTTTTCGTATTGTTACTAAAATAAGCATATAATCATGATTAAATGTACTTTACTGAATATGGTTAATTTAAAACTTTTACAAATAAAGGTTTAAGTACATCGTAATGAATTTGTGTTCGTCGTTTAAGAGATAGGACGAAACGCCGTGCGGAAGCTTTTAACTTTATCGTGTTCGGTTCTTCTTCGAGCTTGATCTTCATCCGGGCACTCTTGGCGATCACCTATGATCAAAACCAACTTAAAAGTTAGTTTTGATAGTTAAATAACAAGTTTAAACAAGTTATATGGGTCAAACAAACAAAATTAAACATTTTTGGGATTCAGGGGGGGGGGGTAGACGCCCCACCTAGCCCCCTTTTGACAGCAAGTTATTTATTTGTTGCTGCATAATTCCATGCCAACCCAAGTTTCACGAAAACGGACATAACTCATTCGTTATTGATCCGTTTTACACGATTCTTTTTCCTACGCGTTCGTAATTTAATTCTCCATCACATGGAGTTAAAATCCAACATCTGAATTCACAAAAATTTAGATTTCAAGCTCTCGGCTTGATATTCAACTATGACACTTTTGACCCGTTCATGCTTTTACCAAACTAACTTGTTATTTTCCTTCAAAATACCATGGTCATCATGTTATATCCGTTTACTAATTTTCAAGATTTAACTTTACGGGTTCCTTAAGAAGTTTTAACCCGTTATGCATATATATTCGTTTTGACCCGTTACGAGTATTTTACATTTTTCGGCTTAAATCATGCTTCTAGTGGTTTACATCCTATCACCATTTTTATACGAATCCCAAGGACTCAATTTAACAAGACGCTTATTTCAAAACAACTCTTTAAAGGTTGTTTACCCTATTTACCCCTCAAGGGCTTTTTGGTCAATTTTAGCCCTTCATTTGCGCGACGAAGGACTTCCGATATTATTTGACCAAAATATCACTTTTAGCTATAATTCTAAACATGCGTACCTGGCTCGGGTCATAAGATTGACCCGTTTAAATACCTTTCGCTATTAATATCTAGTTAATAGCAATGCTAACCATGTGTTAATTCCTGTGATCACAAAACTCAACAAGCAATGATCAAATATTATTGACAAATGGTGTTAACAACACCATTTGACCCGTTTAGTCGAAATGACCAATTATCATTTCGAGATGGTATTAAATTACCATTTCACCCCCTTTAACCTATCCCGGTTTACTTTTGAATTCATCTTACTTAAGAATTGTTCTCGTTTTGTTTGACCCGTTATGGCTCATGCCAAATGGTGTCCTTTCAAATCCCTTTATATATTCGTTAGTCCATGTCCGGATTACTATTTGACCGTTTTTACCCTTTTTACCATAATTCATGGTTTCTTATCTTTCTCACTTTTTCCGACTTGCATTTAAATCGTGTCAGAACTTCATGTTTCGTTTACTCAATATAATTCAGATTCAATACTCGCAATCAAGTATTTGGTAATAAAATAAAAGGGTGTAAGCTACACTTACCTCGCATCCAAACTATGCTTCTCTTTTCTTGTACTTGATTTATTTGGCCGCTTCTTTCCCAAGCCTCCACCTAGCTCGCTTAAGCGTCAAACTATTGTCAATCATTTACAAGGCGGTTAAATTAGTCATTAATCACGACTATTCCACCTCACTTATTTTCTATGTCGAAGCTACTGTTCGACTTCATGCTTAGTTAACTTAGTTTATCAAAGTTAACTACTTTAAATCACAAGGATTACAACATTAAGTCTAAATCAACATAATATTTAGAACCTTTATCACTTCATATTACGCGTAATTGCCATATCATTCAAATACGCGTTTTCACTCTAATTTCAACACTTTAGTTCTCATTTAGGCATTTTAACAAACACCTAATGTGCATAATTTATATTCTTCTTTTATCAAGTTCATGGTTATTGTTTTAACCAAGTTTTAACATCAATTAACATGTTCACATCAATTGTTCGCATCTACAACATCAGAATCCACTTATGAAAATTCAAATTACACTAGAACTACCATCAATTTCTAGTGTTTAACATGTTCATACAAAACCCACTTATCACCTTCAATGGTGATCATGAATTTACAAGGATTAGGCCTAATTTCATCATATGCTTGTCTAGGGTTTACTCCTAGACACTACAATGTTCCTATTTCATCATATAACAAGCATGCAAACATCTAATTCGAATTCTCTAGGTTTGCTCAGAAATTCAACTAGAGATTTCTCAAGAAATTTACATACCTCGTGACTCCTTTTTTCAATGGAGATCACTAATTCGTACTCGGATTTTGATTTAGACTTGATTTGGATCTTCTATTTGAGAGATTTGTGAGAGTTAGGGTTTCACCTCCTTCTCCCTGCTCCTCATGTCGATCGAACACACATCTGTGTATGTTTTATATTTTTATTTTTTTATAAGTGTTTTGATTAAAACACTTTCCTAATTATCCACCTTTAGCCCCTCGTGATTTGGTATGTTACAAGTAGGCTTTAACCTCTTTATTTCTAGAAACATTTTCCTTTAATTAACTCGGTTAATTACTCCTAGTTAACTTAGCGGGTTCCAGGAGATTACCACCCGTTTTACTTTCAAGTCCCATTAGCTCGGGTCTCTTATAAACATTACTTCCTCGGAAACCTTTGTATAACTTTTATTTAATATTAGGTTTAATTACTTAAATCCTAATATTTACTGGGTTATTTTTACTACTAACGGTACTTTACCCGTCTTTTAGTATTAACGGAGTTTGATTACCAAACCCGTTTTTGGGGTGTTACAAGTCTACCCCCCTTAAAGAGGTTTCGTCCTCGAAACCTTTTTCGTACATGATTTATCGAGTTTAACTCCATGCATTTGATCTCGATAATCAATTGAGCATTCCTCATATTTTAACCAATTGTTGGTATTACCCGAAAAGTATGATAATATCCTTTTGGTTACTAATCATCTACGTATCTCATACGGCATAATGCAACTTGAAATAACGTAATTTCGTTATTTCTACTAGTTTAGTTAACTTAGCGATATCCATCGCTTTTATATATTATCGAACTCTTTATGAATCCGTTACTTTGACCCGTTTAAAGGTCTTTAGTGAAATCTTTCACTTTTAGCAACCATTTCTTTTGTTTTCAATTTCATTTATTCGATTCAGTTATACCGAATCCACCTCTTACAAGCGACCAAATTTATTTAAATGACCTTAACCGGTCTCACTAACTAGCCTTATTAGTCCAGTTACTTTTTACCGCTCGCTTGGTTATAATGTGATTCTACTTCACATTGCATTTCTTGACCGTGATCGTGTCACATCATGTTTAATTTATATCAACCTTTCATTTTTCGAAATATATCTTTTCGAATATATCGTCTTGCGCCTATCAGTGTCAAGACTTGTATCTTTTATGCTTACTATTTAAATTCCTATTTGAATTTATATTTGTAAAAACGTTATTTCTTATCAAAACTGAGGCTTTAGTTTAGCATCTTCTCTTTAACTTTTGTCAATTATCCATACTGGGATATTGACAGTCCAAAATTTATTCTTTTACAGTCTTTGTTTTATGCGGGGATTCTCAATTTACTCCCTCGCTTTGTCTAATTAACCCATAGGTTTTATCACTTTGCCTTATAGGCTATTTTATTAGACTTTCACCTCTTTAAGGCGAGGTTCTTATAATCTATTTCTTTCTAGTCATGACCCGTGGGTCGTTTTAGTCTCGTAGACCTTTCCATTGTTTATAACCCCAAAGGTTATGTTGATCCCTTAGATCATTCTTTACGCATGTCATTCTTAAAATACACGTTTGGTGTCGAGGCACCCTGTTTTTGTTTGAAGAATCATTTGATTTCAAGCTTAAGATCTGTTAACCTTGACTGTAGTTCGTGGCTATAATCGTTTTATTTCGGATCATTCTCCCGACTCTATGACTTCTCACGTCATTTATACATCGGTTTGTCTTATACTCACTGTTATTTGGTTTGCATATATTCTTATTTGATTATGTTCCCATTACCGGGCTCATTATTCTTTTGCATTTAACGCTACCTTTATCTTGCTAGCGCTTGTTTGTGTCATCCGACATTATATTGTATTCATCCTGTTTAACTTGTTAGTGTGAAATCCATCACTTATAAACAATCAACTTTATTCTTTATTCAACCCGTTCGACCTCAAATAGTTGAACATATTTATTCAAAATTTCTATTTACGAAATTTTGTAGTCATAGCTCATATCCCAAGTCTTTTGATTTTCAACCCGCGTTCCCGTCTCTTGGTTTACACATGTG
Organism: Helianthus annuus; assembly: GCF_002127325.2. NCBI lineage: Eukaryota > Viridiplantae > Streptophyta > Magnoliopsida > Asterales > Asteraceae > Helianthus > Helianthus annuus. The sequence goes on along the minus strand of NC_035436.2, from coordinate 23,889,961 downwards.
TTTAAATTCCTACCCATAAACCTGGTGTTTTACCGAAGTCGTTATTATTGCAACCCTCCCGACTCGTACGAACCCAGTAGGGTTTGTATGGGCCTACTTGATACTCTCGATCGAAACTTGCTAGAAACTACAACTTTGCGTGAACACCGCGTATTACAGCTTCACACGAAGAAGCCTTTCCTAAGGTCGTAATACTACTTAGCCTTTCCTAAGGCTGACACAATACACACGTTTTCTAAAATACTCGCATATCACAACCGATTGATCCAGTCGAGACTAGGTGTGAAAGCCAAGAACTCTCGATAAAATTGCTCACTCAGCGCATTTTCTAGCGCGAGAACCCTTCGGTGAGTTAGGAGTGACATCCATATCTCGACAAAGGTCTCCATTTCGAAATTCTAGTGGAACTCTCGGATTTATTTCGATGAGCACAACCACAGTTAGGAACGAAGCTGTTAAGTCAGGGGTAAAACCCGTATCTTAATAAACCGTTCTGCTCTCTAAAATAGTTTCCAAAAAGCTCTCACCAAGGACCGGACTATAACGACGACTCGAGCCATGCGATGACTAGTAGGACGAATGCCACGAGCTGCATCCCAGTGGAAGCATAAGTCTTCTAGGTCAACGCGCGTGCACGAACTTGCTGGGTATAGTTGGGTTACCTTGGGTAGCCGACGCCTAAACACCCGAGGCACTCCGATTATTTTGCTAAGCCTACGACTCGCCGGTTTTACACTTTAATGAACTTAATTACGCTTACGTGTTTATTTTATGCCTTTCGATTTCTCGATTTATCAATTTTCGCTCCTTGTTTTACAAAACACACAACTCGCACAGCCATCGCAATCTAAAACAAAAACCGAATGTCCGCAACAAAACTAATGCCTAATTACTCGTTTTCGCTCTCGCTCTCTCCCCCCTCGCCGTGTCCTCGTGCATTCTATACCGATACGAATGTGGGTAAGCCTAAACTACAACTATTTATATGTACTAAACGAATCAATTATGTGAGAACTTAGGAATCTCATGTCTCCTATGTGGCTCCTATGTGAAATCTAATATATTACTCGCAACAAGTTTTGATTGCGCTCAATTGCATCGCAAAGCTCAAAAATCATTACGATCGAATCTCACTCCAAATCTCTCTATGTCTAGATGCCTTCCAATGACTCTACCTCGAGACGAACGACTAGGAGAAGAGCCAAACGAAGCGCCGATAAGAGGATTGCCTCGCTTGTGGCCAAGGAAGTGGCCAAAGTCATTCCTCAAATTGTCGCTCAGGTGCACTCTCTCGGCAAATCTCGAACCCCGGAAGACTCTAAGACGGAAGCGCCGCAATCTGCTTTCCTCTACAAACACTTCAAAGCCTGTGATCCGATGGAATTCACGGGTGAAGGAGGTGTGTCCCAACTACTCCAGTGGTTCGATTCTATCGAAGTTACCCTTCGTCAGAGTGGGTGTCCCGATGGTTTTCGTACTACTTGCGCTACCAGAGTATTTCAATCGCACGCACTCGACTGGTGGACCGCCGAACGTAACAAACGTGGGATCTCCGCGGCTTACGCTCTCTCTTGGGATGAGTTGAAAGAGCTCATGAAGAAAGAGTACTGCCCTCCCTACGAAGTCCAGAAGCTAGAAGACGAATTTTGGGAAATCAAACAAATCAAAGGTGACAATGCTGGCTACACTGCAAGGTTTAAACAACTTAGCATAATCTGCCCAAGTCAAGTCAACACTTCAGAAAAAGCCATCACGAAGTACATTCGCGGCTTTCCTGAATGTGTGGGCGATTTTGTCGAAGCTGCTAGACCTGCTACCCTCGAAGAAACCTACTGCTTAGCCGCCGAAATCAACAACAAACGAGTCTTGGACGGATTCTTCTCCAAGAATCCTGTCAAACAAGCACATCAAGCAATCGTCATCGATACATCCGACGATTCTTCCAAAAATTCTACCGACGATTCATCTGAAGATTCCTCCGATGATATCTCCAGCGAATCATCAGACGAATCCGTCGACGACACTGCATCATCTCCGGAAGCTCAGCCCAGCCGTAAACGAAAGATCATGAGCCCAGACTCTTCAATAACTGGACGGTCGCAACCAGAACCTCTCTGAGTAGCTCCAGTTCACTTAAAACGTGCCTACAACGGAACTCATCCCCTGTGTTTCACGTGTACGTATCATCACCCGCCAGAGCTAACTGTCGCTATTGCGCAAATTGCAACTGGTATGGTCATCTTACGAAGCACTGTCGCACGGGACCGCAACCTTGAGGAATTTCAGCAACAACCGCAGTCTCCGCAGAAGTACTCCATAGCAACATTATTTTTCTTTTAATGTTGTTGTAATAATACGACTCATCGCCGTCAATTTCTTGTATGTGTGGAAACTTATTCTATCTCTCGACGCATGTGGATCCTATTTCTCTCTTATACTCGCGCACAATCTATATGCTAGCACTATGTATTATATAATGTATTTTACCCCCGCTATGCGTTCTTGAGATAAGGTACGATAAACGTGCAAGAATCAAATTAATCACGGGTGCACACGGGATTACTTTGGTTAGTGCACGGAGATCGTAGTGAGTTTCAATGATGCCTTTACATTCAGGGCATGGTTAAGCGTGGTGGATATGCCGCTGGTACTTCCTATATATAAGCGTCTTGACCATGTCTGACAAAGTGTGACACCTAGTCACGGAACAGAGGCGTATGGTTGAAACATGATGGTGTTTCGCCATGCTAACCAAAGTTTTGTGAAGAAAGTGCCATGTGGAGTTGGAACGTAGACCTATTGAACTATTGTGGTTATTTTCGACACACTATACTACATTGCAAGGCGTAACAATCTCAATCGTAACTCAAGCGTGTACTCGCATAGACTCTTCATAAGTCAACACGCTCGCAATCGCATTATCGCTAATCGCTATCGCTTATTATGGGTATTTTGCAATCTCAATCGCTTATTGTGTGTTCGCTCAATCGCTTATTATGTGGCTCGAAATCGCAATCGCAATCTCTAGCGCTGGTTATCGCTTATTATGTGAACCGCTATCGCTTTTGGTGTGTTCTCGCTTAATCGCTTATGTGTGTGTACCACTTGTTATGCATCGCTTATTATGTGTGTATCGCTCTATCGCTTATCACTTGCTGGGTATCACTTATCGTGGATCGCTAGACGAGTATCGTTAATCACTCGTCGCTTTTCGCTTTAACGCACTTCGCACCTATCTCATCGTTTTAATACTCTTATCGCCTATCGCTATTGCTTATCGCTGTCGTTATTTGTGTTGTCTGTGTTATGTTGGCACACATGACCTCGCTTCACGAACGAAACTCATATGGTTAAAACATGGTGGATACGCCACTGGTACTTCCTATATATAAGTGTTTTAGTCATATTAGCAGACTTTCGTGGAAAAAGGCCATGTGGGGCTTAATGTTAGTTAAATTTGTGGCATCGTTAACCTAATCGAATCGCATATTCCCATCGCTTGCAACGCATCAATCGTCGCCTATTGCTCGACGGTTGTCGCTATCGCTCGTCGCTTATCGCTTATTGCTTTTCGCCGTTGTCTCCACTTATTATGTTGTGTTATGCTATCAAGATTTCGCGTACCGCTTATCGCTTGTCGCACTCGCTCGTGTCACTAAACTGAGTTCGAAAACTACTCCATTACTCAGTTCGCCTTTCGAGACTTGATCCGACCCTTTCTCGCTCCGACCGAGTCATCGCAAATCCGTCTATACTATGTCGACACGTATGACACTGCCTCACGAGACGTAAACCATATGGTTAAAGCATGGTGGATACGCTGCTGGTACTTCCTATATATAAGTGTTTTAACCATATTGTCGAACTTCCGTGGAAAAGTGCCATGCGGGGCCGACCTTAAAAATTTAGATTTTGGTATTATTAAAAGGCTTTGTTCACAACAAATTTTAAACTGATCTTTCTTACGAAACTTTTCTAGCATTTGATCAAAACCTTTGCACAAAACAAGATTATCTTATAACGAGTGACAATCGACTCAAGTTGCTGCCGCGTGACGAGAAAATTTCGTAAAACGAGTTTTAATCACTTTAAAATCTTTTAGTAACCTAACCAAAACCCTACTCATAGCGTTGGCGTGAACATCGAAACAGTTTAACGCCGCACCGTGAGAAGATTTTCCATAAGCAAGTTTTTCCTAATTAAGTCGTCTTTTCGAAAATTTAAAACGCTCTGGGATCGCATTCTTGTGTGTGTTATCGCCTTTGATCATACGAATAGCTTAACTCGTCGCTCTAGCATAGTCTTCGCAATACTCTCACGCGTTAATTCTCTATCTATCACTCGTTATCTCGTCACTTTTAATCGCTACGCTCATTCGCATCAACTCTCGCGACCCTTCTTATGGATTAATTTCGGGACGAAATTTCCTAAAGCAGGGGAGACTGTAACAACACGCACGTTCGTGCGTTGTTACTACTCGTTATACTCGTTACGCCTAGCACCAGAGATTCGGATCATAATGTAACTATATCGCATACATCGCTATATCGCAATATTTTTCGCATATTATCACATATTTTATCGCTATCACATCACATTGTACTTGCTGACAACCACGAAGATGTCGAGTGAGGACCAATTCTACCCTCCTTGATAGCCGTGATGTGTCGCAGTGCAACTCATTACTCAAAACGCACATCGTATCACACACATTAACGTTCACGATGACATTGAGTGAGGACCTATTCTACCCTCCTCGATGACCGTGAAGCGTCGCAAAGTAACGCATATTCGAAACGAAACCCGGTTATTGTGTCGCAACTTTGAAAAATGGATATGTATATACGACCCAACGTGGCTAATTAAAATAAATATATGAATATGGGTATGAAAGTGTGTAACCAAACTATCGCAACGCTTAACAATCGAAACGTAGCGCCAAAACTCAGCTCGCCGGAGGCATTTGATCGAATGGCACTTCGATCGAATGGCCATCTGATCGGACAGCCATCCGATCGGACAGCCATCCGATCGGACAACCATCCGATCGGACAGCCAACCGATCGGACAGCCGTCCGATCCGACCCACTGCACCTCCCTCTCTTCTCCCTTGCCTATAAATACCCCCACTGTTACATCATTCACACTGATGTGACAGCTCCTATTCGACCAGACGCACTTCGCCGATTTTTGCTCAATTTCTCGCAATTCTTGTAAGTTTCTACCTCAAAACTTGTACTTCTATGATCAACACGCACTCCTTCATCTTTTTCACCATCGAATCTCACTTTTTCACCGTTAAATCCTCGGATTTGAGTCGTTCCAAGGTGATGTCATCATGGAGTTCTAAGGAACAATGAAGTGTGACCTCATCTCATCTAGAACAGTCCAGATCTGATAGCAGGGGAGAAATTTCCTAAAGCAGGGAGACTGTAACAACCCGCACGTTCATGCGTTGTTACTACTCGTTACGCCTAGCACCAGAGATTCGGATCATAATGTAACTATATCGCAATATTTTTCGCATATTATCACATATTTTATCGCTATCACATCACATTGTACTTGCTGACAACCACGAAGATGTCGAGTGAGGACTAATTCTACCCTCCTTGATAGCCGTGATGTGTCGCAGTGCAACTCATTACTCAAAACGCACATCCATCACACACATTAACGTTCACGATGACATTGAGTGAGGACCTATTCTACCCTCCTCGATGACCGTGAAGCGTCGTAAAGTAACGCATATTTGAAACGAAACCCGGTTATTGTGTCGCAACTTTGAAAAATGGATATGTATATACGACCCAACGTGGCTAATTATAATAAATATACGAATATGGGTATGAATGTGTGTAACCAAACTATCGCAACGCTTAACAATCGAAACGGAACGCCAAAACTCAGTGTTGGTGCATGTTTGTGACAACAGCTTAGATTTGGTCTTTGGATATCTTGTAATTAGTTTAAACGATAGACGGTTAGCGGGTTTAGCTTTGTATTAGTGAGTTAATAGTGTTTGGGCTAAACTAAACCCAATTGGATGTAGGGGGGAAGAATTGGGCCTTGCCCATGTAGGAAACCCTAGTCCAAATAGTAAACCTTGTGTTATATAAACAAGGTTAGGCTTTAGGGTTTAGGTTGATCAGTTAATCAGTTAATCAGTCAATCAGCCAAAACAGTATTTGAGAGAGTATTTTCGTGAGAGACTAGGTCTTGGACGAATTTAGAGTTGGTTAGGGATCTTGATTGATTGTAATCAGCTTGATAGATAATCAATAAAGACCCGGTTTGAAAGTGCTTTGCTGTTTCAGTTTCTACACGTTTTCTGCTAATTCTGATCAAGAGGATTCCGCACTCTTGATTGGAAAGACGATTCTGTGAAGATCCATAAACATCAAGGGGACCTACAATTGGTATCAGAGCATTAGGCTCTTGAAGAAGCTCGGTTCAGAATTGGTGGCTGCAGAAACTTGAAGAAATTTTCGAAAATTTTAAAATCTGAAAACTAGGGTTTTGAAAATTTTCGAAATTTTTGAGTTTTGTTCTTGGGATTTTTGAAATTTTGGGTATTTTGATCTTATTGCGTATTTAATTTTGCTGTTTTTAGTGTTTTAGTTGCAGGAAAGTTGAAGATTTTGAAGAAAAACTTGAAGATTTGAAGAAAAACTTGAAGATTTGAAGATTTGTTCTTCGTGTTCTTCGTGTTCTTCATTGTGTTCTTCATAAATTTCGAAAATTTTTGCTGATTTTGGTGTTTTGATTTTGCAGGAAACTGTTAAAAGAATCTGGAAAATCTTCAGAAATTTCAAACATATTGAGTTTCCAAAATTTTCTAGCAAATTTAACAATTTCGCAGCAAATTTAACATCTACACTGACAAACCGGTGAAATTAAGTCCTAGCAACTCGGTGACCGGTGAAATTAAATCCTAGCAACTCGGTGACCGGCGAAATTAAAATCCAAAGGCGACTTTGGTAACCGTATAATTTTCCTCAGCGAAATTATTACGGTGATCGGCGAAATTAACCGTCGTGCCAGCGAAATTGACTTGCCAGCGAAGTTATCTAGAGAAATTAACCAGCAAAATTAATTTGATCAGCTAGCATATTTATTCCAGCGAATTTAAAAATCTAGCATATTTATAATTCCTCTACCAGCGAAATTAACTTGGTTTGCCAACAAAATTAGCGTGACACGGTGAAATTAACTTGGTTTGCCAGCAAAATTAGCGTGACACGGTGAAATTAACTTGGTTTGCCAGCAAAATTAGCGTGACACGGTGAAATTAACTTGGTTTGCCAGCATAATTAGCGAGACACGGTGAAATTAAGTTGGTTTGCCAGCAAAATTAAAAGGTGGAGTGGAGGAACTAGATACGCATAGAGGAATTAACGTTTTCGTGAATAGAAAGTGATCCATAGCTCGTTTGACGAAACCGTCTACACCGTTGGACTCGGTTGATTTTTAGGACCAAAAATAAAAAAATAAAAAAAAAGTGACATTATATATCATTGGATTCGTCTTTTCGAGACGATTCTAAAGGTGTAATTTGGTAACCATTGTTTTCGGAGATATTTTGTACGGTTTTCTCAGTCTGCAACGTTTAAAATGTCGAACATGGCCAACTTGAATGCTCCTAAGATGATGAAGGTGGAGAACTATCTTACATGGAAGAACAGCTTCATATCCTTCATTAAATCTCAGGATGCACGCATGTGGATATGTATTAAAGATGGGTACGTAAACCCAGTACATGATTTTGAGGGCAGACCACGTAGAACAGACTACGTGAACATGAAAGCTGATGATAAAAAGACATACGATGCTGAAAAGAGAGCTTTGGCTGCAATAAAGATATTCTTACCTGATAGCATCAAGCATATCTTCAAGAAGTACACAAATTCAAAGGATATGTGGGATGCATTACAAAAGCGATATCAGGGAAATGAATGTGCTACTCAGGCATTCATGGCAGAGATAGTGCCAGTAGATGTAGCTGAAACTAGTGTGAGTGATGCTGAATCTGAAGTGAATAATGCTGAGACAAAAGTGGATGCTGAAGTAGAGAATAAGAGTGAAGCTGAAAAGGTTGTTGCTGATGAAACTACAGAAGTTCATGAGGAAGAGGTAAAATCTAATTCTGTATGTTTGAGGTGTCGTGAACTACAGGGTGAAGTTGACAGGTTGTCTGCACAAAACCAAAGTCTGGTGAGTGAGATGTCTAGCATAAAAGAGTCAAACTTTTTTGCTAAAAGAAATGAATCTCTATACTTGAAGAAGATAAAAGGTTATGAAAGTGAAATCGAAGCTTTAACATGCAAATTAAACGAAAAGATTCAAGTAATAGACTTAGCTCACGAAATGATGGCTGAGAAAACAAAAGAGATTTCTGAAAAATGCAAAGAGTTGTCAGATGCACAACTCAAAATTATTGAACTTGAACAGAAATTAAGTCAATTCAGAGATTCGTCTTTTGTTATGAAACACATGATGGGTGGGTTAAAGAAGAGTAATGACAAGACTAGTGTGGGATATAATGAAGTCCCACCTCCTCTTAGTCATGACTATTCTTTCCTCCCTGATGAAGATGAGCTAGCAGCCTGTATGTCAACTGCACCAAGTAGTTTCGCATCTACATCAAGTCAAGGTGAAGGGTCTGAGAGTGGTGATGCCAGGAAGAACAATAACAGGGAATCTTTGAAAAAGAAATATTCACCTCCAAAGGGCAAAAATCAAACTTTTGTTAAAAAGATTAATTTTGTTCAAGGAAGTGATATGAAAAATGAAACTGCTGTTATTGAAAAAGAATCAAATGTAGAGTTTGTTAAAAATAAGAACAAAGAAAAATCTGAAATTAAGCAAACTGAACAAAATTCTTCAAAGGCATCATCACCATCTGATAAGGGATCTACCTCAGAGACTCCTGCTAAGAAGTCTTTGAAAAGGAGATCGTGCTTCCGGTGTCACATAAAGGGACATGTAGCTAGCTGCTGTCCCAACAAAAAGACTGAAGCACAAATGAGTGAGAGAAAGAAAGAGAAGTTACCAGAGAAGAGTGGTGATAGTGAAGAGAAAGGCTCAAATTCTCCAAAGAAATCTGCTCCTAAGCAACCACAAAATGTTGCTGTTGGTGTAGATAAGGCTGAAAAAGGAACTCCACAAGTTCCTCGTTTTCAAATAAATCAACAAAGATTTCAGCCTAGATCTCCACCAGGCAGATATCAGAGACCTAGAAGCAGTTCACCTAGAATGAACAATTATAATTCAAATAATTTCAGAGGTCAAAGTCAATATCAAAATCGATACCAAGATTATGGTGGTCGAAATTTTTATAACAATGGCTTTAGAAATTACAACAATAATGCTTCTTGGAATCAAAATTCAAGGTTTGAAAATCAAAATTTCCAAAGGTCAAATTGTCCAAATGTATATAGGAACCCTCAGGACCAAAGGCCTAGTGGAAATCAGAATCAAATTCCATCAACAGGTCTAAGATCCAAGACTCCAGTTAGGAGTAATGGATATTGGATGGATGTTCCAGTGGTTGGTGAATTTGGACGACCCAAGACCATTAAGGCTTGGGTCCCCCAATCTAACTAATTTCTTAAGTTAGTGTGTGTAGGAGCTGCTAAGGAGGAGTATCAACTTATGTTGATATTGGCTGCTTCAGGCACATGAAGGGGGTTGTGAGATTGTTGATATATTTTTTTAAATGATTTAAATTGAAGTTCAAAGAGCTGAGTCGACACAGAAGATAACCTGGCAGATCTTTATAATAAAGCATTTGACAGGGCTCGCTTTGAACACTTAGTCGAACTCAACGGGATGAGGAATCCTGAATAACTGGTTTTTCATAAGAATTTTTGTAAATAGTTTACTGCTTTTCTTAAAAATCAAAAATAAAAAAAATAAAAAAAAACATAAAAAAATAGAAAATCAAAAATGAGATTTCACTGTGTGAAAAAGAAAAAATGATAGTACATCAGCAAGTTAGACTGTCACACTGAACTTGAACCTAAATTGCTTAAGTATGATCGCAGCTTCATCATATGATGTACCAGTAGGCAAAAGCATGAAATAATCAACTTACCAATGTGATATAAACTTAAATGAACTGAATATAAGTGGGGAACACATCAGTGGTGTATGGTTTAATGACCTTAATTCTTGCGTTGATAGATTGCCAAAATCTGAGGTTTTGGGTCTTTATACTGTTGTTTCAACTAGGGATATCTTGGCTGTCTGTCTGTTAGAACTAAAATTGTACATGACCCCAGGAAAGATAGTCACTTGGAATTAGCTCATTTCTATTTGAATGTCTGTATATTTCCCGATACACACAATTTTGATCTGATTCTGAAATCTTCTCTGACAAAAGTCGTGTACCTCCTCTGCTGCATCCAGATATATGCTGACCTGGAGGTGCTAGGCAACGACAGCTTCTGCTGCATCCAGATACATGCTGACCTAGCTGTACGTTGTCGCGCTATAGATCTAATACACCCGAAAGAGGCCCTCTAGTGCCCAAAAGAAACCCAAGAAACCTATATCAAACTGAGAAAATCTCATTTGATCTGTATATTATACCATCTCTACTAAAGATCTATTCTGTTCTCTTCTCAACCTATTCCCAGTTAAGATTTCAGAACTCTGGATTGGACTTGTGAAATATGTGGTAGGGAAGATACTTGCATGATAGAGTGTGCTGTTTATATTTCCAGGATTTGATTTGTATTTATTTGGGTGTTCATTGTTAAGCAATCATAACATGATAAAACAGTTTAAATGCAGACCTAGACACAGTAAGGATATCTTAAAGGATGACATCAGTATACTCACCTACTACGATGAATCTTTGTGCATACCTTGATCGCGGGGGTATATCCTGTTGTGGGACACGCTAATATTTCAGAAATAAAATTACCTTAACGTATCATATGGTAATGGTACTTGAAATGTTCATGCATTTTGTTTAAGAGGACAAACATACTGGTAATCGTCTTGAACTGCTTTTCACGAAACATTGAATAAAGAATTATCTAATTGTGTGAAACAGTTTGATTGTTCTGATATGATCTTCTTACCGGTGATTCTCACAAAAATAGAGTGTTTATTGCTTTTGTATTTACTTGCTTTCAGAAAATATAAAAAATCCAAAAATAGTGTCTTTTTCTGTTTAAAATTCTTAACGTATGGAAAACTGTTATTCTTGGAGGAATTGTTACCGATAGGGGGAGACGGTGTTAAAAAGTGAGTTCAAAATTTTAAAATCAGGCAGGTTCTTCAGTGTTGGACAAAAAGTTTTGCGTGTTGGTGATAAGTTGAAAATGCTTAATCTGTGATACAGTTTAACTGTCTCTTGAAAAATAATAATTTGTTTAACTTATGTTGAAAAATTCTTATGGTTTCTCGAGATGTTTGTTTTATAGTATACAGATTGAAGCGGATTGTTGCTGAGAAGTTGCTGTGAAGTGGGAAGATGAGAGTTTGATTGGATGCATGGTAGAACCTCCTTTCTATATTGCAGACAAGATTGAAGAGTTTGAAGATTGCTGTGCAAACGCTAAACTGGAGTTTACTCAAACGCTAACGTGTTGAAGATTTGGTGATTGGATGCATCAGCTTAGGGGGAGTCTGTTGCTGACAGTCTGTTGCTGACAGAAGCTATTGAAGCTGAAGCTATCCAAAGACCAAAGACAGTGCAAGATTACTTGAAGATTGCAAGAAGACTAAAGACAAAGTTTTGACTGAAGACAAAGTTTTTATGAAGCTATTGTCAAGGGGGAGTTTGTTGGTGCATGTTTGTGACAACAGCTTAGATTTGGTCTTTGGATATCTTGTAATAGTTTAAACGATAAACGGTTAGCGGGTTTAGCTTTGTATTAGTGAGTTAATAGTGTTTGGGCTAAACTAAACCCAATTGGATGTAGGGGGGACGAATTGGGCCTTGCCCATGTAGGAAACCCTAGTCCAAATAGTAAACCTTGTGTTATATAAACAAGGTTAGGCTTTAGGGTTTAGGTTGATCAGTTAATCAGTCAATCAGCCAAAACAGTATTTGAGAGAGTATTTTCGTGAGAGACTAGGTCTTGGACGAATTTAGAGTTGGTTAGGGATCTTGATTGATTGTAATCAGCTTGATAGATAATCAATAAAGATCCGGTTTGAAAGTGCTTTGCTGTTTCAGTTTCTACACGTTTTCTGCTAATTCTGATCAAGAGGATTCCGCACTCTTGATTGGAAAGACGATTCTGTGAAGATCCATAAACATCAAGGGGACCTACACTCAGCTCGCCGGAGGCATTTGATCGAATGGCACTTCGATCGAATGGCCATCCGATCGGACAGCCATCCGATCGGACAGCCCACCGATCGGACAGCCGTCCGATCCGACCCACTGCACCGCCCTCTCTTCTCCCTTGCCTATAAATACCCCCACTGTTACATCATTCACACTGATATGACAGCTCCTATTCGACCAGACGCACTTCGCCACTTTTTGCTCGATTTCTCGCAATTCTTGTAAGTTTCTACCTCAAAACTTGTACTTCTATGATCAACATGCACTCCTTCATCTTTTTCACCATCGAATCTCACTTTTTCACCGTTAAATCCTTGGATTTGAGTCGTTCCAAGGTGATGTCATCATGGAGTTCTAAGGAACAATGAAGTGTGACCTCATCTCATCTAGAACAGTCCAGATCTGATAGATTCCACGGTGTATAAACATAAATCTCACCAAAATCGAAGTCAAATCTAAGTTTTCTAAGCTTTCTTCAAACTTTCCTAACTTATCACTCGAAACCGGTAGCAACAGAGCTCGTACAGACCTTCTACTTTTCCAATAGCGAAGTGTCGGTTTGAGAACTGGTTCCTATCAACGAGATGACTGGCTTGTCGTGTTAAACACGAATAACCACCAAGAACATTTAACTGATCGGACGGGGTGATTCCCATCTGACTCAACGAAATCGCAAAAACTCAACGAAATAGCCAAGATGTAAAACGATAAGATTGCGGGACGGGTTACCGTCCGATCGGATTGCCGTCCGATCGGACTGCCACCCGATTGACCTGTAATCCGGTCGGGTTGCACTTGGGGTCAAGACTTAAACAAATTTCAAACATTCAAGGATCTGAACAACGAACGGATTGTCGTCCGATCGAACGACCATCCGATCGGCTGACTCTTGGATCCTTAACAGTGAAACGTTTTATAAATCTTCATCGCACATCAGTTCCAATGGAGTGTCACCCGATTGGACTGCCACCCGATCGAGTGACCAGTCTGCTGTGAACATATCATCAACCAAAGTATCTTGCCAATCTGATCACCGTCCGATCGAACAGCCGCCCGATTGAGTTGCCACTCGACCGATCGATCGACCGACATGAAAGGTAGAGATACTTCTCTGTTTTCGAAATGCTACAACGAAAACCTCAAAAGGGGAGACTGTAATACACAAACACATCTTTCCCAACGAGGTAGCAATCCAATCGAATGGTCACCCGATCGGATGATCATCCGATCGGAATACTGTCCGATCCATTGACACGCTGCTCCGTTTCACGCACTATCCAACGCTTACATTATCAACCTGAAATCAGGCTAATCTCAGACGCGCTCCCTTCAATCCAACCAAGTTGTGGTGCCTGCTTGCTGAGCACCGACTGTGAGTATACTTGAACCCTTTTTGCTTTTGCACTTTTGGGTGTAACATACATTGCTATCAAATTAAATCACATCAAATTCTTAAACTATTTATCACTTGCGAATGACCAATGTGCATAGTTATACGTGATGCTAGTTACATATGTGCTAGGACTTATACTCGCGACGTCCCACCATGACTAGTATAGTACTATTGCGCCCGACAGGGTCTAGTTTAGCAATCGCGATCGAAGCTCGAGGACTTAGCTGGTAGTATCAGTTTTGTGAGTATATATGTCGTGTATTACGTTTATGTATATGGAAATTCGCAGCTTTTATCTATTACACTATTACATATCAAACCTGTATACTCGCCAATACTTTTGTATTGACATTATTTTAACGTATGTTGCAGGTTTAGTCGCAGTGTACATCGAATCAAGCTAGGAAGTCTAGAAACTCACCTAAAATCTAGGTTGTCGGATTTGTATTGTTCGAGAGGACAAGGAATCTGTGATAACTTATGTGATTGTACTGATTGTTAGCATGGGATAACAAATGTAATAAATACTGACGCAATATAGTTGTTATGGATTCTCTTGAGCAATCTGATTCACTTAGTGCCGCGCCCCGATGATTCCGCCATCGGTTGGGGTGTGACACTTATGTTTAATGATGTAGACCCAGCCCGACTATAGTCATCGACTATGGTGAGAAAATACTTCCCATGTGAAAGTGAGAATGTTCTATAACCACCCCAAATGTCACAATGAATCATGCCAAAGCATTCGTTTGTCTTTATTGAACTAGTTTAAAAAGGAAGTCTTGTCAACTTTGCCTTAATACATGAATCACAAAAATGTTTTTTGAATTAGAATTAGTAACCTTAGAAATAGGAACATGAAACATTTTATTATTTGATGGGTGACCAAGCCTCTTGTGCCGTATGGGATAACAAATGTAATAAATACTAACACAATATAGTTGTTATAGATTCTCTTGAGCAATCCGATTCGCCTAGTGCCGCGCCCCGATGATTCCGCCATCGGTTGGGGTGTGACACTTATGTTTAATGATGTAGACCCATACAGCCCGACTATAGTCATCGACTATGGTGAGAAAATACTTCCCATGTGAAAGTGAGAATATTCTATAACCACCCCAAATGTCACAATGAATCATGCCAAAGCATTCGTTTGTCTTTATTGAACTAGTTTAAAAAGGAAGTCTTGTCAACTTTGCCTTAATACATGAATCACAAAAATGTTTTTTGAATTAGAATTAGTAACCTTAGAAATAGGAACATGAAACATTTTATTATTTGATGGGTGACCAAGCCTCTTGTGCCATTCACTTAGAGTTGTTCCTGCCATAGCTTTTCGTCCTCCTTGCATGATCCCCATCCTGTAAAGCCCCCCACTGCACTCACCCAATCCAATCAAGTTCCTCATCCTCAAGCCCTGTATGACAAAGAAATCCGGGAAGAAGGTGATTGCACATTGCAAATCCCTCGTTAGTCGACTAACAGACAAAAGATTGCATTTAAAATTAGGTACGAAAAGGACCCCCTTGATTTTGACACCCCTCCCCCCATTGAAAGAGAGTTCACCGTTTCCCTTTATGGGAACGGCTTCACCGTTTGGGATGGTGACCGGTGCCTCTTTACCGTCTGTAGAGAGGTTGTCAAGAAACTCCCGAACACACTTCATGTATTCGGTTGCCCCGGAATCGAGGATCTAGTCACCTTCCTTATTTAAATTACCTGCCATATTCTCCTTTGGAGTGTTATTGTTGTTTTGGTCACCAGGTTTCCAAAGATCTTCAGGAACATCTCATATTGTTGATCAGTGAGTCCTGGTATCTTACTTGGAGTGGTCTCGGCCATAGCCGCCTTTGGTTTCACGACTTCCTTCTTCCCTTTTCCCGGCCACCAATCCGGTTAGCTCACGAGTTTGAAACATCCTTCTCGAACATGTCTGTCCCTTCCACAAAAGGTACAACGTCCTACCTTATTTTTCGAAACGATTTTTTCACTTTTCTGCCATGCTTTCTTCTGACCTTTACCAACGTAATTAGCTGATTGGGAAGTCTGAAAAGCCGCTGCATCAGGTGTGTGAGTCACTTTCTTTCCAGCAGAAATATTTGTAAGGACCTGCAAAAATGTCCCACAACATTCCGTAAGTGGAAACCCGGACCCCTAAAACCCTAATCCTTGTGAAAAATCAAGAAATTCAATTTTTTGGATCGCTCGCGGGCCGCGTAAGAGTTAACCGAAGCTTACGCGGGGCGCGATAGCTCAAGGGTAACCGGATAAGGATGAGGGACACGCGTCGTTACACGTGTCAACCTAGACTCCCTCGCGGGCTGCGTAGAAGAAGCATATGTGCTTCGCGGGCCGCGACACGCCCCATTTCCAGCCCTATAAATAAGGAGTTCGAGTTTCATTTCAAATCGTTCAATTCTTTTCTTTCTCTTATTCTCTTGTTCTGTCATTCTTCTAAATCTCGAAACTCTGCCCGTATTAGGGTAATAACTCTAATCACTGGTACGATACTTTATCCGATCGATTAAAACCGATCCAATGGATGTTTAAGTGCTGCCAATATCTGGCTATACTTTGTCATTCATTGTGAGGATTTCGATCTCGTGATTATCGTTAAAGTTGAATTAAGTTAATACACTAATACGAGTTCCATTGTATCTAGAAATTAGAATTCGTAACTACAAAGCTATTAGACTAGAATACTTAGCGATTAAGTAAACATAGTAGTTAAAATAACTTAACAGTTAAGTAAACTTAGTAGTTAAGAAACCTTAATAATTAAGAAAACTTAATGGTTAAGTAAACTTAGTAATTAAGTAAACTTAATAGCTAAGGGAACTTAACAGGAAAGGAAACTTAGCAGTTAAGCAAGCTAAGTAAGTTAACTAATCAGCTAATTACGTTATTTAATTAATCGGCTAAGTAAATTACTTAATTAAACCGTTAAGGAAAATTAATCAGTTAAGTAAGATTAATTAATCAACTAAGTAAGATTAGTTAATCAGTTAAGTAAGATTAATCAAGTTAAGTATGATTAATTAATCAGTTAAGCAAGATTAATTAAGCTAAGCAAGATTAATTAAGCTAAGCAAGATTTAAATTAAACACCTAAATAGATATACATGAAAATAAATATATATGAGATAGATATATACGAGGAAGGTGCAAGGAAGATATAAGGGGATATATATGTAGGTAGGAAGCTTCCTAGAAAATGTATAGCTAACTTCCTCGAAAAGCTATATGAAATTTCCTAGAAAATACAAAGAAACTTCCTAGAAATTTCATATTTCCTACCTATAAATAAGAAGCTTAGGATTCATTTTTCTTTGCTCATTTCTTCTATTCTTCTCTCTATACGTTGGTGTTCTAACCAATAATCACCAATGCGATATTCTGTCCGATCGATCCGGGAACCAACTAACGAATGCCAAAGTGCTGTCTAAACAAGACTATTCTTTGTGAATTTCGTTAAGGTTCTGGAACGAATGCCAAAGTGCTGTCTAAACAAGACATAACTTTGTGAATTTCGTTAAGGTTCTGATTTCGTGACCATCGTTAGGTTTGATTTGGTATAACACTAACACGTATTCCACTCTGTTAAACTAAATGTTTAACTACCAGAAACTCTGCACTATACACTTACAATCAAAATAGATACTCAATCATCAGAAGATTCAGAACTATAAAGTAGATACTTAGAATCAAGATGCTTGTTTAATCAAGACTGTATGCTAACAAGGTGAGTCATTCTCTTTTCATCAACAATGTTTTACAATACTCAAATTATTTTCAAAAGTTATAATTACAGGGATTAAGTCTTGGTTATCTTGAATCACTGGTAAGTGGGGTATTGTGCACATTACTAATTTCTCACGGTTAGGTTCACCAACCTAACAATGACAATCATCACTAATTGGGTGAAAGGACCCAATAGTGGTATGACCATCGTAACCAGGGTGTGGCACGGCACCAGATAAAAGTAAGATAGTAGCCATTGTAATCGCTCTTATGCTGTAATTTATAACAATGTGTCGTTTTGTACAAAAATGAATGAACTCACCAGTATTTCCTGCTGACCAAACCTTTTTAAAACACGTTTCAGGTAATGACAGTAGATTGGAATAAGAGTGATGATCCGGCACCGAAAGGCTTAAAGAAGTGGCTTATTTTATCAACTAAATTAAATTAAGAAAACATGGTTTTATATATTCGGGTTTATCCCTTATTAAAGCTATCATTATAAAACATGGGTTTTATCCCACCTGTTTAATAAATAAAATCCGGTGTTTTCTAAAACTCTGATATTTTTCCTAACTCGCGGTCCTGATAAAATTTTCCGCTGCAATATTTTCAAAATAACCACCGGTACCACTTGACTGCTCGCGGCTTCCGTCCAGGGTGTGGTCGGGGGTCGTGACAATATTCCTCTTCTGTTCATCTTCTGCTACCAAGTGATAGGCGGCTCCAAGGCTCGGTGTTGGCTTCGTAGCAAGGATCTGAGTTCTCATGACTGAAAACTCGGCATCAAGTCCCATGAGAAACTCGTAAAGTCTCTCCTTTTCTTTAAGTTCAGTGATTTTTTTTTTCCGACGTTGCATTTGCAGCCGTCGTACTCACATCTTGGGGTTGGAAAAACTGAATCGATTTCATCCCACAAACTTCTCAATTTTGTGAAATAAGCGGAAACGGAGGTACCTTCTTGGCGCGTTGTCGTAACAGATTGCTTCAACTCATACGCTCTTGGAGCGCTCTCCTTCCTGAATCTCTCGTGAAGGTCTTTCCAAATTTCGAGCGCCGTATTAGCATGGTGAATTGGCGTCAATGGAATCACCAGTTTTGGCCGGCTGTATATTGTCGCCGTCCATGGTGATGTTCTTGATGATTTTAATTTTGGCTAACTTGCTCTGATACCATATAGAAATCGGTGATCAGAGGGTTAAAGTTTTCTCTTGGTATTATTCATAGCTGGAACAGAACATAAATATATACGGAAAGAATTGAAAAATAACAACCAAAATAAGTCTAATCCTATTAATGAGGAAACCGAATAAAATAAGAGAAACAAATATCAACCATATCTTTTATTTTCCAATAGGTTGCTCCACTTTTCATCACTCACCAAACCCAATCATGTTCCGCCACGTCATCGAACTTGGTTCCATCACTAGTGATGGTGCCCATCACTCACCACATTTGAAGGAGAAAGAAGCATGGAGGGAAGGAGAAGGAAGCATGGAGTGTTTGGGAAGAAATCTTCAACGCGTTGTCACCACCACGCGTGGTCAGATTCGGTCAGGGTCGGCCTGTAGGGGATGCGGGGTGGGTTATGACACAAGGCCCAAACCCTCCGAGGGCCCAAATCTTTTTAATTTTGTATAGAGTTTACGTTATACAAGATAGAATATATATGCATTGAATCGAAAGATAACATAGATGAGCTATTGTACTAGTGGTTACAGCCTTGCTTAAACAACAAGGAGACGTGAGTTCTAATCACGACGTCTCCAAATTCTTTATTTTAGCTTATTATTTGGGTTTTTTTTTGTTAGTGACATTTAGTGCTTAATTTTGTCAATTGTATCTTTTTCTTTAATTAATAAATTACTTCTTAAACTTAGTCAAAAATCATCCACATAAATTTTAGTGATTGATGAGTTTATATTAGATGGAGATTTTCGAATTGCGCCCAAATTTTTTATCTCGCAAAGGGCCAAACTTTTTTTTTGTGATTTTCAGAGACGGCCCTGGATCCGGTGACAACCATGTTCCACGCGTGGTCACCCAACCACCACGCACCATAACGAAACGCCCCGCCTACGCTTAGCATCTACGTGCATATTCTCTCTTATCCACGTATTCTATCTTATCCACATTAAAAACAACAAATTCAACCTAAACATGGCTGGCGGTAAGGGTGTACGGAGAGGACCACCACACAGGACCCGTGATTTCGAGGGGCTTGTGTTTTTTCTTAAATCCGATATATATACATGTTAATTTTTTATAAATAGCATACACCAACTCCAAGATAGACACATTTACAAAACAATTTTTATGGTTTAGAAGTTAAGCCAATATTCATTTGATTTAGTGAGCCCAATACATATTTGATTTTAATAATAATAACAATAAAACATTACGGAATGACATATTTTTTTGAGCTCGAACAGAGTATCTGAATTCTCAGAGACGCCTCTGAACCTAAATAATAAATAGTTATAAATTCTTAATATGAGAAAGAGTTGGACATGCTGCCTAATATTCTTTCCTAATCAGTCTATCACGTATTTTTAATTAGATGCAAACAAATTCAACACGAATTAATGTCTAGGTTTTTTTTTTTTACGACTAATTAATGTCTAGCTTGATATTGTAATATTTTTTAGTATTATTGATGAACGTTACAGCTGGTTTATTCGTCCACGTAATTACGAAAACTTGAGTAAGTTTAAGCATCATTTTAGAATATTGTAAACCTTAAAATGCATTTGACTATCTAATCATTCCAACAAATTCAGCACCCGTATGTTTAGGATATAGGGTATGGGGACCGTCCCCATCCCCGCCGAGCTTCGGCGCCTACATGGGAGTACTATGATGTAGCGCTTACGTGGCGGATCATCCTCTAAGAAAGAACCATCACCATACCCTCTAGCCTTACAGTTTCGTCCATTTTAAAATGTGTTTTCTTAATTAGTAGTCCATGTTGTAACGTGTGTGTCCAAATAATGAAAAGTAAATAAATAATATGGATAAATGTATCAAATATTCTTTTGAAAAGTAAGTAAATAATATGGATAAATATATCAAATATTCTTTTCAAAAGTAAGTGAACATATTTATAATTTCGCTAGTCCCAGATTCACCGAGTGATTTTTATCTAATCAGTCAATTAATCAGTAGGCGGTCAATAGTGGTCAAATCTAGTCCTAATTGGCCAAAAATCAGTGGTAGTCTAGCGATTCCGGCCAAATTTATGCCAAATTCTTGATCAAAACCTGTAAATTCTGGCAATTGATCTTATCTACTTGAAAATATGAGTCAAATAAGGCGTTAAAACACGTCTACTTAAAAAAATACATAAAAAATGTGTGTATATACATATAAAACTGAAAATTAATATATGATAGTAAGAAAACTGAATGAACAGTATTTAGGATCACATGATATATGATAAAAATTAAACTCAATGAATAGTAGTTTAATATTAAATTAATATATGATATAAATTAAACTCAATGATAGTTTAATATTAAATTAAAATTAGAATTAGAATTATAATTATATTATAATTATATTATATTATAATTATATTATATTATATTATAATTATATTATAATTATTTAAAATTAGAATGGAATGAATAGTAACATAATTAAGAGATCAGCAAATGGTATCGGGTATAAGGTATCAGTCTCAAATTTACCAAATCGGTGTATTTTCGGTACCGACCCTGCATAGGTATTCACCGGTTTTTACCCTCAAATACCGGTGCCGTACCAGTACCAACCGGTACCGAACCGTACCATACTAGGTATATTCAGTACCGGTACCCACTTTTGGGGATTTCGGTAACGGTATTTTCGGTACCGGTTGGTACCGAGCTCATCAAATCCTGTAGCAACGCATCAATGCAAGTAATTGCACCGTTTAGATTACTTTTCATACACACAGTAAGTAAACTGTATTTCGTTTGAATGAGGTTTTATATACACAAAAACTTATTTTGCTTTCTTTTTTGTCTTTTTCTGTAATGAATGAATTGTAGCATGTAAAATTAACTTGGATATTTAGAATATTGATGAGCAAATCGTATCAAATCCTGTAAATGAACCGGTATCGTATCGGTACCAAATTTACTATACCAAATCATTTTCGGTACCAATTTGGTACCCACATTTTGGCGTTTTCAGAATCGTTACTTTCGGTTCGACACCGGTCTAGCATCATACCTGTATTTATTGATTTTTACCTTCAAATACCATACCGTATTGTACCGAGCATTTTCAGTGCCGGTACCTAATTTCGATGATTTTCCGAATCAGTACTTTCGCTGCCGTTACCGGTACCGAGCTCATCCATATTTTAATGTGTTAGCACCGTAATAACTGAACTGAAAACAACCGAATTTCCAACGTGTAGGGCGTGTGGGTCCTATTATTATATATTAGGTTATTTAAAATCGTTTTTTATGACGGAGTGACTATCCTTACCACATCATTTTATTTATGTTTTGATATTCGGTATCTGTTTGCCGTTGCTGACACGCCTTTTGTAATCATTTGGTCCCGCCGCAACGCGCGGACGGAAAATAACTAGTTAGATATAAAATCCCAAACCTATTAATCGCTAGTCGGTGCCTCATCAGTCGACTAGTCGACTAGCGCCTAGCGATTCTTTCAACCGTGCAATATACTAAGCATATAGGCTAATTCAATCCTAACAACCACTCTAACGCAAGCTGTCTATTCAACATCACCTTTTAGTTTATTTGGCTAATTCATTTAGAGATTTTTTTTTTCGATTCGGTTTTATCTAAAATCATCATTTTCCCTTTGTTACGTAATAACAACATGGATCGCAAAATGAATTTTATATCACGCGACATGTTTGACTTCATCGGTTTAAAGCTTGACATCGTCACAAACGTTCTTCTTCCATCAAGCATATCTTATCACATTTTTTTGGTTTTTACAGATCGTATGAAGTTTAGCTCATTTATATATTTCTTTTTTTGTTCTCTATAGAGAAATTGTTATTAAGTTTATAAAATACGAGTTTAAGGGCATTTGGGGGCGTGATTTCTCTGGACTAGGGGGCATTGAAGAACATAAAACAAGATGCCTCTTCTCATTTTTTAACTTTTATATTCTATTATTTATTATTTATTTAAATTGAGTATCTCATCAGTCGTCATGATACAAGATCAGTCCAAAGACTTCAAATTACCTACTTAATTTGCAATAATGTGTTGCTAATTGTTTTTTAAGTTTCATCTAGACAATTATTTTATTATTTAATTTTGTTTTATTGTATTTAATATTTGATAGTGTAACTAAGCTAAATTATTTTTTTTTAAGGTGAACTTTAGTAGAAATCGGCAGACCCCAAACCGGGGCAGCCAAAACAAACACAAAAATTACATTATTACAAATTTACACCAATTACCCTAAGAGATCGGCTTCTACTATTAAACCAAAAGAAACCAACCGATTTGATCTCACTAATAATATATTCGGCCCTTATCGCTTTGTTGTTGAAAATAAGCCAGTTCCTCGCTCTCCAAATACTCCAACACATAATGATGATGATACTGTGAATGACCTCCTTTTCTAACCCGCTCACACCCATCGTGTTATGAAACTTCAGAAGGTCTTTAACTGAGAATGCGTAAACATTTTAAACTCTACACCACACACTAACATGTTGCCATATAATCGAAGCAATCATACAAGATACGAAAATATGGTCCATCGTTTCTTCACCGGAATCACACATAGGGCTTATCGTGTCTTCCACTTGTATCCTCCAGTTCCAAAGACTAACCAAAGTCGGTATCTGACTCATCTCCGTCCTCCAAATAAAAATGTTACATTGGTACAAGTGGATACCGATTAGAAAAGATTTTTTTAAGTTTGTGTACTTTGTGTCATAGAAAATGATACTTGCCAATAATACTACTTATGATGATGTAATTGAGCATTTTAAAATATAAAACACGTAGATGACAATTTTAAAATGTAATTTCTTCTGTCGTACTTTATCCATCTAATATAAAATTCCCCATTAATATTTATATGTAGTATGAATATAAAAATAACAAGTTTTTTATAATGATTTGAAACAAACGAACAATGCTAAAAGCCTAAAAGAGCTAGGTTTAGCAAGCCAACAATCAAAACCTTGTAGTCTAGCAGTAATAAAGGTGTTTCTTCTTAATTAGTTAAGGGTTCTAGTTTTATAATATAGATTTAAGAGTAAAATTTACGGGTATTGTACTATTGCTTCTTTTCTTTTTGCCGGTTAAAACCAAATTGATTTCTATTAACCCGTAAAATATACTGGTGTAGTTTACCATTATCATAACTAGTAAGGTGCCCGCGCGATATGGCGGGGGAGACAAATAACCGATGGTTCGCTTTAGCCGTAACCGATTAACCAAAATTATGAGTCGGTTTTTGTTTTGACGTTTGTCATAATCAAATTAGCCGAACCAAACTTCCCCAGGTTGAAAGACTAAAAAGATTTACCAATATAGTAATAGAGAACTACCATAATCTTTCTATGAAAAACTAAGTACTAATTATTAATTTTTAGCTAGCACTATGATTTTAATAGAACAATGTAATTTCACTTTAAATGTAGACTTCTGCAAATAACATCAAGACTCAATACAAGACAATAAGAATTAATGGAGTCAGAATCCCATTGCAATTTAAAACAAGATAAAAGCTACCTCTCAAACTTTAAATCTTATGACAACAATAATAAATTGACACTTACTCTCACAAATGAAGTTCACCATCCCACATTATAAAGGAAGTTCACCAAACTTCCCCTAGACTAATTTTGTGCTTCTTGTGTACAAGTGTTTGCAAGATTGGGTTTTTTTTGCTCCATAACCCATAAGGGTTTTAAATTTGACAGTGGTTGTGATGAAGATGACATATTTGATCACTCGACCAACACAAATCCCTTTTCCAGTCATTGTCAACACACCTACGATATTCATCTGGAATTTCCCAGTATCGCAAACTTCTTTGGCTCTACCTACAAAATTGTTTGGTCAAACAAAGACTTTGACGATAAAATGGAATCTTTAAAGCTGTAAGATTAATGAAAACAACATTTTGTAGTAGTAATTCTATGTGAACATCAAGTCAAGTCCAACTTCGAATTGGTTGAGAGTTGCTCAAAGTGTAAATTGAATGCCTAAAGTCTCATCAAACAATTTAATCCGAAAATTAAATTATTATTGATACAAACTGATTGATTAACAAAAGGTCTAAAATTTCATTACCATTCAAAGAATAAAAATGAATTTCTAAGATCAAAGAACATATTTATTTTAGAAATCAATATTAATTTCTTTAGCTAATGGCTTTACTTTCCATGATCCACAAAAGAAGCTTTCCTTCGCAAGCCTGTGATAGCAACATTCTAAGTATGTAGGCCTGTAAACGAACTGAACATTCATTAACTGTTCGTGAACTTGTTCGGCGGGAAGTTCGTTTAATTAAATGAACGAACATGAAGACACCTTGTGTTCGTTCATTTATGTTCGTGAACGTTCGTTTATGTTCGTTCATTTATGTTCGTGAATGTTCGTTCATTTATGTTCGTGAATGTCCGTTTATGTTTTAGTAAATACATAAATAGTTATTTTTATATAAATATTAGGTTTTCTAACTACTTATATAAATATAACTAATTAGTAATTAAGTTTTCTAGTAATAAAAAAAGAAATTTTTTATTTTTTCTTATATCGTAACTGATCACTTAATATTTATATAAAAAAACTACTTAAATTTAGTATCATAAACCCTAATTTAGATGTGTTTTCGGAAGAACTATAATATATTAGACTTGTCTGTT
This sequence comes from Helianthus annuus, assembly GCF_002127325.2. Lineage (NCBI taxonomy): Eukaryota > Viridiplantae > Streptophyta > Magnoliopsida > Asterales > Asteraceae > Helianthus > Helianthus annuus. Next base: position 23,864,662 of record NC_035436.2, on the reverse strand, counting down.
TGTTGTCACTAATGTTAAATCGTGTTTGTTTATATTTATTCAGTTACGTTCATTTGTGTTCGTTTATGTTTGTTTAATCATGTTAATTTATGTTTATTCAAATTTATTCGGTTAATATTTTTTCTGTTTATGTTCGTTTATGTTCGTGAACTGTTCGTTTAGACTTTAAACGAACGAACATAAACGAATACGAACATGTCCGTTTTCTTAATGAATGAACACGAACAAAAAAATGTGTTCGATTATATGTTCGTGTTCGTTCGGTTCATTTACAGGCCTATAAGTATGTGTGTGTCGAGAGGAAGAAGAATCAACTAAAAAATATGTGCCAACTCGACTCATCTACTTAGGAGCTGGTTAACAGCGAAAAGGACACCACTTTTGGATCAACTTGACTGAAATATATACATAAATAATTTGAGTAAATACTTGCTTAAATAAATGCATACATGTACTATTTTTGTAAATTACACATCTGTTGCAAAGGATGCATATTGTTTATAATATTCGTATGTGGAGCCACCCACACCTAGTTCTAACTCCAATCATCATGAAAATGAGTTTCCATGATATAATTGATTTTGATGACGGGGTAGCCCAAGAACAAATAAAGTAACCAAACATATAAGTGCTTAAAAGGTTAAACGGTTCAAGGGTTAAAAAGCTGTGAAGTGGGAAAAGTGAAAAGGGAACAGTAATCAATCACATCCGAGCTCAGTCCACCAACCCACGCTCACAAAAACAGAGCAGGTCTGCAATACATGCTATTACCCAGGGGTCCAAAGCCTTCAACCCCAAAAGGGGAAACCCTCGACGGCAAACAGGTTCCACTAGTCTTGTACATACCATTTAAGGAGATGTCTTCCCCTATAAGAAGACAACTCTTCCACTTCAAAAAGACATTTAAAAACCGGAGAAAGATTCCTTCATCTCTGGTCATTCATAAGAGTACTTGCTTCCAAGTTACTCCTTGTCATATTCACCACATACATTCTGTTTGCTTTCATTTCTGGATTCGAGCTTGTCTCGGAGAAAGAACCTCAAAGCAAACAACAACTACATACTAGTGAACCTCCTTCCACATTTTGCAAAACGTGGGGGGACCCCGCGACCTGCGTTAGGCAAAACTGAACCCTTCAGCCTTTTTGCCTAACCGACTCAGCTACCATCCTCGGTCTAGTGTTTGTTGCATCAACAAGTTGGCGCCCACCGTGGGGCCACGCCACTATTTCTTCTCAAAAAGACCTAGTAGTGTAGCTCTCTTCACTTGAGATCACCATGTCAGAAAGTGGATCCCCGGGAGAAGTGAACCAGATCCCTAACACTTCTACCCCGGGTGGTGGTCAAGCTCATACGGCTATAACAACACCGTTTTCAACTCCGGGGAGTACACCCGAGTTCCTTACCTTCAACACGCCTACCCCATCCAGATCCGGGGCTCCGTCTCCCAACGTCGGTGTGTCAGACACCCCAGCGCGTGTTGAACTTACCCCCGAGGGGGTCGCTAATAACTTCCTCGAGTTAAGGTCACTTCTTAACCAGCATGTGAGTAAAGAAAGGGAAAAGGGGGTAAGGATTCGTTTAGATTATGACGAACCTGAGCCAACGCTGTCTCCCGGACCACCTCAACCTCCTTTTGCCACGAGAAGTGAGGCTGGTCCTAGCAACCCTTCAAACCCTCATCCTTATCTATCCACTATGACAAATCCAACGGTTCATCCCATTCTCTCTTCCTAACCAATTACTAGTGGCACTCCTCTGGGACATGAGCTAATGCTTGACCAGCTCCTACAGTCCCCGGTGACAAGCTATCCAGCTTCTTTAACAACCACATGGGAGCAAGCTCTGTCCGTGCTCCCTTTAGCACGAAGTGCTGTTACTAGCACCCCTCTCGGGGTAAACTGCTCGGTTGGTCCAGGAAGCCTTCAGGGTTTCAACCTCATACCCAACATGATGTCCCAGATGATGGCCAACTTTCCATGGCAACACTTCATTAATCAAGTGCTAGCCACTCAGGGAAATCATGGCAATAGTCACAATGTGGATACAAGACCTGAAGAAGACCTGGCTAAACCCTATAAGCCAAGCAACCTTTCATGCTTCTCAAGGCAGATAGCCGATTATGATTTTCAATCAAAAATCAAGATGCCAACCCACATTAGAACGTATGATGGGACTGAAGATCCCGATGATCACCTCCAGATCTTCACTGGTGCTGCTCGAATAGAAAAATGGTCAAATGCTGAATGTTGCCTAATGTTCATGCAGACTCTTGTTGGATCCGCCAGGATCTGGTTTAACGACCGACCTGCTCAAAGCATTCGAAGCTTTGATGATCTCAGCAGGGGTTTTCTGGCAAACTTCTCCCAACAAAGGCGATACGTCAAGGACGCAACAGTAATCTTCCAAATAAAACAACGCGACGATGAAAGTCTTCGAGCATTCATCGAACGATACAAGAAAGAAGGACTAACCTATGTAGGGGCTGACGAGAAAATGAGAGTGGCCGGCTTTATGAACGCCATAACCTCTAAATACCTCACGCGAGATTTCAACAAATCTCTGCCCAAAACCTTGGAGGAAGCCCTTGAAAGGGCCGAAGCTCACATTCGGGGATAGGAGGCTGTAGATATCAAGGAACAAAGGAAAAGAGGGTCTGGCTGGCGAAGCAACAGCCCAGCCAGAAAGAGAGGAAACTTCAACTCTTACGACAGGCGCCCAAAGGGTTCAGACCCTCGAAGGGTTGAAGGTCGAAACCCTTCAGGCAGAGATAAAGGTATGAGTTTCACTCCCCTCACCAAAACCCCTCAAGAAATCCTGGCAACGGAAGAAGTCAAACAAAACTTTAGACCTCCCAGGCCTCTCCCCAAAAGCAGAAAAAATGAGAACTCCACGCAATTCTGTGAGTTCCATGAAGAAAAGGGACATCACACCAACGATTGCTTCCAACTAAAAAAGAGAATTGAAGAGGCTGTTAAGTCAGGGGAGTTCGCCCATTTGGTAAAAGGGGTTCGAGACAAGATGGCTGAAGGCAAAGGAAAGGAAGTAAACATGGTGTATTCTGATGAAAAGGTTCCTCACAAGAAGCAGCGGTTGGAAGCCTGGGAGCTTCAGTGTGTCTACTTTCCCCCAACGAGGAAGGACCCACTTCCCAGTCCCCTTGTGGTTGAAGCCACCGTGGGTACACTACAAACATGTAAAGCATACATAGACACGGGAGCAGCCACTGAAATCATGTTCGAGAAATTCTTCAATCGTTTAAGCGACGAGGAACGTTCAAGGCTTCAACCTTCCGGAACCACCATAAAAGGTATCGCCGATATAACCCTGAAGCCTTTGGGGCAGATAACCCTTAATGTTCGTTTCAGCGAAGGGTCGAAAGAAAGAACCCGATCACTAACCTTTGTGGTTATCAACATCCCTTCAAACTATGACGTAATCATAGGGAGGCCCGGACAATGTGCATTTTACATGGCAGTGTCCGTCGGCCATGGCACAGTCAAATTCCCTACTGAAAGAGGGATAGCAACCCTTCAACCCTCTCAGGAAGCTTACATGATCGAGGGTGAAAGTTAAAACAGTGAAAAGGATAAACAAGGGTTAGTCATAAACCCTAAATACCCTGAGCAACGAATAAGGGTCAACCCCAGCCTTTCCCAGGAGACTCTTTCGTACCTTGAAAAGTTGCTGAAACATCACAGTGATGTGTTCGCTTGGTGTCCTGAAGATATGACTGAGATCCCCCGAAACATTGCTGAACACGAGTTAAGAATACCATCGGATGTCAAACCGGTGGTCCAAAAGAAAAGAAGCCTGGCACCCGAGAGAAGCCTGGTGTCACACCCCGATTTCCACGTGTATCACCGGTGGGCCCGGTGGGGGATTACCGTGACGTAGTTGGCAACAATATAGTCAAACCACACAATTATATGAATGCACAGCGGAAGCATAAAGATAAATATAATTCAACCTTTTGAATGTAATATCAAGTGTATTACAGAAGTCGAATTGTATCCACAGGGGATCATAAATAAAATAAAGTATTGTTCAGTCAGATACAGCATCAAGTTTGCGAGACTATTCGTGATGCTAGGAAGCTACTACCAGCCAAATTTCGTGTAGTACCTGCACTTAATCTTTTGGGGAAAATACGTCAGTTTACACTGGTAAATACGTTCAACTGACACATTTAAAAATGTTTATTAAAAATTGATTTGAATGCACGAGGCACAAACTCTTTTATAACTTGGGAAAATTATTAAAATCTTGTGAACGAATTACATGTCCTTTTATGCGTTCAGTAGCCCGGATCCTGTCTGGGTTAAAGATTAATAGACACACCACATTGCGTAAAACTGTAGTGTAAAAAACCAACGGCTACGTCTTTTAATAATAATAATGTCGACATAATATACCGGGTGTACGCCTACACCGGGATGTCGAGGTCGTGGCCATTTCGTAAAATGATGCCAAGGATATCCGGGACAACGGTCATTAACCCCCCAAAGTCTTTTAAGTAACAAGACTGTTTAAATGAGCCGATCACATTATTCAATTAACCACCTAAGCGATGGAAGATATGATGCTCAATCAAGCGGTAAATATTATACCGTATCCCAAGCCCGTATAGGGAAAATAAGTTAAAAGTATTTACCTTTGCAAGTATATTCCTTAATGGATTACGTCACAGATAGCTTTTACTGGGGCTCCTATTCTGGAACGAAGGTTTTAATTAACCTATTAGAATCCTAACGGGTCTTTATATTGGCCGTAGCCTAGACCGGTTGGTTCCGAAATATAAATACGGTTTAATCGCGCGAAAAGGCGAAAACCGAGAATGGAGTGTGATTCTAACCCAACAAGTTCAGAGACTTGTTTTATATGGGTTTAAGGTTCACACTCTGGATTTCGGGGTCAAAATAATATGGTTTGACCCATATCGGCTAATTTATGAAAACTAGTCTCATAAGCCGAATCGTGCGCGCAATAGGCGCAACGGGTAACCGTAGGAGTCCTACGCTTGTTTCCTAAGTTAATATGCCTTAAAGAGGTTGTGGTATCAGTAGGATACTTTCCGTGATGCCCATAACGAGTTTTAGTTAATATATCGCCCCGTAGGGGTTTTTCGGTCATTTTAAAGACTTTTAAAGAGCTTTTCGAGTTCTACAGGAAATCTGAGTTTCCCGAATAGTTTATAAAGTCTAAAATACTTTATTTATTATTTAAAATCAGTAGCAACTGGAATCGGGTCAAAAGACCTTGTAGAATTCAAGTTTTGGCCGAAAAGGGCATATTCGGTATTTACCGAACCGTAGCCATAACCGCAGGTTATGAGCAAGGTAAAAATTATTAAAAATCTTTAAAATTCCAAAAATATTATTTTACAACAGTGGGTAAAAGTTTTGGTGACGAAATCTTGGTTTAGATAGGCGTTATGCTAATTGCGCCGTTTATTACTAAAGTTTACTTTAATTGCGCTTTTTAGCATAACTCTCATTCTAAACCTCGGATTGACGTGAAACTTTAAGGACATGCTTATAATTTAGTAAGCAAGGTTATGGTCCATTCACGCGTCCGAAATACTTGTTTTATTTTAAAAAGGCCGTTACGGTCAACTTTTAGGCGATTAACGGAAATGCGTAAAAGACTCGGACAAACAATGAACCGGTCACAGAGGGTTATACCATCATATAACCTGGTCCTAAGAGAGTCCTAAGGCATATCTATACCTCACTAAAACGGGTCAGAACTGAAGTCAATGCAAAAGTCAAACTTTTGCGACATTCGGCTCCGAACCGGGTCAATATAGCAAATGGTCGATTCAAACGAGCGTAGACAAGTTTATATACTTAATATCATGTTTTATAAGTGTCAAAACAGGTTTCATATCATCTGCATTACAATTTATACAAGAATCGCTAATATAGCTTTCTGTTGACTTTTTGTGTGCACGTTTGACTCGACATTTGACATAGTTAGAGTGGTGATCAGGGGAAACCCTTTTAGGGGTTTATTACCCACATGAATACCAACTCATAACTACTTTTGATTCGACAATTCACTGGACCATTCGTGAATTATCGCCATGCCAACCGTTAGTTACGACGGTTGGGTTTATAAGCTAAACTAAGCAAAGACAGAACTATGGAAGGTATGGTATACTTACAGAGACTTGTAGTAAGTTTCAGAACAAGAGAAGAGCACTTGAGAGCCTTAGAAATGATCAGAGATGAGTGTTTGAGGTGTGAGTTCACTTATGCACATAACATGCCTATTTATAGTGCTCAACATGCCTCTAGATCATTACACATTGGTCTACACTGATCATGGATGATGGGCAGGTGTCCCATGGTGCTATGGGTCGAGTAGGGGGCGCCCATACCTCATTTATTGGTTGTTTGATCGTTCACTAGCTCAAAAGGCATGAAAATCCAAAGTTTCTGCATCTGGGCGTCCCACGCGGCCCGCCTGGAGGTTTAGGCACATTTTAACGCGGGCCGCCTGATGTTTAAAAATCAGACGCGAATAAGAGGTGGCTCGCGGCCCGCCTCAACTTAACCCAAAACATAACGCGGGTCGCGAGAGGTCAGATTTTCAGGTTTTTTAAATCTTTGGTAATTATGACAAAATCCTGGTAATTAATAACGAAATCTTTTGTAATTATTAACCTGACCTTTCGGGTTTGAAGGGGTAACTTTGCGATTTGGCCCTCGATTATTTACAACTAAGGGCCTCGAGTTATTTACCCGTATTGCTAAGTCCCCGGTTAGTTTATTAATTATTCGGAAAGCCTTAACTTTCATTGTTGACGCTTTTAACCCTTCTCATACGAATTCGATCATAACTTTCTCGTTTTAAAACGGAACTTCGCGGAATTTATACAGTATATTCTAGTGAGCGTATAATACTGTTACAAAGCCTCGGGAGCGTTAAAGGGTCACTCAGAGGTATAATTAAACATGTTGACACAGTTAACCCCTGTACCTTGTAATCTCTCACTTTCTTCCGCGTTTCGCTTCCGTACGATCCATGATTTATTCGTTTTAAGGTACAAGCACCACTTAGGGTTACTATACAGTATATTTACCCTTGTTTGACATTTATAACCCTCGAATTTATATACTTTCAAGGTTTGTCAATATTAGTCCTTTATTTAATATCAATGCCACGTGTAAACAAATGACACGTGTTAACACATCATTGGACACAAAAATTCGAGGTGTTACATCCTCACCCCCTTAAAATAAATCTCGACCCGAGATTTACTCAAATAAATAAGGGTATTTTTCTTTCATTGTGGCTTCGACTTCCCACGTATATTCGGGACCTCTACGAGCATCCCATTTGACCTTTACAATCGGTACGTGTTTTCTTCGAAGCTTTTTCACCTGTCGATCTTCAATCGACAAAGGCTTCTCTACAAACTTTAAGCTCTCATCTATATGCACATCTGTGTGTGGGATCACCAATGATTCATCGGCGAAGCACTTCTTGAGATTGCAGATGTGGAACACATTGTGAATTCCATTGAGCTCTTCAGGCAAGTTCAACTTATAGGCAACTGACCCGACACGTTCAATGACCTCAAAAGGTCCTATGTATCTCGGACTCAGTTTGCCTTTCTTGCCGAAACGCATCACCTCTTTCCAGGGTGATACTTTAAGCAATACTTTTTCACCCACCTCGAAGTGAAAATCCTTACGCTTCGGATCAGCGTAACTTTTCTGCCTATCTCTGGCAGCCTTGAGACGTTCCCGAATCTGGACAATCTTGTTCGTTGTCTGGAAAACTATCTCCGGTCCTGATAATTGGACCTCTCCCACTTCCACCCAACAAACAGGCGATCTACATTTCCTACCGTATAATGCCTCGAAAGGCGCAGCCTTTATGCTGGTATGGTAGCTGTTATTGTAGGAGAATTCGATTAGGGGTAGGTTCTTATCCCAGTTACCACCTAAATCGATCGCACATGCACGAAGCATGTCTTCTAGCGTTTGGATAGTACGCTCACTCTGACCGTCCGTCTGTGGATGGTAAGCCGTACTGAAGTTCAAACGCGTGCCCAAAGATTGTTGGAAACTCTTCCAGAAATGAGACGTGTATCTAGTATCCCTGTCGGAGATAATAGACACAGGTATGCCGTGTAAGGCTATAATCTTATCAACATAAAGTTGGGCTAGCATATCGGAGCTATACGTCTCCTTGATGGGTAGAAAATGAGCTGATTTAGTCAGCCTATCGACTATGACCCATATTGTGTCGTTTCCTTTCCTTGTTTTGGGTAACTTGGTTATGAAGTCCAAAGTTACGCATTCCCACTTCCACCCAGGAAGTTCAGGCTGTTGTAGCAAGCCAGACGGCTTTTGGTGCTCGGCTTTGACTTGAGCACAAGTCAAGCACTTTGCTACATGGGCGGCTACAGACTTTTTCAAGCCTATCCACCAATAGTTTGCCTTTAAGTCTTGATACATTTTATCTGCTCCCGGATGGACCGAATATTTGGAACTATGGGCTTCCTGGAGGATAACATCTCGTAGTCCTCCATAAATCGGAACCCATATTTGTCCGTTTAATCTAAGGATTCCATCCTTGCTAAGAGTCAACTGTTCTTCAGTTACTCCTAACTTTTCCTTAGGATAATTAGCTTCCAACACAGCCTCTCGCTGTGCAGCTAATATCCTCTCAATCAAATTATTCTTGACTTCAATGCTCTTGGCATTGATTCGAATAGGTTTTACCCTTTCTTTCCTGCTCAGGGCATCAGTGACTACATTCGCTTTGCCGGGATGGTACCTGATCTCACAATCATAATCATTCAATGTTTCCATCCAACGGCGTTGCCTCATGTTCAACTCTTTCTGGTTGAACAGATGTTGAAGACTTTTGTGATCAGAATAAATCACAAATTTAATACCATAGAGGTAATGCCTCCACAATTTCAGTGCAAATACAACGGCACCCAACTCCAAATCATGGGTGGTGTAATTCTTTTCGTGCACCTTTAATTGCCTTGAAGCATAGGCAATCACCTTGCCTTTCTGCATAAGCACACACCCCATGCCTGTGTGTGATGCATCGCAGTAAACTACGAATTCATCTGTACCTTCCGGTAATGTCAACACAGGTGCGTTGCTTAGCTTCTGCTTCAGAATTTCGAAGGACTCTTGCTGCTTTGGGCCCCAATTGAACTTTTCTTTCTTCTTGGTTAGGGAAGTCAAGGGCGCAGCAATCCTTGAAAAATTCTCAATAAATCTCCTGTAGTATCCTGCTAACCCCAGGAAACTACGAATTTCGGTAGGCGTCTTTGGCTCTTGCCAATTCATGACTGCCTCTACTTTTGCGGGATCCACCTGGATACCACGCTCACTTACAACGTGACCCAAAAATTGAACCTCTCGTAGCCAGAATTCGCATTTAGAGAATTTGGCGTAGAGTTTCTCACGTTGTAGCAACTCGAGAATACAACGGAGGTGATTCTCGTGGTCAGCTTGGCTTTTGGAATATATAAGGATGTCGTCGATGAAGACGATGACAAATTTGTCCAAGTACGGCTTGCAGACGCGATTCATGAGATCCATGAATGCAGCCGGTGCATTTGTGAGCCCAAAAGGCATCACTAGGAACTCGTAATGACCTTAGCGAGTCCTAAATGCTGTCTTGTGCACGTCTTCGTCTCTGACCTTTAGCTGATGATAGCCCGACCTTAAGTCGATCTTCGAAAAGTAGCTCGCTCCTTGCAGCTGATCGAACAGATCGTCGATCCTTGGTAAAGGATATCTATTCTTTATGGTAACTTTGTTCAGATCACGGTAATCGATGCACAACCGCATCGATCCGTCCTTCTTCTTTACAAATAGGACAGGTGCTCCCCAGGGAGACGAACTAGGCCTGATAAAACCTTTTGCCAACAGTTCATCCAACTGGGTCCTTAATTCCTTCATTTCCGTCGGAGCAAGCCTGTAAGGCGCTCTAGCTATAGGAGCTGCTCCAGGTATGATATCTATTATGAATTCCACTTGTCTATCTGGTGGTAAACCAGGTAGCTCTTCGGGGAAAACTTCGGAATATTCAGAAATAACAGGAAGATCCTCTATCTTCGGCTTGGGCTCTTCAATTATCACCTGAGCCATGTAAATGACACAGCCTCTGTTCAAACATCTAGAAGCCTTGAGCATAGATACATCCTTGGGTAATCCATACTGCGTGTCACCTCGAATGGTGAGCGATTCACCACTCGGAGTCTTTAGCACTATATGCCTTCTGTTGCAAATGATTTGGGCCTGATTACGGGATAACCAGTCCATGCCTAGAACAATGTCGAAACCCGCTAGTTTGAATGGAAGTAGAGATAGAGGAAAAGAATGGTTCTTAATGGATATTTCACATCCCTCTAGAATAGTGGGGACGGTTTCTATCGTGCCGTCTGCTAACTCTACCTCGTATTTCATATCTAGGGTTTTGGTAGGCATATTCAGTAGTTTGCAAAATTTTTGGTCTACAAAGGATTTATCAGCGCCTGAATCGAAAAGTACTCTTGCATATATATTATTTACGAGAAAAGTACCTGTAAGTACATTGTCGTTCAACACAGCCTCCTTTGCATCCATACGGAAGACTCTCGCATTTGTCTTCTTGTTCTCTTCTGGTTTCCTGGCATTCTTGGGACAGTTACTCTTGATATGCCCCTTTTCGTTGCAACCATAGCATGTTGCATCCTTGATTTTCTTGCAGTCCACCGTCTTATGGTCCTTGGACTTGCATAGTCCACAGGCAAAAGACTTTGGCTGGGACTGTGAATTCGACCCAAACCTACATTTTCCAGAATGGGGTTTCTGGCAGATTTTGCATTTGGGCCTTTCTCCAGCTTGCCCATCTTTCTTTGCTTCAGCCCCTCGCTTGCCATCATCGTTTCCACGGTGTTTCTTTCCTGACCTACGTGAGGTGTCGTCCTCACGTTTCCTCTTTTCCGCCTCCTTGCTCCTTAGCGTCCTCAGACGGACAGCATCTAAAGTGAGAGACAAGGAGAGGTCAGTTACTGACCTGAAGGTCGTCGACCGAGAGGCCTTCACACTAGCCTTTATCGCAGGCTCTAAGCCCCCAATGAAACGGGCGATTCTTCTGGACTCTGGTGTCACAAGGTACGGGACCAGGCGAGACATCGTATTAAAGCTCGTCAAATAGGCCTGGCAGTCCAGGTTTGTCATCACCAGTGACACAAAATCAGACTCGATCTTCTCTACCTCATGCTGAGGACAGTAGTTTTTCTTAATGAGAGCAATAAATTCCTCCCATGTCATCTTGTATAGAGCAGACTTACCGGATGCCTGTACCAACGCTCTCCACCACGCTAGGGCCTCGCCCTTAAATGATTGCGACACAAACTTCACCACATCCTTCTCCGCACACCCACTGATATCCACAATAGTGTCCATCTCATCCAGCCAGGTGATACAATCCACAGCACCCTTCTCCCCTGTGAATTCCCGGGGCTTACAAGACACGAAGTACTTGTAGGTGCAACCCTTGGCACCGGACGCATCAGTATATTCTCGTTCACGATGAATACTATTCTCAGCGGACGAGTGATTATCGTCATCTTTCTTGGGTTTGGAGAGTGGTTTGGATTGTGACTTTGGTTTGGAGGGTGGTTTTGATACGGTTCTGCCTTGAGACTCAGTATATTGACGATCCAGAGCTGCCTGAACAGCATTGTCAATCAGAGCCTTTAACTGTGCGCCTGTCAGATGCACTTGCGCATTGTCGTAGTCATCTTCATTTGTATGGCTATTCTCTCCGTTGGGATCCGCCATTGTAACTTGAATCTGTTACAGAAGGTAACAAAATTTTTATTCAGAAGCTTATTATAGAATTGTCTTTTATGACAATTCGTTAACCATGGTAACAGAGACCATATTTGGTTAACTTATTACTCACTTAATCTTAGGATTTGAATATATCCTATTTTAGCTATAACAATAATATTGGCGGCGTAAAGCCTAATCACGAGGATGTTTTATAATATTAGCCGAGATTTCAGAGAATCAAAGGTATAGAGGTTTGAACCGTAGTTATTTTACCCCTTTCTGACAGGGAGTCATAAACCACCAATGTCTTTTATCCTTTATAAGATAATTATTACGGCCCATAGGCATTACATCACTAATGGATGTTTTTAATAAGGTTGGCTCGTGGGCACTACATCACTAATGGATGTTTTAATATGGTCGGCCCGTAGGCACTACATCACTAATGGATGTTTTAATAATGTTGGCCCGTAGGCACTACATCACAAATGGATGTTTTAATAATGATCATCTTTATTGATGATTTGACCCATGATTTATTATATCATTAATTTGGGCTTTGGAATCCTTTAAAGGATTATTGTATAAGAATGACGTGTGTGATTTTAACGAATCACATCTGCCATGACCGTCAACATGCTTGCAGAGGTTAACAGGGAATCTGAATCTTTTAATTCGGTCGTACCATCTTGGCCGGATCTTAAAAGACACCTGGCTAGGTTTCACTCTAAGATTCTTTATATTGGCAGATCAAATTAAAAGGAATGGTTTTGATTTATTTCATATATAGTGATAACAAAATGAAATTCATAATATAACATTCCATAATTTTAATACGATTACACACCGCCCTAAACGGGACTTTTAAATAGTACATACCTACATAGAGGTTTAAAAACAAGTGACAAGTCCACGCAGGGACTAATATAAGATAAGTGTCCATGCAAGGACTAAAAGATAAGTCCACGTAGGGACTGAAATACGATAAATGTCCACGCAGGGACTTATTTCAAAGTAGAAATTACATTAGTACAACTATTAAGGGCTAGTGGTCACGTTTCTTCTTTTTGCCCTTTAATAGGTTCGCTAAGCCTTTGAGAAATCCTCGGTGGCTCTTTTTCTCTTCCTCGAACTCTCTCTCCACACGATCTAGTCGTTGGAGTATCTCTTCCTGTTCCGGAGGAGAGAAACGTGGTTGTGGCGCTTGTTGCGGAACTGGAGGTCTGGGAGGTATTGGATACCCATGAGCTGAGTAGTCCGGTGCTCCCATGTTCCCATGAGCTCCGTCCGGATAACGTGCATTATATCTAGCCGACACCACATATGGGTCGTGCTCGTAATTGTAGTTGTAATGTGCTTGTGATGGTTCGAACGGGTTGTAAGCCGTTGGGCCCGTGTAAGCAGGTATGGGTTGGTCATACCCAAATGGTGGCGAATTTGGTGCAGCTGGTGCGGAGTTCGCCTCCTGTACAGGACTTGAAGGTCCTTCTTCTTGTAGTGGCGGGTAATGGCTACTACTAGAGTGTCGAGGGGTGCTGAAGTGAAAATCCCCTCCTCCTCGAGTGGACATTCGAGCATTTGTCCTCCTACGCCTTTGCGGATCAGGCACTACTGGCTGTAGCGGTGGCGGAGGTGGTGGCGTAACTGCCACGAAGCGTGAATCCTCGGAGGGATCATGCGGATGTCGCGGTTGTTGTGACGTTTGCTGAGGTGGTTTGTAGTACCACTCATGTCGGTCGAACAACGCTTGAAAGCTATCTGGTCCCTGATAGGGCGTGCCATGGAAGGATGACCCATCAGAGACTTCTATTGGATGCGTGGGCGTACCACGAGCAGGTTCTGTCGGATCAGTGTCTTCGTCCATATGATCTTCGGAGAAGTGATCTTGTGGCCCTAGTGGAACAAAACCTGAAGGTTCCTGGATGTAGTCAGCTGGATTAAACTGACCTCTGAAGTATGGAGTAGGGTCGTCAAAATTTCGGTGCGATACCGAACGCTGTAGAGGGATGAAGGAGGGTTGCGGGTTGTTGGGGTCATTCTCTGAATTTGGCCCGAATGAGTGCCGGTATGATGGCGTCGAGCTGTGCGAGGTGGAATGCCTCGCGGGTTCGTAAAGGTCTCTTCGCCTCTGCGGTTCTTCACTCCTTGTAGTCGAAGGAGCTCGCGTACCTGAAGGCCCGGCTTCGTGATCGTGATGAGTAACGATCTCTCCTCTGCCTCTTCTTCCCCTTCCTCTTCCTCAGAATATCACTGGCGGCATATTTCCTGCTTTATAAAACTTTAAATACCAATAATAAAGAAAAGACAAAATTGGAATAACAATTCGAATTTGTCCTAAGTTCTTGTCTAGACTCAAGTATGTGCAATTGTGTCACTGAGATTAAACACGTTAGGATAGTGTTTAATTCACTCAATGTTGGCTCTGATACCAACCTGTCACACCCCGATTTCCACGTGTATCACCGGTGGGCCCGGTGGGGGATTACCGTGACGTAGTTGGCAACAATATAGTCAAACCACACAATTATATGAATGCACAGCGGAAGCATAAAGATAAATATAATTCAACCTTTTGAATGTAATATCAAGTGTATTACAGAAGTCGAATTGTATCCACAGGGGATCATAAATAAAATAAAGTATTGTTCAGTCAGATACAGCATCAAGTTTGCGAGACTATTCGTGATGCTAGGAAGCTATTACCAGCCAAATTTCGTGTAGTACATGCACTTAATCTTTTGGGGAAAATACGTCAGTTTACACTGGTAAATACGTTCAACTGACACATTTAAAAATGTTTATTAAAAATTGATTTGAATGCACGAGGCACAAACTCTTTTATAACTTGGGAAAATTATTAAAATCTTGTGAACGAATTACATGTCCTTTTATGCGTTCAGTAGCCCGGATCCTGTCCGGGTTAAAGATTAATAGACACACCACATTGCGTAAAACCGTAGTGTAAAAAAACCAACGGCTACGTCTTTTAATAATAATAATGTCGACATAATATACCGGGTGTACGCCTACACCGGGATGTCGAGGTCGTGGCCATTTCGTAAAATGATGCCAAGGATATCCGGGACAACGGTCATTAACCCCCCAAAGGCTTTTAAGTAACAAGATTGTTTAAATGAGCCGATCACATTATTCAATTAACCACCTAAGCGATGGAAGATATGATGCTCAATCAAGCGGTAAATATTATACCGTATCCCAAGCCCGTATAGGGAAAATAAGTTAAAAGTATTTACCTTTGCAAGTATATTCCTTAATGGATTACGTCACAGATAGCTTTTACTGGGGCTCCTATTCTGGAACGAAGGTTTTAATTAACCTATTAGAATCCTAACGGGTCTTTATATTGGCCGTAGCCTAGACCGGTTGGTTCCGAAATATAAATACGGTTTAATCGCGCGAAAAGGCGAAAACCGAGAATGGAGTGTGATTCTGACCCAACAAGTTCAGAGACTTATTTTATATGGGTTTAAGGTTCACACTCTGGATTTCGGGGTCAAAATAATATGGTTTGACCCATATCGGCTAATATATGAAAACTAGTCTCATAAGCCGAATCGTGCGCGCAATAGGCGCAACGGGTAACCGTAGGAGTCCTACGCTTGTTTCCTAAGTTAATATGCCTCAAAGAGGTTGTGGTATTCCGTGATGCCCATAACGAGTTTTAGTTAATATATCGCCCCGTAGGGGTTTTTCGGTCATTTTAAAGACTTTTAAAGAGCTTTTCGAGTTCTACAGGAAATCTGAGTTTCCCGAACAGTTTATAAAGTCTAAAATACTTTATTTATTATTTAAAATCAGTAGCAACTGGAATCGGGTCAAAAGACCTTGTAGAATTCAAGTTTTGGCCGAAAAGGGCATATTCGGTATTTACCGAACCGTAGCCATAACCGCAGGTTATGAGCAAGGTAAAAATTATTAAAAATCTTTAAAATTCCAAAAATATTATTTTACAACAGTGGGTAAAAGTTTTGGTGACGAAATCTTGGTTTTAGGCGTTATGCTAATTACGCCGTTTATTACTAAAGTTTACTTTAATTGCGCTTTTTAGCATAACTCTCATTCTAAACCTCGGATTGACGTGAAACTTTAAGGACATGCTTATAATTTAGTAAGCAAGGTTATGGTCCGTTCACGCGTCCGAAATACTCATTTTATTTTAAAAAGGCCGTTACGGTCAACTTTTAGTCGATTAACGGAAATGCGTAAAAGACTCGGACAAACAATGAACCGGACACAGAGGGTTATACCATTATGTAACCTGGTCCTAAGAGAGTCCTAAGGCATATCTATACCTCACTAAAATGGGTCAGAACTGAAGTCAATGCAAAAGTCAAACTTTTGCGACATTCGGCTCCCAACCGGGTCAATATAGCAAATGGTCGATTCAAACGAGCGTAGACAAGTTTATATACTTAATATCATGTTTTATAAGTGTCAAAACAGGTTTCATATCATCTGCATTACAATTTATACAAGAATCGCTAATATAGCTTTCTGTTGACTTTTTGTGTGCACGTTTGACTCGACATTTGACATAGTTAGAGTGGTGATCAGGGGAAACCCTTTTAGGGGTTTATTACCCACATGAATACCAACTCATAACTACTTTTGATTTGACAATTCACTGGACCATTCGTGAATTATCGCCATGCCAACCGTTAGTTACGACGGTTGGGTTTATAAGCTAAACTAAGCAAAGACAGAACTATGGAAGGTATGGTATACTTACAGAGACTTGTAGTAAGTTTCAGAACAAGAGAAGAGCACTTGAGAGCCTTAGAAATGATCAGAGATGAGTGTTTGAGGTGTGAGTTCACTTATGCACATAACATGCCTATTTATAGTGCTCAACATGCCTCTAGATCATTACACATTGGTCTACACTGATCATGGATGATGGGCAGGTGTCCCATGGTGCTGTGGGTCGAGTAGGGGGCGCCCATACCTCATTTATTGGTTGTTTGATCGTTCACTAGCTCAAAAGGCATGAAAATCCAAAGTTTCTGCATCTGGGCGTCCCACGCGGCCCGCCTGGAGGTTTAGGCACATTTTAACGCGGGCCGCCTGATGTTTAAAAATCAGACGCGAATAAGAGGTGGCTCGCGGCCCGCCTCAACTTAACCCAAAACATAACGCGGGTCGCGAGAGGTCAGATTTTCAGGTTTTTTAAATCTTTTGTAATTATGACAAAATCCTGGTAATTAATAACGAAATCTTTTGTAATTATTAACCTGACCTTTCGGGTTTGAAGGGGTAACTTTGCGATTTGGCCCTCGATTATTTACAACTAAGGGCCTCGAGTTATTTACCCGTATTGCTAAGTCCCCGGTTAGTTTATTAATTATTCGGAAAGCCTTAACTTTCATTGTTGACGCTTTTAACCCTTCTCATACGAATTCGATCATAACTTTCTCGTTTTAAAACGGAACTTCGCGGAATTTATACAGTATATTCTAGTGAGCGTATAATACTGTTACAAAGCCTCGGGAGCGTTAAAGGGTCACTCAGAGGTATAATTAAACATGTTGACACAGTTAACCCCTGTACCTTGTAATCTCTCACTTTCTTCCGCGTTTCGCTTCCGTACGATCCATGATTTATTCGTTTGAAGGTACAAGCACCACTTAGGGTTACTATACAGTATATTTACCCTTGTTTGACATTTATAACCCTCGAATTTATATACTTTCAAGGTTTGTCAATATTAGTCCTTTATTTAATATCAATGCCACGTGTAAACAAATGACACGTGTTAACACATCATTGGACACAAAAATTCGAGGTGTTACACCTGGCAGCTTGCCAAGAGGTTGAAAAGCTTGTATCAGCAGGGATTCTCCGGGAAGTCAAGTACCAATCATGGATTGCAAACCCTGTTATGGTCAAAAAAACCCGACAACTCTTGGAGAATGTGTATAGATTTTAAAGATCTTAACAAGGCGCGTCCCAAAGATTGTTACCCGCTGCCGGAAATTGATCTCAAAGTCGATTCCCTCACGGGATATTCGTTTAAATGCTTTCTTGATGCATACAAAGGTTATCACCAAATCCTCATGAAGAAGGAGGATGAAGAAAAGACAGCTTTCCACACGGACAAAGGTATCTTTTGTTATCAAAAGATGCCTTTTGGCCTCAAAAATGCAGGTGCCACCTATCAACGACTCATCGATAAGGCCTTTGAAGACCAAATCGGTAGAAACATGGAGGCATATGTCGATGACTTGGTAATTAAGAGCAAGACCGAGCATCAAATGCTTGATGATATCCAAGAAACTTTCAAGAACCTTAGAAAGATTAACATGAAGCTCAACCCGGAAAAATGCTCGTTTGGATTCGATGAAGGAAAATTCTTGGGTCACATCGTCGGAAAGCAAAGTATCAAGGCCAACCCTAACAAAGTGAAAGCTGTCCTTGAAGCTAAACCACCAAGGACCAAGAAGGAGGTTGAAAGCTTAAACGGGAAGCTTGCAGCCTTGAAGCGTTTTACCTCAAAACTGGCCGAAAGGTCTCTACCCTTCTACAAAACGCTCAAGAACTGCTCAGATAAAAAAGATTTCAGATGGACCGATGAAGCTGAAGAAGCTTTCAATCAAATGAAGCAGCACTTAGCTTCCCTACCAGATATTGCAGCACCAAAAACTGGGGAGGTCATATCGGTGTACCTTCCAATTGCCGACGAAGCCATCAGTGCAGTTCTCACCATCGAAAGAGACAAGGCTCAGGTACCCGTTTATTTTTTCAGCAAAACTCTAAAACTAGCTGAAACCAAATACCCTCCCCTCGAAAAACTTGCTCTAGCCATGGTTCAAACAGCCAGAAGGCTTAGGAGATACTTTCAAGCACACCCTATACAAGTGGTCACTGACCATCCTGTCAAGAATGTGCTTGAAAAACCTGAGAATTCGGGGAGGCTAGCAAAATGGGCAGTGGAACTAGGTGAACATAACATCACCTATGTCCCACGAAAAGCCATTAAAGCTCAGGTCCTGGCCGACTTCCTGGTTGAAGTCCCAAACCAAACAATTGAAGAAGTAAACACCACAACCGCTGAACCCTCCAACCCTGAAGCCTGGAAATTATTCACTGATGGGGCTTCAAGTGTTGAAGGGCCAGGAGCTGGTTTAGTCCTAATCAACCCTGAGGGGCTAGAATTCACATATGCTCTCCGTTTTAATTTTCAGACCACCAATAACGAGGCTGAATACGAGGCATTGATCGCTGGTCTACGACTGGCTAAAGAAATGAAAGTCCAGAAGCTTGAAGTGTTCACAGATTCATTACTAGTATCAAGCCAAATTAACGACAGCTATGTCGCCAAAGAGCCCAACATGAGAAGGTACAAAGAAAAATCCAAGGAGTTAATGAACACCTTCCAGACATGCAGCATTAAACAAATTCCAAGGTCCCAAAACAAAAAGGCCGATGCCTTGAGCAAATTGGCATCCCTCACATTTGCCCACCTCACGAAAAAGGTGTTGGTTGAAGTGTTAAAGGCCCGGTCGATTGATGAACTGGAAGTACAAGATGTAGTCACCGAGGAGGATCCAAATTGGATGACTCCAATCAAAAAATTCCTCCAAGATAATGAACTGCCCAATGATCAAATAGAAGCCGAAAGGGTTAAAATCAAAGCAAGGCAATATGTGTTGCAAGGAGAAACCCTCTATAAAAAAGGTTACCTTGCACCCTTGCTAAGATGTGTGGGTCCTGAACAAAGCAAGTATTTGATTAAGGAAGTGCATGAAGGAATATGTGGAACTCATTTTGGAGCTAGGTCGGTGGTTGCAAAGCTCATGAACCTTGGATATTTCTGGCCGTCGATGCATCGTGACACCGTGGAACAGTTGAAGAAATGTGATGCCTGTCAAATTCATGCCCCAATCCCAAGAAGCCCCAAACATGACCTGGTTCCAATAACCCCGGCATGGCCATTCCATAAATGGGGAATGGACATTGTTGGGCCATTCCCTCCAAGCAAAGGGGGAGTGAAGTTCTTATTAGTAGCAATCGACTACTTCAGCAAGTGGCCGGAGGTTAAACCCCTTGCCAAGATTACAGGAAAACAAGTCATAGACTTCGTTTGGGAAAATATCATCTGCCGCTATGGTTTGCCGGGTGTCATTGTCACCGATAATGGAAAGCAATTTGCCGAGAAACCTTTCAGCCTTTGGTGCAAAGAATACAGAATCAACCAGATTTTTAGCTCAGTGGCTTACCCACAGTCAAACGGCCAGGTCGAAAGGACCAACAGAAGCATCGTGGAAGGCATCAAAACAAGATTGGGGAGGTATGAAAGCAATTGGCTCGAAGAATTGCCTAGCGTTTTATGGGCAATTAGAACAACCGAAAAAGTAAGTCACAAGAAAACACCTTACAGCTTGGTATTTGGATCCGAGGCCGTAATCCCCGCTGAAATAGGAGTTGTAACCCAACGAATTGTCAACATGGATCCCGAAGTAAATCAACAAGAGACCATGTTGAATTTACAACTCCTAGAGGAAGCCCGAGATCAAGCGGCAATACAAGAAGCCAAGTATAAACAAAAGATGGAAGCCTACTACAACAAGAAGGTTAAGAATGAACGATTCAAGCCAGGGGATCTAGTCCTCAGAAACAACGAAGCTAGCAAAAAGGAAAACCAAGGGAAGCTGGGCCCAAAATGGGAAGGTCCATATACCATCCTAGAAGCACACAAGGGCGGATCCTACAAGCTAGCAGACCCAGAAGGCAAAAGGCTTCCAAGGCACTGGAACGGAAAAACCCTGAGAAAGTTCTATGTTTAAAAAGTTTGGTTTGTATCAAAACGAAAACCTTTTGTAAAAGCAGATACTGCTTGAATGAATGAAGTTGATTTATCAAACTTGTCTTTCTATCCTAATATCAGGTTGAGAACCTAGCAAAAAACTCCATGGCAAGGGCCATGTAAGGGGATGAGCTCCCAGGCCATATCGCTCAATAGGTTCAAGGGTTGAATGAGCCTATATAAGGGGTGAGTTCCTAAATCAATACAACTCCATGAGATTTATTAAGAAAAAACAATAATGTCTCATAGACAGGTTTGAACAGCCTACACCAATCGTTCCTTAAGTCTTAGAAACATAATCAACAAATAGACTTACGAAATCAAATAAATTACAAAGAAATAATGAAAAGGATAGATACTACGTCTTGTTGTTAATAAACACTAAGGTAAAGTGTCTGCAGCACTGAACCCTTTAAAGTGTAAAAAACATAAAGACAAAGTAAACTCAACAAAGGCAAGACCAGAAAATAACAATAATTGACAAGGGAAAAATGAACAGACCCATCAATAAAACATGCAAACCAAACCAAAAGCTATCAAGGTTTCAAGCCAACAGAAAACAAGCTCGAAAGGTTAAAGGCTTTAACCCAAACATAGATACACAAAAGGCTTGAAGGGTTGAAAACCCACAAAACAAACCAAGCAAAACAAGTAAAAAAACATAACACAAACAACAAGAGCAACCATCATATCATAAGTAGGAAGGCCATAAAAGACCTTCAGAGAAAGTTAAAGCAAGTTCTAGTAACTTGCAAGAGAAACTACTGTTCAAATGGCCATACAGGCCTAACAAGCCACCAACAGGAACCTTAAGGGTTCCCAGAAACCTAATATTGTTTAAGATATTACAGACATAAAGTGTTTGCTAAGAAAGCTACGAATAAACATCAGGTAGCAGAAGGCTTGGAACCTTCAGCTTTGGACGTCTTGGCTTTCTTAGTCTTCTTGGCCTTAGCACCCTCATCACCACCAACCGCGGAGGTCTCTAAACCAGCATCTTTTGAAACATCGGGCAGACTTGAGAGGGTATCATCGCTATCCCCAGAGTAAGACCTCTTCCTTGAAAGGGAACCCAAAACCTCAGCACACACCTTCTCATTCAGCCCCTCAGGTTTCAAATCCTGTAAAACAGATAAAGGCTTACCAAAGCAAGAAGAAACCTCATGAATGTAAGGGTAGGTTAGCCTCTCCATCTGCTCAACAGAGCCTTTGAAAATAGTTGTATTAAAGCTACATGTTACGAAATGCATGAGTGCCCAACTTCCATTAAAGCTATTGTGAATCAGGGGCGGACCTACCTTAGCCCATTGGCGGGCGGCCGCACCCCTTGAAAAAAAAATAGTGTTATTTTTCGCGAAAAATCCCGACCACACCCTTGGAAAATTTCGACCGCACCCCTTAGAAAATTCTGACCGCACCCCTTAGAAAAAAATGTTAGGAATTTATATAAAAAAATTGTGAACACGGATTTAAACCCGACCCAATTATGTAAACAATAATCTCTTTAAATAAAACTTGTATTCCTATAACCCAACATCAAGCCCAATTGAATAAGTTTATGGTAAAACCCAACCCAAATAACAAAATCAATTAACAAAACATAACCCAATTACCCAAATAAACACAATCGGCCAATCGACCTTTCATCTCTCCCGCCCTCCCCTCTCTGCTGCAGCGACCAAGAAACAGAAGAAGGATCAACCTGCAGACAGGCTTCGATCGATCAGCCACAAATCTCGCTGAGTCGCCGTAGACAGAGTGCAACTAGCCGACCAGGTACCACTCCTTGATTTTATTCTTCAAGATTTTTGATAAGGATTTTGATAGGGTTGTTGAATGTTGATAAGGTTGCTGTTGTAAAGTTACGGCAAATGGCAATTGTAGGAAATTAGGAAAATAGATTTATAGGGTTTATTTTATTATTAAATATTATAAAGAAGTTACTGAATTGTTGATTAAATATTAGAAAAAGGTTGCTGTTGATTTATATGTTCAACTTGATTTCATTATTAAATGTTAAATTTAATATTTAATAATAAAATGTTTATTTTGGATCATCTTCCGATTGTTGATTAAATAAAATCTTTAAGAAAGTACCTCTAGATAATGTTTTGGATAGATTTTAAAAAATGAAAACTCGTAGGGCGACTTTTTAAATATGTTTCTAACAATGTTTAACGTGTTTTTGATGATTATATAAATTTAAGTTTGATGTTCTTTTTTTTACATGACCCGACCCGACCCGAACCGGTATTTTTATGTATATATCTAGACGTCTAAAATTTTAAAAAAAATTCTGCACCCCCATGAAAAAATTCCTGGGTCCGCCACTGTTCTGAATAGGAACCCAAAGTTAGAAAAGGGTTTCTGAAACTTGCAATAATTTGTATAATTAAAAGAAACAAATAATACTATAACTAATATAAAAATTGCAATAATTTGTTACCTTAGGGTGCATGCTAAGTTCTGAACGGTAATTGTTGCTGGAAAATATATGGCTATTGGTTTTAAAAGTTTAAGGGGCTGTTTGGTAGCCTCTGAATGGTCATTAAGAGGCTACCTCTTAATGGAACAATTAAGAATTTTACCAATGAGAAGGTAGAAGAATGTGACATGTGATGATTTACCATTCAGAGGTTACCTCTTAACCATTCAGACTTGAGGTTACCTCTTATTCATTCAGAGGTTTTAAACCATTAAGAGGTAGCATCTGAATGGTTATTAAGAGGCTACCAAACAGCCCCTAACTTCTGGGACCATGATGCTTACTAGGAAAATTACACAATAAAAAATGGTGATCCGGTGTGCTATTCTTTTCCTTACAAAGAAGTTGCATAAAGGACATGAAGTTTCTCCCAAAAGGAGACTCGCTACATAATAAAGTAGATGCAATTAATCATCACCAATTGTTATTAGGGTAAAGAAAAAGTTTCTGCCGTTAGTTATACCTCACAAAAGATGATTTCATTGGTCATTTTTTTAACATATTAGCTGGCCCACATTACCAACTATGTTGTTGGTATCAGTAAGCTTCCAAGGTACTCGGGAGTTTGTTTTTTTTTACCTATGTAATAGATTTTTTTTTTGCTGTTTATTCCTGTAGATTATTACTTTGATGAATAAAATCTAATATTTGATATCACAACTCACCTCTAAGTCCCCACCAAAGACATATTTCCACACCTTGAGGCTAGCCCAAACTGCAAGATCCATGTCCTCCACATTAGTTCTAGCTTTCTAGCCACCGACATCTTCAATTGCTTTATATGTCATATACCAACAGTCCCTAATGCCATCAAAATTACCTTAATGCTTATCAGTTTCACAAGCTGATTCAAATATCAAATTCATTCAACAACAAAACTTACTCAATTTAGCAGGAACATAATAATTGGTAATACAACATTATGAAGAAAACCCTTAATGTACTTAAATTACTCGGTAATACATCTTTAGCGATTACCGGCATAGAACAAAACGGAAGTGATGAAATGCTTATTGTGGTTAATAGCAACCAGAGAGATGGATGATGTTATCTAAGAATGAAAGGGCAGAGGTAAAACATGAAACACGAACCGGCAAAGCACTTGAGCAAACATAGATTCGCATACTCCGAAGAGCACAAAAACAACAATGCAGGTGAGCAGTCAGAAAGAGAATACCATCAAACAAAGCTAATACGAATCAACATAATACGTGGTGAAATTTTACCTGATTCATCAAACAAGAATGATTGCCGTCAGATCATGACCACCAGAGTCGGTTTCGCGGCCGGAACCTTAACCATCCTTGTCACCGCCAGCATCGATCTTCAAAGGTTCCACCATGGCAGGAACTTCCTCTCTAGATTTGTTGTGATTTTTTCTTAATTTATGAGAGAGAATGAGAGAGAAATACGGTGATAAAAAACCGATTTTATTGTGTTTGAATTTGAGATCCCCTATTTGAATTTGAAATCCCCCCATAGAAATGAGGTGTTTTCAGAGTATGCGTCAGAGCATTCACATCCAAAGAACTAAATTGTGAGTGTGGTGTTTTTAAAATATAAAGAATATAAAAAATGGTTGTGAGTGGAGGAGAGAGAAAATGTTACTGTTCATCTGTATATTTGGGGGGACACTGTTCACCCACTATAATTTTTTAATATATATTGAAAGTGGTTGTAAGTGAAGGAGAGAGAAAAATGTAATGATAAAGGTATAAAATTTTTATTTAATTGAAAAAGAGGGAGAAAAAGTATTTGTTTTTAGTGGAAATATATTGATATAGGAGTTGTTTTTTAGTGGAATGTATGTATAATTTTAGGGGGCTGGATGTGAATGCTCTTAGAAGTTGTAATGCATGTATTAAGAGTTGTACTACACGCATTAAAAGTTGTAAAAAATATTACTTTTAAATAATTTAGGTAAATGGCAATCCTTGTGTCTCGAATACGCATTATAATTTATACAGATATAGATATTATTAATTATATTATATAAATGGCTCGTTTCAGTTAATTTTGGTTAAGCAATGTTACAAAGAAAATGATAACAAGTTTTTGGTAATTTGGTTTTCGGTTAATCGGTTTTCAGTTAAATCAGATTTTTTTTTTCATTTTAGCTCGGTTTCCTCTGTGAACCTTTCGGTTTCGGTTAACGATTCATATCAATTTTTTTAATTAAAAAACTATAGCAATACTATACTCAAATTAAAGAGAATAAAATGTTCATTTTTATGGTGTAATTTTCTTTAAAAAATATTAATATACGAAAAAGTTATGTCCGTTTAAAAATCATGGGTTAGTTTTTCATAAGGTGATAAAGTGTAATTAATAATTAACTAATCAAAATTTTGTTAAAATTGAGGAATTAAAGTGTAATAAGTTTAGGGGCTAAAAAATAAATAATGTTTAAAATACCAAATTACCCTTATTTTAGGGGTCTACATATAAATAAATATCTCATGCATTATAGTATAGATTATTTGTTGTTATTTTCTTAAATCACTTGATAAATATCTCATGCATTATAGTATAGATTATTTGTTGTTATTTTCTTAAATCACTTGAACATTAAAGCATTATCTACTCGTACCTTTTAATCCGTGCGTCGATATTGAACAAGACAACTACCGAAACATCGACAAAAATGTGTAGGTCGTCATGCTATCTTTGGATTTTTTTTAAACATTATAGTTTATAAGATATGTCAAGAATAAGTAAAAAAATTATAAGTTTGTTATGAAGGGGTGAATTCTAACTAACTATCTATAATTTGTTTAAAACCTTAGGGATTTAAGTGTAATAAGTTTAGGACTAAAAAATAAATAGTGTTTAAAAGACCAAACTACCCTCATTTTAGGGGTCTTTTATAAATAAGGGGGGGGGGAGTTCTTATTTTTTAGGTATCTTGAAATGCCCATGCCTCATGCATTATAATATAGTATAGATACACTTTATCACCCAAATATGATTTATTATATTATCTTAGAGAAATAATTGTTTTTGAGCATTACATGTTCTGATATAATGGTCCAATTGTCAAAAGGTTTGCCCTTCCTAGTGGATACTATCTGGGTGAAGGACGAATCAGGGCTTTAATCCTGGGT
Organism: Helianthus annuus; assembly: GCF_002127325.2. NCBI lineage: Eukaryota > Viridiplantae > Streptophyta > Magnoliopsida > Asterales > Asteraceae > Helianthus > Helianthus annuus. The sequence goes on along the minus strand of NC_035436.2, from coordinate 23,838,445 downwards.
TCGAATCTGACCGGGGGGAGGGGGGTTGAGGGTTTACGGATTTCATCCGGTTCCGCACATCAGAGGGGGCACGGTCTCATGATGGTCGATGAGTCGACCTTGGACATAGCCCCGAGCATGATGAATTTACATGTGAGATTCTTTGCCGATTAGGAAAAAAAAAAATTCAACCCTCTCAAACTCAGTTGCTCTTTTAATTTGTAAGCTTTTTTTTTAATATTTTCTTCATATAATGTAATAATTTATAATCTAGGATTGTTACATGGAACGCTCGCCATACAAGTATAAACCAATGTTTTCACTTTAAATCTTCGACTTATCTATTGATATCATTGAAACTAAACTACGTGAATAATAGCTTCTTCAAAATCGACGAAATCCCCATCATTGAAATTAAACGTGTATAATAACTTTTTTCAAAATCGACGAAATCCCCTTTTTAAGCAAAATGTTCAATATCAATCACAGTTTTCCCCTCTTAACACCGTTAACAATATTCATGTAAGGTATTCTTTCAAGGGGTGTGCAAAGGTTAATTTTAGGCTTAAACCGAACAAAACTCGAAATTTCATTTTATCGATGAAAGGAAACTGAGTGAGTGGTGTTGGTTTCAGTTTTATGTATAGGTTCGGTTATGTTATAGGCCGATTTCATATTACACTTAGATATGAAATTTTTAGGTCTAGAACATTTGGTAGATCATAATAAGTTTGGGCCTAAAACTTTGGTCTCAAAAGTCAAAACTCTTGTTCACTTGTTAATATACTATAACACATTTTGTTCTCAAAGTTTTCGGCTTTACCATTTTATATACCTACAAAACCTATGGAGGGGAATAGTGCTAGTTTGAAGCATCACACTCCTCTATTGGCTCAAGTATGTTACGATTTTATCCCGGTTAAAAATTATGATTTTATCCTTGTTCAAAATTACAGTATTGTCATCATTTTAGCTTTTGGCAAATTACGATTTTACCTCCAGTCAAAAAATACAATTTTGCCCTCAGTTCAAAATTACAGTATTGCCATTGTTTTAGTTTTTTTAGCAAAACTATAGAAGTGTTTTGTTTTAATTAGTTGACTCAATTTAATTTTTTATTCGTGTCAAGGAGTTGCCTAACACTCGGTCATTAGTCCTGACAAATTACAGTTTTGCCCCGAGCTCAAAATTACAGTCTTGCCATCGTTTTAGTTTTTTTTTCTAGCAAAACTATGGTAGTGTTTTTTATTGTTTAAGAAATATTCGGCCTACCGCCCCGCAACGCGAGCGGGGCATCAACTAGTTTATTATACATTACATTCAAAAGAACTTACTTAATCCATATTCCTGTTCCGTTTGAGGTTCGGGAATGGAATCAGGTTCGGTTGCAAAGTTTTCTTTGGAGATGGAACCAGGCTAACCGAAACTGAACCATAACTTTTGGTTTTCAAAAGAAAACCTAATCCGTTATTAGCTTGAGTCGCTTATTTCGCTACGGTTTTGTCCGTTAATCCGGTTTCAGTCCGGTTAATTTGGTCTTCTTTTTCCACTTTCTATTTTAGAAGCAGCAAAATGAGCAGGTAGATAAGAGTTCACAGAAAAAATAACGAAAAAATAACCATGTACCAATTACCACTGAAACAGGAGAGCTTAGAGGTGCAAAATAACCGTACCTGAAACCAGACCCAGTAAAATAACCCATAACAGGTTTTTTTAATACTCGGGTATTCTATACCCAAAATCGACCCTACCCATAGGGTATAGATAGGTTATGTATTTTGATCTAAATACCTGAACCCATTATACCCGATCAATACCCGGAACCGATCACACCCGGAACCGGACCTGATCATACACGATTAATAACCGAAACCGGACAAAAACCGGAACCGATTATACCCTGCTATACCCGATACATGATTCTAATATCTATCTTTTAAATTTACATTAGTGCATTTATTTTAATTGTTTTTAACATTATACAATGCATATTTAATAATAATAAACAAAATGAAAAAAATATAGTAATTAAAACGCAATAGAGTATAAAAAGCTCGGAAATAGGGTCTAGAGAAACCCGAAAATAGGGTATTTTAATACCTGGTTTCTTAAGAACCGAAACCGAACCCTACTCGGAACCGGGCACATACGGTATGGTTTTTTAGTCAAATAACCGGAACTAGAACCGAATTAGTTATAGCAATAACCAATTCCAACCCTTAAAACGAAAAACTGAAACCGGTTCCATAACCAGAACCGGTTACTAAAAATACCTGGTTTGTGCACCTCGAGGGCTTACTCTTTATGAACATAGAAACTCTCACACAAAAAAGTTGGCAAAATGTTGTATTCTTTCATTCAATATTCATTCTATTCTATTCATTCAATATTCAATCTATAATAATACGAAATTTATTTATATGAACAGTTATTATGCACCAATAAACCAAAACCAAAACCAAAACTAAAACCAAAACTAAAACCAAAACCAAAACCAAAATCAAGTCAATGCATACCATTTCTATACCCTCAATGAATCCAAAATTCCAGTGTCACAAACAACAAACTCATCAGAGACACTTAAAGCTGGCAGTAACCACTCTGCTGAATAACAAACCCGGTCCACAAACTTTCTTTTATCGTCTAAAGGTCTCACGAGAATTCGACGCGTAACAAACGACTGCCACGTTAATGGCATATACTCCCGATACACGCTCTTTAACCCGCCAGAAACCCGCGTTGAATACGAACTTTTGACTTGATTTGTAACCGTTTTTGTAGCTAAAACGATCATGGAATGCATTTCCAAGAGTTTCTTTATCTCCTGAACAACGGCTTCAAACACGCTTTGAACACCGATGTTTTTCCTAATCGGGTTCAATTGTGGTAGAGACGAGAAACCACGGTCGATTGAGTGAAACGCCCCGATGTTGTCGATCATTAGAATATGCACACCGTTGTCCGTGAGTTTGTGGTTCAGTACCTTCAACGCAGAAAGAAACTCGAAACTGTCGTAACAACGGGTGTATAGAAACCTTTTCATGCACTCGTTGAATACGTCTGTCTCGTCACACTCGGGTTGATTACTTGAACCTTTGGTTTTATGCGGTCTGTTGGCCTCGGTTATTCTCAGTTTTAGCAAGTGAGAAAGACGGTAGATCTCAAGCCGACAATCTAAGTCCAAGAATAAGACGGAATGTTCCAAACCTCCATATTGCACACCGTTTCGGTTCTTCGGAAGGATACAGTTAACCACGACTTGTAGCAAGATCTCGGTTTTGGCGGAAGGAGACGGGCCCACGATTTCGAGAATGCTGTTGACACCAATGGGTACCCTATGAAGAGGAGGTGGTAAATGTAACAATGGCCTCTCTTTAAGAACCCTGCTAAGCATTTGTTTTGCACTTTCGTCAACGTTTATCCATGCTTTAGCCATTTTTACTGTCAATTCGTCAGACCAGAGTTAATGAATGCATATAAATGAAGTTATACATAAGTTTTCACCGTTTTAATAGCATAAAACTTGATATAGCATGTTATCTCTAATACAGCTCCATTTGCTTTAAATGGTCAGAAACAAATCCATCCAAATCAATTGCAATTTACATCTCGATGCGCAATCTTGGTTTAAAAAGGCGCACCTACTACACGAGACGGTACAGAAAGCGTCAGGCGGCGCCGCATGAACTTATGGGTCAAAATTTGTCAATGCTGGTCAAAATTTGGGTTTGTAGGAGTGATGTGTAAAAACAACCAAATTAATGAAGAGATTATAAAAAGGTTTAACTGGTACACATAAACCGACAAACATACACAACTTTAATCCCACTCATAGCACGTTATAGCTATAGTTAGGATCTAGGAAGGTTAGGATGAGGGCAAACACTTCCTCTGTCCTGGGAGATAGAGAGGTTGCTCCCGCTAAGACCTCCCGATTCCAAAAACCATTTCTTGGCATGTAAAGTATAGTATCTAGATAAACATAAAGTGTGGCATGGGGAATCAAAAAAGCAACAAAAACAAATGATGCTAAGACCACACGGTATGGGCGTGGAAATCCGGCGTGGTTGCCTCTCAACACCGTGCACACCAGCCCGTCGATGGCGTGGAGGGCGGCATGGATGTTTGGGCACTGGATTTTTCACCGGCGTGCTGAAGAAGATGGTGACGTGTTGGGTTGTTTTGATTGGGTGGTGGGTTTTTGTTTGATTTTCCTTTTCTTCAATATAAAAAATGTATGCCACGTGTCACACAACGCCACCCTTTCACGCCACGTCCCACTCCGCCCTTTTTTGCACCACGCGACTTTTCTGACGGGTGCTGACGTGTGGTCCACATGTTGCATAACGCCACATTTGCAAGCCCTCCCTCCCACTCCGTATAGTCTAAGGAAAATAGCAGTAAACTACTGATAACAAAAACTGATTAGAAAACAATAAGGCTTGCTTGATAAAAAGGTTAATACTTTAAAACAGATGAGAGAGGCAACTTTTGGTTGTATATAAAGCTCACTTAGAACACAACGCCTCGCGTAAGTGATGTGCACGCCTCACGCCTCTACTTTTGAGACCTAAATGCCTCAAGTACCTTGCGCCTTTCATAGTTATTAAAGCGAGCGCCCAGGCGCGCCTAGGCGCAGGGCGGGAAAACGCCGCTTCGGGTTCCAAGGCATTTAATGCGCGTGGGGGGTAAGTAATTATTATTATTATTATTATTATTATTATTATTATTATTATTATTATTATTATTATTATTATTATTTTAAGATTTGTATTTCAGCCTCTATCTATAAGAGACCTTTCAAACTCTCGTGTTTGAAGTTGATGACGAGTCCGATGGTTGAATGTTTTAAGACTTTGGTACTTTGGTTTTGAAACTTTGGTTTTTTTGGTCGTTGTTTGAACGTTTGGATTTGAAACTTTTGTTTTTTGGGTTAATGTTTTAAATGTTTTGCTTTTATATGATGAATTTGGTACTTTGGTTTCGTTTTAAAGATATATTTTTATATAAGTATGTTACTTGCGCTTTCTTTTTTCAGACCCACGCTCTTTTTGCGCTTCTCGCCTAGGCCCCGGGCCCAACAAATCGCGCCTTTAATAACTATGGCGCTTTTTTAAACCGAGTGTGCAATCAATCATTTGATAGATGTGCCATTGATGAACTGTAATCTTGATTGGATATAATATAATACAATCCCTAAGTTAAATCATAACCTCAAAGAAAAAGTATTCAAACCTAAGTTGAATCATCACAAATCCTACACTACATGATTTCTATTTCAAAGCAACGTAGATGAATTTGATAACTTACAGAACTAAAACAGAACCCTAATTGTTCAACTCGTATGAAGTGTAATCAATTCAGGCCCCAATACTTCTAAACATCCTCAAGCTAAAGAAATTTCATATTGTATACGACATTCAGGCAGCAAATTTAGCATATATATTCCTTCGTTCTCCAATTGTATAATTCGAAAGAAGATCAAATTAAAAGCAAAATCATTAAGGAATAAAATGGGGGAAATAGGATTAAACCTGTTGCAACGATAACTCATTAATTAGTGTTTGTTCTTATCTTTCTTCAATTTTTTTCTGCAAACTACGAAACCCTAAAATCGCAAGAAGATTATTGAAGCAGGATCATGAGTAGAGAGGAAGATATCGAGTGTGAAAAAGGTGTTCCGGTAAAGGAGAGAAAAGAAGAGAAAATAAGAGATTTTTTTGGCTAAAATTAATCTTTCTAATTTGGAAAGAAACGGAGAGAAAGAAAAGAAAAGGAGAGAATCCTTTCTTTTCTCTTGTTAACTTAACTCGGGAACACAGTGTAAAGTAAAATTTATATATTTATTTATTTATTACTAGTATTTCATGATCCGTGACTCCGTGTGTTACCGCGGATTCGTTAAAAACAAATACAAAGTATTTCACGATTTATGCGTTGCAGTGGATTCGTTAAAAACAAATACAAATTTTATGCGTTAATTCAAATTTTTTTCTTTTAAAAGCTTCTATGTAAATGCACGCGTTATAGCAGGGGCATTGGCGATTTCTGAAATCATATGATAAAGGTGAAGCGTGTTGTGGCGATACCATTAACCGAACAAAATAATGTTAAACCAAACAAAAATTTGTTGTGTGTTAACTCGCAACTCAATCGGGTTTGAAATTATATAATATAGTAAATAATAATAACTAGTGTTAAGCCTCCACATTGCGGAGCAGGGCGTAGAACCGTAATCGTCCCCCCCCCCCCCCCCCCGCGGGGTTTATTGGTGCGGCTAATTGGAAACCATGAAAGCAAATAACGATGCTGGTTTATTAAAATTAAAAGTAAACGACAAGGGTTATTTGATACTTATACTAATATTATAAGGGAAACTTTTTTACTTTTAGTAATAGTATAAGGGAAAAAACATAAACATTTATATACAATAGAAGCTTGTACACATTGCTTTAAGACTTGCACATAAAGATAAAGAGTAAACCATAAGGGTTATTTGTTACTTATATTAATACTCTATGAGAAACTTTTTTACTTTTAATAATAGTCTAAGGAAATAAAACATAAATATTTATATGTAACAGAAGCTTATGCACGTTGCTTTTAAGACCTGTACATATAAATAAAGAAGATAAAAAAAATAGTAAATGTCACATGACATCCACCCATCAGTTTACAAAGATTACCAACTAATCAAAACACTCAAAAAGGGAATAGTGAAACCTCCACACAAAGATTAACTGACAAATTATAGATAGGGAAATAATAATAACTATTTATTTGATTTATATATATATATATATATATATATATAATGGTAATTTAGATTTAGATAATTTCCGTCCCTTAAGTAAACACGCAATGATACTTTCAGTCCCTAAGTGTCAAAATTGAGCAATCCAGTCCATATGGTTGTTTATTTGGATCAACAACATCTCTTTGACTAACGTCCGTTAAACGAGCCATATAACTCACTAACCGCGTGAAGGGCAGAGTTGTCATTTCACAAAAAAAAACCCACACAACCACATTAATCCCCAATCTTCTTCAATAAACATCAAATTACTCCATCTTTCCCAAACACCCCACTAGCGTCCAACCAATCTTCTCTGGCGCCAAACTTTCTTCTCCGATCACCATCAAGATGTTCCAGTTTGTTGTGATAATGTACTCGAAGCATGTAACAGGTATGACAATGCATTAGTTTCATTTAAAAAGCTAGTAACGACTAGCAAGTCTTTAATTGGTAAGTTTTGAATGTTTCTATGTAATTGAATGGTTTTATGTATCTTTTATTGGTTCATGATTGATATTTTGAATGCTGGTTGAATGACTTTGAGACCATAGGTAATGGTTAATGCCTACTAAGGGGTATTTTTCACCACATCATTATCAGGCTAGAGGGTATGGTGATGGTCCTCCAAGGGAGGATGATCTGCCATGTAGACGCCACGTCATAGTCCTCCCAAGGATGGTCCATCCCAGAAAACTAGAGGGTATGGAGGATGGTCCTAGATGATCCTACCCCACCACTTTTATGTTTTTTATTTTTTAATCTTCTACTTTTTTTTCAACATTTAACAAATAAACTAACAAAATATTTGCATTAAAAATAACAGTTGTATTATTTTTTATTTTTAATTTAAAAAAAAAAAACCTAAACCTAAACCAAAAAAGTAAAATAAAAAAATAATAAAATATTAATTAACTCTTTCTTAAAAGAAGCAAAGCATCTACTCTCCCTCTCACTCATCTTCTCCAAGCTTCATTAATGGCATTCACTCATCTTCTCCAACCTTTCATATTTATTGGTTTCAAAATTCAAAAATAAAAAATCAGTTGCTAAACTCGACGCTGAGGACGGGACCCACCAAAATTGGATCGTCGCCACCGGCAAGAACACGACGCTGAGGACGAGACGGGAGGGGCCCGGGATGGTTTGCCGGCCGTCGCCGGAGCTCGACGGGGTGGGGACGAACCCCATACCCCCTAGCCTCATAATGCCCTTTTAAAAAAGGTGTAATGGTTAATGCCCATTTCATTTATTACTTTCCATTATTTTTCTTCTCTTTGGGCATTATTATAGAAATGCCTCTCACTCTTCATGCCCCTATAATGCCCATGAGTAATGGTGTAAGGGCATTATCAAAATCTTTCATGCCTTTATAAAGCCCTATTACATATGCTCTGATGTTAAAACTGTTATTTTAGGTAGTATAATGGATATTTACCTGTTATTGGTTGTTATTAATTAATGATTAATATGGTAGTTTACTGAATATTTAACAGATAGTTTGAGTGATGCACATTATGAATTTGATCATGGTGTTGGCTTATAGTTACATGACTAATCCACATTAGGATTTTAAAGCAAAAGGACAGACCTATTATTGACAAGATCATGCACACTGTCTTATTCTTATTGGCTAAAAAAGAAATATTAAAATCTAGGGACCTTATAATAACTATATTAAAAGTTCAGGGTAGAAACGTAAAGGTGCAACGGATGCAAATGTAATAAAGTCATTAAAAGATACACAGGTATAATTGTGGTATGTTGACGGACCAAGTTACTATTTACAATGATTTTATCATACAAAAGTTGTATTATGTAACTCAAAAAATAAAATCGTTTTTTTACATTATTGAAAACCATAAAAATGTATATCGATATCAGTTCCGATGAACGCTGATACCGGTACCAATCTTGTTGGTCAGTACCAACTCATTTCGTCACTATACCACTATTTCGAATACAACTCCGTTTTAAATTAAATTTATATCAGAATCTCGAAGAAACAATTTAACGCAATCACGTGTATATTTTTTATAAAAAAATAACATACGGAAGTTATAAGAAAAAAATTTATTAGGTTGAAAACGTATATTATTTATTTTAATAAGGTGTGTAATTTGAAATGAAATAAAAAATAAAATAAAGTAAAAAAACTTCTAACTAAAAAAAGAGTTTAGTTGGTCCCTGTGGTTTGCGAAAATTGCAGACTTGGTCCCAGTGGTTCACTAATTACACACTTGGTCCTAGTGGTTGTAATTTTTGAACACGGGTGATCCTTATCACTAACCCATGTTGATTTTTTTAGTTAAATATGTGTAAAATTACAAGATTGCCCCTTAACAGTTAAAAAAATAAAAAATAGACCCACCCTCATCTTCTTCATCTTCTACTCTCTCTCTCTCTCTAAAAACAATCGGTCCACCCCTCCTACCTCTCAATTACCATCGCCACACTCAGATTAATCCTGGATTCCTGGTTTTCTTCTTCCAACACTCAGATTAATCCTGGATTCCTGGTCAAAATTACCACCGTCGGAAATCTGCATCAACCCTAACCCTAACCACCCCAAATCCTCCTGCTCCGCAACCCACTGCCGCACCAACACCTGGACCAAACACGTCAATTCATTCTCTACGCTCTTCACCCACCTCCAAACCATAAAACTTATCAACAACCACACACAAACGTTAATTCTGTCTGCAGGTGGTGACCAGGCGGTTATGGCGTTGAAACATATCGGAATGGGGGATGTTGTTGGTGTGGAATTAGTTGATTTGCCTCTGTTGGTTAGCCTTGGTGATCCGCATAATCTGCCGTTTTTCGATACTGTTTTTGACTTAGGGTTTAGTGTGAATTTGGATCAGGCGTTGTTTCCGCCTTGGTTGTTAGGGAGTTGGAGGAAGAAGATGGGGGGTTTATGTTGTTAGAGGTGGCTGATTATGAAGGTGGAGGTGGCTGCGGTGGGTTGAAGTTGACGGAGAAGGTGGAGGGTGGTTGAAGGTGACATGGAGGTGGTGGGTTGAAGGTGACAGTGGTGGTGGGTTGAAGGTGATGGTGGTTGTGGTGGGTGGTGAAAGGAGGAAGAAGATGATGGGTGGTTTTTGTTTTGTAGTTCAAGGGCAATCTAGTCATTTTATACCCATTTAACTGAGAAAATTAACATGGGTTAGTGATAAGGACCACTCGAGTTCAAAAATTATAACCACTGGGACCAAGTGCGTAATTAGTGAACCCTTGGGACCAAGTTTGCACTTTTCGTAAACCACAAGGACCAACCAAGCATTTAACTCTTAAAAAAATAAAGCTGAAAAAAGGTAAAAAAAACAAAAAAACCAACTGTTCATGAAAAATTGCAAATTGTAATATAGCTAATGGTTTGTGATTCCCTTATTAACAACGAGAGAAATGAGTTATTGAAATTAAATAGTTTTGACTTTTGAATATGGATTTAATTTTTGAAATTGAAGCTATGAAAATCTTAGTTACTATCCAGAATGTTTCAAGAAAGGCTAAATGAATTGACGTCTTGATAGCTATCGAAAACAAAATCTTAGAAAGTATAAACTACGAAGAAGTGATCAAACATTTTGCTTTCAAGAATGATAGAACTTCACGAATCAGCGCTTAGCTATTACGGTATGCCATGTCACACCCCGATATTTCCACGTATTATCGGTGGGTTCGGTGGGGAGTATCGTGATGTAGTTGATATCATCATAGTCAAACAACACAATATTTAAATGCACAGCGGAAGCAAAAGATAGATTTATTTCAACCGAATAAAATTGTAATATTAAGTATCACAAACAGTTGAAACAGATCCACAGACGGATCAAAATAAAGAGGAAACTTGTTCAACAGACTCATTGCATCCAAGCTTGCGAGACTCTTATTGATGCTAAGGAGAGGCCAACCTATTACGAGTAGTACCTGCACTTAACCTTTTTGGGAAAATACGTCAGTTTACACTGGTAAATACAATTTAACTGACTCATTTTGAAAAGGTTTAAAATTGATTTGAATGCACATGGCACAAAAAGATTTTTATAACTTGGGATAATTATTTGAATATAAACTTGTAAAAGAATTACATGTTTGTTATGCGTTCAGTTTCCCGGTTCGTGCCGGGTTAAAGATTAATAGACACACCACATGATATAGTCCCGCCGAGTTATTCTCGTAACCGGCGGTTATACCTTAATAATTATAAATGCACTGACGGATGTACGCCTACACCCGTGTGCTAAGGTCGTGACCATTCTCTGAATGATGTCAAGGATATCCGGGACATGGTCATTAAGCTCCCAAAGGCGTTAAACAAACAAAACCAAATTTTTAAACGGGTCATCTTGATAATACTTAATCACCAATGAATTAAGGTCAAATGCCCGACCAAGCGGTATTTTATATACCGTACCCCAAGCCCGTATAGGGAAAATAAGTTAAAAGTATTTACCTTTGCAAGTATAATTCACAACAAGCAAGTGCACGTAGCTTTTACCGGGTCTCCTATTCTGGAACGAAGGTTTATAATAACCTATTAGACTTCTAAGGGGTCTTTAATTAAGCCTAAGCTTAGACCGGTTAGTTTTAAAGAACGAAATGGTTTAACGCGTGATAAAGCGAAGACCGGTTTAGAATGTGGTTTTGACCCGACAAGCTTGCATGCTTGTTTAATGTAGGTAACTTAAACACATTCTGGATTTTGAGACAAAAAAGATATGGTTTGACCCGTTTCGGCTAATATATGCAAACTAGTTACATAAGCCGATCCGAACGCGGAAAGTGCGTAACGAGTAACCATATGAATCATATACAAGTTTCCTGAGTTAACATGCACTAAATATGTTGTGATATCAGTAAGATATATTCTATTATGCCCAAAATGATTTTAAACCCAAACTATGCCCTGTAAGGGCATTTTGGTCATTTAAAAGGTTATAAAAGAGTTTAATTAGTAATCTGAGTTACAGGTCTGATTTATTTAGTAAATATACTTAATTTAATAAGTTATAACAGTAGGGTATCATATATATGTGAAATTTATTAATTATAACCATACTATGCACCGTAGGGGCATTTTGGTAATTTCACATAAGCCTAAAAGGTCAAAACTGGAAATCTGAGTTCAGAAATTTTGCTTACTGTTAAAATATAAAAATTTACTGAATATATCAGTAGGTATCAAACCTTATATGTTTAAAATAGTTTTATTACATACTATGCGTTAAAAACGCTTAAAAAGGCGATTTGGAGTCGTTTCCGGGTTTTGAAAGGAAAGCTGATATTTTTTTATAATTCCAGAAGGCTCAAAATAATTTACTCATCATATTAGACCAGTAGAAGAAGGTTTGGTATCAAAAGGATTTGTAAAACTCATTTTATAGCCCGAAAGGGCAAAACCGGCAATAACCGAAATAAGCTTAGAACTCTAAGTTATGCTCAGCCTAAAAATAAATAAAAATCTCCAAAAATCTCAAAATATTATTTTATATCAGTGGGTATAAAGTTTGGTATCAAAAATTGGGTTTAGATAGGCTATATGCTAATTATGTCATTTAGTTACTAAAAAGCTTCTTATTTACGCTAATGAGCATAACTCCTATTCTAGACCTCAAACTGACATCAAAATTTGGGTATAAGTTTATAAATCAGTACTGAAGGTTCCTACTCTTTTACTTTTTCAAAAATCACATTTTAAGGTGAAAAGGGCATAATAGTCAACATTTAGGCAATTAACAGAAACTTGCATTATAATTGGACAACTAATGAACCAAGCCGTATAATCACAGAGGGTTATACTAACATGTAACTAGGTCCAAAAGAAGCTCTAAGGCAATCCTAAACTAGGCTTAAACGGGTCAGAACTGAAAGTCAAAGTATAAGTCAAACTATGCGACTTTCGGTTCCGAATTGGACCTAAACTGAAAATTGTCGGGGTGAACATGTTTAGACATTTTCTTACATTAATTACCAAGTTATATTAATGATAAAACAGGTTGCATGGATCCTACATTGCTAATTATGCATTAATTTGAAATAAAGCTTTCTGTTGACTTTTTAAGATCAAGTTTGACCCGACAATTGACCTAGTTAGAGTGGGAATCAGAGGGTACCCTTTTAAGGGTTTGTTACCACATAGTTACCTACTCATAGGTATTTTTAATTCGAGATTTGACTGGATAATTATTGATTAATCTCAAAGTCAAACCTTAATTACGACGGTTTGACTTTTAGCTAATTAACTATGCTAAACTGAATTAAAAAGGATTAAGGACACTTACAAGAGTCCTAAGTATGATTAGAGATCTTAAGAAGACTTGTTGCTGATCAGAGAAGCTCCAGAGAAGTCTTGAATAATTTTCCAAGTGAGCAAGTGAGAGTGTTGCAACTTGGTTCCTTTATATAGTGAACAAAATGCCACAAGATTATCCCACCTAAGTCTATGAATGTTGCCAGATGAGTCCAGGTGCCCTCTATGATGCCAAAACCAGTTGCAAGATCCCTGTATTCGAAAACCACCCATTTAAGGCGGTGCAACCTGCTGAACAGGCAGCTGTCCATTTCTGCTGCCAGCGACAGCTTTACGGACCATAAGCGATACCTTGCGGTCCGTAAGCATCTCTTTACGGGCCGTAAGCCTTAGCTCTTACGGTCCGTAACTGATGACCAGAGACAAAATTTTTGCAACTTTTAGGCTTTGACCATAAATTTCTTACAAGTCTGAATCTTGTGCTTCTTTTCAGTAGAGGGGACCAAGTTTTCAGCCCTTGCATGCCTTGCATGTACTTACACAATTTTGGATCTTTGTGGGAGGTTTTAAATGTCGGAAATACCGAGAATTCACATTGGATCCATGTCTTAGGTTATAATCAATTTATTATTTAGGATAACCAGATTTATTTACATAATTTAGATGTTGATTAAGCATATCATGGTTAGGGATTTATTAATAGGTCGCTCAGAGGTATAAATTAACATGTCGACGCTTTTAAATCCTACCGTACATCTTTATCTGGATCCGTTTTCATAACACGTTTGTATTACATGACACGTGTCTTTATTTTATTGGGTATGATTTTACGAGGTGTTACATGCCATTACAATAATTTGCTTTTGAAGAAACACCGGTTCTAAGCCGCTTGGGTTAAAACCAAAGAAGTAGTGTTGACAAGATGTTAATCCTTAATCTCTTCTAAATCAACGACTGATGATGTTCTGAAAGCAAATCTGCAAAACAAGAACACCATGAAGTTCTTATTAGTGTATATAGATGATTCATGTGTATACAGCTGGGTTAGTTTTTTGTATGTGTTCTTAGAGTTTGTTATGGTAGTTAGCATCTAGTTTCATCCTCTATATATACAAAGGATATTTCATTGTATTACTTACTTGATTCATGATTGATATGAGAGCTCTTTACTTTCTTCAAAGCTTGTTAAGTGGCAGTCACTAGTATGGTTTTCTAGAAGAACGTCTAAGTCAGCGTGTGTCTGATTAAAACAACATAATCCGGCCAAAATAGAGCAACGAGACTCTTTAATTAAAGAAGTGCGATAGCCTACCACAAGAAATTCGCGGTTAAAAAGAATATCATATATTAATAATACTATGATAATAATCAGCATGTCGTGTACAATACACACAAACAATTAAATAGTTAAAAAAATGAGCCTCGTCAACCACGAACACCTCAACGTCACAAGGAAATTTCGTAGAATCAAACTCTCAAAAACAAACAAAAACTTGTAGAATTCAACCCATTTTCATTCATATCAATGTCAATCCATTGCAACAACAACAACATTTAGCTACTCTACAAATCACCACCAACCTAACCTAATTTGCCGTACGGAACTCACTTATTTCCACTGGTTCGTTTGTAGATTACAATATCTTTCAAATCATTATTCTTTACTCAATTCTATTGTTTCTGCATGTGGGTTCTTTGATTTTCTTGTGTAATTACTAATTACTAATCAGTGATCATGATTCCCTATTATTGTGTTTATGACCTTGACTTTTGAAGTTGACTTTTCATAAGTAGGATTTGAGTCAACTTGTTTTTGTGAATTTGAGTTTCAGTTATCATGTGTAATGAATACTGTATGAATTTAGTGTCCACACTTGTATGTACACTGTTAATTCTTGTCTTAGAATAGAACATACAAGAGCTTGACTTTTGGTTTGACTTTTTTTAAAAGTCAAGTTATATGTATTTGCATAAATTTAGACATCTTTCTTGTTCTTCTTGTTGAATTTGTTATGATTCTTTTATGTAAGGTGTGCTATAAGGGCTTAGGTTTGCCTATACCAGGCCGTTGTAACGTTTTTGAAGGCTCTAAGCGAACTACAGAGTCGGGGCCCTAGTGAATTGTTTTAAAGAAAATCAGCAATTGAGATTTGAGTCATTGAATAACCAAAGTAAAGATTTTTCCTAATGTCGGCCCTAATTTCACCTAATCCGCAATTAGTTTCATGTTGGTTACTCAAAAGACACCGCAAGTAACGAGGGTTGGTGTGTTCCGGCGCTGCTTTTGGATTCTGGAATGAAGCGTGCACGGACAATGTGGACTCCTGGAGTAAAATCTTAAATTTTGGGCCTAGAAACGTTGTTTAAATGGGCCAAAAAAAAGTCTAATATATGAAAAGAAAAAAAAGTTGGAGGCCCTTTTTTTTTGTTGGCCCTAGGCCTTAACCTAGGTTGATAAGCCTAACGGACTGGCCCTGGCCTGCACGTTAGGTGCATTTTACATGTGATTGTCTTCTTGCATGTATGTTTATAGGTTGTTTCTCATATTATATCTGTCTATTTTTACCATGTTTTTTTTCCACCACGTATGTTATTATTGGTAGCTTTCTATAAATATACACATACCCCCCCCCCCACACCCATCCCCAGACCCTACCAATAGCTTTGCTGTTTGTGGAATTTACTGGGTTTGGTTGTTGTATAATTACGTTATTTGTTGCTACTATAGTTTACTCGCCACTTTATGCTAGCGGTAGTTTACTACTATCAATATTAGTACTTTTGTATGGTTGTTTAAATTATCATATCTGAAATACTATTGTATGGTTTTTGGGTTGCTTGTTTTTCAAGTTTGGGTCTCCTATATAACGGGTCATGGTGTCTTTGTAACTCTCAACTAATTTCCGGTTTCATTAATAAAATAATGTCGATATAGGTTTGATCAAATCGTGTATTGGTGTTTTTGTGTCCTAATTAACCCGGGCCTTTATTTATTGTTGGAAAATCAGTCCCTTTCTCGAACAAGAATTACTTTAAGAAACTTTAATCAATCTTGACCTCCCCAGACCCTACCAACAGCTCTGATATGAGTGGGATTTTACTGGGTACGTTTGTTTGTATCAAATTTAGTGAAATATGGTTTTTTCTGGCCTAAAATAAGTTGGTTATGATTTTATGCAATTTTTGTGGGTGCCCATGATACCGGTTTAGCTTTGTTATTTTATTTTACTTGATTAAGATCATCTTTTTTTTTATTTTATTTTTTTATACATCTACTGATATTTGATAAAAATTGCGGGTTTAGTGAGGACTACAGATCATGGGTGCCAAAAGTTCAAAACGGGATTCTAGTAGGTATTCATCATACGGGTCGACATCCGATTCAAATTCGTGGGCTTACCCGCAATCGCAATCGCCTTATCCTCAAACACCAATGAACCAACCATATGCTTCCCCTTATTCTTATCAAAGTTATCCTGATCAAGCTCCTGCAGTTAAGAGAAAGCTTGAGCGAAAATACTCGAGAATAGATGATAATTACAACAATATACAACAGGTATGTGTATATGAATACCGCTTCTACCAATTTTTATTTAATTACGTAAAATGAGTCAATTAAGTTTGAAACAGCCAAACAGGTAAAATAGTTTACAGTAGTTATAAAGGAAACAGGTTGAACTGGTCCAACGGGTTTAAAGTTACCTAAAGCGTATTCAAATTTTTACCATCTCTTAAATTGTTTTATTCAAAATTTAACGTAGATTTTCATTCTAGCTCTATTCTTGATCAGAGCCCATTTTTGTTAGATATAAATATATTATAAGCTAGATAGTATTAATATTATTATTATTATTATTATTATTATAATTTTTAGCATAAGTTAGAAAGAGCGGTTATCACCGCTCAATGTATTCGATATATATATTCTGTACATCAACATTTCCGGATTTATCAATTCATTTTATGAACAAATCTTCATCATTCCCAGAAACCCTAAATTCAGAATTCAGGAAATCTAACAATTTTGACCCATTATCCAAACTTATCAACTTGCCCATTTTGTCACCTCTAAGAAATATCATTTTGTTTTCACTGTACAATGATTCTTGGTTCTCTTTATCTCACTGTGCATCTATATATATATGATCTTTACTTCTTGTTGCATTTCAAGGACACATAATTACGAATTAATCATGCATCAAGAACAAGAACATGGGATCAATTTGGATAAATTTGGTCTGTCAATAAAAGTTAACGTAGACCGTTTTTTATTATGAACTTGATCAATGTATCTATACAATTATCACACCTATTATTGTCTATGAAAAAGTACTACCCATTTGTTTAGGGTACCAGAAAACTGTCATTAACCGCCAATTAACGGCCTTTGACTTTTGTCAAGTTTGACTTTCGTTTTCTGCCTTGTGACCAATATCTAATCTAAATACATAATAATTAAATAATAAGAAAATTTCTGTTTTCGTCCCTGAGGTTTGTCCATTTTAACTAGTTTAGTCCAAAAATCTAATTTATAACAAAACCATCCCAAAGGTTTGCCTTTCTTAACGCTTTTCATCCCTAAGGTTTGCATTTCTTAACGCTTTTCATCCCTAAGAATTAAATGAAAAAGCACCCTTAGGGATGAAAAGCGTTAAGAAATCCAAACTTCATGGCTGGATTTGTTATAAATTAGTTTTTTGGACTAAACTAGTTAAAATTGACAAACCTCAGGGACGAAAACAGAAATTTACTCTTAAATAATCTAAGTCTAGATTAAATTCTAATACTTCTTGTATGATTATAATCATGTTTATATCTTGAAAACTAAAAAGTGATTCATTGCATTCTTTTTATGGATAATTACTGATGATAGAAGTATACTTTTTGTCTTTTAAAAATGTATTGTAACTTTGGCAACTCAAGGAATGTATATTTTAGTCAATCAGTTTACTGTCAATGTTACGCCCTGCTTGCGGTATGCTCATATAATGTATATATGTGTGGGAGCTCGGGAGGCAAAAGTGAAAGTGCACTAATTTTAACGTCATTTTACTAATTTCGTGAAAATAACGTTAAAAGAGGGGGATGGTTAATCATGCATCATGTGGTGGCGTTGATAGCCGAAAGACAAGGGGGTACATGCACAAATCGGCGTTTGTCTCAATTGCTGAGTGTTATGTGCCTATGTCCAAGGCTTGATGCAAAACTACAATCGAGCAAGGGGTCTCATTGGAAGCAGCCTCTCTATTCCTACGGGGTAGAGGTAAGGTTGTCTACATCTCACCCTCCTCAGACCCTACCTTAGCTTTGCTATTGGTGGGATATACTGAGTATGATGATGATGAGTTTACTGTCAATGTTGTTGGTGTTGTTGGTAATCAGCTTGTTGTTTTACTTTCCGCAGGTTACTGATGCTTTAGCACATGCTGGTTTGGAGTCTTCAAATTTGATTGTTGGTGTAGATTTTACCAAGAGCAATGAATGGACTGGTTAAAAATTTAAACTTGGAAGTCTTTATATATTTATTCGAGGTGGCAATTTCGACCCATTTATCTAAGAATGGGTCGATTCAGGTTATGTTTATTTTCTAACGGGTCAAACAGACAAAAAAAAAGGGATATTGGATTTAAATAACCCCAACTTTCACAATTTGGCCAATAACACTCCCAACTTACCGCCACTCCCAGCTTTCAACTTATTTTCCTCTGGCACTCCTAAACTAACTGAAGCCTAACCTAATTAGTTTTTTGCTGATGTGTCACTTGTTTAGTGACATGGCATTTTTGCTGATGCGGCAATTGTATAGTGACATGGCATTTGGCGTCAGCTAACTAGGTTAGGGTTCAATTAGTTTGAGAGTGCTAGAGGAAAATAAGTTGAAAGTTAAGAGTGGCGTGGTACAAGTCGTACAGTTGGGAGTGTTATCGGCCAAATAGTGAAAGTTGGGGTTATTTAAATCCAATTCCCCAAAAAAGGCAATTGAAAACGGAATGGGGCAAACGGGCCCAAAGTCATATATAGCTTATTTTTCGTGCGTACCCTTATATTTAAAAAAAGAAAAAACTAAATAAGGAATAATATATTTTTGAGAAAAGCTCGGATAGTCCCTGTAGTTTCGCCTTTTTTCACCTTTAGTCCCTAACTTTCTAAAATGACCTCAATAGTCCCCAACTTTTCATTTTTTGTTCCCGGATAGTCTCTAGGTCTAACTTCAGTTTGTTTTCTCTGTTAAGTGGGTGTGAAATGACCAATTTACGCTTTCCTTAAAAAGAGCAAACCACAGGGACTAGATCAGAAACATTATCATCTTTCACCATTAAAACCCTTCTTCCTCTTCTCTGTGTTTTCTCCGGCGAACAAGACCCACTTCACCTCACCCTATTTCACCTCCGATTACCCCATCATTAATCACCGCCGGCGACCACCTCTCCACTGTCAAACCTCCGATCGATCACCACCATGGTAACTCCGATGAGCGGCGGGAGCGGGGCGGCAAAACTACTTCAAAAGGATTTTTTGTTATCATAAGGGATACAAGTTATTGTAAAAAAAAGACGTGGACAAAAAGGATTTCAGGTCAACCCAAGCTGACCCTGTAAAATTATCTATTGTGACTCATTATACCTCGCTACCATATTGACACCTCTAATATATTTCATACATTTTGGAGGCTTGTTTAGAGTGATCTTTACATTTGTTAATGTTAGGCAAAAGATCGTTTAATCGACGAAGTTTGCATCACATTGGAAACGACATGAACCCTTATGAAGAAGCAATATCTATAATAGGAAGGACACTAGCTTCTTTCGACGAGGATAATTTAATTCCTTGTTTTGGATTCGGAGACGGTATAAAAATCAAAGTTTTTAGTTAAAACTTGCTTGATTTGTCAACGTTATCGGTACTTATGTGATTTTGTAATTTTAACAGCTTCAACTCATGATCAAGAAGTCTTTAGCTTCTATCCTGGTGAAAGATTTTGTGACGGATTCGAGGATGTTTTGAAACGATACAGAGAATTAGCACCTCAATTGCGGCTTGCAGGTTTAAATTATGTTTATAATATGTAATGTAATAGTATTTGAATAAAATATAGTAGAACCTATTAAAGGTGAGAAGATCATCAAAGATAAATCGTTAAAATATGTAAAGAACTATACTGTTTAGTTATTTATATATAGTCAACACAATGGAACTTAAGATGGTGAAAAAAATTTGAACTTTTATTTTTTTATTTTACTTATTTGCGACCGTAAATGTTGAAATGGAAAAAAATGTGAATATCACATATGTGTATATATACATGGATACACTCACATATAATATATGCATATCTGTGTGTGTGTGTGTGCGCACACATATTTGTGTGAGAACCATTAAAATCACATACCCATTTGAACTGCATACCATCTTTATGATCAGGGGCGGTTCTTAGAAGGCCACTGGCAGGGCCACGGCCCGGGCAAGTTTTTCGGCCGTAGTGCTAATTTTCCGCATTTCGATCGAAATTTTTTATATATACTATGTTTGGCCCGGGCTTTTTTTAGTGCCCGTGTCTTTTGGCCCTGGCACGTTCAACGGGCAAGATCCGCCACTGTTTATGATGGTTAGGTTGCAATGAAAAACAACTTTGTATCGGAATGCATTATTCTTAAAATTTATGTTTATCATCCTTTACGTACCTTAAACAGGACCTACGTCGTTTGCCCCTATCATTGAAATGGCCATTACAATTGTCGAACAAAGTGGTGGTCAGTATCATGTCTTGTTGATCATTGCTGATGGGCAGGTAAGTTGAAAAAAAAATGATTGGTTTCAAAGTGGCAATTATCATGAGTTTTAATCATGAATATATATATCTGGTTTACGGTTTACCACTATTTGCTAAAATGCACCTTGGACACAGGTGACAAGAAGTGTTGATACAGACCGTGGTCAACTAAGCCCTCAGGAAAGGAGAACAGTCGAGGCGATTGTGAAAGCTAGGTAAACTCTCTCAACTACCATCTTTTTATGATTTACTTGTGTAAACTCGTCAACAATAATAATAAGAAAGTCTCTTCTTCGGTTTTATAGCGAATATCCGTTGTCAATAGTATTAGTTGGAGTAGGTGATGGACCGTGGGACATGATGAAGGAATTTGACGACAATATCCCTGCTCGAGCTTTTGACAATTTCCAGGCAAGTTTTATATGGTTTCGGTGGAAGTCGTTAGATGTGTTAAGATTGGTGGGTTGCACAACTGGTCAAATGACGTGGGGTCGGGTTGAGTTGACCACCGAACCCTTTCTTTATCCGTCTTTTAGATTTTATAAAGAGTAAGAGCTTTGGCCAATTTTGCGACTTTCGTCCAAAGAGTTGTTTTTCCGCATCAAGATCCAAAAGGTTTGAATTCTTTGCCATTTTCATCCGGCTTGTTAACTCCATCCATTTTTCTCCGTTAAGTCAGGGGTAAATCTGTCTTTTTTGTTAACTTAAAGGGCAATTCGGTCTTTTTTACATAAAGTGAAAAAGACCGAATTGCCTTCAAGTTAATAAAAAAGACGGAAATACCCTTGAATTAACGGAGAAAAATGGATGGAGTTAACAAGCCGGATGAAAATGGCAAGATTTCAAGTTTTTTTGGTTCCAGATGAGGAAAAACAAACCTTTGGACGAAAGTCGCAAAACGGACCAAACCTCAGGGACAAAAATGACATTTTACTCTTTTTATAAATAATTAATTTCTAGTTATGATCACAAAAAAGGGTGGGGAGACAAATGTCTCACCGATATAAATGGGACAAAAAACTTCCACTTTTGTTAAGAACTTTTTTGTTTTAGATATATAAATAATAAATTAATAAATTTTACTAATAAATAATAAAGTTTATTCAATGTGTTCATTTTTACTGAAATAAAAAGTAAGCCAGCAAGGGTCAACCAATACTGACCCGACCCGGTTTGACCCTTTTCTTGGAAGTGGTACATTCCAACCCGAACTTGTTTTGACCCATTACTCATCTTGACCCGACCGCCTATATTGCCAGGCATATCTAAACGTCATGAATGGCATAACCGAATGCTACTTTTCTCTTTTTGAAAACAGTAAGGGTTTCCCTAAAAAACCATTTCAGATTCTGGTGAAGTTCTTGGACCATTTTGTCATTTCGGTTAACGTTTATGGTCCTATATATTAACACCATTGAGTTTGCATTATCTTCAGTCTCTAATCAGCTGGTATTGTCGGTTTTAGTTTGTAAATTTCACAGAAATTATGTCGAAGAACATGAATACGTCTAGAAAGGAAGCAGAGTTTGCTCTTGCAGCATTGATGGAGATACCTTCACAATACAAGGCAACACTAGAGCTCAACATACTCGGGTAAATTTTCAATTGCTTTTTTTGCCCTTTTATATCCTTTTTTGTATAAAAATTGTGCCATTTACCGTTTAAATCATATATTTTATAATTAGCATCTTAAACTATTCTTCTCTACATACTTTCAAAAGTAATGTGTGTTTGTTATTCACTTTGTGACAAATTTGATACAATAGTAACCAACTCAGTCACTCGGGTCAAATTTCTATCTAGAACAATGTCAACTTGGTCAATGTTACACATATCATCGCTTTGACCGATCAATATCTTTTAATTTCGAAGGTTTATATTAAAAGCAATGTTTTCATGACCGGACCGGACGTCGAACCGGTCTACTTACCGGTGCATTGGTCTGGCCGGCCGAACCGGTCGGATCAGATGTAAGAACCGGGTTACACCGTAATTAGGGTAAAATTGAAAGTTTTTTAATCAAAATCCAGTTCAACCCCTAAAAAATCCGGTTTGACTCCTGGTTCCCGGTCCAACCGACCGGTTCGACTCAAAACCGGTCTGATAGGGTGAACCGGACCGGTCAGACCGCGCGGTTACCGGTTTTCAAAACATTGATTATTGCCTAAAATAAAAAGTAGGCTAAAGTTGGTTACTGTAGTTAGCCCTTCACTTAATGAACCTTTGATATATTGTAGTACTCGTCGAGGGACAACTATAGATAGGGTTTCTCTTCCACCGCCAAACTATGGCTCGGCGTCTTTTGGTAGGCCCAAGCAGCCTTCATGGTCAACTAGTTTCCAACCACCTGAACAAACTTTCGTGAAAAGGGAAACCGCGGCTAAGAGAAGCTCTTACGGTACTTCGACCTCGGACACCAATGTAAGTACTAGTCTATCAGTTTTATCGTTTTTATCGGTGAACTTGTTTAAAATAATAAATCATTAACTTTTTTCCTCCGGATGTTTGGATTTACATTTTAAAACTAACTCCCAACTAATGAATTGCCCTCGACCACTCCCAACTTTGAACTTATTTTCCTCTGGCACTCTCAAACTAATTGAACCCTAACTCAGTTAGTTTTTTGCTGATGTGGCACTTGTTTATTGATGTGGCACCTGTTTATTGATGTGGCACCTGTTTAGTGACGTGGCATCTGACATGGCCTTTTTGATGACGTAGCAAAACAAACTAACTGGGTTAGGGTTCAGTTAGTTTGGGAGTGCCAGGAGAAATAGGTTGAAAGTTGTGAGTATTGCCGGCGAACAAGTGAAAGTTGGGATTATTTAAATCCAATAACCCTTAAAAATAATACATATGAATACTTTTAATTTCTAGTTTTCTTGAATAGGTTTAGACTCATAATCTTTGATTAAGATTTGAAATAATAATTATTATTTTGAGTAGTAATACATAAGCACTTATAGATAGTGCATATATCTCTAGTTTGAACATCTTCAATGCACTATGTACACGTTCAATACAAAACGAATTTAAGAGTAAGTTACAAAAGTCTCCCTGTGGTTTGGTCAAAATTACGAATTGTTTATCGATCTCCGTATCAGTCCGTTTAATTTAATAGCTCAGCTGTTAAGTAAAATGACCGTTTTCCCGTTTGAAAGTAATACTTTTACCCCCTGTATTTTCTTTATTAGTATAAAGGTGTTAATATATATTAGCTTTTCTTTATCAATTTATAAACATCTATCTTATATGTAGTTAAGATGATTAATGATAATTAATATATAAAAAGTTTATTATTCTTCAAATTTGGGAAACAAAAAACATAATAATTAGAAATTAAGGGGCAAAAAAGGGTAAAATGCTTATATAACTGAAGTTAACAGTTGAAGTGTTACGTTTAACATACTAATGATTTGATCAAATCCTAAAAACAACTTATGTAATTTACTCAAGATTAAATGACCAAAATTTACATTTTTGTAAAGAGTAAATTGCCAAAATCGTCCCTGAGGTTTGGGCATGTTTGCCAGTTTCATCCAAAACAACTTTTATGTACCATATTGCCCTTCACTTTTGGGATTTTTTGCCATTTTCATCCAAATGTCTAATTTGCTTTGTTTTTCTGTCACATTTGGATGAAAATGGCAAAAAATCCTAAGACATTTGGATGAAAATTGCAAAAGATCCTAAATCTCAGGGACGATTTTGGTAAAAAAGTTAGACGTTTGGATGAAAATGGCAAAAAATCTCAAAAGTGAAGGGCAATATGGTACAAAAAAAGTTGTTTTGGATGAAACTGGCGAACATACCAAAACCTCAGGGACGATTTTGACAATTTACTCTTTTATAATTGTTCAAATAATTTGGGTTTTGTTGTACATGGTATGAAATTATTTAAAACTGTTTATTTAACCATGAATAATAATCATTTAATCTGGAAATTCATGATGACAATTGACACATGTTCTTGAATATTCGAATCAGACCGTAACAACCAAAATTCGAAACGAATTGAAGTTGAATTCGGTTTTTATTTTTCAAATCTGTTCAGAGACCAATTTGAATTCAGATTTCATTTTTCGAGTCAAGTTATGAATTCATGAATTTTTAACCGAGCTTACCCGAAAGTTTATATTCAAATTATATATACATTTTTTTAATATGTATGTATACAAGAGTGTAGTGTTTTGCTGAATTTAATTCGAATACGCTTTCAAAAAATCCTAATTCGAGGAAACCGATTCAATAAACACCCCTAATTCGCACCAAACCCCAATTAATTCTACATTTGCAGGTATATATTATCTAAGAATAATCACATTGTTTATGCATTCTTTGCAGCTTTGTCCCATCTGCATAACTAACACAAAGGATATGGCCTTTGGCTGTGGACATCAGGTAACATTTTCATCTGAAAACTTCAAATAATTTAATTTCTTTTTATAGTTTTTTTTTTTTTTTTTTTTTTTTTTTTTTTTTTTTAATTTTATTCTGTGCTTTCAGACATGTTGCGAATGTGGCACAGACCTTCAACTATGCCCCATATGCAGGAGTCACATTCAGACCAGGATCAAGCTTTATTAACCGCACCGCGTGATCAAATATCCGGCAACCGGCGGTTGACATTCGGTTATTTCGGTCCCAAAAATGTGCCCACATTCAGTTATTTCGGTCCCAAAAATGTGCCAAATCATCGGGTGAATTTTTCTTGTGATCTTGTAAAGTAGTTGTACCAAAGATCTTAACTTCAGGATGTACCATATGCATTTCTTTAGCAAAATAATCGAACCGAATCTATATATTTGCAACATTTATATGTAAGTTCTTCACTTGCAAATTCCTCACAACAATCCCGTTCTTTCTATATCGTCTATATCGTTAACCCATGGATATACGGGCCACATGTAGGTCACTCGAGTGCGTTGTACTTGTTCTTTTATTATTCGGTCGAGTTGTTTGCGTAAGGAGTCAATGGAAGTGGAACACTCTATTGAATAACACGGGTGTTGTCGCTATGCACATGGCGGTCACCCACGACAACAAAGTTATCATATTCGATCAAACCGATGCGGGTCCGTCTCATTACCGGCTCCGTAATTGTAAAACTCGTTGGTCGGGGGATTCGTCATGTTACGCACACTCTGTAGAGTATAGTATTATGAGGAACAAAGTTCGGGCTCTACATCTTGAAACCGATACATGGTGCTCATCGGGCTCGTTCTTGAGCAACGGAAGCCTCCTTCAAGCGGGCGGTAATGGGTTGGGTTCGAGGAGAGTCCGGTATTATATGCCGTGTGCTAATAGCCGATGTGATTGGTTGGAATTTAGGAACCAGTTGTCGGTTAGACGATGGTATTCTTCTAGTCTATATCTCCCACAGGAAAACGGCGTTATAGTTGTCGGGGGACGATCGGAGTTCAGCTACGAGTTCGTCCCAAAGTCCTCGGGCTCGAGTGACCCATACGAACTCCCGTTTTTGCACCGTACGTACGAAAGGCACTCAAAAGGGAACAATCTGTACCCTTTCTTACACTTGTCAACCGATGGACATTTGTTCATTTTCGCCAACCGGGATTCGATTCTTTTCGATTATAAACAACGGAAAGTAGTGAAGACGTTTCCGACGATTCCGGGAAACGGGGGCCGAAGTTACCCGAGCTCTGGATCTTCGGTAATCCTTCCTTTAGACCACAAAGACAATTTCACTAAAGTTGAAGTCATGGTTTGTGGGGGTGCGGCCCGGGGATCTTATCGTGCGGCTCAGCGCGGCATATACCTGACCGCTTTAAGATCGTGTGGGAGAATGGTCATCACCGGAAACCACCACCGTTGGCAGATGGAAGACATGCCCGGACCAAGGGTCATGGGCGACATGTTAACGTTACCAACCGGGGACATTCTAATCATCAACGGTGCAAAACGGGGTTGCGCGGGATGGGAGAGTGCATCACATCCCTCTTTCAAACCGTATCTTTACCGACCGAACCGCAATGCCAGCCAACGGTTCGAGGTTCTAAGGTCCACTAAAATAGCCCGTTTGTACCATTCATCCGCGGTGTTATTACCCGACGGTCGGATCTTGGTAGCCGGTGGAAACCCGAATAACGAGTACATTTCATACGGGGTGGCTCACCCGACCGAGCTAAGGCTACAAGCCTTAGTCCCGGATTACATGAACACCCGGTTCGACCATCTTCGGCCCAAAAACTTGACCATCACGTACCCGCAAGATCCAACCGGGGTAGCAAACGGGAACACATTCGGTGTTACTTTTCGGCTCGAGGCGAGATTGATCAGTAACATAAGCGTAGTGGCGTATGCACCGCCGTTTACCACACACTCGTTATCGATGAATCAACGAATGGTGAGACTCGAGTGTTTGAGCATGGATACGGATGGTGTTGGTGATGTGGTGGCGACGGTGGTGGCTCCGCCTTCGATATACGTGGCGCCACCGGGTTACTATATGTTAACGGTGGTTAATGGTGGGATTCCAAGTAGATCAGTGTGGTTTAGGATCATGTAGATTGTAGGTAAAATGTTGCTAACTTGTTACCAAAACGAAGGAGTTTTTATGATCATGTTAAATATTAGCATTGTAGTTTCATTTACTTCATTTTTGCACAAGTGATTGTTAAAAGAGCTATATGCATTTTCAAAATACTTTTTGTGACATTTAGGAATTTTGAAGTTACCTTTGATAATATCATATTGTTATCATAATACTAAACTATTATGTCAATTTTATACATTTACCCCATCTAGAAAATAAATAATATTTTTTATATACAATATTTTTTTTATTAAATCGACTTTTGGCGTTTTCTGTAGTAGGCTGGTGCCGATTTTTACCTTCATGTACCGATACCGAACAGGACCGTACCAGTATTCTGATAGAAGGTGGATAAATAAAAAAAATGATTGTCACGTGGCAAGTATTGAATGGTGCAGGTAGGTTTTTTCATATATAGATAATTATATTATAATTATAATATATCAACATATAATCATGACGAAGATAGGGTATTACTTCCATGTATTGCGCTTTCTCTAATCTAGGGTTATTCCCGAGGCGAATCAGGTTCGGCTTGTTTTGTAAACAAGCCAAACTCAGTTTATAGTCGAGCCAAGCTGGCTCGGTTTGTAAACAAGCCGAATTCGAGCAAGTTTTCTTTTCGACCACAAACTATTTGAACATGTTTAGACTTAGCATTGGCAAGTAGAAGCTCAAACTAAGACATGAGTAATGAGTTAAAGTAAACAGAATTATTATTTTTAGCAAGTGACGGGAAAAAGCGTCTAATAATTATGTGTGTGTAATAAATAAATGATAAAATAATTCAAGTCAAGCAGAGATGACATCTTTTGGGTGAAGGGGGCATCTTTTTTTGATAACTCTTCGGGTAGTTTGGTCGGGTAAATATCGGTATCCCCCCTCGCGGCTTTGGGTAGCAAAGTTGGTTCACAAATCTGAAGTTTTACCGGATGACAAGTGACTGTTTTGGGTAGATTAATTCGTTAGGGATGAGATAAGGTTTGGAGACCATCAGGTATTGGGTTCGATTCCCAAAGGGGGGTTTCCCAAATATATTGGGTTTCCTTCTGAATTTGTGTATAGGCATTATTGCCTAATAGAGATGGATATGATTAAGTGAATCCGCTGGTGGTACAATGATACTCTAGTAATCCGTTAGTAATCCAAATTTGTTTTTAAAAAAGGCCAATTGGATTTTACCACCTTTAACTTTGAAGAATTGGCCGATAACACCCGCAACTAACACTTTGATCTGTGACACCCCAAACTTTTAATTTTGTTTGTCATTTCACCACTCAGTTAAAAAATGACTAACTGAGTTAGTCTTCCATCCTAGCTGGCATCCTACGTGGACTATTTTTGCCAATGTGGCACATTCATGGGTATAAAACCTCACTTCATTTGCAACATTTGGAGAAAACACTAAATCATAAACTTGCAGCCAACAACATTTCTCTGCCTCTCTCTCATCCTCACGAGCTCCGATGACCGGAGCCGTATCACCGGTGCTCCGGCGTCTCACCCTCTCCGCCAAACACCACCCACAGCACCCCCAAAATCACGTTTTAGCCGACAATCACCTGCACACCTACACCATGCCTCTGTTTCGCCCTCATCCCCGGTGACCGGAGGTTCCGGCGACGAGTCCAGGAGGTGCCGATCGTCGTTCCTGTTGTCGATCGAGATGTTTCCCGGTGGAACACGCCCCCAATTTTTAGCTTCATCAAAACGGAGCACCACCACCACTGTCGGGTGGTAGTGAGTGACGGATAGAGAGAGAGAGAGAGAGAGAGAGAGAGAGAGAGAGAGGAGAAAACAGAAGAGAGATAAGCTCCGGTCGTCTTCTCCGACACCGACAACAGTGCAGCGACGGTCCGAGACTCAGTCTGGCAGTCAGAGAAAGTTGAAGATGATGATGATTAACGGCGGTCTTAGTCTTTATCCGATGGGTTCTGACAGTTGAAGATGATGATGATTAACGGCGACAGTGGCGACATGGAGGTGGTCCGACAGCGACGGTGGCGGAGGAATGTGGTGGCTCAGCTTTGTTCAAGACAGGTTCAGATTAGATGATGTTCGGGTGTTTGGTTCAAATTGTTTGAAGTTTGGTTCAGGTTCAGATTAGATGATGTGCCACATCGGCAAAAATAGTCAACGTAGGATGCCAGCTAGGATGGAAGACTAACTCAGTTAGTCATTTTTTAACTGAGTGGTGAAATGACAAACAAAATTAAAAGTTTGGGGTGTCACAGATCAAAGTGTTAGTTGCAGGTGTTATCGGCCAATTCTTCAAAGTTAAAGGTGTTAAAATCCAATTAGCCTTTAAAAAAAGAGGACAAAACAAACATTTTCTCTATCCGTATAGAGAAGTTACTCTCATTAACATCCTTGATTTCGAAAGAAAAATTACATGTAAAGTATAGTAGGGTGGAGATACAATAGGAAGTTTATTTGGCTATGAAGGCTAGGAAGTGATCTTGACCATCCATTAAGTTAATCAAGAGCTAAGATTAAATCAGGGAAATTGAAAGAAAGAAAAGAGGTGCGTGAGTTTGTTCAATGGCATTCTAGTCAATCCAAGCCAATAGTTTCTCTCTCCTCCAATTCCCCCCCATTTTTTAAACGTTAATAACTCTTTCATACGACATTATTTTTTTTATAGAAATTGCACAAAAAACGAGTGTTTTTTAATCTTTAAAACGAGCATACTATTGCTATATTAAAAAAAAAATTAAAACCCAGTTGCGTAAAACGCAATAGAAAAATCACCAGTTACGTAAAACGCAATGAAAAAAAAAAACATAAAAAATGACATTTTTCTAAAACGCAATGCACCAAAAACACAAAGAAATGACTTATTTGTAAAACGCAATGGCCAGAAAACACAAAGAAATTTCTTATTTCTAAAACGCAATAGCCTAAAAACTCAAAAGAAATGTACTTTCTAAAACGCAATGGACTAAAAACACATAAAAATGTGTTTTACCTAAAACACAATGCACAAAAAACACGTAAAAAGGTGTTTTACCTAAAACGCAATGCACCAAAAACACAAAGAAATGTCTTATTTGTAAAACGCAGTGGCCAGAAAACACATAAAAATGTGTTTTACCTAAAACGCAATGCACAAAAAACACATAAAAAGGTGTTTTACCTAAAACGCAATGCACCAAAAACACAAAGAAATGTCTTATTTGTAAAACGCAATGGCCAGAAAACACTTAAAATGTCTGTTTTCTAAAACGCAATGGACGGAAAACACATAAAAAAGTGTTTTACCTAAAACGCAATGCACAAAAAACACAAAGAAATGTCTTATTTGTAAAACGCAATGGCCAGAAAACACTTAAAATGACTCATTCTAAAACGCAATGGACTGAAAACACCTAAAAATGTGTTTTACCTAAAACGTAATGACTAAAAACACTTCAAAAATGTGTTTTACCTATAATGCAATGACTAAAAACACTTAAAAATGTGTTTTTTTTTTTCTAAAACGCAATAGCCAGAAACCACATAAAACTCTCTTATTTCTAAAATGCAATGGACACATAAAACTGTCTGGTAACTGTCTGTGACTGTGAACTGTCTGAATTGTCTACGAATTACTGTCTTCGAAATGAGCCAATTTCTGAAAAATTAATTTTTCTGATACATTTTTATTACAGCAATGACTAAATCAAAAACCCAGATCGTAAAAATGAAATTAAAGAATTTCTTACATGGATCGAAGTGATTTCTTCAACAATTGACGAATTTTGAATGATTGAAACACTTATCAGCGCTCGAATCGAACGAATCGAGTGATTATCTCCAAAATCACCGGAAAAAACGAGATTTTTTATGAAATTAAACTGGGTTTTCTTCAAAAAAGCTGAAGAACACGTTGATCGGGTGTTTGAATCATTGATTGGTGATGAAAATCGCACTATAATGTAGTGATTATTGAGATAGAAAGTGAAGAAATGGTTGAAGATGGTGGGTTTTGAAAATGGTGGGTTTTGAAGTTACTGGGTTTTGAAAAGAAAGAAGAAATGGTTGGATTGACTAAAATACATTTTTTCTTTTAAATGTTACCACATGTCCTAATCCTATTGCTTCATACACTTCCTAGCGAAAATAAACTTCATATTTTCTATTTGATCTTTTCCCAAGTATAGTAATCCAAATAAGAAAATTGAAAGCTAACAAGCCTTGGAGTCTTAGATAAATAGCAATGATATTGTTTGTTATTTTTTTTTCTTATATTTTTTACAACGGTCCTCAACATCTAAATACTATCATGACTACTCTTATAAGTAATATTTGTCACTATATGTTCAAGTCGCTTCAAAGCACAAAGTCGCTCTTGGAGTCTTCGACAGGGTATTTTATTCTACACGTCATTAGATTAGATATCCCTTGACTTTATTAACTTCTTATATATTTTCTTCTATCATATTTATGTGACTAGTAATATATCTTCTTTTGTTTTTTTATTAGTTATATGAAGTTATCAATAGGGGTTGATATAAAAAAAAAAACATATTTTCAGAATTTACTTAAAAGGAAATTTAAGTATTTAACTTAATATTAATACAATATTAAAATTTATAAATATAGGAAATTTAAGAATCTAACTTAATATTAATTTAAAACAACTGTATTAAAAGGGTTGAATAAATATAACATTGTTTACCAAATAATAAATATATATTACATGGGTTGAATAAATATGATTTTATATACCAAATAATAAAAAAATATATTTAAAAAAAGAATTTGTATTAATTTAGATTTTAGATTTGATTAGATTTTAGATTTTGTATTAGATTAGATTTTAGATTTAATTAAATATTATTAATAATAAGAATTTGTATTAATTTAGATTAAATATTATTATTTTTTAGTATTATTAATAATTTTAATCAATTAAATGAGAGAATGACAAGTGTTCCAAAACAGGTTTCTTTTATTATATAGTATAGATTATACAAGGACGACGCTTTTCGAATATATCGTCATTTAGTGGTGTTTTTCTATGTTTAAATTTTGAGATCCAACCTGCCGTAACAGTTTGGTAAAAAAAAGATTATTCCGCTGCGTAGCATGCACGGGTATTAATGGTAGTTTCAAACATTCCACATCTAAACGTAAATCAGATTAATAATTTTTGTTCATATTTGCATACATTAGGGTGTAAGGGGTGCTCACCTAATAGGTGAGTCCCCTCTCTTACGTCCAACCAATCCTCGTGTGCCACGTCAACTTCCCTCTTAAACTCCCCTAACACCCCAATTTGATGGCGGCACTCCCCTCTTAGGGGACTTGGTTTTTTATTAAAAAAAAAAAAACAACAACAACAACAACAATTTGATTGGTGGAAAAAATGGACCCCACACCCTCTCTCTTCAATCTTCATCGGTGAACAACCCACGATTTCACTCCCCTAATTGCCTCACCTAAGGGATGGCGGCGGTGTTCCCCTTAGGTGAATGGGGTCACCGATTTCACTCACCGCTTACGCCCCTTACACCCTTACATTGTGTTTGACTAATAAACACATGTATAACGAAACACGGAATTAATGTGTTTATCATTTAAATATTTATGTTGGTGACGATATGCATTAATTTAGATTTTAGATTTTGTATTAGATTAGATTTTAGATTTGATTAAATATTATTAATAATAAGAATTTGTATTAATTTAGATTAAATATTATTATTTTTTAGTATTATTAATAATTTTAATCAATTAAATGAGAGAATGACAAGTGTCCCAAAACATGTTTCTTTTATTATATAATATAGATATTAAAATTTATAAACATATATAAAATGTATACACAAGTGTCTGAGAAAAGTGAAATCAACGATAAATGCTGGCTATTAGCAGAATAACTATATCCGTAATAACTATGTAGATAGTTTTACGTTGTTGATGTGATTGTAATGTAGACCTTTTTTTCTAATATTATCTCATGAATCTGATGAGACTTTTTTTTTCTACTATTTTTTCATGAATGTTTGATCCTTTTGTTTAAACTCATATCATCATTTCATGAATGTTTGATCCTTTTATTTAAACTCATCTCATCTTATATAATTAAACAAGAATTATTAATTAAACTCATCTCATCTTATATAATTAAACAATAATTATTTAAGTCAACATTTAGTCATCATACTTATTAATATGAAGATATAAAAAAGCTTACACAGTTACACATATAATATTTCTTATTTCGTTTAAAAAAGATAATATTTTTTAAGCGTAGACTTGAACATTGACTCCTTATTTTCCACAAACTTATTTTAGATTAAAAACATTATTTTCAAACCTCCAAAATAAATAACACAAATTGCCACTTCTTAAGTTTAACACTCCGGCCAGTGGCCACCATCTCCACCGTTAACCACCGTCATGACCACCATCACCCACCTCCCATTACTACTTTTCTTCACACTAACCCTCTCAATTCATGCTAAAATCCACCTCAACACAGGCGACCACCATGCCCTCTTAACAATTCTCAAACATTTAGGTGTCTTCGGCGACCTCCGGCCACCGGAAAACCCCTGTTCCATCACTGGAATATCATGCGAGCGAAGAACTTTAAATGGGTCCGACACCCTTCGAGTGACCAGAATTGTGTTCGAAACTCGACGGCTGACCGGATTTTTATCTCCGGCGATCGGGCAGTTATCCAAACTTAAAGAATTGTCATTGAATGATAATTATTTAAATGATCGTATCCCGCCGGAACTTGGCAATTGCCGGAAAATTGAAATTATTAATTTTGGTAACAATAAATTTTCCGGCGAAGTTCCGGCGGAGGTATCTTATCTCCTCCGGCTCCGGATATTGGATCTTTCTTCCAATGAATTCACCGGAGAATTGGGTTTCTTAAAGCATTTTCCGAACCTTGAGAAACTCGCGCTCGAGAACAACATGTTCACCGGAAAAGTACCCGTTTCGTTACGTTTGTTTCGAAATCTCCGGTTGTTCAACATCTCCGGCAATAGTTTGTTGGAAGGCGAGTTGCCGGAGTTAAACCGGTTGGAGTCTCCGGTGATAGAGTCGAAGAAATCAAAGTACAAACGTGTCCCGAAACGTTATGTATTTGCCGAATCAACGAATCCGAATGGAAACAATGATTCGGGTCCGGGTAAAACCGAAGCTCCGGCTCCCGCACCGGTGGAAGCCCCGAGTAAAAAACATAAAAAGAGGAACAGAAAAAAGATCATGGGTTGGGTTCTAGGTTTTTTTGCCGGTTCATTTGCTGGAATTCTTTCCATAATAATTTTCTCCGTGTTGATAAAATTGTTTTTAATTGCGGTTAAATATGGAGGGAACCAATCGGGTCCCACCATTTTTAGCCCGTCAATTAAGGCGGAGGAACTTAAGTTCCTTGAGGATGACAACGAGGTTGCCGCACTTCAAGTCATTGGAAGAGGGGGGTGTGGACTCGTATACAAAACCGACATCCCAAATGAAAAGATCAAAACAATCGCGATTAAAATGATCATACAACCTCCAAAAGACGCGGGAGAGCTCACTGCAGAAGACACGAAAATGCTCAACAAAAAGATGCGTCAGATCCGATCAGAAATCCAAACCGTTGGTCAAATCCGCCATCGGAACCTCTTAGCCTTACTTGCCCACGTTTCAAGACCGACTTGTCATTACCTCGTATATGAATTCATGAAAAATGGAAGCTTACAAGACATTTTAGAACAAGTTAAATCTGGCACGCGAGAACTAGAGTGGCTTGTGAGACACAATATTGCAATTGGGGTCGCATCTGGGCTCGAGTATCTTCACATGAGCCACACTCCACGTATAGTCCATCGAGACTTAAAGCCCGCTAACATACTCCTTGATGATGACATGGAGGCCCGAATAGCAGATTTCGGGCTCGCCAAATCCATCCCCGGAGGTGACACGCACATGACAAGTTCCAATGTTGCGGGCACTTTAGGGTACATTGCACCCGAATATCATCAAACCCTGAAGTTTACCGATAAATGTGACATTTATAGTTTTGGTGTGTTACTAGGAGTATTGGTCATGGGAAAACTGCCGTCGGATGAGTTTTTTCAACACACGAGCGAAGTGAATCTAGTGAAATGGATGAGAAAGGTGATGACATCGGATAATCCGAAAGAAGCAATTGATCAAAGTCTTTTGGGAAACGGCTATGAGACGCAAATGCTTCTTGTTCTTAAGATTGCGTGTTTTTGTACACTAGATGATCCGAAAGAGAGACCTAATAGTAAAGATTGTAGATGCATGTTGGCTCAAATCGAGCATTGATAAATGTACAATAATTAAGCATGTTTGTAATTTGGTTCTATAAGTTGTGTACTACACTACTATGTGGGTATTTGGATAATGTGAGCGTTTCATTTTATGATTTTATCCATCGCAATTTGTATATAACAATAAAATAATAACTTAATAACTTTGAGGTGTTATTAATCTAATGTTAGATTCGAGGTTCTCAAATTTGGAGGTAAAAAAAACCACCTAAAGCTTGGTTGGTTGTTTAACATTTTATGTGGTTTTTTAACTTTTCTTTTAATAAAACATTAAAAGAACCTCTTAGTTATAGTCAAGTGAGAAGAGAATTTTATAATGACTTATCTAATAAGTAATAAATAGATTTGTATATGAATCAACTTTTTTGTCTATGAAACGACTATTTTTTTTTTTTTTTTTTTAATTTGTAGCCTTTGTGTTAACTTATTTACTATTGTTTTAGTTTTTTTTATATGAATATACACATAAAAAATGATTTCTACTAGACACATGTCTAGAATTCATTTATAGGGGGTACTTTTATTAATTAATGAGAATAACTAGATTACTGCCACAAGCCGCGCGTTGTGGCGGCGACGCCTTAGTTGTTTATAGCTGACAGCACGTTATGTGATGCGTTAACTATATGAAAACGTGTGTTTCGACGTATCCGATCTAACTCAGTGTAATCTATATAAGCATTGCGGTTACAGCGTACGACGATGACATTAATGTGTGGTGCCCGCGCGTGACATTATGCGTTTTTTACTTTGTAATGTCATTAAACATAGATAAAAAATAGAGTATGTCTCGATCATTGCGGTCGTAAAAGTAATTTAGACATTAACTTGGTTAGGCATAGATATAAAAAAGTATAATAATGTGTCCCACGTTACAGTATAAAGTCATAAAAGTAATTTAAATAAAATAAGGTGTCAAGTCATTAAGTTTAACAGGTTGATGGGTCAAAGTTGTCAATTACCAAAAGTTATAAGTGTGTAACTTACTTAAAGATGCGGGTTAATAGTGTTTCATGTCAAAAGTTTAAGGATGTGAAGTGAAAAAAACCAAAAGTTTTAATATGATTCTAGAGTTGAAATTGTCATTTGTCAAAAGTTTAGGGAAGTGAAAAAACCAGAAGTTTTAAAATGAATTAGAAGTTTAGGGTTAAATTGTCATTTGTCAAAAGTTCAGGGGTTAGAATGGTCGGTGGGAAACCCCACCGACCTTTTGTTTTAAGACTATATAAATAGGAATATAGGATTACTCATTATTTATATTTATATAAAATTAAAATTTTGGCATTTACCTTGACCAAAAAGTGGATATTTGTGCACCTTGAATGCCTTAACCAACACGCATAAAGTTTCTCACACGACAAGTAGTATCTTTCAAGACCCATTCTCCTATAACTCTCCACCACAAGAGGAGGCGACTTAGTCTTCTTTCTACAATATTAAAATAAATAATATTTATACGAAATAAACTTTGTATAAATGGAACTAGCTAGATCTTGACACTTCGAGTTTGAAAATTGATAAATGAGATGTGTTCAGTTTACCCATTTTAAATCGTCCCATACGTTTGTAGAATACAATTTAAGCTTCATACTTCGATAGTTTTGACGTTTTGTTTAATCTTATAACTCACACTCTAACGTATATTCAATTTTCACAAATCTACTAATTTTGATACTTTTGAAAGTATAAACAACTAAAAATCTTTAGTCACATATGGATTAAGCGGATTCTATTATCTTTTCAACCTGTATGGATCCATCAAAATGGAATCTTGATGAATATGATATAGTTTTCTGATAGAAGTAGTCTTCCTGTTTTTTTTTCACATGTTGTACTCATATTTTCTAAGTTTGTCCTATAGTGATAGCCGATTAGTGAAATACAGTAATATAGTACACGTCTTACTTCCAAACGTTTCCGATGCTCTAATCTAAAAAAAAACTACTTTATTTGATTGGAACATACTTGTAAAAAAAAACCATAAGATTTGAATACAAAAATAACTAAAAACTACTTTATTTGATTGGAACATACTTATTATACTAACGTTTTTAGAATTAAAATAGAGCAGAGCATACACATGGGGTGGTGGCGCAGTTGGCTAGCGCGTAGGTCTCATAGCAATCTGAGTGATCCTGAGGTCGAGAGTTCGAGCCTCTCTCACCCCATTTTTTAACATTTTAATTATAATAGTTTAATTATCTAATGATTATGAATAATAATATTGCATAAGTAAACCATCAGCCCCTATAGCTCAGTGGTAGAGCGCCAGTCTTGTAAACTGGAGGTCTGTAGTTCGATCCTGCATGGGGGCAGTTGTTTTTTAGTTTTGAATTGATTTTTATTTAAACACTTAATTTATTTTAAATTAATACATTCTTATTTCGATTATTCGTTCCATGATGAGGCAATTCACATCCGTGGGTATTGAAACCATATTATATGACAAATAAAATGATTAGTTATCTGTCTATAAGAGAATAGAAATAGAAATGAACACGGATCAAGTATGTGAAACCGATATTTTATGAATTCATGCAATAAAAATATCAAGTCGTTTGATTAGCATCCTAACTTTTCAACATCTAACATGGTAGCGTAAGACTTTTCAAAAAGGGTTTGCCATATTATTTACGACCAATGTGAGGTTTAAGTGGTGACCAAACATGGTTCAAAAGATAATGTTTTTGTAGGTTACATCATGATAAACCAACTACAATACCTGCTCAATTTATCCCAAAGAGTGGCCAAGACCAAGACTCATTGCTCTCATTTTGGTGTTTTTTCTTGAAAGTATATACCTTAACACATTATCAAAGCTAGAATGAGTACACAGAGAGATTCTATAACCAAACTGAAACTTTACAAACACGACACACTTTTCTAAATTGGCTCATAATACACAACTATGCAAAGTTCCATCACATATTCGGGTGATGCTTTGTGCAAATTTTTTGAATTTCAGTTCAATGGACATGGTTGTGTGACTTTTCTCTATATAGCTAGTCGTGCGGAGTGAGTATTAGCACTTGGAGGGGTATTCCTCCTATTTTTGTCTTTTTGGCTCGGGACCGTCTAGAAATTCATAAAACGGCTCCTTTAAACCGTCCTAAGAGGAAAGTCCTTCACGGAATCATAATGGTGGCTTGCTTGTGCATTTGGATGACTAATAATGACAAGCTTTTCTCAAACAAATCGGCGGAGGACTGGAAGTGGCCATGATCTTGGAAGACATCAAATCCCTCGGCTTTCTTTGGATTAAAAATTGTTCTCCTCTAAGGTCCCTTTCTTGGTTGGATTGGTGTAATTTGAGTTCTTAGTTTAAATTTTTGTTGTTGTTGCCCCTGGCGTCTTGCTATTGGGTTTTAATGAAATTCGTCATTAAGAAAAAAAAAAGGCTACTAAACATCAAACGTTGCCCCAGTTTAGCCACATGGAAGCAAGTTCCCATGTCTTAGAAGCATATAGTTCCCAATCAAGCTTATGAAAGTAAGTTCTCATAAGGCTATGTGGTGTGGTCGTGACCCAAATGACCACCACCACCCTCTACGTCAATGCCATGTCACCCTACCATCAACCTAATCCACCAACATATATGGTATGGACCATGACCCTCATTATCATCCACTATCCTCTCCACTAGTCAAAATCCCTAATTAATGGAAAGAGGGTCATGGTTGCCATGGATTAAACCATGCAAACAACCATGGTTTGAAAAGAGGGTTGTGTACCACGAGAATCATGTCCCACGTGGTAATCCATGATCCAATCCACCACCCCCATACCGCATAGCCTAATTGAGGATCAAACACATCTTATTCAATAACATGGAAACTAGTTATCAGACCCAAGAATCAGTCATCTTCTATTTAACCTTAGCATGCAAGCCTAAAATTTAGCATACATTAAACTAAGCACACAAGGTTTATAACTAGTATTCTACACAATAAACTAAGCACATAAACTTATTAATCAATTAAGGGGCTGTTTGGCTGAGCTTTTCAAAACAGCTTATTTGCTTTTCTGAAAAGCAAATAAATCAATAAGCTCTTTTGAAAAGCTTTAAAATGGAGCTTTTCAAAACAGCTTATTGACTTATTTGCTTTTCAGAAAGCAAATAAGCAAATAAGCTCTTTTGAAAAGCTTAGCCAAACAGCCCCTAAAACATAAAAATAAGTACTTGCATACAAATTAGATAACTTGGAGAAATTAAACCCACTTATCCTTAAATAGACACTAATTCTATGCACCCACCTTAGTAAGTTTAGCTCCCAAATTCAATTAACCCTGCCCAAAGTTGGTTGAATATCTAATAAGCTCAATTTCAACAAGTATGTTAATTTTGGCACTAAATACCTTTAATTGGATTTATGACAAATTCTACCGTTTTCATGATCAAACCAACTCTGATTTACCCAAAATCACCAGTGGTATCAATTCGTCATGGTTAGACACAACGAGTGGACTTGAGCTTAAATTGCGCAATTTCAACCCGACCTAATTCATTATTTTAAAACCATAAAACATGAGGTTACCTCGATCATTTGATTACGTTTGCACTTCCAAGTATTTGGATCTAAACCATGGATGGAGTTGATGACTCACTCGATTAAGCTTTTCCGTAGTTGTTGAAAGCATGAGAAGAATTCAAAAATTGTGAGGATAATGATTTCTGTAAAAGTGATGAAGAACAAGAGTTTGCTATAGTAGAACATGAAAGTATGTGATCAAGTGAGTACCTAATATATCTCCCCCATGTCAAGCAGGGCCAATCAACAAAGATATATATACTTATCATGTATTTTATTAAGAGAAACAAAAGGAAAACCATATGAAGTTACAATTAACATACTTAAAAGTTATATTTTTAATTGGTTGATGTAGTTATAATAGTATGACACTGTGAAACAATAATAACTATTTTTTCTTTTGTAGATTACTCTTAATAAATATATATCCCAATATTTTCATTTGGCAGCAATCTAAAATTCGTAAAAAGTTGTTCGTTGAAATAACATATTAGAAGTCTATAGCACATACTGAAATAAAATCTAAACTCAGAGCTGAAGAAACATATGGGGTGGTGGCGCAGTTGGCTAGCGCGTAGGTCTCATAGCAATCTGAGTTATCCTGAGGTCGAGAGTTCGAGCCTCTCTCACCCCATTTTTTATTTTTTCTTATGAAATGGTTATTTTATATTGAAGACGTTTTTTAATTCCAAGTTCATAAGAAAATCCAAAATCCAATCTGTTTGAAGTGTTAGAAGATGTAGATTTAAGTTTCAACCAACAGGATCCATTTGTTTTAAGTTTATATCTACATTCAAATAATCATATGAAATTCAAGTAAAAAAAGTTGGGCAAAAAACATACCTTTTTTTCCGGGTTGTTCGACGCCCGAACGGGCTGGACAGTTGCGGAGGCCAAAAGAGTGGCGACATTGGCTATATAGGGCTGAAATCGGGCCTTCCATAAGCTCCACATACCAACCAAGATGAACAATATCCCTCACTTGATCCTCCATACCCGGCTCCTTGTAGAATTGCAGCAGGTCTTTGATAGAAAAGGCGTATATCGACTTGATCCCACACCAGCAGCTCACTCTCTCCCACACGATAATAGCCGCACCACATGAACAAAAAAGGTGCTCAGCCATAAATCATTGTCAAAGTAACAATTACTTTTTGCCAAGGCATCCAACATAGCTCTCCATATCAAAATCTTACATTTTTTTGGGAACCACTTACACCATTTATGAATGAATACGTTACTGCAATCTTGGCCGCTAAACAAATTCTTCTTAACAATACTGACCGAGAAACCATTGTTGCCCCCACCCAACCAAAAAGAAAGTGAAAAAAGTGGGTGTTCATTTGAGTCAGACCAGACGGCTCATTGAGCCTGATGAGCCCAAGCCTGTTATCCTACCACTGTCAGGAGCCAAGGGTTGTCGCAGCTCTGTGAAGCCAGCCTAACGCAGTGCCCCTTAGTCTAGGGTGCATGTAGCCCAAGCCTTCGCTCAAGCCACATACACCAACTCTCAACTTGGAACGGGCAAGCCAGATTATGCAAACCAGACCCAACCGAAATGGACTGAGCCAATGTCCAACCCACTTTAGTACCCCCACTTCGGTTACAAGCAAGCGCTACCAAGCCCGGTGGCAATGATCCTGGAACATGTTAAGAAGAATGTGCATCAAACTCATGGTGATGCAAATAATGTTGTTATGCTCTTGATGACTTGTTTTTTATACATCATATAATTTCAATCCAAGAATGTAACCATTTTTGCTTCTCATTTTAAGTGACAAGTATCATATCTTCTTCAGGGCTAAAAACTCGAAAATTCCAATTGAATTGAATCACTTGAATGTGTCGAATTCTTTTTACCACCATAGTTTCTTACAGAAGTGACATATGCCATATATATATTTTTGATTCAAGTGAATCACACAATTACTTGGTTGATTCATCGTTTGTAAGTTTGTTTGCGAGCATGACTTAAAAATATTCGTTCGTTATATCGATATTTGTTTGGGTAAGATTTTACTAGTTGAGTAATTTACATTTTATTATAACAAGTTACTTATATATCAATGGATAATTATGCTGGATGTATCTGTTACATGGTATACCGTTGTATTAATGTTAGACTATTTAAGCTTTAATCTAAACGACAATAAAATAAACATGTCTAGAGGTAAAAGTTAGCTTTAACTATCATAGGCTGGCTGAACAAAAAAAGAGAATTAAATTTGTTACATGGTGTATTAAAGGGTTAATACAGACCATTGATCTAACCTGCGTTGTGGCGGGGACACGGTAAGAGTTTGATTGGTATTGCACACTATCACAAATGATAAAGAAAACAAAAAAGGTCGTAACATTAACCAAAATCGTATCAACATGTGTTCGGTTTGTTGTAGTTGTGACTCGGCTCTGACCATCGAAACGTAAAAACGCAAAAGTCAGCCGTAACTTAAATAAATCGTGATCAAACAATGGTATCAGCCGCGCGAAAAAAAAACTTCATCGAACTTACAATAAAAATAAACACGTTAATAATTTAAATAACGGGATGATGAGGTGAATACAAACTGTTGTTGTGGCTATTCTTAGTTCATGTACAATAAACTATCATTGGAATGCTTCTTTGTCATAGAAAGAGAGGCCTACGAGAGGGGACTTTTTAAAAGGGAAGCCTATATCTACCGACCCTACTTCACTTCCAACTAGTGCATTGCCTCTTTATTAATGAAATGGAATTGGTAATCGCACATATGAGACTTCTTGTTCCTTCTTGCTTAACGTAAGGCTTGCTGCTACCTTCCCTTCCTTCTCTGTCAGGGCGGGAAAAAGACCGGCTCTCTAGTTCTGTCATGGAAATATACATTACAATTTGGTTTATACAGCTACATATATATTTGTGTTTATAAATTGTGTCTGTTGGATAAAATACATGGGAAAAAATATGGAATAGCTTGGTGCTAGTGATGAAATACTTGGTCAATAAAGATGGAAAATCTACTAGTCAATGGTCATAATTGTTGAATAAAAGTGAAACGGGTAAAATATGGTGTAAATATAGTGCCTTAAAATGGAACACGTCAACAATGAGACGTCGCATTTAGTTGGTATCCGCTCGATTCACGGCGGGCTTTTAGTTGGTATCCGCTCGATTCGTTACAATGTTGGATCAGTTCTGTTTAAACATGATGGAAAACATGAAAACATACCTGTCACCGCAGACAGTGCAGTGGAGAATCCAGTGAGAGAAGACGACATGGAGTTCGACATC
Source organism: Helianthus annuus (assembly GCF_002127325.2). NCBI lineage: Eukaryota > Viridiplantae > Streptophyta > Magnoliopsida > Asterales > Asteraceae > Helianthus > Helianthus annuus. Next base: position 23,795,008 of record NC_035436.2, on the reverse strand, counting down.
TTTGTCAAGGTGATCTGGTTCCTCCTTAGGGTGCTAACTGATGATGGTGACTGATTAAACCGAAAAGGGTATCGGCCGTAGGAGAGGGAGGCCGAACGTGATAATGTTATGCTTATGGGGTATCTCTAATTGTGTAACTGTCTAACCCCTTAACCTCCACATAAGTCTCCTTATATAAGCACCCAGGAGGAAACCTAATTAGTTAATAAGGGTAATATGGTCTATCAACAATTACCAACTAATTATTTAATAAGTTATTATATATTTTGATCTATATTATGTAAATGATTATAATGGCTATAGATTAAATATTAATACATAATATATTTAATCTTACATTCTCCCACTTAGCCGAGTAATCATTTACTATGAGTATTAGATAAGCCTGATCATGAGTTAACACTCATTTTAGCCTTAAACAAGTACTATAGCAGAGAAATACAGTCGTTAAATCATTATGCGACTCAGGACCCCCATTAATCATACTATAGCCTTAATTTAAAACCTAATCGTTATGATCAAAATACGCATTAGCCATTTGTTTGATTTGTAACTTTATTTGTCTATATGCCATTATACCGGTTGAACATATTCTAAGAGACATACAAAATCAAACTGAGGAAATTTCATTAACATAAAACATAAGCTAGTACAATATGCTAAACAAGGTCTTTACTAAATCCCATATTCCGAACATGTTCTTCGTAAACCTTAGGAGGGAGACCTTTAGTCATCGGATCCGCAAGCATATCTTTAGTACTAATATACTCGATACAAAGATTATTTTCCTCAACTCCTTCACGTACGAACAGATATTTTGTATCGAGATATAAACCAGCTCCAGTCGAACTGTTACTGTTCGAGAAACTAACGGCAGCTGAATTATCACAATAAAGCTTCAATGGTCTAGAAATGGAATTAACGATTTTGAGTCCAGTGATCAGATTTCTAAGCAACATTCCATGACAGGTTGCGTTATAAACAGCAATGTACTCTGCCATCATTGTGGAAGTTGTGGTCAACTGTTGTTTATGACTCTTCCATGAGATAGGGCCGCCTGCTAACATAAAGATATAGCCCGAAGTGGATTTCTTGTCATCTTTGCATTTGGCAAAGTCAGAATCAGAATAGCCCACCACTTCTAAATGATCACTTCTTCTATAAGTCAGTTTATAGTCTTTCGTCCCTTGCAGATATCGAAGTACCTTCTTAGCTGCTTTCCAGTGATCTAGGCCAGGATTAGTCTAATAACGGCCTAGCATTCCAGCAATATAAGCGATATCTGGGCGAGTACAGACTTGAGCATACATCAAGCTCCCGACTACTGACGCATAAGGTATCTGGCTCATTTGCTCCTTCTCAACCTCTGTTGTCGGACACTGGAATGAACCGAAAACATCTCGTTTAACTACTGGAGCGACGGAGGGTTTGCACTATTGCATGTTGTAACGTGTAAGGACACGATCTATGTAAGCCCTTTGGGACAATCCTAAGATCCCTTTGTGTTTATCTCGGTGAATTTCGATGCCAATGACGTAAGAAGCATCTCCGAGATCCTTCATGTCAAAGTTATGCGAGAATAACCGCTTCGACTCATGCAACATGTCTAAACTATTACTTGCCAATAGAATATCATCTACGTAAAGGACAAGTATAGTAAAGTTACTCCCACTCATCTTGAGGTAGGTGCATTGATCCACTTGATTCTTCATAAAACCTTGCTTCTTCATGACTTCATCAAACTTGAGGTACCACTGACGTGATGCTTGTTTTAACCCGTAAATGGATTTCTTCAACTTACAGACTAGATGCTCCTGACCTTCAGATTTAAAACCAACGGCTATACCTTTATAATTATGGACACATTGTCGGGTGTACGCCTACAACCGCGTGTCAAGGTCGTGGCCATTTCGTAAAATGCTGCCAAGGATATCCGGGACATGGTCATTAAGCTCCTAAAGGCGTAAAGCCAACAAAACCAAATTTTAAACGGGTCACATTGATAATACCCAACTACTAATGAGTTGGGGTCAATTGCCCGACCAAGCGGTATTTTAAATACCGTAACCCAAGCCCGTATAACGGAAAATAAGTTAAAAGTATTTACCTGAGCAAGTAATAACCTCAATCAAACAAATGCAAGTATCTTTTACTGGTCTCCTATTCTGGAACGAAGGTTTTGATCGATGTCGAAAGGTCGGTCAAAAACAAGTTTAAAATTTGGTCCTAAGTACCTTTACTAGCAAGGGTAAGTAGGGTCGTCTCCACAGGGAATATGTGGTTAGTGTTGATTGTAGAAACCTAGATTAACTAAAACTAAGAAAACCTATTGCTTTGATTGCGTTTTGAGATTTTTGGTTGAGAATAATTAAGAAAGTTATCAATTTTAAAGAAAAGTAACCCCCTCCGGATTTCCGGTTCAATGATTCACCCAAACCTGTTTAATTAGATAGATACCAAAAGGTCTTGTTAACGGTTTAGTTTGATTGATAATCAAAGACAAGTTTTTAATAATAACCTATGCAATTTAATTACCAAATCATAAGTGCCAAGAACCCACCCAATAACCAAACTACTCACGATGCAAGAAAACCGAATGCGAATGGTAAAAGATGAATAATTGCAACACTCACAATTCTTTTAAACAAAACTAAACCACAAGTATTCTTCAAGTTATGAAAAACAATCCAAAAAAACTAAATAAACAAGGTTTGAGTTTCACATACATGAACCATCCACCCGGAGGTGGTCACAAAAGAATCTAGCCACTCATAGTCATGATTTGATCTTCTTGGTTGTCTTGGATGTTTGATTGCATGAAAGATTGATGAAAATTGAGGTTGGGAACTCAAAAATTCGTCCTTGGGAAGTGGAAAACGGCTAGGGTTAGTCAATCCCTCGTTTTGGGGTTGAAGATATCTTAAAATAAAGTGAAATCCTGAATTTTCGCGTGACTATCTGCTGTCAGCGCAAGGTTGTGCCCCCCTGGCACAAGGTTGCGCCCATGACTGACTAGCATCTGTATTGCGCCCAAACTGACCCCAGGTTGCGCCAAACTGGTTTCTTCTTGCGCCAAGTACTGGTTTCTCACCATTTTTCGCATTTTTCAACTCCCAACTTGTGTGTAAGCTTCTAACCTTCATAAATCTTCCCGAAAACCTCCCGTTTAGCTTCAATATCCATCCGTTAAGCTTTGGGTACCTACAAATAGAAACACACTCAAAGTAACCATGTTTTATGATGATAAACACTTAAAAGCTTATATTTACACATGTTAAAACACGGTTATTTACCCTTTTATCAGGTTTAAAGTAACCTATTAGAATCCTAATGGGTCTTTAATTTAGCCTTAGCTTAGACCGGTCAGTTTCAAAGGATATATACGGTTTAATCGCGTGAAAGGCGAAAACCGGGAATGGAATGTGGTTTGGACCCTACAAGTTTGAAGACTTGTTTTATATGGGTATAATAACCACACTCTGGATTTTGAAGTATAAACGATAAGGTTTAACCCGTTTTGGCTAGTTTATGTAAACTAGTTACATAAACCGAACCGCGCGCGCAAAAGGCGTAACGGGGAACCGTAAGAGTCCTACACAGGTTTCCTAAGTTAATATGCTCTAAAGAGGTTGTGGTATCAGTAGGATACCTTCCATAATGCCCGTAATGAGTTAAATTTCAATATACGCCCGTAGGGGTATTTTGGTCATTTTAAATGAGGTTCCCGAGTTCTACAGGAAATCTGAGTTTTCCGAACAGTTTATAAAGTTCAAAATACTTTATTTATTATTTAAAATCAGTAGCAACTGGAATCGGGTCAAAAGACCATGTAGAACTCAAGTTATGTCCGAAAAGGGTATATTCGGTATTTACCGAACCGGTGCCATAACCGCAGGTTATGAGCAGGTTAAAAATAGTTAAAAATCTTTAAAAATCTCAAAATATTATTTTACATCAGTGTGTAAAAGGTTTGGTGTCTAAATTTGGGTTTAGATAGGCTTTATGCTAATTGCGCCGTTAAATTACTAAAGTTTCCGTAATTGCGCTAATTAGCATAACTCCTATTCTAGACCTCGGATTGATGTGAAATTTTAGGGACATGCTTAGAAATCAGTAACTAAGGTCATTGTCCTTTCACATGTCCATAATTCTCATTTTAAAGTAAAAAGGGCGTTATGGTCAACTTTTAGGTGTTTAACGGAAATGTGTAAAAGACTCGGACAAACAACGAACCCGTCACAGAGGGTTATACCATCATGTAACCTGGTCCTAAGAGAGTCCTATGGCATATCTAAAACATACCATAATGGGTCAGAACTGAAGTCAAAGCGAAAGTCAAAGCTTTGCGACTTTCGGTTCTGAACCGGGTCAAAATAGTAAATGGCCGGACCAAACAAGCTTAGACTAGTTAATATACTTATTATCATGTTATATGAGTGTCAAAACAGGTTACACGCCATCTACATTACCGATTATGCACAAAATCGCAATTTAGCATTCTGTTGACTTTTTCTAAGCAAGTTTGACTCGACATTCGGACTAGTTAGAGTGGGAATCAGAGGGTGCCCTTTTAAGGGTTTAAAGCCCACATAATTACCAACAAATAACTACCTTTGATTCGGCTAATCACTGTACCATTTGTGATTAACCGTTAAGTCAACCGTTAATTACGACGGTTTGACTTTTAAGCTATAACTAACCAAAAACTCAACTAAGAAAGGTTAAGGGTGCTTACCAAAGTCCTATGCACGACTAGGGATGGCTTGGTTCTGTTTTGGAGCTCCAGAAATGACCAGAAGTGCAAGAGAAAGGTGTGAAGAACTTGTTGTACATGAAGGCCTTTATATAGTGTTCATAAGGCACTAGATTGTTGACAACCAAGTCTACCCATGCTCATTGATCATCAACAAGTGTCCCTAAGGGCCCTAAAGCATGTAGGGGGCGCCCATGTTGCAGCATTAATGGATCTAAGTCGGTTAGAGTGGAAAAGGCAAGCATGGAGCAAAAGAAAAACGACCAGACAGGCCCTCGCGTGACGCGAAGGACCCCCCCTTGGGCCTCGCGTCGCGCGACCCCCTTCTGCACCAGATCTTCAATTTTTGATTTTTGCGATTTGATCCTTGGCTCTTCAAACTCTGATTGGCCATCATTTTCTTGCATATTGAGCCTTCAAAATTGACGTTTAGGGGCTTCAAGACTTATACCCATTTCGTTAAGTCCCCGGTTAACTTTATTGTTACCCGAAAAGTCCTAACTTTCAACGTTGACGTTTTAATCCCTCGCATACGAATTTGATCACAACTTGCTCATACGATAACGAAACTTTATGAAATTTTGTCGAGTATTCTAGTGAGCATAATTAACCGTTACAAAGCTTCGGGTTTGTCAAAAGGTCACTCAGAGGTATAACTTAAACATGTTGACACATTTGACCCCTGTAGTTTGAAATTCCTCACTTTCTTCCACATTTCGTTCCGTACGATCCATGATTCATTCGTTTGAAGGTACGAGCATCATTTAGGGTTACCGTACAGTATATTTATCCCTTGTTGACATTTTTAAACCCTCGAATTTGCATACTTTCAATGTTTGTCAACTTTAGTCCTTTATTTAGTATTTAATACCACGTGTAAACCTAAGACACATGTCAATACATTATTGGACGCAAAATTTCGATGTGTTACATCCTCACCCCCTTAAAAGAAATGTCGACCTCGAGATTTATTGAAATAAATGAGGGTACCTTTCTTTCATCGTGGACTCTACCTCCCACGTGTATTCGGGACCCCTACGGGCATCCCATTTTACCTTCACAATCGGTATATACTTCCTGCGAAGTTTCTTAACCTGTCGATCCTCGATCGACATAGGTTTTTCAACGACCTTTAAGCTCTCGTCGATATGTACATCTGTATGTGGTATAACCAGTGATTCATCAGCGAAACACTTCTTCAAGTTACAAATGTGAAACACATTGTGGATACCACTGAGCTCTTCTGGTAAGTTTAGTTTGTAGGCAACCGATCCGACACGTTCGATTACTTCGAAGGGTCCAATATATCTCGGGCTTAACTTGCCTTTCTTACCGAATCGCATCACCCCCTTCCAGGGTGATACCTTAAGTAATACTTTGTCGCCTACTTCGAAATTGAAAGGCTTACGCTTCAAATCTGCGTAGCTCTTCTGCCTATCTCGGGCAGCTTTCAATCGATCGCGAATTTGGACAATCTTGTCCGTTGTTTCAAAGATAATATCAGGTCCTGTCATCTGGACATCTCCAACTTCTGCCCAACAAACGGGCGTTCTACACTTTCTACCATATAGGGCTTTAAAAGGTGCAGCCTTAATGCTTGTATGGTAGCTGTTGTTGTAGGAGAATTCGACTAACGGTAGATGGTTATCCCAACTGCCACCTAAGTCGATTGCACATGCACGAAGCATGTCTTCCAACGTTTGGATCGTACGCTCACTCTGTCCATCTGTCTGAGGGTGGTAAGCCGTATTAAAGTTCAAACGTGTGCCCAAAGATTGTTGGAAGCTTTTCCAAAAGTGTGACGTGTATCTGGTATCTCTATCAGAGATAATAGACACAGGCACGCCATGAAGGGCTACAATCTTGTCTACAAATAACTGGGCTAATATATCGGAGCTATGAGTCTCCTTTATGGGTAGGAAATGTGCTGACTTAGTCAGTTTATCAACTATTACCCATATTGTATCGTTTCCCTTCTTTGTCTTCGGCAACTTGGTGATGAAATCCATCGTCACCATTTCCCATTTCCACTCGGGAAGTTCAGGCTGTTGTAGCAAGCCTGACGGCTTTTGATGCTCAGCTTTCACTTGCGCACAAGTCAAGCACTTTGCTACGTATGTGGCTATAGACTTTTCAAGCCTATCCACCAAAAGTTTGCCTTCAAATCCTGGTACATTTTATCAGCACCAGGATGAACGGAATATCGGGAACTGTGGGCTTCCTGAAGGATAACGTCACGAAGACCTCCATAAACAGGAACCCATATCCTTCCATTCAATCTCAGAATTCCGTCTTTGCCATAAGATAACTGCTCTTCAGTTACCCCTAGCTTTTCGTTTGGATAGTTAGCTTCTAACACAGCTTCTTTCTGTGCAGCTAACAATCGTTTATTAAGACTGTTCTTGATTTCAATGCTCTTGGCATTGATCCTTATTGGTTTCACTTTTTCTTTCCTGCTCAAGGCATCTGCGACTACATTGGCCTTGCCTGGATGGTATCTTATTTCACAGTCATAATCGTTCAGAGTTTCCATCCAACGTCGCTGCCTCATATTCAAATCTTTCTGATTGAACAGATGCTGGAGGCTTTTGTGATCAGAATAGATCATAAATTTAATGCCATACAGATAATGCCTCCAAAGCTTTAGTGCAAATACAACGGCACCCAACTCCAAGTCATCGGTGGTGTAATTCTTTTCATGCACTTTTAATTGTCGCGAAGCATAGGCAATCACCTTGCCCCTCTGCATAAGCACACAACCAATACCGGTGTGCGATGCATCACAATATACGACAAATTCTTCCATTCCGTCTGGTAATGTCAACACTGGAGCATTGCTCAGCTTTTGTTTGAGGATATCAAAAGCTTCTTGCTGCTTAGGGCCCCAATTAAACTTTATACTCTTTCTAGTTAAAGAAGTTAGGGGTGCAGCAATTCTTGAAAAATTTTCGATGAAGCGTCTGTAGTGTCCTGCTAGACCTAGGAAACTGCGAATCTCCGTAGGTGTCTTCGGCTCCTGCCAATTTATAACGGCTTCAACCTTGGCGGGATCCACCTGGATACCACGCTCATTGACTACATGTCCAAGGAATTGGACTTCTCGTAGCCAAAATTCACATTTAGAGAATTTGGCATAAAGCTTTTCCTGCTGAAGCAATTTAAGAATACATCTAAGATGTTTCTCGTGGTTAGTTTGACTTTTGGAGTAAATGAGGATGTCATCGATGAAGACAATGACGAATTTATCCAAATAAGGCTTACAAACGCGATTCATGAGATCCATGAATGCGGCAGGTGCATTAGTGAGCCCGAAAGGCATCACCAGGAACTCGAAATGGCCATATCGAGTCCTGAATGCAGTCTTGTGTACATCTTCGTCCTTGACCTTCAATTGATGGTACCCTGACCTTAGGTCAATCTTGGAAAAGTAACTCGCTCCTTGCAACTGATCGAACAGATCGTCGATCCTGGGCAAAGGATACCTATTTTTGATTGTAACTTTATTTAGCTCACGGTAATCGATGCATAGATGCATCGAACCATCTTTCTTCTTGACGAACAGGATTGGTGCTCCCCAAGGAGATGAACTTGGTCTAACAAAACCTTTGGCTAGCAGATCATCTAGCTGCGTCCTCAATTCTTTCATTTCTGTGGGTGCCAATCTATAAGGTGCTCTCGCAATAGGTGCGGCTCCTGGAATGATGTCGATACTGAACTCCACCTGCCTGTCTGGTGGCAGACCAGGCAGTTCTTCTGGGAAAACTTCAGGATAGTCGGAGATGACTGGAATGTCTTCAAACTTGGGTTTCTCCTCCCCAATAGTCACCTGTGCCATATAAATGACACATCCTTTCTTCAAACATCTGGATGCCTTTAGCATAGATACTTGTGCGGGCAATCCATGTCGAGTATCTCCCTGAATGGTAAGTGGTTCTCCAGACGGAGTCTTGATTACCACTTGCTTCTTGTTACACACGTTTTGGGCTTGGTTATGCGATAACCAATCCATACCCAATACTACGTCGAAACCAGCTAGTTTAAAGGGTAACAGGGATAAAGGAAATGAGTGATTCCTAATGGATATAACACATCCATCTAAAACAGTTGAAACTGTCCCCATAGTCCCATCAACTAGTTCTACTTCATATTTCACATTCAAGGTTTTAACGGGCAATTTTAACAATTCACAGAACTTATCATCCACAAAGGATTTATCTACTCCAGAATCAAATAACACTCTTGCGAATACATCATTGATAAGGAACATACCGGTTATGACGTCGTTCTGGATAGCCTCTTTAACATCCATCTGAAAGACCCTCGCATTGGTCTTTGTTAGTGCACTACGTCTATTGACTTCGTCTTGTATCATGTAATAGATTAGGATAGGTTAGAATATTCTGTGCACGAGGTTCGAGAAACGAAATATGGTGGTATAGCATGTAGGTCCGCTTATATGGACACTGTCCATATAAGCGAACCACACACATCACACAGGTCCGCTTATATGTGCATGACCACATAAGCGAACCATATCCACTATAAATAGGTGCATGTTTGTTTCATTTGGCACGGATCTAATTGTGTAACGAGGTGCTGCGAAATTGCTTCCAGGTTGTAAACATTGTCAAAATCAATAAAGTGAAGCATTATATTTAGTTTGAGCGTCCGATTCATCGATTCCGCCTTTGAATTAGATAAACGACTCTTCTGATTGACTCATTCAGGGTCAACGACGATCCAACAAGTGGTATCAGAGCCAAGGAGGAAGAGTTCAGCTCAAATTTGATCCGTTTTCTGTCTTCTGCACCTTCTTTTTCTATTCAGACAAGTTTCCATGGTTAAAATCGGACAAATTTTTCACAGATTGTGTATTAGTGGACAATAACAAACCCTTGAAACTTTCAGACTAAAATTCGAACTAAAAATGGACAAAACAGTCTTCGGATGTAGGTTCGTTTTTCCGGACAGTAGATAGGTTCGCTCCTGAGTACATAAGTTGACAGGTCCGCTCGTAATTCATTGATAGGTTCGCTCGAAATACAACTGGTTCGCTCGAAATAACCTATCAGGTTCGCTTATTGGGCCACATTCTAGCTAGGTTCGCTCAAAAATACATTGCTGGTCCGCTTTTAAGAACTGTTTCTGGTCCGCTTGAACAAACAACTTTAGGTTCGCTCGAAAGAACAAACCAGGTCCGCTCGAACAGAAAATACCTGGTCCGCTTTTACAGACATAATTAGGTTCGCTTGAACGAATATACCTGGTCCACTTTTTCAAACATTGTGGTTCGCTCATCTGGACAAATAAGGGTTCGCTTATTTGGTCCAACAAGGGTTCGCTCATTGGTCAACTGGTTTGGTCCGTTCATTTGTCAAATAGTTTGGTCCGCTCATTCAGTCAAGTTGATGGTCCGCTTATCTGTCCAGTAGGAGTTCCGTTTATTAGTCAAATAGGGGATTCGCTTATTTGTCAAGTCTGAGGTTCATTCGTGTTCTCACGTCATCAACATTGAAACAACTCCGCGAATTTTCGACAACGAGTCTTAGATTGGTTTCATCAACATACTGTTACATATTCAGTCTGTTTAAACTGATTGTTTGATTGTTGATTCAGGTTATTCAAGAATTTTACATTATGGCTTGTGATCATGATAAATGGTGGAGAAATGACTACGCAAGATGGGAAATCGAAAAATTCAGGGAACCATTCAAAGAAGCCCAGAGAGCCAAAACATGGAATGATGAATTAGAATGTTACATAGATCCACGGGGTAATCCAATTGTTGACCCTTCAAAAGTGGATTTCAAAGCTGTAACAGATTTGCTTCCAAGGCAGGCTACTTTCAACACACGAAGGTTATCTGATAAAACTTATCTGCCTGACTTGGAAAAGAAAATAAGAGAGGTTTGTGAAGCAAGTCTACCGAAGGTGGTAGAAATGAAGAAAAAGAAAGAAGAAGAGTTGGAAAAGATGGTTGAAGAAATGAAGGATATGGCAAAGAATGATGTAGAAGAGGAACAGAAGATGGAAGAAAAAGAGAAGAAAGAAGAAGATCAGAAAGGTGAGACTGAAAAATCATTGGTGCTGAAAGAGACTGAGGAAAATGAATCTTCTGACTTATTGAATGTTGGTTTAATTGATGAAAAGGAAAACAAGTGCAGGAATTGCATTGAAAAGTGCAAAGCCTGTACTGAAAAAGAAGAAATAATAAATGCAAAAGAAATTGAAGCAATTAAACTTGAAAATGTTTTCACAATAAAATGTAAAGAAATGATTGACAAAGAAGACATTTTGAAAACAAAAGTTGAAAAACTAACACAGAAATGTCAAGGTCTTGAAAATGATAATGAGGTTTATCGACAACTGTGTACAGCAAAGTGTGTCGATTGTGTTGAAAAAGAATCTAAATTTCAGGATTTACAAAAACAGTATGATTCTTTGAAATGGTCGAGTCAGAGAGTACAAGAAGCTTATGATACTTTGAAAAGCCAAGTCAAAAGTTTTGATCAAAGATTATCTGAAACTTTAATCACTAAAGAAATGTATGAAAGAAAGTTTAAAGAGAAGCAAATTGAATTGAACAAATGTGTTGATGAAATTGCTAATCTTAAACAAGTCTTGGCTGAAAAAGAAAAAAATTGTTACAAAACTTCAAAGTTATCATAACTCTTCGTACATTCTAGAACGCATTTTCAACATCACACCGGATGACAAAGATACTGATAATTGTAAAAAGGGTATTGGTTCAGAATTTCATCAGGTACCACCACCATTGAGAGACAATTATACTTTTTATGATGAGGAAAAGGTGGCAAAGGGTTTAACATAGCTGACCAATTACCTGAAAGTATCGATGTGATTTACACCAAAACTGATGATGCTAATGATTCAGAGGTGGTGAGTAAGATTGTTGATAGTGTTTTGAAAGATGAGTCTACAAAAGGTAAATCTGAATCACAGGATGAAGATGAAGGAAATCTTTATGATGGATATCTGAAAGACACAAAATCCAAGAAGAATTTGAATGATGATTCAAAAGGATTGGTTTATACCATGATTGGATCGGACAAACTATTCTTAGATGTTGTTTTCCCGATTCAGAATGTGATTTCAGAAAAGGTCGATAAAGTTTTCAAAATGGTTGAGATTCAAAAGTCTAAGATTTCGAAGTTTGCTGGTAGAGGTTACAAAAGTTCTTATAACAAGCCTGGTTCTAAGAAGAAAAACATGAAAGCTGGTTTGGGTTATAAGAAGAAACAAAATCAAAACAAAACTGAAATGTCAAATTTTCAGACAAAAATTAGTTTTGTTTAAGGGAAGAGTTTCACAGAAGAAGAAAAACTCAAAATTGGACATCAGTCTAATGCAGAGTTTGAGGCTATGAAAAAGAAACAACATCAGGCAAAGGATGTTTCAGAGAAAGTGTGTTTTAAATGTGATCAAATTGGACATGTTGCACGAAAGTGTCCAAATCCAAAGCCTGTTGATGTTAAAGAACAGAAATCTAAGAGTGGGAAACCAAGGTCAACCAGATTTGATTCGAGACAAACTTGGAGGTATACTACAAACAAGTTTGCCTTAAATCAAAATTGGAAATCAAACCCGAACAGGTTCAATTCTAGACAGACCTGGAACTCTCACACACCCAGATTGAGAACGACACAGAGTTGGAGAACATCTGTCGATATGACAAAACCTCAAGAGTTTTGGAAACCAAGTGTTGTTCAGAAACAAAAGATTGAAAAACAGACAAATTTTTACAAACGAGGAACACCAACAAGTCAAACATGGTCTGTTAAGAAACATGTCAATTCGGTAAAAGAAGATAAAGTTGAGGTTAAAATTGATGATGTTTTTGAGAAAAATGAAAGGAATTATCCAATATTACCTGGTCGAATTCATGTTCAATTACCTGAGTCTAAACATGCTTGGGTTGCTTTGTTCAAATAGTCAAGTTGTTGATTGTGCAGGTGCTCAATGCTGCTGAAGATTGTGAGAGTGTTAGTTGGAGGAGCCTGGCACAGCAAGATGTTGATGAACCCTGGTTTTGGTCGAACATGGGGGTTTGTATGTTGTTTTGTGTAAGATGTGTACTGTTGGATATTAAGTTTGTTTGAATAAGTGTTGATGGACTACGCCGAAACCCTCACGGCTGAACAAGCATGATTACTGTCACAGATTGAGAAACGGTTTTCTAGCTGTCAAAATCAATGGGTTGTAAATCATGGGGGTACTTGATGTTATATTTTCTGCAAAACAGAGCATGAGATGCAGAAAATGGATGGCGAGACAAAGCTATCAGTATCGGTTTGTCAAATTTCTTTAATGTTTTTGCATTTTAGGGGGAGCTATATTGTTAGAAAATACAAAAACATTAGAAAATTTGAAAAAGCCAAAACATGATAAAATTCAAAAATTTGAGTTTTGCGTAAAAAGAGGAAATGATAGTACATCAGTAGACAGTTACAGTATGCTAAAGAATTGTAAAGAATTAATAGCGTTAAACAGTCTCATTGATGATATGCCGATAGGTTTTTATACATTTAGTAGACTTTTTCGGGATATAACCCTAAAATTTCAAACTTGCTTATTTCGTGGGGAACACTACTTGGATATATAGGTAACCCCTGAAATCTCGTTTGAAAGGTCCCATATTCTGAGATACTAGGTCTTTATACTCAGTGATATCTGGGGTATTATTCCGGGACTTCTGCTGTATGGAAGTACTGACCTAGTCCCCGAATAATACTTTCTGCAAAAATGCTTGAAACATAGCATCGCCCTCAGCAAGCTGATGAAACAATAAAATTGATAGTCGCTGCTGTTGTAACTAAAAGATCCTCTAAAGGGGACACACCAAAAGTCGAGCCGTCATCTCTCTGCTGAACGGAAGTTCTGACCTGAGCTCTCACGATTTCGCATCTAACCCCTTACAGATATCATCTGTGGTATACTCACCTGTAAGACTGAATATCTGGGTTCTGGATACGGGAGTATATTCAAGAGGTGGGACACATGAATTGAACTAAGTTCTAAGACACTTAAACGGTATCCTGAATAGGTTGAAATTTGTATGAAAATTTAAGTGGATCAGTATATCGACAATCTAAGTGAATTGTTTAATTTTTAACGTGTAACTAAGCTCAATGGTGATTGTTCTCTGGAGTGAAACTCTGTCAAAATCTTGTTAGAAAGCAATAAAAGCAGTGGAATTGAAAGGACGAGCTGTTGTAACCTTGTATACTCTGTTTCCGCCTTTGTATACGAGGATGAGCTACCTTGACTGACGTTTCGGGTCATAACAACGGTCCAACAATCTTTTTCCCATCTTCAGCCTTTTTCACTATCTTCGGGCAGTTAGTCTTGATGTGCCCTTTCTCATTGCAACTATAACAAGTTGCATCCTTGAGTTTCTTGCACTCAAGAGTCCTATGCTCAGAGGACTTGCATATCCCACACGCTTTCGGTTGGGATTTCTTTTCAAACCTGCACCTTCCGAAATGGTGCTTCTGACAGACCTTGCACATGGGCTTGTCGCCCGACTGTCGATCATTCCTTTTGTTCTCTGACCCCTTCTTGTGGTCACGATTTCCCCGGTACTTCTTGCTAGACCTCCGTGAATCGTCATCTTCACGCTTCCTCTTCTCACTATCAGCATTTCTCAACGATCTCTGTCTCACTGCATCTAGTGTGAGAGACAGAGATATATCTGCCACGGATCTGAAGGTAGCAGGCCTAGAAGCCTTCACGCTAGCTTTTATTTCTGGGGCCAAACCCCCAATGAAGCGCGCGATCCGTTTGGATTCCGGTGTCACTAGGTACGGAACCAATCTCGACAGAGTGTTGAAACTCGTGAGATAAGCCTGGCAGTCCAGGTTCTTCATGACCAGCGATAGGAAATCAGACTCGATCTTTTCAACCTCGTGCTGAGGGCAGTAATTTTCCTTGATGAGAGCAATAAATTCCTCCCATGTCATACTATACAAAACAGCCTTCCCTGAGGCCTGAACCAAAGATCTCCACCACGCTAGGGCTTCACCCTTGAACGACTGTGATACAAACTTCACCACGTCTCTCTCAGCACAACCACTAATGTCCACAACTGTGTCCATTTCATCTAACCAGGTCATGCAATCTACAGCGCCCTTTTCCCCAGTGAAATCTCGGGGTTTGCAAGAAACGAAATACTTATACGTGCAACCCTTGGCGCGAGGTGCATCAGTGAATACTTTCTCCTTAGGACGGACACTGTTCTCATTGGATGAGTGCCTATCGTCGTCCTCCTTAGGCTTAGACGGAGTCGAGGGTGGTTTGCTGTGAGATTTAGAACGGGTTCTTGGCTTTGAGTGTGGTGTAGATAGGGTCCTGCTTCGAGACTCGCTGTACTCTTCATATTGACGATCTAAAGCCGTCTTCACAGCGTTGTCTACCAAAGCTTTCAACTCAGCGCCCGTTATGTGAATTTGGGCGTTATCATTTTCATCCTCCTTCGATTGACTATTAACTCCACTTGGGTCAGCCATTTCAACTTGAATCTGCTACAGAAGATAATGACAAAGTTTTATTTAGGAGTTTATTATAGAATTGTCTTTTATGGCAATTCATTAACCATGGTAAACATAGACCATATTTGGTTAATTTGTTACTCACTTTCATTTAGGATTTGAATATAACTTATCCTAATTACAAACAATATTGTTAGTGGCACAAAAGCCTAGTCACAAGGACGTTTTTATAATATAAGCCGGGATTTCAGAGAATCAAGGCATGAAGGTTTGAACCGTAGTCCTTTTACCTTTTTTGACAGGGAGTCATAGACCACAACTGCCTTTTGTCTTATATGACAATAAGTATGGCCCCGTAGGCACTACATCACTAATGGATGTTTAATAAATGATCATCTTTATTGACGATTTAACTCATGATTTTCAATTCATTAATTTGGGTTCCGGAATCCTTTGATGGGTTCGTATATAAGAATGACGCGTGCGATTTTAACGAATCACATCTGCCAAGAACGTTAACATGTTTACAGAGGTTAACAGGGAATCTGAATCTTTTAATCAGGTCTTACCATCTTGGCCGGGTCTTAATAATGACACCAGGCTAGGTTTCACCATTAAGATTCTTTATTTAGGCAGATTAATTTAAAAGGAATGATTTTTGATTTATTTCATATAATAACGTATATAATAACAAAAATGAAATTTATAACTTAACATTCCATTAATCATAATAATGATTACACACTGCCCTAAACGGGACTTTTAAATAGATAAATACCTACACAGAGGTTTATAGAAAACAAGTCTACGCAGGGACCAAATACTTAGATAGATGTCCGCACAGGGACTAAAAGATAAGTCCACGCAGGGACTGAAATGCAATTGTCCACGCAGGGACTAAACACGATAAATGTCCACGCAGGGACTAAAATACTTAGGACAAATGTCCTCGCAGGGACTTGATTGTAATAGTAAATACTATAGTACATAAAGAGACTAATGATCTCGTTTCTTCCTCCCTTTTAGTAGGTTTGCTAGGCCTTTGAGGAATCCACGATTACTTTTACGTTCTTGCTCAAAGTCTCGTTCCACTCGGTTTAGACGGTGGAGGATTTCTTCTTGCTCCGGTGGAGAAAAACGTGGCTGCTGCGACGGTTGCTGAACCGGAGGTCTAGGAGGTGCTGGATACCCATGAGCTGCGTATCCTAATCCCCAAGGATTTCCATAAGGTCCTTCGGGATGGAGAGCGTTGTAATTAGCCGCTACCACATATGGGTCGGCATCATAATTATAGTGAGTGTGAGTCGGCTGCTCAAACGGGTTGTACGCGGTGGAACCAGCGTATGCTGGTATCGGATTGTCATAGCCGAATGGTGGCGGAGGTGGTGCAACTGGTGCAGAATTCACCTCTGCAGGGTGACTTGAAGGTTCACCTAATTGTGGTTCTTCGAGCAATGGCGGGAATTGACTTGCACTCGAGTGGCGAGGGGTGCTGAAATGGAATTCCCCTCCTCGGGTGGACATCCGCGCGCCTGATCTTCTTTGCCTTGGCGGATCTGGAGGTGCTTGCTGAACTGGTGGCGGTGGAGGCGGTGGCGTAACTGCCACGAAACGCGAATCCTCGGAAGGATCCTATTGCTGTTGCTGCTGGTGAGGTGAAGAATGGTGAGAGGGTGTAAAGTACCACTCGCACTGGTTAAACCTCGCCTGAAAACTGTCGGGACCTTGATAAGGCGTTCCATGGAAGGATGACCCATCAGAGATCTCGATAGGGTGGTTGGGAGTACCCCTTGCAGGCTCGACGGGATCTGTATCCTCGTCCATATCCATCGCGTTGTCTTCGGAAAAGTGATCCTCTGGTCCTAAAGGGTTATAACCTACTGGTTCTTGGATATAATCAGCCGGGTTAAATCGGCCTTGAAAGAAAGGAGTAGGATCGCCATAGGAACGGTGCGAAGCAGATCGCTGGAGAGGTATAAACGAAGGTTGAGGGTTACTGGGCTCATTCTCCGAATTTGGTCCAAAAGAGTGACGGTATGAAGGTGTCGAACTGTGTGAGGTAGACCGTCTTGCTGGCTCAAAGAGGTTTCTTCTACGTCTCTGAGGCTCTTCGCTCCTCGTGCTGGAAGGAGCTCGCATGTTTGAAGGTCCGGCCTCGTGATCATTATGAGTAGTGATCGGCCCTTTGCCTCTTCCTCCTCTTCTAATTGCTGGTGGCATATTTCCTGCTTAACAGATTTTTAAATCACAATAAACAATAAAAGACAAACTGGAATAACAATTCGAATTTGTCCTATGTTCTTGTCTAGACTCAAGTATGTGCAATTGTGTCATTGAGATTAAACACATAAGGATAGTGTTTAATTCACTCAACGTAGGCTCTGATACCAACCCGTCACACCCCGATTTCCACGTGTATCACCGGTGGGTCCGGTGGGGGATTACCGTAACGTAGTTGGCGACAATATAGTCAAACCACACAATATATAAATGCACAGCGGAAGCATAAAGATAAACATATTTCAACTATCGAATGTAATATCCAAGTATCACAATCGTCAAAATATAATCCACAGGGGATCAAAATGAGATAGAAAAATAATTGTTCAACAGATATTGGCGTCCCAAGCTTGCGAACTCTAACGATGCCAAGGAGTGGCCAGCCTATTTCGTACAGAACCTGCATTTAATCTTTTGGGGAAAATACATCAGTTTACACTGGTAAATACATTCAACCGACACTTTTGTAAAAATGTTTAATAAAATTGATTTGAATGCACAAGGCACAAACTCTTTTTAACTTGGGATAATTTATCAATTAAATCTTGTAAAAGAATTACATGTTCACTATGCGTTCGGTCGCCCGGGTCGTGTCGGGTTTAAGGTTAATTGACACACCACATAGCATAAAACCGTGGCGGGAAAACCAACGGCTATACCTTTATAATTATGGACACATTGTCGGGTGTACGCCTACACCCGCGTGTCAAGGTCGTGTCCATTTCGTAAAATGCTGCCAAGGATATCCGGGACATGGTCATTAAGCTCCCAAAGGCGTAAAGCCAACAAAACCAATTTTTAAACGGGTCACATTGATAATACCCAACTACTAATGAGTTGGGGTCAATTGCCCGACCAAGCGGTATTTTAAATACCGTAACCCAAGCCCGTATAACGGAAAATAAGTTAAAAGTATTTAACTGAGCAAGTAATATGTCACACCCCCAAATTCCACCTGCGGATAACAACCGCTTTGAGGGCGTGACTGACCAGGATCCAGCCACCAATTATACTGAGCATTGAATTAATAGTAGAAATATTTATTATCCAAAGTAGTTAGCAACATCATAGTTTAAGTTCGATCATTAGTTTAACAAAACAGCGGAAGCATAAACCAAGTAGTTTTAAAGATAGTCCTTAGTTCAAGATAATTAAACCCAACACACGGGTTTGACGAACACTACACATCCCCAAGCAGCAGCTCCTGAGTCACTGGTTACCTGCAAAGCATGCAGTAAGGGGTCAACAATAATGCTGAGTGAGTTCACTAGTTGTCCAGTTTTAGTTTACCAAAAACTTAAGTTGTTTAGATAAAGCATTTATAATCACGTTGTGGGGAGCTACCCCATCTGTAAGCTCACTAAACTGTAGATACCGAAACTGTTGACGGAAAGTTGTTGTGCTTTCGTGCCCCGAGTCAATGTCTATCGTCATTGACCATGTTGCAAGGTCTACTAGTTCACGCCCGATCCCCCCGGTCACGGTGTGAGGTTGTCAAACCTAATAGCGCTATCAACTAATAACCCGTTCGCCCCCGGCGATTAATCGGTATTGTAAGCAGGGACTTAAAGTGATAGAGTTTCGTTTAGTCTGGCTAGTTGTGATTTATAAATAATATCCAAACGTATCTCCCCCGGAGATAGTAATTACCCATTCTGTTTTCCCCCGGAATAATGGGTCAAAAGTGTTTTTCCCAAAGTTGGTAGTTTGTTCGTGTCCCTCCGCGGGACGCATGCTTTTAGTGTGTGAACTCACCTTGGGTTGCTCGGCAGATTAGGTTACTTGTTAGACACGTTGGTCACCACGTCCTAACATGGTTACCGGTATAGGTCAGGTTTGGTGTACAAGCATTCACGTATAATCTATACACATAACTGACACGTAACATGCATACAAGTAAACAGTCATGGGGTTATTGGGCCGGCCCTAACATTTACACAAGCAAACAGTAACATGTAGTCCAGTCAACAGGCAGCCCATATTAAACACATTCTGGCCCAATAACCAAAGTGAACAGCCCAGTCGCAACAAGGTGGTCTCGAGTCGCAACCAGGAGGTCTCGGCTTGTCACGCTGTGGTTGCGAGTCGCAACCGCGTGGTCTCGAGTTGTCATGCTGTGGTTGCGAGTCGCAACCGTCGTAGTCTCGAGTCGCAATCGTGTGGTTTCGAGTTGTCATGCTATGGTTGCGAGTCGCAACCGTATGGTTGCGAGTCGCAACCGTATGGTTGCGAGTCGTAATGCTGTCCCTTTCATGTTCACGTGTAGATTCAGATACATCAGTCCGAAATGTACTATGTAATCAGGCCCAAATCAAGTAATAGCCAATAAGGTTTCACTAACACTTTTCCTAAACTGACCATTAATGAAAATAGATCAAACTTTGCCATTTTTGAAATCTTCAAACCACATTCAACAAGTTCATCCTATATTCATAAATTTCTAGGGTTTTCATGTCAAACATAACCATACATTTATGAACCAAAATCACATATTTTTAACAAGATCATGATGCAAAAACAAGAAAACATACATTTTGTGACTTTAAACATAACTCGGTTGGCCCTAATCATTCTTAAACCACTATTCCTTAGCCATTTAAACATATTATCAAGCTTTCATATATAGAGGTTTACACATATAGTCAAGCTTCACAAACCATCCTAAAAATCATGCATAATACTACTAACCAAGCATTTTCTAGTTCATTCAACACAACATAAATCTTATTCACATAATAATCACTAACCGGTTGTGAAGAAGGAGCCGAAAACAAAGAGAAAGGAACCGAGAAGATGGAGTGTCCGAGTGATGATCTTGACCGAGTTTCTTGTCCGAGATCCTTGAGCTTGAACCGAAAGTTGGGAGAGAAAGGATTGTTGTTTGGGGTTTTCTAATTGAGAGAGAATAGAAGTGTTTGTGTGTGTAAAATGAAGGAAGTGGGGGAAAGGTGGGATTTTATACAAGGTTCAAAATAGGCTAAGGGGTTTCGGCCCAAACCGGTTACGGCCCAAGAGGCCCACTCGAGACCGAGTGGCCCACTCGCAACCAAGTGGTTGCGAGTTGTGGTCTCGACTCACATACATATATATATATATATATATATATAATACATACATACAACACATACCATGCACAAAGATCACGTTTTCATTTAATAACATATATATACATAAAAATATTACAAGGCGTTCGTTCGGAAAAACCTAGAGTGTCACATTATCCCCAAGTTTTAAGAACTTTCGTCCCGAAAGTTAAGGCAGCCACTGCCAAGCTAGCGTGTTTCAACGGGGTGTCACATCATCCCCCCGTTAGTTTGGAATTTCGTCCCGAAATTCGGTTGTAGCTTCAGTGCTGGGGTTTTCGTTTGGGAACAACTGGGGATACTTGGACTTCATCTGGTCTTCCCGCTCCCAGGTAAACTCTGGGCCACGTCGTGAGTTCCAACGAACTCGCACGAGAGGTATATGGCTACGTTTGAGGGTTTTGATCTCTCGATCCGTGATCTCAATCGGTTCCTCAGTAAAGTGTAGCTGTTCATCAATGGTTAGTTCCTTGAAAGGAATTACGAGTGTTTCATCCGACAGACACTTCTTCAGATTAGACACGTGAAAGACATTGTGCACTGCACTCAGCTCTGCAGGCAGGTTCAATCTATAAGCAACCTTACCGATTTTCTCGGTAATTTCGAATGGTCCAACATATCGTGGATTCAGCTTGCCTCGTTTACCGAAACGAACCTCACCCTTCCAGGGTGAGACTTTAAGTAGAACCCGGTCCCCGACCTGGAATTCTAGCGGTTTCCTACGCTTATCAGCGTAGCTTTTCTGACGGTCACGAGCTGCCGCCATGCGTTGCCTGATCTGGGCAATCTTTTCCGTTGTGTCTACCACCAGTTCTGGGCCTGTGAGTTGACTGTCACCGACTTCCGCCCAGCAAAGAGGTGATCGGCATTTACGACCGTACAATGCCTCAAAAGGTGCCGCCTGAATGCTAGTGTGGTAGCTGTTATTGTAGGAGAATTCCACCAGCGGTAGATGCTTCTCCCAGTTCTTGCCAAAATCGATCACACATGCCCTAAGCATGTCTTCCAGGGTTTGGATGGTGCGTTCAGACTGCCCATCCGTTTGTGGGTGGTAAGCGGTGCTCATGTCCAAACGTGAGCCAAAGGATTTGTGCATGGCTTGCCACAACTCGGAAGTAAAACGAGCGTCTCGGTCGGAAATAATAGAAGTTGGCACCCCGTGTCTCGAGACTACTTCCTTTAAATAGATTTCTGCCAAGGTAGAAAACTTGTCTGTTTCCTTAATGGCCAGAAAGTGTGCAGACTTAGTCAATCGATCTACTATCACCCAAATAGTATCATTCCCGCGTTGGGATCTAGGTAGCCCCGTAACAAAATCCATGGAAATTTGCTCCCATTTCCACTTCGGGATTTCCGGTTGCTGGAGTAGGCCTGCTGGTTTCTGATACTCAGTCTTGACTCTTGCGCAGGTCAAACATTTGCTAACGTATGCTGCTATGTGGGCTTTCATGCCAGGCCACCAGTAAGTGGTCCTTAAGTCGTAGTACATCTTATCTGAACCAGGATGTACTGAATAACGGGACTTATGGGCTTCGTCCATCACAAGCTCTCGTAGATCTCCGTAAAGTGGAACCCAAATGCGCCCTGCCACATAGTAAGCGCCGTCTTCTTTTTGTTCTAGTCGTTGTCTCGATCCTCGCAGGGACTCAGCCCTGATGTTTTCCGGTTTCAGAGCTTCAATCTGAGCATTTCGAATCTGGGTAGGGAGATTAGACTGGATGGTAAGTTGTAATGCTCGCACGCGCTTGGGCGTAGTGTCTTTTCGGCTGAGGGCGTCTGCCACGACATTGGCCTTGCCCGGATGGTACTTTATGGCGCATTCATAATCATTCAAAAGTTCGACCCATCTACGTTGTCGCATGTTTAATTCCTTTTGCTTGAAGATATGCTCGAGACTCCTGTGATCGGTGTAAATGGTGCACTTGGTACCGTACAGGTAATGTCTCCATATCTTAAGCGCAAAGATCACTGCTCCAAGTTCCAAGTCGTGCGTAGTGTAGTTCCTTTCGTGCGTCTTAAGTTGTCGAGAGGCGTAAGCAATAACTTTGTCGCGTTGCATTAACACGCAACCGAGCCCATGGATGGATGCATCGCAGTAAACCACAAAGTCGTCAGTGCCTTCAGGCAACGAGAGAATAGGAGCACTACAGAGGTTATCCTTTAGTTTCTGAAATGCGGTTTCCTGAGCTTCACCCCATTTATAAACCATACCTTTCTGAGTAAGAGCCGTGAGAGGCTGAGCGATCTTTGAGAATCCCATGATAAATCTTCGATAGTACCCTGCTAGTCCCAAGAATTGGCGGACTTCAGTCGGAGTCTTAGGGGTAGGCCAATTCTTTATAGAGTCGATCTTTGCAGGGTCGACGTGGATTCCATCCTTGTTAACCACGTGCCCAAGGAAATGGACTTCTCGAAGCCAGAAGTCGCATTTCGATAACTTGGCATACAGTTGCTCATTGCGAAGGAGTTCGAGGATAAGGCGTAGGTGCTGTTCATGCTCTTCTTGACTTTTTGAGTAGATCAGGATGTCGTCGATAAACACGATCACGAATTTGTCGAGGTAAGGTTTGCACACTCGGTTCATGAGATCCATGAATACCGCAGGCGCGTTGGTCATTCCAAAGGGCATAACGAGGAATTCATAATGACCATAACGAGTTCTGAATGCAGTTTTGGAGATGTCTTCATTACGGACCCTTAGCTGATGATAACCCGATCGCAGGTCAATCTTAGAATAGTAGCTCGATCCTTGCAACTGATCGAATAGGTCGTCGATTCGCGGGAGAGGGTAACGATTCTTGATGGTAACCTTGTTCAGCTCACGATAGTCAATGCACATTCGGAACGTGCCATCCTTCTTTTTAACAAAGAGTACCGGTGCTCCCCAGGGTGATGAACTAGGGCGGATAAACCCTTTATCCAATAGTTCCTGTAGTTGAGTAGAGAGTTCCTTCAATTCTGCGGGGGCTAGTCGATAAGGTGCACGAGCTATTGGCGCTGCTCCGGGAGCTAGCTCGATTTGGAATTCGACCTGACGGTGGGGAGGGAGTCCAGGTAATTCTTCAGGAAATACCTCGGGGTAGTCACGCACTACTGGAAAATCTTCAATCCTCTTTTCCTTTTCCTGAGTGTTGGTGACAAGTGCTAAGATAGCGGTGTGCCCTTTTCGTAAACACTTCTGGGCTTTCAAGAACGAGATAACGCCGGAGATTTCTCCACCTTTGCCACCTTGTACAATAAGAGGTTTGCCAGAACGGAGGGGAATACGGACTGCTTTCTCTTGACAGAGGATCTCAGCGCGATGCTTGGATAACCAATCCATGCCGATAACGACGTCGAAGCTTCCAAGAGTAACAGGGAAAAGATCGATACTAAATGTCTGACCAGACAGCACTAGTTTGCAGCCTTTGACAACATGTGAGGCCTCGATGTTTCTACCATTAGCTAACTCGACGATATGATGAGAACTTAGTAACGAAAGCGGACGCTTAAGCTTCTTACTAATACGTAGGGACACATAACTAGCATCGGCTCCAGAATCAAATAATACAGAAACATAACGATCATCGAGTAGGAACTTACCCGCCACGACATTGGGTCATTCCTTGCTTCTCCAGCTCCAATCACAAAAGCCCTTCCTCTAGCACCATTCCCAGCATTGTTGTTCTGATCGTTGTTTCCAGCTCCCTGATTGTTGTTGCGGAAAATAAGTTAAAAGTATTTAACTGAGCAAGTAATATGTCACACCCCCAAATTCCACTTGCGGATAACAACCGCTTTGAGGGCGTGACTGACCAGGATCCAGCCACCAATTATACTGAGCATTGAATTAATAGTAGAAATATTTATTATCCAAAGTAGTTAGCAACATCATAGTTTAAGTTCGATCATTAGTTTAACAAAACAGCGGAAGCATAAACCAAGTAGTTTTAAAGATAGTCCTTAGTTCAAGATAATTAAACCCAACACACGGGTTTGACGAACACTACACATCCCCAAGCAGCAGCTCCTGAGTCACTGGTTACCTGCAAAGCATGCAGTAAGGGGTCAACAATAATGCTGAGTGAGTTCACTAGTTGTCCAGTTTTAGTTTACCAAAAACTTAAGTTGTTTAGATAAAGCATTTATAATCACGTTGTGGGGAGCTACCCCATCTGTAAGCTCACTAAACTGTAGATACCGAAACTGTTGACGGAAAGTTGTTGTGCTTTCGTGCCCCGAGTCAATGTCTATCGTCATTGACCATGTTGCAAGGTCTACTAGTTCACGCCCGATCCCCCCGGTCACGGTGTGAGGTTGTCAAACCTAATAGCGCTATCAACTAATAACCCGTTCGCCCCCGGCGATTAATCGGTATTGTAAGCAGGGACTTAAAGTGATAGAGTTTCGTTTAGTCTGGCTAGTTGTGATTTATAAATAATATCCAAACGTATCTCCCCCGGAGATAGTAATTACCCATTCTGTTTTCCCCCGGAATAATGGGTCAAAAGTGTTTTTCCCAAAGTTGGTAGTTTGTTCGTGTCCCTCCGCGGGACACATGCTTTTAGTGTGTGAACTCACCTTGGGTTGCTCGGCAGATTAGGTTACTTGTTAGACACGTTGGTCACCACGTCCTAACATGGTTACCGGTATAGGTCAGGTTTGGTGTACAAGCATTCACGTATAATCTATACACATAACTGACACGTAACATGCATACAAGTAAACAGTCATGGGGTTATTGGGCCGGCCCTAACATTTACACAAGCAAACAGTAACATGTAGTCCAGTCAACAGGCAGCCCATATTAAACACATTCTGGCCCAATAACCAAAGTGAACAGCCCAGTCGCAACAAGGTGGTCTCGAGTCGCAACCAGGAGGTCTCGGCTTGTCACGCTGTGGTTGCGAGTCGCAACCGCGTGGTCTCGAGTTGTCATGCTGTGGTTGCGAGTCGCAACCGTCGTAGTCTCGAGTCGCAATCGTGTGGTTTCGAGTTGTCATGCTATGGTTGCGAGTCGCAACCGTATGGTTGCGAGTCGTAATGCTGTCGATAGAGTTTCGTTTAGTCTGGCTAGTTGTGATTTATAAATAATATCCAAACGTATCTCCCCCGGAGATAGTAATTACCCATTCTGTTTTCCCCCGGAATAATGGGTCAAAAGTGTTTTTCCCAAAGTTGGTAGTTTGTTCGTGTCCCTCCGCGGGACGCATGCTTTTAGTGTGTGAACTCACCTTGGGTTGCTCGGCAGATTAGGTTACTTGTTAGACACGTTGGTCACCACGTCCTAACATGGTTACCGGTATAGGTCAGGTTTGGTGTACAAGCATTCACGTATAATCTATACACATAACTGACACGTAACATGCATACAAGTAAACAGTCATGGGGTTATTGGGCCGGCCCTAACATTTACACAAGCAAACAGTAACATGTAGTCCAGTCAACAGGCAGCCCATATTAAACACATTCTGGCCCAATAACCAAAGTGAACAGCCCAGTCGCAACAAGGTGGTCTCGAGTCGCAACCAGGAGGTCTCGGCTTGTCACGTTGTGGTTGCGAGTCGCAACCGCGTGGTCTCGAGTTGTCATGCTGTGGTTGCGAGTCGCAACCGTCGTAGTCTCGAGTCGCAATCGTGTGGTTTCGAGTTGTCATGCTATGGTTGCGAGTCGCAACCGTATGGTTGCGAGTCGTAATGCTGTCCCTTTCATGTTCACGTGTAGATTCAGATACATCAGTCCGAAATGTACTATGTAATCAGGCCCAAATCAAGTAATAGCCAATAAGGTTTCACTAACACTTTTCCTAAACTGACCATTAATGAAAATAGATCAAACTTTGCCATTTTTGAAATCTTCAAACCACATTCAACAAGTTCATCCTATATTCATAAATTTCTAGGGTTTTCATGTCAAACATAACCATACATTTATGAACCAAAATCACATATTTTTAACAAGATCATGATGCAAAAACAAGAAAACATACATTTTGTGACTTTAAACATAACTCGGTTGGCCCTAATCATTCTTAAACCACTATTCCTTAGCCATTTAAACATATTATCAAGCTTTCATATATAGAGGTTTACACATATAGTCAAGCTTCACAAACCATCCTAAAAATCATGCATAATACTACTAACCAAGCATTTTCTAGTTCATTCAACACAACATAAATCCTATTCACATAATAATCACTAACCGGTTGTGAAGAAGGAGCCGAAAACAAAGAGAAAGGAACCGAGAAGATGGAGTGTCCGTGTGATGATCTTGACCGAGTTTCTTGTCCGAGATCCTTGAGCTTGAACCGAAAGTTGGGAGAGAAAGGATTGTTGTTTGGGGTTTTCTAATTGAGAGAGAATAGAAGTGTTTGTGTGTGTAAAATGAAGGAAGTGGGGGAAAGGTGGGATTTTATACAAGGTTCAAAATAGGCTAAGGGGTTTCGGCCCAAACCGGTTACGGCCCAAGAGGCCCACTCGAGACTGAGTGGCCCACTCGCAACCAAGTGGTTGCGAGTTGTGGTCTCGACTCACATACATATATATATATAATACATACATACAACACATACCATGCACAAAGATCACGTTTTCATTTAATAACATATATATACATAAAAATATTACAAGGCGTTCGTTCGGAAAAACCTAGAGTGTCACATAATAACCTCAATCAAACAAATGCAAGTATCTTTTACTGGTTTCCTATTTTGGAACGAGGGTTTAAATTAACCTATTAGAATCCTAACGGGTCTTTAATTTAGCCTTAGCTTAGACCAGTCAGTTTAAAAGGATATATACGGTTTAATCGCGTGAAAGGCGAAAACCGGGAATGGAATGTGGTTTGGACCCTACAAGTTTGAAGACTTGTTTTATATGGGTATGATAACAACACTCTGGATTTTGAAGTATAAACGATAGGGTTTGACCCGTTTCGGCTAGTTTATGTAAACTAGTTACATAACCCTAACCGCGCGCGCAAAAGGCGTAACGGGGAATCGTAAGAGTCCTACACAGGTTTCCTAAGTTAATATGCTCTAAAGAAGTTGTGGTATCAGTAGGATACCTTCCATAATGCCCGTAATGAGTTAAATTTCAATATACGCCCCGTAGGGGTATTTTGGTCATTTTAAATGAGGTTCCCGAGTTCTACAGGAAATCTGAGTTTTCCGAACAGTTTATAAATTTCAAAATACTTAATTTATTATTTAAAATCAGTAGCAACTGGAATCGGGTCAAAAGACCATGTAGAACTCAAGTTATGTCCAAAAAGGGTATATTCGGTATTTACCGAACCGGTGCCATAACCGCAGGTTATGAGCAGGTTAAAAATAGTTAAAAATCTCAAAATATTATTTTACATCAGTGTGTAAAAGGTTTGGTGTCTAAATTTGGGTTTAGATAGGCTTTATGCTAATTGCGCCGTTAAATTACTAAAGTTTCCGTAATTGCGCTAATTAGCATAACTCCTATTCTAGACCTCGGATTGATGTGAAATTTTAGGGACATGCTTAGAAATCAGTAACTAAGGTCATTGTCCTTTCACATGTCCATAATTCTCATTTTAAAGTAAAAAGGGCGTTATGGTCAACTTTTAGGCGTTTAATAGAAATGTGTAAAAGACTCGGACAAACAACGAACCGGTCACAGAGGGTTATACCATCATGTAACCTGGTCCTAAGAGAGTCCTATGGCATATCTAAAACATACCATAACGGGTCAAAACTAAAGTCAAAGCGAAAGTCAAAGCTTTGCGACTTTCGGTTCTGAACCGGGTCAAAATAGTAAATGGCCGGACCAAACATGTCACAGCCTCCGATCCCTATTTCCCGGGAACGGGCGGCCGTGAGCCAGTCTCGGTGGTATCATATTTATTTATCCAATTTGGCAGCGGAAATTTTCATCAGGACCGTAGTTAGGAAATATTTTAATCAGAGTAAACCACCATGTTTTATAACATTAAACATATGGGTAAAAACCCAAGTTTTCAATACACATGTTTCATAGGAATAAATCCTATTTATTTAATAAAAACATCCATTTTATTCTTAGGTAACTTTATTGCCACTTTTCCAAGCCTTCAGTGCTGTCCAGCTGGCTTCTATTTGGCTTTCACATATTGTTACCTGAAACGCGTTTTAAAAACATTTTGTCAATGGGAAATACTGGTGAGTGAATCCCAGTTTGATCAAGTTTAAATAAAAATTCACAGTGAACAGTATTGAGGGCGTATCCGCAATTACATTTGTTTCCAAGTTATATCAATTACCACCACACGGTAATGTCGTTCCGACTTATGGTCATGTTACTCCTTTACCAGGTGGTAACAAATTTTGTATACAAAACCCCAAATTTACCGACTGTAATTGTATTCTTACAAATACTCAATAACTGTTATTCGCATGGAAATTTAAGGTTTTGTAAAAACAGTTAACAAAAAGTGGATCAACTCACATTGCTGTCTTAGGTGATTCTTTAGGGTTTCCTGGTGAATATCTATAATTTACACAAATGCACGTGTGTTAGTATAATAACCCATTTTAACATTAGTAATACCCTCCCCGAGACGGCATTCCAACGACTACGTCGGGCAGAACCACGACAGCCGTTACGGAACCCTAGATCAATCGGGCAGCGTATCTAATACGTCTCCAGGGGTTATAATACTTACATCGTAGCAGAACCTCGCTAATTTAGGGGGTATAATGCCCGGGTATAATAACACTACTACAGAAATTGTGATTGAGAATCGAAAATTGAACGAGCAGACTGAAGGCCCGTTGCCTTCTATTTATAGTTGTGAAATCTGGTTCCCACGCGGCCCGCGTGACATTTGGGCAGGGCCTACGCGGCCCGCGTCAATCTCGGTCAACGGACTAGCTTGTCCGGCTCACACACTAGGTTCGACACGCGCTGGACACGTGGCGGCTCCGGGTCATGCCACCATTTAGGACGCGCGCGGCCCGCATCAACTAAACCGAACATGTACGCGGCCCGCTTGGGCTTATGGTTTTGGCGATATACTGGTACACACTCGCGCGGCCCGCTTTAACTTGAGGTGAGGCCCTACGCGGCCCGCCTCAACTTAATAATTATTGTTTTTATTTATTTTATATAGTATAATCTATCTTGGGGCTCGGTTTTCACATACGGGGTGCATATAAAGACACATTGAGATTTTTTAAAATATATTAGGGTGTCGGAAATATTATGAGGATGTCTGTTTTACCGAGGGTTGTTATAAAACAAGCTTAGACTAGTTAATATACTTATTATCATGTTATATGAGTGTCAAAACAGGTTACACGCCATCTACATTACTGATTATGCATAAAATCGGAATTTAGAATTCTGTTGACTTTTTCTAAGCAAGTTTGACTCGACATTCGGACTAGTTAGAGTGGGAATCAGAGGGTGCCCTTTTAAGGGTTTAAAGCCCACATAATTACCAATAAATAACTACCTTTGATTCGGCTAATCACTGGACCATTTGTGATTAACCGTTAAGTCAACCATTAATTACGACGGTTTGACTTTTAAGCAATAACTAACCAAAAACTCAACTAAGAAAGGTTAAGGGTGCTTACCAAAGTCCTATGCACGACTAGGGATGGCTTGGTTCTGTTTTGGAGCTCCAGAAATGATTAGAAGTGCAAGAGAAAGGTGTGAAGAACTTGTTGTACATGAAGGCCTTTATATAGTGTTCATAAGGCACTAGATTGTTGACAACCAAGTCTACCCATGCTCATTGATCATCAACAAGTGTCCCTAAGGGCCCTAAAGCATGTATTGGGCGCCCATGCTGCAGCATTAATGGATCTAAGTCGGTTAGAGTGGAAAAGCAAGCATGGAGCAAAAGAAAAACGACCAGACAGGCCCTCGCGTGACGCGAAGGACCCCCCCTTGGGCCTCGCGTCGCGCGACCCCCTTCTGCACCAGATCTTCAATTTTTGATTTTTACGATTTGATCCTTGGCTCTTCAAACTCTGATTGGCCATCATTTTCTTGCATATTGAGCCTTCAAAATTGACGTTTAGGGGCTTCAAGACTTATACCCATTTCGTTAAGTCCCCGGTTAACTTTATTGTTACCCGAAAAGTCCTAACTTTCAACGTTGACGTTTTAATCCCTCGCATACGAATTTGATCACAACTTGCTCATACGATAACGAAACTTTATGAAATTTTTGTCGAGTATTCTAGTGAGCATAATTAACCGTTACAAAGCTTCGGGTTTGTCAAAAGGTCACTCAGAGGTATAACTTAAACATGTTGACACATTTGACCCCTGTAGTTTGAAATTCCTCACTTTCTTCCATATTTCGTTCCGTACGATCCATGATTCGTTCGTTTGAAGGTACGAGCATCATTTAGGGTTACCGTACAGTATATTTATCCCTTGTTGACATTTTAAACCCTCGAATTTGCATACTTTCAATGTTTGTCAACTTTAGTCCTTTATTTAGTATTTAACACCACGTGTAAACCTAAGACACGTGTCAATACATTATTGGATGCAAAATTTTGAGGTGTTACACTAGATGACCTCCTGAGTGGATTATCAGGTTCAGTGTTGTCTTGGTTATGAGCGTTTGATGTGCCTTCGTCATGAGGTATAATGGGTTCTGATTGTGGAGGTGAATTTGGAGTTGGTGCAGTAGCTTCAGGTACAGTAGTTGCATTGGGTACAAGAGGAGTAATCGGAGTAATGGTAAGCGACGAATCTCTCCCCCCGCATCTTGTACTTCTTGCAATTCTTCGTAAGGGTTGGTACTGCTCCCACTGACCTTGAAATCCTCCAGGAACGCAGCACGCTTGGTTTCAACAATACGGGTGACATGGGAAGGACAATAGAAACGATAACCCTTTGAATTATCAGGATACCCGATAAAGAAACAGGTAACTGTTTTAGGGTCAAGTTTCCTTAAGAAAGGATTGTAAAGTTTTGCTTCAGCAATGCAGCCCCATACTTTCATATATTTAAGACTCGGTTTCCTTTCTGTCCAAAGTTCATAAGGAGTTTTAGGGACAGACTTAGAAGGAACTCTATTGAGTATATGAACAGCTGCTTTTAACGCTTCAGTCCAGAGGAATAATGGTAAATTAGTGTTGGCTAACATACTGCGCACCATGTTCATAAGGGTACGGTTTCTTCTTTCAGCGACACCGTTCTGTTGAGGTGTACCAGGCATGGTGTATTGGTTTACAATCCCCTGGCCTTTACAAAACTCATAAAATTGACCAGGAGCTTGACCCACATCAGTATGTCTTCCATAATATTCACCGCCTCTATCTGATCTCACAACTTTAATCTGATGATCTAATTGCTTTTCAACTTCAGCCTTATAATCTTTAAAAGTTGCAAGAGATTCAGATTTCTTCTTAATAAGATACAAGTACATGTAACGAGAATAATCATCAATGAAAGTGATAAATGAAGTATGTCCTGTTATGCCAGCGATTTGGTAGGGACCACTAATGTCAGTGTGAATGAGTTCTAATAAATTAGAGCTCCTAGTGGCACCTTTCTTATTCGCTAATGTCAATTTACCTTTAAGACATTTGACACATGTTCCAAAATCAGAGAAATCTAGAGGAGCTAAGACTTCATCCTTTACTAGACGATTTAATCGTTCTTTTGAAATGTGGCCTAAACGCTGATGCCACAACATGGATGAAGTCTCTAAGTCTCATTTCTCTTCCATCTTTGTGAGTGATTCATTAATGTTATATGATAACAAAGATTTGGAAAAGCCATCATCTAGTTCTAATCTATAGAGATCACCATCCAGAACACCAGTACCATAAAGAACAGAATCATAGAGGATAGAGAGTTTGCGATGACCATGGGAAACAATAAAACCGTCCATGTCTAACTTTGGTCCTGATACAAGGTTCCGAGTTACCTCAGGAACATATAAGGTATCATAAAGTTTAATACATAAACCAGTTTTCATAACTAATTGTAATGTTCCAATGGCCTTCACTTCTAATTCTCGATCATCCCCAACCTTAAGCGTTCTTTGGTTTCTTTCCAGCTTCCGGATTAAAAGGAATCCCTGAGTTGAATTGGTAACATGAACCATAGAACCAGAATCAAACCACCAAGAATTAGCAGGAACACTTAAATTATAGGACTCAAGTATCATAAAATAATCGTTACCTTTCATAGCCAGCCACTCCTTAAAGTCAGGGCGTTCCTTCTGCATGTGTCCTGTCTTTTTACAGAACTTGCAGCGGATACTGCCTAAGGAGTTCTTAGAGCTGGAAGGTGCACTTGTATTAGGATTAGGCCTTTGGACTTTTGAAGCATCCTTCCTCTGATGATTGTTCTTCCTTTTCTTAGAGTTGGAGGTAGTGAAGTTGGCAACATCAGTAGTGCGATCCATCCTCATGCGCTCTTCCTCCTGTACGCACATGGCGACCAGCTCACTCATCGTCCATTTTTCCTTTTGAGTGTTGTAATTGATCTTAAATGCTTCAAAGGACGAAGGAAGCAAAGTGATGATAAAATGAACGAGGAAACCATCACTGATTTCCATTTCCAGCCCCTTCAGCTTATTGGCCATGTCATTCATCATCATGATGTGCTTGCGAATGCCGTTCCTCCCATCATACTTAGTTGTCACCAGCTTGAGGATAAGGGTACTAGCGTGTGCTTTAGACGTCCCTTTGAACTGCGCCTCCACATGTTCCAAGTAGGTTTTAGCATCTTCAGAATCAGGAATAGCTCCCCTGATTGCATTGCTTATGGACTGCTTCATAAACATGAGAGACATGCAGTTACACCTAGTCCACTTTTCATGAGTTAACTGCTGATGTGTGTAAAATGCAACATATAAATTACATCAAACAAGGCATAAAACTAACCCTTTTTAAGTACTAATGTTGGAAAAAGAGTGTTTTTGTCTTCCTATTGTATTTTCAGGATGAAATGAGCTCAGATTCACAAAAGAAGCAAAAAGACAGCTAATTCTAACATAAATACAAGAAAAGGAGCAAAAGTAGATTGCCCGAACCCTCAACGGCATCCTCCCAAGCAAAGAAGAGAAAACAGAAGCCTGAACACGCCCCGTGCTCAGCCAGCACGGGGCCGTGCCCAAGAAGCAGCTGAAAAGACAAACCTGTAGAAGCTTCTATTGCCCACCACGGGGCCGTGTCCAGTGAGCACGGGGGCATGTCGAAAGTACTGCAGGCGCATTAATTGTAATTGCGAATTACAATTAATGAGGAGAGAGATTGTCAGACGGGCACGGGGCCGTGCCCAGCGGACACGGGGCCGTGCCCAGCCTTCTGTTCAGCCTATAAATAAGAGTGCTTGGCCTCATTTCAACTCATCCCTTGGCACACCACCTCTCTCACACTTCATCCACCACCCACCACCACCATAACACCATCATCCATTGTCCATCGTAGAGTGTGTGAGTCGTCTCGGGATCCAAGATTGATCGTAAGAGTTCTTGACAATAAAGGCCATGTTTGCCTAAGTCTCTTACATCACTTGGTGAAGACAAGTGTTTAGTATAACACTTTTTATTTTTAATCTTTTGCACTTTTTATTTGATTTTGTATTAATGACTTTAATAACTAGTTACTTATGTTGAAGGTGATCTTTCCTTATCGTTTGTCCGTGGTGTCTTGGCATTATTTTACTGTCTATATAAAATAAAAGATTTTCACCATTCATATCTCCACGGTCTATATGGAGGTATGTTGGCTACCTGGTCGGGGGTTAAGGGAAAGGTTTGGTAAGGGTCTTGCCCTTGTTCAGCGTTTAGAGGTCCTGCAAGGGACCTGAGTCAAATTTAGTAGGATCTCCTTCAATGCCCATAGGTATTGGATGGCGGGGATCCAAACTCTTTGACCCCCTCATAAGTTAACTACTATTAATTCTATAACCCGGCTATTTAGGACTGTATCCCTGCTGACTCAGACTACTTAGTCGAGGGTAACGTCACCGCCAAAAGCGGGGCCTACCATAATTTGCATTAATAACTTAATTCATTATCTTCCAATAATCCAACCTTTTAGGATTGTATCCTTGCTGACTCAAACTACTGGGTTGAGGGTGACGTCGCCTTCAAAAGAGGGGCCTACTACAATAGCTAAGATAATCTCTTAAACAAGTGCAAAAGTGCGAAAATAATCAAAGGTTATACTAATACACGAGTCGGATCCAAGTGATTCATCTTGTCTATCTGTTTTTATTTTATTTTTATTTTTCAGCATTTAGTTAGTTTTTATTTTCTTAGTTTAAAACCTTTTCTAACATTTTGATTTGATTAGACGTTGAGGATAAACCGGTACTAAAAGCTCTTGTGTCCTTAGACGACCTCAGTATCTTACCAACACTATACTACGCTCACGATGGGTGCACTTGCCCATATGTGTGTTTAGTGTTAGTAAATATCGTGTTTTATAAATTTAAAACTTGGCTAAAGGTGTAAAAAAGGGCTTAATTATATTCTAAAAATATATTACATACACACGCATCAAGTTTTTGGCGCCGCTGCCGGGGACACAAGGATTTTAAGAAAGTTAGGAATCAACGGCCTAATCATATTTTTATTTTTCTTTTTAATTTTTTAGGATTTTCTTAGTTTTTCAGCTTCTGCAGAGCTCAGCACGGGTCGTGCCCGCTGAACACGCCCCCGTGCTCAATCATTGGAACTGGCAATCCTGTTTTAAGTCAGACAGTAAGCTGAACACGGGGCTGTGCTCACTCAACACGCCCCCGTGCCCAAGATTCTCTTACTGAAAACAGAACCGTTAGATCCTGGCGGTTGGTAATTTCTGACACAAACATGAGTGATAGTAATTCTTTTTACTTTCGGCACTCTTATGGTATGTGGTGTCAATTATGTGGAGGCGAACATGAAGAATTAAAATGTTATTTTCTAAATTATAGGCCCCACTATATAGACCCACCAATTCCTTATAACCTTAAGAGGGGCGAAAGTAAAAATAAGCACTATCTCTCGCTCGAATGCGCCCAGCCAGATATTCTAGGGGAAATGCTCCTTGATGAGTTATTTCAACTAGAAGAACTAATTCTGAATTGGTCAAAAGAACTTAGGAAGGATTTTATTGATCCGCCCCAAGACGACGACCATGAGGAAATGTTGGAACCGCATTCCGACAACCTCGTTGCTCCCAAAAATACCTTCATACCTAGAAAAGACTTGGACGATAGTCGTCCCTGTGCCGATTGTGCCGTGAAGGACTCTCCATCGACTTCGTTCGATGCATACATAGACCTGAGCGATTCGGCATACACCTTCTTTAACGAGAGCCCGGGAAAGGGTTGGACTTGTCCACCTAGAATGAAAATAGGAATTACCCTCACCGACAACCTCTTGCGTTCTCGCCTTAGTATAGGACAATTAAGGTATCTTAGGCACTTTGGGGTTGTTCCAACTAATCAAGAGCCACCCGATACAGGTAAGCTCCTTAAAAAAACAGACAACTTCATAAAAAGATCCCTCGACACAGGGCCGTGTCCAGCCAACACGCCCCCGTGTTCACCAAAAGATTCCCTTCTGATCAGTACATCAGAATACGGACAAACTGTGTCAGAATTTCACCTGCACACGGGGCCGTGTCCAACGGGCACGGGGCCGTGTCCAGGATGCTGTCGTTTTCTATAAATGCAGCCAAGAATTCTGCACATTTGGACCAACTTGGGACAGAGATTTGAAGGAATCTTCTCTCAAACTATCCTAGGTAAGTCTAAAAGAAGGTTCCAACAACCCATCTTGTCCTTTCCTCTTCTAGCCATTTCCTTCTTCTTCATCTTTCTCCAAGAACTACCATTAAAAGTTTGAATTCTTCAACCTTTGTGGTAGGAAGCAATGAGTTTTGTTCAAGGAATCTTGGTAAAAACATGTTATGTAACATTGTTTAAAGTTATTAATATCCAAGAAGCCTACATAAATTCAGAAAATAACTTAAAACTTCAAGATTCCTTGCTTCAAAATTCTGCAGAAAAATGAACACGGGGCCGTGCTCAATAAGCACGGGGCCGTGTCCAGATACTGTTTCATCAAATAAACTGTTTTTCAGTTTATTTTTCGTAGAATGTCAAGTGAAAACAGCGAAACATCATCCGTACATTCATCAAACAGCCGAAGAGGAAGGAGGCCCTCCGTTGAAGCTACACTTGTGCACTATGTGATAGCATTAAGGGAGGCTCTCGACGAAATGACGTCAGTAGAGGAGGTCCTAATTGACCGTATTAACGATCTTACGGTGGGGCTCGAAAGCAGCTTCCAAGAAATTAACCTCTTGCACCAAAGGTTAAATATTCTTGTAGCACCCCCGATGGAACCAGTCCTTCCACAACAGGATTGGAACTTGGCACTCGGGGTTAACAACCCTACCGGGTGGGAAGACTTTCCAGCAGAACCTCCCATGGAACACCCACAAGAGATTCCAGCTGAAATCAAAACTCCTCAAACTAATGCAAATGAGCCCTCCTTTCTCCTTCCAAGGGAGGTGGAGGAGTGGCTCGCCGACATGTGAGGAGGGCCACACCCGGAAGAAGGAGTTTCAAAAAGCCTTATCTAACCAAGATTAGTAGCTTCTTGGAAATTTTGCTAATTAAAATAAGACATAGGGCTAGAACTCCATGGTTTAATATTTATGTATTTTCATCTTTAGTTTTTATGAAATATCTCTCTATGTTTGCAATGAAATGATGGTTTCTAAAGGTTTGACGGTTTATAATAAATAAAACACACTCGTGGTGGTAATGGATGAAAAAGGGAACGAGAAAAATGGCCCCATGCACAAAGAACGAAGCAACCCGACACAAATCTCCATTACAGAAGGCTCAACACGGGCCGTGCTCAACCAACACGGCCCCGTGCTGAGCCACCTGCAGAAAAAACGCACAGTTCAGGTAACTGGACGCGGGCCGTGTTCACCAGACACGCCCCCGTGTCCAGGCTTCTGTCTCATTTCTTTAATTTCTGTTACTGGCACCTGAACACGGGGCCGTGTCCGGTCCCCACGGGGCCATGTCCAGACTGCCAGTAACATAAATCTTTGCTTTTTAACAACACATTACACATCCAATCAACCTAAAAATTTATTTTTGGGACACATTGAGGACAATGTGTAATTTAAGTGTGGGGGGGAAGCTAACACCTTGAAATTTTGCAAGTCCTAACAACAAGCCTTACACAAAATTCTATTGGAACCGCTAAACACCCCAAATTTTTTCAAAAATTTTCATTTTTTCTTACTTGTCTAAAGTTTAAGTTGGGAATCCCAAGATTAATAAGGTTATATTTTTATGAAATTTACAACCGAGAACGTCGTGATAACAAGAACCAACATAAGAAAATTATGAAACGGCATAACAAATCTAGTTAAAATTTGATTATATATACCTGATCACATTAAAAACCCATTCCCACAAAAGTGAGTTTTGAGCCTTTATTGAGCATACAAAATTACATCTTTAGACTAAATGCTCATTTTTCGTTTCTTGTGTGAATAGCCGCTTGGTTCTTACAACTCTAGAACTTGCCACGACGATTCATTCCCGGTCCTTACCAACTTAAACCCAAGTAAGTAAATGATGGAGGCATTAGGACTAACCATTTTTTCTTTCTACACCATTATTTTTCAATTTTTTACCACCTACCCAAAATCCCCCTAGTTAACCCCTTTGAGCCTAAACCTTTCGTTTCTTCACCCTAAACCCTTTTTACCCACCAAAAACCCTTTTTATTTTTCACCCTTTATTTTAGTAACAAGCTCGGTTTTTCAAGCTCGTTCTTTTAAGTGACAAAAAAAAAATGATGAAGTTAAAAACAAACAAAGCTATGCAAACAAAAGCTTGTTTGGAGAAATACTTCAAAATAAAAAGTCACTAAAAACAAAATGCGTTACGAAAACCGACGCTTTTTACGCTTTTCGCCCTTTTTACTAACCACTAACCTAACCACCTACCTTTAGCCCAAGCCTAACCTTTCACCCAAAAAGTCCTCTTGATATTTACAAAGGTATAAAGTTAAAAAGGAGGGGGATTGATTGCTTGGCAAGCCTATGGAAGGCGTAAGTTCCATGCCGCTCTCGAGCAATTCACTAAAAAAATACACCTTCGGCCGAGTGTTGAGTGATTTCTCCCGTGAGGTATGTGAACTTGTATGTAAATGGAATTTTAAAAAGGTATGTTATGCCCAAATAAGTAATTTATCCTATGAAACGTTCTAAATAAATCATAACGAATAGGATTGTAAATAAATAAAAATAAAACCCAAAAAGATCTTGGATTCCCGACACTCTACGACAAGCCAAAAAAAAAAAAAAAAAAAAAACCTTCTCTCCTACCCATTCCATTTGGGAGTGTAAGCCACATTTAAAGAGTTTTGCTTGAGGACAAGCAAAAGTTCAAGTATGGGGGTATTTGATGTGTGTAAAATGCAACATATAAATTACATCAAACAAGGCATAAAACTAACCCTTTTTAAGTACTAATGTTGGAAAAAGAGTGTTTTTGTCTTCCTATTGTATTTTCAGGATGAAATGAGCTCAGATTCACAAAAGAAGCAAAAAGACGGCTAATTCTAACATAAATACAAGAAAAGGAGCAAAAGTAGATTGCCCGAACCCTCAACGGCATCCTCCCAAGCAAAGAAGAGAAAACAGAAGCCTGAACACGCCCCGTGCTCAGCCAGCACGGGGCCGTGCCCAAGAAGCAGCAGAAAAGACAAACCTGTAGAAGCTTCTATTGCCCACCACGGGGCCGTGTGCTGTGAGCACGGGGGCGTGTCGAAAGTACTGCAGGCGCATTAATTGTAATTGCGAATTACAATTAATGAGGAGAGAGATTGTCATACGGGCACGGGGCCGTGCCCAGCGGACACGGGGCCGTGCCCAGCCTTCTGTTCAGCCTATAAATAAGAGTGCTTGGCCTCATTTCAACTCATCCCTTGGCACACCACCTCTCTCACACTTCATCCACCACCCACCACCACCATAACACCATCATCCACCACCATCATCCATTGTGCATCGTAGAGTGTGTGAGTCGTCTCGGGATCCAAGATTGATCGTAAGAGTTCTTGACAATCAAGGCCATGTTTGCCTAAGTCTCTTACATCACTTGGTGAAGACAAGTGTTTAGTATAATACTTTTTATTTTTAATCTTTTGCACTTTTTATTTGATTTTGTATTAATGACTTTAATAACTAGTTACTTATGTTGAAGGTGATCTTTCCTTATCGTTTGTCCGTGGTGTCTTGGCATTATTTTACTGTCTATATAAAATAAAAGATTTTCACCATTCATACCTCCACGGTCTATATGGAGGTATGTTGGCTACCTGGTCGGGGGTTAAGGGAACGGTTTGGTAAGGGTCTTGCCCTCGTTCAGCGTTTAGAGGTCCTGCAAGGGACCTGGGTCAAATTTAGTAGGATCTCCTTCAATGCCCATAGGTATTGGATGGCGGGGATCCAAACCCTTTGACCCCCTCATAAGTTAACTACTACTAATACTATAACCCGGCTATTTAGGACTGTATCCCTGCTGACTCAGACTACTTAGTCGAGGGTAACGTCACCGCCAAAAGCGGGGCCTACCATAATTTGCATTAATAACTTAATTCATTATCTTCCAATAATCCAACCTTTTAGGATTGTATCCTTGCTGACTCAAACTACTGGGTTGAGGGTAACGTCGCCTTCAAAAGAGGGGCCTACTACAATAACTAAGATAATCTCTTAAACAAGTGCAAAAGTGCGAAAATAATCAAAGGTTATACTAATACACGAGTCGGATCCAAGTGATTCATCTTGTCTATCTGTTTTTATTTTATTTTTATTTTTCAGCATTTAGTTAGTTTTTATTTTCTTAGTTTAAAAACCTTTTCTAACATTTTGATTTGATTAGACGTTGAGGATAAACCGGTACTAAAAGCTC
This sequence comes from Helianthus annuus, assembly GCF_002127325.2. Classification (NCBI taxonomy): domain Eukaryota; kingdom Viridiplantae; phylum Streptophyta; class Magnoliopsida; order Asterales; family Asteraceae; genus Helianthus; species Helianthus annuus. The sequence continues at coordinate 23,754,474 of NC_035436.2, read as the reverse complement.
TTGTGTCCTTGGACGACCTCGGTATCTTACCAACACTATACTACGCTCACGATGGGTGCACTTGCCCATATGTGTGTTTAGTGTTAGTAAATATCGTGTTTTATAAATTTAAAACTTGGCTAAAGGTGTAAAAAAGGGCTTAATTATATTCTAAAAATATATTACACTACACACGCATCAACTGCTAAGCAGCAGTACTTTGAGTGGTAAGGTCCGCTGGCTTATTCTCTCTTAGAGAATAATCAAAATCCAGCAATCCAAGTGTAAGCATGAGAGCATCCTTCCATGCAGCATAGTTATCACCGGTCAAAGGTGGAATATTGCAATTGGGCGCTGATAGTGGAAATAAGATGAGCAAGTTATGATACTAAGGAAGAAGTCCTAATGTGATCTAAGGGAACGTTAAACTAAGGCAGGCATAAATAATGACCATTTTACGTTATGAAGCTGTGATATTGTCTATTACTAACATCAAAATAATAGACTTAGTTAAAATTCTACTTAAACGAAGACAAAATAGCTTTGGCTAGAAGTGTAATCATTTAAGCATATGTGCAAAGTGGTTGTAACAAATCAGCTTTGGCCAGAAATTGAAACAATCACTTTAGTTATGCACTTGTTAAGTATGCCATCTATGAAGGAATTAAATCAGCTTTGGCCAGATATTAATACATTCATGTTTATGATGCACACTTAACTTGGCTTTCGTAATACTTGGATGATAAGTAGATGTATCAAATCAGCTTTGGCCAGAAGTGATACATCAGAAGCTCATTCAAGTTAAGCCATCTTGGTTTTGCAAAACATTATCTGATTTTGATTGATTAACTAAATAATTACAAAACCAATCATTTAATAGCAAACCACCCGTTAGCGCAGATCGAACTGAGTTATGAGATCTCGAGTCAGTTATGAGGTCTCGAGTCGCAACCTTGTTGTCACGAGTCGGAACCATGGTCTCGACTACTATATCTTATGAGATCTCGAGTCATGCTGAGGTCTCGAGTCGCAACCACGGTCTCGAGTCGCAACCTTATGGTCTCGAGTTATGACCTTATGGTCTCGAGTCGAGACCTTATGTCTCGAGTCGAGACCTTTGTCTCGAGTTGTAGACTTTTGAGCCCTTATGATTTCGAGTCGAAACCTTATGGTCTCGAGTCGAGATCTGTTGGTCTCGAGTTGTGAAGGTTTAAGGACCTGATGATTTCGAGTCGAGACTGATGGTCTCGAGTCGTAATATGATGATCTCGAAGCTTCCTGTTAACAGCTGTGAATGTGAAAGCATAACTGAAAATTCGAATTCTAAGGGATTTTGTGATAGTGTTCCCTATTTCAGTGCTGATCTAATTTTACCAAATATTTCGAAAATCATAATCTGTTTATCTAATAACAGTTTTCGAAAATCTTTAGAGGACAAAATCAGATCAAAACAGGAAAAAACACTTAATAATCCGAATCATATTCCAAAACATAAAGGAATTTTCGAATTTTCTAAGAACATGTGATGAACCCTAAAAAATTAATACTTAATTCTGGAACCCAAAACCTGAATTTTAATAGTTTCTAAACAGATTTTGGTCAAAACATAACCCAGTTGAAATCGAGTGAACATATAAGCAATCCTTTTTCCGAAAACAGTGATCTCGAGTGGACCTTTATGACTCGAAACCGGCTGTTAGGTTTATTAAGTTATCAAAATTCTGTTTTCATGATTTAAATCCCAGAATTAATGGATACGAAAACAGAACTGACTAATCAACATATGCTCTGATACCACATGATGGATCAGTTCTGTTTAAACATGATGGAAAACATGAAAACATACCTGTCACCACAGACAGTGTAGTGGAGAATCCAGTGAGAGAAGACGACATGGAGTTCGACATCTTTGTCAAGGTGATCTGGTTCCTCCTTAGGGTGCTAACTGATGATGGTGACTGATTAAACCGAAAAGGGTATCGGCCGTAGGAGAGGGAGGTCGAACGTGATGATGTTATGCTTATGGGGTATCTCTAATTGTGTAACTGTCTAACCCCTTAACCTCCACATAAGTCTCCTTATATAAGCACCCAGGAGGAAACCTAATTAGTTAATAAGGGTAATATAGTCCATCAACAATTACCAACTAATTATTTAATAGGTTATTATATATTTTGATCTATATTATGTAAATGATTATAATGGCTATAGATTAAATATTAATACATAATATATTTAATCTTACATACAATACATCTTGTCATTTACGATGCCCGCACTCGGTATAAAAATCAACATGTGTTTTACACCAATCGAAAACTATAAAAACGAATACCGACACCGAAGTTCCTCGGACGATATCAGTTTAGTAAGTCACGTTACCATTACGAAACTGACACTCTAGACAACTAACAATACCAAAAATACTCAATAAGTTTTGTAAAAGTATGAGTTAAATGCTTGGTTGGTCCTTGTGGTTTTCAAAAATTGCAGACTTGGTCCCAGTGGTTTACTAATTACACGCGTGGTCCTAAAACTTGTCAAAAATGCACTTGGTTGGTCCCTAGCCCTAACATCAGTTAAATTTCTCAGTTAAGTCAATGTTAAATGACCAAAATACCCTTGGTTATCAACTCTCTTTATAATTTTTGTTTAGTTTTACTTCCATCATCATCTTCATCAGTAGGACCAAGTCATTTTCATCACCATCATCATCTGCAGATTTGAAATCTAAACCCCTCTTCTTTCTCATGGGTTGCAATCCGCCATGTTAGTAAAACAAGCTTGCATCCTTCTTCACAAATTGATTGCTTATAATTCAGTCAAATTTAGTCAATCAACTTCATATTCATCAATTTCCATAAACCTTAATGACAAAGCAATCAAAGCCATCATCCATTTGAACTCCCAGATCAGCAAACATGGTCGAACTGGTAACATTAAGGATGCAGAGACCATATTTTATCGCATGCCCATCAAGAATGTCGTATCTTGGACAACTATGCTCACTGCATATGCAGAAAATGGCCAGATTAATAATGCCCGTAAACTGTTCGATGAGATGCCTGAACGAAATGTTGCGTCTTGGAATGCAATGATTACTGGTTATATGCGTAGCCCATATTTTATCGCTTGCCCATCAAGAATGTTGTACTGATGAAGATGATGATGGAAGTAAAACAAAACAAAAATTATAAAGAGAGTTAATAAGCAAGGGTATTTTGGTCATTTAACATGGACTTAACTGAGAAATTTAACTGATGTTAGTGCTGGGGATCAACCGAGTGCATTTTTGACAAGTTTTAGGACCACACGTGTAATTAGTAAACCACTGGGACCAAGTCTGCAATTTTTGAAAACCATATAGACCAACCAAACATTTAACTCTAAATATAAAATGCTCAATTTATAAAAAAAAAAAAAAAACCCAGTGGGCCCATCTTCGAATTGGTTGATAAGAACTTTATTCCAACCGGTACGTCACCCCCAACCTTGTGAGATCAGATTAAACTCAAAACCCTAAAAATCCTCAAATTGAATCGATTGCTTCCATAACATTCTCATCTAATCATCATGTAAGTACTCGTTTCTTCACTGTTTAATCGAACATTTTAGCTCTGTAAACCTATTGAACAAATAATAATTGACGAATTTTCGTTATCGAATTGTTGATTTGATCGATTTCGTTTCCTTAGGGTTTATTCGAACATTTTAGTTCCGTAATCTATTGCACAACTGACAATCGACAAATTTTGTTGTCAAGTTGTTGATTTGATCGATTTTGTTTCTGTAGGGTTTATTCGAACATTTTAGTTCCGTAATCTATTGCACAACTGATAATCGACGAATTTTGTTATCAAGTTGTTGATTTGATCGATTTTGTTTCTGTAGGGTTTATTTGAACATTTTAGTTCTGTAAATCTATTCCACAACTGAGAATTGTCGAATTTTTATTATCGAATTGTTTATTTAGGGTCTATTTGAACAATTTAGGTCTGTAATCTATTGCACAAATGAGAATCGACGAATTTCTGTTATTGAATGTCTGTGTACTGTTTCTGAATGAATTGTGGTTGATTTGATCGGTTTTGTTATTTAGGTCAGACGAAGAAATCGGGATTCAAGCGATAAAACATGCGTTAAAGGCTCTTCGGAAGCGGCATCTGGTTGAGGAGGGAGCTCACGCGCCGGCGTTTGTAGCTCTTTCTAAACCTATTGCGTCTCAGGTCATATTGTAAATTTGTATTTATTTGAATTTATTTGAATTTCAAGAGATTTATAAATATTTTGGTAGTTAGCTAGGAATTCCTGTGGTTCTTGAATGAGAATCTTGTCAATCATGCTATGGATACAGTGTTCGCTGCGCTGGTAGATGATATTACATGTATTAAAGTGATTATCATTGTTATATGGAAGGACAATGAAAAAATCGAAAGGGATTGTAGAAAGTTGAATTGATGTACTGTGTTAGGATCATGTATCAGACTTGTAAAGATTGTAGCGGGAAATCTTAACTGGCAAACAAAAAATTTATCAAGAACACAATCACACAACGATATACTTCAAAGCACTTTGATTAATAAAATCAATGTGTTATCTGAAACAGCTGGGTTGCTAATTACATAACATATACGAAAAATGTATACTAAGAGACTAACGAAAGATAAAAAACAAACTTAATCTGATCTAACAAACTATTCTAGTCTCAACAAAATATCTGCACTTTTTACTCCTAGTTTGCTACTCGAAACATTATCTCTTTACAAGATTATATCTTAAAAGTAGCAAAGCAAGTTTTCAGTTGCAAGACCTATATTTAGTGGCAACAACTTAAAACATCAACAACTAGTGGCATATCAGAGTGTGTTTTGTGATCATCAGTTCCAAACTATCCTTTTTCCTTAACATACTGCTTGCTTTGGCATGTATTTGTTATCAATTGTTACCACCTGGTGTACAATCATGGAATTGTTACCCTAGGTGACTGTCAGTCTGCCACCATACGTGTGTTTTCATCTTCTTCGTGAACAAACCTCTTTGTTACAAGTTAATTTGAAGCATAGAAGGGGAAGTTTATCAAACTGCATTATGTTCTGCAATCAACTCAACTTGTATAGTTGTTTCTTTACTTTTACTAATGTCAACTCTTATACTAGAGGAATAAAATTGATCTAACTTGTATATGCAAAATGAAGGGTTCAGAATGGAAGGATAAAGCAGAAAATCTCGAGTTAGAACTTCAGCAATGTTATAAAGCTCAAGCTCGATTATCAGAGCAGCTTGTGGTGGAAGTTGCTGAATCTCGAGCTGCAAAATCTTTAGTTCAAGAAAAAGAAGCCTTAATTCCTACTCTTGAGCATGATCTTTCACAAGCAAGGTTTTATTTGGCTATTTGCCTTATGTGTGGCTTTACAGTAGAGTGAGCTGAAATTAACAGAAATATCATGTTAATGACTGTGGTTGTTATGCTTATGTTTCAGGGATGAATGTGCTCGTTTGGCATCAGTTTTAGAAGAAAAGACGAAAGCCCTTGAATTGCTTATTGGTGAAAATAAAGAGCTCAAATCTCAATATGAAGAGATGAGAACTAGAGCTGTTAATGCAGAGGCTGAAAACAAGACATTGGTTGATCGATGGATGCTGCAGAAAATGCAGGATGCTGAACGCCTTAATGAGGTTTGATGTTCTATTAATAGATTTTTGTTTGCTTTTAGTGCTCCGAATTCTAGCATGCACTAATCACTATGCAGGGATACATCAAGCATTACGTATCTGTATCAGTTGAAATCATATATGATATATGTAATGCATTTAAAATGGTCCATGTTCATATGCATCTCATGCAATATTCTCCATTCATCATAATGTTCAGACCATATTTAAGGCAAATTTCATGCAATAGAAACAAAGTTACACTTTGTCCCAATTTTAGTAACCAACTTTGTGCAACTTAGAGCCCAACTTAGACCTAATTTCAGCAGCCAATTTTGCGCAAAAAAATGTTAAAAATAAATTGTTTGCAAGTTTGAAAAAATGATTCTGTTAAAATAATTATTAAATGTCGCATCAAATGCCATGTGGCATACACATACACAAAAATGAAAAACAAGATGCCACACCAGCAGTTTTTGAAAGATCAGCGAAAGAGATCTGTTACCGGCATAGTTATTAAAGGCGCGAGGCGCACTCAGGGCGATTTGTTGGGCTCGGGGCTTTATTTGCGCCTAGGCGCACCTGGGCGCTCGCTTTAGTAACTATGGTTACCGGTTGAATACGTCACTCGCTTAGTTTTAAAATGTGCGATGCCCTCCCATATGTTTTGATCCCATAAGCCGATGCGCGATGCGCAATGCGTGATACATGCCCATCACGTATGCGATGCGTTTGTATTTAAAAAATTATTTATAGATAACATTTTGATTTGTCAACTTTAGAGATTAAAGTAAATAAATACAAAAAATAGCTCTCGTACCATTAAAGAAGTTCAATATAACCAAATTAAGCCTTGAACTTTTATGTGTACAAGTAGTCTATGCAAATAGTACAAGTAATCTATGTAGGAACTCAATTAACAACTTCATCAGCTCAATGTACAAGCTTATTAAGTACATTGTACAGTTTTTCTCTATAGTGGTCTATTTCAGAAAAATGTGCGCATCGGGGCGCATCGTGCGAGCGCATCATCCTCGCATCATGTAATCGCAGCGCATCGCATCACCTAATGCGATCTCATCAGCGCATCGTGCGCATTATGCACTCCTGATGCATGCATTTTAAAACCAAGCCTCTCGTTCTAACTATCAGTATCAAAAAGTAGCTTACTAACTTGGCTGCTAAATTGGTAGTTGGTTTTTATTTATGCCTAGTTTTAAAAAAGTTGCCAATTCTGGAAAAAGCGTAAGGTTCGTTTTTGTTTTGGGTAGTTTTTTTACTTTTTTTCTGTAATTGATATATATTAATTATATTCAGATGCTAACTTTATACATAGACTCAACTGGGCTTTGTTTATTTATCAGGCCAATGCGTTATACGAAGACATGCTTGGTAAGCTCAAAGCCAGCGGTTTAGAGCAACTCGCAAGGCAACAAGTTGACGGCGTGGTCCGTCAGAGTGAAGAAGGTGCAGAATATTACGTAGAACCAATCATACCAAAGACATGCAAACACAGGATCCCAGCTCATGACGGCGGTTGTGCAGCCATAGTATTCGAGAACAGTTCCGGTAAATTAGTCAGTGGCGGGCAGGATCACACCGTTAAAACATGGGACTCAACAACGGGCCGGTTAATCCAAACCTACAACGGTTGTTTAGGGTCCGTTCTTGATCTCAGCATCACGCATGATAACAGATCCATAATTGCAGCTAGCAGCTCGAATAATCTATACGTTTGGGATGCAAATTCGGGTCGGGTCCGTCATACTCTCACGGGCCATAAAGATAAAGTATGCGCCGTTGATGTCAGCAGATTGTCAGCTCGTCATGTTGTCAGTTCGGGGTATGACCGAACGATTAAAGTTTGGGATCTTAATAAAGGGTATTGTGTTAACACGCTTATGTTCCCGAGTAACTGCAATACGTTATCGTTTAGCCCGGATGGTCAGACTATATTTTCGGGCCATGTTGACGGGCATTTACGGTTATGGGACATACAAACGGGAAAGTTACTTAGTGAAGTTGCCGCACATTCTTCTGCAGTGACGTCTATATCGTTATCCCGAAACGGTAATACGATATTGACAAGCGGGAGGGATAATTTGCATAATTTGTTTGATACGAGGACACTTGAAGTTTGGGGGACGTTAAGAGCGAGTGAGAATAGAGTTGCGTCTAATTGGAGCAGATCTTGTATTAGTGCGGATAATAATTATGTTGCGGCTGGATCTGTTGACGGGTCGGTTCATGTATGGTCGATATCTAATGGTAACATAGTCAGCACTCTTAAGGAACATACGGGTTCGGTACTGTGTTGTTCTTGGAGTGGTCTTGGAAAACCTCTTGCCACATCAGACAGGAATGGAGTGATATGTATGTGGACATAAAAGATACGGTATTTCACTATTTCAACCTCGTGTCACGTCAGGTGCAAGTATGTAAATATATCTTCTCAATTTCTTTCATACACGCAAAAAAGTCGATTGTTTTGTTTTTTTGACTCTTGGTTACAACATTAAGGGTCTAAAGTTTAAACGTTAAACACGCATGGTGATCACTTGCACTTTTAAGCCAGTTGAATACTATAGCTACATTCTCATGAATATTTCAGTGTTTTATATTAATTCTTTTGCATTTGAATCCAATACCCCCATTATATGATCACAATCCTCACCATCATATATAGAAGCTTTTGTTATTTGTAGTTTTGATATCGGTAGTTTACAACTACTATTAGTGCTTTTGTTTTGTTTTTCTTAGTTTTGATATCGGTAGTTTACAACTATTATTAGTGCTTTTGTTTTGTTTTTCTTTTCTTATATATACTCCGTCTTATTATAATGTAAAAAAGTGTTTTTTTTTGGCCGGAGGTCTTAGGCTTTTGGGTGTGGAGGAGGGTAGTCCTCAAAGGAAGATTCGTCACGTAAGCCTCACGTCAGTGGGTGTGGGGGATGAGCCTAGAGGGATGGACCTAGGGTGTGGGGATGGGCCTTAGTATATATATATATATGTGTATGTATGCATATGTGTGTGTGTGTGAGATAAAAAGAAAGAGCCCCGTCGAAGGCGGCATTCTCCGGTTGATGACGGGCCCAAGGGGGCGGTTTTGCTGGTCCTAGCTAGAGGTCAACGGGCAGGGTATGAGCCCTACATCCTGCAATCTTATGGGAGCAACCTATCTGCTTTATGAGTGAGATTATATTATTATCGGGTATGTATGTTTATTTGTTTATAGAAAAAAATGCATGCTTTTATTTTCAATAAGGTTATCATTGATAAGAAAATGAGAGAAATATGAGAAGTGTATTCTTATTCATCCAACTCTATCTTTATATACATGTACATATGTAGTGGAAGATGTAACAAAAAATACAACTAAAGATGAGAAAAACCAGGACATATTATCTGCATTCATAACACTCCCTCTCAGATATATGTTACTACTTATTATACATTGTTAACAACATACTTCAGGACCTATGTAAATAAACTGATACTACTGGATCAGTTGTACTACCTCATTAAAAATCTTACTAAGAAAACCTATTGGGACAAAACTTAGTTAAGAGAAAAAGAGTACAGTGTTCGAAACTACGGAGACCGATCTTTCAATCTACGGAGACCGATCTTGTGTGATAGTTGCTCGAAACTACTTCTTGGTAAAGATTTTGTGAATAGGTCAACTAAATTTTCACTTGACTTGATCAAGCAAACATCAATTTCCCCTTCTTTCTGCAAGTCATTTGTTGAGAAGAATTTTGCCGAAATGTGCTTTGTTCGATCACCCTTGATGTAACCTTCTTTGATTTGAGCTATGCAAGCAACATTATCTTCATAAATAATCGTCGGCTCCTTCTTGATCTGTTCTAAATTCACATGCTTCTTGTATGTGATTAATCATTGATCTCAACCACACACATTCTCGACCAGCATCATATAGTGCTATCAATTCAACATGATTTGATGATGTTACTGTAAGTGTTTGCTTAGTTGACTTCCAAGAAATTGCGGTGCCACCGTATGTGAATACATAACCTGTCTGAGATTTAGCTTTGTGAGGATCTAATAGATATCCGACATCAGCATACCCAACAAGTTAGGACTTTTGATCCTTTTGATAGAAAAGACCTAAGTCTTGTGTCCGACAAATATATCGGAATATATGTTTCACACCATTCCAGTGTCTACGTGTTGGATTCGAACTGTATCTCACTAGTACATGAACTGCAAATGCAATGTCAGGTCTTGCGTTATTTGCGAGATACATAAGGGCACCGATCGCGCTTAAGTACGGTACTTCTGGACCAAGTACTTCTTCACCTTCTTCTTGAGGGCGATAAGGATCCTTGTGTGGATCTAGTGGTCGGACAACCATATGCACGCTAAACGGATGTGCATTGTCCATATTGAAACGTACTAACATCTTCCGGATGTAGTTTGATTGATGGACAAATGCGCCATTACACAGATACTCAAATTGTAGTCTGATACATAATTTCGTCATACCAAGATTTTTCATTTCAAATTCATTCTTTAACAACTGAGCATTTTTCTCTATCTCTTCAAGAGATCCGATGATGTTGATATCATCAACATAGACTGCTATTATAGTGAAATTTGAGAGTGATCTTTTTATAAAGACACATGGACTGATTACATCAGACTTGTATCATTCTTTTTCGAGATATTCACTAAGTCGATTGTACAACATACGATCAGATTGTTTGAGACCATATAAAGATCTCTGGAACTTTATAGAACACATTTATCGAGGTGTTGATTTTAATGCTTCAGGCAATTTTAATCCTTTAGGGATCTTCATGTAGATGTCATTTTCAAGTGTCCCGTATAAGTATGCGGTGACGACATCCATTAGTCTCATATGAAGTCCTTCAGAGATTGTGAGGCCGATTAGGAACCTAAGGGTTATCTGTAGATCCCGATACGGATCGTCGGACTTAGATTATTTCTTGTTTCGGGTGCCGTAACGAGTGCGGAATCCTCGTTGTGACATAAACCGAGCGAGAGAGTAAGCACAATAACAAGATTCAACGTTTAAAGCTTCAATGTATTCAACCATAAGAGTTACAAAGTTTAACAAGAAACCCTCTAAACCTCTCTGGTGTGTGCTCTAGTTCTCTAACCCTAACTGTTTCTGTGAGTTTGCTTTTATAGCCAACCCTATCTGCAACCCAACGAAAGATTCACTGGGCCTAGAAACAAGGCCCACGAAAGACTACATCCCATGAAAGATATGAGTCTTTCGTTGAAGGACATCCAGCGAACAACTAACTCATGAAGAACCATGTTCTTCGTCAATGATGATTCTTCGTCAATGTTGGTTCTTTATGAGGTGTTTTCAAATGGATGAATTACGTTATTCGTGGACATGCTTGCAAGGAACTGTATTCTTCATGAATATATATATATATATATATATATATATATATATATATATATATAAAAGTTATGCATGCATGTGTTATGTGTAGAATATATCACATGACATTCTGTTTCCAATATAGCAAACGCCGAGTCAAACCGACAGAGGAACGTCGCGACGTCGGTCTTAAACCGAACCGAGCCACATCCACACAAAACTGCATCAACAAACTCCCCCTTGGATGTTGCTGGTGATGGTTCGTTCTTCACGCTGTAGGATCTTCAAAGTGTTCACGTGTCACAAACAGGGAGTGTATCAACAAACTCCCCCTTGAACGTTGCTCGTGAGACGTTGATCTTCAAATTTTAGATCCTTGTGGTGTAAATGAGTGGACGGTTGCGACTCGATTATCTTGATCCTTTGATTGCATTCATGTCGTTTCTTCATTCCGAAGCTTGTCATGGAAAATGTTCTCTTTGCCTTTAGCTGGTTTGGATGCCGCATTTGCACACGCAACAGACTTAAACGCGTAATGAGAACAACTGCTTGGAATATAGTTAGCATAAACAAATGACACACATGTGACCAACTCTCAATCAACTACCGACCAACAACAGTTTGAAAGTTTAAAAATTTGATCAATTTTAGATTTTAACTTTCAAAACTTGTTAAGTTCGACCGTTTATGGAGATGCAATTGTTTTGGTTTCGATCAAGTTTCAGGGGGTAAAGACTCGAGATCCAACATCGGGCAATAAAAAATAAAATAGAAATAAAATATTTTTGGTATTTTTTAATATTTCAAATGTAAAGACGGAAAGCAATAAATAAATATTTGCCGACATTCTTTTTGTGAGTTTCAAGGGTAAAAGAATCATATCAGTGTATGGTTACGTCAAAACACTCTTGTTGTTCAATTAGTTAGTATTAAGATAAGCACCCTATAACGACTATCGATATTGTTGTCCACTTAAGCTCAACTTATCAGATGTACTCGCGGTTAGGGGATACGTTAAGGTATGATTTATACTTACCGACTGATGTTCATACACACACGACAAATTCCCGTATCAAGGTATGTACGAGAGTTCATCTTACTGGTGAGTATACCATTTATCATCTGTTTGCAACCATCGTGAGCGTAGTATAGCGTTGGTAAGATACCGAGGTCGTCCAAGGACAGAAGAGCTTTTAGTACCGGTTTATTCTCAACGTCTAATTAAATCAAAATTTTTAGAAAAGGTTTTAAGTATGAAAAATAAAAACTAAAATGCTGAAAATAAAAATAAAATAAAAATAGATAGATAAGATGAATCACTTGGATCCGACTCGCCTTTAATGTATCCTTTGACGATTTCCGCACTTTTGCACTTTTTAAGAGATTATCTTAGTTATAATAGTTGGCCATTCTTTTGAAGGTGACATTATCCTCAACCCAGTGATCAGCAAGGATACAATCCCAAAGGGTTGGAATATTGGAAGATAATTAATTAAGTTATTAATGCGTAAAGTGGTAGACCCCACTTTTGAAGGTGACGTTACCCTCGGCTAAGTGGTTTGAGTCAGCAATGATACAATCCCAAGTAGCCGGTTAAGTGTATTAATAGTAGTTTACTTATGAGGGGATCAAGCCATTCGCACCCCCGTCATCCAATACCAGTGGGTATTGAAGGGGGTCCTAGTAAGCTTGACCCAGGTACTTGCAGGATCTATACACTGAACAAGGCAAGAACCTTACCAAACCATTCCCTTAACTCCCGACCAGGTAGCCAACATATCTCTATATAGACCGTAGAGATATGAATGGTGAAAATCTTTTACTTTATATAGACATTAAAGTAATGCCAAGACACCACGGACAAATGATAAGGAAGTTTCAACTTCAACATAAGAAACTAGTTATTAAAGTCATTAATACAAAACCAAATAAAAAGTGCGAATAGATTAAAAATCAAAAGTAAACATTAAATGCTTGTCTTCACCAAGTGGTGTAAGAGACTTAGCCAAACATGGCCTTTGATTCACAAGAACTCATACGATCAATCTTGGATCCCGAGACTACTACACACACTCTAAGGTGGATGATGGTGGTGGATGAGGGTGTTGTAGTGGTGGTGGAGTGGTGGCAAAGTGGGAGAGAGGTGGTTTGCCAAGGGATGCCTTTGAAGTGAACCAAGCACCCCTATTTATTGCCGGAACAGTAGCCCGGCCACGGCCCCGTGTCCGCTGGACACACCCCCGTGGCCATTTCCTTTCTCTTTCTTCATTAATTGCAATTTTCTGCATTAGGCTCCACATGGCCCCGTGTTCGCTGGGTACGGCCCCGTGTGCAGAAGCCTATCTGTACTATCAAAATTTGCAAGATTTTGCAAATCTTAGTGTTGACCACGCCCCGTGCTGAGCTGGGCACGCCCCCATGGTGGGCGTAGAAGCTTCTATAGCTTTGTCCCTTTCTGCAGACACCTGACAAGGCCCTCGTGTTTGCTGGGCACGAGCCGTGGTCAGCCTTCTGTTTCTTGTTTTTGCTTGGGGAGATGCTGTCGAGGGTCGGGCATGCAACGTTTATTCCTTGTCTTTGTATTTATGTTAGTTTTTGCTGCATATTTGTTCCTTTTGTTCATTTAAGCTCGTTTGGTCCTGAAATACAAAAGGAAGACAAAAGCACACTTTTTCCAACATTAGTACTAAAAAATGGTTAGTTTTTTGCCTCATTTGATGTAATTTATATGTTGCATTTTACACACATCAGTTTCACTTATAATATTTTGTGAGTTTTCACCGACTGCGTTACTTTTCTCTTTTCGTTTCCATGGGTTTTTGTCTTTGGAACCGATTGGTCTCCCACGCTTTTGTTGTATAGTAATCGCTTCTGGAATTACTTCAATTCGAGCAGGTGCATTTGATGCTGGTACATGCGAGTTTTTCACTCTATTCATGTCTTTGAATGCATCTGGTAATTCGTTCGCTATTCTTTGCAAATGTATGATCTTTTGGACTTCATATTCACATTGACCACTTCGGGGGTCGAGATTTGATAGCGATGATGCATTCCACGTTATTTCTTGTGTTACCAGTCTTTCTTTGTCCTTATCTCCCCCTAAGACTGGGAACATTGTTTCATCAAAATAACAGTCAACGTACCGTGCTGTAAACATGTCTCCCGTCATTGGTTCTAAATATTTAATTGTGGACGGGGAGTTAAAACCAATATAGATACCCAGTCTTCTTTGGGGTACCATTGTAGTACGTTATGGTGGCGGTATTGGTACATATACCGCACAACAAAAAATTCTAAGGTGGGACAAACTTGGTTCTCGTCTGGAGACCAGTTGCAATGGGGAGTATTCGTGATCAGCAATTGGTCTCATTCTAATCAGTGCAGCGGCATGCAAAATAGCATGACCCCATGCAGAAGATAGTAGTTCACATTTCATTAAGAGTGGTATAACGATTATTTGTAAACGTTTAATCAGAGATTCAACTAAACTGTTTTGTGTGTGAACATGAGGTACTGAATGTTCAACATTGATCCCGATTTACATACAATAATCATTAAAAGCTTGAGATGTGAACTCTCCTGCATTATCCATCCGGATGTTTCTAATTTGATTGTCCGGGAAATTAGTTCGTCGGTTTTAATTGCCTTTTCACTTACTTTAACTTGTTGGCGTTTCTGTTTGTTTTCCCTTTCTTTTACAAGACGGGATCTTGTTTTGAAGAAACAGAACGCTTTCAGTAATTTTGTTCACAAGGATCATCAACTTTGGCTTTTAGTTTATGAAGATACGGACAATTTCGAATAATATGTCCAATTTCACAACACTCAAAACATGATCTTCGTTCAACAAACCCCGAAGCATCATGTGACTGTCTTGTTGATGAACTTTGTGATCCCGAGGTACTTGGTTTTGAACTGTTTTGTTCATTTCTTTTCAAAATTTAACTTGATTAATATGATCTAAGTTAGATTTATTTGCAAAAGTTTCCAATTTATCCGTTCCCTTTGATTTCACAAAGTTCATCTTCTTGTTCTTCTTTTGATTCCGTTCCTTACGACCTTGAGTCGTTGATTTGCCTTTTGGTTTGGTATGATTATGCTGCTTTTTCACTGTTGGTAATTTCTGATTGCCATATCGTTTTCGAATTTCGGCCGTTGGAATCGGAGGGCACTGTGTTACCACAACGTGTGAACCCGACTTTCTCAAAAACCTACTTGTCGAATCTTCAAAAACATTACTGATTAAAGATTGATTTACATTTTTAATCGGAAAATCTTTGTCAGAATAGATTTTATCATCGCCAACAAGATTGTACAAAAATTCACACTCTCAGACTTTTGTGCAGAAGTGGACTCAACCTGAACAGTCTTAGCAGGTTTTGCAGGAGGATCACATAGAATGTGATTCTCGAGAGGTATGTCCTCTTCTTTGATAACCGCATCAGACTGTGCAAACTCAGTATCATCGGATTCATCATCTGAAGAATCGGCATCCTTAACAATGGCTGGAGGATCCTAATTTTGTTCAGCAATTGATGCATCTATATCTGCTGACACATCCGAATCTGATGATACTTCCATTTTGTATCCAAGTCCGGTCGCAAATTCCTCAATGTCTAAAGGAACAGAATGCTCAAAATAAGTTCTATTCTCCTCATCAGGCATTGCGTCATAATTTTGTCTAACAGGTGGTGGACACTTCTTATATCCAATGCACGTGACATCCTTTTTCTCTTTTTGTATGTCAATGATGTGATCCAGCACATACCTAGAGTTTGAATAACTATCTAGCTTAAGCCGGATCACCTTACTTTCACACTTTACACAGGCTAACTCTGTTGGGTCAAAATGGAGAATGATTTTATCAATTACAACATCTTTAGTTTAGGGATATTATTGTTTTGCATTTTTTTGCGTGTTTATTAGGTTTTCAAAGCAAGAGGCGGCTTGCTTGGAGGACAAGGCTCGGGGGGCTATAAATAGATTACTAAACACCACTTGTGAGGGGTGCATTTGTGAGCCACCACCCCGGGGGAGCTCACCCGGGGTTGGATGTTTATCTTGTATTTTGTTATCACATTCAATGAAAACATCTATGTTCCAATCCTAAAAGTTTCCATCTTTCTTGTTCATTTCTGTTTGTTCTTGGCTCGAATCACCTGTCTCACTATTTTTCACCGAACCGAGACTGAAATCGGATCGTTACGGACACATCATTTGGTATCAGAGCCTCGGTGGCTCGTTTCAGTTTTGGTTTGGTCGGTTCTTCACCGCAAAACCCGCCAGAGACGTTAATTGATGGGAGATCTGATGTTGTTTTTGAGCTATTATTATTCTAGCGACTTTATTTATAATTAAGAGCATCCAACGTTTTTGTTCTTGGGTGTTGAGAGGGAATTATTCATCTTTTGACTTTCAGAACCACACCCACTGTGTGTATTTCGAGAGATCCACTATCAACTTTTGATTGTAGATATATGTCACGTCATACTTGCTTTGCAAATCATCATATTTGCCTTGCAAGTCCGACAATTTATCACCTAAACGAACACATTTATCACAATTATAAGAAATTGGATGAACGACACATACCTGGTTTGATGAATCGCCCACATTAGCCATAAAGGCTGAATGAATAGACAAAGAAGAATAAGCAGCTTTATCCACCAGAATTGATCTTCTGTCAATTCCCTGTTGCAGCTTCTCCCAACAATTCATCAACATTTGCATCGACTGACACACTTGACGTTTCATCCAAATGATCATCGCCTGAAGTTGAGGATTCTTCATCTTCAACTGTAACCAGAACTGTCTTCATCTTCAGATGATTCTCCACCACTGGCGGAAGTTTCTCCACCACTGGTGTGTTTCAGATCCTTGACAACCTCAGCAAAACAAGTTGTTCCATCCTGAACATCACTTCCCAACTGAATCGACCAGTCACAACCTTCATTGACTTGTACCACAAGAGCCTGATTGGCATTTGATGCTCCTGCTTGATTTGGATTGTTCACAGGCATCAACGTACACTCGTTATTCCTGTTTTGATTCTGATTTTGCTGGTTGCCTTGATTGCCTTGATTCCTGAACGGATTCTGGTTCCCATATTGAGCTGGCTTTGTACATTCTCTCTTGAAGTGACCTCGTTCACCATAATTGAAGCACTTGACTGATTGTTTATCGAATCCATACTTGCTATCTTTCTTTCCAAGCTGGTTCTACCAGTCCTTTCCATGAAGTCTTTAGCTCGCCTAACAGCACTAGCGAAAGCCCATTTGATGTCCATCATATCCATTTCCTCCTTATCAATCTGCTGATAATCTTCGTGTGTCAGATTAATGTTTGATGAACCGCCCACATTAGCCATAAAGGCTGAATGAATAGACAAAGAAGAATAAGCAGCTTTATCCACCAGAATTGATCTTCTGTCATTCCCTGCTGCAGCTTCTCCCAACAATTCATCAACATTTGCATCGACATACACACTTGACGTTTCATCCAAATGATCATCGCCTGAAGTTGAGGATTCTTCATCTTCAACTGTAACCAGAACTGTCTTCATCTTCAGATGATTCTCCACCACTGGCGGAAGATTCTCCACCACTGGTGTGTTTCAGATCCTTGACAACCGCAACAAAACAAGTTGTTCCATCCTGAACATCACTTCCCAATTGAATCGACCAGTCACAACCTTCATCGACTTGTACCACAAGAGCCTGATTGGCATTTGATGCTCCTGCTTGATTTGGATTGTTCACAGGCATCAACGTACGCTCGTTATTCCTGTTTTGATTCTGATTTTGCTCGTTGCCTTGATTGCCTTGATTCCTGAACGGATTCTGGTTCCCATGTTGAGCTGGCTTTGTACATTCTCTCTTGAAGTGACCTCGTTCACCATAATTGAAGCACTTGACTGATTGTTTATCGAATCTATACTTGCTATCTTTCTTTCTTTCCAAGCTGGTTCTACCAGTCCTTTCCATGAAGTCTTTAGCTCGCCTAACAGCACTAGCGAAAGCCCATTTGATGTCCATCATATCCATTTCCTCCTTATCAATCTGCTGATAATCTTCGTGTGTCAGATTAATGTTTCCAATCTGACCTGCTATTAACCCACAATACGCGCTCACCAATGTGTTTAATAGCTTCATATGATCCTTAGCTACTTCAACACTTACTTTCGAGAAATTTGAAGTGTCGAGCCGAACTGTATTTGGATTAGATGGCTGACCGACAGATGAAGTGCTTCCATAACAAGCTTGTTGTGGAACTGGTAATGGATTTCCGTACATATCTCTTGCTTCGGTAGATTGATAGCTTTGCTTTGAGACTTCCGGTTGTGGGCTTCCGTACATGTCAGTGCTTGAGACAAAAACCATTTGAGTCGAGGAAACTGGTAGTGGATTTCCGTACATATCTCTTGATACAAGGCTGTTTGAAGCTGAGCATGTGGAGCAGGTCTTGCAGCAGTGCTAGAACTTCCACAGTTTCCCTAATACATATCAGGATTCTGTTGCACTGGAATCTTTTTGGCCTTCCTGAACTCTTTTTGATCTTTGTTCTCCAAGAGCTGAACGAAATCATTTATGTTTGTCGTAGCCAAAGTGCCATTGTATTTCAAGATTTCCAAGAAACCATTCCATTGAGCTGGTAATGCATCGGCAAACTTGATGACAACTTCTTCTAGAGTCACTACTACCCCAAAGTTATTTAACTCAGTCAACAAGTGATAAAATCGACTTGTCAAGTCTCCCAAAGACTCCCTTTCCATACATGTGAAGCCATCAAACTCCTTCTTGAGTAGATCATGTCGCAATTTGCGTGACGCTTCATTTCCTAGACCTCTCGTCTTCAATACATCCCATTGTGACAACCCTCAAAATTACATGTATTCCGTACAATTTATTAATGATAATTAAAGTGCTTAATGACTGTGCTAAATCATTTAACTGCTTTCTGATTTCTGTGTTATACTTACATGTGCTTGTTAACATACTAGTAGTGTACAGAAAAGTTACTAAATGGTCCTGTGTGTTTTCCTAAGTGTTAGAAATTAAAAGTGTTACAAAAATATACATAAAAGACACGTTACGAAGTAATTAAGCACTTTAACGGAACAACACCGAACCGAACAACCGGACTTTACCCGAAACACAAAAATATTGTCAAACACATTGTTATTGTTTTTCTGAGCTAGTTAGGGTCCCCGAACACCCTAACACACTATATATTACGTAACACACATAAAGCATTAACTTAACATTTGATTTCAACTAAGATCACCAACTAACTAGTTGAAACCTAACTAAACCAACCCCCCGCCCCCCCCCCCCCCCCCCCAAACTGGTTAGGAGACAAGAAGGACACCCCTTTGATTTCTTTCATTATTTAATTTGATCATGTTGCTAGATTAGAGACATGTTACCCATAAGACAATGGTAAGATGGAGTCTATAAGTATTACCCACAAGTCTACCCTTCTCTCACTACTCAACACACACTTCACTCAAACACTCTCCTTCCTCTCTTCTTGATCTCGGCCGCCCCTAGTGGCACCACCACCACCATCACTTGGTCACTTGCAAGCTTTCCAAGGCCATACAAAGGTGCTACAAGGTGCATAACGAAGCTTGGTGCTCTCGGAAGTGGAAGGACCTTCTTCGTTTGCTATTAACCATCACTTTTCTACACTCGAACTCCCCTAGCCTTGAGCTAGTGGTAAGAACTTAGATCCGTTCATTTTTCATGTTATTTAAGTGGTTAATAGTTATTTGATGATGAGAATCCATGAACACTATAGGGTCATAAACAAAGTCTTGACTATAAAGTAACATGATGATGAAGTAAGATGAAAACATGATGTTAATATGAAGTTGTTTTGATTCTTGTTGATTATCTGATGATTTGCTTGTTAATATTGATGTTTGATGTTGTTGTCGATCACTAAACATGTTAACGAAATTGATCGAACACGAGTTAGAAAGCTAAAAGCTGAAAACAGGAGTCTGATTGGTGATTACAGCCAACTTTAGTTGGCTGTAACAGGACCTTAATAACACGAAAACTGTATTTTCTGAAGCCTAGATTTATGTATTATGAAATACGGTTTTATGGCACTGGAATCATAATTTTTGGACTTCGTTTACTATTTTTAAAGTGTCGTTTTGTAACAGCAGCTAAAGCTGCATTTTTGCTGCTGAAAATATGTGTTATATTCTTCATCATAACTTGAAACCTGGGTAGAACTAGGTCATGAAATTGGTACTGTAGATGGACACTGATGTCATAGTAATTGTCCCACTGGATTTCTTAAATCGGACTTACGATGAATTTTTAATAAATTATTCCGTGGACTGCAATCAGAAAAAGATGAATCTGATTGTAGTCTGGAAAATGAATTTTTATAAAATATTAGTGATGAATTGGATCCCGAGATTTTTACACAATAACATTTGGATCGTTTAAAGCTTTCTGTAAAAAGTTGGGAATTTTTGGAACAAGTTAACTATTTTATTAAAATGCCCGAAAACAGCCCAGTTTTGGATATTTAAGTTGAAATGACAGAAGTAGTAATTCGCGTGTCTAAATGTCGAGTATATTATTTGAGGATGATCTAACATGTCATATATCAATGAAAGTAATATGTGCAATATCGTATGCATGTTCTTGAGTAGCTATAGGTGGAATGTTGATATGAGTATGAACTGTTGATGTGATGCTTGTTATGTGATAGACACGTGTAGGAACTTTGTGCTTATTTGAAGTCACTAATAAACTAAGTAGTAATCCTACTAGGACGTGATTGACCGACTTTGACCGTTAGCTATATTTGAGAATCTAAACGAGCAAACCGAGGTGAGTTCACACACTTTCTAAGGCATGGGATTCCCGGTGGTTGGGAATGGGTTAAAGAATTTAAAACGAGATCTACATATCCTCCTTGGGTAGGATATGTACGACCATCCTCCATAGGTAGGATGCCAATATTAATCCTGCGTATTCTCTTTGGGTAGAATATGTACATTCCTCCTACTTGGGTAGGACAATAACCTTAAAACTTACTAGACAAAACTCTATCATGAAGTCCCTCAATTTATATCGACTTAATCGCCGAGGCTAATGGCGAGCGGGTCATTAGTTAATAGCGCTATTAGGTTTAACAAACCTCACATCGTGCCAGTCGGACGGGCGTGTACTAATGGACTATGGCAAACTGTTAGTGATGATAGACACTGATGTAGGGCACAACTTATTTGCATTAGTAGTCGATATGGTACGGTCTAGTGGTTCACATGGGGAAGCCCCCACTGATCATGGATATGGTTTGGGTAATAAAGAATGAACTGGTTAATCATGCTTTCAACTACGGGGTAACCCCCACGGCAATTACGCCAACGAAAGACAAACCACGTTTTCAGAAACAACTTAAAACTAATCAACCAACTGTGAACTCACTCAACTTTGTTGTTGACTCGTTGTTACATGCCTTGCAGGTCGTTAAATGCTTGGAGCTTGCACGAGGAAGGAGTTGTTGTGGGATACGGACTGTTATGTTCCGTGCTTAATATTTAAATCCTTATGAACTTATTAAACTTTTGCTTTGGACTTTAAACTTATAAACTATGGACTTATGTTTTTGGATTTACGTTTATGCTTCCGCTGTTTAATTTGAACTTAGTTAAATTGCTTTGGTCACCAATTGTATTATGGATGATTTTATTTACTTAATTACGTTGTTCAATATGATTGGTGGCTCGATCCTGGTCATGTCACGCCTCCAAGTGGTGATACTATGCATGGTGGATTTTGGGGGTGTGACACCCCTAACCGCTTTGACGTCTTGAAGCTGACAAACTGATGATATATATCCTTTCTCAACGCTTGAGTTAGAATAGAATATGCATTCTTTTCTAAATCATATGCCTTTTTCTCGTCTGCCGTAAGATCTGCAAATGTCGCGGCAGTTGAAGCGGCAACCTCAAGTGCTTGATCGAAATCTGTAGTAAAACATAACCACAATTCCGTGTTTTGCCCAAGAACACACGTATGGAATCTTTCTTCCCATCCAGGATATTCATTCATGTGCATTAGCTTCGGTGGACGATTAAGGCTTCCGGTTTCACTTTCGCTTAAAAGTATACTTTGAATACTTTGATTTTGATTTGAAACGAATGCCCATTGACTTGTCGAAATTTGATTCGTTTGAGATGGAATAGACGAAGATGAACCCGTTCTTCTATACTTGCTCTCCGTATTGGATGGAATACCACACCAATCTGAACTCATTTTGGATATATAATAATGAATACCTGCTTAAATCACTTACAACAATTCGTGAAGACAATTTTTGAAAGCTTCTGTTAAAAAAATGACAAGAGTGACCCACGAAAAATTTGGTTCTTGGCGAAAGACCTTAACTGACGAAATACTGGTTTTTTTTCGTAAAAGACAAAGTGACGAAAAAAACGGTTTTTTGTCTAGACCAATTGTGACGAAAAATAGGTTTTTCGTCAAAGACAAATCAAATAAAGAAAAGGTTTTTCGTTGACTAATGTGCACAAAGTTGGTGAGATATTTTCAAAAAAAAAAGATAGATCTTTTCTTCTTAAAGTTGTTGAACACAATAGTCAAACAACCATACCTTGCCCATACCTTTTCAAAGACCCATGTCACTGACTTACCAACCATACATTATGCCTTGTGTCAAGATTGTCAAACAATTATATTATAATCCTTAACACTTCAACAATAATTTAACCAAGATCAAAAGCAGGTTATATTTTGAAGAACAATATGAACTTTTTGAATATATGAAGAACACTATGAGTTTTCCGGTCACCGTAGATATTTCTGAACTACAATTTTGCACAAAAGTTTAATAAAAACCCAACCTTAACATGTAAACATGAATTTAACAAGGTTTTTGATCAAACTAAAAAGCAAAATACCAAGATTTTCAAGGATCTCAAACTATTTTTCCAGAATATGACTTCCAAAACATTAAAACTCAAGAAGAATTTCTAAAAATACACGAAAATCTTCCGAATCACAAGAAAACGAGTCGGTTTTAACAAGGAAGAGAGTTGTCCACTAGCGGAGGATCTAGTCGCCTAATCCTTGTGATACGAACAAACCCGGTTGTGCGGAATCCAACCGGGTAAGCAAACCGAGATCCAGAACAGAAAAGCACACAGATTCACAGTTTAAAGTTCACTTGTATATTATAGATCAACAAAGTTTTAGTACACTGTTTACAAGAGTCTCACAAACTCACTGTTCTCTCGTTCTTGTGCTCTCTGGTGTGTGCTTTCTTGTGCTTTTGTTCTCCTTTCTGGCTTCTGTCTTCAGTGCATATATATATAGGCTGCAGGTCGACGAAGGACCTTCAGCGACGAATTACCTCGACGAACATCCTGCAGCGACGAAAGACTCCCACGAAATACCAACACGACGAAAACCTTATGTTTATGAGGTTTTTCGTCATACATGAGCGTGTAGGTTTTTTCATCAGGAGCATGTGCAGGTTTTTCATCCACAACATACATAGGAGGTTTTTCGTCATGCAGGCTTATCTGTTTTTCATCAACAGCATACATAGCAGGTTTTTCGTCATGTAGGCAAGGTGCTGGTTTTTCGTCAATGGCCACAACTTTCAGAGTATAAAGAAACAGTAGCAACAGAAAGATATTTCAACAACCAGCAGAATATGCAGAACTTGCAGACACAGTTGATTACGTACCGAGACACGACATAGGATATCGGGTTTCGGTGTTCACTTGGTAATGTTGTCGAACCGAGCGAGTCGCATCCACAAACTGTATCAATAACAATCTTTTTATTTATATATTTTTATGTTTAGGATAATTTTATCATTTATTATTTGTATTTTTACAATTACATACATGTTAAGAGTAATTTTATCATTTTTTATATGTAATTACACATATGTAAACTAGTTTTTTTACATATATGTAATTAGTTATGACACAAATATATAATTTTGGCAATTAAACATATATGAACTAGTACTATATATAGGGTTGAGTTCATTTCAGAACTTTAAATAACTACAGAACTTTCAGAACTCTCCTAATGATAAAATGAACTCATCTATTATATGTATTTCTTAGATTACATAAATGTTAATAGTAGTTTACATATGTTTAATTGCCAAAATTATATATACGTGTCATAACTAATCACATATATGTAAACAAACTAGTTTACATATGTGTAATTATAAAATTACATATAAAAATGATAAAATTTTCTTAACATGTATGTAATCGTAAAAATACACATAATAAATAATAAAATTATCCTAAAC
Source organism: Helianthus annuus (assembly GCF_002127325.2). Classification (NCBI taxonomy): domain Eukaryota; kingdom Viridiplantae; phylum Streptophyta; class Magnoliopsida; order Asterales; family Asteraceae; genus Helianthus; species Helianthus annuus. The sequence continues at coordinate 23,730,137 of NC_035436.2, read as the reverse complement.
ACAAAAATATATAAATAAAAAGATTGTTTATTATGAGTTCTGTAAATACTTATGCTTCTGAAATGATCCTGGCTATATATATATATATATATATATAGGGGATGGATCATGAGAAAACTAGTTTAAATGAGAAATCCAAAAACTAACTAGAAAAACCTAAAAAAATACCAATTTTTTTTTTACAATTTTTTAAAGAAAAATAGATACTTTTTATGTATGGAAAAAATTTTCAAAAAAAAAAAATTTTTTTTTTGTTGTACTGCACATGTGCACTAATACGGAAAGCCTAAACCACTTAACTCACCCCCCACCGACACCCCCCCAAAAACCTAACCCCCCCACCCCCCAAAAACCTAAATTCTCCCTCCCACCAAAAACCTAACCCCCCCACCCCCCAAAAACCTAACCCTCCACCCCCACCCCCACCCTCCCGAAAACCTAAAACTAAACCCTAAACATAAACCTGAAAAAAACCTAACCCCCCCCCCCACAAAAAAAAAAAAAAACTTAAACCCCCCTCCCCCACACCCAAAAACCTAATCCTAATCCTAAACCTCCGAAAAAACTAACCTTGAAAAGTTATATATATTTTTTTTCCAATTTTACCCCTCCTTCATTAAAAGTCCCCACTCCTTCATTAAAAGTCTCCCTCCCCCTCCTTTTTAGTGGATTTTAGTTAGTTTTCTAGTTTTCTCATTTATATCTAGTTTTCTCATTTATATCTAGTTTTCTCATGATCCTCTCCCTATATATAAATATATATATATATATATATATATATATATATATATATATATATAGGTAAAGGATCCTGTACAAAGTCCATCTTTTGTAAGAAGTGTAAGAAATAATCTGGGAATGACAAATGTCCCTCCTCTTAATTAATTCAAAAGGGTAGGTTAGTAATTGTACATTTTTGTCATTTAATTGATTTACAATATAACTGAAAAAAATAACTGCCGATGAGATTGTTTAGGGATTGGATCAATTTTGTATATTTTTTGCAAGATCCAATACGATTGTTATCTACGTCATCAATTATAAATACAACAAGGCTTATCAAATCGATAGACACAATACAGTTGTTTAACGTCTGCGCCCTTCTTCGATTCTGGTGTTTTATATCAATTTCAATGGAGTCTGGCGATGCAGGTACATGTGTATAAGAGTATTTTAATCTCTTAATAGTTATCATGTTCCGATAATTAGTGTTATTTGTTCGACGTTTTGTTTTTTAATATGCCGTTTTTACAGGACATTAGTATGGTTTGATTTTGTGTATATGTAGTGTTTTATACATTAAGTTGTTTAGGGTATTGTTCTTTTACTGTTTTTTCTTGATCACGTTTTTTTTATTATTTTTTTGATTTTTAGATATGTAGTGTTATATGCATGATCCGTAGTGTTTTATAGTGTAGTGTTATATGCATGATCAATATTTTGTTTTATAGTTTTTTAGATGTGTAGTGTTATATGCATGATCAATATTCTGTTCACACATCTTATTTTCATTTCATAGTGTTTTATACATTGAATTGTTTACCTTTGTTTTAGTAAGTTTTTGTAGTGTTTTATAATTAACAAAGATATTTTTTTTTCATATTTAGGTGTATAGTGTCATATGTATGAACAATAGTGTTATATTCTATTCACACATCTGAATTCCCCTTCATAGTGTTTTATACATTGAATTCTATGTTGTAGGGTTTTATCATTAACATAGTTATTTAATTTTTTTTTTTGATATTTAGATGTATAGTGTTTGTATCCACAATCTATAGTGTTATATTATGTACAGGAATCTTAATTTCTTTTCATAGTGTTTTACCCTACACCAATACTGTTATATTCTGTGTAGACATATTTATTTTATTCGTCATAGTGTTTTATTATTATTAAGTGTTTTAAATCAACAGATTATTTGTTAACTAAGCTGTATAGTGTCTTTACAGGAAACAGATAGTGTTATTTCTTCATATAGTGTTTTTATCAAATTTAGAAACATGTTCTTATCACTGTTTTTATAAACGACTGATGTGTCGATTTTTCGTTGTAGATATTCCTACATACCAGCCCGTTGGTAATGTTCAAGTGTCCCCAAATTCTTTTTATTAGGAGTTCTGCGAGGATGATTTGTTAATTAACAGATATATAGAGTAAGGTTCATGCGAGAAACACCTTTATTGCGAGAACCACCTTTATGAACACAATCTAGAATAGCTAAAATAACCTAAAAAAACCGAACCCCTCCCCCCCATCCCCCCCCCCCCAAAAAAAAAACCCCTAAACCCGCCCACCCCCAAAAAACCTAACCCCCCCTCCTCCAAGCTAAAATGCTAAAAACTAAACCCCTCCAAAAGGATGGATCCTAACGGATCCTTCTCCTATATATATATATATATATATATATAGGGTAGCGATATTAAGAGAAGTCCACCATATTTGAGAAACTTTGAGAAGCAATCTGGACAACACATTTTCCCTAAGCAAAAAATGCAAAAAAAAAAAGGTGAAAAATGCAATATTTTTTTTTCGGAAAAATCGGAGGTTTTTCTTTAAAGTTTTAATTTTTTTATTTTTTTTTCAATTTTTTTTTGAGATTTATACACATGTGTATATTGTTAATCTTTTTACTATACATATATGTATATTATCAATTATACATATATGAATATACATGTGTAAAAATGAAAAATATATGTTATAAACCCTAAATCTTAAACCCTAAACACTAAAGCTAAACCATAATGCTAAACCCTAAACCCTAAAGCTAAACCCTAAAGCTAAACCGTAATTCTAAACCCTAAAGCTTACCCTAATGCTAAACCCTAAAGCCTAAAGCTAAACCCTTAATGCTAAACCCTATGCAAACCCAAAAGCTAAAGTTAAACCCAAAAGTTAAAGTTAAAGCTAAACCCTAATGCTAAACCCAAAAGCTAAACCCTAAATACTATTGCTAAACCCTAATGCTAAATCCTAAAGCTAAACCTTAAACCATAAAGCTAAACCCTAAACCCTAAAGCTAAACCCTAAATCCTAAGGCTAAACCCTAATGCTAAGCCCTAAATACTAATGCTAAACCCAAAATAACACTGATTTTTCAATTTTAAACATATATGTATATTTGACAATATACACATATCTATAGTTAAAAGATTAACAATATACACATGTGTATAATGTGACAACCCTCATAATTCCATGTATCTGTACAATTTATTAATGATAATTAAAGTGCTTGATGACTGTGCTGAATCATTTAACTGCTCTCTGATTTCTGTATTATACTTATATGTGCTTCTTAACATACTAGTAGTGTACAGAAAAGCTACTTAATAGTCCGTTATGCTTTCCTGAGTGTTGAAAATTAAAAATGTTACAAAAATATACATATAGGACACTTTGCGGATTAATTAAGCACTTTAACGGAACAATATCAAACCGAACAACCGGACATTACCCAGAACACCAAAATAATGCTAGAAGCATTGCTCCTATTTTGTTAAGCTAGTTAGGGTCCCCGAACACCCTAACACACCATATACTACAGAACACACCATAAGACACTAACTAAATATTTGAATTATAACCAAATCACTAACTAATAGTTGAAACCCAACCCTATACCCCCCCATTGTTGATGGATCCAAGGGTGGCCCTCACCCTTGATCTTGCTTGATTGTTGTGAGATCCTAATTGATCTTGTAGGTACTTTTAGAAACATAATACCCTTTGGTCAAAGTCTAAGGTTGATTATCAAATGGACATGAAGGGTTAAAGCTCTCATAATCTTCACTCATCACCACACTTCAACTTCTTTCTCCTCCTTGACCCCCATATCTCGGCCATAGCCCCCCCGCCCCCATCACCACCACATTTTTGTTTTTCATTCTAGAGATCCAAGTGTACTTCTAGGTGCTACAAGGCGTTCAACGAAGCTCGGTGTGCTCAGAAGTTGAAGGACCTCTCTTATCTTCTTTTAACCACCACTTTTCTACACTTGAACTCCCCTAGCCTTGAGCTAGTGGTAAGAACTTAGATCCTTGCATTTTACATGTTGTTTAAGTGGTTAATGATGTGTAGTGATCAAAATGATAAGAACTTTAATGAATCTAATGAAGAAGTCTTGAACATAAACTAACTTAGTAATAAAGTGTGGTTAAAAGATGAAGAAATCATGATATTCATATGTTGTGATGCTTGTTGGTTGTTGTTACTCATGTAGTTGATATGAATTATCATTTGATCTTGCTAGATCATGATTGAAACATGATCTAGCAAGATGAGTGTAACGCCCTAACACGCTTTAACTAAAAGACGCAGCGGAAAATACGTACCATAAAATTTCTTTCATTATAAACCTTATGTCTTACTTGAAAGTTCACTTTTAAAATAACTCCTCTATATTCAACACATCAGACTAACTCAATTATAGAATAAAACATAACTTATATATATAAGAAATTACATTCTTATACACCCCGTACAATCCTTCATGTGACTCGATCCTCGATCTCTATTCCTTGATGATCCTCATGACTTGTGTTACCTGCGCTCACCACATAAATTCATAACGTTAGTACGCATTATAAACATACACGATTTATTCTCGTTTACTTATTGATCCATTAACTCTTTACATCCCAGCTTTCCATCTGATCATACATTCCGTGGTGAGACTTCTTTGTTATTCCTGCGTTACACTTCCTTCACCATACACGCTAATATTAACGTTAGTACTCAATTTCATTGGATACTTGCGTACCTACCTTCATACATATTCATATGTTCACACATGACCATCTACGTACATACGTACATACCCACACATAAACTCATGTACATCATTACATACATATCTACTTACAAACATACCTACTCACATACATACATACATACTTGCATCCACGTATATACATTCGTACCTATACGCGTATGTACCTTCGTACCTAAATACATAATGCTTACGCCCATACATAGCTACTTGCGTTCATACCTATACCGATACCTACATATATATCGATCTTGCATACATAATTACATACTTACATGCATTCATAAACGAATCATAATTACACACGTGCATACCTTCGCTCACACGTACATATACTTACATAAATACATTCATACATACATACTAACTCGAACATATCACCTACCTAATTCTCCCCGAATTACTGTCGTATCACACATAACCAATTACATACATACGTTCATACTCTTATATAAACACATCTACGTCACTTCATGCGTATCTACATACGCCGTAGTCCACGGGTAACAAACCGAAGCCTACGATACATAAATCAACTTAAATAACAAGATTTCAGCTTTTGAGACTTGGGGAGGCCGTCGGCGACGGGCCTTGCCTTTACCCGTAGCCAGAAATACCCGTAAACAGCTAAATAAGGCGTCTGGCAAAACTGATGTTTTGTCGTTCGTACGCGCTAAAACGCGCATAACTTTTGAACCGTTTATCCGTTTAACCTCTCGTTCTTCCTACATGCTTGTAAATTCACATTCTATCATATTAACTTAAAATCCTACCTCCGGATTAAGGAAATTCTTAACTTAGAATCCCACATTTAGGTACCATATTACTACATATGCTTTAGGATCCCACATTTAGGTACCATATTACTACATATTCTTTAGGATCCCACATTTAGGTACCATATTACTACATATTCTTTAGGATCCCACATTTAGGTACCCTATTACTACATATTCTTTAGGATCCCACATTTAGGTACCCTATTACTACATATTCTTTAGGATCCCACATTTAGGTACCCTATTACTACATATGCTTTAGGATCCCACATTTAGGTACCATATTACTACATATTCTTTAGGATCCCACATTTAGGTACCATATTACTACATATTCTTTAGGATCCCACATTTAGGTACCATATTACTACATATGCTTTAGGATCCCACATTTAGGTACCATATTACTACATACTCTTTAGGATCCCACATTTAGGTACCCTATTACTACTTATTCTTTAGGATCCCACATTTAGGTACCCTATTACTACATATTCTTTAGGATCCCACATTTAGGTACCCTATTACTACATATGCTTTAGGATCCCACATTTACGACGAAGGACTTCATCACATATTTGATCTCAACATCATGTTTAATTAATTAAAACATTATATTACTTAAACGATCTAAGAAGTGATTACGGAAATCACTTACCTTGTGCATCCGTGTTCATACCCGTTTCCTTGCCTCATCTTGACCCGTTTAATCCCATCAGATTACCTTCGACTTAGATAACTTCCCTCATCTAAACTAGATCAATACATATCTTAAAACTTTCATTATTTCATATTCTTACATAATTTCCCATACTCATGAACATGAAATCTATATGCATACTAAGAAGTGAGTCGGAAGCCACTTACCTTGAGCGTCCAAGCTCAAGCATAGGTTCCATGCTTTCTTTTGACCCATTAGCCTCCGTGCTTGCGCCCGTAGACATGCTATCTATCCTTACATGACCATACATTGATACCCTTGTTAGTAAACAAGGCCACACAAAGCATCAATCACAATAAATCTATGCTCAACAATTGACTTTCATTAATGGATTTCTTGCAACTCATAGCATAGATTAACAATGAGATCCTTTCTACTCGCATAATGTAAACACGCCATTACATATCTTGCTATAAATATTTCGTGCATCACTTTGACTTCCTAAACCGTACATTTATGATAAGAGATCTACCTCACAACATTCCTACCATTGTTGACTTTCCAGAAAGTCAACTATCAAGCATTTCAACTTCCAACTTGGACACACATTCATTCACAAATTAACATGTTGGAATATAGTCATTATGCCATCTACGCTTCATGCTCATTTTGTAGGACATATTTGGCCGCATAATCAAATAATTACATATACACATATACATACGATTCCGTTCATAACACATCTTTATAGTTAACGCCAATATCAATTAAGTTTACTCTTTTCTAGGATTCTCATTCGTTCCATAACCATTCTTAAGTTGAAACTAATACGATCAAACATTCCATATATATTCATCACATCATTCAAGCGTATGGTACGAATTTCACATATTATTGTCATTCAGGCATTTCATCAAACACCTTGTGTGCGTACTACCATCTAAGCTTAATGTACAACTAATTCATGCATATCCTTCTAACCTCATACATAATTCACCAAAATTCCTCCTTCTAATCATCATGAATCATTTCTACATAATCATTAAACATACTAGAATCACATTTCTTTCAATTCCTCTAACAAGAATCTACCATGCATGCCAAAATACATCAATATTAAGCAAGAATTGGACATGGGTGATCATTCAAGTTGTTATCATCACCATAACCAAATGGGTTTCACATATAAACATCAATTTAACCCAAACCATGCATAATCCATGTTCTACATGATGATTCTAACTCATAAACAAGTTCAATTTCATACTACTTCAAAGATTAATCAAAACCCTTATCATTAACTAGCATCAAATCACATCATTCGACTTACCCCATGATGGGAAACCCTTAGATGACTAAGGAATTGATCACATGCATTCGATTGACCTTCAATTTCCTTCTTAATTTGATGATTTGAGAGGTGTTAGGGTTTTGAGGGGAAGGTTTCCCCTGGTCTCTCCTCACGATCGCACACACACCCACTTCCATTCCCTGGGCATTTTTTTTTGTTATGTGTTTTAATAACACATTTTTCATTTTCAACCCCTCATTTATTCATAACATGTCATCTTCCCCCATTTCTTCATACTAATCTAGCAAACCTTCATGCATACCTAAGAATTTTAGATTTACTAAAATTTATAAGACTTTACTAATGGTAAAAATCTATGTTTACCATTTCCTTCCGTCAAATACTGTGATTAAAACATTATATTATGTTATACGAAATTTGGGGTGTTACAAGTCTACCCCCCTTAAAGAAGGTTTCGTCCCCGAAACCTTTCTCACTTTCCTCTTACACACACACATCTGTGTTTGACTTAATAGTCACATTTTAATTATAAGTAATCGTTCTATCTCATTTCGTAATTATTCATACACTTGACTTCTTCTTAACAAGTCTATACTTTCCATGGCATACTTTCACATAACATTCTCATTTCCTCGACCCGTTAGTAGCAGGTCAGTATACATATTCATTTAAACTTATAATAATGCTTACCTTCATATGATCTGTTTAAAATAGATTTAATACTTTTGCCTCATCCTTTAAGATTTCATTCCAAGCACACGTTGTATAACATTTAACTCTTGTTTTGTTATCACAACAAAACTACTACTTCATAGTTACACCTACATGCTTAGCTCCATAGTTAGCGTCGTTCTACGTTTTCTACAGTTACTTGTACCATGCGTACTTTTACATTACCTTTAAATCATCCCATTAATTTTACATTACTTTTTCTCTTATTTAATACATTATTTAGTTTACATAAGTATACGGGTCATACTAGTCAGACATCGCGTACCATACCATGCCTATCCTAACATTCATTTACTAAGGAGTTACTCACCTATAACTCTTCTACCATTTCCTACGTACATGCTATAACATATCACACATTCCAATTCTTACACGCATTTCTTTCATTTTATTAGTCATTTCGCCAACTTGCCACATTTTGACTTTTCAAGGTCAAATTGCACTTCTTACTTATCGTAAATGTATTGAAGTACATGCCCTTACTTCTTTCCTTTCATGCTTACTTGCAAAGACTTTACTACATCGTTTCAGTATTTCTTACCAAACTTACCCTTCCCGTCAATACTTAAGTTATTGTCCGGGTCGTAGCCCTTCATCCATCCTGACTCCCAAGAGTCGATTTCTAACACATCTAACGCGTAACTCATACAAAACTTCTTTCATTACACTATCACCTTTTACTTTATACTAACTTACATGGCCCGTTCAACTCAATCATGGTCGAACCATCGGCATCTTCTTATATACCCTAATTTCATCCCTTTATATTTTAAATCCGTTTCACGAACTCAAACGTCACATTCATGCCTTTTATTGCTTTCATGTTTTGAATCCGTCTAGCGGTTCCAAACATACCATTCATACATTTTCTTCCTTTCGTGCTTTGAATCCTTTTCGCGGATTCAAACATTTCATTTACATCATCCATTCACATCTTTCATTCATTATATGTGCTGAATCCGTCTCGCAGATTCAAACATATCGTTTTCTGCATTTCATTCCTTGATTCCTTCTTGTCGATTCAAACATTGCATTTTACACCTTTCATTCTTTGAATCCGTCTCGCGGATTCAAACATTCCATTCATGCCCTGTTGATCCGTACTTTCTTACGGATTCAACATTCTTCATTTTTATCACTCATACTTTTCATTCCTACATAGTACTCTCAATTTCCCGAGAGCCTTACTACCCACTTCACCCGCACGCCCACCTGCTACCCAATTCTAACGGACATACCCGCGATAATTACCACGGTCTCACGAACGTCATATGCTTCTTGCGTACTGGCCAGGTGCGCAATTCACATACTAATTCTGTGCCTTCAGGTAATCATCGCCTTATGTCCGCATTAGTGGGTCTCAGTTCGTGCTACATTTTTACAATTTTACCAAGACAATATCGTTGTCTTCCGTTTAGTACTTACCCTCCCAAGGAGACTTCTTCCTTTTTCTTTTAACAACGGTACCCATACATATCAACATTGTGTACCTGGGGTCCGTCTGTCTATTCGCATCCTTGATTGCCTTAGCATCCACCTTAGACTGCATTCACGGATCATCCTCTCCAAACTTTTAAGCTTACCTTGCACATAGCAAACCGTTAGCTTCTTCATATGAATACATACATACACGTTTTCATACCATTTCTACATTTAGATCTTGATCGAGTCATGGATTGTACAGGTTCCTTATCACAAGAGCACATAGGTTTGAGTTCAAGTACCTACTTTCTCGTACTTGATTCCCTCAAACCAGGGCTCTGATACCAACTTGTAACGCCCTAACACGCTTTAACTAAAAGACGCAGCGGAAAATACGTACCATAAAATTTCTTTCATTATAAACCTTATGTCTTACTTGAAAGTTCACTTTTAAAATAACTCCTCTATATTCAACACATCAGACTAACTCAATTATAGAATAAAACATAACTTATATATATAAGAAATTACATTCTTATACACCCCGTACAATCCTTCATGTGACTCGATCCTCGATCTCTATTCCTTGATGATCCTCATGACTTGTGTTACCTGCGCTCACCACATAAATTCATAACGTTAGTACGCATTATAAACATACACGATTTATTCTCGTTTACTTATTGATCCATTAACTCTTTACATCCCAGCTTTCCATCTGATCATACATTCCGTGGTGAGACTTCTTTGTTATTCCTGCGTTACACTTCCTTCACCATACACGCTAATATTAACGTTAGTACTCAATTTCATTGGATACTTGCGTACCTACCTTCATACATATTCATATGTTCACACATGACCATCTACGTACATACGTACATACCCACACATAAACTCATGTACATCATTACATACATATCTACTTACAAACATACCTACTCACATACATACATACATACTTGCATCCACGTATATACATTCGTACCTATACGCGTATGTACCTTCGTACCTAAATACATAATGCTTACGCCCATACATAGCTACTTGCGTTCATACCTATACCGATACCTACATATATACCGATCTTGCATACATAATTACATACTTACATGCATTCATAAACGAATCATAATTACACACGTGCATACCTTCGCTCACACGTACATATACTTACATAAATACATTCATACATACATACTAACTCGAACATATCACCTACCTAATTCTCCCCGAATTACTGTCGTATCACACATAACCAATTACATACATACGTTCATACTCTTATATAAACACATCTACGTCACTTCATGCGTATCTACATACGCCGTAGTCCACGGGTAACAAACCGAAGCCTACGATACATAAATCAACTTAAATAACAAGATTTCAGCTTTTGAGACTTGGGGAGGCCGTCGGCGACGGGCCTTGCCTTTACCCGTAGCCAGAAATACCCGTAAACAGCTAAATAAGGCGTCTGGCAAAACTGATGTTTTGTCGTTCGTACGCGCTAAAACGCGCATAACTTTTGAACCGTTTATCCGTTTAACCTCTCGTTCTTCCTACATGCTTGTAAATTCACATTCTATCATATTAACTTAAAATCCTACCTCCGGATTAAGGAAATTCTTAACTTAGAATCCCACATTTAGGTACCATATTACTACATATGCTTTAGGATCCCACATTTAGGTACCATATTACTACATATTCTTTAGGATCCCACATTTAGGTACCATATTACTACATATTCTTTAGGATCCCACATTTAGGTACCCTATTACTACATATTCTTTAGGATCCCACATTTAGGTACCCTATTACTACATATTCTTTAGGATCCCACATTTAGGTACCCTATTACTACATATGCTTTAGGATCCCACATTTAGGTACCATATTACTACATATTCTTTAGGATCCCACATTTAGGTACCATATTACTACATATTCTTTAGGATCCCACATTTAGGTACCATATTACTACATATGCTTTAGGATCCCACATTTAGGTACCATATTACTACATACTCTTTAGGATCCCACATTTAGGTACCCTATTACTACTTATTCTTTAGGATCCCACATTTAGGTACCCTATTACTACATATTCTTTAGGATCCCACATTTAGGTACCCTATTACTACATATGCTTTAGGATCCCACATTTACGACGAAGGACTTCATCACATATTTGATCTCAACATCATGTTTAATTAATTAAAACATTATATTACTTAAACGATCTAAGAAGTGATTACGGAAATCACTTACCTTGTGCATCCGTGTTCATACCCGTTTCCTTGCCTCATCTTGACCCGTTTAATCCCATCAGATTACCTTCGACTTAGATAACTTCCCTCATCTAAACTAGATCAATACATATCTTAAAACTTTCATTATTTCATATTCTTACATAATTTCCCATACTCATGAACATGAAATCTATATGCATACTAAGAAGTGAGTCGGAAGCCACTTACCTTGAGCGTCCAAGCTCAAGCATAGGTTCCATGCTTTCTTTTGACCCATTAGCCTCCGTGCTTGCGCCCGTAGACATGCTATCTATCCTTACATGACCATACATTGATACCCTTGTTAGTAAACAAGGCCACACAAAGCATCAATCACAATAAATCTATGCTCAACAATTGACTTTCATTAATGGATTTCTTGCAACTCATAGCATAGATTAACAATGAGATCCTTTCTACTCGCATAATGTAAACACGCCATTACATATCTTGCTATAAATATTTCGTGCATCACTTTGACTTCCTAAACCGTACATTTATGATAAGAGATCTACCTCACAACATTCCTACCATTGTTGACTTTCCAGAAAGTCAACTATCAAGCATTTCAACTTCCAACTTGGACACACATTCATTCACAAATTAACATGTTGGAATATAGTCATTATGCCATCTACGCTTCATGCTCATTTTGTAGGACATATTTGGCCGCATAATCAAATAATTACATATACACATATACATACGATTCCGTTCATAACACATCTTTATAGTTAACGCCAATATCAATTAAGTTTACTCTTTTCTAGGATTCTCATTCGTTCCATAACCATTCTTAAGTTGAAACTAATACGATCAAACATTCCATATATATTCATCACATCATTCAAGCGTATGGTACGAATTTCACATATTATTGTCATTCAGGCATTTCATCAAACACCTTGTGTGCGTACTACCATCTAAGCTTAATGTACAACTAATTCATGCATATCCTTCTAACCTCATACATAATTCACCAAAATTCCTCCTTCTAATCATCATGAATCATTTCTACATAATCATTAAACATACTAGAATCACATTTCTTTCAATTCCTCTAACAAGAATCTACCATGCATGCCAAAATACATCAATATTAAGCAAGAATTGGACATGGGTGATCATTCAAGTTGTTATCATCACCATAACCAAATGGGTTTCACATATAAACATCAATTTAACCCAAACCATGCATAATCCATGTTCTACATGATGATTCTAACTCATAAACAAGTTCAATTTCATACTACTTCAAAGATTAATCAAAACCCTTATCATTAACTAGCATCAAATCACATCATTCGACTTACCCCATGATGGGAAACCCTTAGATGACTAAGGAATTGATCACATGCATTCGATTGACCTTCAATTTCCTTCTTAATTTGATGATTTGAGAGGTGTTAGGGTTTTGAGGGGAAGGTTTCCCCTGGTCTCTCCTCACGATCGCACACACACCCACTTCCATTCCCTGGGCATTTTTTTTTTGTTATGTGTTTTAATAACACATTTTTCATTTTCAACCCCTCATTTATTCATAACATGTCATCTTCCCCCATTTCTTCATACTAATCTAGCAAACCTTCATGCATACCTAAGAATTTTAGATTTACTAAAATTTATAAGACTTTACTAATGGTAAAAATCTATGTTTACCATTTCCTTCCGTCAAATACTGTGATTAAAACATTATATTATGTTATACGAAATTTGGGGTGTTACAATGAGAAAGTTAGAAATGTGTAGGATGATGGAATCATCCACACATAAACTATGAACTTGAATAAATAAATGTTTTCTTGAAAAATAAAGATCAAAGTAGGTTATAATTTTGTAGATCTAAAGATCCATGAGTGGTTTTTCGAAAGAACCAAGTGAAAAATATGAGTTACGTTGAAACTTGGATCTTACATAAACTAACCTCATTTTTGGTGGATAAACAAGTGTAGAAACACTTGTGTAATGAGAAAATTTCACAAAGAAATATTTTTGGAAAATATTACTAGAAGTTGTGAACATTCAAACTCTTTAAAAATGAAACTTTTAAGGAACTAATCACATTTTTAAAGGTAACAAGACTTACTAAGTATGCTAGTAAGTTACTACATACTTTTATAAATTTTCAAGTTCATAAGTTTATAGTTTATGCTTGTTTTTGACAAGTTTGGTAAATAGAGATTGTATGTCGTTGACTGAGAATTGTCTGAATGAATTTTTGAAAAGAAAATGATATGCTAGTAAGCATGGACACCTCCATTTACAAAGGAAACTCTGGCGAAACTTTTCTAAAATTTGAACACTTAGAAAATATTTTCTAACAAGTGTTTACAAACGTATTTTTAACCTTGTTTTCAAAATAAACTTCGCCATGATTTCTATTACAAAACACCAAGTATCGGAGGTTGACTTTCGTAAATAAAATTTGATAAATATATATTATGTACTAAAACTCTTGTGTGAATACTTGTTTATTTTACCGTTATATTATTTTAGGGTAAAATAATATATAACTTAACAAAATGCCTTGACGTTTAGATTGTGTGATATGTGATGAAAGTAATGAGTAGATAAACCATACGTGTTGTGCATGAGAAATTGATTGTTATTTGTACCTTATTAGGACGTGCTTGATTTCCTGATTATTAGAGTAACTAATCTAACCGAGCGAACCATGGTGAGTTCACACTTTTCTACAAAGCATGGTAATTCCTGATGGGGATGGGAATGGGTTCAGGAATAGGGATTCCTCGTCCTTGGGACGTGTTCAGGAATGAAAATTCCTCGTCCTGTGAGGACGGAATTAGACTTACTAGACTAGAACTCTATCCGCGAAGTCCCTCCCTTTATATCGACTTAATCGCCGAGGCTATGGCGAGCGGGTCATTAGTTAATAGCACTATTAGGATTAACAAACCTCACACCGTGCCAGTCGGACGGGCGTGTACAAATGGACTATGGCACGTCGGTGATGATAGACACCGATGCTATGGCACAAGTAATTTTCGTTAGTAGTCGATATGATAAACGAGTCTGGTAGTTTAAATAATGGGGTAGCTCCCACGGCCGGAATGTCGGGCTGGAAAGCCAGGGAAGGTGGACATGGGATGGTTAACTAATAAACGTCTTCGAACTATGGGGTAACCCCCACGGCTGGATAGCTGATTAAGATTAAACTACGTTTTTGGAAACAACTCTAAAATGGACAACCAACCGTGAACTCAGTCAACTTTGTTGTTGACTCGTTGTTACATGCTTTGCAGGTTGCTAGATGCTATGGGGCTTGCACAAGGAGGCGGTCGTTGTGGGATGCGAACTGCTATGTCTCATACTTAATAAATAAACCTTATGAACTTATGAAACATAGGTTTTGGGTCTTTAAACTTATGAACTACGAACTTATGTTTTGGTTTAACGTCTTATGCTTCCGCTGTTTAAATTGAACTTGGTTAACTTCCTTTTGGCCATCAATTGTATTGTGGTTGGTTTTAATTACTTAATTACGTTGTTCAATATGATTGGTGGCTTGGTCCTGGTCATGTCACGTCTCCAAGCGGTGATACTCCGCATGGTGGATTTTGGGGGTGTGACATATAAATCTCAAAAAAAAGTAAAAAAAAAAAAAAAATAAAATTAAAACCTTAAAGAAAAACCTCCGATTTTCCAAAAAAAAAAAAATTGCATTTTTCACTTTTTGTTTTTTTGCATTTTTTTGCTTAGGGAAAATGTGTGGTCCAAAATGCTTCTCAAGTTTGTCAATTTGCCTATTACTTCTCACATGATCCTTATCATATATATATACATATACACACACACACACACACACACACATATATATATATATATATATATATATATATATATATATATATATGGTAGGGATTTTAAGAGAAGTCCACCCTATTTGAGAAACTTGAGAATCGTTCTGGACCACATGTTTCCCTAATTTTTTTGTAGTATACACATATGTATAGTTTAAAATTCACAATATACATATATGTATATTGTGAAATCTTGAATTATACACATATGTATATAATCACTTTTTAACAATACATATGTGTATATTATGAAAAGCTTAGGGAAAATGTGTGGTAAAGAATGCTTCTCAAGTTTCTCAATTAGCATAGTGATTCTCACACGATCCTAACCCTATATATATATATATATATATATATATATAGGGGATTGCTAAAACGAAAACCACCTCTAGTTGTAAAAACCACGGGAACCACTTTCTAGCATTTGGATCAAGAAGATAGATCGATAAGATTAAAAGTAACAAAAATTAATACTAAATGCATTTTGTCTTATTATGTCTTTAATATTTTAATCCAAAAGGGTATTTTAGTAAAATAACTCTTTTTTGTCTTTTTGCCTTTATTATTTTTTATTACTTTTTGTGTTTTATTATATTACTTTTTAGTTTTATTATATTACTTTTTATTTTTTTAAAAGATTTTTTATTAAAAACATTTTTAAATTCATTTTTTTAACAAAAGACAAATTTTTTTTTTGCGCGCCAATTTTTGCACGCCGTTTTTACGCCGGGTTTTTTAACGCATCGTTTTTTAATGGGTCGTTTTTTTCACGCCGTTTTTTACGCCCGACTTTTTCAAGCGTCTTTTTTTAACGCGGCGTTTTTTATGTCCCGTTTTTTTTTTCGCGGCGTTTTCATGCTCCACATTCACGCCCCTTGTTTAGGCGCCGTTTTATTATACAGTTTTTTTACGTTAGACCTTTTAAACTTTTTACGTTTTACATTAAACTTTTTACGTTTTACGTTAAACTTTTACGTATTACGTTAAACTTTTTACTTTTTACGTTTTACGAAAAACTTTTTACATTTTACGTTTTACGAAAACCTTTGTACGTTTTATGTAAAACTTTTTACGTTTTACGTTTTACGAAAAACTTTTTACATTTTACGTAAAACTTTTTACGTTTTACGTTTTACTTTAAAACTTTTTACGTTTTACATGAAAAATTTTTACGTTTTATGTTTTACGCTAAAGTTTACGGGTTAAATTTTTTTTTTTTACAAAAAGTTCTTTACGCAAAAACGAACGCACCCAGAAATTGCAAACTTGGGAGATGTCTCAGATATATCGTTATCATCATCGACTAGGGGGAAAAGTTTAAAAACCAACAACATCAAAACAAAGTCTATCTCGAAAAAAAAAAACAGGGTTTGGCTCAGATTAACCGATAATCAAAAGGCTGCAAAAGAAGGGTTGCAGGTTTAAAAACCTACCCTCCGCTGTTCTTGCCGCGTCATCGTCATCAAGATCGGCGTTTTTTTTCATCATCGCCGCCCACAGCCAACATATCAAAACCTACAGATTCAACAGAACAACAAATCAAAACCCACGAAACCCACCGCCACACCACCAAACCCACTGCCACACCACCACACCCACCGCCACACCACCACACCCACCCACCGCCACACCACCACACCCACCGCACATCGGAGCAGTCGACCTCAAAACCCAAACATCGGAGCCGTCGACATCAACCACTGCCACACACCACGAAAACCACTGCCACACCACCAAACCCACCGCACCCACCACACCCACCACACCCACTGCCACACCACCGCACCCACCGCACCCATTAACAGGTCAAACCCACAAAAACCAAAGAAACCCCCAAGAAACTTTCAAAAGAATCAACAGTTGATTCCAAAACTTTCAAAAGAAACCCCCCACATATCAACAGTTGATTCCACACCTATCAACAGAATCAACAGATCAAAACCCACAAAAATCAAATATTTTCCAGATTCAAAACTTTCAAAGAACTGGTCTTTGAAAACATGAAAAACAACCGGAAGATCTGGTCTTTGAAAACATGAAAAAAAAAACACAAAAACTACCTGATGGCGTGATGGAGGTTAATCGGAGCCCCACGGTGGTCGGGCGGCAGTGGTGTAACAGAGAGATGAGTTAGGTGGTTGCCGTGATGGAGGTAAATCAGAGATGGTCGGTGGTAGGTGGAAGTCGGTGGGTTTATGTGACCGGTGGTGGGTGCGGCGGCGAGGTGATCAGAAATAAGCGGTGGTGGTCAGTCGGGGTGGGTATTGTCATCATCATCATCAGCGGCTGGTGGGTAGCCGGCGATTACTGTAGAGACGGAGGGGGAGTGTTTGGCTAGGGGTTGTCGCCGGAAACACCATCATCATCGGAGAACCAGGTGTGGGGTACTGGTCATCATCATCATCGGCCAACCACCCATTTAAAACAGATCTTGAACGGAGATGAGTGTGGAGAGAGTAAATGTGAGATGAGAGAGGATAGAGTAAATGAGGAATGTCAGTCACATTAAATAGAGAGAGAGAATAGATTAGACATTTAAGAGTAAATGACCAAATTACCCCTTTTCCTGATTGGTTGAGAGTGGTTCTCGCGGTTCTTACAACTGGAGGTGGTTTCTATTTTAGCGGCTCCCTATATATATATATATATATATGGGGGAGGGTTATCTTGAGAACACTAAATTTTGTGAGAACCATGAGAACAAATCTCATTCATAGATCATCCTAAATTAATGGCTAAGATTAGTTGGGTTTAAATGAAAAGGAAAAAAGCTGAAGTAAAATAGAAAAGGGTATTATTGTCCACACACACAAAATCCATCTTCTAGAATCATTCACCGTACGCAGACGGTTTCTCCTTCCCCATTTCTCGAAACCCTCAATCGTTGATATCTGCACTAGAGACACCGTCCAAACACACATAATCCATCTTCTCGAATCATTCACCAAACGCAGCAACGGATTCTGCTTCCCCATTTCTCGAAACCCTCAACCGTTGATATCTGCACCAGAGACACCGACGAACACTCGATTTGAAGCTCAAAAATCTGCTGATTCATCCACTCGGTACGCCTCTCATCTTCCCCCTTCTATCTGTTATGCAATCGCACCACTCGAAACCTACTTATAGAGTCCGATTTTGTGCTTTTTGGTCAATATTTATGTGTTGTTACATATTGTAGTTTGAAAGTAGTTGGTCAATATTTATGTGTTGTTATATTCGTACTTGATTATCGTTTTTGGTTTGTAATTTCTGATGAATTCATGCATTCCAGCTGTTGTGTTTGCCTTGAGGACTTCAGTATATTAGGTTTTCGTGATTATAAGAGTGCATTTAGCTACTAATTAGTGGTGAATTCGGATTTGCATATGTATTTGTTAAAATATGTTAACAAAATTGTTCATAATTTAACTGATGAGGACTGTAGTAGATATGTAATGTGTGTATATAGAATAGATAGCTGAATTAAGTGGAATGTAGATAATAAAGCGATTTGTGTAAATTAGTTATATGAAGTTATGGATTTGTGTATAATAAAGCGATGAATGAGGTGGTGGCTGTTTGGTAACTAGTGAAGAGTTTATTGATTAGTTAGGGTTTGAAGCTTATTTTGCAACTGCTATAGTGCATTGTAATACTGTTTAATTTTGGACTGGTTGATGCGTTGATTGTTGTATATTTGTATTCGTTGGGCTATTTTACTTTCTTGCTTAGTTTACTCATATGTTCAATGATGACTCGACTTGAATAGACTGCTTTTGGAAGTCTAATGGTATTGTTATCAGAAGATTCTACAGGCAAAAAAGGAAGAATGGCAAGTAAGCATCCTAAAACATTAATCTCGGATTTATAAAGATATATTGTAGAATATGATGTATTAATACACTATATTTACAGGTTGGAAAAGTCCACGGATATTAAGGATTAAAGCAAAAAGTTTCTCAAATAAAAAAACAAATCCAGACATAATTGATGACGATAGTTCTGAGACCAATGACAAAACAGGCAAGTAACAATTATTACTTGAATAACAGTTTTGAAAGCAAACAATAAATTTTGTCGACTTTTGGTTACAGATTCTGAAGTGTCATTGAATGTGGATCGAGTTAATACATTATCAGAAATGGATGCTGAACTAGAAAGACAATTAGGTAAGACAAATGCATTTTCATAGATCATTAAAAAATAAAATAAACTTGTGGTTAAATTCTTTGATTTCAACAGAAAGTTCAGTGAATCTGAAGATGGTTTTAAGAAGACAAAGGAATGAGATGATTAAAGAATTGCTTCCAGGTTTGTAATAAAACACATCATAAAGTTAGATGTTTACACATGTGTAAATAATTGTAAGTAAGCTGTTTACACATGTTTAAGTAGGCTGTTTATACATGTTTTTAACTGCTTTCTATTGTTTTAACAGAAAAAAGGGAAAAACAGATGGTGAAAAAGGCGGCAGAAGTTGATTCGGTTTTATGCTCAGAAACCCGTTGCCGGTAGCGTTGACCATCAATTCGGATTTGCATATGTATTTGTTAAAATATGTTAACAAAATTGTTCATAATTTAACTGATGAGGACTGTAGTAGATATGTAATGTGTGTATATAGAATAGATAGCTGAATTAAGTGGAATGTAGATAATAAAGCGATTTGTGTAAATTAGTTATATGAAGTTATGGATTTGTGTATAATAAAGCGATGAATGAGGTGGTGGCTGTTTGGTAACTAGTGAAGAGTTTATTGATTAGTTAGGGTTTGAAGCTTATTTTGCAACTGCTATAGTGCATTGTAATACTGTTTAATTTTGGACTGGTTGATGCGTTGATTGTTGTATATTTGTATTCGTTGGGCTATTTTACTTTCTTGCTTAGTTTACTCATATGTTCAATGATGACTCGACTTGAATAGACTGCTTTTGGAAGTCTAATGGTATTGTTATCAGAAGATTCTACAGGCAAAAAAGGAAGAATGGCAAGTAAGCATCCTAAAACATTAATCTCGGATTTATAAAGATATATTGTAGAATATGATGTATTAATACACTATATTTACAGGTTGGAAAAGTCCACGGATATTAAGGATTAAAGCAAAAAGTTTCTCAAATAAAAAAACAAATCCAGACATAATTGATGACGATAGTTCTGAGACCAATGACAAAACAGGCAAGTAACAATTATTACTTGAATAACAGTTTTGAAAGCAAACAATAAATTTTGTCGACTTTTGGTTACAGATTCTGAAGTGTCATTGAATGTGGATCGAGTTAATACATTATCAGAAATGGATGCTGAACTAGAAAGACAATTAGGTAAGACAAATGCATTTTCATAGATCATTAAAAAATAAAATAAACTTGTGGTTAAATTCTTTGATTTCAACAGAAAGTTCAGTGAATCTGAAGATGGTTTTAAGAAGACAAAGGAATGAGATGATTAAAGAATTGCTTCCAGGTTTGTAATAAAACACATCATAAAGTTAGATGTTTACACATGTGTAAATAATTGTAAGTAAGCTGTTTACACATGTTTAAGTAGGCTGTTTATACATGTTTTTAACTGCTTTCTATTGTTTTAACAGAAAAAAGGGAAAAACAGATGGTGAAAAAGGCGGCAGAAGTTGATTCGGTTTTATGCTCAGAAACCCGTTGCCGGTAGCGTTGACCATCAATTGCTATCTCAAAACACAACATAAACTGAACGAAAGTATTCGATGCGCTAGAGTTTACCTTGAAAAGCGCGTTTGAACTTTCGCATCTAGACGTTGTTTTCATTAAACAACACATTGGTATGTCCCTAAAATAACCTGGGACCCACTGATCTCTAATAGAAAACATGTCAAACAACCACTTGTAACGCTGCAAGTTGCAATCATTTGTCAATAACTCCCATCGCTTCTCAAACGTGGCAGGAGCGATAAAAACATTCCAGACCAACTTATGTATACGTACCCTCAAGTTGGTATTCTGTAACACATCACCATCAATCTGTAGATAAAATTTTTAAAAATAAAATACCATTATTACACAAGTTTAATAAAAACACAGAAACTAGAAAAACATAAATACACATGTGTAAAACTGACAAGATTAATTATTTTTAAATTAAATGTACCTTATGAGGATGTTTATCCATAATATGCCACATACATAGACGATGGACAGATTCATTGAAAACTTTAGCTATGGCTTGTTTCATTGCCGGGTCTTGGTCGGTTAACACTAGCCTCGGTTGTTTACCTGATAATTAATAAAACAAAGTTACGCTATTCTTATGGTGTAAAACATAAACTTTGTGAAGCAAAGTTACACATGTGTAAAATAGAAACACTTACCATGTGCTTCAAGAAATTGTTCCAACATCCATGTGAACGACTCAATAGTTTCATCATAAAGAAGAGCAGCCGCAAATGTTACGCAATTCTTATGGTGATCAACCCCCGTAAAAGGAACAAAAATCATATTATACCTACAAGATAATAATAAATAAAAAATCAAAAAATACACAACTGAAAATAGGAAAAAACAAACAAACAAATTCTTACTGGTTAGTTTGTAGGTGGCATCAAAAGCTAACACTTCGCCAAAAACTCTGTAATTGCACTTCATAACCTCATCTGCCCAAAATAAGGACCTAAGCTCTCCATGACGAATTATGTAATGGCAAAAGTAATTTTCTATATTAACTTTACGTTTATCCATCATATTTACAACCATTTGAGCATCTCCTTAACCAATGAAAGCTCTTAAATCCTTGCTGAAATTTTTATATTCTATCCTGGTACCACGGACGTTGTGTTGTCCCCCTTTCAAAACAACTTGCATCTTAAAGGCAGTTGACGGGCCAACTTTAGCTAAACTTAGCCTATGAATGAAATCTTGGTCGCTAAATTCCAGTTGCCGCCTCTTGCGCGTCAAATCCATGTTCTCAATTGAAACTAACGGGTGATTATGAGACTCAACAAATTCATATAACCGTAAACCAGGATAACCATTGAAAACTTTAACCTTTATTTTAGCTTTACAGTCTGAAACCTTGTAATTACTGCTACGAGGCAACTTGGAAGATGACTTCAAAAGCATTGAATCAACATTTTGGCAATTGGGCTTTCCCGATCTACTACAAAGAACATACCTAAGTCTAACAGTACCATCTTTTGATTTCTTAGTTGTCGACAACCTAATATCAAACCCAGCTTTCTCAGCATATGACATATGACTGATACATGGAAATTGCATCTTCCTCTTTAGCAAATACCGTACCCAAAACAGGTCTATACGCTTCCAATACATTGGGTATCCAATATCTAGTGCCATTCGGTGAATGATAATAAGTACTACGAACCGATTCCTGAAAATCTTGTATATGTGGCTCTACAATAACATAAAATAGAATATATGGAACATCTGATATGATAAAGACTTGGCATCAATAACACAAAGAATAGAACAAACAGTTACACGTGTGTAAATATGAACAAGATGAAAAGAAAGCAATCAGTAGTTACACATGTGTAAATCTCAACAGGATGCTTTTACAAATTACACATGTCTGCTTTCAAGATCTTAAACAACCACGCAAGCCTCATTTGTTTGTATGCGATTACACATGTGTAACGCAGAACATCAAGTCATGAAACTAATTTAAGTCGAAACTATACAACATAAATGATAAAACATCAAGGCACACACAATTCAGAAGAATAAACACTCATATTGATATTGCATTAAAATAAGAAACAACTACACAAATAAGTACAATACAAACAAATACATACACACTAAAATTACTTGAAAAACATGTTGAACCCTAGACTTTTATTTTTTGGACAATTTCTAGCATCATGATAACCCAAACACCACAAATTGTACAATAACGTTTATCCATCATCTTGTGAACATCTAGAGTAGTAGTACCTTCTTCATCAACAACATTGGTATTAATGGAATTGTTCAGTGCATCATCAGAGCTATTGTTCGGTGCATCAACAGAGCTGGACACATTCGACATCATGTTGTTTTACCACTGAACAGTTGATTGACTGTAATTAAACAAACAACAACAAATTAGGGCAAATTATAAGAAAACAAAACCGAGTTCATACATGCAAATAGAGAAATCGATGATGAATACAGAACTGGTTGAATATTAAAAAGGCCTAAAATCGTTGAATTGATCAAACGATTAAGTCATGAGTTGGTAAGTGGGTGATTTCAGATTTGCGATTTGGTAAGTGGGTGATTTCATTGATTTGAGATCTTGATTTGGTAGGTGGGTGAGATCTGGGTTTGTTGAGATCTTCATTTGGTAAGTTGTATTTTGCTACATATTTATCTACAGATACACATCAATTCGTGTATAAACAAAGAAGATAAGTATATAGAACCTTTTATTGAGAATTAGGTTCCACCTTGAGTTCTAGAATTTCTCCTTCTTGAATTTGCAAATGATCGGAGATAATGGAAATGATTCGTATCCACCGGCGATCGGAAACAATGACGATGGTTTGTGTTTGCAGGCTATCGGAGACAACGACGGTTTTAAGCTGGGGAAATTGTGACTTAACTAGCGGCCTGATTCATTGGGTTATACAATTACCAATTTAACCTTTCATTAAAACACATGGAAAATAAAATGAGTGGCTGAGATTTATTCTCATGGTTCTCACAAAAGATGAATGTACCCTAAAGCTAAACCCTAATTCTAACCCCTAAAGCTAAACCCTAATTCTAAACCCTAATGCTAAAACCTAAAGCTAAACCCTTAATGCCAAACCCTATGCAAACCCTAAAGTTAAAGTTGAACCCAAAAGCTAAAACTAAACCTTAATGCTAAACCCAAAAGCTAAACCCTAAATACTATTGCTAAACCCTAAAGCTAAACCCTAAACCCTAAGGCTAAACCCTAATGCTAAACCCTAAATACTAATGCTAAACCCTAAATAACACTTATTTTTCAATTTTAAACATGTATATACATATATGTATATTTGACAATATACACACATATATATAGTTAAAAGATTAGCAATATACACATGTGTATAAATCTCAAAAAATAAAAATTAAAAACAAAATTTAAAAAAAAAATTAAAAATTAAAACCTTATAGAAAAACCTCTGATTTTCCAAAAAAAAAAAAAATTGCATTTTTTTACATTTTTTTGCTTAGGGAAAATGTGTGGTCCAGAATGCTTCTCAAGTTTCTCAATTAGCCTAGTACTTCTCACATGATCCTTATCCTATATATATATATATACGGTTTCATCTGATTTTGGTTAATGGTTGATGTTGTTTAGGGTTTATAATCCACGCTCAGAATATGATATTGAAGCAACCGGGGATCTTCTTGATGACGTAGCTGCTTCTGAAATGCATTATGAGGAATTTTGATTAAATCTTTATTTCCGGTCTTGTAGCTTGCATTATGTTATGTTTTTGTATACTTTTATTTTCTCCAAATCAGTTAGTCTAGTCTGTTTTGTATGATTTGTTCTCGAACATGTTAACAGGAAGACATTGAGAAAACATGTATTTTAGGTATTGAAACATGGTTTAATGATATTATGTTGAGACGTTAAGATCTATTATACACATGCTACATGTGGCTGATGGATCGAATAATAGCTTTAGTCATTAAAAAATCTGTTACAATCAGAATTTTGACCTTAGTATGTTTTGATATATTATATCTTAAAGTATACCTTAGTGAGGCCATTCGATCTTCAAGCTCTACTTAATATATTTAGAACTGGGGTTGCGTTTTGCAGGATGATGTGCAACTCGAAGATGTTGGAATTCAGCTCGAACCCTTCAATCTTGAACAAGAAAGGAATGAAGGTTATTTTGACCAGACAGGAATGAAGGTTATTTTTACCCTCATTCTTCAAGTATCTTTGTAGGATGCATGGCTTGATAGCATCGATTCTAATCCAAATATTGCACAAAGACAATCTATGGCCACATACATTAAAGTTGAAGCTGCTGACCTTACAAGTCATTCTATAGGGAAGATTAAGAGACGGACTGCTGATGTGCTTGAACCAGGGGAAACGGTAAGTTTCTTGTGATGACACAATCACGTTAAATTCATATTATCATTGTGCCGGTAATCTCATCTCAAGGATAATTCTCTTTTTAGGTTCTGCAAGCTTTAAGAAGGCGGAAAGGAGTTCTGGTAGTAGAAAGGAAAATATATCAGTTGTAACAAAAGTTGTGTTTGATCAACTAACTGAAGATGCCATGAAACTGATGGAGGATTCTGATTACAGTTGAGATGGTTTTCTTTCAATATTTATTTTACAAACTTATTATATGAATCTATTAACATTCTAATTAATGCTAATTTCTTGCTGCAAATATATACGATGAAAAGCAGGAGGTCTTCCAGAGGGAAGCAGGTTAGAACTATACTTAGCCTGAATCAAGTGTTCATAAAAAAATTGATTAGCACAAAAACACAGCCTTATTGTTGATTTATTTTTTGTCCTAAAAAGAGGGATTTGAGAAGCTAGCACGGGCTAGAGGGGAAGGCTCTTCTTCAAGTTCAGCAAACGTGCAATCCGATTACTCCATGGCCAGTGACTTCAATCTTAATGAAATACAAGCAACAGATTATACTTCGAACAATATGAGGTCATGAAAGAAGTTACATGTTAAATAATGGTCCTTTAAAGGCAACATTAAACTTATACTATTTGTGTTTTTGATGCTTAGGAGCAACAACAAGATAGTGTGCATAAGGAAGGTGGGCATGAAAGAGGTACTTTAGTCGTTGGGTAAGCAACCTCTGTCCTAATTATTTATAAATACAATTTTTAACCTCATTCAAGTTTTTTGTTCTCATCTAAAATATTGTATCTCATTTTTCACTAGAATTGTCATTTTTGGTCATTTTATATGTTAAAGTCTTTAATAATCAAAGTTTATGGTGGAAAAATGGCCGGTTGATAACGGGTCAAAACGTACTTAGGCATATTTGTTAATGAAATAATGTTAGAAAGACAAACCTATAGTAATATTAATATTTTTGTATTTTCTTCTAGATAGTCTTTTTGAGTATGCATTATTTGAGCAACTTCACTAATTATTTGTTATACATGACTAGATAGAGAATTTACTAAATCAACAATGAATGGAGAACCTTGATTGTCCGGGAAATTAGCTCTCAGTTGTATGATTTGAGCTAGAAGTCGGGCAAATGCTACATTTCGAGTAGGTAAAAGACTCGCATGTGACCACCTTGAGGATACGTCAATTAAGACCAAGAATTAACGGAATGGACCACACGGAGGGTGAATAGGCCCACAAATATCCCCTTGGATTATTTCTAAAAATGATGGGGTTTCATGTATCAATTTAGTTTGTGAGGGCCAAGTAATAAATTTGCCCAGAGAGCATGCTGCACATGTAAAGTCTTGTGGTAGCAAAACTTTTAAGTTTTTAAGAGGGTGCCCAGTTGCACTTTTGATTATTCGTCTCATCATTATGCTACCAGGTGACCTAAACGGTCATGCCATATATTGAATGTGTCTTTATCTAACAGCTTTTGGTTACTCAACATGTATGATTCCATAGGATTGATATTAGTAAAATATAATCCAGAGGATAAGGCTTCTAATTGTTCAACAATGGTTTCTTGACCATTTTTGCTTGAAGTAATTTGAAGATATTCAATTTTATTTTCAACTATTGTTTTTAGGTGGTAACCGTTTTTTCGATTGTCTTTAAAGCTGAGCAAATTTCTTCTGGATCTACTAGAATATAATGCGTTATCAATACTTAATTGGGTACCCGAAGATAATGTTATTTGTGCTCTACCGGAGCCTTTGATAAGGTTACTGACACTAGATATAGTACCAATCAGTGTCTCTGCCGGAGACAACTAAGAGAAAAAATCTCATATCTTTGAGAATATTATTACTACTACCGCTATATACCAGACATTCATCACCAATAATAGCTCTACTGGAGCTAGCATACATATTTTTTTCAGGAAATAAAAATAAATAAAAGTTAGTGCAAAGAAGTAAAATGAAACATTGCAAGAGTTTCAAACCAAAACCAAATACAAAGGTCACAATGTGAAAAGTAAAACATAAAAGGTACATTAAATATGTTTAAACATCACGAATATTTTCAATGAAATCACATGCATCCAAATGAACGTCTGGTATCGTGGCTGGAGGTGTATCCTCAATCATATTAGTTTCAACATTCTTTCCTTTTTCTTTCATCATGCGTTGAAATGCCTCAGCGAGGTGTTTAGGGGTGCCACATGTGCAGGACCAATGATTTGACATCCCACATTTATAACAAATGTTGCTTTGGTTCCCGCTACTTTTCCCTTTTCAAGGTCGCCCCATATTATGTCGACTCGATTCACCATCGCTATTTTTAGTGTTCTGGGACTGTCGATGCCATGTATATCCTAGTCCTCGACCACGACCACGACCTCTGCTGGGGCCGTGGCCTCTACGTCTACCTCGTCCGCTTTGATAATAGGCGACATTTGCTTCAGGGAATGGGCTTGCACCGGCTGGTTGCGATTAATGGTTTTGTAGTAGGAGCTTGTTGTTTTGCTCCGCAACCAGAAGGCATGATATGAATTCAGAATATTTAGTAAATTTACGTTCCCGGTATTGTTGCGACAGGAGCATGTTTGTGGCATATAACGTTGAGAAACTTTTTTCAAGCATGTCTTCATCGGTTATTTTTTCACCACATAATTTTAACTCAGAATTATATTTACTGACAGTCTTAAAATCCTGTAGTCGTAAATGAAGCCATTCATAGCGAGCTTTGGGGAGTAAGACCAACTTCTGGTGGTCAAAACGTTCTTTGATGTTTGTCCATAATTCAAGGGGGTCCCCAACAGTTAGATATTCCCGCTTTAAATCTTCGTGAAGATGATCGCGGAGGAATATCATAGCTTTCGCTTGATCTTGAGGTGAAGTTTGATTACCATCAATAATTGTCTCCCCCAAATTATTTGCTGTCAAATGAATTTTAGCATCAAGAGTCCATGGGAGGTAGTTGTTACCCGAGATGTCAAGTGCGGTGAATTCAAGCTTTGATAAGTTAGACATTTTATCTACAAAAGAAAGAGACATGCATTTAATAACAAGCATGGGTATATAATGGATAATCTAGGAGAACTTCGGGTTCTTTATAATTAGAACTTCGGGTTCTATACAAGAAGACAATTTTCATATGTAGTGATCAGTTTGTGTATAATAAAATAAGAGAAATATGAGAAGTGTATTCTTATTCATCCAACTCTATCTTTATATACATGTACATATGTAGTGGAAGATGTAAGAGAAAATACAACTGGAGAAAAACCAGGACATATTATCTGTTCGTATTAATCTTGACAGCAAGAAGTTGAAAGTTGGTGTTAGTTTTTTTAGGGATATTGTATATGGAAGCCACACATGTACTAAAACTACTTTATAGGTGTTACATGTCAAAACAAGTAGAGGGTTGTTGGTGCACTTGTGTCTGTACTTTGTCTGTATTTCGTGACGATATAACGATGTCTTTTGTTAGTCCTGTAAGTTTGACCAAGTCAACCATCCTCCTGGTTTGACTTAGCCAAACAGTTAGAAAATGGTTGTCATATATTGGTGTCGAAGGATGAGTCATCGAAGGATAGTTTAGATCCTTCGATGAGCTTGAAAGATGAACCTTCGATAGATGTTGATGGACCTCGATAGATCATCCTTCGAGATTTATGAGGATCCTTCAACAGGTTTCAGATCAATAGATGATCTTTCGATCAATCTATCTGATCCTTCGACCAGACAACCTGTGTTGGGTATATATACCCATGTAGTGTGTTCACTTCATTTTAGACACTCAAGACACAAAAAGGCAGACACTTAGAGAGACAGAGAACACACACACACTTAGAGAGTTTGCAAAACTGATTTGTAAACATTGAGCTTGTAACCGAACCTTTCATACGTATTAATACAAGTGGTGTTAATCGGTGAATATTGTGTGTCTTGTGTTTGTGCTTGTTTCATCTCGGTTTGCACTCTAGCTTGGATTCCGCACTTGCTAGTGTGTTTCACATAACAAGGTTAAGGTTTGACCTCATCCTCCGAGGGACCTACAAGTGGTATCAGAGGTTTGGCTCTTTTCCTTGTTAAAACCGAGTTTTTACAAGACTTTGGAGTGTTTGGACACATGGTTTAGCACCCGTTTTTAGTGCTTTTCTCACATTTCTTGACGTAAAAACGTGTTCTAAACTAACCGGGTATGTTAAAGGACGGGTTGGGTAACTTAAAAACTTGTTTTTAAGAAAGTTGGTGATTTCCGGCCAAATTCCGGCTTACTCCGGTGACCGGTTTCTGGATAAGATCTTTCCATTTTAAGCATATTTTATTGGTCAAATCTGGTTTGGTGAAAAAGTATGGTCTG
Source organism: Helianthus annuus (assembly GCF_002127325.2). NCBI lineage: Eukaryota > Viridiplantae > Streptophyta > Magnoliopsida > Asterales > Asteraceae > Helianthus > Helianthus annuus. The sequence continues at coordinate 23,699,923 of NC_035436.2, read as the reverse complement.
ACCATACCTTTCTGCCGAAAGATCTCTACCAACCCATCACCTTTTCACCAACCTGTCACTTTTCGTGTCAGCTGTGTCAGTAGATCGAAGGATATCCTTCGAAGTCGAAAGATCATCTTTCGATCAGAGGAGGTTCGACAGATATTGATCCTTCGAACATCCTTCGAAGTCTGTGATTTATCTTTCGAGCCAAGGAATATTTTCGAAGGATATATATTCGAAAGATAAGGATCTTTCAATTGTGAATCTTTCGAAATCATTGTTCGAAATTCAACAGTGATCTTTCGAACACTGTTGATCCTTCGAACAAGTGTTGATCCTTCGATTCTTGTCTGTTTAAAATTTAACAAGTTTGTGTTGTCTTGTCTTTCGATCAAGGAATCCTTCGGCTGGCTGTCATCTTTCGAGATATTCATATAGAATTTATTTTTCTTATCAAACATGAATCCGAGTTGGTGGGGAACTCCGGCTCCAGACAGTGGAAAATACACAAGTACGGGTTCAACTCCCTCATGGTGGGGTACACCGGCTCCAGATAGTGGAAAGTACACAAATACAAGTCTATCGCCTTCATGGGCCGAGTCTCCGGTGTCGACATCTTCGCAAGCAAATACCATATCGTCAGGTCAATGGGCATTAGTATCAAATCAAACTCCGAGCATTCAAAGTATTTTATTGAGCGAAAGCGAAACCGGAAGTTTGAATCGACCTCCAAAGTTGATGCACTTAAACGAGTATCCGGGCTGGGTTGATAGATTTCGTACATACGTTCTTGGTCAAAATACCGAACTGTGGATACGTTTCACTACAGATTTCGATCAAGCTATAGAGGTTGCTGCTTCAGATACTGCTACGTTTGCCGATCTTCCTGAAGATCAAAAGAAAACGTATGATCTGGAAAAGAAAGCATACGCCATTCTCACTCAGGCGTTAAGCAAAGATATCTACCACCAGTTTGTCAGTTTCAAGACAACGAAGAAATTGTGGGACGGGTTGAAAACCAGAGGAGTAGGGAATGAAGCAACCCGCCAATTGCGTCATGATCTTCTCAAGAAAGAATTTGACGGTTTCACGTGCATGGATAAGGAGTCTTTGGGAGACATGACAAGCCGGTTTTATCACTTGCTTACAGAGCTGAACAATTTTGGAGTAGCGACAACTACAGCAGAGGTGGTGAAGAAGTTTGCTGATGCATTGCCTCCACAATGGAATAGTTTCTTGGAAATCTTGAAGTATAACGGAGTTTTGAGAACTACAAACATCAACGACTTCGTGCAACTTTTAGAAAACAAGGATCAGGAGGAAACATTAAAGGCAAAAAGAGTTCCAGTGCCACAAAATCCAGAAATGTATTATGGAACTACCAATTCTTCGTCTGCAAGAACCGGTCCACATGCTCCACTTCAAACGACGTTTGTCACAAGTACAGATATGTATGGCAATCCGGTACAAGTTCCTGTTAAGCCAGCTCCCACCACAGACATGTATGGAAATCCAATACAACCACCTCCTCCTCCTCCTGCTCAACAACAAGCGTGTTATGGAGGGACATCATCTGCTGGTCAGCAATCAAAACCAAATACAGTACAGCTCGACACTTCAAGCTTCTCTAAGGTCAGTGTAGAAGTAGCAAGGGAACACATGGAGCTGCTTAACACTATAGTGAGCGCGTACTGTGGGTTAGTGGAAGGTCAGATTGGCAACATTAATCTGACACAGGAAGACTATCGGCAGATTGATAAGGAAGAGATGGACTTGATGGATATCAAGTGGGCCTTTGCTAGTGTTGTGAGAAGGGCAAAGGATTTCATGGAAAGTACTGGCAGAACCAGCTTGGAAAGCAAGAAAGACACCAAGTATGGGTTCGATAAACAGGCAGTAAAGTGCTTCAACTATGGTGAACGGGGTCACTTTAAAAGGGAATGTACAAAGCCAGCACAGCACGGGAACCAGAACCCCTTCAGAAACCAAGGCAACCAGCAGAACCAGAACAGAAACAATGAGCGTACATTAGTGCCTGTCAACAACCAGAGCCAAGCTGGAACATCAAATGCCAACCAGGCACTTGTGGTTCAAGTGGATGAAGGTTGTGACTGGTCAATCCAGTTGAGTGGTGATGCTCCAGATGGAACAGCATGTTTTGCTGAAGTGGTTAAGGAGTTAGTTCACACCAGTGGTGGAGAATCTTCCGCCAATGGTGGTGAATCTTCTGAGGATGAAGACTCTTCGGGATATAGCAGGAGTTCAGATGAAGAATCCTCAAGTTCAGGCGATGATCATGTGGGTGAGACATCAAATGCATCAATCGATGCAGATATTGATGAACTTTTGGAGGAAGCTGAAGCAGGAACTCAAAGAAGATCTATCTTGGTGGATCAAGCTGCTTATTCTTCGTCTTCTCTCCATTCAGCCTTTATGGCTAATGTCGACAGTTCATCAAGTCAGGTATGTGTCGATGAACCCACTGCTATTAACTGTGATAATTGTGATAGTTTGCATGTTAAATGTGCTGATTTAGAGGCAAACATGTCTGAGTTGCAAGGCAAACATGATGCTTTACAAGCTAGTTTGTTTGACTTGCAAGACAAACATGTTTCATTGAATGCCAAGTGGTGTGCATTGCAAAGCAAACACGAGGCTTTGCAAGAGAAGTATGATGTGACATTCATCCACAATCAAAAGTTGACCGTGGATCTTTCAAAATGCACTGAAGCCAATATGTTTTATGAAAACCATGAAAAGGAGTTTAAATCGGTAATTGAAAAGTTAAAGAAAGATAAAACCGAGCTAACTAAAATGGTTTCCAGAAAACAAACTGACATTAATTTGTATATTTCTCGCCTTGAGATTATGCAAAAAGAGATGGCTTGTGTGAAAACCGAAAGTGAGGCGATCCAACTTAAGCTAGACAGTTATTTGAGCTCTAGCTATGTGTTGGATCACATCATTGACGTTCAAAAAGAGAAACGAGATGTCACATGCATAGGTTACAAGAAATGTCCACCACCAGTGAGACACAATTATGATGCAATGCCTGACGAGGAGGATAGAGTGTTCTTTGAACCATCTGTTCCTCTAGATGTAAAGGAGTTTGCTACAGGGCTCGGATACAAGAAAGAAGTATCATCAGATTCAGATGTATCAGCAGATACATGTGTGTCTTCTACTGAACTGAATCAGGATTCTCCAGTCATTACTGAGGATGCTGATTCTTCTGATGATGAATCTGATGATGCTGTCCCAGCAAAGTCTGATGCGGTAGTCAAAAATGAGGACATACCTCTCGAGAATCACATTCTATGTGAGCCTTCTGCAAAACCCGCTAAGACTGTTGCAATCGAGTCCTCGTCTGAAAAAGAGTCGGAGAGTGTGAACTTGCTGTACACTCTTGTTGGTGATGATAAAAACTACTCTGACAAAGATTTTCCTATTAAGAATGTTAATCAATCCTTAATAAGTAAAGTCTTTGAAAATTCGACAAGTAAGTTTTTAGGAAAGACAGGACCACATGTTACAGTTACACAGTGTCCTCCTATTCCAAAGGCCGAAATTCGAAAACAATTTGGGAACAAGAAATTACCAACAGTGCAAAAACAGCAAAATCACACCAAGCCAAAAGGAAAATCACCGGCTCAAGCACAAAAGAAGCCGGATCAAAAGAAGAACAAAAATGTAAACTTTGTGAAGTCGACAGGAACGGACAAAATTGAAACGTTTGAAAACAAGTCTAACTTAGATTTTGTTAAGAAAGCAACTTTACAGAAAAGAAATGAACCAAGTAGTTCAAAACCTAGTACCTCGGGATCACAAAGTTCATCATCATCGGCAAGACGATCACATGATACTTCGGGGTTTGTTGAACGAAGATCATGTTTTGAGTGTGGAACAATTGGACATATAATTCGAAATTGTCCATATCTTCATAAACAAAAAGGAAAGGTTGATGTTCCCCGTGACCAAACTGACCGCAGGCAAACTGTTTCGGTAAAACAAGATCCCCGCCTTGTAAAAGAAAGGGAAAAGAAACAAAAACGCCAACAGGTCAAGAAAATTGAAAAGGCGATTAAAACCGATGTGGTTAACAAAACAGCTGTTTCTGTCAAACCAGAAAATTCAAAAACTTCAGACAACCATGAAGTTAAAATTTTAAAGAATAACACTGGTAAAACAAAACAGACCTGGAAACCAAAAACGGTTACTGAATCAGGGGGACCATCACAATTTACCAATCATCAAAGACAAGAAGTTATTGTTATTGATGAAAATGGAAGACCCAAGACCACAATGGCTTGGGTCCCCATCTCCAACTAATTGATTGAGTTCATGTGCAGGGTGTTCCAGGAGGAACTATCAGTAGTCATTGGATCGTTGATAGTGGGGCATCCAGGCACATGACAGGCGACATGAAGCTTCTCTACGACGTCAAATCTATTAGAGAAGGTTATGTTGCATTTGCTGGAGATAAGGGTGGTTATATTACGGGTGAAGGAATGATATCCAACGGGATTGTCAGCTTTGACAAGATCAACTTTGTGCAACAACTTGATCACAATCTTCTTAGTGTTTCTCAAATTTGTGACAAGCAATTCTCAGTACACTTTGATGCTAATGGATGTTATGTGCTGAAACCCGGCTTCAAAATTCCAAAAGAATGGATTCTCTTGTCAGCTCCAAGGATAAATGATTTGTACGTCCTTGATATGAGCCAAGCTATTACTACGTCTGCACAAGCAACTTGTTTCGTTTCCAAAGCCACAGAAAAAGACTCTATCTCTTGGCACAGACGAATGGGTCACATTCACTTACGCAAAATGAATCATTTGGTTTCAAATGAATTAGTGAATGGTGTTCCTCTTAAAAACTTCCATCTTCAAAACGTCTGTGTTTCGTGCCAGAAAGGAAAACAAACGAAGAAACGACATCCTACAAAGAAGATCAACACGGTGGCAGTTCCTCTTGAACGTTTGCACATGGATTTGTTCGGTCCTGTCAAGCACAAGAGTATTCGGAATGATCAATACTGCCTCGTGATTACTGATGATTATTCAAGATTTTCTTGGGTGGCGTTCATGGCACACAAGAGTGAAACCTTTGGTATTATCAAAAACTTGATCATTCAGATTGAGAATTTGTATAAGTTGAAGGTTAGGCGGATACGTAGCGACAATGGTACTGAATTTAAAAATCATGCCATGGCGGAGTTTTGCACTTCAAAGGGTATTCTTCATGAGTTTAGTGCAGCTTATACTCCTCAACAGAATGGCGTCGCTGAACGTAAGAACCGCACATTGATCGAGACGGCTAGGACAATGTTAGTAGAGTCGCAGTTGCCTATTCCATTCTGGACTGAAGCTGTGGCCTCTGCATGTTACACATTGAACCGAGTCCTTACAGTCAAAAGGCACAACAAGACCTGCTTTGAGCTTCTTCAGAAACGGAAACCAGATTTGTCATATCTTGAACCGTTTGGAGCTCCATGTACAATCATCGATCCTAATGGAAAGTTTGGGGCTAAAGCAATTGACGGATACTTTCTTGGGTATGCCACCCCTAACTTGCGAGTCTGGTGTAACGCCTCGCATTTCCGATCTTTCTATTTTTAGCAGGATGTTTTGTACTTTCCAATTTAGTCGTTTGTACTCTCGTTTATTTCAAAATTCTATCTCGAGACTTGAATCATAATGAAAAATTGCATCGTTTTGAACATATGCTTGTTTTAATACTATGTTATGTTATTACACGTTAAAACATGTCAAACCATGTCGAACACGTAAAAACAGTGGAAAGATATCTTAATCTTGGCTCTCGAAACAAGTGTTATCAAGAGATTACCCTAAACCGCACAAAATCGGGACTTCGTACGTTAATTCGGTAGTTTATCAGAAAATTTGGGTTAAACCAAATATTTATAATATTTATTTATTTTAAATCATAAGTTAATATTTTTTTTAGTAATTAAATAAATTATTTTATCAAATTTTATTAAATAGATAAATTAGTTTATTTGTTATTTATCAAATTAATTAAATAAAAGAAATTTTATTAAATTTTAGTTAGTTTAAACTAACTTGGTTAGCCAAAATCTTAAAGAATTTAAGGTTATAATTTTCTAAATCATTTAACTAGGTTAAAGGCAGTTTGTCACTTCTGTTAAACCACAGGGACCAAACTGTAACTTTCAAACTAAAAGAAGTAAAAAGGGGAAAACCCCCTTGAACCGCTGGGGACAAGAATCGAACCGGTGACCTCGACTATAACAAACAACAACTCAACCACTCGGCCGGGCATGCCACATCCAACAATCTCATGAAACAAATTCCTTTTATGCGCTAAATAACCGGAATCCTTTTTGAAACTTGCCGCCGAATCAGTTGACCAAACAAAGCAACCACCTTTCCTTCCTGATTAGCCGGGATTGATTATCACCTCCACATCCTTCCTTTTCGATCAAACTGATTTCGGGAAATCTCAATCATTTCCTAAAAAAAAACCCTCGAATTCATTCCTTAATTTGAATCAATCATCGACTGTTTCCGAATTCTCGTGACCTCCGAACCTTATAAATACCGGGACTCCCTTCGAGTCGGAACACACACCACCACCTTTCTCTCCTCTCACCGGTTCTCAACACCGCAAGTCTGAACTCAAACCGGGAGCTCGCCAGAGAACGCGTAACGGCATCGGAATTCTTGTCGGAACCCGTTACCACTTGCCGGAGTAACGAAGACGACCCAGCAACCTCCTTTCGTCGCCTGTTACCGGAGCCGCTGCTGTGAATCGCCGGAATCCAGCCGGAGAAGACGACTCGAACCCGGACTTCCGGTATGTTCGCCATACTGTTGCTGTTGATTGAAAATGGGCCGGCCTGTTGGCCCAAACCTTTTTTTTGTGTTTTGATTTATAACAGAAGTATTATAAATTCAGTATTTTATTAATATGAGTATATTGTTTAAACAGAACTCTTGTTATTAATATTATTATCAATTAATCAGAATTTTTACAATTATTATTATCAATATAGGTCAAATACTATTAATAATGTTATTATTTGAATTATTATTATTATTACTATTATTGTTATTATTATTATTATTATTATATTAAACAGTAATAATATTAGTAATAGAAATCAGAATTTTTAGTATTAGGTTATTATTAATAATTCAGATTTAATGGTATTCAGAATTATAAATGCTATCCTTATTTATAATCGAAAATATTAATAAAATCAGTATTATTAATGCTATGTATATATGCTTAATCTTAATAAAACAGAAATGTTATTACTAATATTATACATAAAATCAGATATATTAATTCTGAATTATCATTATATATATCAGAATTATTACTTTCAGAATCTTTACTATTATTTATTATTTCAGGATTATTATCAGAATTATTAATATTATTTTTGTTATAAAAAAATCAGAATTTCTATTATAAATCAGAATTTTATTTTTAAATTCAGTCATTATTAATTTTAAATTCAGTTATTACTAATAGAATTCAGTATTTTTATTATAATTTTGGTTAATAAATTAACACATGAATCCGTTTATTACTATTAATATATTTAATAAATTAAATCATTACAATTCAATTATTAATCAAAACTAGTATAAATTATTATTATTAATATTAACATACATCACTTATATTGATGTTAAAAATACTATCCTTGTCATTATTATTATTATAATCAATATTATTATTTCTACAAATATTAGAATTGTTTAAATTAAAAAAAAAATAAAATAAAATATAGATGTTAATATTATTATTACCATCTCCCATTACTATCAAAATCAGAAATAATATTTTTATCATCTTGGTATTAACATCATTCTTACTACTTTTATTGCTATTAACTTCCACAAATTTTACCATTTCATATTTGATTATTTCACCTTCATTAATTAACGACATCCCAAACACAATAGGGTAATCTCTTGCAAATCTCTTGGACAATTCATTCTCTTAATCTCTTACCAAGAAACGCAACGCAATCTAAGGTGAGTATACATGACCCATTTTCCATTTCCACACTTTTGGGTGCAATATGTATTCTATATCAAACACGTTATCCACTTCAAACAATTTTATGCACACTCTATCCTTACTCTATGTGATACATTTTAATCATGTTAGACATGTTATGCTAATGTAAACATTCATGACTATGTGTTCATTAACTTCGTACAAGCCTCCCCTAACAATGGTAGCGCTATAGGTTGAGAAACGCCCCTCCTGTTCTATGAGCAGGTATTGTTAGGTTAAACTATGTCAACATACTCAAACTCGTTTGGGTACACTTTAATTGCGTTAAACTTTGGTTTGGACACATAGAGTAACATCGTTTCGAGTATATACTGTTAACATGATATTGTATTTCACATTTGGATATGTGCAAACATTTTAAACACGTACTATGCTATGTATGAAAACTTGTATACTCGCCAACATGCTTTTGTTGACTTTATTTTAATACATATTGCAGGTTGATTGATCAAGATACAAGAAAACAAGCTAGGATGGCTTAGAAACTCATTCTAGAAATAAGCTATTGTTTGAATTTATATTTGATTGTTTGAAACTTTGTATTATCCTTTAGAATTTAATAAAATGATTTAATTTATATTGTCACATTTAGTGTTATGTTGTTTTGAGCAATTTGTTCGTCTCATCCCGATGTTTCCGCCATCGGTTGGGGTGTGACAGATTGGTATCAGAGCCATAACTATAGGGAATTAGGTAGGATTGCCTTACTTTCCCCTAGTCTATAGTAGGAGTACTCTGATACCAGATTGGTATCAGAGCCATAACTATAGGGAATTAGGAATGCCTTGCCTAGTCTATAGTTTAGGAGCTTTCCCACTATGTGATGCTTAAAACAACTTCTCTTCTATCTTCCTTGCTTCCCTCTACTTTCTTTTGGACTCTTAATATACATGTCTTTCCTAAGGCTAACACAATACACACTTGGAGGATTTGAAGACACTCTTGTAACGCAATCGAAATGATTCATCAAGATAGGGGTGATTCCCACACTTGGTGATGATTTTCACTCAGCTATACTTTGATTTTTGCATGAAATCTACCCTCAAGTTAGGAGTGATATCCAAACCTTGTTGGGAGTTTTCCATCTCATATTCTAGTGGACCCTTATCTTAGGATAAGTACCAACCACATTAGGGTACGATGTTATCAAGTTAGAGGTGATACTCGCATCTTGTTAACTAGTCCCACTCTTCGATTTTCGCTCTCGCCAAAGTCTCGATTTCCCAATCGATTAAGAACGTGTAGTAACTGGAAGGGTTAGGTACCGGTAGTCGGGACGTCCTGTCTAGGTTTGGCATTCGTATAAATCCATTAAGGACCCGTTGCCTACCTGGGGACCATCGATGAGAGTACTAATACCTATTAGGCCAAAGCACGTTTCCTTAATTCAAAAAGGTCTTCGATTCACTTTGGAAGTGTCGTATGTTACGTTCCGTGACAATCCATATTTTACGTTAAATCTCTTTTATGTTATCTCAATTATTATGTGTTTTACGTTTGAGCATTACGTTCGTTTCTACCTAGGAGACACATTTCGCACCATTGTCGTAACCTAAAACAAGTAACGATACTCTCTCGTGAACAAACTAAATTTATTGTGCTTTCATTATACATGTTACACTATGTGGAAACTTATGACATTTTATTCATGTTATCCTATGCGAAAAACAATGTGAAACAATGTGCTATATGGTGCATTCATGAAAACAAGTTTTTCCTAAACAAACATTATGATCAAGGTCTCATCTATTCACGTTTTTTTTTTTTAAAAAAAAAAATTCACTTTTTCTAAAGTCTCTCTTAGATTTCGAGGACGAAATCTCCTAAAGTAGGGGAGACTGTAACGCCTCGCATTTCCGATCTTTCTATTTTTAGCAGGATGTTTTGTACTTTCCAATTTAGTCGTTTGTACTCTCGTTTATTTCAAAATTCTATCTCGAGACTTGAATCATAATGAAAAATTGCATCGTTTTGATCATATGCTTGTTTTAATACTATGTTATGTTATTACACGTTAAAACACGTCAAACCATGTCGAACACGTAAAAACAGTGGAAAGATATCTTAATCTTGGCTCTCGAAACAAGTGTTATCAAGAGATTACCCTAAACCGCACAAAATCGGGACTTCGTACGTTAATTCGGTAGTTTATCAGAAAATTTGGGTTAAACCAAATATTTATAATATTTATTTATTTTAAATCATAAGTTAATATTTTTTTAGTAATTAAATAAATTATTTTATCAAATTTTATTAAATAGATAAATTAGTTTATTTGTTATTTATCAAATTAATTAAATAAAAGAAATTTTATTAAATTTTAGTTAGTTTAAACTAACTTGGTTAGCCAAAATCTTAAAGAATTTAAGGTTATAATTTTCTAAATCATTTAACTAGGTTAAAGGCAGTTTGTCACTTCTTTTAAACCACAGGGACCAAACTGTAACTTTCAAACTAAAAGAAGTAAAAAGGGGAAAACCCCCTTGAACCGCTGGGGACAAGAATCGAACCGGTGACCTCGACTATAACAAACAACAACTCAACCACTCGGCCGGGCATGCCACATCCAACAATCTCATGAAACAAATTCCTTTTATGCGCTAAATAACCGGAATCCTTTTTGAAACTTGCCGCCGAATCAGTTGACCAAACAAAGCAACCACCTTTCCTTCCTGATTAGCCGGGATTGATTATCACCTCCACATCCTTCCTTTTCGATCAAACTGATTTCGGGAAATCTCAATCATTTCCTAAAAAAAAAACCCTCGAATTCATTCCTTAATTTGAATCAATCATCGACTGTTTCCGAATTCTCGTGACCTCCGAACCTTATAAATACCGGGACTCCCTTCGAGTCGGAACACACACCACCACCTTTCTCTCCTCTCACCGGTTCTCAACACCGCAAGTCTGAACTCAAACCGGGAGCTCGCCGGAGAACGCGTAACGGCATCGGAATTCTTGTCGGAACCCGTTACCACTTGCCGGAGTAACGAAGACGACCCAGCAACCTCCTTTCGTCGCCTGTTACCGGAGCCGCTGCTGTGAATCGCCGGAATCCAGCCGGAGAAGACGACTCGAACCCGGACTTCCGGTATGTTCGCCATACTGTTGCTGTTGATTGAAAATGGGCCGGCCTGTTGGCCCAAACCTTTTTTTTGTGTTTTGATTTATAACAGAAGTATTATAAATTCAGTATTTTTTTAATATGAGTATATTGTTTAAACAGAACTCTTGTTATTAATATTATTATCAATTAATCAGAATTTTTACAATTATTATTATCAATATAGGTCAAATACTATTAATAATGTTATTATTTGAATTATTATTATTATTACTATTATTGTTATTATTATTATTATTATATTAAACAGTAATAATATTAGTAATAGAAATCAGAATTTTTAGTATTAGGTTATTATTAATAATTCAGATTTAATGGTATTCAGAATTATAAATGCTATCCTTATTTATAATCGAAAATATTAATAAAATCAGTATTATTAATGCTATGTATATATGCTTAATCTTAATAAAACAGAAATGTTATTACTAATATTATACATAAAATCAGATATATTAATTCTGAATTATCATTATATATATCAGAATTATTACTTTCAGAATCTTTACTATTATTTATTATTTCAGGATTATTATCAGAATTATTAATATTATTTTTGTTATAAAAAAATCAGAATTTCTATTATAAATCAGAATTTTATTTTTAAATTCAGTCATTATTAATTTTAAATTCAGTTATTACTAATAGAATTCAGTATTTTTATTATAATTTTGGTTAATAAATTAACACATGAATCCGTTTATTACTATTAATATATTTAATAAATTAAATCATTACAATTCAATTATTAATCAAAACTAGTATAAATTATTATTATTAATATTAACATACATCACTTATATTGATGTTAAAAATACTATCCTTGTCATTATTATTATTATTATTATCAATATTATTATTTCTACAAATATTAGAATTGTTTAAATTAAAAAAAATAAAATAAAATAAAATATAGATGTTAATATTATTATTACCATCTCCCATTACTATCAAAATCAGAAATAATATTTTTATCATCTTGGTATTAACATCATTCTTACTACTTTTATTGCTATTAACTTCCACAAATTTTACCATTTCATATTTGATTATTTCACCTTCATTAATTAACGACATCCCAAACACAATAGGGTAATCTCTTGCAAATCTCTTGGACAATTCATTCTCTTAATCTCTTACCAAGAAACGCAACGCAATCTAAGGTGAGTATACATGACCCATTTTCCATTTCCACACTTTTGGGTGCAATATGTATTCTATATCAAACACGTTATCCACTTCAAACAATTTTATGCACACTCTATCCTTACTCTATGTGATACATTTTAATCATGTTAGACATGTTATGCTAATGTAAACATTCATGACTATGTGTTCATTAACTTCGTACAAGCCTCCCCTAACAATGGTAGCGCTATAGGTTGAGAAACGCCCCTCCTGTTCTATGAGCAGGTATTGTTAGGTTAAACTATGTCAACATACTCAAACTCGTTTGGGTACACTTTAATTGCGTTAAACTTTGGTTTGGACACATAGAGTAACATCGTTTCGAGTATATACTGTTAACATGATATTGTATTTCACATTTGGATATGAGCAAACATTTTAAACACGTACTATGCTATGTATGAAAACTTGTATACTCGCCAACATGCTTTTGTTGACTTTATTTTAATACATATTGCAGGTTGATTGATCAAGATACAAGAAAACAAGCTAGGATGGCTTAGAAACTCATTCTAGAAATAAGCTATTGTTTGAATTTATATTTGATTGTTTGAAACTTTGTATTATCCTTTAGAATTTAATAAAATGATTTAATTTATATTGTCACATTTAGTGTTATGTTGTTTTGAGCAATTTGTTCGTCTCATCCCGATGTTTCCGCCATCGGTTGGGGTGTGACAGATTGGTATCAGAGCCATAACTATAGGGAATTAGGTAGGATTGCCTTACTTTCCCCTAGTCTATAGTAGGAGTACTCTGATACCAGATTGGTATCAGAGCCATAACTATAGGGAATTAGGAATGCCTTGCCTAGTCTATAGTTTAGGAGCTTTCCCACTATGTGATGCTTAAAACAACTTCTCTTCTATCTTCCTTGCTTCCCTCTACTTTCTTTTGGACTCTTAATATACATGTCTTTCCTAAGGCTAACACAATACACACTTGGAGGATTTGAAGACACTCTTGTAACACAATCGAAATGATTCATCAAGATAGGGGTGATTCCCACACTTGGTGATGATTTTCACTCAGCTATACTTTGATTTTTGCATGAAATCTACCCTCAAGTAAGGAGTGATATCCAAACCTTGTTGGGAGTTTTCCATCTCATATTCTAGTGGACCCTTATCTTAGGATAAGTACCAACCACATTAGGGTACGATGTTATCAAGTTAGAGGTGATACTCGCATCTTGTTAACTAGTCCCACTCTTCGATTTTCGCTCTCGCCAAAGTCTCGATTTCCCAATCGATTAAGAACGTGTAGTAACTGGAAGGGTTAGGTACCGGTAGTCGGGACGTCCTGTCTAGGTTTGGCATTCGTATAAATCCATTAAGGACCCGTTGCCTACCTGGGGACCATCGATGAGAGTACTAATACCTATTAGGCCAAAGCACGTTTCCTTAATTCAAAAAGGTCTTCGATTCACTTTGGAAGTGTCGTATGTTACGTTCCGTGACAATCCATATTTTACGTTAAATCTCTTTTATGTTATCTCAATTATTATGTGTTTTACGTTTGAGCATTACGTTCGTTTCTACCTAGGAGACACATTTCGCACCATTGTCGTAACCTAAAACAATTAACGATACTCTCTCGTGAACAAACTAAATTTATTGTGCTTTCATTATACATGTTACACTATGTGGAAACTTATGACATTTTATTCATGTTATCCTATGCGAAAAACAATGTGAAACAATGTGCTATATGGTGCATTCATGAAAACAAGTTTTTCCTAAACAAACATTATGATCAAGGTCTCATCTATTCACGTTTTTTTTTTTAAAAAAAAATTCACTTTTTCTAAAGTCTCTCTTAGATTTCGAGGACGAAATCTCCTAAAGTAGGGGAGACTGTAACGCCTCGCATTTCCGATCTTTCTATTTTTAGCAGGATGTTTTGTACTTTCCAATTTAGTCGTTTGTACTCTCGTTTATTTCAAAATTCTATCTCGAGACTTGAATCATAATGAAAAATTGCATCGTTTTGATCATATGCTTGTTTTAATACTATGTTATGTTATTACACGTTAAAACACGTCAAACCATGTCGAACACGTAAAAACAGTGGAAAGATATCTTAATCTTGGCTCTCGAAACAAGTGTTATCAAGAAACTACCCTAAACCGCACAAAATCGGGACTTCGTACGTTAATTCGGTAGTTTATCAGAAAATTTGGGTTAAACCAAATATTTATAATATTTATTTATTTTAAATCATAAGTTAATATTTTTTTAGTAATTAAATAAATTATTTTATCAAATTTTATTAAATAGATAAATTAGTTTATTTGTTATTTATCAAATTAATTAAATAAAAGAAATTTTATTAAATTTTAGTTAGTTTAAACTAACTTGGTTAGCCAAAATCTTAAAGAATTTAAGGTTATAATTTTCTAAATCATTTAACTAGGTTAAAGGCAGTTTGTCACTTCTTTTAAACCACAGGGACCAAACTGTAACTTTCAAACTAAAAGAAGTAAAAAGGGGAAAACCCCCTTGAACCGCTGGGGACAAGAATCGAATCGGTGACCTCGACTATAACAAACAACAACTCAACCACTCGGCCGGGCATGCCACATCCAACAATCTCATGAAACAAATTCCTTTTATGCGCTAAATAACCGGAATCCTTTTTGAAACTTGCCGCCGAATCAGTTGACAAAACAAAGCAACCACCTTTCCTTCCTGATTAGCCGGGATTGATTATCACCTCCACATCCTTCCTTTTCGATCAAACTGATTTCGGGAAATCTCAATCATTTCCTAAAAAAAAAACCCTCGAATTCATTCCTTAATTTGAATCAATCATCGACTGTTTCCGAATTCTCGTGACCTCCGAACCTTATAAATACCGGGACTCCCTTCGAGTCGGAACACACACCACCACCTTTCTCTCCTCTCACCGGTTCTCAACACCGCAAGTCTGAACTCAAACCGGGAGCTCGCCGGAGAACGCGTAACGGCATCGGAATTCTTGTCGGAACCCGTTACCACTTGCCGGAGTAACGAAGACGACCCAGCAACCTCCTTTCGTCGCCTGTTACCGGAGCCGCTGCTGTGAATCGCCGGAATCCAGCCGGAGAAGACGACTCGAACCCGGACTTCCGGTATGTTCGCCATACTGTTGCTGTTGATTGAAAATGGGCCGGCCTGTTGGCCCAAACCTTTTTTTTGTGTTTTGATTTATAACAGAAGTATTATAAATTCAGTATTTTTTTAATATGAGTATATTGTTTAAACAGAACTCTTGTTATTAATATTATTATCAATTAATCAGAATTTTTACAATTATTATTATCAATATAGGTCAAATACTATTAATAATGTTATTATTTGAATTATTATTATTATTACTATTATTGTTATTATTATTATTATTATATTAAACAGTAATAATATTAGTAATAGAAATCAGAATTTTTAGTATTAGGTTATTATTAATAATTCAGATTTAATGGTATTCAGAATTATAAATGCTATCCTTATTTATAATCGAAAATATTAATAAAATCAGTATTATTAATGCTATGTATATATGCTTAATCTTAATAAAACAGAAATGTTATTACTAATATTATACATAAAATCAGATATATTAATTCTGAATTATCATTATATATATCAGAATTATTACTTTCAGAATCTTTACTATTATTTATTATTTCAGGATTATTATCAGAATTATTAATATTATTTTTGTTATAAAAAAAATCAGAATTTCTATTATAAATCAGAATTTTATTTTTAAATTCAGTCATTATTAATTTTAAATTCAGTTATTACTAATAGAATTCAGTATTTTTATTATAATTTTGGTTAATAAATTAACACATGAATCCGTTTATTACTATTAATATATTTAATAAATTAAATCATTACAATTCAATTATTAATCAAAATTAGTATAAATTATTATTATTAATATTAACATACATCACTTATATTGATGTTAAAAATACTATCCTTGTCATTATTATTATTATTATTATCAATATTATTATTTCTACAAATATTAGAATTGTTTAAATTAAAAAAAATAAAATAAAATAAAATATAGATGTTAATATTATTATTACCATCTCCCATTACTATCAAAATCAGAAATAATATTTTTATCATCTTGGTATTAACATCATTCTTACTACTTTTATTGCTATTAACTTCCACAAATTTTACCATTTCATATTTGATTATTTCACCTTCATTAATTAACGACATCCCAAACACAATAGGGTAATCTCTTGCAAATCTCTTGGACAATTCATTCTCTTAATCTCTTACCAAGAAACGCAACACAATCTAAGGTGAGTATACATGACCCATTTTCCATTTCCACACTTTTGGGTGCAATATGTATTCTATATCAAACACGTTATCCACTTCAAACAATTTTATGCACACTCTATCCTTACTCTATGTGATACATTTTAATCATGTTAGACATGTTATGCTAATGTAAACATTCATGACTATGTGTTCATTAACTTCGTACAAGCCTCCCCTAACAATGGTAGCGCTATAGGTTGAGAAACGCCCCTCCTGTTCTATGAGCAGGTATTGTTAGGTTAAACTATGTCAACATACTCAAACTCGTTTGGGTACACTTTAATTGCGTTAAACTTTGGTTTGGACACATAGAGTAACATCGTTTCGAGTATATACTGTTAACATGATATTGTATTTCACATTTGGATATGAGCAAACATTTTAAACACGTACTATGCTATGTATGAAAACTTGTATACTCGCCAACATGCTTTTGTTGACTTTATTTTAATACATATTGCAGGTTGATTGATCAAGATACAAGAAAACAAGCTAGGATGGCTTAGAAACTCATTCTAGAAATAAGCTATTGTTTGAATTTATATTTGATTGTTTGAAACTTTGTATTATCCTTTAGAATTTAATAAAATGATTTAATTTATATTGTCACATTTAGTGTTATGTTGTTTTGAGCAATTTGTTCGTCTCATCCCGATGTTTCCGCCATCGGTTGGGGTGTGACAGATTGGTATCAGAGCCATAACTATAGGGAATTAGGTAGGATTGCCTTACTTTCCCCTAGTCTATAGTAGGAGTACTCTGATACCAGATTGGTATCAGAGCCATAACTATAGGGAATTAGGAATGCCTTGCCTAATCTATAGTTTAGGAGCTTTCCCACTATGTGATGCTTAAAACAACTTCTCTTCTATCTTCCTTGCTTCCCTCTACTTTCTTTTGGACTCTTAATATACATGTCTTTCCTAAGGCTAACACAATACACACTTGGAGGATTTGAAGACACTCTTGTAACACAATCGAAATGATTCATCAAGATAGGGGTGATTCCCACACTTGGTGATGATTTTCACTCATCTATACTTTGATTTTTGCATGAAATCTACCCTCAAGTTAGGAGTGATATCCAAACCTTGTTGGGAGTTTTCCATCTCATATTCTAGTGGACCCTTATCTTAGGATAAGTACCAACCACATTAGGGTACGATGTTATCAAGTTAGAGGTGATACTCGCATCTTGTTAACTAGTCCCACTCTTCGATTTTCGCTCTCGCCAAAGTCTCGATTTCCCAATCGATTAAAAACGTGTAGTAACTGGAAGGGTTAGGTACCGGTAGTCGGGACGTCCTGTCTAGGTTTGGCATTCGTATAAATCCATTAAGGACCCGTTGCCTACCTGGGGACCATCGATGAGAGTACTAATACCTATTAGGCCAAAGCACGTTTCCTTAATTCAAAAAGGTCTTCGATTCACTTTGGAAGTGTCGTATGTTACGTTCCGTGACAATCCATATTTTACGTTAAATCTCTTTTATGTTATCTCAATTATTATGTGTTTTACGTTTGAGCATTACGTTCGTTTCTACCTAGGAGACACATTTCGCACCATTGTCGTAACCTAAAACAATTAACGATACTCTCTCGTGAACAAACTAAATTTATTGTGCTTTCATTATACATGTTACACTATGTGGAAACTTATGACATTTTATTCATGTTATCCTATGCGAAAAACAATGTGAAACAATGTGCTATATGGTGCATTCATGAAAACAAGTTTTTCCTAAACAAACATTATGATCAAGGTCTCATCTATTCACGTTTTTTTTTAAAAAAAAAAAATTCACTTTTTCTAAAGTCTCTCTTAGATTTCGAGGACGAAATCTCCTAAAGTAGGGGAGACTGTAACACCTCGCATTTCCGATCTTTCTATTTTTAGCAGGATGTTTTGTACTTTCCAATTTAGTCGTTTGTACTCTCGTTTATTTCAAAATTCTATCTCGAGACTTGAATCATAATGAAAAATTGCATCGTTTTGATCATATGCTTGTTTTAATACTATGTTATGTTATTACACGTTAAAACACGTCAAACCATGTCGAACACGTAAAAACAGTGGAAAGATATCTTAATCTTGGCTCTCGAAACAAGTGTTATCAAGAGATTACCCTAAACCGCACAAAATCGGGACTTCGTACGTTAATTCGGTAGTTTATCAGAAAATTTGGGTTAAACCAAATATTTATAATATTTATTTATTTTAAATCATAAGTTAATATTTTTTTAGTAATTAAATAAATTATTTTATCAAATTTTATTAAATAGATAAATTAGTTTATTTGTTATTTATCAAATTAATTAAATAAAAGAAATTTTATTAAATTTTAGTTAGTTTAAACTAACTTGGTTAGCCAAAATCTTAAAGAATTTAAGGTTATAATTTTCTAAATCATTTAACTAGGTTAAAGGCAGTTTGTCACTTCTTTTAAACCACAGGGACCAAACTGTAACTTTCAAACTAAAAGAAGTAAAAAGGGGAAAACCCCCTTGAACCGCTGGGGACAAGAATCGAATCGGTGACCTCGACTATAACAAACAACAACTCAACCACTCGGCCGGGCATGCCACATCCAACAATCTCATGAAACAAATTCCTTTTATGCGCTAAATAACCGGAATCCTTTTTGAAACTTGCCGCCGAATCAGTTGACCAAACAAAGCAACCACCTTTCCTTCCTGATTAGCCGGGATTGATTATCACCTCCACATCCTTCCTTTTCGATCAAACTGATTTCGGGAAATCTCAATCATTTCCTAAAAAAAAAACCCTCGAATTCATTCCTTAATTTGAATCAATCATCGACTGTTTCCGAATTCTCGTGACCTCCGAACCTTATAAATACCGGGACTCCCTTCGAGTCGGAACACACACCACCACCTTTCTCTCCTCTCACCGGTTCTCAACACCGCAAGTCTGAACTCAAACCGGGAGCTCGCCGGAGAACGCGTAACGGCATCGGAATTCTTGTCGGAACCCGTTACCACTTGCCGGAGTAACGAAGACGACCCAGCAACCTCCTTTCGTCGCCTGTTACCGGAGCCGCTGCTGTGAATCGCCGGAATCCAGCCGGAGAAGACGACTCGAACCCGGACTTCCGGTATGTTCGCCATACTGTTGCTGTTGATTGAAAATGGGCCGGCCTGTTGGCCCAAACCTTTTTTTTTGTGTTTTGATTTATAACAGAAGTATTATAAATTCAGTATTTTATTAATATGAGTATATTGTTTAAACAGAACTCTTGTTATTAATATTATTATCAATTAATCAGAATTTTTACAATTATTATTATCAATATAGGTCAAATACTATTAATAATGTTATTATTTGAATTATTATTATTATTACTATTATTGTTATTATTATTATTATTATATTAAACAGTAATAATATTAGTAATAGAAATCAGAATTTTTAGTATTAGGTTATTATTAATAATTCAGATTTAATGGTATTCAGAATTATAAATGCTATCCTTATTTATAATCGAAAATATTAATAAAATCAGTATTATTAATGCTATGTATATATGCTTAATCTTAATAAAACAGAAAGTAATTACTAATATTATACATAAAATCAGATATATTAATTCTGAATTATCATTATATATATCAGAATTATTACTTTCAGAATCTTTACTATTATTTATTATTTCAGGATTATTATCAGAATTATTAATATTATTTTTGTTATAAAAAAATCAGAATTTCTATTATAAATCAGAATTTTATTTTTAAATTCAGTCATTATTAATTTTAAATTCAGTTATTACTAATAGAATTCAGTATTTTTATTATAATTTTGGTTAATAAATTAACACATGAATCCGTTTATTACTATTAATATATTTAATAAATTAAATCATTACAATTCAATTATTAATCAAAACTAGTATAAATTATTATTATTAATATTAACATACATCACTTATATTGATGTTAAAAATACTATCCTTGTCATTATTATTATTATTATCAATATTATTATTTCTACAAATATTAGAATTGTTTAAATTAAAAAAAAATAAAATAAAATATAGATGTTAATATTATTATTACCATCTCCCAATACTATCAAAATCAGAAATAATATTTTTATCATCTTGGTATTAACATCATTCTTACTACTTTTATTGCTATTAACTTCCACAAATTTTACCATTTCATATTTGATTATTTCACCTTCATTAATTAACGACATCCCAAACACAATAGGGTAATCTCTTGCAAATCTCTTGGACAATTCATTCTCTTAATCTCTTACCAAGAAACGCAACGCAATCTAAGGTGAGTATACATGACCCATTTTCCATTTCCACACTTTTGGGTGCAATATGTATTCTATATCAAACACGTTATCCACTTCAAACAATTTTATGCACACTCTATCCTTACTCTATGTGATACATTTTAATCATGTTAGACATGTTATGCTAATGTAAACATTCATGACTATGTGTTCATTAACTTCGTACAAGCCTCCCCTAACAATGGTAGCGCTATAGGTTGAGAAACGCCCCTCCTGTTCTATGAGCAGGTATTGTTAGGTTAAACTATGTCAACATACTCAAACTCGTTTGGGTACACTTTAATTGCGTTAAACTTTGGTTTGGACACATAGAGTAACATCGTTTCGAGTATATACTGTTAACATGATATTGTATTTCACATTTGGATATGAGCAAACATTTTAAACACGTACTATGCTATGTATGAAAACTTGTATACTCGCCAACATGCTTTTGTTGACTTTATTTTAATACATATTGCAGGTTGATTGATCAAGATACAAGAAAACAAGCTAGGATGGCTTAGAAACTCATTCTAGAAATAAGCTATTGTTTGAATTTATATTTGATTGTTTGAAACTTTGTATTATCCTTTAGAATTTAATAAAATGATTTAATTTATATTGTCACATTTAGTGTTATGTTGTTTTGAGCAATTTGTTCGTCTCATCCCGATGTTTCCGCCATCGGTTGGGGTGTGACATCTGGAATCTAGAGACAAAAAGAGTCGAGGAATGGTCTGAGGTCAGAGTACAAAGGCACACTTTGCCAGTCAAATGTCCTGGTCAGCCTTGGATGTTTGAGTACGATGACTTTTTCAATTCGATCAATGTTGAAGCCGTTGAAGAAAGTGCTGCAACAAGGATGTTTTTCGAGAGTGACAATGCAACAGTTTCACCGGTGGTTCGTCCAATTCTTGTCAATCAAGAACCTTCTTCGGTGAACAATAATACTCTCGACAATGAGGATTTTCATGATGCAACCGAATTGAACGAATCTTCAGAGGATGATGAATTTCTAGATGCAGATCAAGAAGCTCCAACAGCAGTTCATGGTACTTCAGAGGGTACTCCTCCAGTGGATGCCCCTAGAACAGCTGAAGCTACTGCATCATCCTCTTCGTCAATTCCGGACATTGATTTAGTTGTTGATCTCAATCTCAACAACCTGGGTATAAATATTCCAATTCCAGATAATCTAGAAACAAGGATTCATAATACCCATCCTCAACAAAACATCATCGGAAATGTGCAAAGTGGCATTCAAACAAGAAACATGTTGCGAAACAACAACAATGCAGGCCTGTATGCAGCTATTCGAGAATCCGGACAACAAAACGATTGGTCTTTCGCGTGTTATGTTTCACAGGAAGAGCCAAGAACTTGGAAAGAAGCCATGAAAGATAACTCTTGGGTTGAAGCAATGCAGGAAGAACTGCAACAGTTCTAGAAGCTTGGTGTCTGGAAACTCGTAGAGAAACCTGCTGGTTACAAGAAGATTGGTACCCGTTGGGTTTTCAAATGCAAAAAGGATGACCGCGGAGTTGTTATCCGGAACAAAGCACGTTTAGTCGTTCAAGGTTTTCGTCAGATAGAAGGAATCGACTACAACGAAGTCTATGCACCTGTTGCACGTCTGGAAGCAATTCGGATCTTTCTGGCTTATGCCTCATTCAAAGGATTCAAGGTTTACCAGATGGACGTCAAAAGTGCATTCTTACATGGTGTGGTTGAAGAAGAGGTGTACGTCGAACAACCTCCAGGTTTTGAAGATCCTATCCATCCCGATCGGGTTTGGTTGCTCAACAAAGCTCTCTATGGTCTACATCAAGCACCGCGAGCTTGGTATGCAACCTTATCTAACTATCTGCTGGAGAACGGTTTTCGAAGAGGTCTTATTGACTGTACTCTTTTCATCAAAGAACAAGATGGAGATCTTCTTCTGGTACAGGTATACGTTGATGATATTATTTTTGGTTCTACTAATGATGTCTTGTGTAGGAATTTCGAGCGCATTATGCAGGATAAATTCGAGATGAGTGCTATGGGGGAAATGACTTTCTTTTTGGGCCTACAAGTGCAACAAACTGAGTCTGGTATATTCATCCATCAGACTAAATATGTTGGTGACATCTTGAGCCGGTTCCAGATGTCTGATGCAACGCCCATTGGTACCCCACTGCCACAAAATCACGGAATTACTCCAGACTTGAAGGGTGAAGCTGTTAGTCCTTCATACTATCGCGCAATGATCGGATCTCTTATGTACCTCACAGCATCAAGACCAGACATAATGTACCCAACGTGCCTGCTTGCCAGATATCAAGTTAACCCGAAGGCCTCACATCTTGCAGCTGTAAAAAGGATTTTTCGTTATTTGAAGGGTTACCCTGACACCGGTCTATGGTACCTGTCACAGCCCCCGATCCCTATCTCCCGGGAACGGGCGGTCGTGAGCCAATTTCGGTGGTATCACATTTATTTATCCAATTTGGCAGCGGAAATTTTCATCAGGACCGTAGTTAGGAAATATTTTAATCAGAGTAAACCACCATGTTTATAACATTAAACATATGGGTAAAAACCCAAGTTTTCAATACACACGTTTCATAGGAATAAATCCTATTTATTTAATAAAAACATCCATTTTATTCTTAGGTAACTTTATTGCCACTTTTCCAAGCCTTCAGTGCTGTCCAGCTGGCTTCTATTTGGCTTTCACATTTTGTTACCTGAAACGCGTTTTAAAAACATTTTGTCAGTGGGAAATACTGGTGAGTGAATCCCAATTTAATCAAGTTTAAGTAAAAACCAATTTGCAGTATTGAGGGCACATCCGCAATTACATTTGTATCCAAGACATCACAATTAACATCAGTGGTACGGTCATACTCAACATATGGGATGTTACCACGCCAGTAACCAATTTTGTATACAAAACCCCAACATACCCACTATAATTGTATTCTTTACAAATACTCAAAAACTGCTTTGTATATATTTAATTAAGTGAGGTTTTGTAAGAACAGTAAACAAAAGTTCACAAAAGATGGATCAACTCACAAAAATGAGTCTATAAAAAGAAGGATCACTCACATTGCTGTTTTAGGTTTTTCGTAAGGGTTTCCTGGAGATAATCTATAAATTACACAAATGCATGTGTGTTAGTATAATAACCCATTTTAACATTAGTAATACCCTCCCCGAGACGGCATTCCAACGACTACGTCGGGCAGAACCACGACAGCCGTTACGGAACCCTAGATCAATCGGGCAGCGTATCTAATACGTCTCCAGGGGTTATAATACTTACATCGTAGCAGAACCTCGCTATTTTAGGGGGTATAATGCCCGGCTATAGTAACACTACTACAGAAATTTAGAAAGAAAGAAAGTGAGCGACGAAAACCGAAAGCCCGTTGCCTTCTTATATAGGGCTGTAATTGGACTTCCTCGCGGCCCGCGTGAAAGATAGGCCGGGTCTACGCGGCCCGCGTCAATGCTAGTCAACGGACTAGCTTGTCCGGCTCATCTACTAGACTCGCCACGATGATGACACGTGGCCGCACCGGGTCACGCCACAAATTGGGTCGCTCGCGGCCCGCATCAACTAAACTGAATAGGTACGCGGCCCGCTTGGGCTTATGGTTTTGGCGATATACTGGTACACACTCGCGCGGCCCGCATGAACTTGAGGTGAGGCCCTACGCGGCCCGCCTCAACTTGATAATTATTGTTTTTATTTATTTTATATAGTATAATCTATTTTGGGGCTCGGTTTTCACATACGGGGTGCATATAAAGACACATTGAGATATTTAAAATATATTAGGGTGTCGGAAATATTATGAGGATGTCTGTTTTACCGAGGGTTGTTATATCCTCCCCACCTTGTTTTAGAGCTCGTCCTCGAGATCTACTGGAACAAGTGTGGATATTTCTTTTTCATTTCGGATTCCAGCTCCCACGTGTACTCGGGTCCTCTTTTGGAGTCCCACCTTACTTTGACCAGAACCAATCTCTTATGCTTGAGATTTTTAATTTTTCTATCTTCAATCTGTAGAGGCCTTTCTACAAATTTGAGTTGTTCATTAACCTCTATACCTCTATATCCTTGAGAGGTACTATGAATGATTCATCAGCTAAACACTTTTTGAGATTAGATACATGAAACACATCATGTATTCCTGCCATTTCTTCTGGCAGTTGTAGCTGATAGGCTACAGGTCCTATTCTTTTAAGAATTTTGAAAGGTCCAATATACCTAGGATTTAGCTTTCCTCTCTTGATGAATCTTACCACTCCTTTCCAGGGAGAGACTTTCAATAATACTTTATCTCCTACTTGAAATTCTAATGGTTTGCGTCTGTTATCAGCATAGCTCTTTTGGCGATCACGTGCTGTTTTCAGTCGTTCCTTGACTTGAATGATTTTATCAGTTGTTTCTTGTACTATCTCAGGTCCAGATAATTGTTTTTCCCCAATTTCTGCCCAACAGACTGGGGTTCTACACTTTCGTCCATAAAGTGCTTCGAATGGTGCAGCATTGATACTTGTGTGATAACTGTTATTATAAGAAAATTCTATTAAAGGTAAGTGTTCGTCCCAATTACCTCCAAAATCAATTACACAAGCTCTAAGCATGTCCTCCATTGTCTGAATTGTCCTTTCGCTTTGTCCGTCCGTTTGAGGATGATAAGCTGTGCTTAGCTTTAACCTGGTTCCCATTGCTTTTTGGAAACTTGACCAAAAATGAGAGGTAAAACGACTATCTCTATCAGAAACGATTGATAAAGGAATGCCATGTAAAGAAACAATTTCATTTACATACAATTTGGCTAATTGTTCCATACTAAAGGTTTCCTTCATTGGTAAGAAATGAGCTGACTTGGTTAACCTATCTACAATCACCCAGATTGTATCATTACCTTTCCTTGTTTTAGGTAATTTGGTAACAAAATCCATTGTTATCAATTCCCATTTCCAAACTGGTATTTCTAATTGTTGTAACAATCCTGAGGGTTTCTGATGTTCAGCTTTAACTTGTAAGCAAGTTAAACATTTAGAAACATGAGCTGCTACATCCTTTTTCATCCCTATCCACCAGAAATTTCTCCTTAAATCCTGGTACATTTTATCACTTCCTGGATGCATCGTATATTTAGACTTATGGGCTTCTTCTAATATACGGTGACGTAAATTTCCTAATTTAGGTATCCACATTCTCTTTTTATGGAACCTCCAAATTCCATCCGTTCCTTGTTCTAATTCCTTAATCATTCCTTTTAATTTTTCAGTATCTTCCTTGATTACTGATTCTTGTGCTTTTCTAATCTGATTGTTTAAATCTACTTGTAGATTTAATTTAAGAGAACGTACCCTTTTTGGCTTTTCGTGATATTTTCGACTTAAAGCATCAGCCACCACATTGGCTTTTCCTGCATGATACTGGATATCACAATCATAATCACTAAGCAATTCCATCCAGCGTCTCTGTCTCATATTCAATTCTTTTTGCCCGAAGACATATCTTAAACTCTTATGATCTGTGAATATGGTAAACTTACTACCATAAAGATAATGTCTCCAAATCTTAAGGGCAAAAATTATGGCTCCTAATTCCAAATCATGGGTTGAATAATTTCCTTCATGACTCTTAAGCTGTCTAGATGCATAAGCTATAACCTTATGACGTTGCATCAATACGCATCCATAACCTAACTTAGAAGCGTCACAAAAGATTACAAAGTCTTCAGTTCCTTCTGGTAATGCTAGTATGGGTGTATGGGTTAATCTTTGCTTAAGGATTCTAAAGGCTTCTTCTTGTCTTGGTCCCCATTCAAACTTAACAGATTTACAGGTTAGCTTAGTTAAAGGAATGGCTATTCTAGAAAAATCTCGAATAAATCTTCTATAATAACCGGCCAATCCTAAGAAACTTCTAACTTCAGTTGGTGATTCTGGGGTTTTCCATTTGGTAATTGCCTCGATTTTTGTTGGATCTACATGAATTCCTTCATGGTTAACTAAATGTCCGAGAAATTGTACTTGTTCTAACCAAAATTCACACTTTGAAAACTTAGCATAAAGCTTCTCTGTTCTCAATAAACTTAAAAGTAAGTGCAAGTGCTTTGCATGCTCTTCTTTACTTTTAGAGTAAATTAGAATATCATCTATGAAGACAATTATGAATTTATCCAAATATGGCTTACATATTCGGTTCATCATGTCCATAAATGCGGCTGGGGCATTGGTTAAACCAAATGGCATGACAGTAAATTCATAATGACCATACCTTGTTCTGAATGCGGTTTTAGGAATATCCTCTTCCTGTACCTTTAATTGATGATATCCTGATCTTAAATCGATTTTAGAGAAAAATCGAGCTCCTTGAAGTTGATCAAACAAATCATCGATCCTTGGTAATGGGTACCGATTCTTAATCGTGACTTTGTTCAATTCACGGTAATCAATGCACATACGCATTGATCCGTCCTTCTTTTTAACAAATAAAATCGGCGCTCCCCATGGCGATGAGCTTGGCTGTATGAATCCCTTCTCTAACAACTCGTCTAGTTGTTTCTTCAGTTCTTGCATTTCTGCGGGTGCCAAACGGTAAGGTGCTTTGGCAATTGGTGCTGTTCCTGGTAACAGATGAATTCTGAATTCAACTTCCCTGTCTGGCGGTAGTCCTGGCAATTCTTCTGGAAAAACATCTGAAAATTGGGACACTACTGGGATATCTTTTAATTCCTTTCCTTTAGTGTTAGTGATTATAGAAATCAAATACACTATAGATCCTTTTCTTATACAACTTGCAGTTTTCATCACAGAGATGAATTTAGTGGATCTAAAAGGTTTATCTCCTTTAATTGAGATCTTTTCACCTCTTGGTGATTTTAATTGAATTGTCTTTTGATCACATAAAATACTTGCTTTATTGGCTATTAACCAATCCATTCCTAACACAACATCAAATCCAGCCAGATTCATTGGGTAAAGGTTTGCCATAAATTTTTGATTAAAAATTTCTATTCTTGCTCCCTGCAAGATTTCAGAAATCTTAACAGTTTCTCCATTTGCGGTTTCCACTAGACATTCTTGTGGTAGTTTAGTTAATGATTGATTTAGGAGTTTGCAAAATGAAGTATTAATAAAACTTTGGTTTGCACCAGAGTCAAATAATACTTTAGCAAAAATATCATTAACTAAAAACGTACCAGCAATTACGTCTGGAATCATCCTGGCTTCCTCTGTAGTTAGCACGAATGCTCTGGCATTTTTAGGATTTTTGTTGGTTGCAGCTGGAGCCAATTTTGGACAGTTTGTCCTAATGTGACCTTTTTCCCCACAATTGAAACACATTCCATTACTAGATTTCTTCTTGCAATTCTCTTCCTTGTGTCCTGGGGCCTTGCAAAAATTACAGTAAGTAGAGCATCTTCCAGAATGCTTCTTCTTGCAGGCTTTGCAGTAGGGTGCAGAGGTAGAACCTACATTCCTACGATTGGAATTCCCAGAACGGAATTCTTGAGTAAGCCTTTGGGTTAGGTTTCTCCTCTGGTCTTCTTCTCTAGTACGGATTAACTCATCTGTCAAGGTATTGGCTAGTTCTACAGCTTCCTCTATGGTTTGGGGTCTAGCTGCCTTGACTACATGTCTAATCTCCCCAATTAATCCCCAGATGTAACGGGAGATTAACACTGGTTCAGGTGATGCAAGGGTAGGTACTATCCTAGCATATTCAAAGAATGTGGTAGTGTAACCCTTACTATCTACCCCGGTCATTCTTAGATTCAGAAACTTATTTGCTATCTGTTCTTTTTCATTGGGAGGGCAGAATTTCCTTTCTACCATATTCTTAAATTCCTCCCATTCCATGTTATAAATTCTATCACTTCCTCTAGATTGGAGGATAGTGTTCCACCATTCTAAGGCTGCATTTTTAAACAGATTTGAAGCAAACATTATTTTATCTTCTTCAGCACACTTGCTTATTTTTAGAACTGCCTCAGTTTTCTCTATCCAGCGTAAAGCTGCAATGGGTCCTTCATTGCCCGAGAATTCTATTGGTTTGCAGGACCAGAATTCCTTGTAAGAACAACCATGTGGCATGGTTCTTCTTCTTTTGGGAACGGGCGCTTGAAGTATGGGTCCATTGTTCACGCTGTTTTCTGGTTCAGTTGGTCGCTTACTGCTATGCTTACTTTTATTATTCGCTTCCTGAACTGTTTGAATAATAAATGGCATCGCATCTATAATTCCCTGTGCCACAATATGCTGAACGGCACTATTATCCATTTGGTTTCCGTTGTTATTATTGTCCGAATTCTCATTAACCACGTTAATGTTACTCTGGTTATCGTTATTCAGATTTTCTTGATTTCCCGCGTCGGCCATCTGAATTTTAGACATTTACCAAATATTAATATCACAAATAATATTTATATATAGCTAATCACATGACACGCACTTTTTAACCAAAAGCGTCGAGCATTGCGACATTTACTCTATTTATATAGTATGCATCAATACACACCAGTACAGAAATTAAAATTACAGTACCGACTGAAATGTAAAACTTCAATACTAATAGTATGCATCCGTAGTTTTTTTTTTTTTTTTCTAACACATACACACATATATTATTATATTATTATATTATTATTATTATTACTGTTTCTGCCATCACCTTCACTGATATGGATTCATCCAAAAATCCATATTACGCTCATCGTATTTCCATACGAGGCGTTCTCCCACCTGTCGCATTCTATCACTGCTTTCTAAAATTTCCTCCCCAAAAGTCCTAAGTTCCTGGACATTTTCTGCACTCATTGGGGGTGCAGGTTCTAGGACTGGGTTTGGAAACTGAGGTACGGGTTCCTGGTACGGAGGCATAGGGGCTTGGTACGGGTATGGATTTTCTAAAATTTCCCTAACATATGCGTCACTAATGTTGTAGGGATCTTGAGGATCTAACCCTGGATAAGCTCCTAAGTTGGGCATTGGCACATTTTCCTGAATTGGGTTTTGTTGCACGTAATCCCTAACATCGTCCCACCAGGGGTCGTAGTTGTTTGGGTCTAGAGGATCAGGTGCAGGTACCCTAGGTATCTCCTCCGGGTTGTACTCAGGCATTTCTATCTGGTCTTCTATTTCCATGGGTTGATCAGGATTTTGGGGTTGGGGTGCTAGCATTTGTTCCAGGTTTGGGTCGGCAGCAGTGGTTGCTAAAATATGGATATTAGCGATACCCCTATTGAGCATATCCTGATTATAAGCATCAGTTTCTCTTTTTGCTGCGGCTAACACTCGCTGTTCCTGCAACTTTTTCATTCTTTTCCTACGCTCGTGCGCTCCCCTACTGAACCATCCCCTCTTTTTCTGAGGAAATGGCTCTTCAGACTGAGCCTTAAACACAAAGATCCCTTCTTCTGTGTCAGCAGAATACCCTGAGAGGGCAGGCTGAGAAGAGGAGGTGCCTTCGCTCCTAGGCGAACCAGACAGTTGACGATAGGCGTCAGAAGGTCCTTGGTCACTCATACTGTAAACTAACAAATAGTCAGATAACACATAGCAAGAAATACAATTATACACGTATTTCCATAGTTTATTTCCTAACACTTTGAATTTTGATGTCAGCAGAACACTTCTGTGGCTGAATCAGTGGCATAGCTCTGATACCACCTTCTGTCACAGCCCCCGATCCCTATCTCCCGGGAACGGGCGGTCGTGAGCCAATTTCGGTGGTATCACATTTATTTATCCAATTTGGCAGCGGAAATTTTCATCAGGACCGTAGTTAGGAAATATTTTAATCAGAGTAAACCACCATGTTTATAACATTAAACATATGGGTAAAAACCCAAGTTTTCAATACACACGTTTCATAGGAATAAATCCTATTTATTTAATAAAAACATCCATTTTATTCTTAGGTAACTTTATTGCCACTTTTCCAAGCCTTCAGTGCTGTCCAGCTGGCTTCTATTTGGCTTTCACATTTTGTTACCTGAAACGCGTTTTAAAAACATTTTGTCAGTGGGAAATACTGGTGAGTGAATCCCAATTTAATCAAGTTTAAGTAAAAACCAATTTGCAGTATTGAGGGCACATCCGCAATTACATTTGTATCCAAGACATCACAATTAACATCAGTGGTACGGTCATACTCAACATATGGGATGTTACCACGCCAGTAACCAATTTTGTATACAAAACCCCAACATACCCACTATAATTGTATTCTTTACAAATACTCAAAAACTGCTTTGTATATATTTAATTAAGTGAGGTTTTGTAAGAACAGTAAACAAAAGTTCACAAAAGATGGATCAACTCACAAAAATGAGTCTATAAAAAGAAGGATCACTCACATTGCTGTTTTAGGTTTTTCGTAAGGGTTTCCTGGAGATAATCTATAAATTACACAAATGCACGTGTGTTAGTATAATAACCCATTTTAACATTAGTAATACCCTCCCCGAGACGGCATTCCAACGACTACGTCGGGCAGAACCACGACAGCCGTTACGGAACCCTAGATCAATCGGGCAGCGTATCTAATACGTCTCCAGGGGTTATAATACTTACATCGTAGCAGAACCTCGCTATTTTAGGGGGTATAATGCCCGGCTATAGTAACACTACTACAGAAATTTAGAAAGAAAGAAAGAAAGTGAGCGACGAAAACCGAAAGCCCGTTGCCTTCTTATATAGGGCTGTAATTGGACTTCCTCGCGGCCCGCGTGAAAGATAGGCCGGGTCTACGCGGCCCGCGTCAATGCTAGTCAACGGACTAGCTTGTCCGGCTCATCTACTAGACTCGCCACGATGATGACACGTGGCCGCACCGGGTCACGCCACAAATTGGGTCGCTCGCGGCCCGCATCAACTAAACTGAATAGGTACGCGGCCCGCTTGGGCTTATGGTTTTGGCGATATACTGGTACACACTCGCGCGGCCCGCATGAACTTGAGGTGAGGCCCTACGCGGCCCGCCTCAACTTGATAATTATTGTTTTTATTTATTTTATATAGTATAATCTATTTTGGGGCTCGATTTTCACATACGGGGTGCATATAAAGACACATTGAGATATTTAAAATATATTAGGGTGTCGGAAATATTATGAGGATGTCTGTTTTACCGAGGGTTGTTATAGTACCCTAGGGATAATAACTTTGACTTGATCGCATTCAGTGATTCTGATTTTGGCGGATGCAAAATCGACGGCAAATCCACAACGGCTGGATGTCAGTTTTTAGGAAATCGCCTAGTCACATGGCAGTGCAAGAAGCAGACGTGCGTCGCTACATCAACATGCGAAGCTGAATACATTGCTGCCTCAAGTTGTTGCTCCCAAGTCCTTTGGATCCAACAACAATTACGCGACTACGGTTTTGAATTCCTAACTACTCCTATTTACGTTGATAATTCTGCTGCATTACAGATCACTAGAAATCCTGTGCAGCACTCAAAGACCAAACACATCGAAATCAAATATCACTTCATACGTGATTGCTTTGAGAAAAGGCTAATCGATGTTGTTAAGGTCCACACCGATGACCAACGTGCCGACCTTTTTACCAAAGCATTTGACAAATCAAGATTTGACTTTTTATTATTGGTAAACAGCATTAAGGTCAAGCAAGAGTAAACCAACATCGGAAAATCATTTTTGTAAATAACTTTGTGTTTTAAATTTGTCTTAGTTTATTGATTTTAGGGGGAGTAAATCCAAAAATCTGAAAATCCAAAAACATCGAAAAAATTTCAAAAACACAAAAACAATAGAAAAGCAAAAATGAGTTTCCTGGCGAGCAAAAGAGAAAATGATAGTACATCAGTGGTCTATCCAAACCTCTTTAAACCTTAAATGAAAAACGATAAGCAGCTCTATATAAGATGTATCGGTAGGCTCACAATCATTTTAAAGTGTGCAGGGTGATATAAATCTTAAATCGACTGAAGACCAGGTGGGAACCATTCATTGGCATATGGTCTTAGTACCGAAATTTCGTTTGATAGATTGCCGAGGTTCTGAGATATTCGGTCTTTATGCTGCTTATCATCTGGGTATCATGGTTGTATCTTTTACCGAAAAATAACGGGGACGCAAGTCTAGATCTTCCATGATACTATACATACGTGTACATATTGCATTCGACCTCAATAAGTGATAAACAATCACATGTCCATATCAAATAAGTGATACAATATCACATTTATCCGGGAGTCAAGTTCGTCTCTCTGCTGTACGGAAGTACTGACCTGTTCACGGACTTGCTCCTGTGCCCTCATGCATATGAAAATCAAGTTCCTCATCAATAAGTGATTCTATCACATAGGGCTTGTTTTCAAATCAAAATAAGTGAGAATCTCACATCATATACGGTCAAACAGATGATAATTGGTATACTCACCGGTAAGATGAACCCTCGTGCATACCTTGATACGGGAATGTGTCGTGATGTGGATGAACACCGGTCGGTAAGTATAAATCATACCTTAACGTATCCCTTCGCCATGATTACATCTGATAAGTTGAGCTTAAGTGGACAACAATACCGATAATTGTTATAGGATGCTTATCTTAATGTTAACTAATTGAACAACAAGAGCGTTTTGGCATGACCGTACACTGATATGATTCTCTTACCCTCGAAACTCGCAAAAAGGATGTCTGTATATATTTATTTCCTGCTTTCAGTCTTTACATTTCGAAATATTAAAACACACCTAAAATCTGTTTTAATATAAACTTTATAAAAGCCAAAAAGATTTTATTTCTATTTTATTTTCGATCGTACGATGTTGGATCTCGAGTCTTCGTTACCTGAAACCTGAACGAAAACCGAATTGACTAAATCTTCATAAACGGTCGAAATTTGCAAGTTTTTGAAAGTTAAATCTAAAACTGACAGATTTATTAAACTTTCAAACTGTCGGACGGTGTTTGATTGAAACATGGTCATACGTGTGTCCTTTGTTTATACTAACTATATTCCAAGCAGTTGTTCTCATTACGCGTTTAGATTTCTTGCATGTGCAGATTCTAAAGGCAAGGAGAACATCGTTGATGACAAGCTTCGGAATGAAGACACGACGTGAAGGCTCTCAAATGATGAAGATGATCGAGTTGCCGCTGACCATCATCAACACCACAAGGATCTCAAGCATTGAAGATCAAGTCATTCACGGGCATAACTCAAGGGGGAGCTTATGTTAAGGGGGAGTTTGTCAACACACTTCCTACATGATACAAGTAGTTTGTTGATACACTTTCTGCTTTCAAGACGTGAAGACTTTGAAGATCCTCCGACATTGAAGACTTGAAAGGACGTCAGAGACTTGAAAACACGAAGATCAAGACAAAGCTACAGCCAAGGGGGAGTTTGTTGGTGCACTTGTGTCTGTACTTTGTCTGTATTTCGTGACGATATAACGATGTCTTTTGTTAGTCCTGTAAGTTTGACCAAGTCAACCATCCTCCTGGTTTGACTTAGCCAAACAGTTAGAAAATGGTTGTCATATATTGGTGTCGAAGGATGAGTCATCGAAGGATAGTTTAGATCCTTCGATGAGCTCGAAAGATGAACCTTCGATAGATGTTGATGGACCTCGATAGATCATCCTTCGAGATTTATGAGGATCCTTCAACAGGTTTCAGATCGATAGATGATCTTTCGATCAATCTATCGGATCCTTCGACCAGACAACCTGTGTTGGGTATATATACCCGTGTAGTGTGTTCACTTCATTTTAGACACTCAAGACACAAAAGGCAGACACTTAGAGAGTCAGAGAACACACACACACTTAGAGAGTTTGCAAAACTGATTTGTAAACATTGAGCTTGTAACCGAACCTTTCATACGTATTAATACAAGTGGTGTTAATCGGTGAATATTGTGTGTCTTGTGTTTGTGCTTGTTTCATCTCGGTTTGCACTCTAGCTTGGATTCCGCACTTGCTAGTGTGTTTCACATAACAAGGTTAAGGTTTGACCTCATCCTCCGAGGGACCTACAAGGGTCTTATGTGTAATTGTTGTATTCTTAGAGGGTATATTATTAGAAAAAAAGTAACGAACTGGAATCAGATCGTTATAAGCTGTTGTAATCAGTTGTAAAGATCTTATCTCCATAATGAATTGACTCTTGTTCCTCTTATGATTCTTCTCAATTTCTTATTGCAACGTTGGTATCAGAGCTGTTCGATCATCTGGACGCCCTTGAACTTAAACCCTAATTCATCAAATTCCGCATTCAAATCGATCAATAAGCTTTCGTACAATTCGCTGAAATTGATCACTCTTCCGATCAATCAATTTAAACTCGACTTCATTTCAATTCACCGAAATTGATCACTCTTTCGATCAATTTCACTTCGAACTCATCGATTTTGTTCTTCGTTTTCGTTTCAATTCAAGGTTACGGCAATCTACAATTGCGTGTTTTTTCTATAATCAAATTGGGAAACTTAGGGTTACGATCGTTGTTTATGCCGATGAGACACCAAGAAATGGAAAAATTGGAAAAGTTAACTCAAGACAGCACAAGAGTAATTGAAGGGCAACAAGCAATTTTAGACCAGAGCTATTAGATTATTGCAGATCAGTGTGACAACATTAGTTACTCAAATGGCGGAGATTAACAGCAAATTGGGCAATGATAGGGGTACAGGACACCAAGATCAACGGCTGGTTTGCACGGTCGGCTTGATTTCCCAAAATTTAATGTTGAGGAAGTTTAAGGATGGATTATTCGTTACAACCATTCTTTGTAGTAGACGACCCCTGAAAATGCTAAGGTTCATTATGCTGTTATCATTTTCGAACTGATGTTTTAGGGCATTTGATTAGAACATGATACAATTGATTGATGTAGAACTTATCTCGAAACGGTGCTCCAAACGACTTAAATTTTATCAATTGGAAGTTTAAACACCCGAATTGAAGCATCGTTTCCCTCATTTGGAACACCGTTTCGAGGTAAGTTTTACATCAATCAACTCATATCCTCGGAATTCGGAAAAAAACTTAACTATGTTAAATTTGTTTACAATGGAGATGCAGTGAGAAAAAAATACTTAAAGGGTGGGACTGCTAGTGGTAATATTCATTGGTGATAGTGCCAATGGCCAACCACCTCTAGGTGATATTATTAAAATCCAATTTCGTCTTTTTTTAATTGGTGCTTGTTTGTTTTTGTTTACGCTTATTCGCTTATATTCATGCGTGTTCGTTCGTTTATGCTTGTGAACCGTCTGTTATGTGTATTCTTCATGTTATATAATCTATCAAGAAAATAAATCTCATAATCGAAACATAAAGTAACAAAAAAAAAATCTCATTAGACATGTTTTCTCTCTCGGATGGTTACATATAAAATGAAGAGTGAACATAATTAAAATTGTATTCTAGAGTTCAACATTTTTAGTTTCGGGAGATTTAAGAGGGAAATTACTATGCCCATACATGTTGCAAACTCCTTGGATACTCGTACCGCGCAGCATACGAATATATCCCTTCTCTCCCCATCCTTCGCCCCACGAGTTCTTAACAATCCAGTACTTGGTTCCGTCAGGATCCTGATCGTATCCAACTATCAACATCGCGTGCATCATCTCCATTCCACATGGTCCACTAAAAATTCCCTAAACACCATGAACTATTAAACAACATATCGATAACAAATGAACGATGCGTGATTGAAATGTTACCTTTTTGTAGAACATGAAACCGTCACCGCCAGGATCCATTTGAAAAGTTACAGGCTGATGTGCCACTGCTTTCAATAGCGCTTCTTCATCGTGTTCTGACAATTACTTGGTTCCATCAACAGTTACCGAGTGATGACCATACTGGTTTCAAAACACAGATTGTTAGAATCAAATACAAATAGTTTTTAACATGCGAATGATACAAAAAACTAAAGTACGTATGTTCAACTAGAAGAATTACTATTACGGTACAGTTTTAAAGTAGCGTTAATATTACTCTAGTTCATCTGTTGTAGAGTAATAAGTATTACACTTCAACAAAATGAACTATAGCATTTATTATTATGCATTTACGCTACTTCAACAGGGTAGTGTAATAATACTTACAGTGGTTCGAACATAATTGCTATAATTATTTGTACAATTCGTATGTTAAAAGCTGTTTGTACTTGATATACAAGGATTGTAATCTAGTTATCTATACTATATTCATTAGTTTTGTTTGTACCTTAGATGTATGGCATATTTCCCTTTTATCTACATAAGGGTAGAATTCATCTGTAGCTATACCTCCATGCTCTTTGAGGAAAGTAAATACGCCACAGACCTGCCCTCCGTCGCAATGGAAGGTTCTGTCGCTCCAATCACAATCAAGAAGTTGTTCTCATAATGATAAGAGTTGACCTGTTCTGATGGCGTTTATTCCTTCAATTGCACCCACTGCAGCAAATGCGAAACAACTTCCTGTAAACTCGACACCAAAATTATTTGTAACTATGTGTGCTAAATATGGTTACAAAAATATAACATCATTGTTTTGAATATAGATAATTGTTTGTGTTATATATGGTTAAAAAGATATATATAACATTATCAATTTGACTATAGATAATTGTTTATGGTTACAAAAATATAACATTATTGAATATATAGATAATTATTTGTGTTAAAATATGGTTACAAAAATATTTGTTTTTGAACTGCAATTTTTTTAATCTCTGTTGTCTGTGGGACTTGAATCCAAGACTTTCCCTTTCTAAACACATGTGTTTAAAGACGTTGTCTTTGTCAATGGACCATCACCCCATTGGTTGGTTGATTAGAAGAATATAACGTTAGTGTTTTGAATATATAGATAATTGTTTGTGTTAAATATGGTTACAGGATCATATCACTACAAGGGTAATCTAAAGTTACTATTTTATGTATTAATTTCAATATAAATATGTAATTAACCAACCTTAGTTATAGAGACAAAGGGTGGTGTTAAATTTACCCTCTTCTCTCACAAACTTGGGAGAGGGCCCACCCCAAAAGACTAACTTGTATGTAAATGAGACAAAACGTGTTACCGCATTGTCCTTGATTTTTCACACGGGTGACAACGATATGTTCCCTCCAATCCATCCTCGGTGGAATAGCATTTATATCGATATCATTATAACTGGAACTCAAGTTGGTCTTAGGAATCCCGTGAAAAGCAATGAAGTGGCCACCCTTCGAGTCGCCATGGGTTTTCCTAAACTCATGGTGAGTCTTGGTAGCAAACTCGTTTATTTGCAACTTGGTAGCAAACTCGTTTATTTGCAACTTGTATCCCAGGTTCATCTTGTTCCCATGTTGAGCTGGCTTTGTACATTCTCTCTTGAAGTGACCTCGTTCACCATAATTGAAGCACTTGACTGATTGTTTATCGAATCCATACTTGCTATCTTTCTTTCTTTCCACGCTGGTTCTACCAGTCCTTTCCATGAAGTCTTTAGCTCGCCTAACAGCACTAGCGAAAGCCCATTTGATGTCCATCATATCCATTTCCTCCTTATCAATCTGCTGATAATCTTCGTGTGTCAGATTAATGTTTGATGAACCGCCCACATTAGCCATAAAGGCTGAATGAATAGACAAAGAAGAATAAGCAGCTTTATCCACCAGAATTGATCTTCTGTCATTCCCTGCTGCAGCTTCTCCCAACAATTCATCAACATTTGCATCGACAGACACACTTGACGTTTCATCCAAATGATCATCGCCTGAAGTTGAGGATTCTTCATCTTCAACTGTAACCAGAACTGTCTTCATCTTCAGATGATTCTCCACCACTGGCGGAAGATTCTCCACCACTGGTGTGTTTCAGATCCTTGACAACCGCAACAAAACAAGTTGTTCCATCTTGAACATCAGTTCCCAACTGAATCGACCAGTTACAACCTTCATCGACTTGTACCACAAGATCCTGATTGGCATTTGATGCTCCTGCTTGATTTGGATTGTTCACAGGCATCAACGTACGCTCGTTATTCCTGTTTTGATTCTGATTTTGCTGGTTGCCTTGATTGCCTTGATTCCTGAACGGATTCTGGTTCCCATGTTGAGCTGGCTTTGTACATTCTCTCTTGAAGTGACCTCGTTCACCATAATTGAAGCACTTGACTGATTGTTTATCGAATCCATACTTGCTATCTTTCTTTCTTTCCAAGCTGGTTCTACCAGTCCTTTCCATGAAGTCTTTAGCTCGCCTAACAGCACTAGCGAAAGCCCATTTGATGTCCATCATATCCATTTCCTCCTTATCAATCTGCTGATAATCTTCGTGTGTCAGATTAATGTTTCCAATCTGACCTGCTATTAACCCACAATACGCGCTCACCAATGTGTTTAATAGCTTCATATGATCCTTAGCTACTTCAACACTTACTTTCGAGAAATTTGAAGTGTCGAGCCGAACTGTATTTGGATTAGATGGCTGACCGACAGATGAAGTGCTTCCATAACAAGCTTGTTGTGGAACAGGTAATGGATTTCCGTACATATCTCTTGCTCTGGTAGATTGATAGCTTTGCTTTGAGACTTCCGTTGTGGGCTTCCGTACATGTCAGTGCTTGAGACAAAAACCATTTGAGTCGAGGAAACTGGTAGTGGATTTCCGTACATATCTCTTGATACAAGGCTGTTTGAAGCTGAGCATGTGGAGCAGGTCTTGCAGCAGTGCTAGAACTTCCACAGTTTCCCTAATACATATCAGGATTCTGTTGCACTGGAATCTTTTTGGCCTTCCTGAACTCTTTTTGATCTTTGTTCTCCAAGAGCTGAACGAAATCATTTATGTTTGTCGTAGCCAAAGTGCCATTGTATTTCAAGATTTCCAAGAAACCATTCCATTGAGCTGGTAATGCATCGGCAAACTTGATGACAACTTCTTCTAGAGTCACTACTACCCCAAAGTTATTTAACTCAGTCAACAAGTGATAAAATTGACTTGTCAAGTCTCCCAAAGACTCCCTTTCCATACATGTGAAGCCATCAAACTCCTCCTTGAGTAGATCATGTCGCAATTTGCGTGACGTTTCATTTCCTAGACCTCTCGTCTTCAATACATCCCATTGTGACAACCCTCAAAATTACATGTATTTCGTACAATTTATTAATGATAATTAAAGTGCTTAATGACTGTGCTAAATCATTTAACTGCTTTCTGATTTCTGTGTTATACTTACATGTGCTTGTTAACATACTAGTAGTGTACAGAAAAGTTACTAAATGGTCCTGTGTGTTTTCCTAAATGTTAGAAATTAAAAGTGTTACAAAAATATACATAAAAGACACGTTACAGAGTAATTAAGCACTTTAACGGAACAACACCGAACCGAACAACCGGACTTTACCCGAAACACAAAAATATTGTCAAACACATTGTTATTGTTTTTCTGAGCTAGTTAGGGTCCCCGAACACCCTAACACACTATATATTACGTAACCCACATAAAGCATTAACTTAACATTTGATTTCAACTAAGATCGCCAACTAACTAGTTGAAACCTAACTAAACCAACCCCCCCCCCCCCCCCCAAACTGGTTAGGAGACAAGAAGGACACCCCTTTGATTTCTTTCATTATTTAATTTGATCATGTTGCTAGATTAGAGACATGTTACCCATAAGACAATGGTAAGATGGAGTCTATAAATATTACCCACAGGTCTACCCTTCTCTCACTACTCAACACACACTTCACTCAAACACTCTCCTTCCTCTCTTCTTGATGTCGGCCGCCCCTAGTGGCACCACCACCACCATCACTTGGTCACTTGCAAGCTTTCCAAGGCCATACAAAGGTGCTACAAGGTGCATAACGAAGCTTGGTGCTCTCGGAAGTGGAAGGACCTTCTTCGTTTGCTATTAACCATCACTTTTCTACACTCGAACTCTCCTAGCCTTGAGCTAGTGGTAAGAACTTAGATCCGTTCATTTTTCATGTTATTTAAGTGGTTAATAGTTATTTGATGATGAGAATCCATGAACACTATAGGGTCATAAACAAAGTCTTGACTATAAAGTAACATGATGATGAAGTAAGATGAAAACATGATGTTAATATGAAGTTGTTTTGATTCTTGTTGATTATCTGATGATTTGCTTGTTAATATTGATGTTTGATGTTGTTGTCGATCACTAAACATGTTAACGAAATTGATCGAACACGAGTTAGAAAGCTAAAAGCTGAAAACAGGAGTCTGATTGGTGATTACAGCCAACTTTAGTTGGCTGTAACAGGACCTTAATAACACGAAAACTGTATTTTCTGAAGCCTAGATTTATGTATTATGAAATACGGTTTTATGGCACTGGAATCATAATTTTTGGACTTCGTTTACTATTTTTAAAGTGTCGTTTTGTAACAGCAGCTAAAGCTGCATTTTTGCTGCTGAAAATATGTGTTATATTCTTCATCATAACTTGAAACCTGGGTAGAACTAGGTCATGAAATTGGTACTGTAGATGGAC
Source organism: Helianthus annuus (assembly GCF_002127325.2). Taxonomy (NCBI): domain Eukaryota; kingdom Viridiplantae; phylum Streptophyta; class Magnoliopsida; order Asterales; family Asteraceae; genus Helianthus; species Helianthus annuus. The sequence goes on along the minus strand of NC_035436.2, from coordinate 23,658,399 downwards.
ACTGATGTCATAGTAATTGTCCCACCGGATTTCTTAAATCGGACTTACGATGAATTTTTAATAAATTATTCCGTGGACTGCAATCAGAAAAAGATGAATCTGATTGTAGTCCGGAAAATGAATTTTTATAAAATATTAGTGATGAATTGGATCCCGAGATTTTTACACAATAACATTTGGATCGTTTAAAGCTTTCTGTAAAAAGTTGGGAATTTTTGGAACAAGTTAACTATTTTATTAAAATGCCCGAAAACAGCCCAGTTTTGGATATTTAAGTTGAAATGACAGAAGTAGTAATTCGCGTGTCTAAATGTCGAGTATATTATTTGAGGAGGATCTAACATGTCATATATCAAGGAAAGTAATATGTGCAATATCGTATGCATGTTCTTGAGTAGCTATAGGTGGAATGTTGATATGAGTATGAACTGTTGATGTGATGCTTGTTATGTGATAGACACGTGTAGGAACTTTGTGCTTATTTGAAGTCACTAATAAACTAAGTAGTAATCCTACTAGGACGTGATTGACCGACTTTGACCGTTAGCTATATTTGAGAATCTAAACGAGCAAACCGAGGTGAGTTCACACACTTTCTAAGGCATGAGATTCCCGGTGGTTGGGAATGGGTTAAAGAATTTAAAACGAGATCTACATATCCTCCTTGGCTAGGATATGTACGACCATCCTCCATAGGTAGGATGCCAATATTAATCCTGCGTATTCTCTTTGGGTAGAATATGTACATTCCTCCTACTTGGGTAGGACAATAACCTTAAAACTTACTAGACAAAACTCTATCATGAAGTCCCTCAATTTATATCGACTTAATCGCCGAGGCTAATGGCGAGCGGGTCATTAGTTAATAGCGCTATTAGGTTTAACAAACCTCACATCGTGCCAGTCGGACGGGCGTGTACTAATGGACTATGGCAAACTGTTAGTAATGATAGAAACTGATGTAGGGCACAACTTATTTGCATTAGTAGTCGATATGGTACGGTCTAGTGGTTCACATGGGGAAGCCCCCACTGATCATGGATATGGTTTGGGTAATAAAGAATGAATTGGTTAATCATGCTTTCAACTACGGGGTAACCCCCACGGCAATTACGCCAACGAAAGACAAACCACGTTTTCAGAAACAACTTAAAACTAATCAACCAACCGTGAACTCACTCAACTTTGTTGTTGACTCGTTGTTACATGCCTTGCAGGTCGTTAAATGCTTGGAGCTTGCACGAGGAAGGAGTTGTTGTGGGATACGGACTGTTATGTTCCGTGCTTAATATTTAAATCCTTATGAACTTATTAAACTTTTGCTTTGGACTTTAAACTTATAAACTATGGACTTATGTTTTTGGATTTACGTTTATGCTTCCGCTGTTTAATTTGAACTTAGTTACATTGCTTTGGTCACCAATTGTATTATGGATGATTTTATTTACTTAATTACGTTGTTCAATATGATTGGTGGCTCGATCCTGGTCATGTCACACCTCCAAGTGGTGATACTATGCATGGTGGATTTTGGGGGTGTGACACCCCTAACCGCTTTGACGTCTTGAAGCTGACAAACTGATGATATATATCCTTTCTCAACGCTTGAGTTAGAATAGAATATGCATTCTTTTCTAAATCATATGCCTTTTTCTCGTCTGCCGTAAGATCTGCAAATGTCGCGGCAGTTGAAGCGGCAACCTCAAGTGCTTGATCGAAATCTGTAGTAAAACATAACCACAATTCCGTGTTTTGCCCAAGAACACACGTACGGAATCTTTCTTCCCATCCAGGATATTCATTCATGTGCATTAGCTTCGGTGGACGATTAAGGCTTCCGGTTTCACTTTCGCTTAAAAGTATACTTTGAATACTTTGATTTTGATTTGAAACGAATGCCCATTGACTTGTCGAAATTTGATTCGTTTGAGATGGAATAGACGAAGATGCAGGTGTGGGAGATTCGGCCCATGATGGTGATAAACCCGTGCTTCTATACTTTTTGCTCTCCGTATTGGATGGAATACCCCACCAATCTGAACTCATTTTGGATATATAATAATGAATACCTGCTTAAATCACTTAAAACAATTCGTGAAGACAATTTTTGAAAGCTTCTATTAAAAAAATGACAAGAGTGACCCACGAAAAATTTGGTTCTTGGCGAAAGACCTTAACTGACGAAATACTAGTTTTTTTCGTAAAAGACAAAGTGACGAAAAAATAAGGTTTTTCGTCTAGACCAATTGTGACGACAAATAGGTTTTTCGTCAAAGACAAATCAAATAAAGAAAAGGTTTTTCGTTGACTAATGTGCACAAAGTTGGTGAGATATTTTCAAAAAAAAAAAAAAAAAGATAGATCTTTTCTTCTTAAAGTTGTTGAACACAATAGTCAAACAACCATACCTTGCCCATACCTTTTCAAAGACCCATGTCACTGACTTACCAACCATACATTATGCCCTGTGTCAAGATTGTCAAACAATTATATTATAATCCTTAACACTTCAACAATAATTTAACCAAGATCAAAAGCAGGTTATATTTTGAAGAACAATATGAACGTTTTGAATATATGAAGAACACTATGAGTTTTCCGGTCACCGTAGATATTTCTGAACTACAATTTTGCACAAAAGTTTAATAAAAATCCAACCTTAACATGTAAACATGAATTTAACAAGGTTTTTGATCAAACTAAAAAGCAAAATACCAAGATTTTCAAGGATCTCAAACTATTTTCCCAGAAAATATGACTTCCAAAACATTAAAACTCAAGAAGAATTTCTAAAAATACACGAAAATCTTCCGAATCACAAGAAAACGAGTCGGTTTTAACAAGGAAGAGAGTTGTCCACTAGCGGAGGATCTAGTCGCCTAATCCTTGTGATACGTGTTGGTGCACTACATTTGCTGATTACGTCTTGTATCGAGTCATTAGTCTTAAATGTTAGATCTGGGCACAATATACGAGAAATAGTGAGATTGTATAGGTTTATAGTTATTGGGCCGCTTATTAGTCCATTAGGTATGTGGGTCGCTCGAACGGTCATGTATGGATCGCTGATGTGTCAAGAATGTGGGCCGCTCATGTGACAACTGGTTGGATCGCTTTTGTGTCAACCGGTTGGGCCGCTAATGTGACATATGTATGGACCGCTTATTGGGCCTGTCCAATAAGCGGTTCCAGATCTCTATAAATACCATAGGAGCGGATTCATTTGTAACGGTTCCTGATTTTCGTACCGAAGTGCTGCCGGATCTAAAACAGGTTGTACTCATCGTCAAATCAATAGAAAAGGAGTTTAAAGTGATATACTAGCTATTCCTACGTCATTTACTTGTTTTCCGCACCTGTACTTGACGAAAACACCTCTGAACGACTCGTTCGGGTCATCATACGATCCTACAAGTGGTATCAGAGCTTCAGGAGGAGGAGTTCTACAGGAATTAGCTGGAAATTGCCGAAAATTCTATCTTCTACTCATTCTTTTTCAGTTTCAGATATTTTTCACGGTCAAAACTTGCTCAAAATCCCTTGGATTGTGCACGATGGTATAAAGGCAAATCCTTGAAAGTTTGGGGTTGAAATTCGAAGATATAGTAGGTTTAATTGCTCTCCGAAGTTGGATCGTTCTTCGAGAATTACTCTGGATCGCTTATTGGACCAATCCTGAACCGCTTATCCGTACGTGTTTAGGACCGCTCATTCGTTTGAACATATCTTGGATCGCTTATTCGGTCGAGTAACTTGTGAACCGCTCCAAAATCAGTTGTGAACCGCTCGAACAACACTTGTGAACCGCTCGAACAACACTTGTGAACCGCTCGAACAACACTTGTGAACCGCTCGTATAGCATTTTATTTGGATCGCTTATTTGGATTATCAGGGATCGCTCTTTCGGACAAACTGCATTGAATTTTGTGTTAAGTCAACATGAGTTCTGAATTCTTCAACGCATTTGCTACACCGAGCACTCCAGTCGTGATTGCTCAAGCCATGAATCTTGAAAATGAGACGGGAACCACCTAGAAACCCCCGAAACTGATGAGTATTGAAGAATACTACGGGTGGCAGGATAGATTTGAAAACTGGGTTCAAGCAAATCATCTTAGATCATGGGAATGTATCTTGAAGAAGTATGTGTTACCGAGAACAGAGATGAATGTTATCAAACAGATATCTGAATTCACAGATCAAGAACGTGCAATGTACAGAGCAGAGAAAATGATGATTAGTTTATTGCAACAAGCGATTAAAGAAGATATATTCATTCTGTTGGAACACGACAAAACTGCTAAGTCAATATGGGAAGCTCTTAAAATCAAATTCGAGGGAAGTACGAGTATGGTTAAAAGCAAAAAGGCATTGCTTAATAAAGAGTTTGATCTTTTTAGCAGTCTACCAGGAGAAGATACTAAGAAGCTGATTGAGAGATACTGTCACTTAGTGAGATCATTAACAATGATTGGTGTTGATAAAAAATCTGAAGAGTATGTGGATAAATTGGCTGACGCGTTACCTCAGAAAGAGTGGGGAACGTATTTGATGATATTGAAAAACACGGGTGTTTATGATGGACTGACAATTGGGCAATTTATTGAAAATTTAGAGGCTCAGAATCTTGAACAGCAAAAGATCGCTAGAATGAACAGTCCTAGTGGTCAACAGGATGTTAAAATGTACTATAAAGGTAGTGTTCCAGTTTCTGAAGCTGAAAGAAGTCCAAAGATTCAAACCGCCTTCAGTGCTGGAGATTCATCAGAAAAGACTGATCTGAGTTCAAACAAGATTAGCAGCAGGTTTTCATCATTTCCGAGTGTGAATCCAAAAGAGACTAACACAAGCTTTCAGTCTCAGAGTACGAAAACCGGAAATGGATACATAATTCAGTGCAACATAGCTCTCAACCTTCTAGAAGGTCAAAGCTTCTCTGAAGACACTGCTAAAGACCACATGGCACTTCTGGGTTCAGTTCTGTTATCCTATGAAGGTCTTGTTGCTGGTAGAATCGGAAATCCTATGCTCACCAAAGAGGATTACGATCAAATAGACGCTGAGGAAATGGAACTTATGGATATCAAATGGTGTCTTGCAAGTGTTCTTCGTCGGGCTGAGAAATTCAAAACCATTACCGGGAGAAATGACTTTCTTGATGCACATGTTTCTACTTTAGGTTTTGATAAATCTAAAGTTACTTGTTTTCGATGCAGGGAGAAGGGCCATTTCAAACGGGAGTGCAAAGGAAAAGAAGCTAGCGGAGCACAGAATCCATTCGGGAAAGATGACTATTACCGCAAAGCTATCTATCAGCAAGTTGGTCAATCCCAGGAACCTCAGACAGCTCACGGAAGAAAAATTGAAGATTCCAAAAGAGCATGTGTTGTAGATTTCAGCTGGAGTGATTACATATCATCTGAAGCCACTGCAGAACGCATTATCGATCAAGATGATGAGAAACTACCAGAAGGTTTCAGTTGGGATATGTTTGTGGATGAGAAGGGAGAATACAAAGCTTTCATTGCCAAGATTGTCCGAGAGCCAGATTTGTTTGCTACTTGGATGAAATCGATTGGTGTGAATGTGCCTAGTGAGAATGAAAAATCGGTGTCGTCTGATGAAAATTCAGAAAGTACCGATGAATTGTCAGAAAGATCTGGAGAAATTTCAGACGGTTCAGATGAGAGTTTATTGAGTTCTGATGAGAGTGTACAGAATGAAATTGTTTCAGAAAAACCAGTTGTATTTGATAAAACATCGTCTGATTCTGGTATTTCTGATGGTGATTCTGAAAAATCTGTTGGTGATTCTGAAAAATCTGTTCAGTTTGATCAGTCACCTGATCACAGCAGCAGTGATGATGAGGAAAAACATATAAATGTTGCTAAGTCTCATCTTTCTCCTGATAGTTTTCATTTATATTTTGCAGAACGGATGGAGAAACGGAAGGAAAAACGAGCTGCTAAAGAACAACAATCTGAATCTGAAGGTGAATTTCAGAATGTTGAAAGTATTGCTGAAAAGATTACAGAAGCTGTGAAAGAAGAGAAGGTGATTGAAGTGGAAAAAGTGATTGAAGTAGAAAAATTGATTGAAGTTGTTAAGACAATCGAAGTGGAAAAGATTGTTGAAGTTGTCAAGCCATGTGAGAAGTGTTTAGAAGCATGCAAGGATTGTGCAGTTAAAGATGACATCATTGCTGAGTATGAAAAGAAGAAAGAGCAGTTATTGTTCAATCTCAACTATGTGAAGGAATCGTACGATGTATTGAACAAAACAGTAACTGGTCTACAAATAACAAACACTGAGAGAGAACAGGCGCTGACAATGATGAATGCAACTCTAATGTCGAAGCAAAAAGCGATAAATTTCTATATTGAAGAGAGTGCGAAATGGAAACAAGAGTTGGAAACGGAAAAGATAGAGAATGAGAGAATTAGGAGGTTATTGTTAAGTTACACTACTTCTGATTATCTCATTGATCGTGTTTATCCAACTGTTGCAGGTTTGGAAGTTTTTCAAGACGAGAAGCTAAAGAAGAAGAAAGACTGTGGTAAGAAACCGACTGTTAGCTATAACAAGTGTCCACCTCCAATTTGGGATGGGTATTCACCTAGGAAACCAAATGAGGAACAACTTGCAAAAGCAGTCAATATACAGCTTAAAACCGACACTACTGACATTTTACCAGACAACATCGATGTCACGTTTACTTCGTCCGATACTGATCATGAGTCTGAATTAATAAAAAAGGTGGTCGATCAAGTGTTGGATACTGATGAGGAGTCCGAGTCGAAATCTAAGTCTGGAGGGTCAAAGTCGTCAGTTAACAGTCAAAATTCGTCGGTCAAACGGTGTTACAGTAAAGAATTTTTGTTATCGAAAGCAAATTTGGATGATGAAACATTCGAAGTTGTTTATACTTTGAATGGTTCTGACAAATTATATTACAACAAAGAGTTTCCGATAATGAACATCAAAACGGAAGTAATCAACAAAATTTTTAAACTAGTAGAGATTAATATTCCTGAATTAAAAGTTTTGAACAATTTTGAAAAATCTAAAAAATATACTTCCAGATTTCAACAACGTCTAAACAAGAAAAAATGTTACAATTCTGGTTCTGGTTTTCAAAAGAAATCTAACCAAAATCGTAGCTACAAAAAGAAAGGTTTAGGTTTTATTCCACCAGAAAATGATAAAAATATGAAAAATTCTAAAACGAAATCTGAATTTGTGTCAGGTGGAAGCTCAGACGAGGAACAGCAGAAACCGTTCTGGAAACAGTCCAACAGAGAGTTTCTTGCTGAGAAAAAGAAAAATGGAGATGAGATTTGTTATCAAAGAGAGACTCGTACCTGTTACAGATGCAATAAAGTCGGTCACATTGCATGGAACTGTACACGGAATGCCAAAGCAAAACAGGGAGTGTCTCAGAAGTTGAAAGAGAAAGTTGTTGATGTTGAACCACCGACTGAAAAACTTAGAATGTTTGAGAATTAAAAATTCGAGGTTGGTGAATGTTCACAAAAGAACAAGTATGAGAAGAAAGGAAAAGACAACCAGAGGTGGGTTGCGAAGAAAGATGATGTGATTGTTGGCGATGAATCTGGTTCCACAAAGCCAGAAGAGCCACAGGTTGAGAAAAAGATCTCAGTAAATGATGAGGAGTTTCCATCATTGAAGTTTGATGAAGTAAAGAAGAAAGTGGGACAAACTGAGATTTCAAATCAGTTCTACAAAGAAAAGAATGATTTTGATGTCGAGAAAACATTCAACGGGAATGTTAAGAAGATATTTGGAAAAATGTTGAGTGGGAGAGCAAAGGGGGTCAAAGATTTTTACGCTACGAAAAAAGGCTACATACAACCCGACTGCTCAGGAGTTGAAATCCATCAAGTCTGAGAAGACTTGGATGGATGTTTGTTTTCCATGATAGTCTTAGGACTACGCCGGAGATCCCAAGTTTATATCGTGGATCATGAATCGGCATTTTTTCTAGTATTTGAGAAGTTTGAATGTTTGTGTTTAATGTTTGAATGTTTGTGTTTACAGGTTGAAAGGACTATGGCGGAGCTTCCAGGTGGTTAATTGCGAAGCAGGAATCGGCATTCTGGTTGAGAAATGGTAATGTAGAGGTCACATTCCTACAAGTGGTAACCATTGTATCTACAAGTGGTAATCTTGATCCCACAAGTGGTATTTGTGGTTAAATTTTGAGTGTATTCTTTGAAGAACATTTACAAGTGGTACAGAAGGTTCCTAGTTGCAAATGGTAAATCAGGGACATTAATTTGTACTTGATTTACTATTCATGACAAAAGATAGACAAGATGATGAACCACATCCCCGTTTTTTAAAAGATAGACCTACAAGTGGTTGCTATCAACACAAATTCATTTTTCGGAAAAATCATTTTGATTAAAACAAACTTAAGTGTTTTGAAATCTAAATGAGAAAATGGTTTGTGATAGGGGGAGTTCAGATTGTTTATGCCTAGTGAATGGCGATTTGATGTGATTCAGTGTCAGTTGTCAAGTTTCTGTACAGTTTGTTGCTGTTTTTTTTATATTTCTAGTGGGTCAAGAGTCTAGAAGTTTTCTATTTTTCTTTAAAATGTGTTTGCATTTTAGGGGGAGTAGGGAAATTTCAGAAAATCCAAAAACATTTGAAAATTTGAAAAAGCCAAAAACATTATAAAATTCAAAAATGAGTTTTGTTGCGAAAAAGAGGAAATGATAGTACATCAGTGGACTATCACGGCACGCTAAAGAAATGTAAAGTTAAAAAGTGTTAAACAATCTTACTGCGGACGTGTCAGTAGATTTTCGCACATTTAGTAAATTGAAATGAGATATAAACCTAAATCAAACTTGCTTAATTCGTGGGTAACTATTCTTGGATATATGGGTAACCCCCGAAATCTTGTTTGAAAGGTCCCGTATTCTGAGATACTAGGTCTTTATACTCAGTGATATCTGGGGTATTATCCCGGGACTTCTGCTGTATGGAAGTACTGACCTAGTCCCCGGATAATACTTTCTGCTAAAGCTTTGAAACATAAGCTTCGCCCTCAGCATGCTGATGAAACAATAAAATTGATAGTCGCTGCTGTTGAAATGCAAAAAGATCCTCTAAAGGGGACCCACCAAAAGTCGAGCCGTCATCTCTCTGCTGAACGGAAGTTCTGACCTGAGCTCTCACGGTTTCGCAACTAACCCCTTTACAGATATCAGCTGTGGTATACTCACCTGTAAGACTGAATATTTGGGATCTGGATACGGGAGTATATTCAAGTGGAGTGATACACAATTAAGTTTAAGTTTCTAAAACATTAAATATCGTATCTCGAATCGATTGAAATTTGTGTTGAAAATTTAAGAGGACAAACATACTGACAATCTAGGTAAATTGTTTAAAACTAAAAATGAAATCAAGCTTAACGGTGTTGGTGATTTGTCTCATATACTGATATGATCATCTTGCACGAACTCACAAAAATATTGTTTGTAAATAGTTTATTTCTGCATGTTGTGTCAACGAATGTCTCTCAGAAAATCCAAAAAGATTTTGTGTGTGTTTTAGCATAATTTTGAAAAAGTCAAAAAGATTTTCGACAACTGAAATTGGAAAACTGATTTTCAAAATTCCGTGTGCTAAACATGATGAGCAGTATTTGAGGGGGAGTGTTTGTGTAAATCTAACTGTTTTTGATAAATCTAACCTTCTTCATGTGGTTCATCATAGATTGGTGAGAGAGAGTCATGGGTTGATGCACAGGTTGTTGATATGTGATGAATCTAGAAAATTTATTTCTGGGTTAAGATTGTGCAGGAATCAAGAGATCTGATCAAGAGAATTAAAGTGTTTTTAGAGCTAGATTTTTTGATTCCGAAGGCTTATGAAGATCAGACAACGATCCTGAAGATGTTGCTGAAGATCAAAGGAATGCCAGCAAATCGAGAGGGGGAGTCTGTAGATAGAGAAAGAAAAGCTCGAAGACCGATCAAGACTGAAGATGTGAAGATACAGCTTGGTGTGACTCGATAGTCGACTCCATCAACATCTGAGGGGGAGTCTGTTGGTGCACTACATCTGCTGATTACGTCTTGTATCGAGTCATTAGTCTTAAATGTTAGATCTGGGCACAATATACGAGAAATAGTGAGATTGTATAGGTTTATAGTTATTGGGCCGCTTATTAGTCCATTAGGTATGTGGGTCGCTCGAACGGTCATGTATGGATCGCTGATGTGTCAAGAATGTGGGCCGCTCATGTGACAACTGGTTGGATCGCTTTTGTGTCAACCGGTTGGGCCGCTAATGTGACATATGTATGGACCGCTTATTGGGCCTGTCCAATAAGCGGTTCCAGATCTCTATAAATACCATAGGAGCGGATTCATTTGTAACGGTTCCTGATTTTCGTACCGAAGTGCTGCCGGATCGAAAACAGGTTGTACTCATCGTCAAATCAATAGAAAAGGAGTTTAAAGTGATATACTAGCTATTCCTACGTCATTTACTTGTTTTCCGCACCTGTACTTGACGAAAACACCTCTGAACGACTCGTTCGGGTCATCATACGATCCTACAATACGAACAAACCCGGTTGTGCGGAATCCAACCGGGTAAGCAAACCGAGATCCAGAACAAAAAAGCACACAGATTCACAGTTTAAAGTTCACTTGTATATTATAGATCAGCAAAGTTTTAGTACACTGTTTACAAGAGTCTCACAAACTCACTGTTCTCTCGTTCTTGTGCTCTCTGGTGTGTGCTTTCTTGTGCTTTTGTTCTCCTTTCTGGCTTCTGTCTTCAGTGCATATATATATAGGCTGCAGGTCGACGAAGGACCTTCAGCGACGAATTACCTCGACGAACATCCTGCAGCGACGAAAGACTCCCACGAAATACCAACACGACGAAAACCTTATGTTTATGAGGTTTTTCGTCATACATGAGCGTGTAGGTTTTTTCGTCAGGAGCATGTGCAGGTTTTTCATCCACAACATACATAGGAGGTTTTTCGTCATGCAGGCTTATCAGTTTTTCATCAACAGCATACATAGCAGGTTTTTCGTCATGCAGGCAAGGTGCTGGTTTTTCGTCAATGGCCACAACTTTCAGAGTATAAAGAAACAGCAGCAACAGAAAGATATTTCAACAACCAGCAGAATATGCAGAACTTACAGACACAGTTGATTACGTACCGAGACACGACATAGGATATCGGGTTTCGGTGTTCACTTGGTAATGTTGTCGAACCGAGCGAGTCGCATCCACAAACTGTATCAATAACAATCTTTTTATTTATATATTTTTATGTTTAGGATAATTTTATCATTTATTATTTGTATTTTTACAATTACATACATGTTAATAGTAATTTTATCATTTTTTATATGTAATTACACATATGTAAACTAGTTTTTTTACATATATGTAATTAGTTATGACACAAATATATAATTTTGGCAATTAAACATATATGAACTAGTACTATATATAGGGTTGAGTTCATTTCAGAACTTTAAATAACTACAGAACTTTCAGAACTCTCCTAATGATAAAATGAACTCATCTATTATATGTATTTCTTAGATTACATAAATGTTAATAGTAGTTTACATATGTTTAATTGCCAAAATTATATATATGTGTCATTACTAATCACATATATGTAAACAAACTAGTTTACATATGTGTAATTATAAAATTACATATAAAAATGATAAAATTTTCTTAACATGTATGTAATCGTAAAAATACACATAATAAATAATAAAATTATCCTAAACACAAAAATATATAAATAAAAAGATTGTTTATTATGAGTTCTGTAAATACTTATGCTTCTGAAATGATCCTGGCTATATATATATATATAGGGGATGGATCATGAGAAAACTAGTTTAAATGAGAAATCCAAAAACTAACTAGAAAAACCTAAAAAAATACCAATTTTTTTTTTTTTACAATTTTTTAAAGAAAAATAGATACTTTTTATGTATGGAAAAAATTTAAAAAAAAAATGTTTTTTTGTTGTACTGCACATGTGCACTAATACGGAAAGCCTAAACCACTTAACTCACCCCCCACCGACACCCCCCCAAAAACCTAACCCCCCACCCCCCAAAAACCTAACCCCCCACCCCCCAAAAACCTAAATTCACCCTCCCACCAAAAACCTAACCCCCCCACCCCCCAAAAACCTAACCCTCCACCCCCACCCCCACCCTCCCGAAAACCTAAAACTAAACCCTAAACATAAACCTGAAAAAAACCTAACCCCCCCCCCCACAAAAAAAAAAAATACCTAAACTCCCCTCCCCCACACCCAAAAACCTAATCCTAATCCTAATCCTAAACCTCCGAAAAAACTAACCCTAAAAGCTAAACTAGACTCAAAAGGCTAATTTTAAGCATGTAATGCAATTGTAGTACATGTTATATTGCACATGTGCACTACTATAATAATAGTGTTGAAAACACCATAAATCTTTTTTTATGTCATAAAAAATATGCTCGAATATACTTGAATGAAAGATAAGAAAATCTGTGATCTTATGGTGCCATTTTTGTTTTAAAATGATAACGTATGGAGAAATGGGAAATGTTTGAAAAGTTATATATATATATATTCTTTCCAATTTTACCCCTCCTTCATTAAAAGTCCCCACTCCTTCATTAAAAGTCTCCCTCCCCCTCCTTTTTAGTGGATTTTAGTTAGTTTTCTAGTTTTCTCATTTATATCTAGTTTTCTCATTTATATCTAGTTTTCTCATGATCCTCTCCCTATATATATATATATATATATAGGTAAAGGATCCTGTACAAAGTCCATCTTTTGTAAGAAGTGTAAGAAATAATCTGGGAATGACAAATGTCCCTCCTCTTAATTAATTCAAAAGGGTAGATTAGTAATTGTACATTTTTGTCATTTAATTGATTTACAATATAACTGAAAAAAATAACTGCCGATGAGATTGTTTAGGGATTGGATCGAATTTTGTATATTTTTTGCAAGATCCAATACGATTGTTATCTACGTCATCAATTATAAATACAACAAGGCTTATCAAATCGATAGACACAATACAGTTGTTTAACGTCTGCGCCCTTCTTCGATTCTGGTGTTTTATATCAATTTCAATGGAGTCTGGCGATGCAGGTACATGTGTATCATAGTATTTTAATCTCTTAATAGTTATCATGTTCCGATAGTTAGTGTTATTTGTTCGACGTTTTGTTTTTTAATATGCCGTTTTTACAGGACATTAGTATGGTTTGATTTTGTGTATATGTAGTGTTTTATACATTAAGTTGTTTAGGGTATTGTTCTTTTACTGTTTTTTCTTGATCAAGTTTTTTTATTATATTTTTGATTTTTAGATATGTAGTGTTATATGCATGATCTGTAGTGTTTTATAGTGTAGTGTTATATGCATGATCAATATTTTGTTTTATAGTTTTTTAGATGTGTAGTGTTATATGCATGATCAATATTCTGTTCACACATCTTATTTTCATTTCATAGTGTTTTATACATTGAATTGTTTACCTTTGTTTTAGTAAGTTTTTGTAGTGTTTTATAATTAACAAAGATATTTTTTTTTCATATTTAGGTGTATAGTGTCATATGTATGAACAATAGTGTTATATTCTATTCACACATCTGAATTCCCCTTCATAGTGTTTTATACATTGAATTCTATGTTGTAGGGTTTTATCATTAACAGAGTTATTTAATTTTTTTTGATATTTAGATGTATAGTGTTTGTATCCACAATCTATAGTGTTATATTATGTACAGGAATCTTAATTTCTTTTCATAGTGTTTTACCCCACACCAATACTGTTATATTCTGTGTAGACATATTTATTTTATTCGTCATAGTGTTTTATTATTATTAAGTGTTTTAAATCAACAGATTATTTGTTAACTAAGCTGTATAGTGTCTTTACAGGAAACAGATAGTGTTATTTCTTCATATAGTGTTTTTATCAAATTTAGAAACATGTTCTTATCACTGTTTTTATAAACGACTGATGTGTCGATTTTTCGTTGTAGATATTCCTACATACCAGCCCGTTGGTAATGTTCAAGTGTCCCCAAATTCTTTTTATTAGGAGTTCTGCGAGGATGATTTGTTAATTAACAGATATATAGAGTAAGGTTCATGCGAGAAACACCTTTATTGCGAGAACCACCTTTATCAAACTGAACACAATCTAGAATAGCTAAAATAACCTAAAAAAACCGAACCCCTCCCCCCCACCCCCCCCCCCCCAAAAAAAAAAACCCCTAAACCCGCCCACCCCCCAAAAACCTAACCCCCCCTCCTCCAAGCTAAAATGCTAAAAACTAAACCCCTCCAAAAGGATGAATCCTAACGGATCCTTCTCCTATATATATATATATATATATATATATATATATATATATATATATATATATATAGGGTAGCGATATTAAGAGAAGTCCACCATATTTGAGAAACTTTGAGAAGCAATCTGGACAACACATTTTCCCTAAGCAAAAAATGCAAAAAAAAAAAGGTGAAAAATGCAATTTTTTTTTTTTTTTTGGAAAAATCAGAGGTTTTTCTTTAAAGTTTTAATTTTTTTATTTTTTTCAATTTTTTTTTGAGATTTATACACATGTGTATATTGTTAATCTTTTTACTATACATATATGTATATTATCAATTATACATATATGAATATACATGTGTAAAAATGAAAAATATATGTTATAAACCCTAAATCTTAAACCGTAAACACTAAAGCTAAACCATAATGCTAAACCCTAAACCCTAAAGCTAAACCCTAAAGCTAAACCGTAATTCTAAACCCTAAAGCTTACCCTAATGCTAAACCCTAAAGCCTAAAGCTAAACCCTTAATGCTAAACCCTATGCAAACCCAAAAGCTAAAGTTAAACCCAAAAGTTAAAGTTAAAGCTAAACCCTAATGCTAAACCCAAAAGCTAAACCCTAAATACTATTGCTAAACCCTAATGCTAAATCCTAAAGCTAAACCTTAAACCATAAAGCTAAACCCTAAACCCTAAATCCTAAGGCTAAACCCTAATACTAAGCCCTAAATACTAATGCTAAACCCAAAATACACATATTTTTCAATTTTAAACATATATGTATATTTGACAATATACACATATCTATAGTTAAAAGATTAACAATATACACATGTGTATAATGTGACAACCCTCATAATTCCATGTATCTGTACAATTTATTAATGATAATTAAAGTGCTTGATGACTGTGCTGAATCATTTAACTGCTCTCTGATTTCTGTATTATACTTACATGTGCTTCTTAACATACTAGTAGTGTACAGAAAAGCTACTTAATAGTCCGTTATGCTTTCCTGAGTGTTGAAAATTAAAAATGTTACAAAAATATACATATAGGACACTTTGCGGATTAATTAAGCACTTTAACGGAACAATATCAAACCGAACAACCGGACATTACCCAGAACACCAAAATAATGCTAGAAGCATTGCTCCTATTTTGTTAAGCTAGTTAGGGTCCCCGAACACCCTAACACACCATATACTACTGAACACACCATAAGACACTAACTAAACTTTTGAATTATAACCAAATCACTAACTAATAGTTGAAACCCAACCCTATACCCCCATTGTTGATGGATCCAAGGGTGGCCCTCACCCTTGATCTTGCTTGATTGTTGTGAGATCCTAATTGATCTTGTAGGTACTTTTAGAAACATAATACCCTTTGGTCAAAGTCTAAGGTTGATTATCAAATGGACATGAAGGGTTAAAGCTCTCATAATCTTCACTCATCACCACACTTCAACTTCTTTCTCCTCCTTGACCCCCATATCTCGGCCGTAGCCCCCCCCGCCCCCATCACCACCACATTTTTGTTTTTCATTCTAGCGATCCAAGTGTACTTCTAGGTGATACAAGGCGTTCAACGAAGCTCGGTGTGCTCAGAAGTTGAAGGACCTCTCTTATCTTCTTTTAACCACCACTTTTCTACACTTGAACTCCCCTAGCCTTGAGCTAGTGGTAAGAACTTAGATCCTTGCATTTTACATGTTGTTTAAGTGGTTAATGATGTGTAGTGATCAAAATGATAAGAACTTTAATGAATCTTATGAAGAAGTCTTGAACATAAACTAACTTAGTAATAAAGAATGGTTAAAAGATGAAGAAATCATGATATTCATATGTTCTGATGCTTGTTGGTTGTTGTTACTCATGTAGTTGATATGAATCATCATATGATCTTCCTAGGTCATGATTAGAAACATGATCTAGCAAGATGAGAAAGTTAGAAATGTGTAGGATGATGGAATCATCCACACATAAACTATGAACTTGAATAAATAAATGTTTTCTTGAAAAATAAAGATCAAAGTAGGTTATAATCTAGTAGATCTAAAGATCCATGAGTGGTTTTTCGAAAGAACCAAGTGAAAAATATGAGTTACGTTAAAACTTGGATCTTACATAAACTAACCTCATTTTTGGTGGATAAACAAGTGTAGAAACACTTGTGTAATGAGAAAATTTCACAAAGAAATATTTTTGGAAAATATGACTAGAAGTTATGAACATTCAAACTCTTTAAAAATGAAGCTTTTAAGGAACTAATCGCATTTTTAAAGGTAACAAGACTTACTAAGTATGCTAGTAAGTTACTACATACTTTTATAAATTTTCAAGTTCATAAGTTTATAGTTTATGCTTGTTTTTGACAAGTTTGGTAAATAGAGATTGTATCGTTGATTGAGAATTGTCTGAATGAATTTTTGAAAAGAAAATGATATGCTAGTAAGCATGGACACCTCCATTTACAAAGGAAACTCTGGCGAAATTTTTCTAAAATTTCAACACTTAGAAAATATTTTTCTAACAAGTGTTTACAAACGTATTTTTAACCTTGTTTTCAAAATAAAATTCGCCATGATTTTTATTACAAAATACCAAGTATCGGAGGTTGACTTTCGTAAATAAAATTTGATAAATATATATTATATACTAAAACTCTTGTGTGAATACTTGTTTCTTTTACCGTTATATTATTTAGGGTAAAATAATATATAACTTAACAAAATGCCTTGACGTTTAGATTGTGTGATATGTGATGAAAGTAATGAGTAGATAAACCATACATGTTGTGCATGAGAAATTGATTGTTATCTGTACCTTATTAGGACGTGCTTGATTTCCTGATTATTAGAGTAACTAATCTAACCGAGCAAACCGAGGTGAGTTCACACTTTTCTACAAAGCATGGTAATTCCCGATGGGGATGGGAATGGGTTCAGGAATAGGGATTCCTCGTCCTTGGGACGTGTTCAGGAATGAAAATTCCTCGTCCTGTGGGGACGGAATTAGACTTACTAGACTAGAACTCTATCAGCGAAGTCCCTCCCTCTATATCGACTTAATCGCTGAGGCTATGGCGAGCGGGTCATTAGTTGATAGCGCTATTAGGTTTAACAAACCTCACACCGTGCCAGTCGGACGGGCGTGTACTAATGAACTATGGCACGCCGGTGATGATAGACACCGACGCTAGGGCACAAGTAATTTTCGTTAGTAGTCGATATGATAAACGAGTCTAGTAGTTTAAATAATGGGGTAGCCCACACGGCCGGAGTGCCGTGTAACGCTCCGCATTTTTGATCCTTCTATTTATAGCTTTATGGGTTGTACTTTCCAAATTCAGTCAGTTGTACTCTCATCTCGTATTTCGAGACTTGAATCATAATGAAAAGTGCACCGTTTTGATCATATGCTTGTTTTAATACTATGTATTCCAGAAATTTGGGTTGAATCAAAAATTTATATTATTATTTAATAAACAAATTAATATTTTTAATCAAATAATTACGATATTTACTATTATTTATTTGATAAGTTAATTAAATAAAAAAAAAGATTAATAAATTAGTTGGTTGGTTAACAAGGTTAGTATAAACTTAACCTAGTTAGTAAACCCTTTTGTGCCTTCAAATAAACCTAGTTAGTACAACTAGGTTAGCTTTTATAACACAAATCACTAACTGAGTTAGGAAACTCAGTTAGTGCAGTTAAGTGTCAAAAAATGGGTTAAAAAGGGGTTAAACCCCTGGAACGCGCTAGAATGGGACTCGAATTCGCAACCTCTTGCTTAATAAATGAACTCTCAACCACTCGGCCGGGCATGCCACATCCTAACAGATTAGGAAACATACTAAATTTATACGTTAATTCGAATTGATCATATTTCTTTGAAACCATTGCCGCCAAAACAGAATTTCAGCAACTTTTGACTTCTTTCGTGTTTGATATAATATAATTCCTGGTTACCAAAATAACAGAATCAATCACCTCCCTCGTTCTATAATTACCCGATCTCTTTCCTTTCTTCAATTCAATCCCGCCAATCTTTCCCCGTTACCATAATCACCAACCAATTACCTATTTCAGCCACCCGAAACCACCTATATATACCCGTTGCACCAGCCCCTCCGAGAACCCACACCCTTCTTTAAACTCACTCGCACTTTTTACTTCTCCCTCGCGTTTCGCCGGAGAAGACGACCGGGTTCGACGGAAGTTTAGGATCAACTAGTTCGGGTTCGCATCACCTCATCGCTGAAGCTTACTGTTCGGTATACATCTCTCTCCCTCTCGGCGTTCACCGGAACCAACACATCCGCCGGAAACCTGCACCCTCGCCGGAGCTCGCCGGAGAAGACGGTGATTCCGGTAACCCCTATCCGACTTTCTTTCTTTGCTCCTTTCTGTACGTTTTTTTGGTTATTTATATTTACTGTTATTAAGATTATTATTGTTATTATTATTATTATTATTATTATTATTATTATTATTATTATTATTTCATTATTATTATCATTATATTATTATTATTAATACTATTGTTAATTGTATAATATAAACAGAATTAATATATATATATATATTTAAAACAGAAATGTTATTACTAAAATCAGATTAAATATTATAATCAGATTTATAACTTCAGAAATTTTGTAGATATATCAGAATTTTTATCAGAATTATTACTAATATTGTTACTATTAATATATTAATCAGAAATATTGTTATTAAACCAGATTAAATATTATTAATATAATCAGTTTTATTGTTATCAGGACTATCACTTTTATAAAAAAATCCTTTTTATTATTATTATTTTTTTTCAGGATTATTATTAATAATTAAATCATTATTATTAGAATTATTATTCTCATTATATTTTTTAAAGATCAAAAATTCAGTTAATTAAAATTATTAAATAAATAATAAAAGTCCATATATTAATTAAATTAAGTGATTATTAATAAAATTCAGTATTTTTGTTACTATAAAGTTGGTTAATAAATTATTACTAACATATAAATTCGGTTGTTACTATTAATATTATTAATAAAATTAAATCATTATAATTCCTTTATCAATCAAAAATTAGTATTATTATTATGAATGTTGTTATTATTAATATTACCATATATTACATTAAGGTTATTATCAATAATGCTATTATTATCAGTCTTATTATTATTATCATAATAACAAAGTTATTATTGTTAACATTATTAATATTAGTTGAATTATGAAAATTATTATCATTACCATTATTAACCAATCAGAATCAGAAATAATATTAAGTGATTTTCATTATTACTACTATTTTAATACTATTGTTATTTAATCTCCACAATTTTATCATTTCCATATCTATTTAATTCACCAACATTAATTAACGAATTCTCAAACACAATAGGGTAATCTCTTGCAACAATCGGATCCAATCCACTCTCGTAATCTTTACCAAGAAACGCAACGCAAACTAAGGTGAGTATACTCGATCCCATTTTTGTTTTACACACTTTGGGCGCAACATGTATTCATATTCAAATTCACAAACACGTTGAACGTTATTTATTCACACTCTATCCAAATTTCGCATGAACGATTGATGCTTGTTATACACGTAATGCTAATGTAAACACTTCATGTCTATATGCTCATTAACCTTGTTAAACTTATTTAATCTTGTTAGACTTGTTAAACTTGTGAGACTTGTTAGACTTGTTATACTCGTTAAACTCCTATGCTATAGGAGTACGCATCGCCCTTGAGTGAGTCTTGGGGTGTTTGCATTTGAAACTTGGGTTTGACATATAGCGGGCTGTTTCAGCATATTAGTAACTTGTATTATGTTGTTCATGTTGGATATGAGTACTTAAACTATTTTATTCTATTATGCTACGTATCAAACTTGTATACTCGCCAACATTTTTTTTGTTGATGTTATTTTAATACATGTTGCAGGTTGATAGATGAAGAAATCAAGAATCAAGTTAGGGTGGATTAGAAACACACCTAGAAATAAACTATGTTGGAATCTTGTTTTGTTCATTTAAACAATGTATGACATTTTAGAATTTATGAAATCGAATTTAAATTATATTGTCACAATTAGTGTTATGTTGTGTTGAGCAATTTGTTCGTCTCATCCCGATGTTTCCGCCATCGGTTGGGGTGTGACATGCCGGGCTGGAAAGCCAGAGAAGGTGGACATGGGATGGTTAACTAATAAACGTCTTCGAACTATGGGGTAACCCCCACGGCTGGATAGCTGATTAAGATTAAACTACGTTTTTGGAAACAACTCTAAAATGGACAACCAACCGTGAACTCACTCAACTTTGTTGTTGACTCGTTGTTACATGCTTTGTAGGTCGCTAGATGCTATGGGGCTTGCGCAAGGAGGCGGTCGTTATGGGATGCGAACTGTTATGTCCCGTACTTAATAAATAAACTTTATGAACTTATGAAACTTATGTTTTGGGTCTTTAAACTTATGAACTACGAACTTATGTTTTGGTTTAATGTCTTATGCTTCCGCTGCTTAAATTGAACTTGGTTAACTTCCTTTTGGTAACCAATTGTATTGTGGTTGGTTTTAATTACTTAATTACGTTGTTCAATATGATTGGTGGCTTGGTCCTGGTCATGTCACGCCTCCAAGCGGTGATACTCCGCATGGTGGATTTTGGGGGTGTGACAGATTGGTATCAGAGCCATTGGTTATAGTGAACTTAGTTTAAAAAAGGGGGGGGGGAAGATTTCTGGTAAAACCAGACTATAACCTGTACAGTGCTCAACGATCCACAACGACGCTTCGCTCCACGTGCAAGACTCAACACAATAGGTGGTATGATTTATGTTATATTATCGGATAGATAGTTCACACTATGCATTAATTAATGTGATAACTGCTATTTGAGCCTTGTGTGCTTACTCTCTGCTATTGTCCCACACTTACACACTTTCGCGACACTTCTCTCATTTACGTTGCTTCATCGTGAAGATCATGAACAGACGCGGAGGACTTATCAACCTAACTCAAGCCCAGCTGATGGCTTTGATCAATGAACGAGTTGCTGAGGCACTCGCAGCTGTTCCTGCAGGAGGTACGACCCGCCATATCAACCCATCTTAGGACGTTTAGAAACTACCCTCGCGAACCAACCCTTGTGCCTAACCTTGTCTTTTATTCTCGCACCACACGTCAACATGCTCCGCCTCCCGCATGTACGTTCAAAACGTTCATGGACTGTCGACCAAGTACCTTCAACGGCACTGAAGGAGCTGTAGGTCTCCTACACTGGTTTGAGAAGCTCGAATCTGTCTTCGAAATGTGTGAATGCCCTGAAGATCGTAGGGTGAAATATGCTACGGGAACTCTCGAAGGTGCTGCACTAACCTGGTGGAAAGCACAGGTTCAACTGCTAGGGCTGGCAGTTGCTAATGCCACCCCATGGAATGACTTCAAAGATTTAATCAAGGAAGAGTACTGTAATCGTGACGACATCCACAAGCTGGAAGTAGAGTTCTATAATCTGAAAATGACGGGGTCTGAAATTGAGGCGTACACGAAGAGGTCAAACGAGCTGGCCATCTTGTGTCCTACTATGGTGGATCCTCCCATCGAACGTATTGAGTTGTACCTCAAGGGTCTTGTACCATAAATTCAGAGCCACGTGACTTCAACTAATCTGGGTACTATTCAGCAAGTTATACGCCAAGCTCATCGTCTCACTGACCAGGCAGTGGAGCAAAACAGGCTACCCAAACGTATCAGTCCCACAGCTACTCCTGATACTCCTGGCGACAATAAGCGAAATGGGATGGAAATTCGAGCAAAGGCTCTACCGCTGTTCAGTCTCAGTCTCAGCAACGAAGGACTGAGGACCATAAGGGCCCCAGTCAGCAACCTTCTGGAAATCTAGGACAGGGTGGATACAAGGGGAATCACCCCAAATGTAATCGCTGTAACTTGCACCACAATGGACCATGTAGTAAAGGCAACTGTCATCGATGCAACAAGCCTGGTCACATTGCAAAGGATTGCAGGAGTCTGCGTCCGGCGAATCAGAACCGGCAGCAACAGCAAGCCCCACCAAATCAACGCCAGCAGCAGCAACAACAAGGTAACAACAAAGGGTGCTTTCAATGTGGTGCTGAGGGCCATTTCAAGAAGGACTGCCCTCAGCTAAATCAGAATCAGAACAACAACAATCAGGGGAATGGAAACGACAACGGGGGAAACAATAATGGTAATGGGGCAAGGGGTCGTGCATTCGTGATTGGTCAGGGTGATGCAAGGAACGATCCCAACGTTGTGATGGGTAAGTTTCTTCTAGATGATTTCTTTGTTACTGTTTTATTTGATTCGGGTGCCGATACTAGCTACGTGTCCTTAAAAGTTAGTCAGATGCTTAAGCGTACTCCAACACTTTTGAACACCAAGCACGTCGTAGAGTTAGCGAATGGTAGAAGTTTAGAGGCTACACATGTAGTTAAGGGTTGCAAGCTTGTCCTTGCCGATCAGACCTTTTCTATCGACCTCATTCCTATCGTTCTGGGTAGTTTTGACGTTGTCATTGGGATGGATTGGTTATCTCAACACCAAGCGGAGATTATTTGCAAGGGGAAAATCGTCTGTATCCCTCGTTCTGGTAAAGAACCCCTCGTGATTCGTGGCGACAAGAGTGGTGCTGTTGTAGGCATCATCTCTTTCTTTAAGGCCCAGAAGTGTTTATGAAAGGGCCACACCGCTATTCTAGCCCTCGTTTCTGATTCATCCGCGGAAGAAAGGACGATAGAAGACATACCTATTGTACGCAACTTTCCTGAGGTATTTCCTGAGGAATTACCTGGTCTTCCGCCCCATCGTCAAGTTGAATTTCAAATCGAGCTAGCTCCTGGAGCAGCACCAGTAGCTCGAGCACCATATCGTCTAGCTCCATCAGAAATTGAAGAACTGTCCACACAACTACAAGAACTCTTGGAAAAGGGTTTCATATGTCCTAGCTCTTCGCCTTGGGGAGCTCCAGTGTTATTCGTGAGAAAGAAGGACGGTACCTTCAGAATGTGTATTGACTACCGCGAACTCAACAAGGTGACCGTGAAGAATAGTTATCCTCTTCCACGCATTGATGACTTATTCGACCAGTTGTAAGGGTCGAGTTATTACTCTAAGATTGATTTGAGATCGGGATAACATCAGCTGAGAGTCCGAGAGGAAAACATCTCCAAAACAACATTCAGAACTCGTTACGGCCATTACGAGTTTCTTGTTATGCCTTTCAGGTTGACGAATGCACCTGCGGTCTTCATGGATCTCATGAACCGAGTGTGTAAACCTTACCTAGATAAATTTGTCATAGTCTTCATCGACGACATCCTGATCTATTCTAAGAGTCAGGAAGAACACGAGCAACACCTGAGGCTTATTCTGGAACTTCTCCGAAAAGAGCAGTTGCATGCCAAGTTTTTGAAATGTGACTTCTAGCTTCGCGAAGTCCACTTTCTAGGCCATGTGGTAAACAAGGATGGGATTCATGTAGATCCATCCAAGGTTGACTCGATCACGAACTGGCCTGCACCCCATACACCAACAGAAATCCGCCAATTCTTGGGTTTGGCAGGATATTACAGAAGGTTTATCAAGGATTTCTCAAAGATTGCGCAACCTCTCACTTCGCTGACTCAGAAGGTGTCACCTATCGTTGGGGTGATGCACATGAGTCCGCTTTTCAGTACTTGAAAGGCAGACTTTGTAGCGCGCCTATCCTCTCAATGCCCGAAGGCACAGATGATTTTGTGGTTTACTGTGACGCTTCCATCCAAGGACTTGGTTGCGTGTTGATGCAACGTGACAAGGTCATTGCCTACGCATCACGCCAACTTAAGGTTCACGAAAGGAACTACACTACGCATGATTTGGAATTGGGAGTAGTTGTTTTCGCGCTTAAGATATGGAGACATTACCTGTACGGTACCAAGTGCAGCATTTACACCGATCACAGGAGTCTCGAGCATATCTTCATGCAAAAGGAATTAAACATGCGACAACGCCGATGGGTTGAGATGTTGAACGATTATGAATGCGCTATCAAATACCATCTGGGCAAGGCCAATGTTGTGGCCGACGCCCTCAGTCGAAAGGATACTATACCTTAGCGTGTACGTGCATTACAGCTTACCATCCAATCTAACCTTCCCACCTAGATACGAGATGCTCAGCTTGAAGCATTGAAAGCAGAAAACATTAGGGATGAGTCCCTACGAGGATCGAGGCAACGGCTAGAACAAAAGGAAAACGACGCCTACTATGTTAACGGACGCATCTGGGTTCCACTTTATGGAGACTACGCGAGCTTGTGATGGATGGAGCACATAAGTCTCGTTATTCAGTACATCCTGGTTCAGATAAGCTGTACCATGATCTCAAGACTGCATACTGGTGGCCTGGTATGAAAGCCAGCATATCAACCTACGTTAGTAAATGTTTGACTTGTGCTAGGGTCAAGGTCGAATACCAGAAACCATCAGGCCCACTCCAACAACCGGAGATCCCGAAATGGAAATGGGAGCAAATTTCCATGGATTTCGTTACTGGCCTGCCTAGATCTCAACGCAGAAATGATACTATTTGGGTGATCGTGGATCGACTGACCAAGTCTGCACATTTTCTGGCTATCAAGGAAACAGATAAATTTTCTACTCTAGTAGACGCCTACCTAAAAGAAGTAGTATCAAGGCACGGAGTGCCAACCTCTATTATATCTGACCGTGATGCGCATTTTACCTCTGAACTGTGGCAAGCTATGCACAGGTCCTTTGGCTCACGCTAGACATGAGCACAGCATATCACCCGCAAACGGATGGGCAGTCTGAACGCACCATCCAAACCCTTGAAGACATGCTTAGGGCATGTGTAATCGACTTTAGTAATGGCTGGGAAAAGCATCTCCCGTTAGTGGAGTTTTCATATAACAACAGCTACCACACCAACATCCAGGCCGCTCTATTCGAGGCATTGTATGGACGCAAGTGCTGATCACCTCTCTGTTGGGCAAAAGTTGGTGACAGTCAAATCACTGGCCCAGAACTTGTAGTAGATACAACCGAGAAGATTGCTCAGATACGACAATGAATGGCGGCAGATCGTGACCGTCAGAAAATCTATGCTGATAAGCGAAGAAAGCCACTCGAGTTCCAGGTTGGGGATAGGGTGCTACTAAAAGTCTCACCTTGGAAAGGTGTAGTTCATTTTGGCAAACGAGTCAAGCTCAATCCGCGTTATGTCGGACCGTTCGAAATCATTGAGAAAATTAGCAAGGTGGCCTACAGGTTGAATCTACCTGAAGGTCTCAGCGGAGTTCACAATGTTTTCCATGTATCGAATCTGAAGAAGTGTCTGTCAGATGAGACCCTGATAGTTCCCTTAAAGGAACTCACTATCGATGACCAGCTGCGATTCGTCGAGGAACTAGTAGAGATTACTGACCGAGATGTTAAGATTCTCAAGCGTACCAGGAGACCTCTTGTCTGAGTTCGTTGGGATTCCCGTCGTGGCCCAGAGTATACGTGGGAACGAGAAGACCAAATGAAACTCAAGTATCCCCAGCTGTTTAAGAAAAACACAACCACTACTGAGGCTGAAGCTACTGCGGAATTTCGGGACGAAATTCCAAACCAACGGGGGGATGATGTGACACCCCAGGAAAACCAGGAAACCAACGCAACATAACTAGCTTCCTCAGTAACCACGTGCTAAATTTCGGGACGAAATTTTCTTAACAGGGGAGAATGTGACAACCCTCATAATTCCATGTATTTGTACAATTAATCAATGATAATTAAAGTGCTTGATGACTCTGCTGAATCATTTAACTGCTCTCTGATTTCTGTGTTATACTTACATGTGCTTGTTAACATACTAGTAGCGTACAGAAAAGTTACTAAATAGTCCGTTATGCTTTCCTGAGTGTTGAAAATTAAAAATGTTGCAAAAATATACATATAGGACACTTTGCGGATTAATTAAGCACTTTAACGGAACAGTATCAAACCGAATAACCGGACATTACCCGGAACACCAAAATAATGCTAGAAGCATTGCTCCTATTTTGTTAAGCTAGTTAGGGTCCCCAAACACCCTAACACACCATATACTACACAACACACCATAAGACACTAACTAAACTTTTGAATTCTAACCAAATCACTAACTAATAGTTGAAACCTAACCCTATACCCCCCCCCCATTGTTGATGGATCCAAGGGTGGCCCACACCCTTGATCTTGCTTGATTGTTGTGAGATCCTAATTGTTCTTGTAGGTACTTTTAGAAACTTAATACCCTTTAATCAAAGTCTAAGCTTGATTATAAAATGGACATAAAGGGTTAAAGCTCTCAATTCACTCATCACCACACTTCAACTTCTTTCTCCTCCTTGACCCCCATATCTTGGCCGTAGCCTCCCTCCTATCACCACCACATTTTCAGTTTTCATTCTAGCGATCCAAGTGTACTTCTAGGTGCTACAAGGCGTTCAACGAAGCTCGGTGTGTTCAGAAGTTGAAGGACCTCTCTTATCTTCTTTTAACCATCACTTTTCTACACTTGAACTCCCCTAGCCTTGAGCTAGTGGTAAGAACTTAGATCCTTGCATTTTACATGTTATTTAAGTGGTTAATGATGTGTAGTGATCAAAATGATAAGAACTTTAATGAATCTAATGAAGAAGTCTTGAACATAAACTAACTTAGTAATAAAGTATGGTTAAAAGATGAAGAAATCATGATATCATATGTTGTGATGCTTGTTGGTTGTTGTTACTCATGTAGTTGATATGAATTATCATATGATCTTGCTAGATCATGATTGAAACATGATCTAGCAAGATGAGAAAGTTAGAAATGTGTAGGATGATGGAATCATCCACACATAAACTATGAACTTGAATAAATAAATGTTTTCTTGAAAAATAAAGATCAAAGTAGGTTATAATTTTGTAGATCTAAAGATCCATGAGTGGTTTTTCGAAAGAACCAAGTGAAAAATATGAGTTACGTTGAAACTTGGATCTTACATAAACTAACCTCATTTTTGGTGGATAAACAAGTGTAGAAACACTTGTGTAATGAGAAAATTTCACAAAGAAATATTTTTGGAAAATATTACTAGAAGTTGTGAACATTCAAACTCTTTAAAAATGAAACTTTTAAGGAACTAATCGCATTTTTAAAGGTAACAAGACTTACTAAGTATGCTAGTAAGTTACTACATACTTTTATAAATTTTCAAGTTCATAAGTTTATAGTTTATGCTTGTTTTTGACAAGTTTGGTAAATAGAGATTGTATGTCGTTGACTGAGAATTGTCTGAATGAATTTTTGAAAAGAAAATGATATGCTAGTAAGCATGGACACCTCCATTTACAAAGGAAACTCTGGCGAAACTTTTCTAAAATTTGAACACTTAGAAAATATTTTCTAACAAGTGTTTACAAACTTATTTTTAACCTTGTTTTCAAAATAAACTTCGCCATGATTTCTATTACAAAACACCAAGTATCGGAGGTTGACTTTCGTAAATAAAATTTGATAAATATATATTATGTACTAAAACTCTTGTGTGAATACTTGTTTATTTTACCGTTATATTATTTTAGGGTAAAATAATATATAACTTAACAAAATGCCTTGACGTTTAGATTGTGTGATATGTGATGAACGTAATGAGTAGATAAACCATACGTGTTGTGCATGAGAAATTGATTGTTATTTGTACCTTATTAGGACGTGCTTGATTTCCTGATTATTAGAGTAACTAATCTAACCGAGCGAACCATGGTGAGTTCACACTTTTCTACAAAGCATGGTAATTCCCGATGGGGATGGGAATGGGTTCAGGAATAGGGATTCCTCGTCCTTGGGACGTGTTCAGGAATGAAAATTCCTCGTCCTGTGAGGACGGAATTAGACTTACTAGACTAGAACTCTATCCGCGAAGTCCCTCCCTTTATATCGACTTAATCGCCGAGGCTATGGCGAGCGGGTCATTAGTTAATAGCACTATTAGGATTAACAAACCTCACACCGTGCCAGTCGGACGGGCGTGTACAAATGGACTATGGCACGTCGGTGATGATAGACACCGACGCTATGGCACAAGTAATTTTCGTTAGTAGTCGATATGATAAACGAGTCTGGTAGTTTAAATAATGGGGTAGCTCCCACGGCCGGAATGCCGGGCTGGAAAGCCAGGGAAGGTGGACATGGGATGGTTAACTAATAAACGTCTTCGAACTATGGGGTAACCCCCACGGCTGGATAGCTGATTAAGATTAAACTACGTTTTTGGAAACAACTCTAAAATGGA
The DNA here is from genome assembly GCF_002127325.2 of Helianthus annuus. Classification (NCBI taxonomy): domain Eukaryota; kingdom Viridiplantae; phylum Streptophyta; class Magnoliopsida; order Asterales; family Asteraceae; genus Helianthus; species Helianthus annuus. Next base: position 23,629,634 of record NC_035436.2, on the reverse strand, counting down.
CAACCAACCGTGAACACAGTCAACTTTGTTGTTGACTCGTTGTTACATGCTTTGCAGGTCGCTAGATGCTATGGGGCTTGCACAAGGAGGCGGTCGTTGTGGGATGCGAACTGCTATGTCTCGTACTTAATAAATAAACCTTATGAACTTATGAAACATAGGTTTTGGGTCTTTAAACTTATGAACTACGAACTTATGTTTTGGTTTAACGTCTTATGCTTCCGCTGTTTAAATTGAACTTGGTTAACTTCCTTTTGGTCATCAATTGTATTGTGGTTGGTATTAATTACTTAATTACGTTGTTCAATATGATTGGTGGCTTGGTCCTGGTCATGTCACGTCTCCAAGCGGTGATACTCCGCATGGTGGATTTTGGGGGTGTGACATATAAATCTCAAAAAAAAGTAAAAAAAAAGAAAATAAAATTAAAACCTTAAAGAAAAACCTCCGATTTTCCAAAAAAAAAAAATTGCATTTTTCACTTTTTGTTTTTTTTTTTTTGCATTTTTTGCTTAGGGAAAATGTGTGGTCCAAAATGCTTCTCAAGTTTGTCAATTTGCCTATTACTTCTCACATGATCCTTATCATATATATATACATATATACACACACACACACATATACACACACACACACACACACACACACACACATATATATATATATATATATATATATATATATATATATATATATATATATAGGGTTAGGATCGTGTGAGAATCACTATGCTAATTGAGAAACTTGAGAATTAAAGAAAGTTCGTCATCGTTTTTATCGACGACATCCTGATCTATTCCAAGAGTCAGGATAAAAACGATGACGAACTTTCTTTAATTCTCAAGTTTCTCAATTAGCATAGTGATTCTCACACGATCCTAACCCTATATATATATATATAGGGGATTGCTAAAACGAAAACCACCTCTAGTTGTAAAAACCATGGGAACCACTTTCTAGCCTTTGGATCAACAAGATGGATGGATGAGATTAAAAGTAACAAAAATTAATACTAAATGCATTTTGTCTTATTATGTCTTTTATATTTTAATCCAAAAGGGTATTTTAGTAAAATAACTCTTTTTGTCTTTTTGCCTTTATTATTTTTTATTACTTTTTGTGTTTTATTATATTACTTTTTATTTTTTTAAAAGATTTTTTATTAAAAACATTTTTAAATTCAATTTTTTTTTTAACAAAAGACAATTTTTTTTTGCGCGCCAATTTTTGCACGCCGTTTTTACGCCCGGCTTTTTAACGCATCGTTTTTTAATGGGTCGTTTTTTTCACGCCGTTTTTTACGCCCGACTTTTTCAAGCGTCGTTTTTTAACGCGGCGTTTTTTATGTCCCCTTTTTAGGCGCCCCTTGTTTAGGCGCCGTTTTATCATACAGTTTTTTTACGTTAAACCTTTTAAACTTTTTACGTTTTACATTAAACTTTTTACGTTTTACGTTAAACTTTTACGTATTACGTTAAACTTTTTACGTTTTACGAAAAACTTTTTACATTTTACGTTTTACGAAAACCTTTGTACGTTTTATGTAAAACTTTTTACGTTTTACGTTTTACGAAAAACTTTTTATATTTTACGTTTTTACGTAAAACTTTTTACGTTTTACGTTTTACTTTAAAACTTTTTACGTTTTACATGAAAACTTTTTACGTTTTACATAAAACTTTTTACGTTTTATGTTTTACGTTAAAAAGTTTACGGGTTAAATTTTTTTTTTACAAAAAGTTCTTTACGCAAAAACGAACGCACCCGGAAATTGCAAACTCGGGAGATGTCTCAGATATATCTCGTTACCATCATCGACTAGGGGGAAAAGTTTGAAAACCAACAACATCAAAACAAAGTCTATCTCGGAAAAAAAAACAGGGTTTGGCTCAGATTAACCGATAATAAAAAGGCTGCAAAAGAAGGGTTGCAGGTTTAAAAACCTACCCTCCGCCGTTCTTGCCGCGTCATCGTCATCAAGATCGGCGTTTTTTTTTCATCATCGCCGCCCACAGCCAACATATCAAAACCTACAGATTCAATAACAGAACAACAAATCAAAACCCACGAAACCCACCGCCACACCACCAAACCCACTGCCACACCACCACACCCACCCACCGCCACACCACCACACCCACCGCACATCGGAGCAGTCGACCTCAAAACCCAAACATCGGAGCCGTCGACATCAACCACTGCCACACACCACGAAAACCACTGCCACACCACCAAACCCACCGCACCCACCACACCCACTGCCACACCACCGCACCCACCGCACCCATCAACAGGTCGAACCCACAAAAACCAAAGAAACCCCCAAGAAACTTTCTAAAGAATCAACAGTTGATTCCAAAACTTTCAAAAGAAACCCCCAACATATCAACAGTTGATTCCACACCTATCAACAGAATCAACAGATCAAAACCCACAAAAATCAAATATTTTCCAGATTCAAAACTTTCAAAGAACTGGTCTTTGAAAACATGAAAAACAACCAGAAGAGCTGGTCTTTGAAAACATGAAAAAAAAAACACAAAAACTACCTGATGGCGTGATGGAGGTTAATCGGAGCCCCACGATGGTCGGGCGGCAGTGGTGTAACAGAGAGATGAGTTAGGTGGTTGCCGTGATGGAGGTAAATCAGAGATGGTCGGTGGTAGGTGGAAGTCGGTGGGTTTATGTGACCGGTGGTGGGTGCGGCGGCGAGGTGATCAGAAATAAGCGGTGGTGGTCAGTCGGGGTGGGTATTGTCATCATCATCATCAGCGGCTGGTGGGTAGCCGGCGATTACTGTAGAGACGGAGGGGGAGTGTTTGGCTAGGGGTTGTCGCCGGAAACACCATCATCATCGGAGAACCGGGTGTGGGGTACTGGTCATCATCATCATCGGCCAACCACCCATTTAAAACAGATCTTGAACGGAGATGAGTGTGGAGAGAGTAAATGTGAGATGAGAGAGGATAGAGTAAATGAGGAATGTCAGTCACATTAAATAGAGAGAGAGAATAGATTAGACATTTAAGAGTAAATGACCAAATTACCCCTTTTCCTGATTGGTTGAGAGTGGTTCTCGCGGTTCTTACAACTGGAGGTGGTTTCTATTTTAGCGGCTCCCTATATATATATATATATATATATATATATATATATATATATATATATATATATATATATATATATATATATATATGGGGGAGGGTTATCTTGAGAACACTAAATTTTGTGAGAACCATGAGAACAAATCTCATTCATAGATCATCCTAAATTAATGGCTAAGATTAGTTGGGTTTAAATGAAAAGGAAAAAAGCTGAAGTAAAATAGAAAAGGGTATTATTGTCCACACACACAAAATCCATCTTCTAGAATCATTCACCATACGCAGACGGTTTCTCCTTCCCCATTTCTCGAAACCCTCAATCGTTGATATCTGCACTAGAGACACCGTCCAAACACACATAATCCATCTTCTCGAATCATTCACCAAACGCAGCAACGGATTCTGCTTCCCCATTTCTCGAAACCCTCAACCGTTGATATCTGCACCAGAGACACCGACGAACACTCGATTTGAAGCTCAAAAATCTGCTGATTCATCCACTCGGTACGCCTCTCATCTTCCCCCTTCTATCTGTTATGCAATCGCACCACTCGAAACCTACTTATAGAGTCCGATTTTGTGCTTTTTGGTCAATATTTATGTGTTGTTACATATTGTAGTTTGAAAGTAGTTGGTCAATATTTATGTGTTGTTATATTCGTACTTGATTATCGTTTTTGGTTTGTAATTTCTGATGAATTCATGCATTCCAGCTGTTGTGTTTGCCTTGAGGACTTCAGTATATTAGGTTTTCGTGATTATAAGAGTGCATTTAGCTACTAATTAGTGGTGAATTCGGATTTGCATATGTATTTGTTAAAATATGTTAACAAAATTGTTCATAATTTAACTGATGAGGACTGTAGTAGATATGTAATGTGTGTATATAGAATAGATAGCTGAATTAAGTGGAATGTAGATAATAAAGCGATTTGTGTAAATTAGTTATATGAAGTTATGGATTTGTGTATAATAAAGCGATGAATGAGGTGGTGGCTGTTTGGTAACTAGTGAAGAGTTTATTGATTAGTTAGGGTTTGAAGCTTATTTTGCAACTGCTATAGTGCATTGTAATACTGTTTAATTTTGGACTGGTTGATGCGTTGATTGTTGTATATTTGTATTCGTTGGGCTATTTTACTTTCTTGCTTAGTTTACTCATATGTTCAATGATGACTCGACTTGAATAGACTGCTTTTGGAAGTCTAATGGTATTGTTATCAGAAGATTCTACAGGCAAAAAAGGAAGAATGGCAAGTAAGCATCCTAAAACATTAATCTCGGATTTATAAAGATATATTGTAGAATATGATGTATTAATACACTATATTTACAGGTTGGAAAAGTCCACGGATATTAAGGATTAAAGCAAAAAGTTTCTCAAATAAAAAAACAAATCCAGACATAATTGATGACGATAGTTCTGAGACCAATGACAAAACAGGCAAGTAACAATTATTACTTGAATAACAGTTTTGAAAGCAAACAATAAATTTTGTCGACTTTTGGTTACAGATTCTGAAGTGTCATTGAATGTGGATCGAGTTAATACATTATCAGAAATGGATGCTGAACTAGAAAGACAATTAGGTAAGACAAATGCATTTTCATAGATCATTAAAAAATAAAATAAACTTGTGGTTAAATTCTTTGATTTCAACAGAAAGTTCAGTGAATCTGAAGATGGTTTTAAGAAGACAAAGGAATGAGATGATTAAAGAATTGCTTCCAGGTTTGTAATAAAACACATCATAAAGTTAGATGTTTACACATGTGTAAATAATCATATTTAATATTGAATTTGTGTAATTAAGACACTTACACATGTGTAAGTAAGCTGTTTACACATGTGTAAGTAAGCTGTTTACACATGTTTAAGTAGGCTGTTTATACATGTTTTTAACTGCTTTCTATTGTTTTAATAGAAAAAAGGAAAAAACAGATGGTGAAAAAGGCGGCAGAAGTTGATTCGGTTTTATGCTCAGAAACCCGTTGCCGGTAGCGTTGACCATCAATTGCTATCTCAAAACACAACATAAACTGAACGAAAGTATTCGATGCGCTAGAGTTTACCTTAAAAAGCGCGTTTGAACTTTCGCATCTAGACGTTGTTTTCATTAAACAACACATTGGTATGTCCCTAAAATAACCTGGGACCCACTGATCTCTAATAGAAAACATGTCAAACAACCACTTGTGACGCTGCAAGTTGCAATCATTTGTCAATAACTCCCATCGCTTCTCAAACGTGGCAGGAGCGATAAAAACATTCCAGACCAACTTATGTATACGTACCCTCAAGTTGGTATTCTGTAACACATCACCATCAATCTGTAGATAAAATTTTTAAAAATAAAATACCATTATTACACAAGTTTAATAAAAACACAAAAACTAGAAAAACATAAATACACATGTGTAAAACTGACAAGATTAATTATTTTTAAATTAAATGTACCTTATGAGGATGTTTATCCATAATATGCCACATACATAGACGATGGACAGATTCATTGAAAACTTTAGCTATGGCTTGTTTCATTGCCGGGTCTTGGTCGGTTAACACTAGCCTCGGTTGTTTACCTGATAATTAATAAAACAAAGTTACGCTATTCTTATGGTGTAAAACATAAACTTTGTGAAGCAAAGTTACACATGTGTAAAATAGAAACACTTACCATGTGCTTCAAGAAATTGTTCCAACATCCATGTGAACGACTCAATAGTTTCATCATAAAGAAGAGCAGCCGCAAATGTTACGCAATTCTTATGGTGATCAACCCCCGTAAAAGGAACAAAAATCATATTATACCTACAAGATAATAATAAATAAAAAATCAAAAAATACACAACTGAAAATAGGAAAAAACAAACAAACAAATTCTTACTGGTTAGTTTGTAGGTGGCATCAAAAGCTAACACTTCGCCAAAAACTCTGTAATTGCACTTCATAACCTCATCTGCCCAAAATAAGGACCTAAGCTCTCCATGACGAATTATGTAATGGCAAAAGTAATTTTCTATATTAACTTTACGTTTATCCATCATATTTACAACCATTTGAGCATCTCCTTAACCAATGAAAGCTCTTAAATCCTTGCTGAAATTTTTATATTCTATCCTGGTACCACGGACGTTGTGTTGTCCCCCTTTCAAAACAACTTGCATCTTAAAGGCAGTTGACAGGCCAACTTTAGCTAAACTTAGCCTATGAATGAAATCTTGGTCGCTAAATTCCAGTTGCCGCCTCTTGCGCGTCAAATCCATGTTCTCAATTGAAACTAACGGGTGATTATGAGACTCAACAAATTCATATAACCGTAAACCAGGATAACCATTGAAAACTTTAACCTTTATTTTAGCTTTACAGTCTGAAACCTTGTAATTACTGCTACGAGGCAACTTGGAAGATGACTTCAAAAGCATTGAATCAACATTTTGGCAATTGGGCTTTCCCGATCTACTACAAAGAACATACCTAAGTCTAACAGTACCATCTTTTGATTTCTTAGTTGTCGACAACCTAATATCAAACCCAGCTTTCTCAGCATATGACTAGCATATGACTGATACATGGAAATTGCATCTTCCTCTTTAGCAAATACCGTACCCAAAACAGGTCTATACGCTTCCAATACATTGGGTATCCAATATCTAGTGCCATTCGGTGAATGATAATAAGTACTACGAACCGATTCCTGAAAATCTTGTATATGTGGCTCTACAATAACATAAAATAGAATATATGGAACATCTGATATGATAAAGACTTGGCATCAATAACACAAAGAATAGAACAAACAGTTAAACGTGTGTAAATATGAACAAGATGAAAAGAAAGCAATCAGTAGTTACACATGTGTAAATCTCAACAGGATGCTTTTACAAATTACACATGTCTGCTTTCAAGATCTTAAACAACCACGCAAGCCTCATTTGTTTGTATGCGATTACACATGTGTAACGCAGAACATCAAGTCATGAAACTAATTTAAGTCGAAACTATACAACATAAATGATAAAACATCAAGGCACACACAATTCAGAAGAATAAACACTCATATTGATATTGCATTAAAATAAGAAACAACTACACAAATAAGTACAATACAAACAAATACATACACACTAAAATTACTTGAAAAACATGTTGAACCCTAGACTTTTATTTTTTGGACAATTTCTAGCATCATGATAACCCCAAACACCACAAATTGTACAATAACGTTTATCCATCATCTTGTGAACATCTAGAGTAGTAGTACCTTCTTCATCAACAACATTGGTATTAATGGAATTGTTCAGTGCATCATCAGAGCTATTGTTCGGTGCATCAACAGAGCTGGACACATTCGACATCATGTTGTTTTGCCACTGAACAGTTGATTGACTGTAATTAAACAAACAACAACAAATTAGGGCAAATTATAAGAAAACAAAACCGAGTTCATACATGCAAATAGAGAAATCGATGATGAATACAGAACTGGTTGAATATTAAAGAGGCCTAAAATCGTTGAATTGATCAAACGATTAAGTCATGAGTTGGTAAGTGGGTGATTTCAGATTTGCGATTTGGTAAGTGGGTGATTTCATTGATTTGAGATCTTGATTTGGTAGGTGGGTGAGATCTGGGTTTGTTGAGATCTTCATTTGGTAAGTTGTATTTTGCTACATATTTATCTACAGATACACATCAATTTGTGTATAAACAAAGAAGATAAGTATATAGAACCTTTTATTGAGAATTGGGTTCCACCTTGAGTTCTAGAATTTCTCCTTCTTGAATTTGCAAATGATCGGAGATAATGGAAATGATTCGTATCCACCGGCGATCGGAAACAATGACGATGGTTTGTATTTGCAGGCTATCGGAGACAACGACGGTTTTAAGCTGGGGAAATTGTGACTTAACTAGCGGCCTGATTCATTGGGTTATACAATTACCAATTTAACCTTTCATTAAAACACATGGAAAATAAAATGAGTGGCTGAGATTTGTTCTCATGGTTCTCACAAAAGATGAATGTACCCTAAAGCTAAACCCTAATTCTAACCCCTAAAGCTAAACCCTAATGCTAAAACCTAAAGCTAAAGCTAAACCCTTAATGCCAAACCCTATGCAAACCCTAAAGTTAAAGTTAAACCCAAAAGCTAAAACTAAACCTTAATGCTAAACCCTAAATACTATTGCTAAACCCTAATGGTATACCCTAAAGCTAAACCCTAAACCCTAAGGCTAAACCCTAATGCTAAACCCTAAATACTAATGCTAAACCCTAAATAACACTTATTTTTCAATTTTAAACATGTATATACATATATGTATATTTGACAGTATACACACATATATATAGTTAAAAGATTAGCAATATACACATGTGTATAAATCTCAAAAAATAAAAATTAAAAACAAAATTTTAAAAAAAAATTAAAAATTAAAACCTTATAGAAAAACCTCTGATTTTCCAAAAAAAAAATTGCATTTTTTTACATTTTTTTGCTTAGGGAAAATGTATGGTCAAGAATGCTTCTCAAGTTTCTCAATTAGCCTAGTACTTCTCACATGATCCTTATCCTATATATATATATATGTACGGTTTCATCTGATTTTGGTTAATGGTTGAATGTTGTTTAGGGTTTATAATCCACGCTCAGAATATGATATTGAAGCAACCGGGGATCTTCTTGATGACGTAGCTGCTTCTGAAATGCATTATGAGGAATTTTGATTAAATCTTTATTTCCGGTCTTGTAGCTTGCATTATGTTGTGTTTTTGTATACTTTTATTTTCTCCAAATCAGTTAGTCTAGTCTGTTTTGTATGATTTGTTCTCGAACATGTTAACAGGAAGACATTGAGAAAACATGTATTTTAGGTATTGAAACATGGTTTAATGATATTATCGTTGAGACGTTAAGATCTATTATACACATGCTACATGTGGCTGATGGATCGAATAATAGCTTTAGTCATTAAAAAATCTGTTACAATCAGAATTTTGACCTTAGTATGTTTTGATATATTATATCTTAAAGTATACCTTAGTGAGGCCATTCGATCTTCAAGCTCTACTTAATATATTTAGAACTGGGGTTGCGTTTTGCAGGATGATGTGCAACTCGAAGATGTTGGAATTCAGCTCGAACCCTTCAATCTTGAACAAGAAAGGAATGAAGGTTATTTTGACCAGACAGGAATGAAGGTTATTTTTACCCTCATTCTTCAAGTATCTTTGTAGGATGCATGGCTTGATAGCATCGATTCTAATCCAAATATTGCACAAAGACAATCTATGGCCACATACATTAAAGTTGAAGCTGCTGACCTTACAAGTTATTCTATAGGGAAGATTAAGAGACGGACTGCTGATGTGCTTGAACCAGGGGAAACGGTAAGTTTCTTGTGATGACACAATCACGTTAAATTCATATTATCATTGTGCCGGTAATCTCATCTCAAGGATAATTCTCTTTTTAGGTTCTGCAAGCTTTAAGAAGGCGGAAAGGAGTTCTGGTAGTAGAAAGGAAAATATATCAGTTGTAACAAAAGTTGTGTTTGATCAACTAACTGAAGATGCCATGAAACCGATGGAGGATTCTGATTACAGTTGAGATGGTTTTCTTTCAATATTTATTTTACAAACTTATTATATGAATCTATTAACATTCTAATTAATGCTAATTTCTTGCTGCAAATATATACGATGAAAAGCAGGAGGTCTTCCAGAGGGAAGCAGGTTAGAACTATACTTAGCCTGAATCAAGTGTTCATAAAAAAATTGATTAGCACAAAAACACAGCCTCATTCAAGTTTATTGTTCTCATCTAAAATATTGTATCTCATTTTTCACTAGAATTGTCTTTTTTGGTCATTTTATATGTTAAAGTCTTTAATAATCAAAGTTTGTGGTGGAAAAATGGCCGGTTGATAACGGGTCAAAACGTACTTAGGCATATTTGTTAATGAAATAATGTTAGAAAGACAAACCTATAGTAATATTAATATTTTTGTATTTTCTTCTAGATAGTCTTTTTGAGTATGCATTATTTGAGCAACTTCACTAATTATTTGTTATACATGACTAGATAGAGAATTTACTAAATCAACAATGAATGGAGAACCTTGATTGTCCGGGAAATTAGCTCTCAGTTGTATGATTTGAGCTAGAAGTCGGGCAAATGCTACATTTCGAGTAGGTAAAAGACTCGCATGTGACCACCTTGAGGATACGTCAATTAAGACCAAGAATTAACGGAATGGACCACACGGAGGGTGAATAGGCCCACAAATATCCCCTTGGATTATTTCTAAAAATGATGGGGTTTCATGTATCAATTTAGTTTGTGAGGGCCAAGTAATAAATTTGCCCAGAGAGCATGCTGCACATGTAAAGTCTTGTGGTAGCAAAACTTTTAAGTTTTTAAGAGGGTGCCCAGTTGCATTTTTGATTATTCGTCTCATCATTATGCTACCAGGTGACCTAAACGGTCATGCCATATATTGAATGTGTCTTTATCTAACAGCTTTTGGTTACTCAACATGTATGATTCCATAGGATTGATATTAGTACAATATAATCCAGAGGATAAGGCTTCTAATTGTTCAACAATGGTTTCTTGACCATTTTTGCTTGAAGTAATTTGAAGATATTCAATTTTATTTTCAGCTATTGTTTTTAGGTGGTAACCGTTTTTTCGATTGTCTTTAAAGCTGAGCAAATTTCTTCTGGATCTACTAGAATATAATGCGTTATCAATACTTAATTGGGTACCCGAAGATAATGTTATTTGTGCTCTACCGGAGCCTTTGATAAGGTTACTGACACTAGATATAGTACCAATCAGTGTCTCTGCCGGAGACAACTAAGAGAAAAAATCTCATATCTTTGAGAATATTATTACTACTACCGCTATATACCAGACATTCATCACCAATAATAGCTCTACTGGAGCTAGCATACATATTTTTTTCAGGAAATAAAAATAAATAAAAGTTAGTGCAAAGAAGTAAAATGAAACATTGCAAGAGTTTCAAACCAAAACCAAATACAAAGGTCACAATGTGAAAAGTAAAACATAAAAGGTACATTAAATATGTTTAAACATCACGAATATTTTCAATGAAATCACATGCATCCAAATGAACGTCTGGTATCGTGGCTGGAGGTGTATCCTCAATCATATTAGTTTCAACATTCTTTCCTTTTTCTTTCATCATGCGTTGAAATGCCTCAGCGAGGTGTTTAGGGGTGCCACATGTGCAGGACCAATGATTTGACATCCCACATTTATAACAAATGTTGCTTTGGTTCCCGCTACTTTTCCCTTTTCAAGGTCGTCCCATATTATGTCGACTCGATTCACCATCGCTTTTTTTAGTGTTCTGGGACTGTCGATGCCATGTATATCCTAGTCCTCGACCACGACCACGACCTCTGCTGGGGCCGTGGCCTCTACGTCTACCTCGTCCGCTTTGATAATAGGCGACATTTGCTTCAGGGAATGGGCTTGCACCGGCTGGTTGCGATTAATGGTTTTGTAGTAGGAGCTTGTTGTTTTGCTCCGCAACCAGAAGGCATGATATGAATTCAGAATATTTAGTAAATTTACGTTCCCGGTATTGTTGCGACCGGAGCATGTTTGTGGCATATAACGTTGAGAAACTTTTTTCAAGCATGTCTTCATCGGTTATTTTTTCACCACATAATTTTAACTCAGAATTATATTCACTGACAGTCTTAAAATCCTGTAGTCGTAAATGAAGCCATTCATAGCGGGCTTTGGGGAGTAAGACCAACTTCTGGTGGTCAAAACGTTCTTTGATGTTTGTCCATAATTCAAGGGGGTCCCCAACAGTTAGATATTCCCGCTTTAAATCTTCGTGAAGATGATCGCGGAGGAATATCATAGCTTTCACTTGATCTTGAGGTGAAGTTTGATTACCATCAATAATTGTCTCCCCCAAATTATTTGCTGTCAAATGAATTTTAGCATCAAGAGTCCATGGGAGGTAGTTGTTACCCGAGATGTCAAGTGCGGTGAATTCAAGCTTTGATAAGTTAGACATTTTATCTACAAAAGAAAGAGACATGCATTTAATAACAAGCATGGGTATATAATGGATAATCTAGGAGAACTTCGGGTTCTTTATAATTAGAACTTCGGGTTCTATACAAGAAGACAATTTTCATATGTAGTGATGAGTTTGTGTATAATAAAATAAGAGAAATATGAGAAGTGTATTCTTATTCATCCAACTCTATCTTTATATACATGTACATATGTAGTGGAAGATGTAAGAGAAAATACAACTGGAGAAAAACCAGGACATATTATCTGTTCGTATTAATCTTGACAGCAAGAAGTTGAAAGTTGGTGTTAGTTTTTTTAGGGATATTGTATATGGAAGCCACACATGTACTAAAACTACTTTATAGGTGTTACATGTCAAAACAAGTAGAGGGTCTTATGTGTAATTGTTGTATTCTTAGAGGGTATATTATTAGAAAAAAAGTAACGAACTGGAATCAGATCGTTATAAGCTGTTGTAATCAGTTGTAAAGATCTTATCTCCATAATGAATTGACTCTTGTTCCTCTTATGATTCTTCTCAATTTCTTATTGCAACGTTGGTATCAGAGCTGTTCGATCATCTGGACGCCCTTGAACTTAAACCCTAATTCATCAAATTCCGCATTCAAATCGATCAATCAGCTTTCGTACAATTCGCTGAAATTGATCACTCTTCCGATCAATCAATTTAAACTCGACTTCATTTCAATTCACCGAAATTGATCACTCTTTCGATCAATTTCACTTCGAACTCATCGATTTTGTTCTTCGTTTTCGTTTCAATTCAAGGTTACGGCAATCTACAATTGCGTGTTTTTTCTATAATCAAATTGGGAAACTTAGGGTTACGATCGTTGTTTATGCCGATGAGACACCAAGAAATGGAAAAATTGGAAAAGTTAACTCAAGACAGCACAAGAGTAATTGAAGGGCAACAAGCAATTTTAGACCAGAGCTATTAGATTATTGCAGATCAGTATGACAACATTAGTTACTCAAATGGCGGAGATTAACAACAAATTGGGTAGTGATAGGGGTACAGGACACCAAGATCAACGGCTGGTTCGCACGGTCGGCTTGATTTCCCAAAATTTAATGGTGAGGAAGTTTAAGGATGGATTATTTGTTACAACCATTCTTTGTAGTAGACGACCCCTGAAAATGCTAAGGTTCATTATGCTGTTATCATTTTCGAACTGATGTTTTAGGGCATTTGATTAGAACAGGATACAAGTTGATTGATGTAGAACTTATCTCGAAACGGTGCTCCAAACGACTTAAATTTTATCAATTGGAAGTTTAAACACCCGAATTGAAGCATCATTTCCCTCGTTTGGAACACCGTTTCGAGGTAAGTTTTACATCAATCAACTCATATCCTCGGAATTCGGAAAAAAACTTAACTATGTTAAATTTGTTTACAATGGAGATGCAGTGAGAAAAAAAATACTTAAAGGGTGGGACTACTAGTGGTAATATTCAATGGTGATAGTGCCAATGGCCAACCACCTCTAGGTGAGATTATTAAAATCCAATTTCGTCTTTTTTTAATTGGTGCTTGTTTGTTTTTGTTTACGCTTATTCGCTTATATTCATGCGTGTTCGTTCGTTTATGCTTGTGAACCGTCTGTTATGTGTATTCTTCATGTTATATAATCTATCAAGAAAATAAATCTCATAATCGAAACATAAAGTAACAAAAAAAAAATCTCATTAGACATGTTTTCTCTCTCGGATGGTTACATATAAAATGAAGAGTGAACATAATTAAAATTGTATTCTAGAGTTCAACATTTTTAGTTTCGGGAGATTTAAGAGGGAAATTACTATGCCCATACATGTTGCAAACTCCTTGGATACTCGTACCGCGCAGCATACGAATATATCCCTTCTCTCCCCATCCTTCGCCCCACGAGTTCTTAACAATCCAGTACTTGGTTCCGTCAGGATCCTGATCGTATCCAACTATCAACATCGCGTGCATCAGCTCCATTCCACATGGTCCACTAAAAATTCCCTAAACACCATGAACTATTAAACAACATATCGATAACAAATGAACGATGCGTGATTGAAATGTTACCTCTTTGTAGAACATGAAACCGTCACCGCCAGGATCCATTTGAAAAGTTACAGGCTGATGTGCCACTGCTTTCAATAGCGCTTCTTCATCGTGTTCTGACAATTACTTGGTTCCATCAACAGTTACCGAGTGATGACCATACTGGTTTCAAAACACAGATTGTTAGAATCAAATACAAATAGTTTTTAACATGCGAATGATACAAAAAACTAAAGTACGTATGTTCAACTAGAAGAATTGCTATTACGGTACAGTTTTAAAGTAGCGTTAATATTACTCTAGTTCATCTGTTGTAGAGTAATAAGTATTACACTTCAACAAAATGAACTATAGCATTTATTATTATGCATTTACGCTACTTCAACAGGGTAGTGTAATAATACTTACAGTGGTTCGAACATAATTGCTATAATTATTTGTACAATTCGTATGTTAAAAGCTGTTTGTACTTGATATAACAAGGATTGTAATCTAGTTATCTATACTATATTCATTAGTTTTGTTTGTACCTTAGATGTATGGCATATTTCCCTTTTATCTACATAAGGGTAGAATTCATCTGTAGCTATACCTCCATGCTCTTTGACGAAAGTAAATACGCCACAGACCTGCCCTCCGTCGCAATGGAAGGTTCTGTCGCTCCAATCACAATCAAGAAGTTGTTGTTCTCATAATGATAAGAGTTGACCTGTTCTGATGGCGTTTATTCCTTCAATTGCACCCACTGCAGCAAATGCGAAACAACTTCCTGTAAACTCGACACCAAAATTATTTGTAACTATGTGTGCTAAATATGGTTACAAAAATATAACATCATTGTTTTGAATATAGATAATTGTTTGTGTTATATATGGTTAAAAAGATATATATAACATTATCAATTTGACTATAGATAATTGTTTATGGTTACAAAAATATAACATTATTGAATATATAGATAATTGTTTGTGTTAAAATATGGTTACAAAAATATTTGTTTTTGAACTGCAATTTTTTTAATCTCTGTTGTCTGTGGGACTTGAATCCAAGACTTTCCCTTTCTAAACACATGTGTTTAAAGACTTTGTCTTTGTCAATGGACCATCACCCCATTGGTTGGTTGATTAGAAGAATATAACGTTAGTGTTTTGAATATATAGATAATTGTTTGTGTTAAATATGGTTACATGATCATATCACTACAAGGGTAATCTAAAGTTACTATTTTATGTATTAATTTCAATATAAATATGTAATTAACCAACCTTAGTTATAGAGACAAAGGGTGGTGTTAAATTTACCCTCTTCTCTCACAAACTTGGGAGAGGGCCCACCCCAAAAGACTAACTTGTATGTAAATGAGACAAAACGTGTTACCGCATTGTCCTTGATTTTTCACACGGGTGACAGCGATATGTTCCCTCCAATCCATCCTCGGTGGAATAGCATTTATATCGATATCATTATAACTGGAACTCAAGTTGGTCTTACGAATCCCGTGAAAAGCAATGAAGTGGCCACCCTTCGAGTCGGCATGGGTTTTCCTAAACTCATGGTGAGTCTTGGTAGCAAACTCGTTTATTTGCAACTTGTATCCCAGGTTCATCTTGTTTTCTTGTGAATATTTCGTACGTTGTGCTTGAATACATTGAACAGTTGGGGGCTTCTATCGGTCACTTTGTGGTGTTGTCGCCACCTGTCGTACAACCTTTGGAATCCCTCCTCTGATTCGAGTTCTTGCTCATGGTAATTGAAGCTTTCCACAACTCCTAGTTTCAAGACCAAAGAAAGTGAAAAAAATATAAAATTGTTGATCTTCATTTGGAGGAAAATGGTGTAAGAAATGAGATTGTTATGATCCAAGTAGTACGCATTTAAAAGTGCTTATTCTTGCTTGTTTTTAGGATTTATATGTGGAGGTTTTTTTATGGTGTCAAGGGAATGTATGGATGGATGGTTAAGCTGATTTGAATGTAAAAACTAACTAAATTTAAATAAAGGATACCTAGATACCTTTTGAGAAAGCAAATATTAAAAACTAATGCATTTATATATAAAAATAAACAGTAAAAGTTGTGTATGCCACCAACTTTGCATAATGTATGTATACATAATTTGTTTACATATGCGTTAATAAAAAAGCAAGTAAATTTACACCTATATAGGTTTAATACATTATGATTTAATAATTCCAATTATGTTAGTTATATAAAAGTTGTAACATTATCTTAACAACCTGAAAACAAAGTTAAATGATTAATTATATATTATTATTATTCATTTTCCTCTTAACTATATGTATATTAATCTTTATCTTCATCTTCATCTTAACTATATGCAAATGCAAATTCTCTTGACTTTTTTATTCCGCTTTATTTTGAGGGTTTGGTTTGTATTCATGTAACAACTCAACTTTTTAGGTAATTTTTAGGAATATTTTGTTCTAATTTTTTTAAGAGAGTGTATGATGCCCTTACAAGGATTCAATAAGTTTACAAACTTTCGTTTAGGTTGGGTGGTGTGGGATAAAACCCTTAGGGTCTTTGTCACGCCACATCCGCACCACATAAATGAGGGGCTTTATCATTAACTTGTATGGTTTAAGATAACACTTTTGTACCTTTGTTCGTCAAACCAAGCGTCTCTAGATATGATAATAGTGTTAACCGATATGAGTACATTCGGTTCTGTTACCATGAAACTAATTAAGGTTTTGCTCTGTTGACCATAACGCAATAATATGCATCCAATACCTTTGTCGCCTAGTTTCCTTTTCATAGTTTCGCGATGTCGATGTGTTGTTCGACAAACCCATACCCGAAGATAATGTAATGCTGGGGTCGTTCCATAATTCATAAGAAATTTATGAGTCACATAGGAAGACAAAGATCCAATCCAAGACCTAGGTGCATGTGACCCGAACAAACCAACCCGAATAAGACTGTTTATGTATTTCCATCAAGGATAATAACTCGAATATGGACACACGTAAATCCATGTAACTATAACACGACATATGTAGCACGTCTATTTAAAGGATCAAACAAGTTGGCAAGTCATAATGAACAACATTGAAATAAAACCTGTCGTAAACGTACATGTTGGATTTTAATAATTATAAACTTTTCTGTTTTTAATTCTAATTTTTAAAGAAGTTAATATATCTAGTGTTGGCTCACACGAATACGACTCATTTTTGTCCAATAACTCAATCCACCCACGCCATGGTATGTGTTAAATTTGATGTCATACTCCTATCAAATTACATTATATCATACTCCTACCAAATTACTTGTAGGTATAATAGATAGCTATAAGTAATTGTTATTTGTAGGAGTGTTCAAAACCGGATATCCGAAAATTCAGATGTCCAAAATTTTTGGATACCTGATTTCACTATCCACGTCCATATCCAAAATTTATGATCTCCGGTCGAATAGTGAATCAGAAATCTGAATATCCAATTTTTTATTTAATTCTTATTTTTTATTGTTCGGAATCAGATATTATTTCGGATAGTTTTGGATATCCGAATATAAATTTTCGAACATTTTCGGACATCCGATATAAAATAAAAATTAAATTTTCAAAAGTTTGGGATTGGATTTATGGATACAATATAAGTATTTTTGAACACCCCTAGTTATTTGGCTTAAAAATTTAAATTGTGAAAAATAGAAATATATTTTGTTGTTTCTCATAAGAAATCAAAACACAAGAAATATGAGAATAATTGTTATTTTATATTAAAGAAACTGTTAAACCGAATTAAGATAAATTACTATTATACTTAATTTTCCACATTAAATTGGATAACTTGTGACACAAAAGTTATAATCAACCAATAGAGTGGTCAATTTTGATAAAATGGGTTGCCCTTGGAAAGTCCAACATCCCATTTTCTAAGATAATTGTTTTGTAGGCTTGCATAAGGTACAATCACTACAAAAAAATATACCATTTAGTGATATACAAAAGTGCCACCAAAAAACTAAACAGAGCCACTAAAGACCTCTATAAGAATGAGCGGCACACAAAAAAAGTGCCACTAGAAGCGCTGACGCTAAATCCTTTTAGTGGCACTTTTTCAATATGGAGCACAAAGTTTTTGGGGGTTTTAGTGGTAGTTTTTTAATATTTTTAGTGGCACTTTTTTGATCTGACCCACAAAGTTTTTGGGTTTTTAGTGGCACTTTCTTTTGCCACAATGTAAAAGACTTTTGTGCCTTTAAAAGGTAATTATAATTACATATCCATACTAGTTTCAATTATTTCAATTATTTCTAGTTAAATATATATACAATTTTTAGTGGCACATAACTTTGCTCAAAAATCACATTATTTACAACATTAAATATAAAATAAAAGTTCGATAAAATTGTAAACGTGGAAATCATACTACTATAACTTCAACAATAAGTTCGAGCCAAAACATAATTCAAATGTAAGCAAAACATTGTTTAATAAGTAACATTCCAAATTCCAAATGATTACACGATGAGTCTCGTTTTGGTGAGAATTTCACTGTCTTAGAACTTAGCTCCAAAGTTTGTCATGATATCTACCCTACCCTGCCATCATCAACCATATAAACAAGGATTAGTATTGATTCAAAAAAATCTAAAATTTTTTAAATTAACAAATTCATTGTTCTTGATTAAAAAAAACATGTATAAGAAAATGGAAATTAACTAAACACATTGAACTAGATTATACAACAATTTGGTGGTGGGAAATCATACCTTGGGCTACTCGCGCAATCTTTTTAACAAAACCAGTTGAAACGAATTTATTCCTTATGTTGATGACAAGGAATGACAACCCTGCTTGTAAAATTTACCAGCCACTTCAAGTATCCAAAATGAATAAGTATCCAATCATGTTTATTTGGTACACCTTAGTATTTATGTAGCTTAACCTGTAGTAATAAGTGAAACTACAGGTCAATTTTCAATTAAAGTGAAGCCTAAAGAAGTATGTTTATTGTTGGTACACTTTATGTGGACGCGACTCGACTCGGTTCGATTCGGTTCGGTTCGACTAGGTTAGGTTCGGCTCAAGCCCGACGTCACGACATTCCTCCGTCGTGCGCCCCAGAGTTCGACACGCGAAGCACGGAGAGCCGCAAACCGTTCCCGCCGACACATCATCATGACATCACCATGATGATGTCATGATGACATCATGATGATCTCATGAGAAGACTTTACATTTATGACGAACTTTGATGAAGATTCAAAGTGAGGAAGGTTAACCTTCCTCATGAACATACATGGGGAACCTTTCAAGGTTCGTCAAAGATAACGTGTGGGGAACTTTAACCTTCCCCACTCATTCCTTCGTCGGCAGTAGAAGGTTCGGCATCACTATTGAAGGTTCGTCGCCTAAGCTTCGTCACCTGCAAGCTTCGCCGAACATTCACATATATAACACAGACAGTAGACAGAAACAAAGACAAGTGGGAGACAAAACTGAGTGAAAACTAGAGAGAAAGCATAGTGTGTGTATCAAAGTGTTTCTATTATATTTCTTGTTAGATCATATTGTACCGAAACTCAGTTGATATTCAATACACTTGCATTTAATCGTTGAATCTTTCTGTTTCGTGTTTTATCTTGGTTTGCTTTCCCGGTTGGATTCCGCACAACCGGGTTGGTTTGTACACAAGGATTAGGCGACTAGATCCTCCCCTAGCCGGACCTATAAGTGGTATCAGAGCCTTGGCTCTTCTCCTTGTTAAAACTGAGTTGTTTTCGGGTGTTTTTCGGGTTCCTTGAAGTTCATATTTTCTGAAAAATCAGCTTATAACTTCGAAATTTCTGGTGTTTTTGTTGTTAGTTCATACAAAACCTTGTTTAAAACTCTTTTAAGTATGATGTATTAAGGTTTTTAGTGAAGTTTCAAGCAAAATCGTGATTCGGAAATTTTTTGGTTCACCGGGAAACTCATAAGTTTACCGGAAACTTCATCATATTCAAAGTGTTCTTCATATATTATTGTGTTTGATCTTTGTTTTGATGAAATATTGAAGTGTTTATGATTAAAATACTTTTAGTTGACTATTGTGTACAAAAGCATGATGATGATGGGATGGTAAGAAAAAGGAACTTTGAAAAGAACAAAAGCATGGCTTAAAGTTGAAAATTGGTGTAATGTGTCAGGAGAAGAAGATAACGTTTGTTTGAAATATCTCACCAAACATTTAACCTTCGTCACATGCAGGAAACCTTCCCCACTAAACAACCTTCCCCATACATTCCAACCTTCCCCACACACTAAGTATCTCACCAAACTTCGTCAATACAACCTTTGTCAAAAGAAGACATAACACGACGAACCTTATAACCTTCGTCAAAAGTATCTCAGAAGAACTTGTCTTCCTTCGTCACACTTTACCATCGACGGACCTTATAACATTCGTCACTTGTGTACATGACGAACTTAACAACCTTCGTCACCTTGTTTTCATCAATAGACATTTAAAATGAATCCGAATTGGTGTGGTACTCCGTCAAATGCAGAGAGCAAATATAGAAGTACGGGTTTATCTCCGTCATGGGCCGAATCTCCCGCACCCGCATCTAATATGGAAATTAAGTATACAAACACGCGTTTGTCGCCATCATGGGCCGAATCTCCCACACCACCTCGAATTACGGCACGGGCATCGGTTACTAATCAAAAGCAAAGTAAACCGAAAATGACAACAGACTTGTATGGAAATCCATTACCACCAGTTGCTTCACAGCGCCATCGTTCTACTGTAGCACCATCATCTCTTGATCCAAGGAACTGTAGTCAAATAAAAATGGCATTTTATGCTAAAATTGTCAAAGATGCCAGCAATGGTGAATCATCGCGAAACGATGACAGTTCTGAACATGACAGTAGTTCAGTTGAAGACGTTTCAACTTTAGTTGAAGATGTTACAACTTCAAGTTCAAGTTCAAGCGAGGATGGATCTGAATGTGAATCATCAAGGGAGGTTGTTGATTCTGATGCAGAAAGGTCAACATCTGAGAGTGATTCCAGTCAGGTATGTGTCGATGAACCTACTGTTGTTAATTGTGATAATTGTGCTAGCTTAAGTGTTAAATGTTCCGATTTAGATGCTAATATGTCTGAGTTGCAAAGCAAACATGATGCTTTAAAAGCTAACTTGTTTGACTTGCAAAACAAACATGTTTATCTGGACGATAAGTGGTGTGATTTGCAAGCAAACATGAGGCTTTGCAAAACAAGTATGATGTGACATTTATCCACAACCAAAAGTTGATCGTGGATCTTTCTAAGTGCACAGAAGCCAACATGTTTTATGAAAACCATGAAAAGGAGTTTAAATCGGTGATTGAAAAATTAAAAAAGGATAAAACCGAGCTAACAAAAATGGTTTCAAGAAAACAAACGGACATAAATTGCTATATCAATCGCTTTGAGATAATGCAAAAAGAAATGGCTTGTGTTAAAACTGAAAATGAGGCGATCCGGCTCAAGTTAGACAGCTATTTAAGCTCTAGCTATGTGTTGGATCACATCATTGATGTTCAGAAAGAGAAAAGGGATGTCACATGCATTGGATATAAGAAATGTCCACCACCTGTGAGACACAATTATGATGCCATGCCTGATGAAGAGGATAGAACTTATTTTGAACCATCTGTTCCTTTAGACATTGAGGGATTTGCGATTGGACTTGGATACAAGAAGGAAGTATCATCAGATTCGGATGCGTCAGCATATACATGTGTGTCTTCTGCTGAACAGAATCAGGATCCTCCAGTTATTGTTGAGGATGCTGATTCTTCTGATGATGAATCCGATGATACTAACTCAGCCCAGTCTGATGTGGTTATCAAAGAAGAGGACATACCTCTCGAGAATCACATTCTATGTGATCCTCCCGCAAAACCTGCTAAGACTGTTCAGGTCGAGTCCACATCCACTTCCTCACAAGAGTCTGAGAGTGTGAATTTGCTGTACACTCTTGTTGGTGATAATAAAATCTATTTTGACAAAGATTTTCCATTAAGAATGTAAATCAATCTTTAATCAGTAAAGTTTTTGAAGATTCGACAAGTAGGTTTTTGGGAAAGTCAGCTTCACACGTTGTGGTAACACAATGTCTGCCAATTCCAAAGGCTGAAGTTCGAAAACAACATGGCAATCAAAGATTACCAACTGAGAAAGCTCAGCAAAATCGCACCAAACCAAAGGGTAAATTACCGACTCAAGGTCAAAAGAAACAGACCCAAAAGAAGAACAAAAGGGTGAACTTTGTGAAATCAACAGGAACGGATAAAGTTGAAACTTTCGAAAACAAATCCAACGTGGATTTTGTTAAACAAAGTAAAATTTTGAAAAGAAACAGTCAAAACAATTACTACACAACACACAAACGGTTGTGATGTAGGACCAAGTACCTCAAGATCACCAAGTTCATCGTCAAGTTCTTACAGGTATGATACTCCGAGGTTTGTTAAGCGGAGATCATGCTTTGAATGTTGTGAGTACGGGCACATTGTCAGAAAATGTCCATATCTCACGAAAGGAAAGGAAAAGGTTGATGCCCCCCGTGGTAATAGTTACCATAAAAGATCTGTTTCACCAAGACAGGACCCTCGTCTTGTTACACAACAAGAAGTGAAATAAATAAAGAAACAACGGAAAAATGTTGAAAAGGTTTTAAAAACAGAGGTTGTCCAAACGAAATCTGTTAAATCAAATGTTAAACATGAAAAACAAAAACAGATTTGGAAACCAAAATCGGAAACCGTTTCAGGGGGAGCTACATCAATTCCGAATCATCGGGAAATGGATATTACAATTCTCGATGATGACGGACGACCCAAGTCTGTGAAGGCTTGGGTCCCCATCTCCAACTAATCTCTGAATGAGTGTGCAGGATGTTCCAGGAGGAACTATTGATAGTCTTAGGATTGTTGATAGTGGAGCGTCCATGCACAAGATCGGCGACATAAGGCTCTGAAATATTGTTACATCTAGGAGAATATTGTTGCCTATGATAGAGAGAGGAGAAAAGAAGACAAAAATGTATGATGAAAGAATGTGGTTGAATGAAGTTGAAAAATTCGACAAGATGAAATATGTGCCAAAATTTAGTTGTTATGGTTTTTGATCGGGTCAACATGATAGATTTCAAATGAAAAGTATGCACCTGCAGCAAGTCTGAAGCTTTTTGAAGATTCATGGATTTATCTTTCACAACAAGTTCAAAGTCCACAAGATGAACGTGTAGTGTACTTTTCTCTACGGTGTGATTCAAGAAAATGTGTTTGTTGAACAAACCAACCTGGTGTGCGGATGCCTTGGCGTGGATTGAACAACCGCACACTACTTCTCAAAGAGAAAGACAAAGACCTTCGCTGGTGCAATGTGGAAGACCAGCCGGACCCAGAGGTCTATGATCTTGTTGTTGTGAAGAGATTTCTCGATTAATTGAAGTAGCTGATAAATTGACTTTGAAGTCTACACCGGGTGGATATCCAGTTTGGGAGAGCACTCAGATTCCTTGCAATGCACGAAGCAGTTGCAGGATACGGTTTTAAATTTCTAATCTCTCCTATACTTGTTGATGTTTAAGCTGCTTTATGAATTATTATCATCTCGTACAGCACTCTTTGACCTGACACGTTGAACTCAAATATCACCTCACACGTGATTGTTTCACTATGAAACTCGTCAACTTTGTCAAGGTCCGCACCGCTTACCGACATGCCAACTGATTCTACCAAAAATTTGATAAATCAATTCTGATGAAAACTAATTTTGGTAAACGACATTGAGGTAAAACATGAGTTAATCCGACATCGGGAAATCGTTTTTGTAAATACCTTTGTGTCTTTTAAATTTATCTTAGTTTATTGATTTTAGGGGGAGTAAATCCAAAATTTGAAAATCCAAAAACATCAAAAAATTTCAAAACACAAAAACAATAGAAAAACAAAAATGAGTTTCCTGGCGAGCAAAAGAGAAAATGATAGTACATCAGTAGTCTGTCTAAACCTCTTTAAACCTTAAATGAAAAATATGTTAAGCAGCTCTATATAAGGTGTATCGGTAGGCTCACAATCATTTTAAAGTGTGCAGGGTGATATAAACTTAAATCGACTGAAGACCAGGTGGGAACCGCACATTGGCATATGGTCTTAGTACAAAAATTTTGTTTGAGAGATTGCCGAGGTTCTGAGATATGTGGTCTTTATGCTGTTTATCATCTGGGTATCATGGTTGTTTCTTTTACCGAAACAAACGGAGACGAAGTCTAGATCTTCCATGATACTATACATACGTGTACATATTGCATTCGACCTCAATAAGTGATAAACAATCACATGTCCATCAAAATAAGTGATAATATGTCACATTTATCCGGGAGTCAAGATCGTCTCTTTGCTATATGAAAGTACTGACCTGTTCACGGACTTGCTATTGTGCCCTTCATGCATCTGAAAATCAAGTTCCTCATCAATAAGTGATTCTATCACATAGGGCTTGTTTTCAATCAAAATAAGTGAGTTTCTCACATTTTCATATACGGTCAAACAGATGATAATCGGTATACTCACCTTTAAGATGAACCCTCGTGCATACCTTGATACGGGAGTGTGTCGTGTGTGGATGAATACCGGTCGGTAAGTATAAATCATACCTTAATATATCCCCTCGCCATGATTACATCTGATAAGTTGAGCTTATGTGGACAACAATACCGATAATCGTTATAGGATGCTTATCTAAATATTAACTAATTGAACAAAAAGAGCGTTTTGGCGTGACCGTACACTGATATGATTCTCTTACCCTCGAAACTCGCAAAAAGAATGTCTGTAAATATTTATTTAATGCTTTCAGTTTCTGCATCTTTGTATATATTTATTTACTGCTTTCAGTCTTTACATTTCAAATATTCAAAATACCAAAAAGATTTTAGGTGTGTTTTAATATAAACTTTATAAAAGCCAAAAAGATTTTTCTTCTATCTTATTTTCGATTGTACGATGTTGGATCTCGAGTCTTCGTTACCTGAAACCTGAACGAAAACCAAATCGACTAAATCTTCATAATCGGTCGAAATTTGCAAATTTTTGAAAGTTAAAGACTAAAATTGAACAATTTGTTAAACTTTCAAATTGTCGGACGGTAGTTGAAAACATGGTCACGTGTGTCATTTGTTTAAATGTTAACTATATTCCAATCGTTTGTTCTCATTACGTGTTTAGCTTTCTTGCATGTGCAGATGCTGAAGGAGAAGAGAACATGTTCGATGATAAGCTTCAGAATGAAGACATGACGTGAAGGCACTCAAATGATAAAGATGATCGAGTTGCCGCTGACCAATCATCAACACCACAAGGATCTCAAGTTTTGAAAATCAAATGATTCACGAGCATAATCAAAGGGGTAGTTTATTGATACACTTCCTAGATAAAAGCGGGAGTTTTTTAATACACTTTCTACTTACAACACGTGAAGACCTTGAAGATCCTCCGACATGAAAGACATGGAAGACGAACCATCACGAGTAGCGTCCAAGGGGGAGTTTGTTGGTACACTTTATGTGGACGCGACTCGACTCGGTTCGATTCGGTTCGGTTCAACTCGGTTAGGTTCGGCTCAAGCCCGACGTCACGACATTCCTCCGTCGTGCGCCCCATAGTTCGACACGCGAAGCACGGAGAGCCGCAAACCGTTCCCGCCGACACATCATCATGACATCACCATGATGATGTCATGATGACATCATGATGATCTCATGAGAAGACTTTACATTTATGACGAACTTTGATGAAGATTAAAAGTGAGGAAGGTTAACCTTCCTCATGAACATACACGAGGAGCCTTTCAAGGTTCGTCAAAGATAATGTGTGGGGAACTCTAACCTTCCCCACTCATTCCTTCGTCGGCAGCAGAAGGTTCGTCATCACTCTTGAAGGTTCGTCGCCTCAGCTTCGTCACTTGCAAGCTTCGCCGAACATTCACATATATAACACAGACAGTAGACAGAAACAGAGACAAGTGGGAGACAGAACTGAGTGAAAACTAGAGAGAAAGCATAGTGTGTGTATCAAAGAGTTTCTATTATATTTCTTGTTAGATCATATTGTACCGAAACTCAGTTGATATTCAATACACTTGCCTTTAAACGTTGAGTCTTTCTGTTTCGTGTTTTTATCTCGGTTTGCTTTTCCGGTTGGATTCCACACAACCGGGTTGGTTTGTACACAAGGATTAGGCGACTAGATCCTCCCCTAGCCGGACCTACATTTATCGAATATAAGGATTAATTATTCAAGATCAGTTTGAAAATGCAAATCCCAAATTAAATATTGTAAGGAAATATGTGATAAGCTAAGGGTGCGTTTGGTTCGAAGATTCACCAACGCAAATTGGGTTTGTAGGTCCCGTTTTTCCGGTGGATCGATAACGTAAACCTATCCTTGTTTATCACAAACACGGTAACGGGTGCGAAATCCCCGTGACGGTGCAAACCAAACAAAGTGTAAAATAAGAACACGCGTAACCAAAAGATTCAATAGCTATTGATTAGGGATGAGAACGATACAAACATATACAAACAATGTTTAAAGACTGTCTCTCAAAGTATCACAGCTCTCGTGTCTCCTCCAAGTTTCACACAGAAACTATGACAGCTATTTATACAAGACACAGACACAGACTTGACGAAACACAAATAACTCGACGAAACAACTTTTGGGCCAAAGATTGGGCCTGAAGAAGCCCAACAGGCGACGAAACAGGGACAACCCAATACAAAGTTGACGAAACACATTGTGTTTCGTCAAAGACTTAGATTGGCATGACTTTTTCACTTTATGACATCATCATGACATCACAGAGATGATGTCATGGTGATGTGTCACCTGGGAATTGTTCGCGGCTCTCCGTGCTTCGCGTGTCGAACTCTGGGGCGCACGACGGAGGAATGTCGTGACGTCGGGCTTGAGCCGGACCTAACCATGTCGAAACCAAGTCGTACCGAGCCGAGTCGAACCGAGCCGAGTCGCGTCCACACAAAGTGTATCAACAAACTCCCCCTTGGACGCTACTCGTGATGGTTCGTCTTCTGTGATGGTTCGTCTTCTGTGTCTTTCATGTCGGAGGATCTTCAAAGTCTTCACGGGTCATAAGCAGGAAGTGTTTCAACAAACTCCCCATTTCATTTAGGAAGTGTGCTAACAAACTCCCCCTTAGAATGAACTCTCCATTGAGTTATGCTCGTGAATCTTTTGATCTTCAATTCTTTAGATCCTTGTGGTGTTGATGAAGGGTCAGCGGCAACTCTATCATCTTTATCCTTTGAGTGCCTTCACGTCGTGTCTTCATTCCGAAGCTTGTCATCGAACATGTTCTCCTCGCCTTTAGCATCTGCACATGCAAGAAATCTAAACGCATAATGAGAACAACCGCTTGGAATATAGTTTCCATAAACAAACGACACATGTGAGATCGAATCTCAATCAAACACCAACCGACAACAGTTTGAAAGTTTAGAAAATGTTCAGTCTTAATCTTTTAACTTTCAAAATTCGTTAACTTCGACCACTTATGAAGATGCAATTGTTTTCCGGCTTACGATCAGGATTTTGGGTAGGATAGACTCGAGTTCCAACATCGGTCAATCAAAAATAAACTAGAAGCAAAATCTTTTTGGATTTTATAAAGTTTATATTAAAACACACCTAAAATCTTTTTGGTATTTTTCATTTTTCAATTGTAAAGACGGAAAACAATAAGTAAATATATACAAAGATGCAAAAACTAAAAGCAGTAAATAAATATTTACAGACATTCCTTTTGCGAGTTTCGAGGGTAAGAGAATCATATCAGTGTACGGTCATGCCAAAACACTCTTGTTGTTCAATTAGTTAACATTAAGATAAGCATCCTATAACAATTATCGGTATTGTTGTCCACTTAAGCTCAACTTATCAGATGTAATCATGTTTAGGGGATACGTTAAGGTATGATTTATACTTACCGACCGGTGTTCATCCACATCACGACACATTCCCGTATCAAGGTATGCACAAGGGTTCATCTTACCGGTGAGTATACCAATTATCATCTGTTTGACCGTATAAAGATGTGAGATACTCACTTATTTTGATTTGAAAACCAAGCCCTATGTGATAGAATCACTTATTCATGAGGAACTTGATTTTCGATGCATGAGGGCACATAAGCAAGTTCGTGAACAGGTAGGTTAGTACTTTCGTACAGCAGAGAGACGAACTTGACTCCCGGATAGATGTGATATTTTATCACTTATTTGTTTGGACATGTGATTGTTGATCACTTATTGAGGTCGAATGCAATATGTACACGTATGTATAGTATCATGGAAGATCTAGACTTGCGTCCCCGTTATTTTTCGGTAAAAGATACAACCATGATACCCCGATGATAAGCAGCATAGAGACCGAATATCTCAGAACCTCGGCAATCTCTCAAACGAAATTTCGGTACTAAGACCATATGCCAATGAATGGTTCCCACCTGGTCTTTAGTCGATTAAGATTTATATCACCCTGTACACTTTAAAATGATTGTGAGCCTACCGATACATCTTATATAGAGCTGCTTATCGCATTTCATTTAAGGTTCAGTTTAAAGATGTTTCAACAGACCACTGATGTACTATCATTTTCTCTTTTTCTCGCCAGGAAACTCATTTTTGTTTTTCTATTGTTTTTGTGTTTTTAAATTTTTCGATGTTTTTGGATTTTTCAAATTTGGATTTACTCCCCCTAAAATCAACAAACTAAGATAAAATTTAAAAGACACAAAACGATTTCCCGATGTCGGTTAACTCATGTTTTACCTCAATGCCGTTTACCAAAACTAAGTTAATCAGAAATGATTTATCTAATTTTGGAAAAAATCAGTTGGCACGTCGGTAAGCGGTGTGGACCATGACAACATTGACGAGTTTCATAGTGAAACAATCACGTGTGAGGTGATATTTGAGATCAACGTGTCAGGCCAAAGAGTGCTGTACGAGATGATAATAATTCATAAAGCAGCTTAAAAATCGACAATTATAGGAGAGATTAGAAATTCAAAACCGTAATCCTGCAACTTCTTTGTGCATTGCCAAGAATTTGAGTGCTCTCCCAAACTGGATATCCACCCGGTGTGGATTTCAAAGTCGATTTTGCAGCTACTTCAATGAATCTGAGAAAAGCTCTTCACAGCAACAAGATCATAAACCTCCGGGTCCGGCTGGTCTTCCACATTGCACCAGCAAAGGTCTTTGTCTTTCTCTTGAGAAGTAGTGTGCGGTTGTTCAATCCATGCCAAGGCATCTGCACACCTGGTTGGTTTGTTCAACGAACACATTTTCTTCAATCACACCGCGAAGAAATGTACACTGCACGTTCATCTTGTTGATTTTGAACATCAGACGTGCTGCAGGTGCGTACATTTTGATTGAATCTATCCCGGGGACCCGGTCAAAGCCATTAACAATCACACTTTTGAAATGATTTGCATTTTGTCGAAGTTATCAATTTCTTTCAACAGACAATTCTGTCAACTTTTCTTTTTCTCTCCATCAAAGGCAACAATTTCTTCTGTCGCCTATCTTGTGCAAGGACGTTCCACTATCAACAATTCTATGACTATCGATAGTTCCTCCTGGAACTTCCTACACACTCACTCAGAGATTAGTTGGAGAGGGGGACCCAAGCCTTCATAGACTTGGGTTGCCCCTGAGAATCAAGAAATGTAATTTCAATCTCTTGATGATTTGGAAATTTCACGCCTCCCCCTGAACCTTCACCCGTTTTAGGTTTCCAAGCTTGTTTTTGTTTACCGGATTGTGTATTATTTACAGATTTAGAAATCTCCGGTTTTAACAGTTGTGACAAAATTGGTTTCCTTTTAACAGTTTCTGGTTTTAAAGCCTTTTCGATCACCTTCACATTTTTACGTCGTTGTTTTGTTTCCTGTTCTTTAACTGTGCGTTTGTCAGTTTTTGGTGACACAGGACGACGTTGTTGATGACCTTGTTCAGAAGGGGCTCTTTCAACAAAATTTGGTTTGGGCGAGTTTGTGCAGTCTTTAATGATGTGCCCCAACTTCCCACATTTAAAACACGTTCTCCTTTCAACAAACTTAGGAGAATTTGATCGACTAGCAGATGTTGAACCTATAGAACCTGAGGTACTTGCTCTTTCATCACACCCGTTTGTGTGTTGGGTGTAATTGTTATCGCTATTATGTTTCAAAATCTTGACTTGTTTTACAAAATCGGTGTTTGATTTGTTTTCAAAAGTCTCAATTTTATCCGTACCATTTGATGCTACAAATTTAACATCTTTTGCTTTCTTCTTGTAACGAGCTCCTTTTGATTCAACCTTAGCCTTTGGCTTTGGAGCTCGTTGTTGTTGTTTACCCTTAAAAGCAATTGGTTGTTGCTTTGTCGGTGATTTTTGGTTTCCAAATTGTTTTCTAATTTCTGATTTTGGAACAGGATCACATTGAGTTACAGTAACTCCCGGGATCGTCTTTCCCAAAAACTTGCTTGTGTTATCTTCAAAAACTTTATCGATCATAGATGGATTGACATTTTTTATTGGAAAATCTTTGTTTGAATAAATTTTACCATCACCGACCAAAGTATACAACACGTTATTGCTCTTAACAGCAAACACACATTCTTTGTCATCCTTGACATTCTTGACAGGATCTATCACTTGCTTGGCAACAGGTTGCACAGTAGGAGTGGGAGGATCACACAGAATATGATTCTCAATTGGAATTTCTACTCCTTTCGTCTCATCAAGTGATTCATCCTGGTCACTTACATCTGATTCATCATCTGAAGAATTGTAACAACTCTCATTAAAATTTAAATAATTAGGATGGTAATTAGCTATTAAGAAAACCCTAATTGAGACACCCAAGTAATTCTGCACTAACCCTAGAATTTCCAGAACAATCAGAATCAGGATCAGGGGCCCTAAAACTCAGGGGGGGCAAAACCCTAATAACGATTATCTTCATAACTCATTATAAAATTCGAAATTAACAAAACCGTCGACACAGCAAGCCTACATGCACGAAGGGCTACTCTATGAAAATAGGGTGGTCACTCGCGTAGCGCGACGCCTAAGGGGGTACCCCCTCGCGCTACGCGACGGTGTCAAAATTTCAGTATAAATAGCAGGGGTTGGGACTTGAATTTTGGCACTTGAACGACGAAAATCAGAGTTACGTAGGTCGAGTTATAAGCAAAACAGTCCAACACACACACACAATTATCGAATCGCTGCCGCAGAACAGGGTAATTATTCGATCGCTATTACGATTCAGTTTCCAGGATCAATATACCCAAAGAATGTCTAAGTGCCGCCCACATTGGGCTATGCTTTGTCATTGTCGATAATTCGATAATGAGTTGAAGCATTGTACTTTGTCGTTGTCGATAATTCGATACACGAGTTGAAGTACTATACTTTGTCGTTTGTCATTTTGATAAATGAGTTGAAGTATCGCACTTGGTCATTCATTGTGAATATTTGATCTCGGGAAATTATCGTAACTGCTGTATTGATCACTAACTCTGTTTTGTGTGCATTATTGTGAAATTAGGTTAACAGGGATAAAATCATATTCTGTCAGTACTAAATCTACAATGTGAGTCATTCTCTTTTTATTAACTGTTTTACAATACTCCAAATCATTTTCCAAAAGTTATAATTACAGTGATTAAGTTTATGTAATCACCAAATTACAGCCGGTATGTGGGGTATTGTGCACAGTATTATTATTGTTTTAATCACATTAGGTGGGCGAGCCTAAAAGAAAGTGATATACGTCACTCATTGGGCCAGCCAATGGTGATATGACCACAGTCACAGAGCTGGCCTGTGACAAATACCTATTCTTGAAATGTTGGTTGATAATAAACATATGTAAAAACTCTTAATACTGTAAATTATAACAAATGTGTCATTTTCAGTAAAATGAATGATTCACTCAGTATTTCCCCGCTGACAAAATCTTTTTCAAACATGTTTCAGGTGATCTGCTGTAAATCAGGAAAAGTGCTGAAGAGCATTTCAAGCTTAAAATAGTGGCTCAATGTAAAATGAATAAAGATGTTTTAAAATAAGAATTTATCACTAAACTTATGTATTGTAAATTATCGGGGTTTTATCCCGAATTGTGAAATAAAAATAATCGGGAAAAATTTAGCTTTACAACGATCCTGATGTTCAAAATTTCCGCTGCAATAACTCCATTAAACGAATATCACGGGGTTTCTGTCCCACGGCTCCGGAAACGGGTAAAACCGGGTCGGGGGCCGTGACAGAAACAAGGTGGTATCAGAGCCACTGAGTTAAGCTAATTAAGTATTTAACCAATACTTAATTTTTCCTGATTACTATTATGTGATTATGTGATTATATGCTTTTAACTGATTATTTGTTAGTTACAGTATGGGTAAACAAAAGTTGCAACATATCTATCTTAAATTAGATAGATCAATTTACGAGAAAGGAAGTTCGTCTAAAACTAAAACTTCAAGGCTCCCTACAATTCCTGAGGAAGGAATATTTGTGCAAAAAGCGAATTATGAAAATCCGCTTTCTCCTAGAAAAAGGAGTATGATTATTAAGAAAAGTAAGGAGCAAATCCGAGAAAAGAAGATTAAAAAGGGAACCCATGAGTTACTTAAGAAATCACCTTGGGAAGATAAACTCGATGAAAAATGGGCAAATTTATATATGCTAGCCACTGTGGCTGAACATGCAAATCTTTAAAAATGCTCTAAAATTTTAAGCAGTACTTCTCAATAAGTGAATAAATAAAAGTTAGTAAAATAAAAATTGAGTGTGTCTTCTGTATTTTGTACAAATAGTGTGCAATAAAACTTCCATGTTATTTGTTAAACTTTGTTCCAAAGTTTTAACTTGATATTTTATGCATTTTGCATATATGCTACACAGCATGAACGAGATATCTGAAGCTTTTCAGAACCTCAATTTGTACCCAGTGAACATAGAAGTTTCTCATGAATTCACGGGATATATTGCTGATGTGGACCAACCTGTAAAACTTCCTACTCCACCAGTGACCAAACCAAAAAGGAGGCCAAAGAAAAATTATGTATGGGGAAGCCGTATACGTAAGAGAAAGACAGTTACAAGAACCCCTAAAACTAGTAAACCTTTAGACAAAGGAAAAGCAATTATAATCCAAGAAAACCCTAATCCACAAGAACCAGAAACTGAAGCCAATGACGAATCCAGGCAAATGGAGGAGCAGTTCGATCAGTATTCTCAGGAAATAGCAATAGAAATAGGGCAAGGTTCTAACCCAACCCAAGTAGAAGTTGGAGAAAGTTCTAACCAAACTAAAAGAGTTACTTTTCAGGATCAGATAGATATTTTACTAGAAAAATGTGAGACTATGCAACCTGTCAGTCCGAGTATTTTTACTTATCCTATCGAAAACCCAATTCCTATGAATTTTGCACCAACCCTCACTGAACCAATAGTCCATAACCAACCTGTAGAAATGGAAGAATGGTGGACCAACGATTGGCAATTTCAAAATATTGTCAATAACGCTTACTCATTCTTTCCACAGTTCGACCCAGAACCCCTACCCAATCCACCGATGAGCAATGAGAACCTGGCTGAACTTCGCCATTTCGGTGAAGAATTGATGGATGCAGGGAATAGAATTAGGGAAATAGGGGGACAGATTGCCTGGAAGTATGACGAGAGGGAACTTCGTTTTTAGGGTGATAAATAGGAGGACGGAAACTATCTTTGTATAATAGTAATAGTAAATAGTGAAACCAGTTGTAACATAACAAATAAAACGTTGTAAAATATCGGTGTGTATTGATGCATACTATACTGATATGAAATGCAATCGAGAAATCGATTATTTTGGGCTTTATGTGTTATAACTTGTTTAATGATTTGTATGAATTGTTAATTGCTAATTATTCATAATAATTTATCATCAGATGGCAAATAACGATAACGAACCAGTAAATGAAGTTAATCAATCGGAGCAACACCCAGAAGATCAATATATGACCAAACAAGATATTGAAAATATGGTTGCCCAAGGCATAGCTAATGCAATTCCAATGTTCGTTGCTGCTATGAAAAATCCAAACGATCCACAACATATTGTTCCTAGTAAACATACCATCGAAGATAATTACAGTAACAGTATAAACGGGGGCAATGATCATATAAATCATGACAATGAATCTCAGCACACGCAGCACCCTAAGAAACGAAAGGCTGCAACACCTGGTTGCACTTTCAAAGAATTCCTTGCTTGTAAACCCGCTGAATTTGCAGGCAACGAAGGAGCAACTGCAACGCTGCGATGGTTAGAGAAAACCGAAGCAGTAATTGCAATAAGTAAATGTGCTGACGAAGATCAAGTCATGTATGCCTCAAACCTGTTTAAAGAAGGAGCACTAGAATGGTGGAACACAGTGTTACAGGCAAAAGGCAGACGAGTAGCTTATGCCATGACTTGGGACGAATTTAAAAATTTGGTCGAAAGGAAATTCTGTCCTGAGTATGAGAAGGAACAAATGGCAAATAAGTTCCTCAATCATCGAATGACCGGAGTAGATTGTCGTGGTTATACTTCGACATTCTTCGAATATGCGAGAGTAGTACCTAACTTGGCTTCGCCAGAACCGGTACTCATTTCTCGATATATTTGGGGATTAATTAGCGAAATTCGCAATATCGTTAAAGCTGCGAGACCTCGCACTATTGACGATGCAGTAGAATTAGCTAATACCCTAACCGACGAACTGATACGCACAAGAGATGAAGATAGGAAGAAAGAATTGGCTCAGAAAATTACCCAAGGATTTAGGGTGGGTAATAGTAGTAATTTCAAGAAAAGAGGAACAGGGCAATCTTCAAATGTGCCATTATGCAAATTTTGCAAAAAGAGACATTTTGGAAAGTGTAATAGAGTTTGCAATTTTTGCAAAACAACCGGACATCGGGAAGAAAACTGCAGAAAGAAATCCATAATTTGTTACAATTGTGGAGAAGCTGGACATATCAAACCAGAATGTCCTAAGTTAATCAACCCCACAAACAACAAACCCAAGGCAGCTGAAGGAACTACTAAGAAGAATGCTAGAGCTTTTCAGCTGACTACTCAAGAAGCCGAACTCATTCCGGATGTGATCGCCGGTACGTTTTTAGTCCACAACGTCTATGCAAAAGTATTATTTGACTCTGGTGCGAACCAAAGTTTTATAAATACTTCATTTTGTCAAGCTCTTAAGTTACCATTAACTACAGTTAGGCAGATCTTTACAGTCGAAACTGCAGATGGGAATTCCATAGAAATTAATCAGGTTTTGCAAAAAGTAGAAATAGAACTTTCAAGTCATAAGTTTGTTGCAAACCTATTACCTATGAAATTAGCTGAGTTTGATGTTGTGTTAGGAATGGATTGGTTAATAGCCAACCATGCTCAAATCATATGTGATAGAAATTCTATAGAAATTCAAGCACCCACTGGAGAGGTAATTAAGATTTCAGGAAATAAACCTAGGAAGCCATTAAAGTTCATATCAGTAATGAAAGTTGCTAATTATGAACGAAACCAAGGAATAGTATATATGATTTCCGTAATTATTTGTACTAAAGGCAAAGAACTCAAGGAAATTTCTGTAGTCTCAGAATACCCAGATGTATTTCCAGAAGATTTACCTGGGTTACCACCAGACAGAGAAGTAGAATTTAGGATTCATCTAATTCCAGGAACTACACCGATAGCCAAGGCACCTTATCGATTAGCTCCTACCGAAATGCTAGAATTGAAAAAGCAATTAGATGAATTACTAAGCAAAGGATTTATACAACCTAGTTCATCCCCTTGGGGTGCACCAGTGTTGTTTGTGAAAAAGAAAGATGGATCAATGAGAATGTGTATTGATTATAGAGAGTTGAATAAGGTTACAATTAAGAATCGATACCCATTACCTAGGATTGACGATCTTTTCGATCAATTACAAGGAGCTAGGTATTTCTCTAAGATAGATTTAAGATCCGGATATCATCAATTGAAAGTTCAAGAAGAAGACATACCTAAAACTGCTTTCAGAACTAGGTATGGTCATTATGAGTTTACAGTCATGCCCTTCGGATTAACCAATGCCCCAGCTGCATTCATGGACATGATGAACAGAATCTGTAAACCCTATTTGGATAAATTTGTAATCGTGTTCATTGATGATATACTCATTTATTCCAAAAGTCAAGTCGAGCATTGTCAGCACTTGCATGCACTCTTAACTCTGTTAAGAAAAGAAAAGTTATACGCGAAATTCTCAAAGTATGAATTCTGGCTGCAAGAAGTGCAATTCTTAGGCCACATGGTGAATCACGAAGGTATTCACGTAGATCCTGCTAAGATCGAAGCTATTACCAACTGGAAGGTTCCACAAACTGCAATGGAAATTAGAAGTTTTATAGGTTTAGCCGGTTATTATAGACGGTTTATTAAGGATTTTTCCAAGATAGCTGTACCATTAACTAAGCTGACCTGTAAAGCCACTAAGTTTGAATGGGGACCAAAACAAGAAGAAGCTTTTAGAATCTTAAAGCAGAAATTAATCAATGCGCCAATCTTAGCTTTACCAGAAGGAACGGAAGATTTTGAAGTATGCTGTGATGCTTCAAAATTAGGATACGGATGTGTGTTAATGCAACGCAAGAAGGTAATTGCGTATGCCTCTAGACAATTGAAAAAGCACGAAGAAAACTATACAACTCATGATTTAGAATTAGGAGCTATAATTTTTGCCCTTAAGATTTGGAGACATTATCTGTATGGAAGTAAGTTTACTATTTATACAGATCATAAAAGTTTAAGATATATATTCGGGCAAAAAGAGTTAAACATGAGACAAAGGAGATGGATGGAAGTCCTGAGTGATTACGACTGTGATATTCAATATCACGAAGGAAAGGCCAACGTAGTAGCAGATGCCTTAAGTCGTAAATTCCATGAAAAGCAAAAGCGAGTCCGTGCTCTTAGAATAAATCTACAAGTAGATTTACGGGAACAAGTGAAAGAAATCCAGAAAACGACAATCAATGACGAAGACGAAGGAATGAAAGGTTACCTAAAAGAATTAGAACAAGGAAATGATGGAATTTGGAAATTTCACCAAAACAGAATTTGGGTACCTAAACAAGGAAATTTAAGATCAAAGATCTTAGAAGAAGCTCATAAATCTAGGTATACTATACACCCAGGAAACAATAAGATGTATCAAGATTTAAAGAAGAATTTCTGGTGGATAGGAATGAAAAAGGATATAGCTGAATACGTATCTAAGTGTTTAACCTGTTCACAAGTTAAAGCCGAACACCAGAAACCCTCAGGTCTATTACAACAGTTAGAAATACCTGTATGGAAATGGAAACTTATAACAATGGATTTTGTTACTAAGTTACCCAGAACCAGAAAAGGTAATGATGCAATTTGGGTAATCGTGGATCGATTAACCAAATCAGCTCATTTTCTACCAATAAAAGAAACCTTTAGCATGGAAAGATTAGCCAAGCTATATGTGGATGAAATAGTATCCTTACATGGAGTCCCGCTCTCCATCGTATCGGATAGAGATAGTCGCTTCACTTCCCGATTTTGGACAAGTTTCCAAGAATCAATGGGAACCCGACTCAATCTAAGTACTGCGTATCATCCACAGACCGACGGACAAAGTGAAAGGACAATCCAAACTCTGGAAGACATGTTTCGAGCATGTGTAATTGACTTTGGAGGTAATTGGGATAACCATTTACCATTAATTGAATTCTCCTATAACAATAGTTATCATTCAAGTATTGAAGCCGCTCCATTCGAGGCGCTATATGGACGCAAATGCAGAACACCCGTATGTTGGGCAGAAATAGGAGAAAGTCAACTATCAGGTCCAGAAATCGTGCAAGAAACCACAGACAAGATAACTCAAATCAAGGGAAGATTGAAAACAGCCAGAGATCGTCAGAAGAGCTATGCCGACAATCGTCGCAAACCACTTGAATTCCAAATAGGAGACAAAGTACTTCTAAAAGTATCTCCTTGGAAAGGTGTGGTAAGATTCGGT
This sequence comes from Helianthus annuus, assembly GCF_002127325.2. Classification (NCBI taxonomy): domain Eukaryota; kingdom Viridiplantae; phylum Streptophyta; class Magnoliopsida; order Asterales; family Asteraceae; genus Helianthus; species Helianthus annuus. The sequence goes on along the minus strand of NC_035436.2, from coordinate 23,591,221 downwards.
AAGAAAGGAAAACTGAGTCCTCGATATGTTGGACCATTTCCAGTGATTCAACGAATCGGACCAGTTGCTTATCGCGTACAACTACCAGAAGAACTAGCTGGAGTACATGATGTATTTCATGTATCCAATCTCAAGAAATGTTTATCAAACGAATCCCTGGTAGTACCTCTTCAAGATATAGAGGTGAACGAAAAATTAAAATTTATAGAGAAACCACTACAAATCGAAGATAGAAAAGTCAAGTTTCTCAAACACAAACGACTGGTATTAGTCAAAGTCAAATGGAATTCAAAAAGAGGACCAGAATACACTTGGGAGCTGGAATCAGAAATGAAGAGCAAGTATCCTCATCTATTCCAGTGAATCTCGAGGACGAGATTTTTCTTAAGGTGGGGAGGATGTAACAACTCTCATTAAAATTTAAATAATTAGGATGGTAATTAGCTATTAAGAAAACCCTAATTGAGACACCCAAGTAATTCTGCACTAACCCTAGAATTTCCAGAACAATCAGAATCAGGATCAGGGGCCCTAAAACTCAGGGGGGGCAAAACCCTAATAACGATTATCTTCATAACTCATTATAAAATTCGAAATTAACAAAACCGTCGACACAGCAAGCCTACATGCACGAAGGGCTACTCTATGAAAATAGGGTGGTCACTCGCGTAGCGCGACGCCTAAGGGGGTACCCCCTCGCGCTACGCGACGGTGTCAAAATTTCAGTATAAATAGCAGGGGTTGGGACTTGAATTTTGGCACTTGAACGACGAAAATCGGAGTTATGTAGGTCGAGTTATAAGCAAAACAGTCCAACACACACACACAATTATCGAATCGCTGCCGCAGAACAGGGTAATTATTCGATCGCTATTACGATTCAGTTTCCAGGATCAATATACCCAAAGAATGTCTAAGTGCCGCCCACATTGGGCTATGCTTTGTCATTGTCGATAATTCGATAATGAGTTGAAGCATTGTACTTTGTCGTTGTCGATAATTCGATACACGAGTTGAAGTACTATACTTTGTCGTTTGTCATTTTGATAAATGAGTTAAAGTATCGCACTTGGTCATTCATTGTGAATATTTGATCTCGGGAAATTATCGTAACTGCTGTATTGATCACTAACTCTGTTTTGTGTGCATTATTGTGAAATTAGGTTAACAGGGATAAAATCATATTCTGTCAGTACTAAATCTACAATGTGAGTCATTCTCTTTTTATTAACTGTTTTACAATACTCCAAATCATTTTCCAAAAGTTATAATTACAGTGATTAAGTTTATGTAATCACCAAATTACAGCCGGTATGTGGGGTATTGTGCACAGTATTATTATTGTTTTAATCACATTAGGTGGGCGAGCCTAAAAGAAAGTGATATACGTCACTCATTGGGCCAGCCAATGGTGATATGACCACAGTCACAGAGCTGGTCTGTGACAAATACCTATTCTTGAAATGTTGGTTGATAATAAACATATGTAAAAACTCTTAATATTGTAAATTATAACAAATGTGTCATTTTCAGTAAAATGAATGATTCACTCAGTATTTCCCCGCTGACAAAATCTTTTTCAAACATGTTTCAGGTGATCTGCTGTAAATCAGGAAAAGTGCTGAAGAGCATTTCAAGCTTAAAATAGTGGCTCAATGTAAAATGAATAAAGATGTTTTAAAATAAGAATTTATCACTAAACTTATGTATTGTAAATTATCGGGGTTTTATCCCGAATTGTGAAATAAAAATAATCGGGAAAAATTTAGCTTTACAACGATCCTGATGTTCAAAATTTTCCGCTGCAATAACTCCATTAAACGAATATCACGGGGTTTCTGTCCCACGGCTCCGGAAACGGGTAAAACCGGGTCGGGGGCCGTGACAAGAATCATAGTCCTCAATGGTTGGAGGACTTTGATTTGAAGCACATGATGACTTTTCTTTGTTATCAGATGAGCCCTCCGATGAATTGTCCGTTTTGAAACCTAAACCAGTTGTAATATCCTCATAATCGAGAGGTACAGATGGTTCAAAACGAGGCATATCCTCTTCATCGGGCATTTTGGTATAGTTGTGTCTCAAAGGGGGTGGACACGCCTTATACCCAATGCCTTTCACATTACCTTTCAGTTTTTGAACGTCTATGATGTGATCGAGCACAAATCGGGAGTTAGGATAACTCTCCAGCTTTTGCTTGATAGCATCATGCTCGCATTTGGCAATGGCTAACTCCTTTTTGGTTTTCTCAACAAGGTTAATATAATCGTTAATACTAACTTGTTTATGATAAACAACTTTGTTCAATTCGGAAACACTTTTCTTTAGGGTTTCAATTACAGATTTAAAATCCTTTTCGTTTCGAGTTAACGCCTCTTTGCATTTAGACAATTCAATAATCAAACTTTGATTGTGACTATGAACCGTTTCAGATTCACGTTTCAATTTAGCACATTCAAGTTTCATATCAGCACAATCACTACATATGCTAGGAGTTTCAGATTTTACCTGACTTGTAGGAGCTGTGACATTAGCCATGAAGACAGTCTGAGAAGAGAAAGATCCATCTTCAGTGAGAATCTTCTCCATTTCTTCTGATGTAACATCAGCTTTCTTGTTCAAGTCAGATTTCTCGTTAGCATCATTCGACAAATTATCAGCTTCAGAATCCATTCCCTCCTTCACGTCCGATTCTGAACTGTAATCACTCACAACTGAGCCATCTTCATCAGTACTGCCACTATATCCTGAACTGTCATCATTTCCCGAAGATTCACCATCATTGAAATTCTTGACAATTTCAGCGTAAAACGCAGTTCTTGTTTGATCACCGTTTCCCAACTGTATGGCCGGACCACAATCGACACTTGGATTGAATTGAAGTTGTGTTGTGGAAACTTGAGGTTGAGGTTGGACTTGAGGAATGGAATTCATTAAATATGCGACCATCGAAGTCCGATGTGGAGGGGGTCGAGGTATGGAATTCGCTAAATATTCGGCCATGGAAGTCGGTTTTTGAACCGGTTGTGAGTCCGTATTCCAAACCCATGGACTCGTGCAACTCATGATTGGTGTATAGAAGTGAAATTATTTTTTTTATGAAACCGTGATATTTAGAAGCGCGATTCAAAACAACTCCGCGAATACCCAACCCCACTTTGCAACTCACGAAAAATGATAGACAAATAAACCTATTAAAGCCCACGATACGATCTGGTGAGGCCCAACTAGGATTTTGTTACACAAGCCCACCAAAATGATTAGTTCTCCGGTCCAAAAATGCAACAAATTTTTTTTATTTTTTATATTTATATTTTTTTTAACTATTTTTTTATTATTATTATTTTTTTTTCGTGAAAACAAGACAACAACAATTGAATTTTCGTTGACCAGATGCAGCTTATGTGATGACGAAGTTTCAAAAGTGACGAAATTTGTGTGGGTGACTAAATCTGATTTTTGGTAACGAAGATGTTTGACTCTTTTACCTCAACAATGAAATTTGACTTTCAACAAACATATATTATTGGACCTTACAAATTTAGTGGGCTGACAACAAACCTATATTATTGGACCAAGTTTTGTTGTATTTAAAGAAATCACATGTATCCTTATTTTCAAACATATTCACTTCACATGCAATCTTAATCATCGAGCCTCACAATCAATTCATTTTGAAAAAATAACTCACACATGCAAACTTGAAATACTCATCCACTGAACTGAAATATAATTGGACCAAACTTAAATTTCACATGTAATATGACAAGGTCACGTGGGCTGCATCTGATATGTATAATGAAAAGAATATAATAAAGCTTCAACTAAAATTTGGCAAAAGCTGTTATGTTTGACGAAATCAAATATGTTTGACGAAACTCACAATGTGCGACCAAACTGAACTGTTGTTGTCGACGAGACTGCATGTAAGTCGACGAAACTGATTTTTTTTTTTTTTTTTTTTAAAGTCCGACGAAACAGGAAAACCCTTGAAATTTGATGTGTTTTGATGAAACTGATGTGGATAAGGATGGGAATTGGTGAGTTGGTGACATAAAGTAAATCTTCTGACACACTCAACGTTACTTTCGGCCACTCTCTTTTCAAACAAACATCATCATGATTTTTATGTCACATTTTTCAAACCACAACAACAAATGCATAGTAACTTTATCAAGGATTAAAAAGTGTATGTTTTGAAGAACAGTTTGAAGATAACCGAAGAACACAACGAAAACATGAACTTTCCGGCCACTGACCAGATTTCCAAACCCCAAATTCGCTTAAAACCTTAGTAAAAACCAAAAGCTAAAATGTAGAAAAGCGAAATAATAAGGTTTTTACTGCAAAACAACACTTCAAACACTGATTTTCAGCAAATATTTCCGATAAATATGATTTTTTTTTTAAGAACAAGAACTGAAAATCCCAAGAACACACTTGATAAAACACGAACAATGTTTGGTTTTAAACAAGGATTAGAGCCAAAGCTCTGATACCAATTGTAGGTCCCGTTTTTCCGGTGGATCGATAACGTAAACCTATCCTTGTTTATCACAAACACAAACACGGTAACGGGTGCGGAATCCCCGTGACGGTGCAAACCAAACAAAGTGTAAAATAAGAACACGCGTAACCAAAAGATTCAATATCTATTGATTAGGGATGAGAACGATACAAACATATACAAACAATGTTTAAAGACTGTCTCTCAAAGTATCACAGCTCTCGTGTCTCCTCCAAGTTTCACACAGAAACTATGACAGCTATTTATACAAGACACAGACACAGACTTGACGAAACACAAATAACTCGACGAAACAACTTTTGGGCCAAAGATTGGGCCTGAAGAAGCCCAACAGGCGACGAAACAGGGACAACCCAATACAAAGTTGACGAAACACATTGTGTTTCGTCAAAGACTTAGATTGGCATGACTTTTTCACTTTATGACATCATCATGACATCACAGAGATGATGTCATGGTGATGTGTCACCTGGGAATTGTTCGCGGCTCTCCGTGCTTCGCGTGTCGAACTCTGGGGCGCACGACGGAGGAATGTCGTGACGTCGGGCTTGAGCCGGACCTAACCATGTCGAAACCAAGTCGTACCGAGCCGAGTCGAACCAAGCCGAGTCGCGTCCACACAAAGTGTATCAACAGGGTTCTTTGCTCATAAATATTCCCATGCAAGGCTACACCACATTTCAAACGGGCCACTTGCAAAACTAAAATTTCATTATAGAGCTGCATCTATCAAAATATTTGAATGTAAGTAAACAACAATTAATTCGTCAACATAAAGCTATCAAGGTTATAACTTTTCAATACCATTTAAACACTTCGAACTTCGGAACATACCCAATAGCCAGCGAATTAAAAAGTAAATAGAATAAACAGAACTTGAGTCTTTCACATAACTTTCAACATGCAATCTTTAACAAATATGATAGTAGGTTAATGAATTATTACTCATATTTTGTTCCTACGGCTTCTAACTTACCCAACATGATGCTCATACCTCATACAAAAAAAAAAAAAGATAAAAAAGAAAGTTCTAGCCCAAGAATTGGGTTACAAATACCATAGCGACAACCTATAGGACATCGACAAAGAAGAAAAGTTTGTAATTTTACCAATGGAAAGGGCATACTGAATCTATTAGTTGATGTTAAATGGTTGACTATATGTACATGTATACCAAACTGGTATAATTTTTTACCTTGTATCTTGCAGCTTCATTCACATAAGGCTGCTGTTACATTGGGTCTCAACGTTGTTAATATCCTCAACGCTTCCCATGTAATCTGCTGAAAGTGATGACTTTTAATATAAGCAAAAAAAATGACTCTTTATGTGTTTTATTGTGTAATTACCTGTAGGACTTTCATGAAGGTTGACTCGTGCTTTCAGACTCATATGAAATATGTAGGTGATCAAGTAGTTCAATCACCATTCAACACCTATTAGGATATTAAGCTAGATATTTACATATAATCATGCAATAATATGTTAATGTTTATTTCAGGCTTAGTTATTTATCTATAGTATTGTTATTATTATTATTTGTGGCGGTTACTTATTCAACCGTCATGTATATATGTATGTATGATCAACAGATAACGTTACCAATTCGATAATACGAACATCATCTCTTTCATTCGCAAACCCTAATCTGCCATTAACATTCAATAAAGTGGTATCAGAGCCACAACGATCCATAACCGTAAATATTTCAAATCACTGCAAACACGTATCAATTTCTCTTCGTTACAAATGACAACCACAAACGGCGGAATTCAAACCCAGATCCCTAAACTGTTGGGACAAAATTACTATCATTGGCACATACAAATGAAGGTTCTATTAGAATCTCAAGATCTGTGGACCAGTGTAGAAGAAGGATATAACCAATTAGCGGCAGGGGCATCCGAAAACGATCAGAATACTCACAGGGAGAAAGTTAAGAAAGACAAGAAGGCCCTTCACATTATATTCCAGGCAGTAAGCAGTAAGCGATACAGTATTTGAACGAATTGCAACAAGCAAAACGTCAAAAGAAGCGTGGAATATTCTTCACAAGGCTTACAGGGGAGAGCAAAGAGTCAAAACGGTAAAATTACAAACCCTACGATGTGAGTTTGATGCATTACGAATGAAAGATAGTGAATTTATAGAAGAATACATAAACAGAACCACTGTTATAGTGAACCAATTAAGATTAAATGAAGAAAACATTACGGAACAACGGATCGTTGAGAAAATTCTTCGTAGTTTAACAAGAAAGTACGAATCTGTGGTAGTAGCCGTAGAGGAATCGAAAGACATGACAACCATGTCCACTGAAGAATTATTAGGGATCCTGCAATCGCATGAACTTAGATTGAAACAATATGATGAATCCCCTGTAGAACAAGCATTTCAAATGCAAGGCACAAGTCAAAATAGATCGAGATCATTTAGATCAAATTTCAATGGAAGAGGAAGAGGTAGAGGACGAGGAAGATTTAGCGGCCAAATTCGACGTTACAATTGTCAAAAACTGGGTCACACGGCACGTTTTTGTCAAAGGAATGAAGAGCACGATAAGAGCAACAATGCTCTGTTACCTGAAGAAGAGTCCGAAGATGGTAGTGATGAGACGCTATTTATGATATTTAATGTAGAAGAGATAACAAAAGAGGATTTCTGGTATTTAGACAGTGGTTGTAGCAATCATATGACCGGTAACAAAGATCTGTTTATTTCACTAAATGAATCCGAGAAGAAGGAAGTAAGAACCGGAGATGATAAGAGGCTCAATGTATTAGGAAGTGGTGATGTAGCCATCAAAGTAAGAGGAATACAGAAGAGAGTTCCCAACGTTTTTTATGTTGAAGGTTTAAAACATAATTTACTAAGCGTGGGGAAATTAGTGCAGAAGGGTTATGAGATAAATTTTCTCAACCATGAATGTGTTATTAAGGATCCTACTGGAAAAACATGTAGGTTCGGTTCGAATGACAGGAAATAAAATGTTTCCATTGAACTTAGCCTATGATGTCACCCCGAGAGTATGCAATGTAATGACTCAAGATATCTCAGTCCTGTGGCATCGTCGATATGGACACATAAATTTTGAAACAATACACAATATGGGAGCAAAGGAAGTAGTGAAGGGGCTACCCAAGACGGCTACCAAATCAACGCAGAATATATGTGAGGGTTGTTTGTTTGGTAAACATGCACGAAAAGCATTCCCTAAACAAGCTACATGGCACGCCACAAAACCCTTGCAATTAGTTCATTCCGACATATGTGGTCCAACGAGAACTGCATCTATAAGTGGATGTAGATACTTCATCACATTTATAGATGATTTCTCAAGAAAAACTTGGGTGTATTTTCTAAAATTAAAATCGGATGCTTTGTTAAAATTCAAGATTTTCAAGAGGATGGCGGAGAATCAAGCAGATACCAAGATAAAAACTATACGCACTGATAGGGGAGGAGAATATCGTGGACATGAGTTTCAAAATTTTCTTAAAGACAATGGCATACATCATCAACTCACTACTAGCTACACACCCCAGCAGAATGGTGCAGCGGAACGAAAAAATAGAACTCTCATGGAACTCAGTCGTAGTATGATGAAAATGAAAAGATTATCACACGTTTATTAGGCTGAAGCAGTATCATGTGCTACTTACCTCATTAATCTAGCAATAACAAAAGGAGTGCAAAATATAACTCCTCAAGAAGCTTGGAGTGGAAGAAAACCCAACGTTTCACACTTAAGAATTTTTGGTTGTGTAGCTTATTCTCATATTCCAAAACAACACCGAGGGAAACTTGATGACAAAACTGAGAAGGCAATTATGATAGGTTACAGTGAAGCAAGCAAAGCCTACAAGCTATATGATCCAATAAACAACAAAACTATTATCAGCCGAGATGTGGTATTCGATGAAAATCAAGACCGGAAAGAATCGAATGATCAGCAGAATGATACAAGTGTTCAACTGAACTTCCCGGACACTAGTATCATAGAGAATGAAGAGGAAATAGAAGTTCAGGCTAATGAACCTAATGTACCCGAAAATGGTCATCACGGCGGTGAGATCAATGACGAAGAAACAATGGAAGAAAGCCAGAATGATGAGGGTGCAGATTCTTCGTCGTCAACTTCCTCGGAGAATGCAGAAATGAGAACTAAAAGTCTACCCGATGTATATGCCAATTCCGAACCGTTCTCACCGGAACAAGTAGAAGATTTATATAACTATCAACAAACTGCCGAAGACATGACAAATTTTGTATTATATGCTGATGCGGATCTGATCACATACAAAGAAGCCAACAAAGAAATGAGGTGGAGAGAAGCGATGGATAGGGAAATGGAATCAATAAAGAAAAATGATACATGGGAATTAGTTGATCCTCCAAAGGATCAAAAGCCCATTGGAGTTAAATGGATCTACAAAACCAAATGCGATGAACATGGAAATGTAGACAAGTACAAAGCAAGATTGGTAGTTAAAGGCTACAATCAGAAATATGGAGTGGACTATCAAGACGTGTTTGCACCAGTTATACGCTTTGACACGGTAAGGTTAATACTAGCATTGGCGGCTCGAAACAAGTGGTAACTACATCAAATGGATGTCAAAATGGCATTTTGAAATGGAGACCTAAATGAACGAGTGTATATCGAGCAACCGGAAGGATACATCGAATTGGGAGAGGAACAGAAGGTATGTCAACTCAAGAAAGCTTTATATGGTCTTAAACAAGCTCCAAGGGCATGGTATAGCAAGATAGAAAAATTCTTCAAAACAAACGGTTTCAAGAAATGTGTGTATAAACATACACTATTTATTAAGAACACATAAATTTCTACAATGGTGATCTGCTTATATGTTGACGACCTTATAATAGCTAGTGATTCTCTGCACATGATAAATCAATTCAAAGATTCAATGAAGAAAGTGTTTGAAATGACGGACTTGGGAGTGCTTCATTACTTCTTGGGGATGGAAGTTAAATATAAAGAAGGAAATGTGGTATTATCTCAGCAAAAATATGCAAAAGGTTTACTCAAGAAGTTCAATATGGAAAAATGTAATACAATATCCACACCTATGGAATATGGTGAACGACTCTCGAAGAATGATTTTGAAGACGAGGTAAATGAAAATTTATATAGAAGTTTAGTGGGAGGTCTTATGTATTTAACAAATACTCGACCGGATATTATGTTTGCGGTTAGTAAAATAAGTAGGTTCATGGAGAAGCCAAAAAGAAGTCACTGGGAAGCAGGTAAACGAATCTTAAGATACATAAAAGGGACAATAAATCATGGGATTGTATATTCAAAAGGAAGTAAAGGGAAGTTAATCGGTTTCAGCGACAGTGATTATGCCGGAAATATAGATGACAGCAAAAGTACATCCGGTTACCTGTTCCACTTGGGTTCGGGAGCAATAGCATGGCAATCCAAGAAACAAAAGGTTGTTGCACTATCTTCGACTGAAGCGGAATATATTGCTCTATCACTTGCAGGATGTCAAGGAATATGGATGAAAGGAATTCTCAATGAACTCAAAATAAATATGGATAGTCCTCCTGTAATCCTCTGTGATAACAAGTCAACCATTTGTTTAGCCAAAGATCCGGTATATCACGGGAAAAGTAAACACATTAGAGTGAAGTACCATTTCATACGTGATCTAATTAAGAAAGACGAAGTGGAAGTAAGGTTCTGCACTACGAAGGAGCAAGTTGCCGATATACTTACAAAGGCACTGCAGCCTAAGGATTTTCTTCGCCTCAAGGAACTCCTGCATGTTGCCGATATCTAGCTTACGGGAGGGAATATTAGGATATTAAGCTAGATATTTACATATAATCATGTAGTAATATGTTAATGTTTATTTCAGGCTTAGTTATTTATCTATAGTATTGTTATTATTATTATTTGTGGCGGTTACTTATTCAACCGTCATGTATATATGTATGTATGATCAACAGATCACGTTACCAATTCGATAATACGAACATCATCTCTTTCATTCGCAAACCCTAATCTGCCATTAACATTCAATTACACTAGTATCATCTCTCAACATCTTTTCCAGTTTGCACACTCCACCAACACGCTCCAACCTGCTGAAAGTTTGCACTCTCATATGAAAGTTTCCAGTCGAGGATTTGAACCTGAAAGCGATCTGACCACCACAAAACACCATCGACAGTTAGTAATTAGAATCTGACTATTTAAAGTATTTAATTTCCATTTGCCAGCGTATTATTGTTTAGGTATGCATCTATGGATAACTTATCATCATTAATGACTGGAGGGTGTTTATGGTTGCCTAATAGTTGAGAATCGGAAATTACTATATTATCCTTCATGGTTGGCATGCCATGGTTTCTTTCCTGAAAAATGATGTAATTTTCATTACAAGTTCATGTGACAATTTGGCAGATAACTTGGGCAAGATCATAAGCAGGTACTGATTCCCGAGGGGAAACCCGCGAGCCTGACGGGTAATGTGTAATGGGTATGAGGCTATGAGCCATGGTTTAACAATTGGATACGAGACTGTGATTACCAAAACCCGTCTGATACCCAACCCATTATCTCATATTGTCTTAAAGAGTTTCTTAAAACATAAAAGTGGGTAACCAGCTTATTTTAGGCCGGAAAAACTATTGTGGTTCCAAAATTTTATTTAATGGTTTTACATAGGAAAATCATTATCAAGTGCCATGACGGCGTGTTTGCAGCCGTTTAACAGTCTGTTTTCGCAGCCATTTAACGGCGTGTTTACAGTCGTTTAACAGTCTGTTTATGGTTGCATACGCGTCGTTAAACGTCTGCAACGTAAATTATATGCATGTAACTTATTTACCCTTAAGTGGTTCATGATGGCTTCCCTGTGCGGTTGTGAAACTTTATCCCTTCCCATTTTATCGAACGGGATGGTCCGCCGCATATACAAACCTGGATGGCTGGATCAAACACCCATGGTGAAGAAAATGATAGGGCCTAGCTATCCAATTACATGTGAGGGAGAAATCAAGCTACAGAATTGGAGATATGGAATGAGCTTAATTAACATATAAACTGAAGTGCTTGTTAACTATTAAAAATAACAATAAATGCTTCATCTATGCTTAATTAAGATCTATGAATAAAAGCATTTACAAAACGGGTTAGTGTGGGATAAAGTTCAAAACTGACATTTACAAACAGGTCAATTGGGTAAAAATTTTACTCCAAACTTACCATATGTAAAAGGTTGATTATTGTATAATGATTTTTTTAGTACTATGATATAAGGAAGAAATGTGATGGGAGCTTGTGTTATGACTTCTCAAATTCAGAAAACTTTTTAGGCAAATCATCAGTTTAAGCAGCCTTACGAGTAGGGGTGCAAACAAGTTGAGCTACTTGGGCTCGGCTAAAAAAACAACTTGAAACAAGCAAAGCTTAAACAAACTCAAGCCCGAACCCAAGCTTAAAAACAAGCTTGTTTAATAAATGTAGGTCCCTCGCGGAGGATGAGGTTAAACCTTAACCTTGTTATATTAACACACTAGCAAGTGCGGAATCCAAGCTAGAGTGCAACCGAGTTGAGACAAGCACAAACACAAAACACACAAGATTCACCGATTAACACCACTTGTATTAATGCGAATGAAGGTTCGGTTACAAGCACAATGTTTACAAATCAGTTTTGTAAACTCTCTCTAAGTGTGTGTTCTTGACAGAAGTGTCTCTCAAGTGTTTTCAAAATGTCTAAACTGAAAAGAACACACTGCATGGGTATATATACCCAGCACAGCAAGTCTGGTCGAAGGATCAGGAATACTGATCGAAAGATCATCTTTCGATCAGACTGCCATAGAAGGATTCACAGGGACCTCGAAGGATGATCTATCGAGGTCCATCAATCATCCATCGAAGTTTCATCTTTCGAGTTCATCGAAGGATCTTACTATCCTTCGAGCCAGACAATTTACAGTCATATACTAACTGTTTGGCCAAGTCAAACCAGGAGGATGGTTGACTTGGTCAAACTTACAAGACTAACAACGGACATCGTCTAATATCGACATGATACAGAGTACAGACAAAGTACAGACACAAGTGCACCAACAAACTCCCCCTTGGCTGTAGCTTTGTCTCGATCTTGATCATCTCTGATCTTCGTGTCTTCAGGACTCTGATGTCCTTTCAAGTCTTCAATGTCGGAGGATCTTCAAAGTCTTCACGTCTTGAAAGCAGAAAGTGTATCAACAAACTACCCGTATCATGTAGGAAGTGTGTTGACAAACTCCCCCTTAACATAAGCTCCCCCTTGAGTTATGCTCGTGAATGACTTGATCTTTAGAGCTTGAGATCCTTGTGGTGTTGATGATGGTCCGCGGAAACTCGATCATCTTCATCTTTTGAATGCCTTCACGTCGTGTCTTCATTCCAAAGCTTGTCATCGACCATGTTCTCCTAGCCTTTAGAATCTGCACATGCAAGAAATCTAAACGCGTAATGAGAACAACTGCTTGGAATATTTAGTATAAACAAATGACACACGTATGACCATGTCACAATCAAACACCGTCCGACAGTTTGAAAGTTTAATAAATTTCTCAATTTTAGATTTAACTTTCAAAGACTTTCAAATTTCGACCGTTTATGAAGATTTAGTCAATTCGGTTTTCGTTCAGGTTTCAGGTAACGAAGACTCGAGCTCCAACATCGTACGATCGAAAATAAAGTAGAAATAAAATCTTTTTGGCTTTTATAAAGTTTATATTAAAACACACCTAAAATCTTTTTGGTATTTTTGAATAAATTAAAAGATAACAATTTTAATATCCTTTGAGTGTTATCAAACGACATCACCGCTAATGTCGTGCTGATATGCACCAAACGACGAAACTATTTAAAAATAAAACAATAAACGTTAAGCAGTAAATAAATATATACAGACATTCTTTTTGCGAGTTTCGAGGGTAAGAGAATCATATCAGTGTACGGTCATGTCAAAACACTCTTGTTGTTCAGTTAGTTAACATTAAGATAAGCATCCTATAACAATTATCGATATTGTTGTCCACTTAAGCTCAACTTATCAGATGTAATCATGGCGAGGGGATACGTTAAGGTATGATTTATACTTACCGACCGGTGTTCATCCACATCACGACACATTCCCGTATCAAGGTATGCACGAGGATTCATCTTACCGGTGAGTATACCGATTATCATCTGTTTGACCGTATATGATGTGAGATTCTCACTTATTTTGATTTGAAAACAAGCCCTATGTGATATAATCACTTATTGATGAGGAACTTGATTTTCATATGCATGAGGGCACAGGAGCAAGTCCGTGAACAGGTCAGTACTTCCGTACAGCAGAGAGACGAACTTGACTCCCGGATAAATGTGATATTTTATCACTTATTTGATTTGGACATGTGATTGTTTATCACTTATTGAGGTCGAATGCAGTATGAGATATGTACACGTATGTAAAGTATCATGGAAGATCTAGACTTGCGTCCCCGTTATTTTTCGGTAAAAGATACAACCATGATACCCAGATGATAAGCAGCATAAAGACCGAATATCTCAGAACCTCGGCAATCTATCAAACGAAATTTCGGTACTAAGACCATATGCCAATGAATGGTTCCCACCTGGTCTTCAGTCGATTTAAGATTTATATCACCCTGCACACTTTAAAATGATTGTGAGCCTACCGATACATCTTATATAGAGCTGCTTATCGTTTTTCATTTAAGGTTTAAAGAGGTTTGAATCGACCACTGATGTACTATCATTTTCTCTTTTGCTCGCCAGGAAACTCATTTTTGTTTTTCTATTGTTTTTGTGTTTTTGAAATTTTTCGATGTTTTTGGATTTTCAGATTTTTGGATTTACTCCCCCTAAAATCAATAAACTAAGATAAATTTAAAACACAAAGGTATTTACAAAAATGATTTTCCGATGTTGGTTTACTCTTGCTTGACCTTAATGCCGTTTACCAATAATAAAAAGTCAAATCTTGATTTGTCAAATGCTTTGGTAAAAGGGGTCGGCACGTTGGTCATCGGTGTGGACCTTAACAACATCGATTAGCCTTTTCTCAAAGCAATCACGTATGAAGTGATATTTGATTTCGATGTGTTTGGTCTTTGAGTGCTGCACAGGATTTCTAGTGATCTGTAATGCAGCAGAATTATCAACGTAAATAGGTGTAGTTAGGAATTCAAAACCGTAGTCCCGCAATTGTTGTTGGATCCACAGAACTTGGGAGCAACAACTTGAGGCAGCAATGTATTCAGCTTCGCATGTTGATGTAGCGACGCACGTCTGCTTCTTGCACTGCCATGTGACTAGGCGATTTCCTAAAAACTGACATCCAGCCGTTGTGGATTTGCCGTCGATTTTGCATCCGCCATGATCAGAATCACTAAATGCGATCAAGTCAAAGTTATTATCCCTAGGGTACCATAGACCGGTGTCAGGGTAACCCTTCAAATAACGAAAAATCCTTTTTACAGCTGCAAGATGTGAGGCCTTCGGGTTGACTTGATATCTGGCAAGCAGGCACGTTGGATACATTATGTCTGGCCTTGATGCTGTGAGGTACATAAGAGATCCGATCATTGCGCGGTAGTACGAGGGGCTAACAGCTTCACCCTTCAAGTCTGGAGTAATTCCGTGATTTTGTGGCAGTGGGGAACCAATGGGCGTTGCATCAGACATCTGGAACCGGCTCAAGATGTCACCAACATATTTAGTCTGATGGATGAATATCCCAGACTCAGTTTGTTGCACTTGTAGGCCCAAGAAGAAGGTCATTTCCCCCATAGCACTCATCTCGAATTTATCCTGCATAATGCGCTCGAAATTCCTACACAAGACATCATTAGTAGAACCAAAAATAATATCATCAACGTATACCTGTACCAGAAGAAGATCTCCATCTTGTTCTTTGATGAAGAGAGTACAGTCGATAAGACCTCTTCGAAAACCGTTCTCCAGCAGATAGGTAGATAAGGTTGCATACCAAGCTCGCGGTGCTTGATGAAGACCATAGAGAGCTTTGTTGAGCAACCAAACCCGATCGGGATGGATAGGATCTTCAAAACCTGGAGGCTGTTCGACATACACCTCTTCTTCAACCACACCATGTAAGAATGCACTTTTGACGTCCATTTGGTAAACCTTGAATCCTTTGAATGAGGCATAAGCCAGAAAGATCCGAATAGCTTCCAGACGTGCAACAGGTGCATAGACTTCGTTGTAGTCGATCCCTTCTATCTGTCGAAAACCTTGAATGACTAAACGTGCTTTGTTCCGAATAACCACTCCACGGTCGTCTTTCTTGCATTTGAAGACCCATCGAGTGCCAATTTTCTTGTAGTTCTCAGGTCTTTCAACAAGCTTCCAAACACCAAGCTTTTGAAATTGCTGCAATTCTTCCTGCATGGCTTCAACCCAAGCACTGTCTTTCAACGCTTCTTTCCACGATTTTGGTTCTTCTTGTGACACGTAACACGCGAAGGACCAGTCATTCTGAAGACCAGATTCTCTTATAGCTGAATACAAACCAGCATTCCGGTTGTTTCTCAGCTGATTACGCGTCTGCACACCGCGATGGACATCTCCTATAATATTCTGCTGGGGGTGGGTATCATGAATCCTCATTTCAGGATTTTCTGACACACGTGCATTGATACCCAAATTGTTAAGATTAAGATCAACAACCAACTCCACACCAGGAATGTGTGTAGAGGTGGATGCATTCCCTTCAGCAGTGTCTACATTCTGCATATGAGGTGTATCAACAGAGGCACCTTGAACAGGAGCAACTGGAGCCGAAGATCCTTCAGCTGCATCATGATATTCATCATCTTCAGAAGATTCATTATAATCAGCAGCATCTTCATAAACCTCATTTTGAACCATATTGTTGACAGACGAAGAAGCTTGAGGGTCAACAACAATAGGTCTAACCAAAGGCGAGACAGCAGCGTTGTCACTTTCCAACAACATCCTAGCCGCCGCTGACTCTTCGTCAAAGGTTGGCAGATTGAAGGAGTCAAATAGTCCATCATAATCGAACATCCACGGATCACCCGGAGCCCTAACAGGACTCGTGTACCTTTGAACCCTCACTTCACTCCATAGCTCAATCTTTTTGGTAGCCAGATTCCAAACACGAAAATTCGGAGTAGCATATCCAAGGAAGAAACCCTCGATAGCTTTCGCTCCAAACTTTCCATCCGGCTCAATCATAGTACATGGAGCACCAAACGGTTCTAGGTAAGAAAGATCCGGTTTCCTTTTCTGAAGGAGTTCGAAACAAGTTTTGCCATGTCTCTTTACTGTAAGAACTCTGTTTAACGTGTAGCATGCAGCCGATACAGCCTCCCCCCAGAATTGAATAGGGAGTTCCGACTCTACTAACATTGTTCTTGCAGTTTCTATAATCGTTCGATTCTTCCTCTCCGCGACACCATTTTGTTGTGGAGTATAACGAGAACTGTACTCATGAAGAATGCCTTTAGAAGTACAAAACTCATCCATAACTTGATTCTTGAATTCGGTTCCATTCTCGCTTCGGATCCTCTTCACTTTCAACGAATAGAGATTCTCCAACATTGTAAGAAGATCCTTGAGGATGCCAGGAGTTTGACTCTTGTGTGCCATGAAGGATACCCAAGAAAATCTAGAATAATCATCAGTAACAACTAGACAATAAGCATCTCCGAATGTTGTCTTGTGTTTCATAGGTCCAAAAAGATCCATATGAAGACGTTCGAGAGGCATGCTGACAGTGTTGATTTTCTTCAAAGGGTGAGACTTCTTTGTTTGCTTCCCTTTTTGGCACGAGACACATATATCTTGTAAATGAAAACTTCTCACAGGCACACCATTCACAAGATTATTTTTCACCAAATGGTTCATCTTTCTCAAGTGAATGTGTCCCATTCTTCTGTGCCAAGATATAGACTCCTTTTCTGTGGCTTTTGAGACAAAGCAAGTGACTTGTGCAGATGTTGTAATCGCTTGGCTCATGTCGAGAATATAAAGATCATTAACTCTCGGAGCCGATAAGAGAATCCATTCTTGTGGAATTTTGAATCCAGGTTTCAGCACATAGCAGCCGGCATCATCAAAATGCACGGAGAATTTTTTATCGCAGATTTGCGACACACTGAGAAGATTATGATCAATTTGCTTAACATAATTGATCTTATCGAAGCACACAAAACCATTGGAGATACTTCCCTCTCCAGTGATGAATCCGCCTTTGTCTCCCGCAAATGCGACATACCCTCCTCTAATATTTCTCACGTCGTATAGGAGCCGTAAGTCGCCAGTCATGTGCCTGGATGCTCCACTATCAACAATCCAGTGACTATTAATAGTTCCTCCTAGAACACCCTGCACATGTCATTTAAAAACATCAGTTGAGGATGGGGACCCAAGCCTTAGTGGTCTTGGGTCGTCCCTGAGCATCACGAAACGTGATATCAATCTCTTGATGGTTTTCAAGAACAACTGCTCCCCCTGAATTGTCACCCGCCTTAGGTAACCAAGTTTGTTTTTGCCTACCAGTTTTTGAAGATTCTGGTTTTACAGGTTGTGACACACTTGGTTCCCTTTGAACTGTTTTAACTTCAGATTTCAAAGCTTTTTCAACAGTTTTCATGTTCTTACGTCGTTGTTTAGTTTCTTGTTCTTTTACAGTTCGTTTATCATGTTTAGGTGAAACTGACCGATGTTGAGGATGAACTGTTTCAGGTGGAGCTTTCTCAACAAATTTATTCTTTGGAGCATTTGGGCAGTTTTTGATGATGTGCCCAATTTCTCCACATTTAAAACATGTTCTCCTTTCAACAAATTTAGGAGAACTTGATTGACCACAAGATGTCGAACCCGTGGATCCTGAGGTACTAGGCTTTTCATCACACCCATTTGTGCGTTGAGTGTGATTGTTATCAATGTTACGTTTTAAGATCGTGACCTGTTGTACAAAATCTGTATTTGACTTATTCTTAAAAGTCTCAATCTTATCAGTACCTGTGGATGTCACGAATTTGACACTTTTTGCTTTCTTTTGAGATCGAGCTCCTTTTGTTTCAGATTTCATCTGAGAGACCTTATGCTTTTGAGCTCGTTTGACTGGTTGTTTACCATTAGAAGCACTAGGTTGTTGAGTGGTTGAAGATTTTTGATTACCAAACTGTTTTCTAATCTCAGCCTTAGGAATTGGATCACATTGTGTTACAACAATTCCCGGAAGTGTTTTTCCCAAAAATTTGTTTGTGTTGTCTTCAAAGACTTTATTAATCAAAGATTGATTTACATTTTTAATTGAGAAATCGTGATCTGAGTAGATTTTATCATCTCCAACCAACGTATACAACACATTACTGCTTTTAACAGTAGACACACATGTGTTTTCAACTTTGACAGAATCAATCACTTGTTTCTTAACAGATGAGACATCAGGAGTATCAGGATCACAAAGAATGTGATTCTCTCGTGGAATAACTACTCCTTTCATCTTGTTAAGTGATTTATCCTGATCACTTACATCCACTTCTGACTCATCATCCGATGTCTCATAGTCCTCGATAATTGGAGGACTTTGCTTCATGGATGATGAAGTTTCTTGTTGCTTAGAGGATGTGTTTGAATAATTGTCCGGTTTGAACCCTAGGCCAGTAGCAAATTCCTCAACATCAAGAGGCACACTGGGTTCATACCGAGGCATTTCCTCCTCATCAGGCATCTTGGTATAGTTATTCATCAAAGGGGGCGGACATTTCTTATACCCTATGCCTTTCTGATTTCCCTTCGGTTGTTGAACATCGATGATGTGATCAAGCACAAATTGGGAGTTAGAATAACTTTCCAATTTTTGTTTGATCGCATCATGCTCGCATTGGGCAATGGCTAATTGCTTTTTAGTTTCTTCCACAATGTTAATGTATTCATTTATGCTTACTTGCTTGTGGTAAACTACTTTGTTCACTTCGGATACATTCTTCTTTAATGTTTCAATTACTGATTTAAAATCTTTTTCGTTCCGAGTTAAAGCCATATTTGCCTCTTTGCATTTGGAAAGTTCAATAACCAAATTTTGATTATGACTATGAAGCTTTTCTAGTTCAAGCTTCATTTCAGCACATGATTCACAAACATTAGGAGCAGGAGGTTCAGAATTTACCTGACTCGAAGAGGCTGACACATTTGTCATAAAAGCAGTTTGAAAAGAAAAAGATCCGTCTTCAGAAAAGAACTTTTCCATTTCCCTGGATGTAGTAGCAGCCTTCTTGATTAGAATTGATTTCTGACATATGAGATCATCAGCTTCATTCAATAAATCCTCAACACCAGAACCTGCTTCCTCCTTCACATCAGACTCTGATTGATTATCCCCAGAAACAGAGCCTTCTTCATCAGAACTTCCAGAATAACCAGAACTGTCATCACTTTCAGAGGACTCTTCTTTATGAACATGCTTGATGATTTTTGCATAACAAGCTGTTCCACTTCCTTGATCACCTTCACCAAACTGCACAGACCAGTCACATCCCTTATCAGCTTGAACAGCCAAAGCCCGATTGGGATTTGAAGTTCCAGGCTGGCCCTGATTGTTATTAACTGCCACAATCCTCCTTTCACGGTTTTCTTGCTGGGCATTCACATTTGTAGTACTCGTCTGGTTTCTGAAATGGTTGTGATTGCCTTGTTTTGTTGGTCGAGTGTACTCACGTTTGAAGTGCCCTTTATTACCACAATTGAAGCATGTAACAGCGTTGATATCAAACCCATACTTCGTATCTTTCTTTCCTTCCAACGAAGTTCTTCCAGTTCGAGCCATGAAATCTTTTGCCCTTCTCACTGCACTAGCAAAAGCCCATTTGATATCCATCAACTCCATTTCTTCCTTGTAGATCTGTTGATAATCTTCATTGGTCATGTTGATGTTTCCAAGCTGACCTGCTACCAAACCACAGTAAGCACTGACCATTGTATTGATAATCTCCATATGCTCCTTAGCAACTTCAATGCTAATGTGTGAGAGGTTTGAATTATCGACTCGGATTGTGTTAGGGTTTTGAGGTTGAGGATTGTTTGTATAATGAGCCTGTTGTTGTTGTTGTGGTGGTTGGACTTGTGGCTGTGTTGGGACGGGAATGTAAGACCTCGGATCAAAAGCTGGAGCAGCAGTTGATTGAGGAAACGGAAGAGAACTTGTGTTGGACACAAATGCAGTTTGCAGTTTAGGTTGCTGAGCTGCAGCGGATCTTGCCAAAACATCGAAGCCTGGAAGGTACATTTCTGTATTCTGAGGAGCGGGAGCTCGCTTTGCTTTCCTGATTTCTTCATCATTTTTATGTTCCAGCTTCTGAATGAACTCATAGATGTTAACCGTGTCTAGAGTTCCAGTGTGCTTCAACAACTCAATAAAAGAACTCCATTTTGGAGGTAAGGCGTCAGCAAACCTATTCACCATGTCTTGTTGAGTAGATACAACCCCATAAGCACACATTTCACTAATCAGATGATAGAACCGTGTTGTCATATCATTTAGAGTTTCGTTTTCCAAAAATTGAAACGATTCAAACTCTTTCTTCAACAAATCATGACGAGACTTTCGAGTAGCTGCATTGCCTTCTCCTCTAGCAACTAAGGCATCCCACAATGTTTTCATGGTCTTGCAGTAGGAGAACTAATGATAGATATCTTTGTTGAGTGCTTGTGTAAGTGTAGCAAAGGCCTTTTTCTCCAATTCATAAGCCTTCTTGTCATTTTCGAGCATGTTAGCATAACCTTCTGAAGTGGACGCCGCAACCTCAAGATTAGCATTGAATGCATTGATGAAACATGTCCAAAGATCGGTGCTTTGCCCTTGAACATACGTGTGAAAGCGGTTTTTCCATGATGGAAAGTCGTTCATATGGTTCAACTTTGGTGGACGATTGTTGCTGCCCGTTTCGCTTTCACTAATCAAAAGATTTTGAATGCTTTGACTTTGATTGGATACGAATGCCCATTGACTTGGACTGATTGATGGCGGTGGAAACATACTTTTCGCCCAAGCTGCAGCAGAGGTTAGCTCTTGACTAGATTGTGAGTCAATACTCCAGTCCCAAGGACTTGTACAACTCATTTTGATGAAATGCTAATAGAAGACCTAAACAAACACAAACTGTTAAATTCAAACAGACTAAGATCGAAGGATCAACACCTAGTTCGAAGGATCAACACTTGTTCGAAGGATCAACAGTGTTCGAAAGATCACTGTTGAATTTCGAACAATTGATTTCGAAAGATTCACAATTGAAAGATCCTTATCTTTCGAACACTGATCTCGAAAGATTCACAATGAAAGATCCTTATCTTTCGAACAACAATTTCGAAAGATTCACAATTTAAAGATCCTTATCTTTCGTAAATGTATCCTTCGAAAAGATTCCCCTGAGCTCGAAAGATAGATCACAAACTTCGAAAGATGTTCAAAGGATGGTTATCTGTCGAACCTCCTTTGATCGAAAGATAATCTTTCGACTTCGAAAGATATCTTTCGAATGGATCTGACACAGCTGACACTGAGATGATAGGTTGGTGAAAAAGGTGATGGGTTGGTAGTCAACTTTCGGCAAAAGGGTATGGTCAGACCTTACCTTTTCACCAAACAAGATTTGACTAATAAAATATTCCTAAAAAGGAAAATCTTATCCAGAGAATCCGGTCACCGGAACACACCGGAATTATGGCCGGAAATCACCAAGTTTCTTAAAAACAAGTTTTAAGTTACCCAACCCGTCCTTGAACACACCCGGTTAGTTTAGAACACGTTTTTATGTATAAAAGTGCAAGAAAACCACCAAAAACGGGTACTAAACCAAGTGTCCAAACACACCAAGACCTTGTACAAACTCGGTTTTAACAAGGAAAAGAGCCTTAGCTCTGATACCACTTGTAGGTCCCTCGCGGAGGATGAGGTTAAACCTTAACCTTGTTATATTAACACACTAGCAAGTGCGGAATCCAAGCTAGAGTGCAACCGAGTTGAGACAAGCACAAACACAAAACACACAAGATTCACCGATTAACACCACTTGTATTAATGCGAATGAAGGTTCGGTTACAAGCACAATGTTTACAAATCAGTTTTGTAAACTCTCTCTAAGTGTGTGTTCTTGACAGAAGTGTCTCTCAAGTGTTTTCAAAATGTCTAAACTGAAAAGAACACACTGCATGGGTATATATACCCAGCACAGCAAGTCTGGTCGAAGGATCAGGAATACTGATCGAAAGATCATCTTTCGATCAGACTGCCATCGAAGGATTCACAGGGACCTCGAAGGATGATCTATCGAGGTCCATCAATCATCCATCGAAGTTTCATCTTTCGAGTTCATCGAAGGATCTTACTATCCTTCGATGAGTCATCCTTCAAGCCAGACAATTTACAGTCATATACTAACTGTTTGGCCAAGTCAAACCAGGAGGATGGTTGACTTGGTCAAACTTACAAGACTAACAACGGACATCGTCTAATATCGACACGATACAGAGTACAGACAAAGTACAGACACAAGTGCACCAACAGTAAACAAGCCCGAGCTTCCCTTATCGAGCTCAAGCCAGCTCGTAAGCCTAAAAGAGCCCACTATACTTATAAATTTAATTATTAAATTAAATATATTTTTAAATAATAATAAATACTATTTTAAAATATATTTTCATAAGCTAAATGAGCTCAAGCTCGTCTCGTCTGGTTTGCACCCCTACTTAGGAGTACAAGGTCAGTCGACTAAATAAAACCAAGGTTGATCATTAACAAGATCTTAGTCAATATACTTAGCCATGATCATTAACGAGATCTTAGTCAATATACTTAGACAAAGCAGGTCAAGACTATATATGCAAATGAAGCATGCAAAGGTATCCTAGGTTTATATAATAGATTTACTTTTTTGAGGTTGCAACTATTTTAACATATGAATAAATGCTGATCAAAGGCCAACAACAAAATAAACCAGTCAACAACAAACAAAACTTGGCATGTGGCAATGGAAGTTAATCAAAGGTCTACACTAAGAGATTAAAACACTATTCAACAAACATCTAGGAATCTAGATATCATATCTCAAATATCACGTAACCAAATCTTACCTTATAAAATATGGGGCCTTTATAGTGATATTGAATCCAAGAGGAAAGCGGCATCTTTCATCTACAAAAGGCTAAAATCTACGTGGAGCTCAAAAAATTATATCACATCATGTTTCATGAATTACAATATCCCAAACCTGAACTTGGATTCAAGTTTTTAATCAATGGAAAGGAATATCATTTTGGTAGAATAATCAATTAAAAATATTAATAACAAAGTCAAACAGAATCAATTATCACATTCAAACAGATAACATATTAGCATAACACTAGGGGCATGTTTTGCTAAGCTTTTCCAACCAACTTATTGACTTACTGACTTAATCAAAAAACTAAAAAGGAGTTTTATTGTTTGGCAAACCTAAAAGTTCTTTTCAAAATGACTTTTTGAAAAGAAGAAAAAGGAGTTTTTAAGAAGTTAACATGTTGTGACTTTTTGATCAGCTTATAACTTTTGAAACACCAAATTACCAGATTACCCCTGATTTAACACTCCTTATATTATTTGTTTGTCCCTTTTATTCATTTTACATCAATAAACTATGGCAAACACTTTTTAAAAAACAACTTATTGATTTATTGGCTTTTTCCACCTCATAAGCTAATACAAACACTTTTTTAAAAACTCATTTTCAAAAAGTTATAAGCTAATAAGTCCTTTTCACAAAAAGTCATTTTTTCACTTAAATAAGCTTTTAGCCAAACATGCCCTAGAAGTCTAAAATAGATTGGTAATTACCTTTAAACAGGCATGGTGAAGCCAGAAGCCAAGACCAATTCGAATAAGTAATAACCGGTTTCAAACAACACTTCAACATAACTCATAAGTCAAAACAATTTTAAAAGTTCATATAAGAAAACTACTAATATTCAAATAACTAAAATAAAGAGATGTGAGAACTCAAGATACAACAATTAGTTACTAGTCTCCTAACGAATAAACTTAAAAATCAATAGAAAAATTGGTAGAAGCATTTCTTCGAGCAACTGATGTGCATCTTCAAACCAACAATATTGATTCTTAAAATCAGCAATATCGATTCTTCAAACCAGCAAAATTGATTTTTTAAGGACTTGGGTTTACTACCAACAAAATCGTAAACCAGATAGGAGATCATATATAGATTTGAATCAAAGAACAAAAAACATTGAGTTCAATAGACGGTTATCCTTACCTCTTAAGCTGCACCACCGCTAGACAACTCCATGACCGAATATCTCGAACTATTGAAATTGGAGGTCACGGAGATCTAATCTCTGAAGTCGAATAATCAATTCTTATTGCTATGTTTGATAGCGAGACATAGAGAATGGGGGATGTTAGAGGGCAGATGCTCAGTTTAGGTTTTGAGAATTAGGTTTAGGTTTTGAGAATTAAGGGGAATTTGGGTTAAGGAGAAAAGATGGAAAAATTGGGCGGGATGATTTTGGTGGGGTGGGAACCTTGAAATTATTTAGAAACCGAAAGTGTATTGGAATTGGAAAAAGAGAAATAAATATTTATTAATAATATAATTAAATTAAAAAATCTAAGTTAAACATCAATATTTAGTAATTAGTAGTTTTATTCTTTGTTATAAAATCCACGGCCAAGTAGGTACACTTCAATTATTTGTTAAAAAATTATCCATGGCTAAGTAGGTACATTTCAATAATATGTAATATCGGGGTGACTCGCTTTCAGTTGAACACAAATACTATACTTTCACTGGGACTTCCTTGTTTTACTATGTTTGGAAAACAATAGACACGAGGAAGCAAAACATAGCCAAGCGATAGAAACAGTTCGGTTTTGTTAACGGTTTGACCTTAAAATAGTTAACACCGGACTTTGAACACCATGAACAAATATGGCATACATAAATTGCCACTAAAGTTATGTGTCAAACAAATATGGCATACACAAAGTGCCACTAAAAACCAAAATTAGTGACTTAAAAGCTAAATGTCACTAAAAGTGTGTGTCAAACAAATATGGCATACGTAAAGTGCCACTAAAAACCTAAATTAGTGGCACAAAAGCTAAATGCCATTAGAAGTGTGTGCCACTACATGGCATTTTTTTTTTGTAGTGAATGGTCTCATGTCTCCCATACCCTCTTTACATCACATCATATATTTTGGCTCAAGTATTCTAATTTCTAAGATAATAGTCTTCTCACATGTCATTCAGTGAAACTAACACACATTATTTGTTAGTCTTTTATATTGTAATTTATTATATAATAAGTTCTTTTAATATATGATACATAAAGAAAATAAGAATATCATATTCAAGCTTCAAGTGATCGGTGTCATCCAACCATGGCAGCATTGTTATAAAGTCAAAAACTAATTACGTTACAAAACTATAAATAATCAACATGTTTATGCATAAGGTAGTTGTATTGTTAGCCTTGGGATTTTTTCAAAACAATTATTCATTTCTAACCTTAAAATTTCAATCTTTGACAATTTAAGTCTAAATATTCAATCTTTAGTAATTTAACCCCTTTAATTAATTTGATTTCTCACTTCTAATTCAAAAGTGTTCACCTTTTGCAATTTAACCCCTTGATTATTTTACTTTTAACCCAAAGTTTTTCATCTTTTACAATATAACCCCAACACTTTTTACTTTCAATTTTGATCCCTTATACTTTGCATCTTTCGCAAATTTTCCGTTTAACGTTTCGTTGTAAATTTTTCAAGTTAACACCACAACGTGCATGTGGACTTCAACGTTTTTTCATCTACTTTTCCCATTTGACAGGCCCATCGCAGCGCGTCTATTTTTTCTTTTGATAGGTCTGTCACAACGCGCAGGTCAGGGATCCCGATTTAGTTATTATTTTCTATATATGTTTTACACATGCTCGCGGTTATGTAAAAAAACATTTGCATTTCATCTAATCTATATACTTGATAAAGTAAACCATTGGGGGACACATGTCACCCCATGGTTTCACCTCAGATGAATTTCCGCCTAAATGAAAGCAACTAAATGGATCACCGGAATTCTAATGGATAGTCCACAAATCTCATTACCAACTTTCCAAATATACCTTATTTTACAACATATGCTTCAAAAGAAAACCCTAATTCCCTGTCGAACACGGCGATTAAGATCCCTCCAACACATTCGATCAACAAACATCGGATTGGAAGACATTAAATCGACGGTAATGTCTAGTGTGTGCTTCTATTATTCTTCTTTGTTGTTACATTCGCCTAATTTCGTTAACGTTCTGATTTTTTTCGATTGTTCTTATTTTGTTAGCAGTTCAATGATTGTTAGTTGATGATTGATTAATGTATTCGATTTAGTATTCTCTGATTTACTTTTGTTTTGGGACTGATTTTGGATATATATATATATATATATATATATATATATATATATATATATATATATATATATATATATATATATATATATATATATATATATGCACATGCACATTATGTTATGTTTTGTCCATACACATGTGCATATGTGTCCCCCAATGGTTTACTTTATAAAGTATATAGATTAGATGAAATGCAAATGTTTTTTACATGACCGCGAGCATGTGTAAAACATATATAGAAAATAATAACTAAATCGGGATCCCTGACCTGCGCGTTGTGACAGACCTTTCAAAAGAAAAAATAGATGCGTTGCGATGGACCTGTCAAATGGGAAAAGTAGACGAAAAACGTTGAACTCCACATGCACGTTGTGGTGTTAACTTGAAAAATTTAGAACGAAACGTTAAACCGAGAAAATTTACGATAGATGCAAAGTATAAGGGATCAAAATTGAAAGTAAAAAGTGTTGGGGTTAAATTGTAAAAGATGAAAAACTTTGCGTTAAAAGTAAAATAATCATGGGGTTAAATTGCAAAAGGTGAACACTTTTGAATTAGAAGTGAGAAATCAAATTAATTAAAGGGGTTAAATTACTAAAGATTGAATATTCAGATTTAAATTGTCAAATATTGAAATTTTAATAACGCGATCATTAACTTCGAATTCCAACGGTTTACTACGCTTGTCAGCGTAGCTTTTCTGACGATCGCGAGCTGCGGCCATACGGTTCCGTATCTGAACAATATTTTCCGATGTTTCAAGCACAAGCTCCGGGCCTGCGATCTGACTGTCACCCACCTCAAGTGTGGCTGCCTGTATACTAGTGTGGTAGCTGTTGTTGTAGGAGAATTCTATCAACGGTAAGTGCTTCTCCCATCCTTTCCCAAAGTCGATTACACATGACCGTAGCATATCTTCAAGTGTCTGGATGGTGCGCTCGCTTTGACCATCCGTCTGCGGGTGATAAGCGGTACTCATGTCGAGTCGTGAACCGAACGACTTATGCATTGCTTGCCAAAGATCAGAAGTGAAACGCGGATCTCGATCTGAAATGATAGAAGTTGGTACTCCATGTCTAGAGACGACTTCTTTAAGATAAACCGCTGCTAGTTGCGAAAACATGTCTGTCTCCTTGATTGCTAAGAAATGCGCTGACTTCGTGAGGCGATCAACAATCACCCAAATGGTATCGTTTCCAGCCTGAGTTCTTTGTAGCCCTGTCACGAAATCCATGGCGATCTGTTTCCACTTCCATGTGGGTATCTCTGGTTGCTGCAGTAGACCTGAGGGCTTTTGATGTTCTGCTTTGACTTTAGCACAAGTCAAACATTTGCTGACGTAGGTTGCTATGTGAGCTTTCATGCTAGGCCACCAGTATGTAGTTTTCAAATCGTGGTACATCTTATCTGATCCAGGATGTACGGAGTAACGTGATTTATGCGCCTCTTCCATTACAAGTTCTCGTAAGTCACCATAGAGTGGGACCCAGATGCGTCCGGTTACGTAGTAAGCACCGTCTCCCTTTCGTTCTAATTGTTGCCTTGAGCCGCGTAAAGCTTCAGCTCGAACGTTCTCTGGTTTCAACGCTTCTGACTGAGCGTCTCGTATCTGGGAAGGAAGATTGGACTGGATCGTGAGTTGCAATGCTCGCACACGCCTAGGTGCATTATCCTTTCTGCTGAGGGCGTCAGCTACGACGTTCGCTTTACCCGGATGATACTTGATGGCACATTCATAATCATTTAAGAGTTCAACCCATCGTCGTTGCCGCATATTCAGTTCTTTCTGGTCGAAGATATGCTGAAGACTCCTATGGTCGGTGTAGATGTTGCATTTGGTACCGTACAGATAGTGCCTCCAGATCTTCAACGCAAACACCACCGCTCCTAATTCCAAGTCGTGAGTCGTATAGTTCTTCTCGTGCACCTTCATCTGACGAGAAGCATAAGCTATCATCTTCTCGCGTTGCATCAACACGCAACCGAGACCCTGAATCAAAGCATCACAATAAACCACAAAATCTTCAGTACCCTCTGGTAACGACAAGATCGGTGCACTGCAAAGTTTCTGTTTTAACAACTGGAAAGCCTCTTCCTGTTTCGTTCCCCAAGAGTATGCCGTGTTCTTCTGTGTCAGCGAGGTGAGGGGTTGCGCGATCTTCGAAAAATCTTTAATGAATCTCCGATAATATCCAGCGAGACCAAGAAATTGTCGCACCTCAGAAGGAGTCTTTGGTGCCGCCCAATTCTTAACCGCATCTACCTTCGCAGGATCCACATGTATCCCTTTTTCATTGACAACGTGGCCAAGGAAATGTACTTCTCGAATCCAAAAATCGCACTTAGAAAACTTCGCATACAGTTGTTCCCTTCTCAAAAGTTCCAAGATGAGACGTAGGTGACGCTCGTGATCCTCCCTGTTCTTTGAATAAACCAAGATGTCGTCAATAAACACTATAACAAACTCGTCGAGATATGGCTTACATACGCGGTTCATGAGATCCATGAAGACCGCTGGTGCATTTGTCAATCCAAACGGCATGACCAAAAACTCGTAGTGTCCGTAGCGCGTTCGAAAAGCCGTCTTGGGAATATCCTCCTCTCTAACCCTTACCTGGTGATAACCCGATCTCAAGTCGATCTTCGAATAGAAACTTGACCCTTGCAACTGGTTAAACAAGTCGTCGATTCGTGGTAACGGATAGCGGTTCTTAATGGTTACCTTGTTGAGCTCTCGATAATCGATACACATACGGAATGACCCGTCTTTCTTCTTTACAAACAGAACTGGGGCTCCCCAAGGCGAGGAACTGGGTCGAATGAAACCTCTATCCAACAATTCCTGTAGCTGATTAGACAATTCCTGTAACTCCCCAGGGGCCAACCGGTATGGAGCTCGAGCAATTGGGGCCGCTCCCGGCGCAAGATCAACCTGAAATTCTACTTGACGATGAGGAGGTAACCCTGGTAGCTCCTCTGGGAACACATCAGCGAATTCTCGCACCACTGGTAGATCCTCGATCTTTCTCTCTTCAGACTGAGTGTTAGTAACCAATGCTAACATTGCAGGATACCCCTTTTGTAGATACTTCTGCGCATGCATGGCCGAGATGATACCAACCATCGTCCCACTACAATGTCCTTGAACTGTTAATGACTCTCCATCGGGGAGAGGAATACGCACAACTTTTTCCTTACACAAAATCTCCGCTTGGTGCTTAGACAACCAATCCATGCCTACCACTATGTCAAAACTACCAAGCGTAACGGGAAGAAGATCGATGTCAAATACCTGACCCACGAGATCTAGTTTACACCCGAAAAGGACATTCGAAGCTTCTATCGTCTTACCATCTGCTAGTTCTACTACTTGCTTAACTTCTAAGGGTGTTGGGGTTATCCCTAATCGTTGACTAAATTCTAGGGACACATAACTCCAATCGGCACCGGAATCAAATAATACAGAAGCAATACGATTGTTTACAGGAAACGTACCAGTTACAACGTTGCCGTCATTCCTGGCATCCCCTGCTCCAAGCTGGAACACTCTGCCTCGAGCACCATTTCCCCCATTGTTGCCATTGTTGTTATTGTTGTTCCCAGCATTGTTGTTATTCGGGCGGTCGATGTTGTTGTTAGTGTTTTGATTCAACTGAGGGCAATCCCGCTTAAAATGACCCTCATCCCCACACTGATAGCATCCCTTCCTGAAACCCTGGTTCTGCTGGGGTGGTTGTCCCTGTTGTCTCTGGTTCTGCTGGTTCTGTTGCTGCTGGTGTTTGGGCTGTGGGGCCCTACAATCCCTGGCCTCATGGCCCGCCTTACCACACCTGTTACACATCCGACCACATGGCCCGAAATGATGATAGCCACACTTGTTACACCGTGGCTTCCTCCCTGCATACGAACCCTGACTTTGGCTACCCCCTTGGCCTTGATTGACAGAAGGCTGATGCTGCGGTTGTTGTTATTATCTGGTCTTTTCTGTGTCTGACTCGCGCTAGAGGCTTTATCATAGTCACTCCACTTCCTTTTGTTATCATTAGCGGACGTAGTGGCAGTGGGTGCAGCAGCTATAGTGGTTGAAACACGCGGTGGTAACGAGTTACTCTCTACCTCTTGATCCACAATCTTGTGGGTCAAACGAACAATCTGTGTCAAGTCATTGAGATGGGCTGCAGTGACCAAACTCTTCACACGCGGAGGCAGCCCCTTGATGAATAACTCAATCCTCCGGGACATAGGCCGGGACAAGTTCGGGCACATGTCGGCCAATTCATACGATCGCTTCACATACGCTTCGACTTCAGATCCAACCATCTTCAAGTCATAGTACTCGTTTTCTAACTTCTGGACCTCATCCCGAGGACAATACTCCTCCCTGATCAGTTCTTTAAAGTCATCCCAAGTTATGGCATTCGCTGCCTCGATGCCCAACAACTGCACCTGGGCATTCCACCACGTTAGGGCACCATCCGCCAAGGTACCCGCAGCATATTTCACCCTGTCCCCAGCGGGACAGTTACAAATAGCAAACACGGACTCCGCTTTCTCGAACCATCTCAAGAGTCCCATATCCCCTTCAGTTCCGGTGAAGGTCTGTGGCTTACAGTCCATGAACATTTTGAATGTACAAGCAGGTTGGTTGGGTTGGGGTCGCGCGTGCTGACCTAAATGACGAAAGGAAACACATTATAGGGGTGAAAGGACGTGTACACGGTATAAGAGTAAAGAGTACTTGGTACACTCCGTACCAGCTTGATAGGCTGCTAAGGCCTCAGCCACACGGGTATTGATTAAGTCAGTCAACTCAGCCTGAGTCATGTTGATGTTGCCACGTCCGTGTCCTCGTCCACTCATGACTCTATATATAGAGATGAACCGATTCAGGAAATCGAAACGAGATGGAAATCAAGTATCGTGTCGATATCTAGGTACTACCAAGTTCACACATAATAAGGCAGAACCCTTCTCACGCTCGATAAGCCTCACTGGGACTTGCATGCACCCCACGTTATTATTAAGTGTGCACCCATAATAATAAGGCGATTTTCATATTCATCTCAGAGCCTCTTAGCTTGCGCTCGAAGTTTCCCCCGTTCAATCTACACACAAGTGGTATTACAAGGCTACGATTCATATGATTCAAAGAGTAGTGTCACACTATCAAGTCACCATAGTATCTAACGTTTCATTCCATGCTAGTTGTGAGTGTGTGATTGCTAAACAAGTGATGCACAAAGTAAGAGAGACGAACCTTGCAATCTGGAGCTGAGTGTCATGATCGATTTTCGAAGGTGTTCGGTTATAGTCTGGCTTTACAAAAACGTTTTAAAACCTAGTTCACTATAACCAGTGGCTCTGATACCAAACTGTAACACCCCCAAATTACCACCTGCGGAAACTCCGCGAGGCGTGTTACACATCAGAGTCTGAGCCACCAATCACATTGAACCAAAGATAAATATTTAAATAAAACATGTCATTAATTACCAATAGAAAAATATCAAACATAATATTAGTTCCCAAAGAGTTGAATAGCGGAAGCATGTAGTAAATCGTTTAACAATTGTTTCAAAATAATGCTCAAAATCAATGTATCACTTATAAGTTAATCCAAGAGCCTCGATCCATGACCACTCCAGCACTCCCAGATAGCAAGTCCATGTCACGAATTCTAACGACCTGCAAACATGCAGACAAGTGTGTCAGACGACGCTGGTGAGTTCAAGGTTTTGTTAACGTGTTTTGTTACCAGATGTATGTTAAGCCAGTTCAACGTTGCGATACGATGTTGCTTTATAACATGCTAGATACCCTAGGGAGTGTGCCCATATGTATCCGGGGAGTGTGCCCCTTAACAACCTGGAAGTGTGTCCAGTCCCCAATGCCCCTAACCAAGCATTGGTATTGATGCCCTGATAATTAGTTCACGCCCGTCCTTACGGCCCGGTTTGAGGTGTACAACCTAATAGCGCTATCAACTAATTACACCATTGCCCTACAGGCAATCGAATAATGATAGATTCCATGTTCAATAATCAAAAACCCGATTTAACTGTTTACCCAAGTTTCCCTTCCACATGTTTACTAGTTGTCCCAAACCACCGGGGCGCATGCTTGAGAAATGCAATGAACTCACCTGGGGTTGCTCGGTATGATACACAATAGTTCAATTAAGCTACAAAGTGATCAACCACATCCTATCACAGTTATCATACCAATCAGATTCGTACACTAGTATTGCACGTATGTTCCACGTATATATAACAAGTTGTGTACAAACATTGATCATCATGTTCACGTATAAGTATGGCAACTCTACAGCAACTTCACACAAGCAAAATCCAAATACACGGCCCAATCATTTGGGCTGGTAACAGTGGGCCAGTCCAATAACAGAGTGTGCATGTTCTCGGTCTCGAGTCGAGACTAGTCGGTCTCGGGTTATATTGATTTCGAAGTCTTGAGTCGCAACAGAGAGTTCTCGAGTCATCATGGTCTGGTCGAGACTACAAGGTCTCGAGTCGCAACCGGACCCGCAACCGTGGTCTCGAGTTGTGTTGTTTTGTGCCGGTGTTATGGTCTCGAGTCGAGACTAGGAGTTCTCGACTCGCAATCTCTTTTCGAGACAAGATGTGTAACTGATTTCCTGATTTGTAGTCCATGATTTCCGTAACAAGTTGTAAACAGATTTGGCAGTTTCAAATCAAATCAATTAACAGTTTTGCTACAATCCAAACGAATCAAACAGCAGTTTTTATCCAGAATCATGCATGTTCATATCGTTATCAAGAACCAATAATCCCGAATCAATCAAACATTCATATCAATTCCAAAATCACTAATCAATAACCTATGAACATGTAACCAGATCATGTGATAACGGGTTCAAGAACTATCATGCAGCCCTAAACCTTGTGTACAATATATCAATCAATACTACAAACCATAACAACACATCCCAACATCCATCCGGATCATCTCACAGCCGATTAGTAAGCTTTCGTTTAATCATCATCTTAACATAATTCGGACAGCATATAATCAACCGATTACTTGCAAAACATACGATTTACATACAATATAGAACATCACGATTGATCACACAAGCAACCCTAACCGTTTAGTCAAACATGGATTTATAACAATATAAATCAAACACGTATCATGAACACTAACCGAGTTAAAGCGTGTAGAGAGGATGATCCGAACACAAGGATCTTCGAGGGTCGAGAAGTGTTGTCGTCGGGTTCCAAGAGAAACGAGAGAGATGGAGAGCTTCTAGGGTTTTGTGTAATTTGTGTGCTTGCAAGTAACCAAAAACTACACCCCCTATTGTTCATGTATGCGTACAAGGGATGAGTGGGCCGAACCCATCATTGGGCCGCCCTTGGGCTCTCGGGTTGGGTAGGTGGTTGCGAGTGAGGTTGGGCCGAGTGGAGGATGTGCGACCAAACAAAGTGTGCGGCCCAATTTTGATAACACATAACATTTCATTCAATTAAACGCTCACGTTCCTATAGTCGTATCATGCATTCAATTAACCCATATAGTTCACATAAACACGTAACGTTACACAAAATAGGTTCGAAATACGGGTTGTCACATCTATGAATAAAAGCATTTACAAAACGGGTTAGTGTGGGATAAAGTTCAAAACTGACATTTACAAACAGGTCAATTGGGTAAAAATTTTACTCCAAACTTACCATATGTAAAAGGTTGATTATTGTATAATGATTTTTTTAGTACTATGATATAAGGAAGAAATGTGATGGGAGCTTGTGTTATGACTTCTCAAATTCAGAAAACTTTTTAGGCAAATCATCAGTTTAAGCAGCCTTACGAGTAGGGGTGCAAACAAGTTGAGCTACTTGGGCTCGGCTAAAAAAACAACTTGAAACAAGCAAAGCTTAAACAAACTCAAGCCCGAACCCAAGCTTAAAAACAAGCTTGTTTAGTAAACAAGCCCAAGCTTCCCTTATCGAGCTCAAGCCAGCTCGCAAGCCTAAAAGAGCCCACTATACTTATAAATTTAATTAGTAAATTAAATATATTTTTAAATAATAATAAATACTATTTTAAAATATATTTTCATAAGCTAAATGAGCTCAAGCTCGTCTCGTCTGGTTTGCACCCCTACTTAGGAGTACAAGGTCAGTCGACTAAATAAAACCAAGGTTGATCATTAACAAGATCTTAGTCAATATACTTAGCCATGATCATTAACGAGATCTTAGTCAATATACTTAGACAAAGCAGGTCAAGACTATATATGCAAATGAAGCATGCAAAGGTATCCTAGGTTTATATAATAGATTTACTTTTTTGAGGTTGCAACTATTTTAACATATGAATAAATGCTGATCAAAGGCCAACAACAAAATAAACCAGTCAACAACAAACAAAACTTGGCATGTGGCAATGGAAGTTAATCAAAGGTCTACACTAAGAGATTAAAACACTATTCAACAAACATCTAGGAATCTAGATATCATATCTCAAATATCACGTAACCAAATCTTACCTTATAAAATATGGGGCCTTTATAGTGATAAATATTGAATCCAAGAGGAAAGCGGCATCTTTCATCTAGAAAAGGCTAAAATCTACATGGAGCTCAAAAAATTATATCACATCATGTTTCATGAATTACAATATCCCAAACCTGAACTTGGATTCAAGTTTTTAATCAATGGAAAGGAATATCTTTTTGGTAGAATAATCAATTAAAAATATTAATAACAAAGTCAAACAGAATCAATTATCACATTCAAACAGATAACATATTAGCATAACACTAGGGGCATGTTTTGCTAAGTTTATTCATTTTACATCAATAAACTATGGCAAACACTTTTTAAAAAACAACTTATTGATTTATTGGCTTTTCCCACCTCATAAGCTAATCCAAACACTTTTTTAAAAACTCATTTTCAAAAAGTTATAAGCTAATAAGTCCTTTTCACAAAAAGTCATTTTTTCACTTAAATAAGCTTTTAGCCAAACATGCCCTAGAAGTCTAAAATAGATTGGTAATTACCTTTAAACAGGCATGGTGAAGCCAGAAGCCAAGGCATGGTGAAGCCAGAAGCCAAGACCAATTCGAATAAGTAATAACCGGTTTCAAACAACACTTCAACATAACTCATAAGTCAAAACAATTTTAAAAGTTCATATAAGAAAACTACTAATATTCAAATAACTAAAATAAAGAGATGTGAGAACTCAAGATACAACAATTAGTTACTAGTCTCCTAACGAATAAACTTAAAAATCAATAGAAAAATTGGTAGAAGCATTTCTTCGAGCAACTGATGTGCATCTTCAAACCAACAATATTGATTCTTAAAATTAGCAATATAGATTCTTCAAACCAGCAAAATTGATTTTTTAAGGACTTGGGTTTACTACCAACAAAATCGTAAACCAGATAGGAGATCATATATAGATTTGAATCAAAGAACAAAAAACATTGAGTTCAATAGACGGTTATCCTTACCTCTTAAGCAGCACCACCGCTAGACAACTCCATGACCGAATATCTTGAACTATTGAAATTGTAGGTCACGGAGATCTAATCTCTGAAGTCGAATAATCAATTCTTATTGCTATGTTTGATAGCGAGACATAGAGAATGGGGGATGTTAGAGGGCAGATGCTCAATTTAGGTTTTGAGAATTAGGTTTAGGTTTTGAGAATTAAGGGGAATTTGGGTTAAGGAGAAAAGATGGAAAAATTGGGCGGGATGATTTTGGTGGGGTGGGAAGCTTGAAATTATTTAGAAACTGAAAGTGTATTGGAATTGGAAAAAGAGAAATAAATATTTATTAGTAATATAATTAAATTAAAAAATCTAAGTTAAACATCAATATTTAGTAATTAGTAGTTTTATTCTTTGTTATAAAATCCACGGCCAAGTAGGTACACTTCAATTATTTGTTAAAAAATTATCCATGGCTAAGTAGGTACATTTCAATAATATGTAATATCGGGGTGACTCGCTTTCAGTTGAACACAAATACTATACTTTCACTGGGACTTCCTTGTTTTACTATCTTTGTAAAACAATAGACATGAGGAAGCAAAACATAGCCAAGCGATAGAAACAGTTCGGTTTTGTTAACGGTTTGACCTTAAAACAGTTAACACCGGACTTTGAACACCACGAACAAATATGGCATACATAAAGTGCCACTAAAGTTATGTGTCAAACAAATATGGCATACACAAAGTGCCACTAAAAACCAAAATTAGTGACTTAAAAGCTAAATGTCACTAAAAGTGTGTGTCAAACAAATAAGGTATACGTAAAGTGCCACTAAAAACCTAAATTAGTGGCACAAAAGCTAAATGCCATTAGAAGTGTGTGCCACTACATGGCATTTTTTTTTGTAGTGAATGGTCTCATGTCTCCCATACCCTCTTTACATCACATCATATATTTTGGCTCAAGTATTCTAATTTCTAAGATAATGGTCTTCTCACATGTCATTCAGTGAGACTAACACACATTATTTGTTAGTCTTTTATATTGTAATTTATTATATAATAAGTTCTTTTAATATATGATACATAAAGAAAATAAGAATATCATATTCAAGCTTCAAGTGGATCGGTGTCATCCAACCATGGCAGCATTGTTATAAAGTCAAAAACTAATTACGTTACAAAACTATAAATAATCAACATGTTTATGCATAAGGTAGTTGTATTGTTAGTGTGACAACCTGACTTCTGGAGGTTAGTATTATTCTAGTTTCCGACTCCTTTGTTGTAATTGCATATCCTAGATCAGTGTGTTAGTGGGTATAGGTTACAAACTCGTATTTGTTACATCTTTCAAGTTGGGATCCTTCGACCGAAAGGTCCAACCTTCGAAGGATCATCCAACCTTCGAAAGTTCACGAAATATATCCTTCGACCCAAAATGGGATCCTTCGACAATCTCTCGGACTAGGAAGGATCCTTCGAGACAATGATCAATCCTTCGATGTGAGGCCCAGTCTTTCGGCCCAGTCTTTCGGCCCACGAGTTTAAGGATATATTTAGAACTTACGTGTGGGTTACGAACAGTTGCAAACCCTAGTGCTCTCTTGTGCGACGGCAGAAGGCAGGATCCCCTCATCTCGAAGCATCATCGCATCTATTCGATCTTGTGGTTAGTAATATTATTATTTCGATTGTGTGACTCGATTATAAATGACAATAAGATAGTGGTTTGTAATTGTGCTAGATCTTACTCGTTGATCCTGTTTATATGTATTCGTACTCGTGTATGATTGACACGTAGCGTTTATGTGTGATCTGTGATAACTATATTGCTTGAAAAAGGTAGATCGTTAGAGATTATACGTTAAGTCTTGGTGACTAGTTAGCATGAATGTTAGGGTCGATAAAGGTCTCGTTTTGTTATAAGGAACAACATAGACTACTGGGTTAAACAGGATCGATCAAGATACGTGTTTACGGTGATGTTTGTTACCCAGTTAGGGTTCCGTTACGTAACTGATTGATCGAACATTAATTACTGAATTGTGACTGTTTGTTAATTGGTAAAACATTAATTACTGAATTGTAACTGTTTGTTGTAACCGAAGGATAACTGGCATAGTCGAAAGATGAACAGTGAGTTCGAAACATATCTGTTGTGCTCGAGAGATAACTGTGTTAGTCGAAACATATCTGTTGTGCTCGAGAGATAACTGTGTTAGTCGAAACATATCTGTTGTGCTCGAAAGATAACTGTGTTAGTCGAAACATAACTGTGTTTGTTGAAAGATGTGAATCGAAAGATAATGTTGAAAGATAAGGAATATATCGAAAGATGTGTAATGTGTTGAAAGATAGTTGATGCATTGTGAACCGAAAGATGATACTTGTGTGCACCAGTTGGTGATTAATGTGAAACGATACGTGTTGTGCTTGTATGCAAACTGACTGTGATGTGTAACTATAATAGGGCTTGGTAAATCACCGTGGTTAAACGAATAATTAATTCTACCGAGCAATCCCAGGTGAGTTCACTACATTCGAGCATGCGTCCCAGTGGTTGGGGACAGTCAGTGGGTATCCCATGGGGGGATAAGTCTTTGGGTAAAAACGGGTATATTGGTTAATATTCTCACCTATCATCTTTTGTAAGTCCCTCATCGGGTATTAGTTAGTAGCGCTACTTAGGTTTGGCACCCTCACCCCGTGCCTGTAGAGGACGGAGGTGAACTAATGACCCAGTCTGGCCCAGTACTAGATAGGAGTACGTGGGAAGGGTAGTCCGTGAGCCGTCCGTGTTTGGAATGAGATATTAACAATATTACTTGCAGTGGTTATTGAACGGTTTTACACACAACGGGTAATAAACATTTTCTAAAACTGTGAACTCGCCAGCTTTGTCTGATACACGTGTTACATGCTCGCAGGTCGTTAGGTATCCTGGAATTGGGAAGCTTGCTATCTGGGAGTGCTGGAGTGGTCATGGATCGAGGCTTTTGGATTAAAATACATGTGATACATTGGTTTTAAGCGTTATTATGAAACGATTGCTAAACAACTTAATACATGCTTCCGCTACACAACTTTTGAGAATTAATATTATGTTGACAACTTATGTGAGTAAATTAATGTCACGATTTATTTAAATATTTACCATTGGTTCAATGTGATTGGTGGCTCGAACTCTGATGCGTAACACGCCTCGCGGGGTTTCCGAAGGTGGAATTTTGGGGGGGGGGTGTTACAGTTGGTATCAGAGCCACTGGTTATAGTGAACTAGGTTTTAAAACGATTCGTAAAACCAGACTATAACCGAACAACTTCGAAAATCGATCATGACACTCAGCACCAGATTGCAAGGTTCGGTTCTCTCTCACTTTATACAGTACTTACTTAGCAGCCGCACACCCACAACGTATGTGAACTGAAACATTTAACACCATAGTGACTTGATAGTGTGACACTACTCTCCGACTCATGTAAACCATAGAACTGTGATATCATCTGTTGTGTTGTTTGAACGGGGGGAAACTTTGAGCGCGAGCTAAGAAGCACTGAGATAAGCATGCAAATTGCCTTATTATTATGGGTGCACACTTAATAATAACGCGGGGTGCATGCAAGTCCCAGTGAGACTTATCGAGCGTAAGGAGGGTTCTGCCCTACTATGTGTGAACTTGGTAGTACGTAAATATCAGTATGAT
The DNA here is from genome assembly GCF_002127325.2 of Helianthus annuus. NCBI lineage: Eukaryota > Viridiplantae > Streptophyta > Magnoliopsida > Asterales > Asteraceae > Helianthus > Helianthus annuus. The sequence goes on along the minus strand of NC_035436.2, from coordinate 23,550,988 downwards.
ACTTGACTCTCATCTCGTTTCAACTTCTAAACCGGTTAATTCCCAACTATAGAAACATGAGTGAACGAGGACGCGGACGAGGCAACATCACCACGACACAGGCTGAGTTGACTGACCTAATCAACACCCGCGTGGCTGAGGCTTTAGCAGCCTATCAAGCTGGTACGGAATGTACCAAGCATCCTTACCCCCGTATTGTGTACACGACTTTTCACTTCCATAATGCGAGTCCCAGCGAGGTTTTTCACTTATAATGTGTACACGGCTTTCCACTCCTATTATTTGATTGATGTGACACACAACAGCCTATAGGAGGCATGGCAGTGAGTGACTCTTACATGAACACAAACTTTTTGAAACACGAACTTTTTCACTTCTCAGCAAACTTTTACGAACCTCGATGTTAACAAACAGTGCTTGAACACTCATCAGAACGCCTAGCAAACTGTGTAGAATGCTAGGTGCTTGTGCGAACGTTCCTGAGTTGGATGTGATAGCGTTGAATGAATAGTTATTACCTTCCTCACTTGTCTTCATTTGTTTGGACCCAACACACTAACGCTCTAAACCTCGAAGTGCGATCGCTTTTGCAACACTCTTGAGACACACTGGGGATAATTCGAATCACTTGCTGGAATGATGAACAAAAGGATGAGTGTAGTATCCTACCGAGTTCAGTATTTGGACGACCCCGATTGCCAGCAACGGACACCAGCGAACTGACTTCAATCTAAAACTTAACTCTGGTCAGCGACTCGTGGGAGTCAACTGTTACAAACCAATCTGGACTTTAGAAGTGATAACAGATTTTAGTGTGGAATGTGTAACTTCCAGCACAACGAGTAACACCTTGGAACTCGGCACGAAGTGTGAAGAGAGGAACATTGTGGTGAAAGAATGTGGCGATCGGCTTCAAGCCCAAGCATTAGAGCAACAGTATTCGTGACAACCAGGTACTTGTAATAGTAGCCTACTGTATGGAAAAGGAGGTGCCTTCGGCACGTATTGGACGTTGATAAGTCAAAAAAAAAAAAACGACCACAATCACGAGAGCGAGGTCAATACGGGAGGAATCCGCGTGACTGTAACGATTGCATCGGCAGTGGTGCTCACGGAAAGGAAGTTAGGAAAATAACAACATAGTGGTTTGGTTGGGTAGTAAATCGCTTCGCCCTAATTCTGTTTAACCTTGATGATTCGCAAAAACCAAACATGTTATGGAACCGGCTGATGGCAAGTCAACTGCGACCGCACATGTTAGTTGGGACGCAAACTCGACCCTACGAGAGACAGGCATTCGACACCGGTCTCACTTCTACTACCCTTGGTGATTACGATGCAGTAGTCAGTAATGGTTCATTAACTAGACAAATCACTCAGACGCACCCTGTGAGAAGAAATTTAGCGTCACCTTATGCATTGAAGTACCAGAGTGGTGAGAAGGTTAGCATCATGAAAGTAATAATAGCCCCGAAAGCGTCTATGAAAGGATGATCTCGCTGTAGCAGCAACTAATTCTAGTGATCAGACTAGGGGCGATAGGATCGAGGATCCATCAATTGCTGTGACTAATCCCAATGTACAACTTGAAGAACTTTTAGACATATCGCCACAACTATTAGTCAGAAACTCGTTGATCTCACGATCAGAGGAAGCTCCGAATACTCGTACTCTTACTGTTTTGCATCAGGATGGGTGCAAGAGCAGTATAAGCCACTATGAGAACTGTTCGACAAGAAGGTTGTCAGACCTAGTTTTCGCTTTGGAAAGCCCAGATAAATCCGGGAGGATAAACTTTTTGGTGTGTGCACTGATTATCGGGAACTCATCAAGGTGACAGACAAGGAACCGTTCTCTATGACCGTGTATTGATGACCCAACGACTAGTTGCCAGGAATGAGCTTTATCAGATGAAAGTTCAAGGGAAAAGATTGTTAAGGCGACACATCAGACGCAATTCAGACATGCGACTTTGTACCCATGACCTTGGGAGTAGTCATCACACCCGCAGCTTTACGTATCACGTGAACCAACCATGATTTTCGATGACGTACCGAATCTGTCCCAAAGGAGAAGAACATCACAGGCATTCTTACATTAGAAGGACCCTGAGGGAGGAGCCATACCGTACGAAGTCTCGATAAATGTAACTTATGGGTTCGAGAGATGTCCTTGGTGAGTCATACGATCAACGAAGCAGGGATGCACATGAATCTCGCTAAGACTCGTTTCGGTTGGAACTGATCGACACTGAAGAATTCCTCGAGGATACAACGATTACTTGGTTCCGCTTAATATACTCACAGATTAATCACAGGGATTCCGGAGGTCGCGTAGCTTAGACCGCTCTAGTACAGCCGAGTAATGAGATTGCGAAGGACAGAACAGGAGGACGCCTTCCCAACTTTCGAATTTTAACTCTGCCAGACGCTGAGCATCGTTTTACCCAAGGGTGTGGGTACTACAGTGGTATATCATCATGTTTGAATCGGAGACCCAGATACACGCCGACGCAACACAAGAAAGTGACGACTTACGTAATGGAGTTACAAAGAAGAACAACACGACACACAACCGGTGGAAGAAATCGTGGCCTTTGGATTCACTTGGAGGCATTACTTGGACGGTACCGAACGCGTTACTTAGACCGATCACAAGGGCCTCCCGTGTACCCTGGCCACGAAAGAAGCTTTATCAGTTGATGAGAACGCTGGATGGAATTTTTGGATGATTACGACTGTGAGACCTGAACGTGCACGACCTTGCAGTTCGCTATCCACTCTGACACACCTGACCAGACTCACCTAGTTCGAAGTGAAGACCTGTTGGAAGAGAATTCACAAGATGGGTTCATGTAAGGCATGGGGAAGCAACTATTGGCAGGACGGACGGCATTCGCTATCTCATGGAACAAATGTGGATCCCACTATACAGCAACCGTATGGAACTCATACTGAGCGAAGCACACCGACTCCGATGTTCCGGTAGTCTGGACTTGATAGGGGATATTAGGATTTTAAGTCTCGTATGAATAACCGGGCATGAAGGCCCCATAATACTACATATAACCGATGTCGGACATGTGCGAGAGTCAGGGTGGAACACCGGAAACCTACTTGTTTGTACAGTAACCGGAAACACCCATATGGGAACGGAAACAAACACCATGAAATTGTCATTGGTTTACTTAAAACTCAGAACGGAACCGATATCACCTGGTGATCGTATATTGCCTCACGAAACCATCTCACTCTCATACAATCAAGAAAACTAGCGAGTCTTCACAAGCTGTGGATGTTCCTCTGAGAGAGGCGGTCTCAGGCACGAGGTGCCAACTTCTGTTACTTCTGATATTGGAGCTATACGTGATTTATGACAGGCAATACACGATATTCTCGGCTTACGTCTAGGCATGGGCATTTCGTATCACCGTGGGGCAAACGATCAGAGTAAACGAACCATCCTTGCACACGAAGACATGCTGTGAGCATGTGTATGGTTAACTTTAGTAGAACTGGAAGGACGCTTATCCTTGGGTGAGTTCTACAGCAGCTGTTACCGTATTAGTATGCATATAACCTTGTTTGAGGCATCATTTGGACGGTAACGCTAATCTCCCTGTTGAATTAAGATGGGGTGATAATCTAATCACAGGTCCAGAACTTGAGCTCCAAACTCTTGAAGATTGTTTAGATCGGAAATTGTTTGATGGCAACGCGTAACTACTAGGAAAACTGATGAGCTTAGGAAACTCTGAGAGTTTGTTGTGGACGAACGTGTCATAATCGAAAGTATCACCCTAAGGGGGGGGGGGGTGCGGTACGCTATAGTAAACATGGTAATCTTAGTTTTCGGCGCGTGGGAACATTCAAATTACTAGGATGAAACGGTGACATGGCTCACAAACTCGGACTAATTAACGGAGTGGGATAACTGTCGTAATGGTATGTACGCCATGGATGTAAGACCGTGTTGTCTGATGAAACACTTATGATACCCTTGTCGGAACCTGAAGTCATCGGAACAGTTGTATTTATCAGGGAACCTAGCGAAAACACGGACTAAAGAGTCAAGGTTCGCTAGCATAAGTTGTATAACAATCGTGTGAATTTGTTAAACCTCAATACGTGGACTGGAGTTTGCATAGGAATGTAGGGATCTGTTGAAACTTTAATATCCTCAATGGTTCAAGAGGTCGAACCAACCATGGTTACCACTGGTGAATTTCGGGACGAAATTCCTTTTCAAGTTGGGGATGATGTAACACCTGAGGAAAATCCGCAACAATCTTGAATTGTCACTTCACTCTCTTGTACCTGCTTGCCAAATTTCGGGACGAAATTTCCTTCAAGTTGGGGATGATGTGACAACCTGACTTCTGGAGGTTAGTATTATTCTAGTTTCCGACTCCTTTGTTGTAATTGCATATCCTAGATCAGTGTGTTAGTGGGTATAGGTTACAAACTCGTATTTGTTACATCTTTCAAGTTGGGATCCTTCGACCGAAAGGTCCAACCTTCGAAGGATCATCCAACCTTCGAAAGTTCACGAAATATATCCTTCGACCCAAAATGGGATCCTTCGACAATCTCTCGGACTAGGAAGGATCCTTCGAGACAATGATCAATCCTTCGATGTGAGGCCCAGTCTTTCGGCCCAGTCTTTCGGCCCACGAGTTTAAGGATATATTTAGAACTTACGTGTGGGTTACGAACAGTTGCAAACCCTAGTGCTCTCTTGTGCGACGGCAAAAGGCAGGATCCCCTCATCTCGAAGCATCATCGCATCTATTCGATCTTGTGGTTAGTAATATTATTATTTCGATTGTGTGACTCGATTATAAATGACAATAAGATAGTGGTTTGTAATTGTGCTAGATCTTACTCGTTGATCCTGTTTATATGTATTCGTACTCGTGTATGATTGACACGTAGCGTTTATATGTGATCTGTGATAACTATATTGCTTGAAAAAGGTAGATCGTTAGAGATTATACGTTAAGTCTTGGTGACTAGTTAGCATGAATGTTAGGGTCGATAAAGGTCTCGTTTTGTTATAAGGAACAACGTAGACTACTGGGTTAAACAGGATCGATCAAGATACGTGTTTACGGTGATGTTTGTTACCCAGTTAGGGTTCCGTTTCGTAACTGATTGATCGAACATTAATTACTGAATTGTGACTGTTTGTTAATTGGTAAAACATTAATTACTGAATTGTAACTGTTTGTTGTAACCGAAGGATAACTGGCATAGTCGAAAGATGAACAGTGAGTTCGAAACATATCTGTTGTGCTCGAGAGATAACTGTGTTAGTCGAAACATATCTGTTGTGCTCGAGAGATAACTGTGTTAGTCGAAACATATCTGTTGTGCTCGAAAGATAACTGTGTTAGTCGAAACATAACTGTGTTTGTTGAAAGATGTGAATCGAAAGATAATGTTGAAAGATAAGGAATATATCGAAAGATGTGTAATGTGTTGAAAGATAGTTGATGCATTGTGAACCGAAAGATGATACTTGTGTGCACCAGTTGGTGATTAATGTGAAACGATACGTGTTGTGCTTGTATGCAAACTGACTGTGATGTGTAACTATAATAGGGCTTGGTAAATCACCGTGGTTAAACGAATAATTAATTCTACCGAGCAATCCCAGGTGAGTTCACTACATTCGAGCATGCGTCCCAGTGGTTGGGGACAGTCAGTGGGTATCCCATGGGGGGATAAGTCTTTGGGTAAAAACGGGTATATTGGTTAATATTCTCACCTATCATCTTTTGTAAGTCCCTCATCGGGTATTAGTTAGTAGCGCTACTTAGGTTTGGCACCCTCACCCCGTGCCTGTAGAGGACGGAGGTGAACTAATGACCCAGTCTGGCCCAGTACTAGATAGGAGTACGTGGGAAGGGCAGTCCGTGAGCCGTCCGTGTTTGGAATGAGATATTAACAATATTACTTGCAGTGGTTATTGAACGGTTTTACACACAACGGGTAATAAACATTTTCTAAAACTGTGAACTCGCCAGCTTTGTCTGATACACGTGTTACATGCTCGCAGGTCGTTAGGTATCCTGGAATTGGGAAGCTTGCTATCTGGGAGTGCTGGAGTGGTCATGGATCGAGGCTTTTGGATTAAAATACATGTGATACATTGGTTTTAAGCGTTATTATGAAACGATTGCTAAACAACTTAATACATGCTTCCGCTACACAACTTTTGAGAATTAATATTATGTTGACAACTTATGTGAGTAAATTAATGTCACGATTTATTTAAATATTTACCATTGGTTCAATGTGATTGGTGGCTCGAACTCTGATGCGTAACACGCCTCGCGGGGTTTCCGAAGGTGGAATTTTGGGGGGGGTGTTACAGTTAGCCTTGGGATTTTTTCAAAACAATTATTCATTTCTAACCTTAAAATTTCAATCTTTGACAATTTAAGTCTAAATATTCAATCTTTAGTAATTTAACCCCTTTAATTAATTTGATTTCTCACTTCTAATTCAAAAGTGTTCACCTTTTGCAATTTAACCCCTTGATTATTTTACTTTTAACCCAAAGTTTTTCATCTTTTACAATATTACCCCAACACTTTTTACTTTCAATTTTGATCCCTTATACTTTGCATCTTTCGCAAATTTTCCGTTTAACGTTTCGTTCTAAATTTTTCAAGTTAACACCACAACGTGCATGTGGACTTCAACGTCTTTTCATCTACTTTTCCCATTTGACAGGTCCATCGCAGCGCGTCTATTTTTTCTTTTGAAAGGTCTGTCACAACGCGCAGGTCAGGGATCCCGATTTAGTTATTATTTTCTATATATGTTTTACACATGCTCGCGGTTATGTAAAAAACATTTGCATTTCATCTAATCTATATACTTGATAAAGTAAACCATTGGGGGACACATGTCACCCAATGGTTTCACCTCAGATGAATTTCCGCCTAAATGAAAGCAACTAAATGGATCACCGGAATTCTAATGGATAGTCCACAAATCTCATTACCAACTTTCCAAATATACCTTATTTTACAACATATGCTTCAAAAGAAAACCCTAATTCCCTGTCGAACACGGCGATTAAGATCCCTCCAACACATTCGATCAACAAACATCGGATTGGAAGACATTAAATCGACGGTAATGTCTAGTGTATGCTTCTATTATTCTTCTTTGTTGTTACATTCGCCTAATTTCGTTAACGTTCTGATTTTTTTCGATTGTTCTTATTTTGTTAGCAGTTCAATGATTGTTAGTTGATGATTGATTAATGTATTCGATTTAGTATTCTCTGATTTACTTTTGTTTTGGTACTAATTTTGGATATATATATATATATGCACATGCACATGCACATGCACATTATGTTATGTTTTGTCCATGCACATGTGCATATGTGTCCCCCAATGGTTTACTTTATAAAGTATATAGATTAGATGAAATGCAAATGTTTTTTACTGACCGCGAGCATATGTAAAACATATATAGAAAATAATAACTAAATCGGGATCCCAGACCTGCGCGTTGTGACAGACCTTTCAAAAGAAAAAATAGACGCGTTGCGATGGACCTGTCAAATGGGAAAAGTAGACGAAAAACGTTGAACTCCACATGCACGTTGTGGTGTTAACTTGAAAAATTTAGAACGAAACGTTAAACCGAAAATTTACGAAAGATGCAAAGTATAAGGGATCAAAATTGAAAGTAAAAAGTGTTGGGGTTAAATTGTAAAAGATGAAAAACTTTGCGTTAAAAGTAAAATAATCATGGGGTTAAATTGCAAAAGGTGAACACTTTTGAATTAGAAGTGAAAAATCAAATTAATTAAAGGGGTTAAATTACTAAAGATTGAATATTTAGACTTAAATTGTCAAATATTGAAATTTTAAGGTTAGAAATGAATTTTTGTTTTGAAAAAATCCCAAGGCTAACAATACAACTACCTTATGCATAAACATGTTGATTATTTATAGTTTTGTAACGTTATTAGTTTTTGACTTTATAACAATGCTGCCATGGTTGGATGACACCAATCCACTTGAAGCTCAAATATGATATTCTTATTTTCTTTATGTATCATATATTAAAAGAACTTATTATAAAATAAATTACAATATAAAAGACTAACAAATAATGTGAGTTAGTTTCACTGAATGACATGTGAGAAGACAATTATCTTAGAAATTATAATACTTGAGCCAAAATATATGATGTGATGTAAAGAGGGTATGGGAGACATGAGGCCATTGTACCTTATGCCAGCCTACAAAACAATTATCTTAGAAAATGGGATGTTGGACTTTCCAAGGGCAACCCATTTTATCAAAATTGACAACTCTATTGGTTGATTATAACTTTTGTGTCACAAGTTATCCAATTTAATGTGGTAAAATAAGTATAATAGTAATTTATCTTAATTCGGTTTAACAGTTTCTTTAATATAAAATAACAATTATTCTCATATTTCTTGTGTTTTGATTTCTTATGAGAAACAACAAAATATATTTATATTTTTCACAATTTAAATTTTTAAGCCAAATAACTAGGGGTGTTCAAAAATACTTATATTGTATCCATAAATCCAATCCGAAATTTTTGAAAAATTAATTTTTATTTTATATCAGATGTCCGAAAATGTCCAAAAATTTATATTCGGATATCCAAAACTATCCGAAATATCTGATTCCGAATAATAAAAAATAAGAATTAAATAAAAAAATTGGATATTCAGATTTCTGATTCACTATTCGACCGAGGATCAGAAATTTCGGATATGGACGTGGATAGTGAAATCAGGTATCCAAAATTTTTGGATATCTGAATTTTCGGATATCCGATTTTGAACACCCCTACTGAAATAACAATTACTTATAGCTATCTATTATACCTGCAAGTAATTTGGTAGGAGTATGATATAAAGTAATTTGATAGGAGTATGACATCAAATTTAACACATACCATGGCGTGAGTGGATTGAGTTATTGAACAAAAATGAGTCGTATTCGTGTGAGCCAACACTAGATATATTAACTTCTTTAAAAATTAGAATTAAAAACTGAAAAGTTTATAATTATTAAAATCCAACATGTACGTTTACGACAGGTTTTATTTCAATGTTGTTCATTATGACTTGCCAACTTGTTTGATCCTTTAAATAGACGTGCTACATATGTCGTATTATAGTTACATGGATTTACGTGTGTCCATATTCGAGTTATTATCCTTGATGGAAATACATAAACAGTCTTATTCGGGTTGGTTTGTTCGGGGCACATGCCCCTAGGTCTTGGATTGGATCTTTGTCTTCCTATGTGACTCATAATTAGCCCTAGTTTAATTTGCTTGGTTGGCTTAATGATTTCCATTATGCATGGGACCTAATCCATCTGACAAAGTTTACTTCTAATGTTGTCTTATGCAATGATAACTAGTAAATATAGAACAATATTTGTAATCATTAATATATGAGGCGTTCTTGCAGACAACAAAATTATATAACTATGTATGAGTGCATATAAAACAACATAACTGTTTTCAACTTTAATCATTTTGTTAATCAAATATCATAAAGGTGTTTACTTTAAGGCATGTTTAAAACACTGCGCCTCGTATCTAATTTTAAGGAGAAGTGACCCATTTGTCTTTTTGGATGTGAATTGTCTATATATGAAAATAATGTAGATATGTGAATTTATTAACGTATTTTCATGTTAATACTTGGGGCAAAACTTGTGATAAAGGATTTATAAACATGACAAAATAAATTAACATTCGAATTTTCATATTTATCAATATTATAATTATCTAACTACAACAAGTGACATTAGAACTATCGTCCCAAATAGTGAAACTTGATAATCTAATCTAAAAATTCTAAAAAGTTTATATGAGTACATCCATAGGCTTTTAGGTCCATGATCTCTAATTTTCACTCGTTATCCACTCCAAAAGATTGACACAATAAAGATTTACGGTACCTATGGAGTAATTTCGAGGTGAGATGCCGCAAAAAAAAAAAAAAACAACGTAACCAGTAGGAAATTTGTAGTCCCTAAATGTTTTTGTTTTAAATAGACTGACTCACATCCCTTTTTGGACCAAATATATGAGACTAAACACATTCTTAATATGTAGTGGCGAAGCTTGAGATTTTTGACCGTGTGGTCGAAAACATATATACCTAAAAAAATATAAAACCGGGGTCGAAAACGTATATACCTAAAAAAATTCTATACGAAAACTACATACGGGACAAAATTTCTTATGAATTATGGAACGACCCCCAGCATTACATTATCTTCGGGTATGGGTTTGTCGAACAATACTTCGACATCGTGAATCTAAGAAAAGGAAACTAGGCGACAAAGGTATTGGATGCATATTATTGCGTTATGGTCAATAGAGCAAAACCTTAATTAGGTTCATGGTAACAGAACCGAATGTACTCATATCGGTTAACACTATTATCGTATCTAGAGACTCTTGGTTTGACGAACAAAGGTACAAAAGTGTTATCTTAAACCATACAAGTTAATGATAAAGCCCCTCATTTATGTGGTGCGGATGTGGCGTGACAAAGACCCTAAGGGTTTTATCCCACACCACCCAACCTAAACGAATGTTTGTAAACTTATTGAATCCTTGTAAGGGCATCATATACTCTCTTAAAAAAATTAGAACAAAATATTCCTAAAAATTACCTAAAAAGTTGAGTTGTTACATGAATACAAACCAAACCCTCGAAAAATAAAGCTGAATAAAAAAGTCAAGAGAATTTGCATTTGCATATAGTTAAGATGAAGATGAAGATGAAGAATAATATACATATAGTTAAGACGACAATGAATACGATATTGACAAGCGGGAGGGATAATTTGCATAATTTGTTTGATACGAGGACACTTGAAGTTTGGGGGACGTTAAGAGCGAGTGAGAATAGAGTTGCGTCTAATTGGAGCAGGTCTTGTATTAGTGCGGATAATAATTATGTTGCGGCTGGATCTGTTGACGGGTCGGTTCATGTATGGTCGATATCTAATGGTAACATAGTCAGCACTCTTAAGGAACATACGGGTTCGGTACTGTGTTGTTCTTGGAGTGGTCTTGGAAAACCTCTTGCCACATCAGACAGGAATGGAGTGATATGTATGTGGACATAAAAGATACCGTATTTCACTATTTCAACCTCGTGTCACGTCAGGTGCAAGTATGTAAATATATGTTCTCAATTTCTTTCAAACACGCAAAAAAGTCGATTGTTTTGTTTTTTTGACTCTTGGTTACAACATTAAGGGTCTAAAGTTTAAACTTTAAACACGCATGGTGATCACTTGCACTTTTAAGCCAGTTGAATACTATAGCTCCATTATCATGAATATTTCAGTGTTTTATATTAATTCTTTTGCATTTGAATCCAATACCCCCATTATATGATCACAATCCTCACCATCATATATAGAAGCTTTTGTTATTTGTAGTTTTGATATCGGTAGTTTACAACTACTATTAGTGCTTTTGTTTTGTTTTTCTTAGTTTTGATATCGGTAGTTTACAACTATTATTAGTGCTTTTGTTTTGTTTTTCTTTTCTTATATATACTCCGTCTTATTATAATGTAAAAAAGTGTTTTTTTTTTGGCCGGAGGTCTTAGGCTTTTGGGTGTGGAGGAGGGTAGTCCTCAAAGGAAGATTCGTCACGTAAGCCTCACGTCAGTGGGTGTGGGGGATGAGCCTAAAGGGATGGACCTAGGGTGTGGGGATGGGCCTTAGTATATATATATATATGTGTATGTATGCATATGTGTGTGTGTGAGATAAAAAGAAAGAGCCCCGTCGAAGGCGGCACTCTCCGGTTGATGACGGGCCCAAGGGGGCGGTTTTGCTGGTCCTAGCTAGAGGTCAACGGGCAGGGTATGAGCCCTACATCCTGCAATCTTATGGGAGCAACCTATCTGCTTTATGAGTGAGATTATATTATTATCGGGTATGTATGTTTATTTGTTTATAGAAAAAAATGCATGCTTTTATTTTCAATAAGGTTATCATTGATAAGAAAATGAGAGAAATATGAGAAGTGTATTCTTATTCATCCAACTCTATCTTTATATACATGTACAATGTAGTGGAAGATGTAACAAAAAATACAACTAAAGATGAGAAAAACCAGGACATATTATCTGCATTCATAACACTCCCTCTCAGATATATGTTACTACTTATTATACATTGTTAACAACATACTTCAGGACCTATGTAAATAAACTGATACTACTGGATCAGTTGTACTACCTCATTAAAAATCTTACTAAGAAAACCTATTGGGACAAAACTTAGTTAAGAGAAAAAGAGTACAGTGTTCGAAACTACGGAGACCGATCTTTCAATCTACGGAGACCGATCTTGTGTGATAGTTGCTCGAAACTACTTCTTGGTAAAGATTTTGGGAATAGGTCAACTAAATTTTCACTTGACTTGATCAAGCAAACATCAATTTCCCCTTCTTTCTGCAAGTCATATGTTGAGAAGAATTTTGCCGAAATGTGCTTTGTTCGATCACCCTTGATGTAACCTTCTTTGATTTGAGCTATGCAAGCAACATTATCTTCATAAATAATCGTCGGCTCCTTCTTGATCTGTTCTAAATTCACATGCTTCTTGTATGTGATTAATCATTGATCTCAACCACACACATTCTCGACCAGCATCATATAGTGCTATCAATTCAACATGATTTGATGATGTTGCTGTAAGTGTTTGCTTAGTTGACTTCCAAGAAATTGCGGTGCCACCGTATGTGAATACATAACCTGTCTGAGATTTAGCTTTGTGAGGATCTAATAGATATCCGACATCAACATACCCAACAAGTTGGGACTTTTGATCCTTTTGATAGAAAAGACCTAAGTCTCGTGTCCGACAAATATATCGGAATATATGTTTCACACCATTCCAGTGTCTACGTGTTGGATTCGAACTGTATCTCACTAGTACATGAACTGCAAATGCAATGTCAGGTCTTGCGTTATTTGCGAGATACATAAGGGCACCGATCGCGCTTAAGTACGGTACTTCTGGACCAAGTACTTCTTCGCCTTCTTCTTGAGGGCGATAAGGATCCTTGTGTGGATCTAGCGGTCGGACAACCATATGCACGCTAAACGGATGTGCATTGTCCATATTGAAACGTACTAACATCTTCCGGATGTAGTTTGATTGATGGACAAATGCGCCATTACACAGATACTCAAATTGTATTGTAGTCTGATACATAATTTCGTCATACCAAGATTTTTCATTTCAAATTCATTCTTTAACAACTGAGCATTTTTCTCTATCTCTTCAAGAGATCCGACATCAACATAGACTGCTATTATAGTGAAATTTGAGAGTGATCTTTTTATAAAGACACATGGACTGATTACATCATACTTGTATCATTCTTTTTCGAGGTATTCACTAAGTCGATTGTACAACATACGATCAGATTGTTTGAGACCATATAAAGATCTCTGTAACTTTATAGAACACATTTATCGAGGTGTTGATTTTAATGCTTCAGGCAATTTTAATCCTTTAGGGATCTTCATGTAGATGTCATTTTCAAGTGTCCCGTATAAGTATGCGGTGACGACATCCATTAGTCTCATATGAAGTCCTTCAGAGATTGTGAGGCCGATTAGGAACCTAAGGGTTATCTGTAGATCCCGATACGGATCGTCGGACTTAGATTATTTCTTGTTTCGGGTGCCGTAACGAGTGCGGAATCCTCGTTGTGACATAAACCGAGCGAGAGAGTAAGCACAATAACAAGATTCAACGTTTAAAGCTTCAATGTATTCAACCATAAGAGTTACAAAGTTTAACAAGAAACCCTCTAAACCTCTCTGGTGTGTGCTCTAGTTCTCTAACCCTAACTGTTTCTGTGAGTTTGCTTTTATAGCCAACCCTATCTGCAACCCAACGAAAGATTCACTGGGCCTAGAAACAAGGCCCACGAAAGACTACATCCCATGAAAGATATGAGTCTTTCGTTGAAGGACATCCAGCGAACAACTAACTCATGAAGAACCATGTTCTTCGTCAATGATGATTCTTCGTCAATGTTGGTTCTTTATGAGGTGTTTTCAAATGGATGAATTATGTTATTCGTGGACATGCTTGCAAGGAACTGTATTCTTCATGAATGTATATATATATATATATATATATATATTATGCATGCATGTGTTTTGTGTAGAATATATCACATGACATTCTGTTTCCAATATAGCAAACGCCGAGTCAAACCGACAGAGGAACGTCGCGACGTCGGTCTTAAACCGAACCGAGCCACATCCACACAAAACTGCATCAACAAACTCCCCCTTGGATGTTGCTGGTGATGGTTCGTTCTTCACACTGTAGGATCTTCAAAGTGTTCACGTGTCACAAACAGGGAGTGTATCAACAAACTCCCCCTTGAACGTTGCTCGTGAGACGTTGATCTTCAAATTTTAGATCCTTGTGGTGTAAATGAGCGGACGGTTGCGACTCGATTATCTTGATCCTTTGATTGCGTTCATTTAGTTTCTTCATTCCGAAGCTTGTCATGGAAAATGTTCTCTTTGCCTTTAGCTGGTTTGGATGCCGCATTTGCACACGCAACAGACTTAAACGCGTAATGAGAACAACTGCTTGGAATATAGTTAGCATAAACAAATGACACACATGTGACCAACTCTCAATCAACTACCGACCAACAACAGTTTGAAAGTTTAAAAATTTGATCAATTTTAGATTTTAACTTTCAAAACTTGTTAAGTTCGACCGTTTATGGAGATGCAATTGTTTTGGTTTCGATCAAGTTTCAGGGGGTAAAGACTCGAGATCCAACATCGGGCAATAAAAAATAAAATAGAAATAAAATATTTTTGGTATTTTTTAATATTTCAAATTTAAAGACGGAAAGCAATAAATAAATATTTGCCGACATTCTTTTTGTGAGTTTCAAGGGTAAAAGAATCATATCAGTGTATGGTTACGTCAAAACACTCTTGTTGTTCAATTAGTTAGTATTAAGATAAGCCCCCTATAATGACTATCGATATTGTTGTCCACTTAAGCTCAACTTATCAGATGTACTCGCGGTTAGGGGATACGTTAAGGTATGATTTATACTTACTGACTGATGTTCATACACACACGAAAAATTCCCGTATCAAGGTATGTACGAGAGTTCATCTTACTGGTGAGTATACCATTTATCATCTGTTTGCAACCATCGTGAGCGTAGTATAGCGTTGGTAAGATACCGAGGTCGTCCAAGGACAGAAGAGCTTTTAGTACCGGTTTATTCTCAACGTCTAATTAAATCAAAATTTTTAGAAAAGGTTTTAAGTATGAAAAATAAAAACTAAAATGCTGAAAATAAAAATAAAATAAAAATAGATAGATAAGATGGATCACTTGGATCCGACTCGCCTTTAATGTATCCTTTGACGATTTCCGCACTTTTGCACTTTTTAAGAGATTATCTTAGTTATAATAGTTGGCCATTCTTTTGAAGGTGACATTACCCTCAACCCAGTGATCAGCAAGGATACAATCCCAAAGGGTTGGAATATTGGAAGATAATTAATTAAGTTATTAATGCGTAAAGTGGTAGACCCCACTATTGAAGGTGACGTTACCCTCGGCTAAGTGGTTTGAGTCAGCAATGATACAATCCCAAGTAGCCGGTTAAGTGTATTAATAGTAGTTTACTTATGAGGGGATCAAGCCATTCGCACCCCCGTCATCCAATACCAGTGGGTATTGAAGGGGGTCCTAGTAAGCTTGACCCAGGTACTTGCAGGATCTATACACTGAACAAGGCAAGAACCTTACCAAACCATTCCCTTAACTCCCGACCAGGTAGCCAACATATCTCTATATAGACCGTAGAGATATGAATGGTGAAAATCTTTTACTTTATATAGACATTAAAGTAATGCCAAGACACCACGGACAAATGATAAGGAAGTTTCAACTTCAACATAAGAAACTAGTTATTAAAGTCATTAATACAAAACCAAATAAAAAGTGCGAATAGATTAAAAATCAAAAGTAATACATTAAATGCTTGTCTTCACCAAGTGGTGTAAGAGACTTAGCCAAACATGGCCTTTGATTCACAAGAACTCATACGATCAATCTTGGATCCCGAGACTACTACACACACTCTAAGGTGGATGATGGTGGTGGATGAGGGTGTTGTAGTGGTGGTGGAGTGGTGGCAAAGTGGGAGAGAGGTGGTTTGCCAAGGGATGCCTTTGAAGTGAACCAAGCACCCCTATTTATTGCCGGAACAGTAGCCCGGCCACGGCCCCGTGTCCGCTGGACACACCCCCGTGGCCATTTCCTTTCTCTTTCTTCATTAATTGCAATTTTCTGCATTAGGCTCCACATGGCCCCGTGTTCGCTGGGTACGGCCCCGTGTGCAGAAGCCTATCTGTACTATCAAAATTTGCAAGATTTTGCAAATCTTAGTGTTGACCACGCCCCGTGCTGAGCTGGGCACGCCCCCATGGTGGGCGTAGAAGCTTCTATAGCTTTGTCCCTTTCTGCAGACACCTGACAACGCCCTCGTGTCTGCTGGGCACGAGCCGTGGTCAGCCTTCTGTTTCTTGTTTTTGCTTGGGGAGATGCTGTCGAGGGTCAGGCATGCAACGTTTATTCCTTATCTTTGTATTTATGTTATTTTTTGCTGCATATTTGTTCCTTTTGTTCATTTAAGCTCGTTTGGTCCTGAAAATACAAAAGGAAGACAAAAGCACACTTTTTCCAACATTAGTACTAAAAAATGGTTAGTTTTTTGCCTCATTTGATGTAATTTATATGTTGCATTTTACACACATCAGTTTCACTTATAATATTTTGTGAGTTTTCACCGACTGCGTTACTTTTCTCTTTTCGTTTCCATGGGTTTTTGTCTTTGGAACCGATTGGTCTCCCACGCTTTTGTTGTATAGTAATCGCTTCTGGGATTACTTCAATTCGAGCAGGTGCATTTGATGCTGGTACATGCGAGTTTTTCACTCTATTCATGTCTTTGAATGCATCTGGTAATTCGTTCGCTATTCTTTGCAAATGTATGATCTTTTGGACTTCATATTCACATTGACCACTTCGGGGGTCGAGATTTGATAGCGATGATGCATTCCACGTTATTTCTTGTGTTACCAGTCTTTCTTTGTCCTTATCTCCCCCTAAGACTGGGAACATTGTTTCATCAAAATAACAGTCAACGTACCGTGCTGTAAACATGTCTCCCGTCATTGGTTCTAAATATTTAATTGTGGACGGGGAGTTAAACCAATATAGATACCCAGTCTTCTTTGGGGTACCATTGTAGTACGTTATGGTGGCGGTATTGGTACATATACCGCACAACAAAAAATTCTAAGGTGGGACAAACTTGGTTCTCGTCTGGAGACCAGTTGCAATGGGGAGTATTCGTGATCAGCAATTGGTCTCATTCTAATCAGTGCAGCGGCATGCAAAATAGCATGACCCCATGCAGAAGATAGTAGTTCACATTTCATTAAGAGTGGTCTAGCGATTATTTGTAATCGTTTAATCAGAGATTCAACTAAACTATTTTGTGTGTGAACATGAGGTACTGAATGTTCAACATTGATCCCGATTTACATACAATAATCATTAAAAGCTTGAGATGTGAACTCTCCTGCATTATCCATCCGGATGTTTCTAATTTGATTGTCCGGGAAATTAGTTCGTCGGTTTTAATTGCCTTTTCACTTACTTTAACTTGTTGGCGTTTCTGTTTGTTTTCCCTTTCTTTTACAAGACGGGGATCTTGTTTTGAAGAAACAGAACGCTTTCAGTAATTTTGTTCACAAGGATCATCAACTTTGGCTTTTAGTTTATGAAGATACGGACAATTTCGAATAATATGTCCAATTTCACAACACTCAAAACATGATCTTCGTTCAACAAACCCCGAAGCATCATGTGACTGTCTTGTTGATGAACTTTGTGATCCCGAGGTACTTGGTTTTGAACTGTTTTGTTCATTTCTTTTCAAAAATTTAACTTGATTAATATGATCTAAGTTAGATTTATTTGCAAAAGTTTCCAATTTATCCGTTCCCTTTGATTTCACAAAGTTCATCTTCTTGTTCTTCTTTTGATTCCGTTCCTTACGACCTTGAGTCGTTGATTTGCCTTTTGGTTTGGTATGATTATGCTGCTTTTTCACTGTTGGTAATTTCTGATTGCCATATCGTTTTCGAATTTCGGCCGTTGGAATCGGAGGGCACTGTGTTACCACAACGTGTGAACCCGACTTTCTCAAAAACCTACTTGTCGAATCTTCAAAAACATTACTGATTAAAGATTGATTTACATTTTTAATCGGAAAATCTTTGTCAGAATAGATTTTATCATCGCCAACAAGATTGTACAAAAATTCACACTCTCAGACTTTTGTGCAGAAGTGGACTCAACCTGAACAGTCTTAGCAGGTTTTGCAGGAGGATCACATAGAATGTGATTCTCGAGAGGTATGTCCCCTTCTTTGATAACCGCATCAGACTGTGCAAACTCAGTATCATCGGATTCATCATCTGAAGAATCGGCATCCTTAACAATGGCTGGAGGATCCTAATTTTGTTCAGCAATTGATGCATCTATATCTGCTGACACATCCGAATCTGATGATACTTCCATTTTGTATCCAAGTCCGGTCGCAAATTCCTCAATGTCTAAAGGAACAGAATGCTCAAAATAAGTTCTATTCTCCTCATCAGGCATTGCGTCATAATTTTGTCTAACAGGTGGTGGACACTTCTTATATCCAATGCACGTGACATCCTTTTTCTCTTTTTGTATGTCAATGATGTGATCCAGCACATACCTAGAGTTTGAATAACTATCTAGCTTAAGCCGGATCACCTCACTTTCACACTTTACACAGGCTAACTCTGTTGGGTCAAAATGGAGAATGATTTTATCAATTACGACATCTTTAGTTTAGGGATATTATTGTTTTGCATTTTTTTTTGCGTGTTTATTAGGTTTTCAAAGCAAGAGGCGGCTTGCTTGGAGGACAAGGCTCGGGGGGCTATAAATAGATTACTAAACACCACTTGTGAGGGGTGCATTTGTGAGCCACCACCCCGGGGGAGCTCACCCGGGGTTGGATGTTTATCTTGTATTTTGTTATCACATTCAATGAAAACATCTATGTTCCAATCCTAAAAGTTTCCATCTTTCTTGTTCATTTCTGTTTGTTCTTGGCTCGAATCACCTGTCTCACTATTTTTCACCGAACCGAGACTGAAATCGGATCGTTACGGACCCATCATTTGGTATCAGAGCCTCGGTGGCTCGTTTCAGTTTTGGTTTGGTCGGTTCTTCACCGCAAAACCCGCCAGAGACGTTAATTGATGGGAGATCTGATGTTGTTTTTGAGCTATTATTATTCTAGCGACTTTATTTATAATTAAGAGCATCCAATGTTTTTGTTCTTGGGTGTTGAGAGGGAATTATTCATCTTTTGACTTTCAGAACCACACCCACTGTGTGTATTTCGAAAGATCCACTATCAACTTTTGATTGTAGATATATGTCACGTCATACTTGCTTTGCAAATCATCATATTTGCCTTGCAAGTCCGACAATTTATCACCTAAACGAACACATTTATCACAATTATAAGAAATTGGATCAACGACACATACCTGGTTTGATGAATCGCCCACATTAGCCATAAAGGCTGAATGAATAGACAAAGAAGAATAAGCAGCTTTATCCACCAGAATTGATCTTCTGTCAATTCCCTGTTGCAACTTCTCCCAACAATTCATCAACATTTGCATCGACTGACACACTTGACGTTTCATCCAAATGATCATCGCCTGAAGTTGAGGATTCTTCATCTTCAACTGTAACCAGAACTGTCTTCATCTTCAGATGATTCTCCACCACTGGCGGAAGTTTCTCCACCACTGGTGTGTTTCAGATCCTTGACAACCTCAGCAAAACAAGTTGTTCCATCCTGAACATCACTTCCCAACTGAATCGACCAGTCACAACCTTCATTGACTTGTACCACAAGAGCCTGATTGGCATTTGATGCTCCTGCTTGATTTGGATTGTTCACAGGCATCAACGTACACTCGTTATTCCTGTTTTGATTCTGATTTTGCTGGTTGCCTTGATTGCCTTGATTCCTGAACGGATTCTGGTTCCCATGTTGAGCTGGCTTTGTACATTCTCTCTTGAAGTGACCTCGTTCACCATAATTGAAGCACTTGACTGATTGTTTATCGAATCCATACTTGCTATCTTTCTTTCCAAGCTGGTTCTACCAGTCCTTTCCATTAAGTCTTTAGCTCGCCTAACAGCACTAGCGAAAGCCCATTTGATGTCCATCATATCCATTTCCTCCTTATCAATCTGCTGATAATCTTCGTGTGTCAGATTAATGTTTGATGAACCGCCCACATTAGCCATAAAGGCTGAATGAATAGACAAAGAAGAATAAGCAGCTTTATCCACCAGAATTGATCTTCTGTCATTCCCTGCTGCAGCTTCTCCCAACAATTCATCAACATTTGCATCGACAGACACACTTGACGTTTCATCCAAATGATCATCGCCTGAAGTTGAGGATTCTTCATCTTCAACTGTAACCAGAACTGTCTTCATCTTCAGATGATTCTCCACCACTGGCGGAAGATTCTCCACCACTGGCGGACGATTCTCCACCACGGGTGTGTTTCAGATCCTTGACAACCGCAACAAAACAAGTTGTTCCATCCTGAACATCACTTCCCAACTGAATCGACCAGTCACAACCTTCATCGACTTGTACCACAAGAGCCTGATTGGCATTTGATGCTCCTGCTTGATTTGGATTGTTCACAGGCATCAACGTACGCTCGTTATTCCTGTTTTGATTCTGATTTTGCTGGTTGCCTTGATTGCCTTGATTCCTGAACGGATTCTGGTTCCCATGTTGAGCTGGCTTTGTACATTCTCTCTTGAAGTGACCTGGTTCACCATAATTGAAGCACTTGACTGATTGTTTATCGAATCTATACTTGCTATCTTTCTTTCTTTCCAAGCTGGTTCTACCAGTCCTTTCCATGAAGTCTTTAGCTCGCCTAACAGCACTAGCGAAAGCCCATTTGATGTCCATCATATCCATTTCCTCCTTATCAATCTGCTGATAATCTTCGTGTGTCAGATTAATGTTTCCAATCTGACCTGCTATTAACCCACAATACGCGCTCACCAATGTGTTTAATAGCTTCATATGATCCTTAGCTACTTCAACACTTACTTTCGAGAAATTTGAAGTGTCGAGCCGAACTGTATTTGGATTAGATGGCTGACCGACAGATGAAGTGCTTCCATAACAAGCTTGTTGTGGAACTGGTAATGGATTTCCGTACATATCTCTTGCTCCGGTAGATTGATATCTTTGCTTTGAGACTTCCGGTTGTGGGCTTCCGTACATGTCAGTGCTTGAGACAAAAACCATTTGAGTCGAGGAAACTGGTAGTGGATTTCCGTACATATCTCTTGATACAAGGCTGTTTGAAGCTGAGCATGTGGAGCAGGTCTTGCAGCAGTGCTAGAACTTCCACAGTTTCCCTAATACATATCAGGATTCTGTTGCACTGGAATCTTTTTGGCCTTCCTGAACTCTTTTTGATCTTTGTTCTCCAAGAGCTGAACGAAATCATTTATGTTTGTCGTAGCCAAAGTGCCATTGTATTTCAAGATTTCCAAGAAACCATTCCATTGAGCTGGTAATGCATCGGCAAACTTGATGACAACTTCTTCTAGAGTCACTACTACCCCAAAGTTATTTAACTCAGTCAACAAGTGATAAAATCGACTTGTCAAGTCTCCCAAAGACTCCCTTTCCATACATGTGAAGCCATCAAACTCCTTCTTGAGTAGATCATGTCGCAATTTGCGTGACGCTTCATTTCCTAGACCTCTCGTCTTCAATACATCCCATTGTGACAACCCTCAAAATTACATGTATTCCGTACAATTTATTAATGATAATTAAAGTGCTTAATGACTGTGCTAAATCATTTAACTGCTTTCTGATTTCTGTGTTATACTTACATGTGCTTGTTAACATACTAGTAGTGTACAGAAAAGTTACTAAATGGTCCTGTGTGTTTTCCTAAGTGTTAGAAATTAAAAGTGTTACAAAAATATACATAAAAGACACGTTACGAAGTAATTAAGCACTTTAACGGAACAACACCGAACCGAACAACCGGACTTTACCCGAAACACAAAAATATTGTCAAACACATTGTTATTGTTTTTCTGAGCTAGTTAGGGTCCCCGAACACCCTAACACACTATATATTATGTAACACACATAAAGCATTAACTTAACATTTGATTTCAACTAAGATCACCAACTAACTAGTTGAAACCTAACTAAACCAACCCCCCCCCCCCCAATTGGTTAGGAGACAAGAAGGACACCCCTTTGATTTCTTTCATTATTTAATTTGATCATGTTGCTAGATTAGAGACATGTTACCCATATGACAATGGTAAGATGGAGTCTATAAGTATTACCCACAAGTCTACCCTTCTCTCACTACTCAACACACACTTCACTCAAACACTCTCCTTCCTCTCTTCTTGATCTCGGCCGCCCCTAGTGGCACCACCACCACCATCACTTGGTCACTTGCAAGGTTTCCAAGGCCATACAAAGGTGCTACAAGGTGCATAAGGAAGCTTGGTGCTCTCGGAAGTGGAAGGACCTTCTTCGTTTGCTATTAACCATCACTTTTCTACACTCAAACTCCCCTAGCCTTGAGCTAGTGGTAAGAACTTAGATCCGTTCATTTTTCATGTTATTTAAGTGGTTAATAGTTATTTGATGATGAGAATCCATGAACACTATAGGGTCATAAACAAAGTCTTGACTATAATGTAACATGATGATGAAGTAAGATGAAAACATGATGTTAATATGAAGTTGTTTTGATTCTTGTTGATTATCTGATGATTTGCTTGTTAATATTGATGTTTGATGTTGTTGTCGATCACTAAACATGTTAACGGAATTGATCGAACACGAGTTAGAAAGCTAAAAGCTGAAAACAGGAGTCTGATTGGTGATTACAGCCAACTTTAGTTGGCTGTAACAGGACCTTAATAACACGAAAACTGTATTTTCTGAAGCCTAGATTTATGTATTATGAAATACGGTTTTATGGCACCGGAATCATAATTTTTGGACTTCGTTTACTATTTTTAAAGTGTCGTTTTGTAACAGCAGCTAAAGCTGCATTTTTGCTGCTGAAAATATGTGTTATATTCTTCGTCATAACTTGAAACCTGGGTAGAACTAGGTCATGAAATTGGTACTGTAGATGGACACTGATGTCATAGTAATTGTCCCACTGGATTTCTTAAATTGGACTTACGATGAATTTTTAATAAATTATTCCGTGGACTGCAATCAGAAAAAGATGAATCTGAATTTTTATAAAATATTAGTGATGAATTGGATCCCGAGATTTTTACACAATAACATTTGGATCGTTTAAAGCTTTCTGTAAAAAGTTGGGAATTTTTGGAACAAGTTAACTATTTTATTAAAATGCCCGAAAACAGCCCAGTTTTGGATATTTAAGTTGAAATGACAGAAGTAGTAATTCGCGTGTCTAAATGTCGAGTATATTATTTGAGGATGATCTAACATGTCATATATCAATGAAAGTAATATGTGCAATATCGTATGCATGTTCTTGAGTAGCTATAGGTGGAATGTTATATGAGTATGAACTGTTGATGTGATGCTTGTTATGTGATAGACACGTGTAGGAACTTTGTGCTTATTTGAAGTCACTAATAAACTAAGTAGTAATCCTACTAGGACATGATTGACCGACTTTGACCGTTAGCTATATTTGAGAATCTAAACGAGCAAACCGAGGTGAGTTCACACACTTTCTAAGGCATGGGATTCCCGGTGGTTGGGAATGGGTTAAAGAATTTAAAACGAGATCTACATATCCTCCTTGGGTAGGATATGTACGACCATCCTCCATAGGTAGGATGCCAATATTAATCCTGCGTATTCTCTTTGGGTAGAATATGTACATTCCTCCTACTTGGGTAGGACAATAACCTTAAAACTTACTAGACAAAACTCTATCATGAAGTCCCTCAATTTATATCGACTTAATCGCCGAGGCTAATGGCGAGCGGGTCATTAGTTAATAGCGCTATTAGGTTTAACAAACCTCACATCGTGCCAGTCGGACGGGCGTGTACTAATGGACTATGGCAAACTGTTAGTGATGATAGACACTGATGTAGGGCACAACTTATTTGCATTAGTAGTCGATATGGTACGGTCTAGTGGTTCACATGGGGAAGCCCCCACTGATCATGGATATGGTTTGGGTAATAAAGAATGAACTGGTTAATCATGCTTTCAACTACGGGGTAACCCCCACGGCAATTACGCCAACGAAAGACAAACCACGTTTTCAGAAACAACTTAAAACTAATCAACCAACCGTGAACTCACTCAACTTTGTTGTTGACTCGTTGTTACATGCCTTGCAGGTCGTTAAATGCTTGGAGCTTGCACGAGGAAGGAGTTGTTGTGGGATACGGACTGTTATGTTCCGTGCTTAATATTTAAATCCTTATGAACTTATTAAACTTTTGCTTTGGACTTTAAACTTATAAACTATGGACTTATGTTTTTGGATTTACGTTTATGCTTCCGCTGTTTAATTTGAACTTAGTTAAATTGCTTTGGTCACCAATTGTATTATGGATGATTTTATTTACTTAATTACGTTGTTCAATATGATTGGTGGCTCGATCCTGGTCATGTCACGCCTCCAAGTGGTGATACTATGCATGGTGGATTTTGGGGGTGTGACACCCCTAACCGCTTTGACGTCTTGAAGCTGACAAACTGATGATATATATCCTTTCTCAACGCTTGAGTTAGAATAGAATATGCATTCTTTTCTAAATCATATGCCTTTTTCTCGTCTGCCGTAAGATCTGCAAATGTCGTGGCAGTTGAAGCGGCAACCTCAAGTGCTTGATCGAAATCTGTAGTAAAACATAACCACAATTCCGTGTTTTGCCCAAGAACACACGTATGGAATCTTTCTTCCCATCCAGGATATTCATTCATGTGCATTAGCTTCGGTGGACGATTAAGGCTTCCGGTTTCACTTTCGCTTAAAAGTATACTTTGAATACTTTGATTTTGATTTGAAACGAATGCCCATTGACTTGTCGAAATTTGATTCGTTTGAGATGGAATAGACGAAGATGCGGGTGTGGGAGATTCGGCCCATGATGGTGATAAACCCGTGCTTCTATACTTGCTCTCCGTATTGGATGGAATACCCCACCAATCTGAACTCATTTTGGATATATAATAATGAATACCTGCTTAAATCACTTAAAATAATTCGTGAAGACAATTTTTGAAAGCTTCTGTTAAAAAAATGACAAGAGTGACCCACGAAAAATTTGGTTCTTGGCGAAAGACCTTAACTGACGAAATACTAGTTTTTTTCGTAAAAGACAAAGTGACGAAAAAATACGGTTTTTTGTCTAGACCAATTGTGACGAAAAATAGGTTTTTCGTCAAAGACAAATCAAATAAAGAAAAGGTTTTTCGTTGACTAATGTGCACAAAGTTGGTGAGATATTTTCAAAAAAAAAAAAGATAGATCTTTTCTTCTTAAAGTTGTTGAACACAATAGTCAAACAACCATACCTTGCCCATACCTTTTCAAAGACCCATGTCACTGACTTACCAACCATACATTATGCCTTGTGTCAAGATTGTCAAACAATTATATTATAATCATTAACACTTCAACAATAATTTAACCAAGATCAAAAGCAGGTTATATTTTTAAGAACAATATGAACTTTTTGAATATATGAAGAACACTATGAGTTTTCCGGTCACCGTAGATATTTCTGAACTTTTGCACAAAAGTTTAATAAAAACCCAACCTTAACATGTAAACATGAATTTAACAAGGTTTTTGATCAAACTAAAAAGCAAAATACCAAGATTTTCAAGGATCTCAAACTATTTTTCCAGAAAATTAGAAAATATGACTTCCAAAACATTAAAACTCAAGAAGAATTTCTAAAAATACACGAAAATCTTCCGAATCACAAGAAAACGAGTCGGTTTTAACAAGGAAGAGAGTTGTCCACTAGCGGAGGATCTAGTCGCCTAATCCTTGTGATACAAACAAACCTGGTTGTGCGGAATCCAACCGGGTAAGCAAACCGAGATCCAGAACAGAAAAGCACACAGATTCACAGTTTAAAGTTCACTTGTATATTATAGATCAGCAAAGTTTTAGTACATTGTTTACAAGATTCTCACAAACTCACTGTTCTCTCGTTCTTGTGCTCTCTGGTGTGTGCTTTCTTGTGCTTTTGTTCTCCTTTCTGGCTTCTGTCTTCAGTGCATATATATATAGGCTGCAGGTCGACGAAGGACCTTCAGCGACGAATTACCTCGACGAACATCCTGCAGCGACGAAAGACTCCCACGAAATACCAACACGACGAAAACCTTATGTTTATGAGGTTTTTCGTCATACATGAGCGTGTAGGTTTTTTCGTCAGGAACATGTGCAGGTTTTTCATCCACAACATACATAGGAGGTTTTTCGTCATGCAGGCTTATCAGTTTTTCATCAA
Source organism: Helianthus annuus (assembly GCF_002127325.2). Classification (NCBI taxonomy): domain Eukaryota; kingdom Viridiplantae; phylum Streptophyta; class Magnoliopsida; order Asterales; family Asteraceae; genus Helianthus; species Helianthus annuus. The sequence goes on along the minus strand of NC_035436.2, from coordinate 23,524,239 downwards.
CAGCATACATAGCAGGTTTTTCGTCATGCAGGCAAGGTGCTGGTTTTTCGTCAATGGCCACAACTTTCAGAGTATAAAGAAACAGCAGCAACAGAAAGATACAACAACCAGCAGAATATGCAGAACTTGCAGACACAGTTGATTACGTACCGAGACACGACATAGGATATCGGGTTTCGGTGTTCACTTGGTAATGTTGTCGAACCGAGCGAGTCGCATCCACAAACTGTATCAATAACAATCTTTTTATTTATATATTTTTATGTTTAGGATAATTTTATCATTTATTATTTGTATTTTTACAATTACATACATGTTAAGAGTAATTTTATCATTTTTATATGTAATTACACATATGTAAACTAGTTTTTTTACATATATGTAATTAGTTATGACACAAATATATAATTTTGGCAATTAAACATATATGAACTAGTACTATATATAGGGTTGAGTTCATTTCAGAACTTTAAATAACTACAGAACTTTCAGAACTCTCCTAATGATAAAATGAACTCATCTGTTATATGTATTTCTTAGATTACATAAATGTTAATAGTAGTTTACATATGTTTAATTGCCAAAATTATATATATGTGTCATAACTAATCACATATATGTAAACAAACTAGTTTACATATGTGTAATTATAAAATTACATATAAAAATGATAAAATTTTCTTAACATGTATGTAATCGTAAAAATACACATAATAAATAATAAAATTATCCTAAACACAAAAATATATAAATAAAAAGATTGTTTATTATGAGTTCTGTAAATACTTATGCTTCTGAAATGATCCTGGCTATATATATATATATATATAGGGGATGGATCATGAGAAAACTAGTTTAAATGAGAAATCCAAAAACTAACTAGAAAAACCTAAAAAAATACCAATTTTTTTTTTACAATTTTTTAAAGAAAAATAGATACTTTTTATGTATGGAAAAAATTTTCAAAAAAAAAAAAATAATTTTTTTGTTGTACTGCACATGTGCACTAATACGGAAAGCCTAAACCACTTAACTGACCCCCCACCGACACCCCCCCAAAAACCTAACCCCCACCCCCAAAAACCTAAATTCACCCTCCCACCAAAAACCTAACCCCCCCACCCCCCAAAAACCTAACCCTCCACCCCCACCCCCCCCCCCCACAAAAAAAAAAAAAAACTTAAACCCCCCTCCCCCACACCCAAAAACCTAATCCTAATCCTAAACCTCCGAAAAAACTAACCTTGAAAAGTTATATATATATTTTTTTTCCAATTTTACCCCTCCATTAAAAGTCCCCACTCCTTCATTAAAAGTCTCCCTCCCCCCTCCTTTTTAGTGGATTTTAGTTAGTTTTCTAGTTTTCTCATTTATATCTAGTTTTCTCATGATTCTCTCCCTATATATATATATATATATATATATATATATATAATAGGTAAAGGATCCTGTACAAAGTCCATCTTTTGTAAGAAGTGTAAGAAATAATCTGGGAATGACAAATGTCCCTCCTCTTAATTAATTCAAAAGGGTAGATTAGTAATTGTACATTTTTGTCATTTAATTGATTTACAATATAACTGAAAAAAATAACTGCCGATGAGATTGTTTAGGGATTGGATCGAATTTTGTATATTTTTTGCAAGATCCAATACGATTGTTATCTACGTCATCAATTATAAATACAACAAGGCTTATCAAATCGATAGACACAATACAGTTGTTTAACGTCTGCGCCCTTCTTCGATTCTGGTGTTTTATATCAATATCAATGGAGTCTGGCGATGCAGGTACATGTGTATCATAGTATTTTAATCTCTTAATAGTTATCATGTTCCGATAATTAGTGTTATTTGTTCGACGTTTTGTTTTTTAATATGCCGTTTTTACAGGACATTAGTATGGTTTGATTTTGTGTATATGTAGTGTTTTATACATTAAGTTGTTTAGGGTATTGTTCTTTTACTGTTTTTTCTTGATCACGTTTTTTTTATTATTTTTTTGATTTTTAGATATGTAGTGTTATATGCATGATCCGTAGTGTTTTATAGTGTAGTGTTATATGCATGATCAATATTTTGTTTTATAGTTTTTTAGATGTGTAGTGTTATAAGCATGATCAATATTCTGTTCACACATCTTATTTTCATTTCATAATGTTTTATACATTGAATTGTTTACCTTTGTTTTAGTAAGTTTTTGTAGTGTTTTATAATTAACAAAGATATTTTTTTTTCATATTTAGGTGTATAGTGTCATATGTATGAACAATAGTGTTATATTCTATTCACACATCTGAATTCCCCTTCATAATGTTTTATACATTGAATTCTATGTTGTAGGGTTTTATCATTAACAGAGTTATTTAATTTTTTTTTATATTTAGATGTATAGTGTTTGTACAGGAATCTTAATTTCTTTTCATAGTGTTTTACCCCACACCAATACTGTTATACTCTGTGTAGACATATTTATTTTATTCGTCATAGTGTTTTATTATTATTAAGTGTTTTAAATCAACAGATTATTTGTTAACTAAGCTGTATAGTGTCTTTACAGGAAACAGATAGTGTTATTTCTTCATATAGTGTTTTTATCAAATTTAGAAACATGTTCTTATCACTGTTTTTATAAACGACTGATGTGTCGATTTTTCGTTGTAGATATTCCTACATACCAGCCCGTTGGTAATGTTCAAGTGTCCCCAAATTCTTTTTATTAGGAGTTCTGCGAGGATGATTTGTTAATTAACAGATATATAGAGTAAGGTTCATGCGAGAAACACCTTTATTGCGAGAACCACCTTTATCAAACTGAACACAATCTAGAATAGCTAAAATAACCTAAAAAAAAACCGAACCCCTACCCCCCATCCCCCCCCCCCCAAAAAAAAAAAAAACCCTAAACCCGCCCACCCCCAAAAACCTAACCCCCCCTCCTTCAAGCTAAAATGCAAAAAACTAAACCCCTCCAAAAGGATGGATCCTAACGGATCCTTCTCCTATATATATATATATATATATATATATATATATATATATATATATATATATATATATATATATATATATATATATATATATATATATATATATATATATATATATATATATATATATATATAGGGTAGCGATATTAAGAGAAGTCCACCATATTTGAGAAACTTTGAGAAGCAATCTGGACAACACATTTTCCCTAAGCAAAAAATGCAAAAAAAAAAAAAAAAAAAGGTGAAAAATGCAATTTTTTTTTTTTTTTGGAAAAATCGGAGGTTTTTCTTTAAAGTTTTAATTTTTTTATTTTTTTTCAATTTTTTTTTGAGATTTATACACATGTGTATATTGTTAATCTTTTTACTATACATATATGTATATTATCAATTATACATATATGAATATACATGTGTACAAATGAAAAATATATGTTATAAACCCTAAATCTTAAACCCTAAACACTAAAGCTAAACCATAATGCTAAACCCTAAACCCTAAAGCTAAACCCTAAAGCTAAACCATAATTCTAAACCCTAAAGCTTACCCTAATGCTAAACCCTAAAGCCTAAAGCTAAACCCTTAATGCTAAACCCTATGCAAACCCAAAAGCTAAAGTTAAACCCAAAAGTTAAAGTTAAAGCTAAACCCTAATGCTAAACCCAAAAGCTAAACCCTAAATACTATTGCTAAACCCTAATGCTAAATCCTAAAGCTAAACCTTAAACCATAAAGCTAAACCCTAAACCCTAAAGCTAAACCCTAAATCCTAAGGCTAAACCCTAATGCTAAGCCCTAAATACTAATGCTAAACCCAAAATAACACTTATTTTTCAATTTTAAACATATATGTATATTTGACGATATACACATATCTATAGTTAAAAGATTAACAATATACACATGTGTATAATGTGACAACCCTCATAATTCCATGTATCTGTACAATTTATTAATGATAATTAAAGTGCTTGATGACTGTGCTGAATCATTTAACTGCTCTCTGATTTCTGTATTATACTTACATGTGCTTCTTAACATACTAGTAGTGTACAGAAAAGCTACTTAATAGTCCGTTATGCTTTCCTGAGTGTTGAAAATTAAAAATGTTACAAAAATATACATATAGGACACTTTGCGGATTAATTAAGCACTTTAACGGAACAATATCAAACCGAACAACCGGTCATTACCCAGAACACCAAAATAATGCTAGAAGCATTGCTCCTATTTTGTTAAGCTAGTTAGGGTCCCTGAACACCCTAACACACCATATACTACAGAACACACCATAAGACACTAACTAAACTTTTGAATTATAACCAAATCACTAACTAATAGTTGAAACCCAACCCTATACCCCCCCATTGTTGATGGATCCAAGGGTGGCCCTCACCCTTGATCTTGCTTGATTGTTGTGAGATCCTAATTGATCTTGTAGGTACTTTTAGAAACATAATACCCTTTGGTCAAAGTCTAAGGTTGATTATCAAATGGACATGAAGGGTTAAAGCTCTCATAATCTTCACTCATCACCACACTTCAACTTCTTTCTCCTCCTTGACCCCCATATCTCGGCCATACCCCCCCCCCCCCGCCCCCATCACCACCACATTTTCGTTTTTCATTCTAGCGATCCAAGTGTACTTCTAGGTGCTACAAGGCGTTCAACGAAGCTCGGTGTGCTCAGAAGTTGAAGGACCTCTCTTATCTTCTTTTAACCACCACTTTTCTACACTTGAACTCCCCTAGCCTTGAGCTAGTGGTAAGAACTTAGATCCTTGCATTTTACATGTTGTTTAAGTGGTTAATGATGTGTAGTGATCAAATTGATAAGAACTTTAATGAATCTAATGAAGAAGTCTTAAACATAAACTAACTTAGTAATAAAGTATGGTTAAAAGATGAAGAAATCATGATATTCATATGTTGTGATGCTTGTTGGTTGTTGTTACTCATGTAGTTGATATGAATTATCATATGATCTTGCTAGATCATGATTGAAACATGATCTAGCAAGATGAGAAAGTTAGAAATGTGTAGGATGATGGAATCATCCACACATAAACTATGAACTTGAATAAATAAATGTTTTCTTGAAAAATAAAGATCAAAGTAGGTTATAATTTTGTAGATCTAAAGATCCATGAGTGGTTTTTCGAAAGAACCAAGTGAAAAATATGAGTTACGTTGAAACTTGGATCTTACATAAACTAACCTCATTTTTGGTGGATAAACAAGTGTAGAAACACTTGTGTAATGAGAAAATTTCACAAAGAAATATTTTTGGAAAATATTACTAGAAGTTGTGAACATTCAAACTCTTTAAAAATGAAACTTTTAAGGAACTAATCGCATTTTTAAAGGTAACAAGACTTACTAAGTATGCTAGTAAGTTACTACATACTTTTATAAATTCTCAAGTTCATAAGTTTATAGTTTATTCTTGTTTTTGACAAGTTTGGTAAATAGAGATTGTATGTCGTTGACTGAGAATTGTCTGAATGAATTTTTGAAAAGAAAATGATATGCTAGTAAGCATGGACACCTCCATTTACAAAGGAAACTCTGGCGAAACTTTTCTAAAATTTGAACACTTAGAAAATATTTTCTAACAAGTGTTTACAAACGTATTTTTAACCTTGTTTTCAAAATAAACTTCGCCATGATTTCTATTACAAAACACCAAGTATCGGAGGTTGACTTTCGTAAATAAAATTTGATAAATATATATTATGTACTAAAACTCTTGTGTGAATACTTGTTTATTTTACTGTTATATTTTTTTAGGGTAAAATAATATATAACTTAACAAAATGCCTTGACGTTTAGATTGTGTGATATGTGATGAAAGTAATGAGTAGATAAACCATACGTGTTGTGCATGAGAAATTGATTGTTATTTGTACCTTATTAGGACGTGCTTGATTTCCTGATTATTAGAGTAACTAATCTAACTGTCACGACCCCCGACCCCATCCTGGCCGGAATCGGTGCCGTGAGCAGTCCAGTAGTACCGGTGATTATTTTAAAAAAACATTGCAGCGGAAATTTCATCAGGACCGTGAGTTAGGAAAAATATCAGAGTTTAGAAACACCGGATTTTATTTAAAAAGATGGAATAAATTCCATGTTTTACAAAGGTAGCTTTTAAATAAAAACAATATTTCTTAATTTGAAAATAAGCCACTTCTTGAAGTCCTTCAGTGTCGGATCCAATCCTTACTCCAATCTATTGTAATTACCTGAAACGCGTTTTAAAAAGATTTTGTCAGCGGGAAATACTGAGTGAGTTCATTCATTTTACGGAAAACGACACATTTGTTATAATTTACAGTATTAAGGGTTTTTACATATGTTTATTATCAACCAACATTCAAGAATAGGTATTTGTCACAGACCAGCTCTGTGACTGTGGTCATATCACCATTGGCTGTCCCAATGAGTGACGTATGTCACAGTTAGGCTCGCCCACCTAATGTGATTAAAACAATAATAATACTGTGCACAATACCCCACATACCGGATGTAATTTGGTGATTACATAAACTTAATCACTGTAATTATAACTTAAAAAAATTGGTTTGGAGTATTGTAAAACAATTGATAAAAAGAGAATGACTCACAATTCAGCATGCAGGATTGAATTAACAAACTTCTTGATTCTACTTCTTTCGATAATTAGGCATTTATTATTCTGGATCTTCTGATGATTTAATAGTTTGTTTGATTGTAAGGGTGTAGTTGGGAGTGTTTTTGGTGGTTTAACAGAATAGAATACGTATTGGTGTAAAACCCAAATCAAACCTTAACGGTAGTCATGAGATTCGAACCTTAACGAATTTCACAAAAACCGGGTTAATGATCAATACAGCAGTTATGATAATTTCCCGAGATCAAATTCTCACAATGAATGACCAAGTGCAATACTTCAACTCATTTATCAAAATGACAAACGACAAAGTATAGTACTTCAACTCATTATCGAATTATCGACAACGACAAAGTACAATGCTTCAACTCATTTATCGGATTACCGACAAACGACAAAGCATAACCCAATGTGGGCGGCACTTAGGCATTCCTTGGATATATTGATCACTCGGAAAATGAATCGCAATAGCGATTGAGTGATTATTGGTTAGAACACCAACGTATAGAGAGAAGAAGAAGAGAAATGAGCAAAGAAAAATGAATCCTAAGCTTCTTATTTATAGCAAGCAAGCAGGCAGCTCAATTCCTTTTCTGTTCGATGTGGGATTCAAGTGACGTGCTTGCTAGCTAGCTTGACGTGCTAGCTAGCTAGCTTAGTTATTTTATTTCAGCTGCTTAACTCGTTTTTCTTGTATAACTTTTGAAATATAACGTTTTATAAAACGACGAATATGTCTTTAGAACGAGCATATTTTTATCTACGTTTTGACCTAAGTTTCATTAAAAACGGAGTAAGGAAAAAAAATAATATATTTTATTATTAATATTAAACGTTCTTATACGACCTCATATATATCTATTTTTAATAGACCTTACTTAGCTTAATTAATCTTGTTAGCTTAATTAATATTGATTAACTGATTAATTAATCATACTAAACTTAATTAGGGTTTCCTTATTGCATAATTATCATACTAAATATTAATTTTTTGTGAGGGTTGTTACATCCTCCCCACCTTAATAAAAATCTCGTCCTCGAGATTTGAACTATGATATTTTCTTGGGGTCATGTTTCTTCTTTTAATTAAGAGGAATAATGTAGCGTGGAATGGAATCAAAAGATATTTTGAGGGGTATGAGCATTTTTAAAAATAAAAATGATTTATAGAAACAATTGGATTTAATATTCAAAATGAACTTACTTTAATCAATTGAGGGAGATTCCGATTCGATAAATATCTATTTGTGAATGGGAGTATAGAAAATGATTTGTTAATGATTATCCGAAGATCAGTATTGTTTACTTAAATGGTAATGGACAACAAGATTTAGTGTATTGTAATCTGAGTACATAATTGTAGCAAGAAAATGACAAATCAAACGAACGACTCATGAATAGGGTTTAACACAGGCTACAGCTCTATTCGGATGCTACAAAGTGTTTGTAATGATTGAAAGAATTCAATAATGATGACCGAATAAATTCACCGTTTTCGAAATTGTGAGTTTCAAGGAAGCGAATCTAGATATTTCAAAAGATGAAATGTTCAAACGAATGAGATGAAATGGTATAGTTTTTTTCAAGGTGATTGGGTTTAAGCCAAAAGATATATGATCTATAGATTCTTAAAATGAATGTGAAGAACTTTTTGGAATTAGTAAAATTCTTTGTCAGAAGAAAACTTACCTTGATTGGTACCTAAGGAAGACTTAAGATTGACCAGTTAAAAATGAAATGAAACCATGAAAATGATTCGGCAAATATTGAATTATGATATGAGAAAATCAATGTGTTGCGATGGGTGATTTGTAAGAATACATGAAAAGACAATAAAGTTAGAGTATTTTTGTCTTAATACAAAATTGTATTCAGATGATTTTAATCAAAATGTTTGATTTAAAGATAGGTGGTATTTTGATTTACTAAATACCTTTTCCTTTTATGTTATCATAAAGTAGAATAATAAATAAATATAGATAGGTTTAAAATATCAAAACCCGTAATAATAATAATATATGTTTTATAAATAGGTTTACCCAATATCGTAGAACTCATGATTATTATTTTTTTTTAATCAAGTATGTTTACTATAAGATTAGGGTATCATGAAAGTAGAATAATAAATGTTTATTTTAATATCGAGCATACTTAAATATTGGCTTGCGTAAATGACAATTGATATTTTAATATGTATATACTATAAAAGAATATTTCTATAAGTATTTAATAGTTGTGAAATATTAATTAAGATGAACATTTATTTATAATACGTTTTGTTCATGAATGCTTAGACAATTATTTAGATAATTTTGTTCGTCCCTTTAATTATTTTTATGAAAATATATTTTCTCTTTGCAGTACGAAGTATATATATTTCTATATATAATAAAAGATATTTTTACATGTAATTGAAATTTACTAACTAAGTATGATGACTTAATTTATATTAAATAGTTATTATCATTGTTGGATATTGGTTAGTACTGCCTTGTTTAAGCATAGGTGATCAGTCCATCCCTAACTAAGGCTAGGCTATCCAATACCTGTCTTTGACAATAACCCTAGTATTTTAAAATAATACTAACACTATCACTATTAATATTATTACTAATAATAAAATTAATATGAATTACTAATAATAAATAACTAAATAAAACTAAAATGAGAGTATACCTCAAACATAATTTTATATGTAAAATATAAATTCTGCACCTCAATGGTTTTAACAAGAATTTTAAATATAGTAATACTATATTATAACTTAGGTAATTACTTATGTAAGTTTCCATATAAAATAAATAAAATTTATATTTTAAATTTACAAAAGGCTCGATTGATGCTGTAAGAACTATTTAAGAGATACACGGAAATAGGACATGAAAATGGGGTATTCTTATCTTAGCACATAATTGTGTTAAGATTGTTTATATAGAATAAATCAACAAAGCGGATTCAAAATAAGTAAATAACTAAATAATTAATCCGAGATTAGCGCAAGCTTCAGATTTTGTGAAAACGTCACCACAAGGTGATCGTGATTTAAAGAAAATGATTCAATGAAGTTGAAGTCCAACAAGCATGTTATAGTTCAAGAAAATTGAAGTGCTTGTTGGGATTATTTTGAATATGATGTTTGCAATTCATCATATGAGATTTTGAATGAAATATGTATTGCGAGCAAGTTAACTGATTTTGAATAAACCGAGTTTGAATAAGAAAGTTCGACATGATCACAACAAAACCATGTATACCTTTCAAAAGAATCTCGAGTTTTTCGAGAAACTCATTGCTTTGATATTAGAGAGTCATTGCTTTGTAAAAACGCGGTTTACAATGCAAAGATCAAGTATAGTGAAATGATATTTGAATTTTTTATAAAACAACAAATTGGAATGTTGCCCTCCTATGGCTTTCATAACTCAAATGAACCATATGCGCAACAAACAGTGCATGTGTAACGTGTGGATTTACCAAGAACTGAAATGGATCAATATTTGCTGCTATGAAAGAAATCCTCATGGTATGATGACTATTAGAGGAAGTAAAAACACGAAAGTCAATTCTTTATAGGCAGAAGTCAGAATTGCAACGAAAGAAATATAAGAGCTTTATCTGGAATTTCGTGTGATACTTATTTGTTTAATGACATTATCAGAGAATGTCGAATGAAGTAAAATGAAATAGGGAATTTGCAAAACTATATGACTTCTTTTGTAGTGCTAATAATTATGACTCAGGTTAGACTATGCACCGATGTTTGTGAAATATTGTTCCAACGTACCTTAGCGAGATTTTGATTGTTTGTAAGGTCATGTGGCAAAATACCGCTTTTTGATTAGTAGTACTTTTACCGACGGAATTAATATTGGTGTTATCGTGCCTAATTTATATTTTTCAAAGGTCTTGCCTTGGAAGTTGTGTGTGATAAACTTTGACGTCTGTGGACGTATAATTTTAAGTTTCATGTGTTTTCTTGTGCATTAGCACAACTTGATATGCTTCTTACTTGCGTTCATAATTTATGGCGTTAATAATTTATGGTAACGTATTGGTAATTCTTATATTTTTGATGGTGTCCCAACTTAATGGGTTTCCATTTATTATTGTTGCTCGAGTTACGAGGTAGATGATCAAACAAAATAATGTTTGATATCGATATAGGTAAGAGATTCTTGATAAAGGAATCTAAATTTATTATTGACACATATACTTGTGCTTTATCCCTAATTATCAATTGTTATGGCTTTTGAAATTTCTTATAGATATACATATCTATATAATCATATATTTCACATGCTGTAATATACATACCCTTTATAAGGTTAATGTATTTAATAGATTCTTATTTCCAAAAACAAGTCTGATATCAGGCCATGATACTTATTTAGGGAAATCTTGTCACTTGTTTGACATTTTATATACCACATCTTACCCGGTTCGCGCCGGAGAGGTAACCTCAGTATATCCGGACAAGCTGGAGAGTCTACTACTCTATACCCAGTTTTGCCGGAGAAAATTTTCTATTTCCCAAAAATAGTATCTTTTCAAGATTTTAAAAGTGTCTCTTTTATTAGAACTTTTATCCAGAATCAAGGAAATTTGTATTCCCATAACATATCTTATTCTAGACCAAATAATATCAATAAGCAAGAATAAATAGCAATTAAGTGCTATTGCCTGCTAACCGTCATTCTTATGACATACCAGTATCCATTACATTATACTTATATAAGTAATTTTACCTTAAATCTTATTTTAAGGCAAAATTCTTAAGTTCAAGTCTAAATATCATTCAGAATGTTATCAGATAATTTTTAAGTTTCTAACTTTCTGTTTAAGCTTAGGTATTATTATAACACCTATTTGCGTAAACAAGTGGCTTAGCTTATACTAAGGCATCTTTTCTTATGTTTAAGTCTAAATTCTATCAGATGTGCTACCAGTTAATAACAATCTCCTAACTCTTTTATTTAAGTATTGTTATCACAACACTTATAGGCTTAAAGCAGTGGCTTAGCTCTGATACCACCTTCTGTCACGACCCCCGACCCCATCCTGGCCGGAATCGGTGCCGTGAGCAGTCCAGTAGTACCGGTGATTATTTTAAAAAAACATTGCAGCGGAAATTTCATCAGGACCGTGAGTTAGGAAAAATATCAGAGTTTAGAAACACCGGATTTTATTTAAAAAGATGGAATAAATTCCATGTTTTACAAAGGTAGCTTTTAAATAAAAACAATATTTCTTAATTTGAAAATAAGCCACTTCTTGAAGTCCTTCAGTGTCGGATCCAATCCTTACTCCAATCTATTGTAATTACCTGAAACGCGTTTTAAAAAGATTTTGTCAGCGGGAAATACTGAGTGAGTTCATTCATTTTACGGAAAACGACACATTTGTTATAATTTACAGTATTAAGGGTTTTTACATATGTTTATTATCAACCAACATTCAAGAATAGGTATTTGTCACAGACCAGCTCTGTGACTGTGGTCATATCACCATTGGCTGTCCCAATGAGTGACGTATGTCACAGTTAGGCTCGCCCACCTAATGTGATTAAAACAATAATAATACTGTGCACAATACCCCACATACCGGATGTAATTTGGTGATTACATAAACTTAATCACTGTAATTATAACTTAAAAAAATTGGTTTGGAGTATTGTAAAACAATTGATAAAAAGAGAATGACTCACAATTCAGCATGCAGGATTGAATTAACAAACTTCTTGATTCTACTTCTTTCGATAATTAGGCATTTATTATTCTGGATCTTCTGATGATTTAATAGTTTGTTTGATTGTAAGGGTGTAGTTGGGAGTGTTTTTGGTGGTTTAACAGAATAGAATACGTATTGGTGTAAAACCCAAATCAAACCTTAACGGTAGTCATGAGATTCGAACCTTAACGAATTTCACAAAAACCGGGTTAATGATCAATACAGCAGTTATGATAATTTCCCGAGATCAAATTCTCACAATGAATGACCAAGTGCAATACTTCAACTCATTTATCAAAATGACAAACGACAAAGTATAGTACTTCAACTCATTATCGAATTATCGACAACGACAAAGTACAATGCTTCAACTCATTTATCGGATTACCGACAAACGACAAAGCATAACCCAATGTGGGCGGCACTTAGGCATTCCTTGGATATATTGATCACTCGGAAAATGAATCGCAATAGCGATTGAGTGATTATTGGTTAGAACACCAACGTATAGAGAGAAGAAGAAGAGAAATGAGCAAAGAAAAATGAATCCTAAGCTTCTTATTTATAGCAAGCAAGCAGGCAGCTCAATTCCTTTTCTGTTCGATGTGGGATTCAAGTGACGTGCTTGCTAGCTAGCTTGACGTGCTAGCTAGCTAGCTTAGTTATTTTATTTCAGCTGCTTAACTCGTTTTTCTTGTATAACTTTTAAAATATAACGTTTTATAAAACGACGAATATGTCTTTAGAACGAGCATATTTTTATCTACGTTTTGACCTAAGTTTCATTAAAAACGGAGTAAGGAAAAAAATAATATATTTTATTATTAATATTAAACGTTCTTATACGACCTCATATATATCTATTTTTAATAGACCTTACTTAGCTTAATTAATCTTGTTAGCTTAATTAATATTGATTAACTGATTAATTAATCATACTAAACTTAATTAGGGTTTCCTTATTGCATAATTATCATACTAAATATTAATTTTTTGTGAGGGTTGATACACTAACCGAGCGAACCATGGGGAGTTCACACTTTTCTACAAAGCATGGTAATTCCCGATGGGGATGGGAATGGGTTCAGGAATAGGGATTCCTCGTCCTTGGGACGTGTTCAGGAATGAAAATTCCGCGTCCTGTGAGGACGGAATTAGACTTACTAGACTAGAACTCTATCCGCGAAGTCCCTCCCTTTATATCGACTTAATCGCCGAGGCTATGGCGAGCGGGTCATTAGTTAATAGCACTATTAGGATTAACAAACCTCACACCGTGCCAGTCGGACGGGCGTGTACAAATGGACTATGGCACGTCGGTGATGATAAACACCGACGCTATGGCACAAGTAATTTTCGTTAGTAGTCGATATGATAAACGAGTCTGGTAGTTTAAATAATGGGGTAGCTCCCACGGCCGGAATGCCGGGCTGGAAAGCCAGGGAAGGTGGACATGGGATGGTTAACTAATAAACGTCTTCGAACTATGGGGTAACCCCCACGGCTGGATAGCTGATTAAGATTAAACTACGTTTTTGGAAACAACTCTAAAATGGACAACCAACCGTGAACTCAGTCAACTTTGTTGTTGACTCGTTGTTACATGCTTTGCAGGTCGCTAGATGCTATGGGGCTTGCACAAGGAGGCGGTCGTTGTGGGATGCGAACTGCTATGTCTCGTACTTAATAAATAAACCTTATGAACTTATGAAACATAGGTTTTGGGTCTTTAAACTTATGAACTACGAACTTATGTTTTGGTTTAACGTCTTATGCTTCCGCTGTTTAACACATATGTATATAATCACTTTTTAACAATACATACGTGTATATTATGAAAAGCTTAGGGAAAATGTGTGGTAAAGAATGCTTCTCAAGTTTCTCAATTAGCATAGTGATTCTCACACGATCCTAACCCTATATATATATATATATATATATATATATATATATATATATATACATATATATATATATATATACATATATATATATATATATACATATATATATATATATATATAGGGGATTGATAAAACGAAAACCACCTCTAGTTGTAAAAACCATGAGAATCACTTTCTAGCCTTTGGATCAACAAGATGGATCGATGAGATTAAAAGTAACAAAAATTAATACTAAATACATTTTGTCTTATTATGTCTTTAATATTTTAATCCAAAAGGGTATTTTAGTAAAATAACTCTTTTTTGTCTTTTTGCCTTTATTATTTTTTATTACTTTTTGTGTTTTATTATATTACTTTTTAGTTTTATTATATTACTTTTTATTTTTTTAAAAGATTTTTTATTAAAAACATTTTTAAATTCAATTTTTTTTAACAAAAGACAAATTTTTTTTTGCGCGCCAATTTTTGCACGCCGTTTTTACGCCCGGCTTTTTAACGCATCGTTTTTTAATGGGTCGTTTTTTTCACGCCGTTTTTTACGCCCGACTTTTTCAAGCGTCGTTTTTTAACGCGGCATTTTTTATGTCCCTTTTTTTTTCGCGGCGTTTTCATGCTCCACATTCACGCCCCTTGTTTAGGCGCCGTTTTATCATACAGTTTTTTTACGTTAAACCTTTTAAACTTTTTACGTTTTACATTAAACTTTTTACGTTTTACGTTAAACTTTTACGTATTACGTTAAACTTTTTACTTTTTACGTTTTACGAAAAACTTTTTACATTTTACGTTTTACGAAAACCTTTGTACGTTTTATGTAAAACTTTTTACGTTTTACATTTTACGAAAAACTTTTTACATTTTACGTAAAACTTTTTACGTTTTACGTTTTACTTTAAAACTTTTTACGTTTTACATGAAAACTTTTTACGTTTTACATAAAACTTTTTACGTTTTATGTTTTACGTTAAAAAGTTTACGGGTTAAATTTTTTTTTACAAAAAGTTCTTTACGCAAAAACGAACGCACCCAGAAATTGCAAACTTGGGAGATGTCTCAGATATATCGTTATCATCATCGACTAGGGGGAAAAGTTTAAAAACCAACAACATCAAAACAAAGTCTATCTCGAAAAAAAAAACAGGGTTTGGCTCAGATTAAGATTAACCGATAATCAAAAGGCTGCAAAAGAAGGGTTGCAGGTTTAAAAACCTACCCTCCGCCGTTCTTGCCGCGTCATCGTCATCAAGATCGGCGTTTTTTTTCATCATCGCCGCCCACAGCCAACATATCAAAACCTACAGATTCAACAGAACAACAAATCAAAACCCACGAAACCCACCGCCACACCACCAAACCCACTACCACACCACCACACCCACCGCCACACCACCACACCCACCCACTGCCACACCACCACACCCACCGCACATCGGAGCAGTCGACCTCAAAACCCAAACATCGAAGCCGTCGACATCAACCACTGCCACACACCACGAAAACCACTGCCACACCACCAAACCCACCGCACCCACCACACCCACTGCCACACCACCGCACCCACCGCACCCATCAACAGGTCAAACCCACAAAAACCAAAGAAACCCCCAAGAAACTTTCAAAAGAATCAACAGTTGATTCCAAACTTTCAAAAGAAACCCCCAACATATCAACAGTTGATTCCACACCTATCAACAGAATCAACAGATCAAAACCCACAAAAATCAAATATTTTCCAGATTCAAAACTTTCAAAGAACTGGTCTTTGAAAACATGAAAAACAACCAGAAGATCTGGTCTTTGAAAACATGAAAAAAAAACACAAAAACTACCTGATGGCGTGATGGAGGTTAATCGGAGCCCCACGGTGGTCGGGCGGCAGTGGTGTAACAGAGAGATGAGTTAGGTGGTTGCCGTGATGGAGGTAAATCAGAGATGGTCGGTGGTAGGTGGAAGTCGGTGGGTTTATGTGACCGGTGGTGGGTGCGGCGGCGAGGTCATCAGAAATAAGCGGTGGTGGTCAGTCGGGGTGGGTATTGTCATCATCATCATCAGCGGCTGGTGGGTAGCCGGCGATAACTGTAGAGACGGAGGGGGAGTGTTTGGCTAGGGGTTGTCGCCGGAAACACCATCATCATCGGAGAACCGGGTGTGGGGTACTGGTCATCATCATCATCGGCCAACCACCCATTTAAAACAGATCTTGAACGGAGATGAGTGTGGAGAGAGTAAATGTGAGATGAGAGAGGATAGAGTAAATGAGGAATGTCAGTCACATTAAATAGAGAGAGAGAGAATAGATTAGACATTTAAGAGTAAATGACCAAATTACCCCTTTTCCTGATTGGTTGAGAGTGGTTCTCGCGGTTCTTACAACTGGAGGTGGTTTCTATTTTAGCGGCTCCCTATATATATATATATATATGGGGGAGGGTTATCTTGAGAACACTAAATTTTGTGAGAACCATGAGAACAAATCTCATTCATAGATCATCCTAAATTAATGGCTAAGATTAGTTGGGTTTAAATGAAGGGAAATTGGCCTGTAATAATCCCACCTAGACCTTCTTCGCCATTAATAATCCCACCTCAGAATATTCCCCCCACCAGTCCCACCTTTCACCTATTTTTCCTACAATGGTCCCCTGTTAAAAAAACTTAACGGAGTTAAGCTTTTTTCCAAATTACAAACAGATTTTTTAGGGCTTTTGATTAGAACGACGATACGAGTCCATTGATGTAAAACTTGCCTCGAAACGGTGCTCCAAACGATGAAAACGGCGCTTCAATTCGGGTATTTAAATTTCCAATTAACCAAAATCAAGTCACTTGGAGCACCATTTCGAAGTAAGTTTTACATCAATGGACTCGTATCGTCGTTCTGATCAAAATCCCTAAAAAATCTGTTTGTAATTTGGAAAAAAGCTTAACTCCGTTAAGTTTTTTTAACGGGGACCATTGTTGGAAAAATAGTTGAAATGTGGGACTGGTGGGGGGAATATTCAGAGATAGGATTATTAATGGCCAATAAGGTCTAGGTGGGATTATTATAGGCCAATTCCCCTTAAATGAAAAGGAAAAAAGCTGAAGTAAAATAGAAAAGGGTATTATTGTCCACACACACAAAATCCATCTTCTAGAATCATTCACCATACGCAGACGGTTTCTCCTTCCCCATTTCTCGAAACCCTCAATCGTTGATATCTGCACTAGAGACACCGTCCAAACACACATAATCCATCTTCTCGAATCATTCACCAAACGCAGCAACGGATTCTGCTTCCCCATTTCTCGAAACCCTCAACCGTTGATATCTGCACCAGAGACACCGACGAACACTCGATTTGAAGCTCAAAAATCTGTTGATTCATCCACTCGGTACGCCTCTCATCTTCCCCCTTCTATCTGTTATGCAATCGCACCACTCGAAACCTACTTATAGAGTCCGATTTTGTGCTTTTTGGTCAATATTTATGTGTTGTTACATATTGTAGTTTGAAAGTAGTTGGTCAATATTTATGTGTTGTTATATTCGTACTTGATTATCGTTTTTGGTTTGTAATTCCTGATGAATTCATGCATTCCAGCTGTTGTGTTTGCCTTGAGGACTTCAGTATATTAGGTTTTCGTGATTATAAGAGTGCATTTATGTAACAACTGCCACTAAAATCCATAATTAGGATGGTAATTAGGTAATAAGAAAACCCTAATTAAGAAACCCAAGTGATTCCGCATAAACCCTAAAATTTTCGTAACAATCGGAATCAGGATCAGGGCCCCTAAAACTCAGGGGGGGTTAAACCTTAGCGATGTTTATCTTCTAAATTGCTGTAGAAACGAAATTGATTCGTTTAACTTACTCACCAAGGCTAATAGGGACACGAAACAACCTAGGCTACGAAATAGACCCGTCGCGCCACGCGACGGGTACACAGGTCTTCTTCGCGTGGCGCGAGGGAGGGCAAATTCCAGCTATAAATAGAAGGCAGTGGGACTTAGTTCTATGCTTTACTTTGACGTTCAATTTCGAATTGAGCTCTGAGTTATAACGAATATCGTTCACACAAAACACACACCGATCACGAAGTGCTGCCACAATCAGGGTAATAACTCGATCGCTATTACGATTCAACGTCCGATCGATTATAACTATCCAACGATAGTCCAGGTGCTGCTCAATTGAGCTTGTACTTTGATTATTCGTCGTGATTTCGACTTGAATATTAGAGTGCTGTTCGAATTCGGACTATGCTCTCTTATTCGTTGTGAATCCGATTGAATTATCAAGTATTGCACTGATTAACCGTTGTGAAGGTTTAATCTCGTGAATTGACGTAACTGCTGTATTATTACTAACCTGCCTGTGTGTGCATTGTGTTAAACTAGGTGTAATCAAGGCTAATCAGTAGGCTTATATCTATTGCTCGTTAATCTGCAATGTGAGTCATTCTTCTTTTTAAACTGTTTTCTCACAGTTTGTGAGTAAGTATTACAATACCTCAAAATTATTTTCAAAGGTTATAAATACAGGGATTAAGTCTTTGTAATCACCAAATTACAGCTGGTATGTGGGGTATTGTGCACATTACTGTTATTATCACTCTATGTGAGTGAATATTACTCTATGTGAGTAAATATTACTCTATGTGAGTTATTATTACTCTGTGTGAGTACACCGTCACTATTTGGGCAACGGGACCCAATAGTGGTATGACCACAGTCACAGAAATGAATCGAGTGACAAATACCCATTCTTGATAATTGGTTGATAAAAACATTGTAATCACTCTTAATACTGTGAATTATAACTAACGGGTCGTTTTAGAAAACAGAATGATTCACTCAGTATTTCCCCGCTGACAAAACCTTTTTCAAACATGTTTCAGGTGATATGTGTGATCCAGGAAAAGTGCAGTAAAGCACTATCAAGCTCAGAGAAGTGGCTTAGTGTAAATAAGTGAATAAAACGTGTTTTGAAAAATAAAGATTTCTGTGTGAAATCAACGTATTGTAAATTATGGGATTTATCCCTTAAACTTTGTATAATATATTAAACGAGCATATTTCACGGATAAAAGATCCTGTTATAAAAAGACTTCCGCTACCGCATTAATTAAATACCACGGGAACTGCCTCGCGGTCCCCCGACTCCGTCCAGGGTGGGTCGAGGGGCCGTGACAGCGAAGGTGGTATCAGAGCTAATAATTAAATTGAGCCACTGATCGAGCCACTAATTAAGCCTAAATTAAGCATTTTGGACCACAGTGCTTAATTTTACTAATTGTTATTCTGTGATTATTTGTTTTATTAACTGGCTATTTTTAGTTACAGTATGGGTAAGCAAAAGCTGTCTGCTATCTACCACAAACTAGATGTGGCATCTTCTTCTAAAAATCCAGTAAATTTAGAAGAAGGAATCTTTGTCCGCAAGGCAAACTATGAGAATCCACTTTCCCCAGAGAAAAGGGATTCGATACTTAAAAAGAGTCAGGAGACAAAGAAACCCCGAACCAAGAGAGTTAGGTTTAACCCTGAAGTCCAAGAGTTGGGTATAGTACACCTTGGGAAGATAAAATAGACGGGAAATGGGCAAATCTCTATATGCTAGCTACTGTAGCACAAAATGATAATCTCTAAATATCCGATAAGTTGGGTCTAGTAAGAGAAATCACGATCCCATAAATAAATAAAGTCCTAAGTGTGTTTATTTCTGTTGTTCTTTGTATAATTAGTATGCAATAAAACTTCAGTGTTTTGTTTGTTAAACTTTGTTCCAAAGTTTTAACATTGCATTTTGCATATATGCTATGCAGCATGAATGAGATGTCGGAAACATTCCAGAATCTCAACTTATATCCAGTGCCTATCGAAGTCTCTCACGACTTTACTGGTTACATTGCTGACATAGAAGAACCTGTGGAATTCCAAGCCCCACCGCTGGAAAAAGCCAAACCTAAAAAGAAGACAAGATATGTAGGGTGGAGGAAAGTGCGCCGTAGGAAAACTACCACTAGGAAACTCCCTAAAATAGAAAATCCTGTGATCATGAACAAGGGAAAGGAAATAGAAACTGGAGAAGGTTTGAAAACACCTGAAAAAGAAATAGGAATAGATCTGAAGCAAAAGGGAATAGAGATTGGCGAAAGCTCTAAACAGTCTGAGGAAATCACGTTCCAGGACGAAATAGATCGCCTATTGGAGAACTGTGATATTTTAGAGCCTATCAACGATAATCTCTTTTCTTACCCGGCTACAGTTCAATTCCCACTAAACCTAGGACCAGCTATTCCAGAACCACTAGTTCATACCAGACCATTAGGCCAAATGGAGGAATGGTGGACCAATGACTGGCAATTCCAAAATATAGTTAACAGTCCTTATAGCTTCCTTCCACAATTTGACCCAGAACCACTCCCAAATCCTCCCATGAGTAATGAAAACCTAGCTGAACTCCGTCAGTTCGGAGAAGAACTGATAGGTACAGGTAATAGGATCAGGGAAATGGGGGAGCATCTAATTTGGAAGTACGATGAAAGGGAGCACCGTTACTAGAACAGTCAGTTAAACCACAGAAAGCCGTATTGTATGATAGTAACTTAAAATTCTGTAAAATGGGCAATAAAACTCTGTAAGATACGGTGTGTATGGATGCATATACAATATACTAACAAAGTAAAAGTCGAGAAATCGACAATTTTGGTGATACTTGTATATTGTGATAATCTATGTGTATCTATGTGAATTTTGTCATCGATAGGTTAGACACTAATAATTTTACCAATTAGCAGATGGAAAACGCTAACAATGAACCAATTAATGAAGTAAATCAATCTGAGCAAGAACAGGAAGATCAATATATAACCCGACAAGATATCGAGCATTTTATCGCCCAAGGGATAGCTCATGCTATTCCAGAAATTGTAGCTGCTGTTCGAAAACCTGCCGAACCACAATTAATTCCTAGTAAACGTATTCCAGAAGATAACGGCAGTAACAGCATAAATGGAAGCGGTAAGCATGACAATCATGATCTGCAGCAGGCCCCACTCCCTAAAAGAATGAAAGCTGCAACGCCTAGTTGCACTTACAAAGAATTTCTTGCTTGCAAACCCGCTGAATTTGCAGGTAATGAAGGGGCAACTGCAACACTGCGTTGGTTAGAGAAAACCGAAGCAGTAATTGCAATAAGCAAATGTGCCGATGGAGACCAGGTGATGTATGCATCAAATCTGTTCAAAGAAGGAGCACTCGAATGGTGGAACACGGTCCTCCAGGCAAAAGGGAGAAGGATAGCTTATGCAATAAGTTGGGAAGAATTTAAGAGTCTTGTAGAAAGAAAATTCTGTCCCGAATACGAGAAGGAACAAATGGCAAACAAGTTCCTAAGTCATCGTATGCTAGGAGTAGATTGTCGGGGATATACTTCGACATTCTTTGAATACGCAAGGGTAGTACCATCACTGGCTTCGCCAGAACCGGTACTTATCTCTCGTTACATCTGGGGGTTAATTAGTGAAATCCACAACATCGTGAAAGCTGCGAGACCTCGTACTATTGACGATGCTGTAGAATTAGCTAATACCCTAACCGATGAATTGGTACGCACAAGAGAGGAAGATCGCAAGAAGGAATTAGCTCACAAGATTACCCAAGGATTTCGTGTGGGTAATGCCAAGAAGAGGGGAACCGGACAATCCTCATCATCTCCTTTCTGCAAAATTTGCAAAAAGAAGCATTATGGACAATGCAATATGGTTTGCAATTTTTGCAAAATGAAAGGACATCGGGAAGAAGACTGCAGGAAGAAAACAAAAGTTTGTTATAATTGCAGAGAAAGAGGTCATTTTCAATCTGAATGTCCTAAGCTAGCTAAACCTGTAGTTAACCAAGCCAAACCAGCTGAAGGAACAACCAAAAGAAATGCTCGTGCATTCCAGCTGACCACTCAAGAGGCCGAACTCATTCCAGATGTGATCGCTGGTACGTTCTTAGTCCACAACGTATTTGCAAAAGTATTATTTGACTCTGGTGCGAACCAAAGTTTTATAAATACTTTATTTTGCCAAGATCTTAAGTTACCATTAACTACTCTTAGGCAAAATTTCACAGTAGAAACCGCAGAAGGAAATTCTGTGAAAATAGATAAAATCTGGCAAGAAGGAAAAATAGAACTATTAGGCCATAAGTTTTCTGCAAATTTGTTACCAATGAATTTAGCAGGATTCGATGTAGTATTAGGAATGGATTGGTTAATAGCCAACCATGCACGAATCCTATGTGACAAAAATGCAGTAGAAATTCAAACTCCTACAGGAGAAGTAATTTTAATTACTGGAGATAGACCTCGAAAGCCACTAAAATTCATCTCAGTAATGAAGTTGGCTAGTTATTCAAGAAAACAGGAAATGGTGTATATGATTTCAGTAATCATTAACACTAAGGATAAGGAACTTCAGGACATCCCGGTAGTGTCAGAATACCCAGACGTTTTTCCAGAAGAATTACCTGGAATACCACCTAATAGGGAAGTAGAGTTTAGAATTCATTTAATTCCAGGTACTGCACCAATAGCTAAAGCACCATATAGATTAGCACCTACCGAAATGCTAGAATTGAAAAAGCAATTAGATGAATTATTAAGCAAAGGATTCATACAACCTAGTTCATCCCCTTGGGGTGCACCGGTACTGTTTGTGAAAAAGAAAGATGGATCGATGAGAATGTCTATCGATTATAGAGAATTGAATAAGGTTACGATTAAGAATCGATACCCACTACCTAGGATTGATGATCTTTTTGATCAATTGCAAGGATCTAGGTATTTCTCCAAGATAGATTTAAGATCTGGATATCATCAGTTGAAAGTACAAGAAGAGGACATACCAAAAACTGCTTTCAGAACTAGGTATGGTCATTATGAGTTTACAGTCATGCCCTTTGGATTAACGAATGCCCCAGCAGCATTCATGGACATGATGAATCGAATCTGTAAACCATATTTGGATAAATTTGTAATCGTTTTCGTCGACGATATACTTATTTACTCCAAAAGCCAAAAAGAACATTGTGAGCATTTACATGTTCTCTTAACTTTGTTAAGAAACGAAAGGCTTTATGCCAAATTCTCGAAATGTGAATTTTGGCTACAAGAAGTACAATTCTTAGGTTATGTGATAAATCATGAAGGTATCCATGTAGATCCTGCTAAGATAGAGGCAATTACAAAGTGGAAAGTTCCACAAACAGCTATGGAAATAAGAAGTTTCCTAGGCTTAGCTGGATACTATAGACGATTTATCAAAGATTTTTCTAAGATAGCCGTACCATTAACTAAGTTAACCTGTAAAGCTGCTAAGTTTGAATGGGGACCTAGACAAGAAGAAGCCTTTAAGATTTTAAAGCATAGGTTGACGAATGCACCAATCTTAGCTCTACCCGAAGGAACATAAGATTTTGAAGTATATTGGGATGCTTCAAAATTAGGATATGGATGTGTGTTAATGCAACGCAAGAAGGTAATTGCGTATGCTTCTAGACAATTGAAAAAGCACGAAGAAAATTATACAACTCATAATCTAGAATTAGGAGCCATAATTTTTGCCCTTAAGATATGGAGACATTATTTGTACGGAAGTAAGTTTACTGTCTATACCGATCATAAGAGTCTAAGATATATATTTGGGCAAAAAGAATTAAACATGAGGCAAAGAAGATGGATGGAGATGCTAAGCGATTACGACTGTGATATCCAATATCACGAAGGAAAGGCAAATGTAGTTGCAGATGCCTTAAGTCGTAAGTACCATGAGAAACAGAAACGAGTCCGTGCTCTGAGGTTAAATCTACAAGTAGATTTAATGGCACAAATTAAAGAAGTCCAGAAAACAGCAATCCAAGACGATGCTGAAGGAATGAAAGGTTACCTAAAAGAATTAGAACAAGGAAATGATGGAATTTGGAAATTCCATAAGAAACGAATTTGGGTACCTAAGCAAGGAGAGTTAAGAAATAAGATTTTAGAAGAAGCTCATAAATCTAGATATACTATGCACCCAGGAAACAATAAGATGTACCAAGATTTAAGGAATAATTTCTGGTGGATAGGAATGAAAAAGGATATAGCCGAATACGTATCTAAGTGCTTAACTTGTTCACAAGTTAAAGCTGAACACCAGAAACCTTCAGGACTACTACAATAGTTAGAAATGCCTGTATGGAAATGGGAACTTATAACAATGGACTTTGTTACAAAGTTACCCAAAACCAAGAGAGGTAATGATGCGATTTGGGTAATCGTAGACCGATTAACCAAGTCAGCTCATTTCCTACCAATGAAAGAAACCTTTAGTATGGAAAGGTTAGCACAACTCTACGTGGACGAGGTAGTATCCCTACATGGAGTCCCGCTCTCCATTGTATCGGATAGAGATAGTCGATTTACTTCGCATTTCTGGAAAAGTTTTCAGAAAGCAATGGGAACTCGACTAAATCTAAGTACTGCTTATCATCCACAAACAGACGGACAGAGTGAAAGGACATTACAAACTCTAGAGGACATGCTCCGAGCATGTGTAACTGACTTTGGTGGTAATTGGGATAGCCATTTGCCATTAATTGAATTCTCCTATAACAATAGTTATCATTCAAGCATCGAAGCTGCACCATTTGAAGCACTATACGGACGTAAGTGCAGAACTCCAGTATGTTGGGCAGAAATCGGAGAAAGTCAATTATCAGGTCCTGAAATTGTACAAGAAACTACTGACAAGATAACTCAGATCAAGGAAAGACTGAAAACAGCTCGAGATCGTCAGAAGAGCTATGCAGACAATCGTCGCAAGCCTTTAGAATTTCAAGTAGGAGATAAAGTACTTTTAAAAGTCTCTCCTTGGAAAGGAGTAGTACGATTCGGTAAGAAAGGAAAGCTAAGTCCAAGATACGTTGGACCATTCCCAGTGATTCAACGAATAGGATCAGTTGCTTATCGTTTACAACTACCAGAAGAATTAGCTGGAGTACATGATGTATTTCATGTATCCAATCTTAAGAAATGTTTAGCAAACGAATCCCTGGTAGTACCTCTTCAAGATGTAGAGGTGAACGAAAAGTTGAAGTTTATAGAGAAACCACTACAGATCGAGGACAGAAAAGTCAAGTTTCTTAAACATAAACGACTAGTATTGGTCAAAGTCAAATGGAATTCAAGGAGAGGACCAGAATACACTTGGGAACTGGAATCGGAAATGAAGCGAAAGTACCCTCATCTATTTCAGTAAATCTCGAGGACGAGATTTTCTTAAGGTGGGGAGGATGTAACAACTGCCACTAAAATCCATAATTAGGATGGTAATTAGGTAATAAGAAAACCCTAATTAAGAAACCCAAGTGATTCCGCATAAACCCTAAAATTTTCGTAACAATCGGAATCAGGATCAGGGCCCCTAAAACTCAGGGGGGGTTAAACCTTAGCGATGTTTATCTTCTAAATTGCTGTAGAAACAAAATTGATTCGTTTAACTTACTCACCAAGGCTAATAGGGACACGAAACAACCTAGGCTACGAAATAGACCCGTCGCGCCACGCGACGGGTACACAGGTCTTCTTCGCGTGGCGCGAGGGAGGGCAAATTCCAGCTATAAATAGAAGGCAGTGGGACTTAGTTCTATGCTTTACTTTGACGTTCAATTTCGAATTAAGCTCTGAGTTATAACGAATATCGTTCACACAAAACACACACCGATCACGAAGTGCTGCCACAATCAGGGTAATAACTCGATCGCTATTACGATTCAACGTCCGATCGATTATAACTATCCAACGATAGTCCAGGTGCTGCTCAATTGAGCTTGTACTTTGATTATTCGTCGTGATTTCGACTTGAATATTAGAGTGCTGTTCGAATTCGGACTATGCTCTGTTATTCGTTGTGAATCCGATTGAATTATCAAGTATTGCACTGATTAATCGTTGTGAAGGTTTAATCTCGTGAATTGACGTAACTGCTGTATTAGTTACTAACCTGCCTGTGTGTGCATTGTGTTAAACTAGGTGTAATCAAGGCTAATCAGTAGGCTTATATCTATTGCTCGTTAATCTGCAATGTGAGTCATTCTTCTTTTTAAACTGTTTTCTCACAGTTTGTGAGTAAGTATTACAATACCTCAAAATTATTTTCAAAGGTTATAAATACAGGGATTAAGTCTTTGTAATCACCAAATTACAGCTGGTATGTGGGGTATTGTGCACATTACTGTTATTATCACTCTATGTGAGTGAATATTACTCTATGTGAGTAAATATTACTCTATGTGAGTTATTATTACTCTGTGTGAGTACACCGTCACTATTTGGGCAACGGGACCCAATAGTGGTATGACCACAGTCACAGAAATGAATCGAGTGACAAATACCCATTCTTGATAATTGGTTGATAAAAACATTGTAATCACTCTTAATACTGTGAATTATAACTAACGGGTCGTTTTAGAAAACAGAATGATTCACTCAGTATTTCCCCGCTGACAAAACCTTTTTCAAACATGTTTCAGGTGATCTGTGTGATCCAGGAAAAGGGCAGTAAAGCACTATCAAGCTCAGAGAAGTGGCTTAGTGTAAATAAGTGAATAAAACGTGTTTTGAAAAATAAAGATTTCTGTGTGAAATCAACGTATTGTAAATTATGGGATTTATCCCTTAAACTTTGTATAATATATTAAACGAGCATATTTCACGGATAAAAGATCCTGTTATAAAAAGACTTCCGCTACCGCATTAATTAAATACCACGGGAACTGCCTCGCGGTCCCCCGACTCCGTCCAGGGTGGGTCGAGGGGCCGTGACAATTTAGCTACTAATTAGTGGTGAATTCGGATTTGCATATGTATTTGTTAAAATATGTTAACAAAATTGTTCATAATTTAACTGATGAGGACTGTAGTAGATATGTAATGTGTGTATATAGAATAGATAGCTGAATTAAGTGGAATGTATATAATAAAGCAATTTGTGTAAATTAGTTATATGAAGTTATGGATTTGTGTATAATAAAGCGATGAATGAGGTGGTGGCTGTTTGGTAACTAGTGAAGAGTTCATTGATTAGTTAGGGTTTGAAGCTTATTTTGCAACTGCTATAGTGCATTGTAATACTGTTTAATTTTGGACTGGTTGATGCGTTGATTGTTGTATATTTGTATTCGTTGGGCTATTTTACTTTCTTGCTTAGTTTACTCATATGTTCAATGATGACTCGACTTGAATAGACTGCTTTTGGAAGTCTAATGGTATTGTTATCAGAAGATTCTACAGGCAAAAAAGGAAGAATGGCAAGTAAGCATCCTAAAACATTAATCTCGGATTTATAAAGATATATTGTAGAATATGATGTATTAATACACTATATTTACAGGTTGGAAAAGTCCACGGATATTAAGGATTAAAGCAAAAAGTTTCTCAAATACAAAAACAAATCCAGACATAATTGATGACGATAGTTCTGAGACCAATGACAAAACAGGCAAGTAACAATTATTACTTGAATAACAGTTTTGAAAGCAAACAATAAATTTTGTCGACTTTTGGTTACAGATTCTGAAGTGTCATTGAATGTGGATCGAGTTAATACATTATCAGAAATGGATGCTGAACTAGAAAGACAATTAGGTAAGACAAATGCATTTTCATAGATCATTAAAAAATAAAATAAACTTGTGGTTAAATTCTTTGATTTCAACAGAAAGTTCAGTGAATCTGAAGATGGTTTTAAGAAGACAAAGGAATGAGATGATTTAAGAATTGCTTCCAGGTTTGTAATAAAACACATCATAAAGTTAGATGTTTACACATGTGTAAATAATCATATTTAATATTGAATTTGTGTAATTAAGACACTTACACATGTGTAAGTAAGCTGTTTACACATGTGTAAGTAAGCTGTTTACACATGTTTAATGTGACAACCCTCACTAAACCAGGTTTCCGTACGACTTAATTAATAATAATTTACTGCTTAATTACTGTGCTTACTTGAATTTATGGATAGACTGCTACTTGACTGTTGATACTTGTACATATCTGCATCATACCTTACATACTGTCACTACATTATTTTCATGATGCACAAAAGCACAGTAGCACTATGAACGGATAACCTATTGAACATGCTGATAAAGCCAGCATCAGGCAGACACTGCCTCTAAGGCCTGTATGAGCCAGAAATATTTTACTACACCCGTAGTGAGTGTAGGGATACAAGGGTTGTAGAACTGCGTCCCTAGGAATAAGATATAATGATTGGATGTGCCTAAAACGTACTCTAAGCACAAAACACAACACTTTTATTTATCATACCAGTTGCTGGCTAACTAATAAACCAAAACATGAGGAAATATTCCTGACACTTTGCAGAATGAGTTGTGTCACTAAAAATATTATTAACAAAGCTTTAAAGCTTGCTTAAGCTCTTTAACGGATTACTATCCAACCGAACAACCGGACTATACCCGGAACATAAAAATATGGCCAATAATATTATTGATCTTTTTCTGAGCCAGTTAGGGTCCCTGATTACCCTAACACCCGCATTATAACGCATCACACCACTAACCGAGTTAACCCCTAATCTAACTTGGTTTAACACAACTAAACTCTAACTATATGGTTAAAATCGAACTAGATACCCCCCCCATTAGGATCGGCCAACTAGAGGGAGACAACAAGGGTACAATCTTGATTATTTAATTGTTTATGCCTAATATCAAGGGGACATGTAATCCATTGGACGATGATCATAATTTTAGTCTATAAAATCTAAAGATGGCACATGAGATTTCTCACCATATTCCACCCAACACAACTCTTTCTCTCCTCTCCCCTAGCTCACGGCCGAGAGCACCCCACCCACCTCCATCCATTTTCGATCTTGTTCAATCCATTCCAACATCACACAAGCCTTTCGGGTCACGCATTAGGAAGCTTGGAGCAAACGGAAGGCGAAGGACCTCGTTACCTTGCTTTTATTCACCACCTTTTCGCCTAGATTCTTCCCTAGCCCCGAGCTAGAGGTATAACACTTAAAACTCAATCTCGAACATATCTAAGGTGGTTAATATGAGTTTTAACGGTTAAAATGCGGAAACCCATCTTTTGAATCTTTAAAGTTCACTAAAACTTGAATCTTGTTGGATAAAAGATCATAACTTGTGTAAAAGTTGTAGTATTTGAATATGTTGATTATTGAGGCCCGATCTACGTTGTGGTGGCTCTGATCATCGTTTAACCCGACTTTGTTAAGATCATAGATCTTGACATAAGCTTGTTTCTATCGGTACAAGGGTTAAAAGGTGAAACTCTACCACACGAAAGACATGAACTTGTGTAAAAGTATTTTGACTTATAAAATAGTGTTTAAAACTAGCGGATCTACGCATGTACAAGTGGTATATTCGTAGAACCAAGTGTCGAGAAAATCATGTTTTAAAAAAAAAGTCGGATGACACACTAACAAATATGATTTTTACAAACTACAAGTGTATAAACACTTGTGAAACGAAAGATCCGACAAAGTAACAATTTTTATAAAAGTTGTTGGGAAGTTGTAAAGAATAATTTATTCTAAAAACGGGGTTTTTACAAGATTAAACTATTTCACACATAGATCCACCAAATATAAGGAGATCTACACTATAGTTTTCGGAAAAACTACAAGTTCATGTAATAATGCGATTTACATACTTGTCGACTAGCTTAATGTGTTGGAAATTGTTTGATTGAATCATGAAGTTGTTGAAATGATTTTATAAAAGAAAATGATACGCTTGAAAGCGTGGCCACCTC
The DNA here is from genome assembly GCF_002127325.2 of Helianthus annuus. NCBI lineage: Eukaryota > Viridiplantae > Streptophyta > Magnoliopsida > Asterales > Asteraceae > Helianthus > Helianthus annuus. Next base: position 23,494,132 of record NC_035436.2, on the reverse strand, counting down.
CAGTTACAAGGGAAACTCTGGCGAAATTTTTCTAAAAACCTAACACTTAGATTATTTACAAGTGTTAAACTATTTTTGAGATGTTTTCAAAATATATTTCGCCATGACTTTATTTATTAAATAATCGGAGGTGGGATTTTCACAAAAACTAAACGTGATAAATATTTATTCGATAAATATATTTTTCACCACACTGTTTATGATTATTTTGTGAAAATATATAAATATTATTTTTAGAGTAAAAATAATATTTACAAACGTTGACGAACCCAAAATAATACAAACGCTTACACGACAAACGTATAAGTTACAACGGTAATTATTATTACCACTTAATCGTTAAAACGTAACTTACGCTTTATACGGAAATACTCATGAACGCGTATTTTGTCAACGTATTATTTTGGAAAGTATTAAGTGAAGAGAAAATATAATATTTTTGAGAAAAATATTTATATCTTGGAATGAGAAGTAAAAATATATTAAGTGGGACTTAATGATATAATACAAATACACATGTATTAAATCCCCCATCCTTGGGAAGGAGATTAACTACCAAGTACATGCAAGATATAAACACGAAATAGTTGTCTAACTATTTCCCAAAAATGTAAACTATAAAGCTAAGGCACGGCCATCCGTCTAATAGAATTAGCACATGTAGGTCGTTGCACAGCTGCTTGATTTGGAGTATACTTGGTAGAGACGCACCGCTGTGAGTTCATGTCCCCCTTTTCTCTTAACTGTTCTCAGTTTTCTAAACTACGGGGGTGAAATACATGTTACTTTGATTATGAATACTTTATACATGGTATGGTTAGCGTAAGGAGGGTTACTATTTAGATCATGTGAATGGGTAGGCGGAAACTTGAGGTCATTAATCCTCAGGGTAGGACCGAGGGGCAGGAGCGATAGATCTATTTGGGTGTAGCGAGCCCAGTCCCAGGCCCAGCATAACGGACCTCGGGATGACTTTGTACCCGGCGCATAAGTCTGCTAGGTTTGAGCCTTCCTACTTGCATTTCACACATATCAATGGCCTTGCAAACCATTGGTGATCTCTTTTTCCTTATTTGCTACATACCAGGATTTTATACTTACAAAGGTTTTTTTTTTTACTTACTCACTACACATGAACTTGCTCAACAATTTTGTTGATTTTTCCAACTTACATGTATTTTAGGTAATTAAGGATCTGGTATGGTATGATACGTTTTCACGCTGCGTATGAGAAATAAGGTCATCCAAGTTTAGGGGTCGTGGCTCTTGCCTGGACGAGTCACCGCTCTTAAACTGCGTCTGCTTTGCTTTATGTTTGTGATTCTGAACAATATTTTTATGTATTAGGTTGTAACTTCCGTTGCATGTGTCGGTACTTTAAAACAATGTTGTGGTACTCTTGTTTTGAAACTTAATCAATGGATGATCTTGCATGGTTTTATTTTCATATAGCTTTGTTATGATTAAGCTATGGTATTAAGAAGTCACACCAAATTAACCACGCTTCCGCAAAGCCAGGGTGTGATAGCTTGGTATCAGAGCTCTGATCATAGCGAACTAGGATTCCTCCTCGAGTCTAGACTATGATCACTAGGGCTCTCACGAAAACATTTTTACTGCATACCACTTAAGTCCAGATCCAAAACGTTTTTGCAAACAAATGTTGAGCACATTTTATTCATTATTATTATTAGGCTCAGTCTTGGAGACTGAGGCTCGGTCTTGGAGGCCGAGGCTCGATCTTAGAGATCGAGGTAGATGTTTATTATTTTTAGGCTCAGTCTTGGAGGCTGAGGCTCGGTCTTGGAGGCCGAGGCTCGATCTGAGAGATCGAGGTAGATGGACTAGGGAGAATAGGCTCAGTCTTGGAGGCTGAGGCTCGGTCATGGGGACCGAGGCTCGACCTAAGAGGTCGAGGTAGATGATAGAGCAGTCTTAGAGACGGGGAGAATTTGGAATGTCAGTCTAGGAGACTAGGAGGCTAGTGGGACTAGGAGAATTATGTGATTTCTTACTTGGTGACTTATGTGATTATTTGATTGAATGATTGACTGTTGGTGCATATTTGTGCTTATGACCTCGCCCTGCACCGGCGATTCAGACACCACTGGACCTAGGCCTGTAGTATCAGATGACCTAACATCTTCAGAGCACGAGGTGCACATGTCGGACGTTTCTAGCACGAACGAGGACGACCTCCAGCCCTTCGTACTACCTGATGGTGCTGGTGAGCCTGCAGATGACCCTCTCGTTGAGTACCTACCGTTATTGGAGATTCCTGCGTACGATTTACTTCTTGACGCCGAGGCTGATGGCGATATTGATCTGATTGATGATGATCTCTTAGAGTATAAGATCCAGGACACGGCCCTTCTTCCTGCTGGTGATCTTCTGATGATTGCAGATGCTCCCGCTGAGGAGTCACCTGTCCACTCTCCGGTCCCAGACTCCATTGAGTCTGTGGCCTCTGCACCTTCACACACTCTGAGCGCACAACACTTTACACATGGATCAGATCCTGACCATGCATCCTTTGTTGCCCCTATTCCTAGTTTTGCGTTCGACCATGATGACGTGGAGGATTCCGATCCTATCTTTCCCCCAGGGTTCGACCCCGATCAAGACATAGAGTTCATACCCATGGATCAGCCTATGGAGGATCCAGTCAACCCAGTAGACCCAGTTGATCCCATCGACCTTGAGTTTGAGATGGCCTTTGATGATCCCGAGCCTACCGTAGCCCCCGAACCAGTAGCTGCTTCAGACCCCGTATTCGAGCATGACCCTATTCGTGCAGATGTACCCACTGTGGATCCTTTGATAAATGATGTACCTATCGATGACCATCCTATTGTTGCTCCGCTATTGGAGGATGAGCATGCTGTTGAATGCCCATGTTGATGCCCCTCACATTGCTAATATTCCTGCTGATCCTGTATTGCCCTTTTTCCTGACCTTGTGCCTGTACAGTCCAATCATGCGCTTCTTGCGGCCCAAGTTAATTCTCGATACGCGCACACCCGAAGTGGGTGGATAAACGATGACAATAGTTACCCACCTTTGGAGTTTCCTGTGACACTCCCTTGTGACTCCTGTTTCAGCCCCTGTTCTAGTTCCTATGGATGCACCTTTGCTTCCCACACTCACCACTGATACTCACCACACCGCTACATGACCGGAGCCTGTACTTGAGCCAGCTAACTTCACCATCGAGACAGCTCGATGTTGCGCCTGCTGAACCTACACCTTTACGGGGTCACAACCTTGTTTCTTTTTAGTCGGCCAGACGTCGCACTTCTTATATCTACCTGCATTGGACAGCCCCCCCCCCCCTCATTTGTGAAGAGGTACGTTTTCCCCTTGTGAAGATCGATGCCCGTTGCGCCATCATGCCTAACACCTTCTATCATGATATACCCGCACCCAGAAGAGATTCCCCAGGCCGCACCGCTTGCTACATTCACCACTACAACGTTCGATAAGCCAATTGGATGGTGCCTACAAACGCACTATGCTAACTATGAACCCTTACCATTTCTCGCATTATGAAAAACGCACACAGGATAAGTTGCTCCAGTAACATCAACTGCAAGTTAAGGATAAGAGTCGCGGAACGTGGAGGCTGAGCTGACAACTCGAAGGGCAACTTCAAATGCAAAACATTACATAACTAAAAACATGAGTTAAGTGTCTACATCACAAGACAGCATATTGTCTGAAAACTTTGAAGTAAAACACCACGTCCTACACCAGCATGCCTTAATCCGCCACGCACATCAGGATCCCTTTTATGCTCTTGACCTCTGATATTCCACCTTCCTCAGGATTTCGATACTCGTTCCTCTACCATTAAGCAGCAAATCAGTTAACTACTTCGAGGAACATACAAGTCGCGGAGAAATTCAAGCATATCGATAGTTACTTTTCTTTCCCTCCCCCCACCTTAATTACCAGAAATGTTGATATCTGGATAACGCAGATTGCGTTACGATTGGGTAAAGACCCCAAGATTGTGGAGAATTGTGAGGACCACGTCTGACTACGCAATTTATGCTAATATACTTGTTGGGCAAGGGTAGGGAGACCCGGTGACCCTGATAATGTGATACATTTTGTAAGATAATGAAATTGTAGACGAAAAACGATGGAAACCAATTGTCATAAAGCATGTGCTAAAACATTATGGCCAATAATCAACGAAAGCTCAGTCACCCTGTCATTGCTAAATGCGATCAGCAACGCTTATGCACGTACTAAAATTTTGATACTACATGTTTACTTGCTATACTCTTATTAAACGAAACCCTCAAATTACGTACGAACGTTATGATTTTGATGCAATGTGCTTACCCGTATAATGAAAACCTAATCATAAGACGTGATACCAATATAATGGGAATGTGCTATGACTGAGAAACACGTGTTTGTTTGTTATACTTTCGGTAAACATGATCCTAATTACTTGCTGGATGAATTGCGTGAGGTGTAATATAATGACTTAAACATGTGTGATACATGTGTTCCAAACAACTATTTATGATCCCTGAATAGAAGAGACCTGACTAACATGAACTTCTTCCTAGATGATGTCGCATCAAGAGATCACCCGACTGACTGAGGCAGAATGGTTAGCGCACGCCTCTCGAGTCAGAGCTCGGCACGAGGTTCTTCGCTACCAACATGGCGAAGGTGCCTCGGGGAGAGACCTACCTAACGGTAATGTTTAAGTCACTTGAGACACATTACAATACGTTGGAAAGTCCCTAAAGTGCCATGCTAATACCTATTGTGATGATGAATTCTTGGATACAGGGTGTACCTACCAGTTTTTCCTAGAATGCAACCCTCCGAATTTTGATGGCACGGGAGGTGCCATAGCACTTGTAAAATGGGCTGAGAATGTGGATGCCGTTGTGCGAATGAGTGGTTGCACGCCAGAGCAGCAAGTCCCATACATTTCCGGATTGCTACAAGATGGAGCTCTGTTATGGTGGGACCGTAAGGTTCGAGAGTTGGACGAGGTTGTAGCTTATGCGATGTCATGGAGCGAGCTGAAAGAGATAATGCGAAAGGAGTATTGCTCTCAGAAGGATATCCAAGGGTTGGAATTAGAGTTCAGGGAGCTACAGAAGGAAGGTCCAGATGTGGTAAAGCACGTGAAAAGGCTTTACGATTTGTCGCGAGTCATTCCGTACCTAGTGGAACCCGAGTTGAAGAGAATGGAGCAATCTATTTGGGAATTGACACCCCAGGCCTTGAGCTTGATGGCATCGACGCCGCCATCACCTGTGATTTCCCATGTAACAGGACTGGAGCTCACTAAGGAAGCATTTAGATTGGTGAAACTATCAATCCCGGATGAGAAAAAGGAATCAACAATGGAGACATCTGGGAAGAACAAAAGAAAGCTTGGCAAATCTCAGGGAGGTGATCAGGCAAAAGAAAGGAGAAGGGCCAAAAAGGGAAAGATGTACCTGGGTAATCTACCTAAGTGCGAAGTATGCCAGCGCCATCATAAAGGGAAGTGCAGTATTAGGAAGTGTGACAACTGTGGAAAAAGGGGACACGACAGGGAAACGTGTTGGCAGGAGACGAAAAGAGGAAAGGAAGGTTGTAACTGCGGTGGTATGGGGCACCTTGGAAAGGATTGCCCAAGGGAGACTAACCAAGACCACGAAGAAGCATCCAACACCGGAGCTAGTAACGCCTGCCAGGATCCAGATATGGTCACTGGTACGTTCTTTGTCAACCCTAAGTCTTGCATTCACGTTATTTGATAACGGTGCCGACCTTTGTCTCGCATCTCATGAATTTAGGAATCTACTTAGGTTAGTAGAGAGTAAGTTAGTCGACCCACTCTTAATGAGGCTAATTAATAAACGACCTTGACATAGTAACTAGGATGAACCCGCGATCGAGCAACCAAGCGGAAAATCGTTACCCACGTCCCGGAGATGAACGACGAAGCAATCATGACTCATGAGGAAAGATACGCCTCTACAAACTACAAATTGCCTGAAGGCATGGAGGATGTTGCGTGAAGAATAGGTTGCTTCTTGGCCCATGTCGGGGACAGGAGGAGCCAAAGAACTAAGATCTTCTTATTACAAGAAAATGCCCTAAGGTCTCCACGAGGACTTGCCAGAATGTTCTCTCCTACGGCTAATCCCGTTCGCGTCAGATAAATTCCCAAACGTCACACCTGCGGTCAATACCCCTTAACGACTTATATCTTCGGAAGCACAAGGATTGACGGTGAAGCTACAGAAGTTGATGAAGAAGGAAGATAACAGACCAAAAATCCCATGTTGGGAAAAACCCCATATCTGCTCGTTAAAAAGGAGGATGATGATTTTCAAGTAAACATCAGCTACCAGGAACCGAAGAAGCTAACCCACCCAAAATCAGCGACTCTTGCTAAAAATTTGCGGACCTCTTGTACAACTAACGATGAGAACCCGACTACTACACGACTGATCGACAATCGAACATCGTCAGAGAATATACCAGGATGAAATTGTGGGACAATGATCGTGCTTAAACATAAACAAAATACTGCTTCCTACACAATGAATAAACCAGATTCACACGAGGTGTGGAATCCAGAAAGACTAGAAGCCTTACATCTAGGAACCATATCTGTCAACTCAATCAAACATCATTAACTTGATCAACCTGTCATTATAGTTAACGAACCCGAAAGTACTTAAATTTTCTTTCGTTGAAGTCTTCATTTTCACTTCTAACAAGTAGAAATTTGCATTTCTGCTCCCTTCAAGTAGTTGCATCGCGTTGTCTTCCTTCGCTGAGAGCGAATGCACGTTTGCTTCATATATTTGGTCACTTCTTCGTTTTAGTAAGAACGCATCACTTCATAACCCATGCACTAGTTGCTACGCATGTGGTTTCATTTCGAATAAACGCTCCATGAATGTTCAGCTATTACATCGCCGAATCTAATTACTAATTTGCGATTCGAATGACCTATATTTTGTCATTGTTGACTCTTTTGTTATCAAGTCAACACACTTATTGAAACCACCTGCTTGCGAGTTACATGTTTGCTATCATGTCAAGATTTCCTTGTTGACATGTACGTTTATTGTTTGGTTATGTTGAAACTAGGTTCAACTGCTTGAACTTATCCAGATCACATGTTCGATTTGAGACGCCATATGATGTATTGAGAGCATCATATTCTAATACTTGGACATAGGTTCTTTTGTTTCGAGTCGTAATAGACTTGTTTGGTCTATGACTTCATTAAATCGTTGATAGATTTCGATACCTTACAGTGATACTTTCACAGAATTGCAGCTTGTGCTTCTCTAACTACTCGCTTTGTACACGGATTTAATTGGTTATTTGACAACCCGCCCTAAATCCGTTTTGGTTATCACAATTAAATCACTCTCAACACACTTGCGTGCTGAGTCAAAGGTACATAAATTCATTGCATATCATGGTGTACCCCCTAACGATTCTTTCATAATCAAGCAAACGCCTTGCAGTACTCAATTTCACCTTCCGGTTTGCTTCGGTACACTTTCATCTGGTTCCAAACTCGGTGATTTTGTTCAGTCATCACTATTTCGAGTCTTGTCATTATGATACCTTGTGGTGTCACTACAAACTTGTAGCTTTTGCTAATCATGGCCAACCGTTCCACGCAAGATACATGAACTTTTGTTGACTTGTCATTTACACATTCCTGATGCAACTACAAATCAAAGCAAGGATACACCAGATTCATCTGTATTCATTTGGTGTATCCTCACAGTTCAAAAGGGTCAAACGCACTGAACCTTGCCACTTGGCTACTTGGGAGTTGACAGATCCCTTTACCATTTCATTTGAGTAGAAAATTACGGAATGTATATAGAGGGTGTGGATTGTTAAATATTCTTGGAACCACCAAGGGTGAGTCAGCTTTGATGCAGTTTGATGACTATCTACCTCGATGTTATACTTGCGTGACGTGACAAAAAGGAGCTAAGGTAGTACAAATTTCGAGGACGAAATTTCTTTAACGGGGGGAGAATGTGACAACCCTCACTAAACCAGGTTTCCGTACGACTTAATTAATAATAATTTACTGCTTAATTACTGTGCTTACTTGAATTTATGGATAGACTGCTACTTGACTGTTGATACTTGTACATATCTGCATCATACCTTACATACTGTCACTACATTATTTTCATGATGCACAAAAGCACAGTAGCACTATGAACGGATAACCTATTGAACATGCTGATAAAGCCAAATTAGGCAGACACTGCCTCTAAGGCCTGTATGAGCCAGAAATATTTTACTACACCCGTAGTGGGTGTAGGGATACAAGGGTTGTAGAACTGCGTCTCTAGGAATAAGATATAATGATTGGATGTGCCTAAAACGTACTCTAAGCACAAAACACAGCACTTTTATTTATCATACCAGTTGCTGGCTAACTAATAAAGTGCCAAAACATGAGGAAATATTCGTGACACTTTGCAGAATGAGTTGTGTCACTAAAAATATTATTAACAACGCTTTAAAGCTTGCTTAAGCTCTTTAACGGATTACTATCCAACCGAACAACCGGACTATACCCGGAACATAAAAATATGGCCAATAATATTATTGATCTTTTTCTGAGCCAGTTAGGGTCCCTGATTACCCTAACACCCGCATTATAACGCATCACACCACTAACCGAGTTAACCCCTAATCTAACTTGGTTTAACACAACTAAACTCTAACTATATGGTTAAAATCGAACTAGATACCCCCCCCCCCATTAGGATCGGCCAACTAGAGGGAGACAACAAGGGTACAATCTTGATTATTTAATTGTTTATGCCTAATATCAAGGGGACATGTAATCCATTGGACGATGATCATAATTTTAGTCTATAAAATCTAAAGATGGCACATGAGATTTCTCACCATATTCCACCCCACCCAACACAACTCTTTCTCTCCTCTCCCCTAGCTCACGGCCGAGAGCACCCCACCCACCTCCATCCATTTTCGATCTTGTTCAATCCATTCCAACATCACACAAGCCTTTCGGGTCACGCATTAGGAAGCTTGGAGCAAACGGAAGGCGAAGGACCTCGTTACCTTGCTTTTATCCACCACCTTTTCGCCTAGATTCTTCCCTAGCCCCGAGCTAGAGGTATAACACTTAAAACTCAATCTCGAACATATCTAAGGTGGTTAATATGAGTTTTAACGGTTAAAATGCGGAAACCCATCTTTTGAATCTTTAAAGTTCACTAAAACTTGAATCTTGTTGGATAAAAGATCATAACTTGTGTAAAAGTTGTAGTGTTTGAATATGTTGATTATTGAGGCCCGATCTACGTTGTGGTGGCTCTGATCATCGTTTAACCCGACTTTGTTAAGATCATAGATCTTGACATAAGCTTGTTTCTATCGGTACAAGGGTTAAAAGGTGAAACTCTACCACACGAAAGACATGAACTTGTGTAAAAGTATTTTGACTTATAAAATAGTGTTTAAAACTAGCGGATCTACGCATGTACAAGTGGTATATTCGTAGAACCAAGTGTCGAGAAAATCATGTTTTAAAAAAAAAGTCGGATGACACACTAACAAATATGATTTTTACAAACTACAAGTGTATAAACACTTGTGAAACGAAAGATCCGACAAAGTAACAATTTTTATAAAAGTTGTCGGGAAGTTGTAAAGAATAATTTATTCTAAAAACGGGGTTTTTACAAGATTAAACTATTTCACACATAGATCCACCAAATATAAGGAGATCTACACTATAGTTTTCGGAAAAACTACAAGTTCATGTAATAATGCGATTTACATACTTGTCGACTAGCTTAATGTGTTGGAAATTGTTTGATTGAATCATGAAGTTGTTGAAATGATTTTATAAAAGAAAATGATACGCTTGAAAGCGTGGCCACCTCCAGTTACAAGGGAAACTCTGGCGAAATTTTTCTAAAAACCTAACACTTAGATTATTTACAAGTGTTAAACTATTTTTGAGATGTTTTCAAAATATATTTCGCCATGACTTTATTTATTAAATAATCGGAGGTGGGATTTTCACAAAAACTAAACGTGATAAATATTTATTCGATAAATATATTTTTCACCACACTGTTTATGATTATTTTGTGAAAATATATAAATATTATTTTTAGAGTAAAAATAATATTTACAAACGTTGACGAACCCAAAATAATACAAACGCTTACACGACAAACGTATAAGTTACAACGGTAATTATTATTACCACTTAATCGTTAAAACGTAACTTACGCTTTATACGGAAATACTCATGAACGCGTATTTTGTCAACGTATTATTTTGGAAAGTATTAAGTGAAGAGAAAATATAATATTTTTGAGAAAAATATTTATATCTTGGAATGAGAAGTAAAAATATATTAAGTGGGACTTAATGATATAATACAAATACACATGTATTAAATCCCCCATCCTTGGGAAGGAGATTAACTACCAAGTACATGCAAGATATAAACACGAAATAGTTGTCTAACTATTTCCCAAAAATGTAAACTATAAAGCTAAGGCACGGCCATCCGTCTAATAGAATTAGCACATGTAGGTCGTTGCACAGCTGCTTGATTTGGAGTATACTTGGTAGAGACGCACCGCTATGAGTTCATGTCCCCCTTTTCTCTTAACTGTTTTCAGTTTTCTAAACTACGGGGGTGAAATACATGTTACTTTGATTATGAATACTTTATACATGGTATGGTTAGCGTAAGGAGGGTTACTATTTAGATCATGTGAATGGGTAGGCGGAAACTTGAGGTCATTAATCCTCAGGGTAGGACCGAGGGGCAGGAGCGATAGATCTATTTGGTTGTAGCGAGCCCAGTCCCAGGCCCAGCATAACGGACCTCGGGATGACTTTGTACCCGGCGCATAAGTCTGCTAGGTTTGAGCCTTCCTACTTGCATTTCACACATATCAATGGCCTTGCAAACCATTGGTGATCTCTTTTTCCTTATTTGCTACATACCAGGATTTTATACTTACAAAGGTTTTTTTTTACTTACTCACTACACATGAACTTGCTCAACAATTTTGTTGATTTTTCCAACTTACATGTATTTCAGGTAATTAAGGATCTGGCATGGTATGATACGTTTTCACGCTGCGTATGAGAAAAAGGTCATCCAAGTTTAGGGGTCGTGGCTCTTGCCTGGACGAGTCACCGCTCTTAAACTGCGTCTGCTTTATGTTTGTGATTCTGAACAATATTTTTATGTATTAGGTTGTAACTTCCGTTGCATGTGTCGGTACTTTAAAACAATGTTGTGGTACTCTTGTTTTGAAACTTAATCAATGGATGATCTTGCATGGTTTTATTTTCATATAGCTTTGTTATGATTAAGCTATGGTATTAAGAAGTCACACCAAATTAACCACGCTTCCGCAAAGCCAGGGTGTGATATTTAAGTAGGCTGTTTATACATGTTTTTAACTGCTTTCTATTGTTTTAACAGAAAAAAGGGAAAAACAGATGGTGAAAAAGGCGGCAGAAGTTGATTCGGTTTTATGCTCAGAAACCCGTTGCCGGTAGCGTTGACCATCAATTGCTATCTCAAAACACAACATAAACTGAACGAAAGTATTCGATGCGCTAGAGTTTACCTTAAAAAGCGTGTTTGAACTTTCGCATCTAGATGTTGTTTTCATCAAACAACACATTGGTATGTCCCTAAAATAACCTGGGACCCACTGATCTCTAATAGAAAACATGTCAAACAACCACTTGTGACGCTGCAAGTTGCAATCATTTGTCAATAACTCCCATCGCTTCTCAAACGTGGCAGGAGCGATAAAAACATTCCAGACCAACTTATGTATACGTACCCTCAAGTTGGTATTCTGTAACACATCACCATCAATCTGTAGATAAAATTTTTAAAAATAAAATACCATTATTACACAAGTTTAATAAAAACACAGAAACTAGAAAAACATAAATACACATATGTAAAACTGACAAGATTAATTATTTTTAAATTAAATGTACCTTATGAGGATGTTTATCCATAATATGCCACATACATAGACGATGGACAGATTCATTGAAAACTTTAGCTATGGCTTGTTTCATTGCCGGGTCTTGGTCGGTTAACACTAGCCTCGGTTGTTTACCTGATAATTAATAAAACAAAGTTACGCTATTCTTATGGTGTAAAACATAAACTTTGTGAAGCAAAGTTACACATGTGTAAAATAGAAACACTTACCATGTGCTTCAAGAAATTGTTCCAACATCCATGTGAACGACTCAATAGTTTCATCATAAAGAAGAGCAGCCGCAAATGTTACGCAATTCTTATGGTGATCAACCCCCGTAAAAGGAACAAAAATCATATTATACCTACAAGATAATAATAAATAAAAAATCAAAAAATACACAACTGAAAATAGGAAAAAACAAACAAACAAATTCTTACTGTTTAGTTTGTAGGTGGCATCAAAAGCTAACACTTCGCCAAAAACTCTGTAATTGCACTTCATAACCTCATCTGCCCAAAATAAGGACCTAAGCTCTCCATGACGAATTATGTAATGGCAAAAGTAATTTTCTATATTAACTTTACGTTTATCCATCATATTTACAACCATTTGAGCATCTCCTTAACCAATGAAAGCTCTTAAATCCTTGCTGAAATTTTTATATTCTATCATGGTACCACGGACGTTGTGTTGTCCCCCTTTCAAAACAACTTGCATCTTAAAGGCAGTTGACGGGCCAACTTTAGCTAAACTTAGCCTATGAATGAAATCTTGGTCGCTAAATTCCAGTTGCCGCCTCTTGCGCGTCAAATCCATGTTCTCAATTGAAACTAAAGGGTGATTATGAGACTCAACAAATTCATATAACCGTAAACCAGGATAACCATTGAAAACTTTAACCTTTATTTTAGCTTTACAGTCTGAAACCTTGTAATTACTGCTACGAGGCAACTTGGAAGATGACTTCAAAAGCATTGAATCAACATTTTGGCAATTGGGCTTTCCCGATCTACTACAAAGAACATACCTAAGTCTAACAGTACCATCTTTTGATTTCTTAGTTGTCGACAACCTAATATCAAACCCAGCTTTCTCAGCATATGACTGATACATGGAAATTGCATCTTCCTCTTTAGCAAATCCCGTACCCAAAACAGGTCTATACGCTTCCAATACATTGGGTATCCAATATCTAGTGCCACTCGGTGAATGATAATAAGTACTACGAACCGATTCCTGAAAATCTTGTATATGTGGCTCTACATAAAATAGAATATATGGAACATCTGATATGATACAGACTTTTGGCATCCCAATAACACAAAGAATAGAACAAACAGTTACACGTGTGTAAATATGAACAAGATGAAAAGAAAGCAATCAGTAGTTACACATGTGTAAATCTCAACAGGATGCTTTTACAAATTACACATGTCTGCTTTCAAGATCTTAAACAACCACGCAAGCCTCATTTGTTTGTATGCGATTACACATGTGTAACGCAGAACATCAAGTCATGAAACTAATTTAAGTCGAAACTATACAACATAAATGATAAAACATCAAGGCACACACAATTCAGAAGAATAAACACTCATATTGATATTGCATTAAAATAAGAAACAACTACACAAATAAGTACAATACAAACAAATACATACACACTAAAATTACTTGAAAAACATGTTGAACCCTAGACTTTTATTTTTTGGACAATTTCTAGCATCATGATAACCCCAAACACCACAAATTGTACAATAACGTTTATCCATCATGTTGTGAACATCTAGAGTAGTAGTACCTTCTTCATCAACAACATTGGTATTAATGGAATTGTTCAGTGCATCATCCGAGCTATTGTTCGGTGCATCAACAGAGCTGGACACATTCGACATCATGTTGTTTTGCCACTGAACAGTTGATTGACTGTAATTAAACAAACAACAACAAATTAGGGCAAATTATAAGAAAACAAAACCGAGTTCATACATGCAAATAGAGAAATCGATGATGAATACAGAACTGGTTGAATATTAAAAAGGCCTAAAATCGTTGAATTGATCAAACGATTAAGTCATGAGTTAGTAAGTGGGTGATTTCAGATTTGCGATTTGGTAAGTGGGTGATTTCATTGATTTGAGATCTTGATTTGGTAGGTGGGTGAGATCTGGGTTTGTTGAGATCTTCATTTGGTAAGTTGTATTTTGCTACATATTTATCTACAGATACACATCAATTCGTGTATAAACAAAGAAGATAAGTATATAGAACCTTTTATTGAGAATTTGGTTCCACCTTGAGTTCTAGAATTTCTCCTTCTTGAATTTGCAAATGATCGGAGATAATGGAAATGATTCGTATCCACCGGCGATCGGAAACAATGACGATGGTTTGTGTTTGCAGGCTATCGGAGACAACGACGGTTTTAAGCGGGGGAAATTGTGACTTAACTAGCGGCCTGATTCATTGGGTTATACAATTACCAATTTAACCTTTCATTAAAACACATGGAAAATAAAATGAGTGGCTGAGATTTGTTCTCATGGTTCTCATAAAAGATGAATGTACCCTAAAGCTAAACCCTAATTCTAACCCCTAAAGCTAAACCCTAATTCTAAACCCTAATGCTAAAACCTAAAGCTAAAGCTAAACCCTTAATGCCAAACCCTATGCAAACCCTAAAGTTAAAGTTAAACCCAAAAGCTAAAACTAAACCTTAATGCTAAACCCAAAAGCTAAACCCTAAATACTATTGCTAAACCCTAATGGTATACCCTAAAGCTAAACCCTAAACCCTAAGGCTAAACCCTAATGTTAAACCCTAAATACTAATGCTAAACCCTAAATAACACTTATTTTTCAATTTTAAACATGTATATACATATATGTATATTTGACAATATACACACATATATATATAGTTAAAAGATTAGCAATATACACATGTGTATAAATCTCAAAAAATAAAAATTAAAAACAAAATTTAAAAAAAAAATTAAAAATTAAAACCTTATAGAAAAACCTCTGATTTTCCAAAAAAAAAATTGCATTTTTTTACATTTTTTTGCTTAGGGAAAATGTGTGGTCCAGAATGCTTCTCAAGTTTCTCAATTAGCCTAGTACTTCTCACATGATCCTTATCCTATATATATATATATATATATATATATATATATATATATATATATATATATATATATATATATATATATATATACGGTTTCATCTGATTTTGGTTAATGGTTGAATGTTGTTTAGGGTTTATAATCCACGCTCAGAATATGATATTGAAGCAACCGGGGATCTTCTTGATGACGTAGCTGCTTCTGAAATGCATTATGAGGAATTTTGATTAAATCTTTATTTCCGGTCTTGTAGCTTGCATTATGTTATGTTTTTGTATACTTTTATTTTCTCCAAATCAGTTAGTCTAGTCTGTTTTGTATGATTTGTTCTCGAACATGTTAACTGGAAGACATTGAGAAAACATGTATTTTAGGTATTGAAACATGGTTTAATGATATTATTGTTGAGACGTTAAGATCTATTATACACATGCTACATGTGGCTGGTGGATCGAATAATAGCTTTAGTCATTAAAAAATCTGTTACAATCAGAATTTTGACCTTAGTATGTTTTGATATATTATATCTTAAAGTATACCTTAGTGAGGCCATTCGATCTTCAAGCTCTACTTAATATATTTAGAACTGGGGTAGCGTTTTGCAGGATGATGTGCAACTCGAAGATGTTGGAATTCAGCTCGAACCCTTCAATCTTGAACAAGAAAGGAATGAAGGTTATTTTGACCAGACAGGAATGAAGGTTATTTTTACTCTCATTCTTCAAGTATCTTTGTAGGATGCATGGCTTGATAGCATCGATTCTAATCTAAATATTGCACAAAGACAATCTATGGCCACATACATTAAAGTTGAAGCTGCTGACCTTACAAGTCATTCTATAGGGAAGATTAAGAGACGGACTGCTGATGTGCTTGAACCAGGGGAAACGGTAAGTTTCTTATGATGACACAATCACGTTAAATTCATATTATCATTGTGCCGGTAATCTCATCTCAAGGATAATTCTCTTTTTAGGTTCTGCAAGCTTTAAGAAGGCGGAAAGGAGTTCTGGTAGTAGAAAGGAAAATATATCAGTTGTAACAAAAGTTGTGTTTGATCAACTAACTGAAGATGCCATGAAACTGATGGAGGATTCTGATTACAGTTGAGATGGTTTTCTTTCAAGATTTATTTTACAAACTTATTATATGAATCTATTAACATTCTAATTAATGCTAATTTCTTGCTGCAAATATATACGATGAAAAGCAGGAGGTCTTCCAGAGGGAAGCAGGTTAGAACTATACTTAGCCTGAATCAAGTGTTCATAAAAAATTGATTAGCACAAAAACACAGCCTTATTGTTGATTTATTTTTTGTCCTAAAAAGAGGGATTTGAGAAGCTAGCACGGGCTAGAGGGGAAGGCTCTTCTTCAAGTTCAGCAAACGTGCAATCCGATTACTCCATGGCCAGTGACTTCAATCTTAATGAAATACAAGCAACATATTATACTTCGAACAATATGAGGTCATGAAAGAAGTTACATGTTAAATAATGGTCCTTTAAAGGCAACATTAAACTTATACTATTTGTGTTTTTGATGCTTAGGAGCAACAACAAGATAGTGTGCATAAGGAAGGTGGGCATGAAAGAGGTACTTTAGTCGTTGGTTAAGCAACCTCTGTCCTAATTATTTATAAATACAATTTTTAACCTCATTCAAGTTTTTTGTTCTCATCTAAAATATTGTATCTCATTTTTCACTAGAATTGTCATTTTTGGTCATTTTATATGTTAAAGTCTTTAATAATCAAAGTTTGTGGTGGAAAAATGGCCGGTTGATAACGGGTCAAAACGTACTTAGGCATATTTGTTAATGAAATAATGTTAGAAAGACAAACCTATAGTAATATTAATATTTTTGTATTTTCTTCTAGATAGTCTTTTTGAGTATGCATTATTTGAGCAACTTCACTAATTATTTGTTATACATGACTAGATAGAGAATTTACTAAATCAACAATGAATGGAGAACCTTGATTGTCCGGGAAATTAGCTCTCAGTTGTATGATTTGAGCTAGAAGTCGGGCAAATGCTACATTTCGAGTAGGTAAAAGACTCGCTTGTGACCACCTTGAGGATACGTCAATTAAGACCAAGAATTAACGGAATGGACCACACGGAGGGTGAATAGGCCCACAAATATCCCCTTGGATTATTTCTAAAAATGATGGGTTTCATGTATCAATTTAGTTTGTGAGGGCCAAGTAATAAATTTGCCCAGAGAGCATGCTGCACATGTAAAGTCTTGTGGTAGCAAAACTTTTAAGTTTTTAAGAGGGTGCCCAGTTGCACTTTTGATTATTCGTCTCATCATTATGCTACCAGGTGACCTAAACGGTCATGCCATATATTGAATGTGTCTTTATCTAACAGCTTTTGGTTACTCAACATGTATGATTCCATAGGATTGATATTAGTACAATATAATCCAGAGGATAAGGCTTCTAATTGTTCAACAATGGTTTCTTGACCATTTTTGCTTGAAGTAATTTGAAGATATTCAATTTTATTTTCAGCTATTGTTTTTAGGTGGTAACCGTTTTTTCGATTGTCTTTAAAGCTGAGCAAATTTCTTCTGGATCTACTAGAATATAATGCGTTATCAATACTTAATTGGGTACCCGAAGATAATGTTATTTGTGCTCTACCGGAGCCTTTGATAAGGTTACTGACACTAGATATAGTACCAATCAGTGTCTCTGCCGGAGACAACTAAGAGAAAAAATCTCATATCTTTGAGAATATTATTACTACTACCGCTATATACCAGACATTCATCACCAATAATAGCTCAACTGGAGCTAGCATACATATTTTTTTCAGGAAATAAAAATAAATAAAAGTTAGTGCAAAGAAGTAAAGTGAAACATTGCAAGAGTTTCAAACCAAAACCAAATACAAAGGTCACAATGTGAAAAGTAAAACATAAAAGGTACATTAAATATGTTTAAACATCACGAATATTTTCAATGAAATCACATGCATCCAAATGAACGTATGGTATCGTGGCTGGAGGTGTATCCTCAATCATATTAGTTTCAACATTCTTTCCTTTTTCTTTCATCATGCGTTTTTGAAATGCCTCAGCGAGGTGTTTAGGGGTGCCACATGTGCAGGACCAATGATTTGACATCCCACATTCATAACGAATGTTGCTTTGGTTCCCGCTACTTTTCCCTTTTCAAGGTCGCCCCATATTATGTCGACTCGATTCACCATCGCTATTTTTAGTGTTCTGGGACTGTCGATGCCATGTATATCCTAGTCCTCGACCACGACCACGACCTCTGCTGGGGCCGTGGCCTCTACGTCTACCTCGTCCGCTTTGATAATAGGCGACATTTGCTTCAGGGAATGGGCTTGCACCGGCTGGTTGCGATTAATGGTTTTGTAGTAGGAGCTTGTTGTTTTGCTCCGCAACCAGAAGGCATGATATGAATTCATAATATTTAGTAAATTTACGTTCCCGGTATTGTTGCGACAGGAGCATGTTTGTGGCATATAACGCTGAGAAACTTTTTTCAAGCATGTCTTCATCGGTTATTTTTTCACCACATAATTTTAACTCAGAATTATATTCACTGACAGTCTTAAAATCCTGTAGTCGTAAATGAAGCCATTCATAGCGGGCTTTGGGGAGTAAGACCAACTTCTGGTGGTCAAAACGTTCTTTGATGTTTGTCCATAATTCAAGGGGGTCCCCAACAGTTAGATATTCCCGCTTTAAATCTTCGTGAAGATGATCGCGGAGGAATATCATAGCTTTCGCTTGATCTTGAGGTGAAGTTTGATTACCATCAATAATTGTCTCCCCCAAATTATTTGCTGTCAAATGAATTTTAGCATCAAGAGTCCATGGGAGGTAGTTGTTACCCGAGATGTCAAGTGCGGTGAATTCAAGCTTTGATAAGTTAGACATTTTATCTACAAAAGAAAGAGACATGCATTTAATAACAAGCATGGGTATATAATGGATAATCTAGGAGAACTTCGGGTTCTTTATAATTAGAACTTCGGGTTCTATACAAGAAGACAATTTTCATATGTAGTGATGAGTTTGTGTATAATAAAATAAGAGAAATATGAGAAGTGTATTCTTATTCATCCAACTCTATCTTTATATACATGTACATATGTAGTGGAAGATGTAAGAGAAAATACAACTGGAGAAAAACCAGGACATATTATCTGTTCGTATTAATCTTGACAGCAAGAAGTTGAAAGTTGGTGTTAGTTTTTTTAGGGATATTGTATATGGAAGCCACACATGTACTAAAACTACTTTATAGGTGTTACATGTCAAAACAAGTAGAGGGTCTTATGTGTAATTGTTGTATTCTTAGAGGGTATATTATTAGAAAAAAAGTAACGAACTGGAATCAGATCGTTATAAGCTGTTGTAATCAGTTGTAAAGATCTTATCTCCATAATGAATTGACTCTTGTTCCTCTTATGATTCTTCTCAATTTCTTATTGCAACGTTGGTATCAGAGCTGTTCGATCATCTGGACGCCCTTGAACTTAAACCCTAATTCATCAAATTCCGCATTCAAATCGATCAATCAGCTTTCGTACAATTCGCTGAAATTGATCACTCTTCCGATCAATCAATTTAAACTCGACTTCATTTCAATTCACCGAAAGTGATCACTCTTTCGATCAATTTCACTTCGAACTCATCGATTTTGTTCTTCGTTTTCGTTTCAATTCAAGGTTACGGCAATCTACAATTGCGTGTTTTTTCTATAATCAAATTGGGAAACTTAGGGTTACGATCGTTGTTTATGCCGATGAGACACCAAGAAATGGAAAAATTGGAAAAGTTAACTCAAGACAGCACAAGAGTAATTGAAGGGCAACAAGCAATTTTAGACCAGAGCTATTAGATTATTGCAGATCAGTATGACAACATTAGTTACTCAAATGGCGGAGATTAACAGCAAATTGGGTAATGATAGGGGTACAGGACACCAAGATCAACGGCTGGTTCGCACGGTCGGCTTGATTTCCCAAAATTTAATGGTGAGGAAGTTTAAGGATGGATTATTCGTTACAACCATTCTTTGTAGTAGACGACCCCTGAAAATGCTAAGGTTCATTATGCTGTTATCATTTTCGAACTGATGTTTTAGGGCATTTGATTAGAACAGGATACAAGTTGATTGATGTAGAACTTATCTCGAAACGGTGCTCCAAACGACTTAAATTTTATGAATTGGAAGTTTAAACACCCGAATTTAAGCATCGTTTCCCTCATTTGGAACACCGTTTCGAGGTAAGTTTTACATCAATCAACTCATATCCTCGGAATTCGGAAAAAAACTTAACTATGTTAAATTTGTTTACAATGGAGATGCAGTGAGAAAAAAAAAATACTTAAAGGGTGGGACTGCTAGTGGTAATATTCAATGGTGATAGTGCCAATGGCCAACCACCTCTAGGTGAGATTATTAAAATCCAATTTGGTCTTTTTTTAATGGGTGCTTGTTTGTTTTTGTTTACGCTTATTCGCTTATATTCATGCGTGTTCATTCGTTTATGCTTGTGAACCGTCTGTTATGTGTATTCTTCATGTTATATAATCTATCAAGAAAATAAATCTCATAATCGAAGCATAAAGTAACAAAAAAAAAATCTCATTAGACATGTTTTCTCTCTCGGATGGTTACATATAAAATGAAGAGTGAACATAATTAAAATTGTATTCTAGAGTTCAACATTTTTAGTTTAGGGAGATTTAAGAGGGAAATTACTATGCCCATACATGTTGCAAACTCCTTGGATACTCGTACCGCGCAGCATACGAATATATCCCTTCTCTCCCCATCCTTCGCCCCACGAGTTCTTAACAATCCAGTACTTGGTTCCGTCAGGATCCTGATCGTATCCAACTATCAACATCGCGTGCCTCAGCTCCATTCCACATGGTCCACTAAAAATTCCCTAAACACCATGAACTATTAAACAACATATCGATAACAAATGAACGATGCGTGATTGAAATGTTACCTCTTTGTAGAACATGAAACCGTCACCGCCAGGATCCATTTGAAAAGTTACAGGCTGATGTGCCACTGCTTTCAATAGCGCTTCTTCATCGTGTTCTGACAATTACTTGGTTCCATCAACAGTTACCGAGTGATGACCATACTGGTTTCAAAACACAGATTGTTAGAATCAAATACAAATAGTTTTTAACATGCGAATGATACAAAAAACTAAAGTACGTATGTTCAACTAGAAGAATTACTATTACGGTACAGTTTTAAAGTAGCGTTAATATTACTCTAGTTCATCTGTTGTAGAGTAATAAGTATTACACTTCAACAAAATGAACTATAGCATTTATTATTATGCATTTACGCTACTTCAACAGGGTAGTGTAATAATACTTACAGTGGTTCGAACATAATTGCTATAATTATTTGTACAATTCGTATGTTAAAAGCTGTTTGTACTTGATATAACAAGGATTGTAATCTAGTTATCTATACTATATTCATTAGTTTTGTTTGTACCTTAGATGTATGGCATATTTCCCTTTTATCTACATAAGGGTAGAATTCATCTGTAGCTATACCTCCATGCTCTTTGACGAAAGTAAATACGCCACAGACCTGCCCTCCGTCGCAATGGAAGGTTCTGTCGCTCCAATCACAATCAAGAAGTTGTTGTTCTCATAATGATAAGAGTTGACCTGTTCTGATGGCGTTTATTCCTTCAATTGCACCCACTGCAGCAAATGCGAAACAACTTCCTGTAAACTCGACACCAAAATTATTTGTAACTATGTGTGCTAAATATGGTTACAAAAATATAACATCATTGTTTTGAATATAGATAATTGTTTGTGTTATATATGGTTAAAAAGATATATATAACATTATCAATTTGACTATAGATAATTGTTTATGGTTACAAAAATATAACATTATTGAATATATAGATAATTGTTTGTGTTAAAATATGGTTACAAAAATATTTGTTTTTGAACTGCAATTTTTTTAATCTCTGTTGTCTGTGGGACTTGAATCCAAGACTTTCCCTTTCTAAACACATGTGTTTAAAGACTTTGTCTTTGTCAATGGACCATCACCCCATTGGTTGGTTGATTAGAAGAATATAACGTTAGTGTTTTGAATATATAGATAATTGTTTGTGTTAAATATGGTTACAGGATCATATCACTACAAGGGTAATCTAAAGTTACTATTTTATGTATTAATTTCAATATAAATATGTAATTAACCAACCTTAGTTATAGAGACAAAGGGTGGTGTTAATGTAGGACCGGTTTTGGCACCGTTCGATTGCGTAACGAACGTTTCACGTGCGGAATCCGTGAACGAACGTGACCGAACACACGATAACGTACTTCTAATGTGATTCCATTGCTAAATTTGACAAGATCGATACAAGAATCACAAATCTACAACTTTCTCTCTCTACTTTCTCTCTCTAGAAAGTCTTCTCCAAGTCTTCTACTAAAATCTCCAAGAACTTACTAAAACTATGACATAACACCCTATTTATATGGTCAAGGCTTTTAATGAAAGTTCACACTAATTACAAGTTTGCCACCTTGCCATTTCTAACTAGATATGACATAATACGCTTGATTTCTTCCCGGCTTTTCACTATGACTCGGATTAACCGGATTGACGAAGGCAATAGACAAAATATGCATCAACAATCTCCCCCTTGGATATTGCCGTAGTCAATCTCGTAGTGAAACTCGTAACGACTTGTCTTTCTCTCTCTCTCTAAGACTCGAACTAAGATGTAGTCGACAGACAACTGCACTAACAGTTAAATTTACCGTCTTCTCTCACAAACTTGGGAGAGGGCCCACCCCAAAAGACTAACTTGTATGTAAATGAGACAAAACGTGTTACCGCATTGTCCTTGATTTTTCACACGGGTGACAGCGATATGTGCCCTCCAATCCATCCTTGGTGGAATAGCATTTATATCGATATCATTATAACTGGAACTCAAGTTGGTCTTACGAATCCCGTGAAAAGCAATGAAGTGGCCACCCTTCGAGTCGGCATGGGTTTTCCTAAACTCATGGTGAGTCTTGGTAGCAAACTCGTTTATTTGCAACTTGGTAGCAAACTCGTTTATTTGCAACTTGTATCCCAGGTTCATCTTGTTCCCATGTTGAGCTGGCTTTGTACATTCTCTCTTGAAGTGACCTCGTTCACCATAATTGAAGCACTTGACTGATTGTTTATCGAATCCATACTTGCTATCTTTCTTTCTTTCCAAGCTGGTTCTACCAATCCTTTCCATGAAGTCTTTAGCTCGCCTAACAGCACTAGCGAAAGCCCATTTGATGTCCATCATATCCATTTCCTCCTTATCAATCTGCTGATAATCTTCGTGTGTCAGATTAATGTTTGATGAACCGCCCACATTAGCCATAAAGGCTGAATGAATAGACAAAGAAGAATAAGCAACTTTATCCACCAGAATTGATCTTCTATCATTCCCTGCTGCAGCTTCTCCCAACAATTCATCAACATTTGCATCGACAGACACACTTGACGTTTCATCCAAATGATCATCGCCTGAAGTTGAGGATTCTTCATCTTCAACTGTAACCAGAACTGTCTTCATCTTCAGATGATTCTCCACCACTGGCGGAAGATTCTCCACCACTGGTGTGTTTCAGATCCTTGACAACCGCAACAAAACAAGTTGTTCCATCTTGAACATCACTTCCCAACTGAATCGACCAGTCACAACCTTCATCGACTTGTACCACAAGAGCCTGATTGGCATTTGATGCTCCTGCTTGATTTGGATTGTTCACAGGCATCAACGTACGCTCGTTATTCCTGTTTTGATTCTGATTTTGCTGGTTGCCTTGATTGCCTTGATTCCTGAACGGATTCTGGTTCCCATGTTGAGCTGGCTTTGTACATTCTCTCTTGAAGTGACCTTGTTCACCATAATTGAAGCACTTGACTGATTGTTTATCGAATCCATACTTGCTATCTTTCTTTCTTTCCAAGTTGGTTCTACCAGTCCTTTCCATGAAGTCTTTAGCTCGCCTAACAGCACTAGCGAAAGCCCATTTGATGTCCATCATATCCATTTCCTCCTTATCAATCTGCTGATAATCTTCGTGTGTCAGATTAATGTTTCCAATCTGACATGCTATTAACCCACAATACGCGCTCACCAATGTGTTTAATAGCTTCATATGATCCTTAGCTACTTCAACACTTACTTTCGAGAAATTTGAAGTGTCGAGCCGAACTGTATTTGGACTAGATGGCTGACCGACAGATGAAGTGCTTCCATAACAAGCTTGTTGTGGAACTGGTAATGGATTTCCGTACATATCTCTTGCTCCGGTAGATTGATAGCTTTGCTTTGAGACTTCCGATTGTGGGCTTCCGTACATGTCAGTGCTTGAGACAAAAACCATTTGAGTCGAGGAAACTGGTAGTGGATTTCCGTACATATCTCTTGATACAAGGCTGTTTGAAGCTGAGCATGTGGAGCAGGTCTTGCAGCAGTGCTAGAACTTCCACAGTTTCCCTAATCCATATCAGGATTCTGTTGCACTGGAATCTTTTTGGCCTTCCTGAACTCTTTTTGATCTTTGTTCTCCAAGAGCTGAACGAAATCATTTATGTTTGTCGTAGCCAAAGTGCCATTGTATTTCAAGATTTCCAAGAAACCATTCCATTGAGCAGGTAATGCATCGGCAAACTTGATGACAACTTCTTCTAGAGTCACTACTACCCCAAAGTTATTTAACTCGGTCAACAAGTGATAAAATCGACTTGTCAAGTCTCCCAAAGACTCCCTTTCCATACATGTGAAGCCATCAAACTCCTTCTTGAGTAGATCATGTCGCAATTTGCGTGACGCTTCATTTCCTAGACCTCTCGTCTTCAATACATCCCATTGTGACAACCCTCAAAATTACATGTATTCCGTACAATTTATTAATGATAATTAAAGTGCTTAATGACTGTGCTAAATCATTTAACTGCTTTCTGATTTCTGTGTTATACTTACATGTGCTTGTTAACATACTAGTAGTGTACAGAAAAGTTACTAAATGGTCCTGTGTGTTTTCCTAAGTGTTAGAAATTAAAAGTGTTACAAAAATATACATAAAAGACACGTTACGAAGTAATTAAGCACTTTAACGGAACAACACCGAACCGAACAACCGGACTTTACCCGAAACACAAAAATATTGTCAAACACATTGTTATTGTTTTTCTGAGCTAGTTAGGGTCCCCGAACACCCTAACACACTATATATTACGTAACACACATAAAGCATTAACTTAACATTTGATTTCAACTAAGATCACCAACTAACTAGTTGAAACCTAACTAAACCAACCCCCCCCCAAACTGGTTAGGAGACAAGAAGGACACCCCTTTGATTTCTTTCATTATTTAATTTGATCATGTTGCTAGATTAGAGACATGTTACCCATAAGACAATGGTAAGATGGAGTCTATAAATATTACCCACAGGTCTACCCTTCTCTCACTACTCAACACACACTTCACTCAAACACTCTCCTTCCTCTCTTCTTGATCTCGGCCGCCCCTAGTGGCACCACCACCACCATCACTTGGTCACTTGCAAGCTTTCCAAGGCCATACAAAGGTGCTACAAGGTGCATAACGAAGCTTGGTGCTCTCGGAAGTGGAAGGACCTTCTTCGTTTGCTATTAACCATCACTTCTCTACACTCGAACTCCCCTAGCCTTGAGCTAGTGGTAAGAACTTAGATCCGTTCATTTTTCATGTTATTTAAGTGGTTAATAGTTATTTGATGATGAGAATCCATGAACACTATAGGGTCATAAACAAAGTCTTGACTATAAAGTAACATGATGATGAAGTAAGATGAAAACATGATGTTAATATGAAGTTGTTTTGATTCTTGTTGATTATCTGATGATTTGCTTGTTAATATTGATGTTTGATGTTGTTGTCGATCACTAAACATGTTAACGGAATTGATCGAACACGAGTTAGAAAGCTAAAAGCTGAAAACAGGAGTCTGATTGGTGATTACAGCCAACTTTAGTTGGCTGTAACAGGACCTTAATAACATGAAAACTGTATTTTCTGAAGCCTAGATTTATGTATTATGAAATACGGTTTTATGGCACTGGAATCATAATTTTTGGACTTCGTTTACTATTTTTAAAGTGTCGTTTTGTAACAGCAGCTAAAGCTGCATTTTTGCTGCTGAAAATATGTGTTATATTCTTCATCATAACTTGAAACCTGGGTAGAACTAGGTCATGAAATTGGTACTGTAGATGGACACTGATGTCATAGTAACTGTCCCACTGGATTTCTTAAATCGGACTTACGATGAATTTTTAATAAATTATTTCGTGGACTGCAATCAGAAAAAGATAAAGATGAATCTGATTGTAGTCCGGAAAATGAATTTTTATAAAATATTAGTGATGAATTAGATCCCGAGATTTTTACACAATAACATTTGGATCGTTTAAAGCTTTCTGTAAAAAGTTGGGAATTTTTTGAACAAGTTAACTATTTTATTAAAATGCCCGAAAACAGCCCAGTTTTGGATATTTAAGTTGAAATGACAGAAGTAGTAATTCGCGTGTCTAAATTTCGAGTATATTATTTGAGGATGATCTAACATGTCATATATCAATGAAAGTAATATGTGCAATATCGTATGCATGTTCTTAAGTAGCTATAGGTGGAATGTTGATATGAGTATGAACTGTTGATGTGATGCTTGTTATGTGATAGACACGTGTAGGAACTTTGTGCTTACTTGAAGTCACTAATAAACTAAGTAGTAATCCTACTAGGACGTGATTGACCGACTTTGACCGTTAGCTATATTTGAGAATCTAAACGAGCAAACCGAGGTGAGTTCACACACTTTCTAAGGCATGGGATTCCCGGTGGTTGGGAATGGGTTAAAGAATTTAAAACGAGATCTACATATCCTCCTTGGGTAGGATATGTACGACCATCCTCCATAGGTAGGATGCCAATATTAATCCTGCGTATTCTCTTTGGGTAGAATATGTACATTCCTCCTACTTGGGTAGGACAATAACCTTAAAACTTACTAGACAAAACTCTATCATGAAGTCCCTCAATTTATATCGACTTAATCGCCGAGGCTAATGGCGAGCGGGTCATTAGTGAATAGCGCTATTAGGTTTAACAAACCTCACATCGTGCCAGTCGGACGGGCGTGTACTAATGGACTATGGCAAACTGTTAGTGATGATAGAAACTGATGTAGGGCACAACTTATTTGCATTAGTAGTCGATATGGTACGGTCTAGTGGTTCACATGGGGAAGCCCCCACTGATCATGGATATGGTTTGGGTAATAAAGAATGAACTTGTTAATCATGCTTTCAACTACGGGGTAACCCCCACGGCAATTACGCCAACGAAAGACAAACCACGTTTTCAGAAACAACTTAAAACTAATCAACCAACCGTGAACTCACTCAACTTTGTTGTTGACTCGTTGTTACATGCCTTGCAGGTCGTTAAATGCTTGGAGCTTGCACGAGGAAGGAGTTGTTGTGGGATACGGACTGTTATGTTCCGTGCTTAATATTTAAATCCTTATGAACTTATTAAACTTTTGCTTTGGACTTTAAATTTATAAACTATGGACTTATGTTTTTGGATTTACGTTTATGCTTCCGCTGTTTAATTTGAACTTAGTTACATTGCTTTGGTCACCAATTGTATTATGGATGATTTTATTTACTTAATTACGTTGTTCAATATGATTGGTGGCTCGATCCTGGTCATGTCACACCTCCAAGTGGTGATACTATGCATGGTGGATTTTGGGGGTGTGACACCCCTAACCGCTTTGACGTCTTGAAGCTGACAAACTGATGATATATATCCTTTCTCAACTGTGACACCTGTGTCACTTCAACCATCAAACAAATGCCAAACCAAGGAAATATTGTATTTCATACTTGGGATTTGTATAAATATGTGTATGCTTTGCACATATCAATTCTTGTTCAATTTCATACTCTACAACGCTTTCTGGAGAATTATACGCAAACTGGTGCATAAACGTACTCAGTTTAATGCGACAAATACTCCGGGAGACCATCATACACTTAACATACCTTAAATAACCTTTACATAACTTAGAAATAAGTTTTGAAGGCATTGGTATGGCAAAAACAAGTTAATTCGCTTACAGGGACTAAACTTGACAAACTGCGAAAGTATGCCAATTTGAACTGTAACGAACATTCCGGAACATGTCCATAAGTTAAACATACCATATATATCCTTTACATAGCTTAGAAATAGGCTTTGAGGGGTTTGGTATGCTAAAACAAACTTTTGGATCATTCAGGGGCTAAAAGTGTCAAAAAGTGCACAAGTTTGCACTTTCGCGCATAACCTACGTTCTGAATACATCCGGACATCCGAAAATTTATGTAAGCATTATAATATTATGCCTTAGTGTTTGGCATGAGAAAAATCCATTCGTCGCGTCATTTGGATCATCTTTCGCGCTTATGCGCATTCCGTCGTAATTAAGCGAACATCGCGATCGTACGGCCAAACGAACCGACATCCGGAATATTTTTGAGCATATTTCAAGTCCCCTACACTTTAACTTCATCTTAGAGCCTTGAAATGAGGTTAACGGGGCTTAAACGTGCCAAAAATGGGCCAAAATACGTGTTTCTGAAGTGCAGGGACCAAAATTGAAAATTCTGGTCTGGGAACCTTAGGCGGGGCGCGTAAGGATTTGCCAAATCCTTAGGCGGGCCGCGTGAACATGTCTGACAGAAAGATTTTGCATTTAATGCAGAATCTGGCCTTTCGTTCGATCAAGGGGCGATGCCTTTTCACCCAATGAAGAGCCAAGGGTCAAGTTCACTGAACTTATCCACTGGACACATGTACGCACGAGATCAAGGCACGATATTCGATAAAACGATCCTAACGGTTCCACATTTCCTATAAATACCCCCCCCCCTTTAGTGTAAAATTCACAAAATCAGATCTTGAAGCTCTAAGTTGAAACCATTGTTTCATACCTGAGCTATTTGGTCTTGATTTGCACTCGGGGACCCTCCGTAAGTCTTCTTTCGCTCTTTTATTCGCTTTTCGAGTCCGAAAGTCAACGTTTTGTTGACTTTCTGCATTGACCAGCTTATGGTCGATGCGAAGTTCATGGAACTTCATAACGTGAGCGTGATCACGATGGTTATGGTCCATAGTGACCATACCTACTGATCACCACGTTATCTAGGCTCAGTGACGAGTCGTAGTTTCGGCCAAAATGCGCATTCTTGCGTATTTTGTAACCAAACTACTCGTGGGCATCAAAGCCGTTTGTTTTGATGCCAAACCTGTTTCTAAACTTAGTTAAGCATGTTCTAACATGCTTAGCTCGTCACTTTTAGTTTAGTGCTTATATAGGGTCGTAAGGTAAGCGATTTAAACCATCGCTTATACTTTCGAACCCGACCCATTTGGTCGGTCATTAGCACCCGACCAAACACATTAGGTGACCATAGCTATAACCTTCCGAGGTTATACCGTGTGGTCGCAATGTTAGGCGTTCCGAACGCGTTCTACGCGAACGACGCGTTAGGGTAGCATAAGCTACCTAAACGGGCGTGATGGACCGTAAGCACTTAGATTAGGTTTCATTTTAGTATGTAGGCTTTGCTAAGCCATATCACACGAGTCTCCATACTCGTTTGGTTTACGAACCCGCGTACTGTCCGATCCTTCCGATTTGGTCCGGTATATTAACATAGCTACCTATTAGGTGCCGTTTGATATCCCGTGATCTTTAGCATTATCTGGTTGTTATACAAGGAACTCAAAGCAATCTCAGGTGAGTACATAGTTCCCCTCTTCTACTGTTTTCTGAACTGTTTTGGGGTGAAGCATGTGTACCTATCTGTTATTTTCATGATTTCAAAGTATAATTGATTATACATGTTAGTATTTATCTTTTGACAAACGAAATGACTATCTATGGTTTAAACACTGATTTCTCAAAGATTTCAAAAGTAATTGTTGGAATAGTACTTATTTTGTTCACCAGACCGATTGGTAGTATGATATAGCGCTATAGGACTAGACACCCCATTCCTGTTGTCATGGAATGTCTGAAACCAATTTGTTTCTCCATCCAAATAGGGATTTCCTTTGTGGTATCCTTATAGTCTCA
Source organism: Helianthus annuus (assembly GCF_002127325.2). NCBI lineage: Eukaryota > Viridiplantae > Streptophyta > Magnoliopsida > Asterales > Asteraceae > Helianthus > Helianthus annuus. The sequence goes on along the minus strand of NC_035436.2, from coordinate 23,463,741 downwards.
AAGGTGTAGTTTGATGCACCAGGTCTGAATGAATTCTTAAATCGCACCTTTAAGGTATATTTTGATATACTCCCAAAAAGTATAGTTTGATATACTCTCATGTGTGGTGTTGTACAGAACCAACATATATTTTGTAATCATCCAAAGCATATTGTGATATGTTACTTACATAACTAAAACATAGTTTAATATGTTATTTATCACATCCAAAGCATATACTGATATGTTAGTTACAAAACTAAAACATGGTTTAATATGTTATTTATAAATCCAAGGTATACTTGTAATATACTACTGAAAACTATTATTTTGAACAACTAAAGTATATTTAATATACTATCTATCAAACGATTTGGTTTTGGTTAGTGTTTAGATAACGGAACGAGTGTAATGTGATGAAAACATGGTAGATACGCCGCTGGTACTTCTTATATATAAGTGTTTTCATTGCATTACATACCGTGGCGTTATTTAGCACACTTGAGTTAACAATATTGGAACTGAAATATATTTTAATATATTGCTTATTCAACTTTCTTAAAACCAAGGTATATTTTATATATACCATAAACGTTTTATTAAAACATTGTTTTTCAAACAACTTAACTTATACAAACTCATTTTACATGGTTATTCAGTTAACCCTACATTATTCTCTTATTTATACATATCATCTGATCCTATCGTTTTTCAAATGATTTACAAGACAAAGCAAATTTACAAAGTTCATGACTAAACATTTTCTCAAACATAAGTCATGAACTCCGTTTTCACAAAACCTATGTATCTCACAGGCATTTTTATGCTGACGTACCTATTTTTACACATGTTTCAGGTGCTGTCTTGAGATGATTGTTGATGCATGCTACATTTAGGATGGACTCGTGCCTTAGCAACTTTAAAACTTGGAAGATCATAGTTGTACTTATGTGATTGTAATAGAACAACGAGTTCATTTAATCAATAAAACAATATTTAAATTTCCATGTGTTATGAAACAATGATTCTGTTACAACACTCCCCGACGTTTCCGCCACGTTTTGTTGTTACACGTGGTCGGGGTGTGACAGAAAAGTTGGTATCAGAGCTCATGGTTATAGGGAATTAGGTTATTAGTAATGCTTTGACCTAGTCTATAACCTTCCTAGGACCCTAACGCGAGTTTACTTGCGTTTAGTCATAAAACAACACCGTCACCTATCCTTAGGCGACGACCGCAACAAGAACATAAATTTCAAAACCGCTTTGAAAACTAATCATCTGTTCTAGGATGATTGATTACTAGGTTTTGAACCCTCTGTTATAAGGTTTTGAACCCCTTTGAATTTTCAAAACTCTCGTCAAAGTTGGTCTAAATATTGTGAACACATGCAAACTGGAAGGGTGGGTGCCTGTACCCTGAGTTTTCTGTCTAAGGCTAGAGTGTTCGTACAAATCCACATAATCGGACCAGTCACTCTTACCTGGGAACTCTTGGGGTGAGTGTCCACTTATAGGCGAGCATGTCTTCGCGATACATTATTTTGACCTATTTGCTTTGATTAAATCACCAGGTCGTTTGTTGCTTTGTAGTAACAGACAGACGGCCACTATCCTTGCTTTCATCAGATTTGTTTCATCTCATTCTTTTCGCCTAATTCTCTCACTCGTTTCCTCTCATGTTTCCTATTTTAGAATGCCTCCTCGACGTGACAATCAGATGGCGAATGCCGAACTGGCGGAAATCATCGCGCAACAAATGGCTGCTGCCTTCCCAATTCTTTATGCTCAAATAACTCAAGCCATCAACAACAACAACAATGCTCCATGCAATTTCAAGATTTTTAACTCAGCTAAACCGCTCAAGTTCAATGGTTCTGAGGGAGCAACTGGGCTTCTTCAATGGTTCGAGAGCATTGAGAATACTTTCCGTCACGTTCAGTGTCCTGAAAATCGCAAGGTCGAGTTTTCTTCGAGTGTGTTTCAGAAGAGGGCTCTTACATGGTGGAACGGGGTTATGAGAGACCGCGGTGCAGAGGTTGCATTAGCACAGACTTGGGCCGAGCTTAGGGCTCTTATGATGAAGGAGTTCTGTCCTCGTCATGAGCTTAGGGCTCTAGAAAGGGAATTTGATGATTTAAAGCAAGACAGTGGGGAACATCGAGCCTATACTGATCGCTATGAGGAATTGAGCTTGTTATGCCCTACTATGGTTACGCCTCTGGATAAGGCGATTGAGAAATACATTGATGGGCTTCCTGACGTAGTTCAGGACATCGTTACTGGCAGCAACCCTACTACTGTCAGACAAGCCATTGAATTGGCTGCCACTCTGACTGAATCCCAAATCAGGAAGCGCAAGCTGTTTCGGAAGGGCGACCTAAGACCATCTGACAAGACTGCTCATGTGGAACCAAAGGAAGAAAGTGCTGAGGTGTCCAAGAAGAAAAAGCGCAAAGCCTCTCAAAGCTACGCTGTAACTGCTCAAGACAAACAAGTTACACCAAACCAGCCAACACAACCTCGTAAAAGACAAAACTATGTTGGTACTGCACCGTTGTGCAACAAATGCAACCGTCATCATCTAGAGCAAGAGCAGTGTCACAAATGTACCCACTGTGGGCGGTTGGGACATTTGATCAATGTTTGTCGTTATGAAAATCAAGCTGCTGCAAACCCTGCTGCTGTTCAAGCACGGTTCCCCCCAGGGTCATGTTATAACTGTGGTGACCTTACCCACTACAGGAATAATTGCCCAAGGCTTGTTAACATACCTCCAGCGCGTGGACGAGTGTTCAACATCAATGAGGCAAACATGAACAATGATGCAGCAGTGAACAATTAGTGTTTTGTATTTCCTTAGTTGCTATCTTTTGACACTTCAAGACAAATCCGTTGCCACATAAATAAAGATTTGTTGTTTTTATTTCTGCAAAATTTATGCGTTTGTGTGAATGCTTGATGCAACTTTATGATGTCAGCCCAACGACAAACTACTCGTATGGTTCTGTCATATTATGATCACTTGTGATCTCCCCAAGAACCTTAAACTCTCGTTTCTTTTAAGAAACAAAGTCAAACACTTATTGAGAATCCCTCTATCTTTATAGATAGATCTTCATAAATCGTTAAAGTGCCAAATGAAATCCATAGGTTGGATTCCTAGTGTGCCTTAATATCCATACCTAAGGATAACAAAATAAAGAATCAAGTTAACTAAATTTGTGCTTATGTATTTTCTTACATGTTTTGTGGTTGTATGTGATCCATCCAAATCCTCATAGAATCTTTCATATCTTCATACGAGAGATTCATAATGGGATATCCAAAGATACTATCTTAAACCCTTAATGGATTTCAACAGTGTAGTTAAGTCCCTCGGGTTATAAAGTATTATTCTATAATTGGACCTCTTGAAAGGTCTGCTTAAACAGATTGATTTTGAAAATCTGATTAGAAATATCATGTGATGATATAAAAAATGATCCCTTAAGCGGTCTATTTAAAGAGATCGTACGACGGTCTAGTTAAGAAGATCATGTGTTGATCTAGTTAAAAGATCGTTCGTTGATCGAATTAAAAGGATCCTTTGGTGGTCTAGTCAAATCGCTTCATATTTATTCAAGTAATTTTCCTACGGATTATGAAATGGACTGTGCGGACTGTGCAAGGAATTACGTAATTATGGAGGCCTACATAATTATGGAATTCAGTGCACAGGAACCACAGGAAGTTTCATCATGTGTTAAGACCTAGTGACAAGAATAATGATACGGGAGAAGTCTCGGACCTCGACCAATGTCATTTATTCTCACACTCCCCCAATTCTGATCTCAATCACACACCAAGTTTTCCTATGATAAGCCTTCATAAGAAACGTTCGTCAATCAGTAGTTCAAAATTTCATGTTTTACTATTTCAAGGAATTCACTCTGAGGGTTAACAAATTCGCTAAGAATCCTAACATGGCCCAGAGTTTTACCTAAGGGTTCAATGGATCTATTATAAGGCGAAACCTTCACAGCTGTCCTCACGAGTTTCCTCTAGAATTAAATTTCGGGACGAAATTTCCTAAAGTAGGGGAGACTGTGACACCTGTGTCACTTCAACCATCAAACAAATGCCAAACCAAGGAAATATTGTATTTCATACTTGGGATTTGTATAAATATGTGTATGCTTTGCACATATCAATTCTTGTTCAATTTCATACTCTACAACGCTTTCTGGAGAATTATACGCAAACTGGTGCATAAACGTACTCAGTTTAATGCGACAAATACTCCGGGAGACCATCATACACTTAACATACCTTAAATAACCTTTACATAACTTAGAAATAAGTTTTGAAGGCATTGGTATGGCAAAAACAAGTTAATTCGCTTACAGGGACTAAACTTGACAAACTGTGAAAGTATGCCAATTTGAACTGTAACGAACATTCCGGAACATGTCCATAAGTTAAACATACCATATATATCCTTTACATAGCTTAGAAATAGGCTTTGAGGGGTTTGGTATGCTAAAACAAACTTTTGGATCATTCAGGGGCTAAAAGTGTCAAAAAGTGCACAAGTTTGCACTTTCGCGCATAACCTACGTTCTGAATACATCCGGACATCCGAAAATTTATGTAAGCATTATAATATTATGCCTTAGTGTTTGGCATGAGAAAAATCCATTCGTCGCGTCATTTGGATCATCTTTCGCGCTTATGCGCATTCCGTCGTAATTAAGCGAACATCGCGATCGTACGGCCAAACGAACCGACATCCGGAATATTTTTGAGCATATTTCAAGTCCCCTACACTTTAACTTCATCTTAGAGCCTTGAAATGAGGTTAACGGGGCTTAAACGTGCCAAAAATGGGCCAAAATACGTGTTTCTGAAGTGCAGGGACCAAAATTGAAAATTCTGGTCTGGGAACCTTAGGCGGGGCGCGTAAGGATTTGCCAAATCCTTAGGCGGGCCGCGTGAACATGTCTGACAGAAAGATTTTGCATTTAATGCAGAATCTGGCCTTTCGTTCGATCAAGGGGCGATGCCTTTTCACCCAATGAAGAGCCAAGGGTCAAGTTCACTGAACTTATCCACTGGACACATGTACGCACGAGATCAAGGCACGATATTCGATAAAACGATCCTAACGGTTCCACATTTCCTATAAATACCCCCCCCCTTTAGTGTAAAATTCACAAAATCAGATCTTGAAGCTCTAAGTTGAAACCATTGTTTCATACCTGAGCTATTTGGTCTTGATTTGCACTCGGGGACCCTCCGTAAGTCTTCTTTCGCTCTTTTATTCGCTTTTCGAGTCCGAAAGTCAACGTTTTGTTGACTTTCTGCATTGACCAGCTTATGGTCGATGCGAAGTTCATGGAACTTCATAACGTGAGCGTGATCACGATGGTTATGGTCCATAGTGACCATACCTACTGATCACCACGTTATCTAGGCTCAGTGACGAGTCGTAGTTTCGGCCAAAATGCGCATTCTTGCGTATTTTGTAACCAAACTACTCGTGGGCATCAAAGCCGTTTGTTTTGATGCCAAACCTGTTTCTAAACTTAGTTAAGCATGTTCTAACATGCTTAGCTCGTCACTTTTAGTTTAGTGCTTATATAGGGTCGTAAGGTAAGCGATTTAAACCATCGCTTATACTTTCGAACCCGACCCATTTGGTCGGTCATTAGCACCCGACCAAACACATTAGGTGACCATAGCTATAACCTTCCGAGGTTATACCGTGTGGTCGCAATGTTAGGCGTTCCGAACGCGTTCTACGCGAACGACGCGTTAGGGTAGCATAAGCTACCTAAACGGGCGTGATGGACCGTAAGCACTTAGATTAGGTTTCATTTTAGTATGTAGGCTTTGCTAAGCCATATCACACGAGTCTCCATACTCGTTTGGTTTACGAACCCGCGTACTGTCCGATCCTTCCGATTTGGTCCGGTATATTAACATAGCTACCTATTAGGTGCCGTTTGATATCCCGTGATCTTTAGCATTATCTGGTTGTTATACAAGGAACTCAAAGCAATCTCAGGTGAGTACATAGTTCCCCTCTTCTACTGTTTTCTGAACTGTTTTGGGGTGAAGCATGTGTACCTATCTGTTATTTTCATGATTTCAAAGTATAATTGATTATACATGTTAGTATTTATCTTTTGACAAACGAAATGACTATCTATGGTTTAAACACTGATTTCTCAAAGATTTCAAAAGTAATTGTTGGAATAGTACTTATTTTGTTCACCAGACCGATTGGTAGTATGATATAGCGCTATAGGACTAGACACCCCATTCCTGTTGTCATGGAATGTCTGAAACCAATTTGTTTCTCCATCCAAATAGGGATTTCCTTTGTGGTATCCTTATAGTCTCAAAGGTGTAGTTTGATGCACCAGGTCTGAATGAATTCTTAAATCGCACCTTTAAGGTATATTTTGATATACTCCCAAAAAGTATAGTTTGATATACTCTCATGTGTGGTGTTGTACAGAACCAACATATATTTTGTAATCATCCAAAGCATATTGTGATATGTTACTTACATAACTAAAACATAGTTTAATATGTTATTTATCACATCCAAAGCATATACTGATATGTTAGTTACAAAACTAAAACATGGTTTAATATGTTATTTATAAATCCAAGGTATACTTGTAATATACTACTGAAAACTATTATTTTGAACAACTAAAGTATATTTAATATACTATCTATCAAACGATTTGGTTTTGGTTAGTGTTTAGATAACGGAACGAGTGTAATGTGATGAAAACATGGTAGATACGCCGCTGGTACTTCTTATATATAAGTGTTTTCATTGCATTACATACCGTGGCGTTATTTAGCACACTTGAGTTAACAATATTGGAACTGAAATATATTTTAATATATTGCTTATTCAACTTTCTTAAAACCAAGGTATATTTTATATATACCATAAACGTTTTATTAAAACATTGTTTTTCAAACAACTTAACTTATACAAACTCATTTTACATGGTTATTCAGTTAACCCTACATTATTCTCTTATTTATACATATCATCTGATCCTATCGTTTTTCAAATGATTTACAAGACAAAGCAAATTTACAAAGTTCATGACTAAACATTTTCTCAAACATAAGTCATGAACTCCGTTTTCACAAAACCTATGTATCTCACAGGCATTTTTATGCTGACGTACCTATTTTTACACATGTTTCAGGTGCTGTCTTGAGATGATTGTTGATGCATGCTACATTTAGGATGGACTCGTGCCTTAGCAACTTTAAAACTTGGAAGATCATAGTTGTACTTATGTGATTGTAATAGAACAACGAGTTCATTTAATCAATAAAACAATATTTAAATTTCCATGTGTTATGAAACAATGATTCTGTTACAACACTCCCCGACGTTTCCGCCACGTTTTGTTGTTACACGTGGTCGGGGTGTGACATCAACGCTTGAGTTAGAATAGAATATGCATTCTTTTCTAAATCATATGCCTTTTTCTCGTCTGCCGTAAGATCTGCAAATGTCGCGGCAGTTGAAGCGGCAACCTCAAGTGCTTGATCGAAATCTGTAGTAAAACATAACCACAATTCCGTGTTTTGCCCAAGAACACACGTATGGAATCTTTCTTCCCATCCAGGATATTCATTCATGTGCATTAGCTTCGGTGGACGATTAAGGCTTCCGGTTTCACTTTCGCTTAAAAGTATACTTTGAATACTTTGATTTTGATTTGAAACGAATGCCCATTGACTTGTCGAAATTTGATTCGTTTGAGATGGAATAGACGAAGATGCGGGTGTGGGAGATTCGGCCCATGATGGTGATAAACCCGTGCTTCTATACTTGCTCTCCGTATTGGATGGAATACCCCACCAATCTGAACTCATTTTGGATATATAATAATGAATACCTGCTTAAATCACTTAAAACAATTCGTGAAGACAATTTTTGAAAGCTTCTGTTAAAAAAATGACAAGAGTGACCCACGAAAAATTTGGTTCTTGGCGAAAGACCTTAACTGACGAAATACTAGTTTTTTTCGTAAAAGACAAAGTGACGAAAAAATAAGGTTTTTCGTCTAGACCAATTGTGACGAAAAATAGGTTTTTTGTCAAAGACAAATCAAATAAAGAAAAGGTTTTTCGTTGACTAATGTGCACAAAGTTGGTGAGATATTTTCAAAAAAAAAAGATAGATCTTTTCTTCTTAAAGTTGTTGAACACAATAGTCAAACAACCATACCTTGCCCATACCTTTTCAAAGACCCATGTCACTGACTTACCAGCCATACATTATGCCTTGTGTCAAGATTGTCAAACAATTATATTATAATCCTTAACACTTCAACAATAATTTAACCAAGATCAAAAGCAGGTTATATTATGAAGAACAATATGAACTTTTTGAATATATGAAGAACACTATGAGTTTTCCGGTCACCGTAGATATTTCTGAACTACAATTTTGCACAAAAGTTTAATAAAAACCCAACCTTAACATGTAAACATGAATTTAACAAGGTTTTTGATCAAACTAAAAAGCAAAATACCAAGATTTTCAAGGATCTCAAACTATTTTTCCAGAAAATATGACTTCCAAAACATTAAAACTCAAGAAGAATTTCTAAAAATACACGAAAATCTTCCGAATCACAAGAAAACGAGTCGGTTTTAACAAGGAAGAGAGTTGTCCACTAGCGGAGGATCTAGTCGCCTAATCCTTGTGATACGAACAAACCCGGTTGTGCGGAATCCAACCGGGTAAGCAAACCGAGATCCAGAACAGAAAAGCACACAGATTCACAGTTTAAAGTTCACTTGTATATTATAGATCAGCAAAGTTTTAGTACACTGTTTACAAGAGTCTCACAAACTCACTGTTCCCTCGTTCTTGTGCTCTCTGGTGTGTGCTTTCTTGTGCTTTTGTTCTCCTTTCTGGCTTATGTCTTCAGTGCATATATATATAGGCTGCAGGTCGACGAAGGACCTTCAGCAACGAATTACCTCGACGAACATCCTGCAGCGAAGAAAGACTCCCACGAAATACCAACACGACGAAAACCTTATGTTTATGAGGTTTTTCGTCACACATGAGCGTTTAGGTTTTTTCGTCAGGAGCATGTGCAGGTTTTTCATCCACAACATACATAGGAGGTTTTCCGTCATGCAGGCTTATCAGTTTTTCATCAACAGCATACATAGCAGGTTTTTCGTCATGCAGGCAAGGTGCTGGTTTTTCGTCAATGGCCACAACTTTCAGAGTATAAAGAAACATCAGCAAGAGAAAGATATTTCAACAACCAGCAGAATATGCAGAACTTGCAGACACAGTTGATTACGTACCGAGACACGACAGAGGATATCGGGTTTCGGTGTTCACTTGGTAATGTTGTCGAACCGAGCGAGTCGCATCCACAAACTGTATCAATAACAATCTTTTTATTTATATATTTTTATGTTTAGGATAATTTTATCATTTATTATTTGTATTTTTACAATTACATACATGTTAAGAGTAATTTTATCATTTTTTATATGTAATTACACATATGTAAACTAGTTTTTTTACATATATGTAATTAGTTATGACACAAATATATAATTTTGGCAATTAAACATATATGAACTAGTACTATATATAGGGTTGAGTTCATTTCAGAACTTTAAATAACTACAGAACTTTCAGAACTCTCCTAATGATAAAATGAACTCATCTATTATACGTATTTCTTAGATTACATAAATGTTAATAGTAGTTTACATATGTTTAATTGCCAAAATTATATATATGTGTCATTACTAATCACATATATGTAAACAAACTAGTTTACATATGTGTAATTATAAAATTACATATAAAAATGATAAAATTTTCTTAACATGTATGTAATCGTAAAAATACACATAATAAATAATAAAATTATCCTAAACACAAAAATATATAAATAAAAAGATTGTTTATTATGAGTTCTGTAAATACTTATGCTTCTGAAATGATCCTGGCTATATATATATATAGGGGATGGATCACGAGAAAACTAGTTTAAATGAGAAATCCAAAAACTAACTAGAAAAACCTAAAAAAATACCAATTTTTTTTTTTACAATTGTTTAAAGAAAAATAGATACTTTTTATGTATGGAAAAAAATTTCAAAAAAAAAAAAAAAAAATTTTTTTGTTGTACTGCACATGTGCACTAATACGGAAAGCCTAAACCACTTAACTCACCCCCCACCGACACCCCCCCAAAAACCTAACCCCCCCACCCCCCAAAAACCTAACCCCCCCACCCCCCAAAAACCTAAATTCACCCTCCCACCAAAAACCTAACCCCCCCACCCCCAAAAACCTAACCCTCCACCCCCACCCCCACCCTCCCGAAAACCTAAAACTAAACCCTAAACATAAACCTGAAAAAAACCTAACCCCCCCCCCCCACAAAAAAAAATACCTAAACCCCCCTCCCCCACACCCAAAAACCTAATCCTAATCCTAAACCTCCGAAAAAACTAACCCTAAAAGCTAAACTAGACTCAAAAAGCTAATTTTAAGCATGTAATGCAATTGTAGTACATGTTATATTGCACATGTGCACTACTATAATAATAGTGTTGAAAACACCATAAATCTTTTTTTATATCATAAAAAATATGCTCCAATATACTTGAATGAAAGATAAGAAAATCTGTGATCTTATGGTGCCATTTTTGTTTTAAAATGATAACGTATGGAGAAATGGGAAATGTTTGAAAAGTTATATATATTTTTTTTTCCAATTTTACCCCTCCTTCATTAAAAGTCCCCACTCCTTCATTAAAAGTCTCCCTCCCCCTCCTTTTTAGTGGATTTTAATTAGTTTTCTAGTTTTCTCATTTATATCTAGTTTTCTCATGATCCTCTCTCTCTCTCTCTCTATATATATATATATATATATATATATATATGTAAAGGATCCTGTACAAAGTCCATCTTTTGTAAGAAGTGTAAGAAATAATCTGGGAATGACAAATGTCCCTCCTCTTAATTAATTCAAAAGGGTAGATTAGTAATTGTACATTTTTGTCATTTAATTGATTTACAATATAACTGAAAAAAATAACTGCCGATGAGATTGTTTAGGGATTGGATCGAATTTTGTATATTTTTTGCAAGATCCAATACGATTGTTATCTACGTCATCAATTATAAATACAACAAGGCTTATCAAATCGATAGACACAATACAGTTGTTTAACGTCTGCGCCCTTCTTCGATTCTGGTGTTTTATATCAATTTCAATGGAGTCTGGCGATGCAGGTACATGTGTATCATAGTATTTTAATCTCTTAATAGTTATCATGTTCCGATAGTTAGTGTTATTTGTTCGACGTTTTGTTTTTTAATATGCCGTTTTTACAGGACATTAGTATGGTTTGATTTTGTGTATATGTAGTGTTTTATACATTAAGTTGTTTAGGGTATTGTTCTTTTACTGTTTTTTCTTGATCACGTTTTTTTTATTATTTTTTTGATTTTTAGATATGTAGTGTTATATGCATGATCTGTAGTGTTTTATAGTGTAGTGTTATATGCATGATCAATATTTTGTTTTATAGTTTTTTAGATGTGTAGTGTTATATGCATGATCAATATTCTGTTCACACATCTTATTTTCATTTCATAGTGTTTTATACATTGAATTGTTTACCTTTGTTTTAGTAAGTTTTTGTAGTGTTTTATAATTAACAAAGATATTTTTTTTTCATATTTAGGTGTATAGTGTCATATGTATGAACAATAGTGTTATATTCTATTCACACATCTGAATTCCCCTTCATAGTGTTTTATACATTGAATTCTATGTTGTAGGGTTTTATCATTAACAGAGTTATTTAATTTTTTTTGATATTTAGATGTATAGTGTTTGTATCCACAATCTATAGTGTTATATTATGTACAGGAATCTTAATTTCTTTTCATAGTGTTTTACCCCACACCAATACTGTTATATTCTGTGTAGACATATTTATTTTATTCGTCATAGTGTTTTATTATTATTAAGTGTTTTAAATCAACAGATTATTTGTTAACTAAGCTGTATAGTGTCTTTACAGGAAACAGATAGTGTTATTTCTTCATATAGTGTTTTTATCAAATTTAGAAACATGTTCTTATCACTGTTTTTATAAACGACTGATGTGTCGATTTTTCGTTGTAGATATTCCTACATACCAGCCCGTTGGTAATGTTCAAGTGTCCCCAAATTCTTTTTATTAGGAGTTCTGCGAGGATGATTTGTTAATTAACAGATATATAGAGTAAGGTTCATGCGAGAAACACCTTTGTTGCGAGAACGAACACAATCTAGAATAGCTAAAATGTAACACCCCCCCCAAAATTCCACCTTCGGAAACCCCGCGACGCGTGTTACGCATCAGAGTTCGAGCCACCAATCACATTGAACCAATGGTAAATATTTAAATAAATCGTGACATTAATTTACTCACATAAGTTGTCAACATAATATTAATTCTCAAAAGTTGTGTAGCGGAAGCATGTATTAAGTTGTTTAGCAATCGTTTCATAATAACGCTTAAAACCAATGTATCACATGTATTTTAATCCAAAAGCCTCGATCCATGACCACTCCAGCACTCCCAGATAGCAAGCTTCCCAATTCCAGGATACCTAACGACCTGCAAGCATGTAACACGTGTATCAGACAAAGCTGGCGAGTTCACAGTTTTAGAAAATGTTTATTACCCGTTGTGTGTAAAACCGTTCAATAACCACTGCAAGTAATATTGTTAATATCTCATTCCAAACACGGACGGCTCACGGACTGCCCTTCCCACGTACTCCTATCTAGTACTGGGCCAGACTGGGTCATTAGTTCACCTCCGTCCTCTACGGGCACGGGGTGAGAGTGCCAAACCTAAGTAGCGCTACTAACTAATACCCGATGAGGGACTTACAAAAGATGATAGGTGAGAATATTAACCAATATACCCGTTTTTACCCAAAGACTTATCCCCCCATGGGATACCCACTGACTGTCCCCAACCATTGGGACGCATGCTCGAATGTAGTGAACTCACCTGGGATTGCTCGGTAGAATTAATTATTCGTTTAACCACGGTGATTTACCAAGCCCTATTATAGTTACACATCACAGTCAGTTTGCATACAAGCACAACACGTATCGTTTCACATTAATCACCAACTGGTGCACACAAGTATCATCTTTCGGTTCACAATGCATCAACTATCTTTCAACACATTACACATCTTTCGATATATTCCTTATCTTTCAACATTATCTTTCGATTCACATCTTTCAACAAACACAGTTATGTTTCGACTAACACAGTTATCTTTCGAGCACAACAGATATGTTTCGACTAACACAGTTATCTCTCGAGCACAACAGATATGTTTCGACTAACACAGTTATCTCTCGAGCACAACAGATATGTTTCGAACTCACTGTTCATCTTTCGACTATGCCAGTTATCCTTCGGTTACAACAAACAGTTACAATTCAGTAATTAATGTTTTACCAATTAACAAACAGTCACAATTCAGTAATTAATGTTCGATCAATCAGTTACGAAACGGAACCCTAACTGGGTAACAAACATCACCGTAAACACGTATCTTGATCGATCCTGTTTAACCCAGTAGTCTATGTTGTTCCTTATAACAAAACGAGACCTTTATCGACCCTAACATTCATGCTAACTAGTCACCAAGACTTAACGTATAATCTCTAACGATCTACCTTTTTCAAGCAATATAGTTATCACAGATCACACATAAACGCTACGTGTCAATCATACACAAGTACGAATACATATAAACAGGATCAACGAGTAAGATCTAGCACAATTACAAACCACTATCTTATTGTCATTTATAATCGAGTCACACAATCGAAATAATAATATTACTAACCACAAGATCGAATAGATGCGATGATGCTTCGAGATGAGGGGATCCTGCCTTCTGCCGTCGCACAAGAGAGCACTAGGGTTTGCAACTGTTCGTAACCCACACGTAAGTTCTAAATATATCCTTAAACTCGTGGGCCGAAAGACTTGGCCGAAAGACTGGGCCTCACATCGAAGGATTGATCATTGTCTCGAAGGATCCTTCCTAGTCCGAGAGATTGTCGAAGGATCCCATTTTGGGTCGAAGGATATATTTCGTGAACTTTCGAAGGTTGGATGATCCTTCGAAGGTTGGACCTTTCGGTCGAAGGATCCCAACTTGAAAGATGTAACAAATACGAGTTTGTAACCTATACCCACTAACACACTGATCTAGGATATGCAATTACAACAAAGGAGTCGGAAACTAGAATAATACTAACCTCCAGAAGTCAGGTTGTCACATCATCCCCAACTTGAAGGAAATTTCGTCCCGAAATTTGGCAAGCAGGTACAAGAGAGTGAAGTGACAATTCAAGATTGTTGCGGATTTTCCTCAGGTGTTACATCATCCCCAACTTGAAAAGGAATTTCGTCCCGAAATTCACCAGTGGTAACCATGGTTGGTTCGACCTCTTGAACCATTGAGGATATTAAAGTTTCAACAGATCCCTACATTCCTATGCAAACTCCAGTCCACGTATTGAGGTTTAACAAATTCACACGATTGTTATACAACTTATGCTAGCGAACCTTGACTCTTTAGTCCGTGTTTTCGCTAGGTTCCCTGATAAATACAACTGTTCCGATGACTTCAGGTTCCGACAAGGGTATCATAAGTGTTTCATCAGACAACACGGTCTTACATCCATGGCGTACATACCATTACGACAGTTATCCCACTCCGTTAATTAGTCCGAGTTTGTGAGCCATGTCACCGTTTCATCCTAGTAATTTGAATGTTCCCACGCGCCGAAAACTAAGATTACCATGTTTACTATAGCGTACCGCACCCCCCCCCCCTTAGGGTGATACTTTCGATTATCACACGTTCGTCCACAACAAACTCTCAGAGTTTCCTAAGCTCATCAGTTTTCCTAGTAGTTACGCGTTGCCATCAAACAATTTCCGATCTAAACAATCTTCAAGAGTTTGGAGCTCAAGTTCTGGACCTGTGATTAGATTATCACCCCATCTTAATTCAACAGGGAGATTAGCGTTACCGTCCAAACGATGCCTCAAACAAGGTTATATGCATACTAATACGGTAACAGCTGCTGTAGAACTCACCCAAGGATAAGCGTCCTTCCAGTTCTACTAAAGATAACCATACACATGCTCACAGCATGTCTTCGTGTGCAAGGATGGTTCGTTTACTCTGATCGTTTGCCCCACGGTGATACGAAATGCCCATGCCTAGACGTAAGCCGAGAATATCGTGTATTGCCTGTCATAAATCAGGTATAGCTCCAATATCAGAAGTAACAGAAGTTGGCACCTCGTGCCTGAGACCGCCTCTCTCAGAGGAACATCCACAGCTTGTGAAGACTCGCTAGTTTTCTTGATTGTATGAGAGTGAGATGGTTTCGTGAGGCAATATACGATCACCAGGTGATATCGGTTCCGTTATGAGTTTTAAGTAAACCAATGACAATTTCATGGTGTTTGTTTCCGTTCCCATATGGGTGTTTCCGGTTACTGTTCAAACAAGTAGGTTTCCGGTGTTCCACCCTGACTCTCGCACATGTCCGACATCGGTTATATGTAGTATTATGGGGCCTTCATGCCCGGTTATTCATACGAGACTTAAAATCCTAATATCCCCTATCAAGTCCAGACTACCGGAACATCGGAGTCGGTGTGCTTCGCTCAGTATGAGTTCCATACGGTTGCTGTATAGTGGGATCCACATTTGTTCCATGAGATAGCGAATGCCGTCCGTCCTGCCAATAGTTGCTTCCCCATGCCTTACATGAACCCATCTTGTGAATTCTCTTCCAACAGGTCTTCACTTCGAACTAGGTGAGTCTGGTCAGGTGTGTCAGAGTGGATAGCGAACTGCAAGGTCGTGCACGTTCAGGTCTCACAGTCGTAATCATCCAAAAATTCCATCCAGCGTTCTCATCAACTGATAAAGCTTCTTTCGTGGCCAGGGTACACGGGAGGCCCTTGTGATCGGTCTAAGTAACGCGTTCGGTACCGTCCAAGTAATGCCTCCAAGTGAATCCAAAGGCCACGATTTCTTCCACCGGTTGTGTGTCGTGTTGTTCTTCTTTGTAACTCCATTACGTAAGTCGTCACTTTCTTGTGTGCGTCGGCGTGTATCTGGGTCTCCGATTCAAACATGATGATATACCACTGTAGTACCCACACCCTTGGGTAAAACGATGCTCAGCGTCTGGCAGAGTTAAAATTCGAAAGTTGGGAAGGCGTCCTCCTGTTCTGTCCTTCGCAATCTCATTACTCGGCTGTACTAGAGCGGTCTAAGCTACGCGACCTCCGGAATCCCTGTGATTAATCTGTGAGTATATTAAGCGGAACCAAGTAATCGTTGTATCCTCGAGGAATTCTTCAGTGTCGATCAGTTCCAACCGAAACGAGTCTTAGCGAGATTCATGTGCATCCCTGCTTCGTTGATCGTATGACTCACCAAGGACATCTCTCGAACCCATAAGTTACATTTATCGAGACTTCGTACGGTATGGCTCCTCCCTCAGGGTCCTTCTAATGTAAGAATGCCTGTGATGTTCTTCTCCTTTGGGACAGATTCGGTACGTCATCGAAAATCATGGTTGGTTCACGTGATACGTAAAGCTGCGGGTGTGATGACTACTCCCAAGGTCATGGGTACAAAGTCGCATGTCTGAATTGCGTCTGATGTGTCGCCTTAACAATCTTTTCCCTTGAACTTTCATCTGATAAAGCTCATTCCTGGCAACTAGTCGTTGGGTCATCAATACACGGTCATAGAGAACGGTTCCTTGTCTGTCACCTTGATGAGTTCCCGATAATCAGTGCACACACCAAAAAGTTTATCCTCCCGGATTTATCTGGGCTTTCCAAAGCGAAAACTAGGTCTGACAACCTTCTTGTCGAACAGTTCTCATAGTGGCTTATACTGCTCTTGCACCCATCCTGATGCAAAACAGTAAGAGTACGAGTATTCGGAGCTTCCTCTGATCGTGAGATCAACGAGTTTCTGACTAATAGTTGTGGCGATATGTCTAAAAGTTCTTCAAGTTGTACATTGGGATTAGTCACAGCAATTGATGGATCCTCGATCCTATCGCCCCTAGTCTGATCACTAGAATTAGTTGCTGCTACAGCGAGATCATCCTTTCATAGACGCTTTCGGGGCTATTATTACTTTCATGATGCTAACCTTCTCACCACTCTGGTACTTCAATGCATAAGGTGACGCTAAATTTCTTCTCACAGGGTGCGTCTGAGTGATTTGTCTAGTTAATGAACCATTACTGACTACTGCATCGTAATCACCAAGGGTAGCAGAAGTGAGACCGGTGTCGAATGCCTGTCTCTCGTAGGGTCGAGTTTGCGTCCCAACTAACATGTGCGGTCGCAGTTGACTTGCCATCAGCCGGTTCCATAACATGTTTGGTTTTTGCGAATCATCAAGGTTAAACAGAATTAGGGCGAAGCGATTTACTACCCAACCAAACCACTATGTTGTTATTTTCCTAACTTCCTTTCCGTGAGCACCACTGCCGATGCAATCGTTACAGTCACGCGGATTCCTCCCGTATTGACCTCGCTCTCGTGATTGTGGTCGTTTTTTTTTTTTTTTTTTGACTTATCAACGTCCAATACGTGCCGAAGGCACCTCCTTTTCCATACAGTAGGCTACTATTACAAGTACCTGGTTGTCACGAATACTGTTGCTCTAATGCTTGGGCTTGAAGCCGATCGCCACATTCTTTCACCACAATGTTCCTCTCTTCACACTTCGTGCCGAGTTCCAAGGTGTTACTCGTGGTGCTGGAAGTTACACATTCCACACTAAAATCTGTTATCACTTCTAAAGTCCAGATTGGTTTGTAACAGTTGACTCCCACGAGTCGCTGACCAGAGTTAAGTTTTAGATTGAAGTCAGTTCGCTGGTGTCCGTTGCTGGTAATCGGGGTCGTCCAAATACTGAACTCGGTAGGATACTACACTCATCCTTTTGTTCATCATTCCAGCAAGTGATTCGAATTATCCCCAGTGTGTCTCAAGAGTGTTGCAAAAGCGATCGCACTTCGAGGTTTAGAGCGTTAGTGTGTTGGGTCCAAACAAATGAAGACAAGTGAGGAAGGTAATAACCATTCATTCAACGCTATCACATCCAACTCAGGAACGTTCGCACAAGCACCTAGCATTCTACACAGTTTGCTAGGCGTTCTGATGAGTGTTCAAGCACTGTTTGTTAACATCGAGGTTCGTAAAAGTTTGCTGAGAAGTGAAAAAGTTCGTGTTTCAAAAAGTTTGTGTTCATGTAAGAGTCACTCACTGCCATGCCTCCTATAGGCTGTTGTGTGTCACATCAATCAAATAATAGGAGTGGAAAGCCGTGTACACATTATAAGTGAAAAACCTCGCTGGGACTCGCATTATGGAAGTGAAAAGTCGTGTACACAATACGGGGGTAAGGATGCTTGGTACATTCCGTACCAGCTTGATAGGCTGCTAAAGCCTCAGCCACGCGGGTGTTGATTAGGTCAGTCAACTCAGCCTGTGTCGTGGTGATGTTGCCTCGTCCGCGTCCTCGTTCACTCATGTTTCTATAGTTGGGAATTAACCGGTTTAGAAGTTGAAACGAGATGAGAGTCAAGTATCATACTGATATTTACGTACTACCAAGTTCACACATAGTAGGGCAGAACCCTCCTTACGCTCGATAAGTCTCACTGGGACTTGCATGCACCCCGCGTTATTATTAAGTGTGCACCCATAATAATAAGGCAATTTGCATGCTTATCTCAGTGCTTCTTAGCTCGCGCTCAAAGTTTCCCCCCGTTCAAACAACACAACAGATGATATCACAGTTCTATGGTTTACATGAGTCGGAGAGTAGTGTCACACTATCAAGTCACTATGGTGTTAAATGTTTCAGTTCACATACGTTGTGGGTGTGCGGCTGCTAAGTAAGTACTGTATAAAGTGAGAGAGAACCGAACCTTGCAATCTGGTGCTGAGTGTCATGATCGATTTTCGAAGTTGTTCGGTTATAGTCTGGTTTTACGAATCGTTTTAAAACCTAGTTCACTATAACCAGTGGCTCTGATACCAACTGTAACACCCCCCCCCCCAAAATTCCACCTTCGGAAACCCCGCGAGGCGTGTTACGCATCAGAGTTCAAGCCACCAATCACATTGAACCAATGGTAAATATTTAAATAAATCGTGACATTAATTTACTCACATAAGTTGTCAACATAATATTAATTCTCAAAAGTTGTGTAGCGGAAGCATGTATTAAGTTGTTTAGCAATCGTTTCATAATAACGCTTAAAACCAATGTATCACATGTATTTTAATCCAAAAGCCTCGATCCATGACCACTCCAGCACTCCCAGATAGCAAGCTTCCCAATTCCAGGATACCTAACGACCTGCGAGCATGTAACACGTGTATCAGACAAAGCTGGCGAGTTCACAGTTTTAGAAAATGTTTATTACCCGTTGTGTGTAAAACCGTTCAATAACCACTGCAAGTAATATTGTTAATATCTCATTCCAAACACGGACGGCTCACGGACTGCCCTTCCCACGTACTCCTATCTAGTACTGGGCCAGACTGGGTCATTAGTTCACCTCCGTCCTCTACAGGCACGGGGTGAGGGTGCCAAACCTAAGTAGCGCTACTAACTAATACCCGATGAGGGACTTACAAAAGATGATAGGTGAGAATATTAACCAATATACCCGTTTTTACCCAAAGACTTATCCCCCCATGGGATACCCACTGACTGTCCCCAACCACTGGGACGCATGCTCGAATGTAGTGAACTCACCTGGGATTGCTCGGTAGAATTAATTATTCGTTTAACCACGGTGATTTACCAAGCCCTATTATAGTTACACATCACAGTCAGTTTGCATACAAGCACAACACGTATCGTTTCACATTAATCACCAACTGGTGCACACAAGTATCATCTTTCGGTTCACAATGCATCAACTATCTTTCAACACATTACACATCTTTCGATATATTCCTTATCTTTCAACATTATCTTTCGATTCACATCTTTCAACAAACACAGTTATGTTTCGACTAACACAGTTATCTTTCAAGCACAACAGATATGTTTCGACTAACACAGTTATCTCTCGAGCACAACAGATATGTTTCGACTAACACAGTTATCTCTCGAGCACAACAGATATGTTTCGAACTCACTGTTCATCTTTCGACTATGCCAGTTATCCTTCGGTTACAACAAACAGTTACAATTCAGTAATTAATGTTTTACCAATTAACAAACAGTCACAATTCAGTAATTAATGTTCGATCAATCAGTTACGAAACGGAACCCTAACTGGGTAACAAACATCACCGTAAACACGTATCTTGATCGATCCTGTTTAACCCAGTAGTCTATGTTGTTCCTTATAACAAAACGAGACCTTTATCGACCCTAACATTCATGCTAACTAGTCACCAAGACTTAACGTATGATCTCTAACGATCTACCTTTTTCAAGCAATATAGTTATCACAGATCACACATAAACGCTACGTGTCAATCATACACGAGTACGAATACATATAAACAGGATCAACGAGTAAGATCTAGCACAATTACAAACCACTATCTTATTGTCATTTATAATCGAGTCACACAATCGAAATAATAATATTACTAACCACAAGATCGAATAGATGCGATGATGCTTCGAGATGAGGGGATCCTGCCTTCTGCCGTCGCACAAGAGAGCACTAGGGTTTGCAACTGTTCGTAACCCACACGTAAGTTCTAAATATATCCTTAAACTCGTGGGCCGAAAGACTGGGCCGAAAGACTGGGCCTCACATCGAAGGATTGATCATTGTCTCGAAGGATCCTTCCTAGTCCGAGAGATTGTCGAAGGATCCCATTTTGGGTCGAAGGATATATTTCGTGAACTTTCGAAGGTTGGATGATCCTTCGAAGGTTGGACCTTTCGGTCGAAGGATCCCAACTTGAAAGATGTAACAAATACGAGTTTGTAACCTATACCCACTAACACACTGATCTAGGATATGCAATTACAACAAAGGAGTCGGAAACTAGAATAATACTAACCTCCAGAAGTCAGGTTGTCACACCTAAAAAAACCGAACCCCTACCCCCCATCCCCCCCCCCCAAAAAAAAAAAACCCCCTAAACCCGCCCACCCCCCAAAAACCTAACCCCCCCCCCCCCTCCTCCAAGCTAATATGCTAAAAACTAAACCCCTCCAAAAGGATGGATCCTAACGGATCCTTCTCCTACATATATATATATATATATATATATATATATATATAGGGTAGCGATATTAAGAGAAGTCCACCATATTTGAGAAACTTTGAGAAGCAATCTGGACAACACATTTTCCCTAAGCCAAAAATGCAAAAAAAAAAAAAAAAAAAAAAAAGGTGAAAAATGCAATTTTTTTTTTTTTTTTTTTTGGGAAAAATCGGAGGTTTTTCTTTAAAGTTTTAATTTTTTTATTTTTTTTCAATTTTTTTTTGAGATTTATACACATGTGTATATTGTTAATCTTTTTAGTATACATATATGTATATTATCGATTATACATATATGAATATACATGTGTAAAAATGAAAAATATATGTTATAAACCCTAAATCTTAAACCCTAAACACTAAAGCTAAACCATAATGCTAAACCCTAAACCCTAAAGCTAAACCCTAAAGCTTACCCTAATGCTAAACCCTAAAGCCTAAAGCTAAACCCTTAATGCTAAACCCTATGCAAACCCAAAAGCTAAAGTTAAACCCAAAAGTTAAAGTTAAAGCTAAACCCTAATGCTAAACCCAAAAGCTAAACCCTAAATACTATTGCTAAACCCTAATGCTATATCCTAAAGCTAAACCTTAAACCATAAAGCTAAACCCTAAACCCTAAAGCTAAACCCTAAATCCTAAGGCTAAACCCTAATGCTAAGCCCTAAATACTAATGCTAAACCCAAAATAACACTTATTTTTCAATTTTAAACATATATGTATATTTGACAATATACACATATCTATAGTTAAAAGATTAACAATATACACATGTGTATAATGTGACAACCCTCATAATTCCATGTATCTGTACAATTTATTAATGATAATTAAAGTGCTTGATGACTGTGCTGAATCATTTAACTGCTCTCTGATTTCTGTATTATACTTACATGTGCTTCTTAACATACTAGTAGTGTACAGAAAAGCTACTTAATAGTCCGTTATGCTTTCCTGAGTGTTGAAAATTAAAAATGTTACAAAAATATACATATAGGACACTTTGCGGATTAATTAAGCACTTTAACGGAACAATATCAAACCGAACAACCGGACATTACCCAGAACACCAAAATAATGCTAGAAGCATTGCTCCTATTTTGTTAA
This sequence comes from Helianthus annuus, assembly GCF_002127325.2. NCBI lineage: Eukaryota > Viridiplantae > Streptophyta > Magnoliopsida > Asterales > Asteraceae > Helianthus > Helianthus annuus. Next base: position 23,441,241 of record NC_035436.2, on the reverse strand, counting down.
GCTAGTTAGGGTCCCCGAACACCCTAACACACCATATACTACTGAACACACCATAAGACACTAACTAAACTTTTGAATTATAACCAAATCACTAACTAATAGTTGAAACCCAACCCTATACCCCCCCATTGTTGATGGATCCAAGGGTGGCCCTCACCCTTGATCTTGCTTGATTGTTGTGAGATCCTAATTGATCTTGTAGGTACTTTTAGAAACATAATACCCTTTGGTCAAAGTCTAAGGTTGATTATCAAATGGACATGAAGGGTTAAAGCTCTCATAATCTTCACTCATCACCACACTTCAACTTCTTTCTCCTCCTTGACCCCCATATCTCGGCCGTAGCCCCCCCCCATCACCACCACATTTTCGTTTTTCATTCTAGCGATCCAAGTGTACTTCTAGGTGATACAAGGCGTTCAACGAAGCTCGGTGTGCTCAGAAGTTGAAGGACCTCTCTTATCTTCTTTTAACCACCACTTTTCTACACTTGAACTCCCCTAGCCTTGAGCTAGTGGTAAGAACTTAGATCCTTGCATTTTACATGTTGTTTAAGTGGTTAATGATGTGTAGTGATCAAAATGATAAGAACTTTAATGAATCTTATGAAGAAGTCTTGAACATAAACTAACTTAGTAATAAAGAATGGTTAAAAGATGAAGAAATCATGATATTCATATGTTGTGATGCTTGTTGGTTGTTGTTACTCATGTAGTTGATATGAATCATCATATGATCTTCCTAGGTCATGATTAGAAACATGATCTAGCAAGATGAGAAAGTTAGAAATGTGTAGGATGATGGAATCATCCACACATAAACTATGAACTTGAATAAATAAATGTTTTCTTGAAAAATAAAGATCAAAGTAGGTTATAATCTAGTAGATCTAAAGATCCATGAGTGGTTTTTCGAAAGAACCAAGTGAAAAATATGAGTTACGTTAAAACTTGGATCTTACATAAACTAACCTCATTTTTGGTGGATAAACAAGTGTAGAAACACTTGTGTAATGAGAAAATTTCACAAAGAAATATTTTTGGAAAATATGACTAGAAGTTATGAACATTCAAACTCTTTAAAAATGAAGCTTTTAAGGAACTAATCGCATTTTTAAAGGTAACAAGACTTACTAAGTATGCTAGTAAGTTACTACATACTTTTATAAATTTTCAAGTTCATAAGTTTATAGTTTATGCTTGTTTTTGACAAGTTTGGTAAATAGAGATTGTATCGTTGATTGAGAATTGTCTGAATGAATTTTTGAAAAGAAAATGATATGCTAGTAAGCATGGACACCTCCATTTACAAAGGAAACTCTGGCGAAATTTTTCTAAAATTTCAACACTTAGAAAATATTTTTCTAACAAGTGTTTACAAACGTATTTTTAACCTTGTTTTCAAAATAAACTTCGCCATGATTTTTATTACAAAACACCAAGTATCGGAGGTTGACTTTCGTAAATAAAATTTGATAAATATATATTATATACTAAAACTCTTGTGTGAATACTTGTTTCTTTTACCGTTATATTATTTAGGGTTAAATAATATATAACTTAACAAAATGCCTTGACGTTTAGATTGTGTGATATGTGATGAAAGTAATGAGTAGATAAACCATACATGTTGTGCATGAGAAATTGATTGTTATCTGTACCTTATTAGGACGTGCTTGATTTCCTGATTATTAGAGTAACTAATCTAACCGAGCAAACCGAGGTGAGTTCACACTTTTCTACAAAGCATGGTAATTCCCGATGGGGATGGGAATGGGTTCAGGAATAGGGATTCCTCGTCCTTGGGATGTGTTCAGGAATGAAAATTCCTCGTCCTGTGGGGACGGAATTAGACTTACTAGACTAGAACTCTATCAGCGAAGTCCCTCCCTCTATATCGACTTAATCGCTGAGGCTATGGCGAGCGGGTCATTAGTTGATAGCGCTATTAGGTTTAACAAACCTCACACCGTGCCAGTCGGACGGGCGTGTACTAATGAACTATGGCACGTCGGTGATGATAGACACCGACGCTAGGGCACAAGTAATTTTCGTTAGTAGTCGATATGATAAACGAGTCTAGTAGTTTAAATAATGGGGTAGCCCACACGGCCGGAGTGCCGGGCTGGAAAGTCAGGGAAGGTGGACATGGGATGGTTAACTAATAAATGTCTTCGAACTATGGGGTAACCCCCATGGCTGGATAGCTGATTAAGATTAAACTACGTTTTTGGAAACAACTCTAAAATGGACAACCAACCGTGAACTCACTCAACTTTGTTGTTGACTCATTGTTACATGCTTTGCAGGTCGCGAGATGCTATGGGGCTTGCGCAAGGAGGCGGTCGTTGTGGGATGCGAACTGTTATGTCCCGTACTTAATAAATAAACTTTATGAACTTATGAAACTTATGTTTTGGGTCTTTAAACTTATGAACTACGAACTTATGTTTTGGTTTAATGTCTTATGCTTCCGCTGCTTAAATTGAACTTGGTTAACTTCCTTTTGGTAACCAATTGTATTGTGGTTGGTTTTAATTACTTAATTACGTTGTTCAATATGATTGGTGGCTTGGTCCTGGTCATGTCACGCCTCCAAGCGGTGATACTCCGCATGGTGGATTTTGGGGGTGTGACAGATTGGTATCAGAGCCATTAGTTATAGTGAACTTAGTTTAAAAAAGGGGGGGGAAGCTTTTTGGTAAAACCAGACTATAACCTGTACAGTGCTCAACGATCCACAACGACGCTTCGCTCCACGTGCAAGACTCAACACAATAGGTGGTATGATTTATGTTATATTATCGGATAGATAGTTCACTCTATGCATTAATTAATGTGATAACTGCTATTTGAGCCTTGTGTGCTTACTCTCTGCTATTGTCCCACACTTACACACTTTCGCGACACTTCTCTCATTTACGTTGCTTCATCGTGAAGATCATGAACGGACGCGGAGGACTTATCAACCTAACTCAAGCCCAGCTGATGGCTTTGATCAATGAACGAGTTGCTGAGGCACTCGTAGCTGTTCCTGCAGGAGGTACGACCCACCATATCAACCCATCTTAGGACGTTTAGAAACTACCCTCGCGAACCAACACTTGTGCCTAACCTTGTCTTTTATTCTCGCACCACACGTCAACATGCTCCGCCTCCCGCATGTACGTTCAAAACGTTCATGGACTGTCGACCAAGTACCTTCAACGGCACTGAAGGAGCTGTAGGTCTCCTACACTGGTTTGAGAAGCTCGAATCTGTCTTCGAAATGTGTGAATGCCCTGAAGATCGTAGGGTGAAATATGCTACGGGAACTCTCGAAGGTGCTGCACTAACCTGGTGGAAAGCACAGGTTCAACTGCTAGGGCTGGCAGTTGCTAATGCCACCCAATGGAATGACTTCAAAGATTTGATCAAGGAAGAGTACTGTAATCGTGACGACATCCACAAGCTGGAAGTAGAGTTCTATAATCTGAAAATGACGGGGTCTGAAATTGAGGCGTACACGAAGAGGTCAAACGAGCTGGCCATCTTGTGTCCTACTATGGTGGATCCTCCCATCGAACGTATTGAGTTGTACCTCAAGGGTCTTGTACCATAAATTCAGAGCCACGTGACTTCAACTAATCTGGGTACTATTCAGCAAGTTATACGCCAAGCTCATCGTCTCACTGACCAGGCAGTGGAGCAAAACAGGCTACCCAAACGTATCAGTGCCACAGCTACTCCTGATACTCCTGGCGACAATAAGCGAAATGGGATGGAAATTCGAGCAAAGGCTCTTGATAGACCCCATATCTTGTTAATATTTTTTCGAGTTGATGATTGCAAAAATGGGTACCTCTATCACTTATCAAAGCCTTTGGTGTCCCGAAGCGAGAAAACAGCTTTTTCAGAAATTTTACCACTACTCTCCCATCATTTGTTGGAAGAGCCTCGGCCTCTGCCCATTTAGACAAGTAATCGACTGCCACAAGTATATATTTGTTTCCCTTTGAAGGTGGGAAAGGTCCCATGAAATCGAGTCCCCACACATCAAAGATTTCACAGACGAGAATGCCGTTTTGAGGCATTTCGTTTTTGGAAGAAATATTACCTGATCTCTGGCAGGCATCACATGTCTTTACAAGGTTTTGTGCATCCTTTTAAATGGTTGGCCAGTAAAATCCCGAATCAAATACCTTTCGTGCGGTACTTGCGGCACCATGATGTCCTCCGTATGGACCTTCATGACAATGATAGAGAATTCTTCGTGCTTCATTACCATGGACACACCTTCGGATGAGCTGGTCGGCACACATTTTGAAAAGATAGGGGTCTTCCCAAAAGTAATGCTTTACATCAGCAAAGAATTTCTTTCTTTGATGATGTGGCCATCCTTTGGTGACTATACCGCTAGCTAAGAAATTAGCGTAGTCGGCATACCATGGTTCTTGTCTACTTTCCATCATTTCCAAGGATTCCGTGGGAAATTTCTCGTTGATTTGCTCGTCTCTGGTTGTTTCCAAAGCTGGGTCTTCTAAGCGCGAGAGATGATCTGCAGCAGTGTTTTCTGCTCCTCTTTTGTCCTTGATTTCAATGTCGAATTCTTGGAGGAGTAGAATCCATCTGATCAAACGGGGTTTTGCGTCTTGCTTCTTGAAGAGGTACCTGATGGCTGCATGGTCTGTATAGACTACTGTTTTAGAAAGAACAAGATAAGAACGAAATTTATCAAAAGCAAATACCACTGCTAGTAATTCTTTTTCTGTAGTTGTATAATTTTCTTGTGCGTCATTAAGAGTTTTACTAGCATAATAAATTGGGTGGAAATGCTTTTCTTTTCTTTGTCCCAAGACTGCTCCAACAGCAAAGTCACTTGCATCACACATGATTTCGAAAGGAAATTTCCAATCTGGCGCTATCATGATGGGTGCATTGACTAGCATTTCCTTGAGGGTTAGAAATGCTTGATTGCATTCCTTGTCAAAGATGAAGGGTGCATCTTTTTCAAGTAATTTTGTTAGAGGTCTTGAAATTTTTGAAAAGTCTTTGATAAACCTTCTATAAAATCCGGCATGTCCTAGGAAACTTCTGATTGCTCGCACGGAGGATGGAGGAGGTAATCGAGAAATAGTTTCTATTTTTGCTCGATCAACTTCCATTCCTTCGCTTGAGATTTTATGACCGAGTACTATTCCCTCTGTCACCATGAAATGGCATTTTTCCCAGTTAAGGGCTAGGTTAGTTTCCTCACATCGGGATAGCATTCGTTCAAGATTATCGAGGCATTGGTCATATGAGTCTCCAAAGATGGAAAAGTCATCCATGAAGACTTCCATTGTCTTTTCGATCATATCATGGAAAATGGCGACCATACAACGTTGGAATGTTGCAGGCGCATTACATAGACCGAATGGCATGCGTCGATATGCGAAAGTTCCGTAGGGACATGTGAAAGTTGTTTTCTCTTGGTCTTCTGGTGCTATCGGTATTTGAAAGTAACCTGAAAAACCATCTAAGAAACAATAAAATTTATGACCGGATAATCTTTCTAACATTTGATCAATGAAGGGCAAAGGAAAGTGGTCTTTCCTTGTCGCTTCATTTAATCGCCTATAATCTATACAAACTCTCCATCCTGTGACGGTTCTCGTTGGTATTAATTCATTTTTCTCGTTAGTTATTACCGTCATACCTCCTTTCTTTGGGACTACTTGAACGGGACTTACCCACGGGCTATCGGAGATAGGGTAGATTAGTCCGGCGTCGAGTAGTTTGATGACTTCATTCTTAACCACTTCTTGAACATTGGGGTTCACTCTTCGTTGTGGTTGAATTACCGTTTTGTAGTCATCGTTCATTAGAATTTTGTGCGTGCACATGGAAGGGCTTATTCCTTTAATATCTACAAGCTTCCAAGCGATCGCGTTTTTGTGTTTTTTAAGTAGGCTTATTAATTTTTCTTTTTCTACATTACTTAAGTTAGATGAAATAATTACGGGTAAACTACCTTCTTTGCCTAGAAAAGCATATTCCAAACCTTTAGGAAGTTCTTTGAGCTCAATGGGTGGGTCTTTAGAAGACACCTTATTTTGTGGCTCATCTAGATTAAGAACCTTAAAGGTTTGTTCTATGGCTATCTCTTCTTCGACAAAGTGGTCTTCTTCGTTGGTCGTATCGGGTGGTTCAGCTTCATCTTCAATTAGGGGGTCATTGTTGCCAAAAGGATATTTCATTGAGCGCTCAAGATCTATGCTCCTTTTGAATGCCCCTAATTGAAGAGGTAGATTGTTGAATTTCCGGTTTTTCAAAGCTTTATGAGTTTGTACAAAAGGTTTTCCCAAGACTAAGGGGGCGTCATCTAGGATGACGAAGTCGGTTGGGATTACCATTTGATTTGTTTGAACCAAAACATCTTCAACTACACCGATTGATTTCATTACTTTTCGATCGGATAGAAAAATGGGTATTTGAAGTGGAGTAAAATCACTAATACTTAATTTTTCAAAAATGTAGTTAGGCATTATGTTAATACAAAGATCTTTATCATTGGTGATTTTACTAATAAATGAATTTTGAAAGAAACATGGAACCGGTGTAATGTTAATTTCAAAAGGATCTTCTTTTATTAGCGAGGTTTGATCATTAGTTAACTTAACACTTACTAAGTCTTTGATTTTAGCACTAGTGTTTAACTCTTTTAAAAACTTGGCATGAGGGGTTATTAAACAATGATTTTCGAAAATAGGTGATAAGAGATTAATTTCTTCAAAATTAGACTCTTTTTGAATTTTGACATTATTGGACTCACCTTTTTCATTGTTTAACTCATGTGTCGGTTTTTCACTTTCTTGTTCTTCCATTTTTATACTTTCAACTACCTCTACGTTATTATCATTTTTTAGCTCTTCTCTTGCGAGGGATTCCTCTTCCCTTGCGCGAGATTCTTTTATATAACATTCGATAGTTTTAAGTTGTTCCAATATCCTATTAGTTACTTCGGTGAGAGAAAAAGAATTTGGATCCTCAAAGCTTGAATCCGGTTGTTCGATCCTTGGTTCCTCATAATACTCATATGAAGTAGATGGTTCACACCATTGTTCTTCATTGTAAGTATATGATGGATAAGGGTCGAAACTTTGTTCTTCATAGTACTCATATGAGGTGGGTTGTTCACGCCATGGTTCCTCATAATAAGAGTATGAAGGTGGTGGCTCATATCTTGAATCTTCAAAGTATGAGTATGAAGGTTCATACCTTGGTTCATCAAAATATGAGTATGAGGGAGTAGGTTCATACCTTTGGTCTTCATAGGATGTGTATGAAGTTGATGGCTCGTACCTGGGCTCCTCATAATGATTGTATGAATTGGATGGTTGATATGAGTTATTATATTGAACCGAGCGTGCGTTACGACAATTAGTGCAATAATTACCCCTATAATCATCCTCATCATAGGTGTAGTTGTAACCTCTTGAGTATTGATCCATAAGAATCACTCAACAGACCACAACTGAGTCTCGGGACCAGAAAACAAAAATAAGACGGAAACAGAAGCTGGACACGGCCCCGTGTCTGGTGAACACGGCCCCGTGTTCAGGGTCTGTATCTGGGCGTTTTAATTAAAGTTACTGGTCATGTTGAACACGGGGGCGTGTTGAGTGAACACGGCCCCGTGGTCAGACTCTGTATCTGGGTGTCTACTCTAAAAATATGGAGCACGGGGGCGTGTTCAGCGAGCACGGCCCCGTGTTCAGGCTACTGTAAATGCAAAACTAAACTAAAATGCAGAAAAATGCGCGCGTTTTGAAAAAGTTTTGAGAAACTGATTAGGCCGTCGATTTTAAGCTTTCTTAAAATCCTTGTGTCCCCGGCAGCGGCGCCAAAAACTTGATGTGCGTGAAGTGTGTTATATTTTTTATGAGTATTTAAGCCCCTTTTTTACACTTTTAGCCAAGTTTTAAATTTATAAAACACGATATTCACTAACACTAAACACACATATGGGCAAGTGCACCCATCGTGGACGTAGTATAGTGTTGGTAAGATACCGAGGTCATCCAAGGACACAAGAGCTTTTAATACCGGTTTATCCTCAACGTCTAATCAAATCAAAAAGTTAGAAAAATGTTTTAAACTAAGAAAAATAAAAACTAACTAAATGCTGAAAATAAAAATAAAATAAAAACAGATAGACAAGATGAATCACTTGGATCCGACACGTGTATTAGTATAACCTTTGATTATTTTTGCACTTTTGCACTTGTTTAAGAGATTATCTTAGTTATTGTAGTAGGCCCCTCTTTTGAAGGCGACGTTACCCTCAACCCAGTAGTTTGAGTCAGCAAGGATACAATCCTAAAGGGTCGGATTATTGAAAGATAATGAATTAAGTTATTAATGCAAATTGTGGTAGGCCCCACTTTTGGCGGTGACGTTACCCTCGGCTAAGTAGTCTGAGTCAGCAGGGATACAGTCCTAAATAGCCGGGTTATAGTATTAATAGTAGTTAACTTATGAGGGGGTCAAAGAGTTTGGATCCCCGCCATCCAATACCTATGGGCATTGAAGGAGATCCTACTAAATTTGACCCAGGTCCCAAGTAGGACCTCTAAACGCTGAACAAGGGCAAGACCCTTACCAAACCGTTCCCTTAACCCCCGACCAGGTAGCCAACATACCTCCATATAGACCGTGGAGATATGAATGGTGAAAATCTTTTATTTTATATAGACAGTAAAATAATGCCAAGACACCACGGACAAACGATAAGGAAAGATCACCTTCAACATAAGTAACTAGTTATTAAAGCCATTAATACAAAACCAAATAAAAAGTGCAAAAGATTAAAAATAAAAAGTATTATACTAAACACTTGTCTTCACCAAGTGATGTAAGAGACTTAGGCGAACATGGCCTTGATTGTCAAGAACTCTTACGATCAATCTTGGATCCCGAGACGACTCACACACTCTACGATGGACAATGGATGATGGTGGTGGATGATGGTGTTATGGTGGTGGTGGGTGGTGGATGAAGTGTGAGAGAGGTGGTGTGCCAAGGGATGAGAGAGAATGAAGCCAAGCTTCTCTATTTATAGGCTGAACAGAAGGCTGGACACGGCCCCGTGTCCGCTGGACACGGCCCCGTGCCCGTCTGACATTCTCTCTCTTCATTAATTGTAATTGCGAATTACAATTAATGCGCCTGCTGTACTTTCACCACGCCCTCGTACCCGCTGGACACGGCCCCGTGGTGGGCAATGGAAGCTTCTACTGGTTTGTCTTTTCTGCTGCTTCCTGGGCACGCCCCCGTGTTCGCTGGACACGGGGCGTGTTCAGACTCTGTTTCTTCTCCTTTGCTTTGGGAGGTGCCGTTGAGGGTCCGGGCAGTCTACTTTTTTCCTTTTCTTGTATTTATGGTAGAATTAGTTGTCTTTTTGCTTCTTTTGTGATTTTGAGCTCATTTCATCCTGAAAATACAAAAGGAAGACAAAAACACTCTTTTTCCAACATTAGTACTTAAAAAGGGTTAGTTTTATGCCTTAATTGATGTGATTTATATGTTGCATTTTACACACATCAGCTCTACCGCTGTTCAGTCTCAGTCTCAGCAACGAAGGACTGAGGACCATAAGGGCCCCAGTCAGCAACCTTCTGGAAATCTAGGACAGGGTGGATACAAGGGGAATCACCCCAAATGTAATCGCTGTAACTTGCACCACAATGGACCATGTAGTAAAGGCAACTGTCATCGATGCAACAAGCCTGGTCACATTGCAAAGGATTGCAGGAGTCAGCGTCCGGCGAATCAGAACCGGCAGCAACAGCAAGCCCCACCAAATCAACGCCAGCAGCAGCAACAACAAGGTAACAACAAAGGGTGCTTTCAATGTGGTGCTGAGGGCCATTTCAAGAGGGACTGCCCTCAGCTAAATCTGAATCAGAACAACAACAATCAGGGGAATGGAAACGACAACGGGGGAAACAACAATGGTAATGGGGCAAGTGGTCGTGCATTCGTGATTGGTCAGGGTGATGCAAGGAACGATCCCAACGTTGTGATGGGTAAGTTTCTTCTAGATGATTTCTTTGTTACTGTTTTATTTGATTCGGGTGCCGATACTAGCTACGTGTCCTTAAAAGTTAGTCAGATGCTTAAGCGTACTCCAACACTTTTGAACACCAAGCACGTCGTAGAGTTAGCGAATGGTAGAAGTTTAGAGGCTACACATGTAGTTAAGGGTTGCAAGCTTGTCCTTGCCGATCAGACCTTTTCTATCGACCTCATTCCTATCGTTCTGGGTAGTTTTGACGTTGTCATTGGGATGGATTGGTTATCTCAACACCAAGCGGAGATTATTTGCAAGGGGAAAATCGTCTGTATCCCTCGTTCTGGTAAAGAACCCCTCGTGATTCGTGGCGACAAGAGTGGTGCTGTTGTAGGCATCATCTCTTTCTTTAAGGCCCAGAAGTGTTTATGAAAGGGCCACACCGCTATTCTAGCCCTCGTTTCTGATTCATCCACGGAAGAAAGGATGATAGAAGACATACCTATTGGACGCAACTTTCCTGAGGTATTTCCTGAAGAATTACCTGGTCTTCCGCCCCATCGTCAAGTTGAATTTCAAATCGAGCTAGCTCCTGGAGCAGCACCAGTAGCTCGAGCACCATATCGTCTAGCTCCATCAGAAATTGAAGAACTGTCCACACAACTACAAGAACTCTTGGAAAAGGGTTTCATATGTCCTAGCTCTTCGCCTTGGGGAGCTCCAGTGTTATTCGTGAAAAAGAAGGACGGTACCTTCAGAATGTGTATTGACTACCGCGAACTCAACAAGGTGACCGTGAAGAATAGTTATCCTCTTCCACGCATTGATGACTTATTCGACTAGTTGTAAGGGTCGAGTTATTACTCTAAGATTGATTTGAGATCGGGATAACATCAGCTGAGAGTCCGAGAGGAAGACGTCTCCAAAACAACATTCAGAACTCGTTACGGCCATTACGAGTTTCTTGTTATGCCTTTCAGGTTGACGAATGCACCTGCGGTCTTGATGGATCTCATGAACCGAGTGTGCAAACCTTACCTAGATAAATTTGTCATAGTCTTCATCGACGACATCCTGATCTATTCTAAGAGTCAGGAAGAACACAAGCAACACCTGAGGCTTATTCTGGAACTTCTCCGAAAAGAGCAGTTGCATGCCAAGTTTTTGAAATGTGACTTCTAGCTTCGCGAAGTCCACTTTCTAGGCCATGTGGTAAACAAGGATGGGATTCATGTAGATCCATCCAAGATTGACTCGATCACGAACTGGCCTGCACCCCATACACCAACAGAAATCCGCCAATTCTTGGGTTTGGCAGGATATTACAGAAGGTTTATCAAGGATTTCTCAAAGATTGCGCAACCTCTCACTTCACTGACTCAGAAGGTGTCACCTATCGTTGGGGTGATGCACATGAGTCCGCTTTTCAGTACTTGAAAGGCAAACTTTGTAGCGCGCCTATCCTCTCAATGCCCGAAGGCACAGATGATTTTGTGGTTTACTGCGACGCTTCCATCCAAGGACTTGGTTGCATGTTGATGTAACGTGACAAGGTCATTGCCTACGCATCGCGCCAACTTAAGGTTCACGAAAGGAACTACACTACGCATGATTTGGAATTGGGAGCAGTTGTTTTCGCGCTTAAGATATGGAGACATTACCTGTACGGTACCAAGTGCAGCATTTACACCGATCACAGGAGTCTCAAGCATATCTTCATGCAAAAGGAATTAAACATGCGACAACGCCGATGGGTTGAGATCTTGAACGATTATGAATGCGCTATCAAATACCATCTGGGCAAGGCCAATGTTGTGGCCGACGCCCTCAGTCGAAAGGATACTATACCTTAGCGTGTACGTGCATTACAGCTTACCATCCAATCTAACCTTCCCACCTAGATACGAGATGCTCAGCTTGAAGCATTGAAAGCAGAAAACATTAGGGATGAGTCCCTACGAGGATCGAGGCAACGGCTAGAACAAAAGGAAAACGACGCCTACTATGTTAACGGACGCATCTGGGTTCCACTTTATGGAGACTTACGCGAGCTTGTGATGGATGGAGCACATAAGTCTCGTTATTCAGTACATCCTGGTTCAGATAAGCTGTACCATGATCTCAAGACTGCATACTGGTGGCCTGGTATGAAAGCCAGCATAGCAGCCTACGTTAGTAAATGTTTGACTTGTGCTAGGGTCAAGGTCGAATACCAGAAACCATCAGGCCCACTCCAACAACCGGAGATCCCGAAATGGAAATGGGAGCAAATTTCCACGGATTTCGTTACTGGCCTGCCTAGATCTCAACGCAGAAATGATACTATTTGGGTGATCGTGGATCGACTGACCAAGTCTGCACATTTTCTGGCTATCAAGGAAACAGATAAATTTTCTACTCTAGTAGACGCCTATCTAAAAGAAGTAGTATCAAGGCACGGAGTGCCAACCTCTATTATATCTGACCGTGATGCGCATTTTACCTCTGAACTGTGGCAAGCTATGCACAGGTCCTTTGGCTCACGCTAGACATGAGCACAGCATATCACCCGCAAACGGATGGGCAGTCTGAACGCACCATCCAAACCCTTGAAGACATGCTTAGGGCATGTGTAATCGACTTTAGTAATGGCTGGGAAAAGCATCTCCCGTTAGTGGAGTTTTCATATAACAACAGTTACCACACCAACATCTAGGCCGCTCTATTCGAGGCATTGTATGGACGCAAGTGCTGATCACCTCTCTGTTGGGCAAAAGTTGGTGACAGTCAAATCACTAGCCCAGAATTTGTAGTAGATACAACCGAGAAGATTGCTCAGATACGACAACGAATGGCGGCAGATCGTGACCGTCAGAAAATCTATGCTGATAAGCGAAGAAAGCCACTCGAGTTCCAGGTTGGGGATAGGGTGCTACTAAAAGTCTCACCTTGGAAAGGTGTAGTTCATTTTGGCAAACGAGTCAAGCTTAATCCGCGTTATGTCGGACCGTTCGAAATCATTGAGAAAATTAGCAAGGTGGCCTACAGGTTGAATCTACCTGAAGAACTCAGCGGAGTTCACAATGTTTTCCATGTATCGAATCTGAAGAAGTGTCTGTCAGATGAGACCCTCATAGTTCCCTTAAAGGAACTCACTATCGATGACCCGCTGCGATTCGTCGAGGAACTAGTAGAGATTACTGACCGAGATGTTAAGATTCTCAAGCGTACCAGGAGACCTCTTGTCTGAGTTCGTTGGGATTCCCGTCGTGGCCCAGAGTATACGTGGGAACGAGAAGACCAAATGAAACTCAAGTATCCCCAGCTGTTTAAGAAAAACACAACCACTACTGAGGCTGAAGCTACTGCGGAATTTCGGGACGAAATTCCAAACCAACGGGGGGATGATGTGACACCCCAGGAAAACCAGGAAACCAACGCAACATAACTAGCTTCCTCAGTAACCACGTGCTAAATTTCGGGACGAAATTTTCTTAACAGGGGAGAATGTGACAACCCTCATAATTCCATGTATTTGTACAATTTATCAATGATAATTAAAGTGCTTGATGACTCTGCTGAATCATTTAACTGCTCTCTGATTTCTGTGTTATACTTACATGTGCTTGTTAACATACTAGTAGCGTACAGAAAAGTTACTAAATAGTCCGTTATGCTTTTTGAGGGTTGAAAATTAAAAATGTTACAAAACTATACATATAGGACACTTTGCGGATTAATTAAGCACTTTAACGGAACAGTATCAAACCGAATAACCGGACATTACCCGGAACACCAAAATAATGCTAGAAGCATTGCTCCTATTTTGTTAAGCTAGTTAGGGTCCCCGAACACCCTAACACACCATATACTACACAACACACCATAAGACACTAACTAAACTTTTGAATTCTAACCAAATCACTAACTAATAGTTGAAACCTAACCCTATACCCCCCCCCCCACATTGTTGATGGATCCAAGGGTGGCCCACACCCTTGATCTTGCTTGATTGTTGTGAGATCCTAATTGATCTTGTAGGTACTTTTAGAAACATAATACCCTTTAATCAAAGTCTAAGCTTGATTATAAAATGGACATAAAGGGTTAAAGCTCTCAATTCACTCATCACCACACTTCAACTTCTTTCTCCTCCTTGACCCCCATATCTTGGCCGTAGCCTCCCCCCTATCACCACCACATTTTCAGTTTTCATTCTAGCGATCCAAGTGTACTTCTAGGTGCTACAAGGCGTTCAACGAAGCTCGGTGTGTTCAGAAGTTGAAGGACCTCTCTTATCTTCTTTTAACCACCACTTTTCTACACTTGAACTCCCCTAGCCTTGAGCTAGTGGTAAGAACTTAGATCCTTGCATTTTACATGTTGTTTAAGTGGTTAATGATGTGTAGTGATCAAAATGATAAGAACTTTAATGAATCTAATTAAGAAGTCTTGAACATAAACTAACTTAGTAATAAAGTATGGTTAAAAGATGAAGAAATCATGATATTCATATGTTGTGATGCTTGTTGGTTGTTGTTACTCATGTAGTTGATATGAATTATCATATGATCTTGCTAGATCATGATTGAAACATGATCTAGCAAGATGAGAAAGTTAGAAATGTGTAGGATGATGGAATCATCCACACATAAACTATGAACTTGAATAAATAAATGTTTTCTTGAAAAATAAAGATCAAAGTAGGTTATAATTTTGTAGATCTAAAGATCCATGAGTGGTTTTTCGAAAGAACCAAGTGAAAAATATGAGTTACGTTGAAACTTGGATCTTACATAAACTAACCTCATTTTTGGTGGATAAACAAGTGTAGAAACACTTGTGTAATGAGAAAATTTCACAAAGAAATATTTTTGGAAAATATTACTAGAAGTTGTGAACATTCAAACTCTTTAAAAATGAAACTTTTAAGGAACTAATCGCATTTTTAAAGGTAACAAGACTTACTAAGTATGCTAGTAAGTTACTACATACTTTTATAAATTTTCAAGTTCATAAGTTTATAGTTTATGCTTGTTTTTGACAAGTTTGGTAAATAGAGATTGTATATCGTTGACTGAGAATTGTCTGAATGAATTTTTGAAAAGAAAATGATATGCTAGTAAGCATGGACACCTCCATTTACAAAGGAAACTCTGGCGAAACTTTTCTAAAATTTGAACACTTAGAAAATATTTTCTAACAAGTGTTTACAAACGTATTTTTAACCTTGTTTTCAAAATAAACTTCGCCATGATTTCTATTACAAAACACCAAGTATCGGAGGTTGACTTTCGTAAATAAAATTTGATAAATATATATTATGTACTAAAACTCTTGTGTGAATACTTGTTTATTTTACCGTTATATTATTTTAGGGTAAAATAATATATAACTTAACAAAATGCCTTGACGTTTAGATTGTGTGATATGTGATGAAAGTAATGAGTAGATAAACCATACGTGTTGTGCATGAGAAATTGATTGTTATTTGTACCTTATTAGGACGTGCTTGATTTCCTGATTATTAGAGTAACTAATCTAACCGAGCGAACCATGGTGAGTTCACACTTTTCTACAAAGCATGGTAATTCCCGATGGGGATGGGAATGGGTTCAGGAATAGGAATTCCTCGTCCTTGGGACGTGTTCAGGAATGAAAATTCCTCGTCCTGTGAGGACGGAATTAGACTTACTAGACTAGAACTCTATCCGCGAAGTCCCTCCCTTTATATCGACTTAATCGCCGAGGCTATGGCGAGCGGGTCATTAGTTAATAGCACTATTAGGATTAACAAACCTCACACCGTGCCAGTCGGACGGGCGTGTACAAATGGACTATGGCACGTCGGTGATGTTAGACACCGACGCTATGACACAAGTAATTTTCGTTAGTAGTCGATATGATAAACGAGTCTGGTAGTTTAAATAATGGGGTAGCTCCCACGGCCGGAATGCTGGGCTGGAAAGCCAGGGAAGGTGGACATGGGATGGTTAACTAATAAACGTCTTCGAACTATGGGGTAACCCCCACGGCTGGATAGCTGATTAAGATTAAACTACGTTTTTGGAAACAACTCTAAAATGGACAACCAACCGTGAACTCAGTCAACTTTGTTGTTGACTCGTTGTTACATGCTTTGCAGGTCGCTAGATGCTATGGGGCTTGCACAAGGAGGCGGTCGTTGTGGGATGCGAAATGCTATGTCTCGTACTTAATAAATAAACCTTTTGAACTTATGAAACATAGGTTTTGGGTCTTTAAACTTATGAACTACGAACTTATGTTTTGGTTTAAGGTCTTATGCTTCCGCTGTTTAAATTGAACTTGGTTAACTTCCTTTTGGTCATCAATTGTATTGTGGTTGGTTTTAATTACTTAATTACGTTGTTCAATATGATTGGTGGCTTGGTCCTGGTCATGTCACGTCTCCAAGCGGTGATACTCCGCATGGTGGATTTTGGGGGTGTGACATATAAATCTCAAAAAAAAGTAAAAAAAAAATAAAATTAAAACCTTAAAGAAAAACCTCCGATTTTCCAAAAAAAAAAAAATTACATTTTTCACTTTTTGTTTTTTTTGCATTTTTTTGCTTAGGGAAAATGTGTGGTCCAAAATGCTTCTCAAGTTTGTCAATTTGCCTATTACTTCTCACATGATCCTTATCATATATATATACATATATACACACACACACACACATATATATATATATATACATATATACACACACACACACACACACACACACATATATATATATATATATATATATATATATATATATATATATATATATATATATATATATATATATATATATATATATATATATATATATATATATATATATATATATATATATGGTAGGGATTTTAAGAGAAGTCCACCTTATTTGAGAAACTTGAGAATCGTTCTGGACCACATGTTTCCCTAATTTTTTTGTAGTATACACATATGTATAGTTTAAAATTCTCAATATACATATATGTATATTGTGAAATCTTGAATTATACACATATGTATATAATCACTTTTTAACAATACATATGTGTATATTATGAAAAGCTTAGGGAAAATGTGTGGTAAAGAATGCTTCTCAAGTTTCTCAATTAGCATAGTGATTCTCACACGATCCTAGCCCTATATATATATATATATATATATATATATATATATATATATATATATATATATAGGGGATTGCTAAAACGAAAACCACCTCTAGTTGTAAAAACCATGGGAACCACTTTCTAGCCTTTGGATCAACAAGATGGATGGATGTGATTAAAAGTAACAAAAATTAATACTAAATGCATTTTGTCTTATTATGTCTTTAATATTTTAATCCAAAAGTGTATTTTAGTAAAATAACTCTTTTTTGTCTTTTTGCCTTTATTATTTTTTATTACTTTTTGTGTTTTATTATATTACTTTTTAGTTTTATTATATTACTTTTTATTTTTTTAAAAGATTTTTTATTAAAAACATTTTTAAATTCAATTTTTTTTAACAAAAGACAAATTTTTTTTGTGCGCCAATTTTTGCACGCCGTTTTTACGCCCGACTTTTTAACGCATCGTTTTTTAATGGGTCGTTTTTTCACGCCGTTTTTTACGCCCGACTTTTTCAAGCGTCGTTTTTTAACGCGGCGTTTTTTATGTCCCGTTTTTTTTTCGCGGCGTTTTCATGCTCCACATTCACGCCCCTTGTTTAGGCGCCGTTTTATCATACAGTTTTTTTACGTTAAACCTTTTAAACTTTTTACGTTTTACATTAAACTTTTTACGTTTTACGTTAAACTTTTACGTATTACGTTAAACTTTTTACTTTTTACGTTTTACGAAAAACTTTTTACATTTTACGTTTTACGAAAACCTTTGTACGTTTTATGTAAAACTTTTTACGTTTTACGTTTTACGAAAAACTTTTTACATTTTACGTTTTTAAGTAAAACTTTTTACGTTTTACGTTTTACTTTAAAACTTTTTACGTTTTACATGAAAACTTTTTACGTTTTACATAAAACTTTTTACGTTTTATGTTTTACGTTAAAAAGTTTACGGGTTAAATTTTTTTTTAAAAAAAAGTTCTTTACGCAAAAACGAACGCACCCAGAAATTGCAAACTCGGGAGATGTCTCAGATATATCGTTATCATCATCGACTAGGGGGAAAAGTTTGAAAACCAACAACATCAAAACAAAGTCTATCTCGGAAAAAAAAAACAGGGTTTGGCTCAGATTAACCGATAATCAAAAGGCTGCAAAAGAAGGGTTGCAGGTTTAAAAACCTACCCTCCGCCGTTCTTGCCGCGTCATCGTCATCAAGATCGGCGTTTTTTTTCATCATCGCCGCCCACAGCCAACATATCAAAACCTACAGATTCAACAGAACAACAAATCAAAACCCACGAAACCCACCGCCACACCACCAAACCCACTGCCACACCACCACACCCACCGCCACACCACCACACCCACCCACCGCCACACCACCACACCCACCGCACATCGGAGCAGTCGACCTCAAAACCCAAACATCGGAGCCGTCGACATCAACCACTGCCACACACCACGAAAACCACTGCCACACCACCAAACCCACCGCACCCACCACACCCACTGCCACACCACCGCACCCACCGCACCCATCAACAGGTCAAACCCACAAAAACCAAAGAAACCCCCAAGAAACTTTCAAAAGAATCAACAGTTGATTCCAAAACTTTCAAAAGAAACCCCCAACATATCAACAGTTGATTCCACACCTATCAACAGAATCAACAGATCAAAACCCACAAAAATCAAATATTTTCCAGATTCAAAACTTTCAAAGAACTGGTCTTTGAAAACATGAAAAACAACCAGAAGATCTGGTCTTTGAAAACATGAAAAAAAACACAAAAACTACCTGATGGCGTGATGGAGGTTAATCGGAGCCCCACGGTGGTCGGGCGGCAGTGGTGTAACAGAGAGATGAGTTAGGTGGTTGCCGTGATGGAGGTAAATCAGAGATGGTCGGTGGTAGGTGGAAGTCGGTGGGTTTATGTGACCGGTGGTGGGTGCGGCGGCGAGGTGATCAGAAATAAGCGGTGGTGGTCAGTCGGGGTGGGTATTGTCATCATCATCATCAGCGGCTGGTGGGTAACCGGCGATTACTGTAGAGACGGAGGGGGAGTGTTTGGCTAGGGGTTGTCGCCGGAAACACCATCATCATCGGAGAACCGGGTGTGGGGTACTGGTCATCATCATCATCGGACCACCCATTTAAAACAGATCTTGAACGGAGATGAGTGTGGAGAGAGTAAATGTGAGATGAGAGAGGATAGAGTAAATGAGGAATGTCAGTCACATTAAATAGAGAGAGAGAATAGATTAGACATTTAAGAGTAAATGACCAAATTACCCCTTTTCCTGATTGGTTGAGAGTGGTTCTCGCGGTTCTTACAACTGGAGGTGGTTTCTATTTTAGCGGCTCCCTATATATGTATATATATATATATATATATATATATATATATATATATATATATATATATATATATATATATATATATGAGGGAGGGTTATCTTGAGAACACTAAATTTTGTGAGAACCATGAGAACAAATCTCATTCATAGATCATCCTAAATTAATGGCTAAGATTAGTTGGGTTTAAATGAAAAGGAAAAAAGCTGAAGTAAAATAGAAAAGGGTATTATTGTCCACACACACAAAATCCATCTTCTAGAATCATTCACCATACGCAGACGGTTTCTCCTTCCCCATTTCTCGAAACCCTCAATCGTTGATATCTGCACTAGAGACACCGTCCAAACACACATAATCCATCTTATCGAATCATTCACCAAACGCAGCAACGGATTCTGCTTCCCCATTTCTCGAAACCCTCAACCGTTGATATCTGCACCAGAGACACCGACGAACACTCGATTTGAAGCTCAAAAATCTGCTGATTCATCCACTCGGTACGCCTCTCATCTTCCCCCTTCTATCTGTTATGCAATCGCACCACTCGAAACCTACTTATAGAGTCCGATTTTGTGCTTTTTGGTCAATATTTATGTGTTGTTACATATTGTAGTTTGAAAGTAGTTGGTCAATATTTATGTGTTGTTATATTCGTACTTGATTATCGTTTTTGGTTTGTAATTTCTGATGAATTCATGCATTCCAGCTGTTGTGTTTGCCTTGAGGACTTCAGTATATTAGGTTTTCGTGATTATAAGAGTGCATTTAGCTACTAATTAGTGGTGAATTCGGATTTGCATATGTATTTGTTAAAATATGTTAACAAAATTGTTCATAATTTAACTGATGAGGACTGTAGTAGATATGTAATGTGTGTATATAGAATAGATAGCTGAATTAAGTGGAATGTAGATAATAAAGCGATTTGTGTAAATTAGTTATATGAAGTTATGGATTTGTGTATAATAAAGCGATGAATGAGGTGGTGGCTGTTTGGTAACTAGTGAAGAGTTTATTGATTAGTTAGGGTTTGAAGCTTATTTTGCAACTGCTATAGTGCATTGTAATACTGTTTAATTTTGGACTGGTTGATGCGTTGATTGTTGTATATTTGTATTCGTTGGGCTATTTTACTTTCTTGCTTAGTTTACTCATATGTTCAATGATGACTCGACTTGAATAGACTGCTTTTGGAAGTCTAATGGTATTGTTATCAGAAGATTCTACAGGCAAAAAAGGAAGAATGGCAAGTAAGCATCCTAAAACATTAATCTCGGATTTATAAAGATATATTGTAGAATATGATGTATTAATACACTATATTTACAGGTTGGAAAAGTCCACGGATATTAAGGATTAAAGCAAAAAGTTTCTCAAATACAAAAACAAATCCAGACATAATTGATGACGATAGTTCTGAGACCAATGACAAAACAGGCAAGTAACAATTATTACTTGAATAACAGTTTTGAAAGCAAACAATAAATTTTGTCGACTTTTGGTTACAGATTCTGAAGTGTCATTGAATGTGGATCGAGTTAATATTGAATGTGGATCGAGTTAATACATTATCAGAAATGGATGCTGAACTAGAAAGACAATTAGGTAAGACAAATGCATTTTCATAGATCATTAAAAAATAAAATAAACTTGTGGTTAAATTCTTTGATTTCAACAGAAAGTTCAGCGAATCTGAAGATGGTTTTAAGAAGACAAAGGAATGAGATGATTAAAGAATTGCTTGCAGGTTTGTAATAAAACACATCATAAAGTTAGATGTTTACACATGTGTAAATAATCATATTTAATATTGAATTTGTGTAATTAAGACACTTACACATGTGTAAGTAAGCTGTTTACACATGTGTAAGTAAGCTGTTTACACATGTTTAAGTAGGCTGTTTATACATGTTTTTAACTGCTTTCTATTGTTTTAACAGAAAAAAGGGAAAAACAGATGGTGAAAAAGGCGGCAGAAGTTGATTCGGTTTTATGCTCAGAAACCCGTTGCCAGTAGCGTTGACCATCAATTGTTATCTCAAAACACAACATAAACTGAACGAAAGTATTCGATGCGCTAGAGTTTACCTTAAAAAGCGCGTTTGAATTTTCGCATCTAGACATTGTTTTCATTAAACAACACATTGGTATGTCCCTAAAATAACCTGGGACCCACTGATCTCTAATAGAAAACATGTCAAACAACCACTTGTGACGCTGCAAGTTGCAATCATTTGTCAATAACTCCCATCGCTTCTCAAACGTGGCAGGAGCGATAAAAACATTCCAGACCAACTTATGTATACGTACCCTCAAGTTGGTATTCTGTAACACATCACCATCAATCTGTAGATAAAATTTTTAAAAATAAAATACCATTATTACACAAGTTTAATAAAAACACAGAAACTAGAAAAACATAAATACACATGTGTAAAAACTGACAAGATTAATTATTTTTAAATTAAATGTACCTTATGAGGATGTTTATCCATAATATGCCACATACATAGACGATGGACAGATTCATTGAAAACTTTAGCTATGGCTTGTTTCATTGCCGGGTCTTGGTCGGTTAACACTAGCCTCGGTTGTTTACCTGATAATTAATAAAACAAAGTTACGCTATTCTTATGGTGTAAAACATAAACTTTGTGAAGCAAAGTTACACATGTGTAAAATAGAAACACTTACCATGTGCTTCAAGAAATTGTTCCAACATCCATGTGAACGACTCAATAGTTTCATCATAAAGAAGAGCAGCCGCAAATGTTACGCAATTCTTATGGTGATCAACCCCCGTAAAAGGAACAAAAATCATATTATACCTACAAGATAATAATAAATAAAAAATCAAAAAATACACAACTGAAAATAGGAAAAAACAAACAAACAAATTCTTACTGGTTAGTTTGTAGGTGGCATCAAAAGCTAACACTTCGCCAAAAACTCTGTAATTGCACTTCATAACCTCATCTGCCCAAAATAAGGACCTAAGCTCTCCATGACGAATTATGTAATGGCAAAAGTAATTTTCTATATTAACTTTACGTTTATCCATCATATTTACAACCATTTGAGCATCTCCTTAACCAATGAAAGCTCTTAAATCCTTGCTGAAATTTTTATATTCTATCCTGGTACCACGGACGTTGTGTTGTCCCCCTTTCAAAACAACTTGCATCTTAAAGGCAGTTGACGGGCCAACTTTAGCTAAACTTAGCCTATGAATGAAATCTTGGTCGCTAAATTCCAGTTGCCGCCTCTTGCGCGTCAAATCCATGTTCTCAATTGAAACTAACGGGTGATTATGAGACTCAACAAATTCATATAACCGTAAACCAGGATAACCATTAAAAACTTTAACCTTTATTTTAGCTTTACAGTCTGAAACCTTGTAATTACTGCTACGAGGCAACTTGGAAGATGACTTCAAAAGCATTGAATCAACATTTTGGCAATTGGGCTTTCCCGATCTACTACAAAGAACATACCTAAGTCTAACAGTACCATCTTTTGATTTCTTAGTTGTCGACAACCTAATATCAAACCCAGCTTTCTCAGCATATGACTGATACATGGAAATTGCATCTTCCTCTTTAGCAAATACCGTACCCAAAACAGGTCTATACGCTTCCAATACATTGGGTATCCAATATCTAGTGCCATTCGGTGAATGATAATAAGTACTACGAACCGATTCCTGAAAATCTTGTATATGTGGCT
The DNA here is from genome assembly GCF_002127325.2 of Helianthus annuus. Lineage (NCBI taxonomy): Eukaryota > Viridiplantae > Streptophyta > Magnoliopsida > Asterales > Asteraceae > Helianthus > Helianthus annuus. The sequence continues at coordinate 23,418,031 of NC_035436.2, read as the reverse complement.
CTACAATAACATAAAATAGAATATATGGAACATCTGATATGATAAAGACTTGGCATCAATAACACAAAGAATAGAACAAACAGTTACACGTGTGTAAATATGAACAAGATGAAAAGAAAGCAATCAGTAGTTACACATGTGTAAATCTCAACAGGATGCTTTTACAAATTACACATGTCTGCTTTCAAGATCTTAAACAACCACGCTAGCCTCATTTGTTTGTATGCGATTACACATGTGTAACGCAGAACATCAAGTCATGAAACTAATTTAAGTCGAAACTATACAACATAAATGATAAAACATCAAGGCACACACAATTCAGAAGAATAAACACTCATATTGATATTGCATTAAAATAAGAAACAACTACACAAATAAGTACAATACAAACAAATACATACACACTAAAATTACTTGAAAAACATGTTGAACCCTAGACTTTTATTTTTTGGACAATTTCTAGCATCATGAAAACCCCAAACACCACAAATTGTACAATAACGTTTATCCATCATCTTGTGAACATCTAGAGTAGTAGTACCTTCTTCATCAACAACATTGGTATTAATGGAATTGTTCAGTGCATCATCAGAGCTATTGTTCGGTGCATCAACAGAGCTGGACACATTCGACATCATGTTGTTTTGCCACTGAACAGTTGATTGACTGTAATTAAACAAACAACAACAAATTAGGGCAAATTATAAGAAAACAAAACCGAGTTCATAATGCAAATAGAGAAATCGATGATGAATACAGAACTGGTTGAATATTAAAAAGGCCTAAAATCGTTTAATTGATCAAACGATTAAGTCATGAGTTGGTAAGTGGGTGATTTCAGATTTCAGATTTGCGATTTGGTAAGTGGGTGATTTCATTGATTTGAGATCTTGATTTGGTAGGTGGGTGAGATCTGGGTTTGTTGAGATCTTCATTTGGTAAGTTGTATTTTGCTACATATTTATCTACAGATACACATCAATTCGTGTATAAACAAAGAAGACAAGTATATAGAACCTTTTATTGAGTCATGGGCCGAATCTCCCACACCACCTCGAATTACGGCAGAACAATGGGCATCGGTTACTAATCAAAAGCAAAGTAAACTGAAAATGACAACAGACTTGTATGGAAATCCATTACCACCAGTTGCTTCACAGCGCCATCGTTCTACTGTAGCACCATCATCTCTTGATCCAAGGAACTGTAGTCAAATAAAAACGGCGTTTTATGCTAAAATTGTCAAAGATGCCAGCAATGGTGAATCATCGCGAAACGATGACAGTTCTGAACATGACAGTAGTTCAGTTGAAGACGTTTCAACTTTAGTTAAAGATGTTACAACTTCAAGTTCAAGTTCAAGCGAGGATGGATCTGAATGTGAATCATCAAGGGAGGTTGTTGATTCTGATGCAGAAAGGTCAACATCTGAGAGTGATTCCAGTCAGGTATGTGTCGATGAACCTACTGTTGTTAATTGTGATAATTGTGCTAGCTTAAGTGTTAAATGTTCCGATTTAGATGCTAATATGTCTGAGTTGCAAAGCAAACATGATGCTTTAAAAGCTAACTTGTTTGACTTGCAAAACAAACATGTTTATCTGGACGATAAGTGGTATGATTTGCAAGCAAACATGAGGCTTTGCAAAACAAGTATGATGTGACATTTATCCACAACCAAAAGTTGATCGTGGATCTTTCTAAGTGCACAGAAGCCAACATGTTTTATGAAAACCATGAAAAGGAGTTTAAATCGGTGATTGAAAAATTAAAAAAGGATAAAACCGAGCTAACAAAAATGGTTTCAAGAAAACAAACGGACATAAATTGCTATATCAATCGCTTTGAGATAATGCAAAAAGAAATGGCTTGTGATAAAACTGAAAGTGAGGCGATCCGGCTCAAGTTAGACAGCTATTTAAGCTCTAGCTATGTGTTTGATCACATCATTGATGTTCAGAAAGAGAAAAGGGATGTCACATGCATTGGATATAAGAAATGTCCACCACCTGTGAGACACAATTATGATGCCATGCCTGATGAAGAGGATAGAACTTATTTTGAACCATCTGTTCCTTTAGACATTGAGGAATTTTGCGATCGGACTTGGATACAAGAAGGAAGTATCATCAGATTCGGATGCGTCAGCATATACATGTGTGTCTTCTGCTGAACAGAATCAGGATCCTCCAGTTATTGTTGAGGATGCTGATTCTTCTGATGATGAATCCGATGATACTAACTCAGCCCAGTCTGATGTGGTTATCAAAGAAGAGGACATACCTCTCGAGAATCACATTCTATGTGATCCTCCCGCAAAACCTGCTAAGACTGTTCAGGTCGAGTCCACATCCACTTCCTCACAAGAGTCTGAGAGTGTGAATTTGCTGTACACTCTTGTTGGTGATAATAAAATCTATTTTGACAAAGATTTTCCGATTAAGAATGTAAATCAATCTTTAATCAGTAAAGTTTTTGAAGATTCGACAAGTAGGTTTTTGGGAAAGTCAGCTTCACACGTTGTGGTAACACAATGTCTGCCAATTCCAAAGGCTGAAGTTCGAAAACAACATGGCAATCAAAGATTACCAACTGAGAAAGCTCAGCAAAATCGCACCAAACCAAAGGGTAAATTACCGACTCAAGGTCAAAAGAAACAGACCCAAAAGAAGAACAAAAGGGTGAACTTTGTGAAATCAACAGGAACGGATAAAATTGAAACTTTCGAAAACAAATCCAACGTGGATTTTGTTAAACAAAGTAAAATTTTGAAAAGAAACAGTCAAAACAATTACTACACAACACACAAACGGTTGTGATGTAGGACCAAGTACCTCAAGATCACCAAGTTCATCGTCAAGTTCTTACAGGTATGATACTCCGAGGTTTGTTAAGCGGAGATCATGCTTTGAATGTTGTGAGTACGGGCACATTGTCAGAAAATGTCCATATCTCACGAAAGGAAAGGAAAAGGTTGATGCCCCCCATGGTAATAGTTACCATAAAAGATCTGTTTCACCAAGACAGGACCCTCGTCTTGTTACACAACAAGAAGTGAAACAAATAAAGAAACAACGGAAAAATGTTGAAAAGGTTTTAAAAACAGAGGTTATCCAAACGAAATCTGTTAAATCAAATGTTAAACATGAAAAACAAAAACAGATTTGGAAACCAAAATCGGAAACCGTTTCAGGGGGAGCTACATCAATTCCGAATCATCGGGAAATGGATATTACAATTCTCGATGATGACGGACGACCCAAGTCTGTGAAGGCTTGGGTCCCCATCTCCAACTAATCTCTGAATGAGTGTGCAGGATGTTCCAGGAGGAACTATTGATAGTCTTAGGATTGTTGATAGTGGAGCGTCCATGCACAAGATCGGCGACATAAGGCTCTGAAATATTGTTACATCTAGGAGAATATTGTTGCCTATGATAGAGAGAGGAGAAAAGAAGACAAAAATGTATGATGAAAGAATGTGGTTGAATGAAGTTGCAAAATTCGACAAGATGAAATATGTGCCAAAATTTAGTTGTTATGGTTTTTGATCGGGTCAACATGATAGATTTCAAATGAAAAGTATGCACCTGCAGCAAGTCTGAAGCTTTTTGAAGATTCATGGATTTATCTTTCACAACAAGTTCAAAGTCCACAAGATGAACGTGTAGTGTACTTTTCTCTACGGTGTGATTCAAGAAAATGTGTTTGTTGAACAAACCAACCTGGTGTGCGGATGCCTTGGCGTGGATTGAACAACCGCACACTACTTCTCAAAGAGAAAGACAAAGACCTTTGCTGGTGCAATGTGGAAGACCAGCCGGACCCAGAGGTCTATGATCTTGTTGTTGTGAAGAGATTTCTCGATTAATTGAAGTAGCTGATAAATTGACTTTGAAGTCTACACTGGGTGGATATCCAGTTTGGGAGAGCACTCAGATTCCTTGCAATGCACGAAGCAGTTGCAGGATACGGTTTTAAATTTCTAATCTCTCCTATACTTGTTGATGTTTAAGCTGCTTTATGAATTATTATCATCTCGTACAGCACTCTTTGACCTGACACGTTGAACTCAAATATCACCTCACACGTGATTGTTTCACTATGAAACTCGTCAACTTTGTCAAGGTCCGCACCGCTTACCGACATGCCAACTGATTCTACCAAAAATTTGATAAATCAATTCTGATGAAAACTAATTTTGGTAAACGACATTGAGGTAAAACATGAGTTAATCCGACATCGGGAAATCGTTTTTGTAAATACCTTTGTGTCTTTTAAATTTATCTTAGTTTATTGATTTTAGGGGGAGTAAATCCAAAATTTGAAAATCCAAAAACATCAAAAAATTTCAAAACACAAAAACAATAGAAAAACAAAAATGAGTTTCCTGGCGAGCAAAAGAGAAAATGATAGTACATCAGTAGTCTGTCTAAACCTCTTTAAACCTTAAATGAAAAATATGTTAAGCAGCTCTATATAAGGTGTATCGGTAGGCTCACAATCATTTAAAAGTGTGCAGGGTGATATAAACTTAAATCGACTGAAGACCAGGTGGGAACCGCACATTGGCATATGGTCTTAGTACAGAAATTTCGTTTGAGAGATTGCCGAGGTTCTGAGATATGTGGTCTTTATGCTGTTTATCATCTGGGTATCATGGTTGTTTCTTTTACCGAAACAAACGGAGACGAAGTCTAGATCTTCCATGATACTATACATACGTGTACATATTGCATTCGACCTAAATAAGTGATAAACAATCACATGTCCATCAAAATAAGTGATAATATGTCACATTTATCCGGGAGTCAAGATCGTCTCTTTGCTGTACGAAAGTACTGACCTGTTCACGGACTTGCTATTGTGCCCTTCATGCATCTGAAAATCAAGTTCCTCATCAATAAGTGATTCTATCACATAGGGCTTGTTTTCAATCAAAATAAGTGAGTTTCTCACATTTTCATATACGGTCAAACAGATGATAATCGGTATACTCACCTTTAAGATGAACCCTCGTGCATACCTTGATATGGGAGTGTGTCGTGTGTGGATGAATACCGGTCGGTAAGTATAAATCATACCTTAATATATCCCCTCGCCATGATTACATCTGATAAGTTGAGCTTATGTGGACAACAATACCGATAATCGTTATAGGATGCTTATCTAAATATTAACTAATTGAACAAAAAGAGCATTTTGGCGTGACCGTACACTGATATGATTCTCTTACCCTCGAAACTCGCAAAAAGAATGTCTGCAAATATTTATTTAATGCTTTCAGTTTCTGCATCTTTGTATATATTTATTTACTGCTTTCAGTCTTTACATTTCAAATATTCAAAATAACAAAAAGATTTTAGGTGTGTTTTAATATAAACTTTATAAAAGCCAAAAAGATTTTTCTTCTATCTTATTTTCGATTGTACGATGTTGGATCTCGAGTCTTCGTTACCTGAAACCTGAACGAAAACCAAATCGACTAAATCTTCATAATCGGTCGAAATTTGCAAATGTTTGAAAGTTAAAGACTAAAATTGAACAATTTGTTAAACTTTCAAATTGTCAGACGGTAGTTGAAAACATGGTCACGTGTGTCATTTGTTTAAATGTTAACTATATTCCAATCGTTTGTTCTCATTACGTGTTTAGCTTTCTTGCATGTGCAGATGCTGAAGGAGAAGAGAACATGTTCGATGATAAGCTTCGGAATGAAGACATGACGTGAAGGCACTCAAATGATAAAGATGATCGAGTTGCCGCTGACCAATCATCAACACCACAAGGATCTCAAGTTTTGAAAATCAAATGATTCACGAGCATAATCAAAGGGGTAGTTTATTGATACACTTCCTAGATAAAAGCGGGAGTTTTTTAATACACTTTCTACTTACAACACGTGAAGACCTTGAAGATCCTCCGACATGAAAGACATGGAAGACGAACCATCACGAGTAGCGTCCAAGGGGGAGTTTGTTGGTAAACTTTATGTGGACGCGACTCGACTCGGTTCGATTCGGTTCGGTTCAACTCGGTTAGGTTCGGCTCAAGCCCGACGTCACGACATTCCTCCGTCGTGCGCCCCATAGTTCGACACGCGAAGCACGGAGAGCCGCAAACCGTTCCCGCCGACACATCATCATGACATCACCATGATGATGTCATGATGACATCATGATGATCTCATGAGAAGACTTTACATTTATGACGAACTTTGATGAAGATTAAAAGTGAGGAAGGTTAACCTTCCTCATGAACATACATGAGGAGCCTTTCAAGGTTCGTCAAAGATAATGTGTGGGGAACTCTAACCTTCCCCACTCATTCCTTCGTCGGCAGCAGAAGGTTCGTCATCACTCTTGAAGGTTCTTCGCCTCAGCTTCGTCACTTGCAAGCTTCGCCGAACATTCACATATATAACACAGACAGTAGACAGAAACAGAGACAAGTGGGAGACAGAACTGAGTGAAAACTAGAGAGAAAGCATAGTGTGTGTATCAAAGAGTTTCTATTATATTTCTTGTTAGATCATATTGTACCGAAACTCAGTTGATATTCAATACACTTGCTTTTAAACGTTGAATCTTTCTGTTTCGTGTTTTTTTCTCGGTTTGCTTTCCCGGTTGGATTCCACACAACCGGGTTGGTTTGTACACAAGGATTAGGCGACTAGATCCTCCCCTAGCCGGACCTACATTTATCGAATATAAGGATTAATTATTCAAGATCAGTTAGAAAATGCAAATCCCAAATTAAATATTGTAAGGAAATATGTGATAAGCTAAGGGTGCGTTTGGTTCGAAGATTCACCAACGCAAATTGGGTTTGTAGGTCCCGTTTTTCCGGTGGATCGATAACGTAAACCTATCCTTGTTTATCACAAACACGGTAATGGGTGCGAAATCCCCGTGACGGTGCAAACCAAACAAAGTGTAAAATAAGAACACGCGTAACCAAAAGATTCAATATCTATTGATTAGGGATGAGAACGATACAAACATATACAAACAATGTTTAAAGACTGTCTCTCAAAGTATCACATCTCTCGTGTCTCCTCCAAGTTTCACACAGAAACTATGACAGCTATTTATACAAGACACAGACACAGACTTGACGAAACACAAATAACTCGACGAAACAACTTTTGGGCCAAAGATTGGGCCTGAAGAAGCCCAACAGGCGACGAAACAGGGACAACCCAATACAAAGTTGACGAAACATTGTGTTTCGTCAAAGACTTAGATTGGCATGACTTTTTCACTTTATGACATCATCATGACATCACAGAGATGATGTCATGGTGATGTGTCACCTGGGAATTGTTCGTGGCTCTCCGTGCTTCGCGTGTCGAACTCTAGGGCGCACGACGGAGGAATGTCGTGACGTCGGGCTTGAGCCGGACCTAACCATGTCGAAACCAAGTCGTACCTAGCCGAGTCGAACCGAGCCGAGTCGCGTCCACACAAAGTGTATCAACAAACTCCCCCTTGGACGCTACTCGTGATGGTTCGTCTTCTGTGATGGTTCGTCTTCTGTGTCTTTCATGTCGAAGGATCTTCAAAGTCTTCACGGGTCGTAAGCAGGAAGTGTATCAACAAACTCCCCATTTCATTTAGGAAGTGTGCTAACAAACTCCCCCTTAGAATGAACTCTCCATTGAGTTACGCTCGTGAATCTTTTGATCTTTAATTCTTTAGATCCTTATGGTGTTGATGAAGGGTCAGCGGCAACTCTATCATCTTTATCCTTTGAGTGCCTTCATGTCGTGTCTTCATTCCGAAGCTTGTCATCGAACATGTTCTCCTCACCTTTAGCATCTGCACATGCAAGAAATCTAAACGCATAATGAGAACAACCGCTTGGAATATAGTTTCCATAAACAAACGACACATGTGAGATCGAATCTCAATCAAACACCAACCGACAACAGTTTGAAAGTTTAGAAAATGTTCAGTCTTAATCTTTTAACTTTCAAAATTCGTTAACTTCGACCACTTATGAAGATGCAATTGTTTTCCGGCTTACGATCAGGATTTTGGGTAGGATAGACTCGAGTTCCAACATCAGTCAATCAAAAATAAACTAGAAGCAAAATCTTTTTGGATTTTATAAAGTTTATATTAAAACACACCTAAAATCTTTTTGGTATTTTTCATTTTTCAATTGTAAAGACGGAAAACAATAAGTAAATATATACAAAGATGCAAAAACTAAAAGCAGTAAATAAATATTTACAGACATTCCTTTTGCGAGTTTCGAGGGTAAGGGAATCATATCAGTGTACGGTCATGCCAAAACACTCTTGTTGTTCAATTAGTTAACATTAAGATAAGCATCCTATAACAATTATCGGTATTGTTGTCCACTTAAGCTCAACTTATCAGATGTAATCATGTTTAGGGGATACGTTAAGGTATGATTTATACTTACCGACCGGTGTTCATCCACATCACGACACATTCCCGTATCAAGGTATGCACAAGGGTTCTCTTACCGGTGAGTATACCAATTATCATCTGTTTGACCGTATAAAGATGTGAGATACTCACTTATTTTGATTTGAAAACCAAGCCCTATGTGATAGAATCACTTATTGATGAGGAACTTGATTTTCGATGCATGAGGGCACATAAGCAAGTTCGTGAACAGGTAGGTCAGTACTTTCGTACAGCAGAGAGACGAACTTGACTCCCGGATAGATGTGATATTTTATCACTTATTTGTTTGGACATGTGATTGTTGATCACTTATTGAGGTCGAATGCAATATGTACACGTATGTATAGTATCATGGAAGATCTAGACTTGCGTCCCCGTTATTTTTCGGTAAAAGATACAACCATGATACCCAGATGATAAGCAGCATAAAGACCGAATATCTCAGAACCTCGGCAATCTCTCAAACGAAATTTCGGTACTAAGACCATATGCCAATGAATGGTTCCCACCTGGTCTTCAGTCGATTAAGATTTATATCACCCTGTACACTTTAAAACCATTGTGAGCCTACCGATACATCTTATATAGAGCTGCTTATCGCATTTCATTTAAGGTTCAGTTTAAAGATGTTTCAACAGACCACTGATGTACTATCATTTTCTCTTTTTCTCGCCAGGAAACTCATTTTTGTTTTTCTATTGTTTTTGTGTTTTTAAATTTTTCGATGTTTTTGGATTTTCCAAATTTGGATTTACTCCCCCTAAAATCAACAAACTAAGATAAAATTTAAAAGACACAAAACGATTTCCCGATGTCGGTTAACTCATGTTTTACCTCAATGCCGTTTACCAAAACTAAGTTAATCAGGAATGATTTATCTAATTTTGGAAAAAATCAGTTGGCACGTCGGTAAGCGGTGTGGACCATGACAACATTGACGAGTTTCATAGTGAAACAATCACGTGTGAGGTGATATTTGAGATCAACGTGTCAGGCCAAAGAGTGCTGTACGAGATGATAATAATTCATAAAGCAGCTTAAAAATCGACAATTATAGGAGAGATTAGAAATTCAAAACCATAATCCTGCAACTTCTTTGTGCATTTCCAGGAATTTGAGTGCTCTCCCAAACTGGATATCCACCCTGTGTGGATTTCAAAGTCGATTTTGCAGCTACTTCAATGAATCTGAGAAAAGCTCTTCACAGCAACAAGATCATAAACCTCCGGGTCCGGCTGGTCTTCCACATTGCACCAGCGAAGGTCTTTGTCTTTCTCTTGAGAAGTAGTGTGCGGTTGTTCAATCCATGCCAAGGCATCTGCACACCTGGTTGGTTTGTTCAACGAACACATTTTCTTCAATCACACCGCGAAGAAATGTACACTGCACGTTCATCTTGTTGATTTTGAACATCAGACGTGCTGCAGGTGCGTACATTTTGATTGAATCTATCCCGGGGACCCGATCAAAGCCATTAACAATCACACTTTTGAAATGATTTGCATTTTGTCGAAGTTATCAATTTCTTTCAACAGACAATTCTGTCAACTTTTCTTTTTCTTTCCATCAAAGGCAACAATTTCTTCTGTCGCCTATCTTGTGCAAGGACGTTCCACTATCAACAATCGTATGACTATCGATAGTTCCTCCTGGAACTTCCTACACACTCACTCAGAGATTAGTTGGAGAGGGGGACCCAAGCCTTCATAGACTTGGGTTGCCCCTGAGAATCAAGAAATGTAATTTCAATCTCTTGATGATTTGGAAATTTCACGCCTCCCCCTGAACCTTCACCCGTTTTAGGTTTCCAAGCTTGTTTTTGTTTACCGGATTGTGTATTATTTACAGATTTAGAAATCTCCGGTTTTAACAGTTGTGACAAAATTGGTTTCCTTTTAACAGATTCTGGTTTTAAAGCCTTTTCGATCACCTTCACATTTTTACGTCGTTGTTTTGTTTCCTGTTCTTTAACTGTGCGTTTGTCAGTTTTTGGTGACACAAGACGACGTTGTTGATGACCTTGTTCAGAAGGGGCTCTTTCAACAAAATTTGGTTTGGGCGAGTTTGTGCAGTCTTTAATGATATGCCCAAACTTCCCACATTTAAAACACGTTCCCCTTTCAACAAACTTAGGAGAATTTGATCGACTAGCAGATGTTGAACCTATAGAACCTGTGGTACTTGCTCTTTCATCACACCCGTTTGTGTGTTGGGTGTAATTGTTATCGCTATTACGTTTCAAAATCTTGACTTGTTTTACAAAATCGGTGTTTGATTTGTTTTCAAAAGTCTCAATTTTATCCGTACCATTTGATGCTACAAATTTAACATCTTTTGCTTTCTTCTTGTAACGAGCTCCTTTTGATTCAACCTTAGCCTTTGGCTTTGGAGCTCGTTGTTGTTGTTTACCCTTAAAAGCAATTGGTTGTTGCTTTGTCGGTGATTTTTGGTTTCCAAATTGTTTTCTAATTTCTGATTTTGGAACAGGATCACATTGAGTTACAGTAACTCCCGGGATCGTCTTTCCCAAAAACTTGCTTGTGTTATCTTCAAAAACTTTATCGATCATAGATGGATTGACATTTTTTATTGGAAAATCTTTGTTTGAATAAATTTTACCATCACCGACCAAAGTATACAACACATTATTGCTCTTAACAGCAAACACACATTCTTTGTCATCCTTGACATTCTTGACAGGATCTATCACTTGCTTGGCAACAGGTTGCACAGTAGGAGTGGGAGGATCACACAGAATATGATTCTCAATTGGAATTTCTACTCCTTTCGTCTCATTAAGTGATTCATCCTGGTCACTTACATTTGATTCATCATCTGAAGAATCATAGTCCTCAATGGTTGGAGGACTTTGATTTGAAGCACATGATGACTTTTCTTTGTTACCAGATGAGCCCTTCGATGAATTGTCCGTTTTGAAACCTAAACCAGTTGTAATATCCTCATAATCGAGAGGTACAGATGGTTCAAAACGAGGCATATCCTCTTCATCGGGCATTTTGGTATAGTTGTGTCTCAAGGGGGGTGGACACGCCTTATACCCAATGCCTTTCACATTACCTTTCAGTTTTTGAACGTCTATGATGTGATCGAGCACAAATCGGGAGTTAGGATAACTCTCCAGCTTTTGCTTGATAGCATCATGCTCGCATTTGGCAATGGCTAACTCCTTTTTGGTTTTCTCAACAAGGTTAATATAATCGTTAATACTAACTTGTTTATGATAAACAACTTTGTTCAATTTGGAAACACTTTTCTTTAGGGTTTCAATTACAGATTTAAAATCCTTTTCGTTTCGAGTTAACGCCTCTTTGCATTTAGACAATTCAATAATCAAACTTTGATTGTGACTATGAACCGTTTCAGATTCACGTTTCAATTTAGCACATTCAAGTTTCATATCAGCACAATCACTACATATGCTAGGAGTTTCAGATTTTACCTGACTTGTAGGAGCTGTGACATTAGCCATGAAGACAGTCTGAGAAGAGAAAGATCCATCTTCAGTGAGAATCTTCTCCATTTCTTCTGATGTAACATCAGCTTTCTTGTTCAAGTCAGATTTCTCGTTAGCATCATTCGACAAATTATCAGCTTCAGAATCCATTCCCTCCTTCACGTCCGATTCTGAACTGTAATCACTCACAACTGAGCCATCTTCATCAGTACTGCCACTATATCCTGAACTGTCATCATTTCCCGAAGATTCACCATCATTGAAATTCTTGACAATTTCAGCATAAAACGCAGTTCTTGTTTGATCACCGTTTCCCAACTGTATGGCCGGACCACAATCGACACTTGGATTGAATTGAAGTTGTGTTGTGGAAACTTGAGGTTGAGGTTGGGCTTGAGGAATGGAATTCATTAAATATGCGACCATCGAAGTCCGATGTGGAGGGGGTCGAGGTATGGAATTCGCTAAATATTCGGCCATGGAAGTCGGTTTTTGAACCGGTTGTGAGTCCGTATTCCAATCCCATGGACTCGTGCAACTCATGATTGGTGTATAGAAGTGAAATTATTTTTTTTTATGAAACCGTGATATTTAGAAGCGCGATTCAAAACAACTCCGCGAATACCCGACCCAACTTTGCAACTCACGAAAAATGATAGACAAATAAACCTATTAAAGCCCACGATAGGATCTGGTGAGGCCAACTAGGATTTTGTTACACAAGCCCACCAAAATGATTAGTTCTCCGGTCCACAAAATGCAACAAATTTTTTTTATTTTTTTTTATTTATATTTTTTTAACTATTTTTTTTATTATTATTAATTTTTTTTTCGTGAAAACAAGACAACAACAATTGAATTTTCGTTGACCAGATGCAGCTTATGTGATGACGAAGTTTCAAAAGTGACGAAATTTGTGTGGGTGACTAAATCTGATTTTTGGTAACGAAGATGTTTGACTCTTTTACCTCAACAATGAAATTTGACTTTCAACAAACATATATTATTGGACCTTACAAATTTAGTGGGCTGACAACAAACCTATATTATTGGACCAAGTTATGTTGTATTTAAAGAAATCACATGTATCCTTATTTTCAAACATATTCACTTCACATGCAATCTTAATCATCGAGCCTCACAATCAATTCATTTTGAAAAAATAACTCACACATGCAAACTTGAAATACTCATCCACTGAACTGAAATATAATTGGACCAAACTTAAATTTCACATGTAATATGACAAGGTCACGTGGGCTGCATCTGATATGTATAATGAAAAGAATATAATAAAGCTTCAACTAAAATTTGGCAAAAGCTGTTATGTTTGACGAAATCAAATATGTTTGACGAAACTCACAATGTGCGACCAAACTGAACTGTTGTTGTCGACGAGACTGCATGTAAGTCGACGAAACTGATTTTTTTTTTTTTTTAAAGTCCGACGAAACAGGAAAACCCTTGATATTTGATGTGTTTTGATGAAACTGATGTGGATAAGGATGGGAATTGGTGAGTTGGTGACATAAAGTAAATCTTCTGACACACTCAACGTTACTTTCGGCCACTCTCTTTTCAAACAAACATCATCATGATTTTTATGTCACAATTTTCAAACCACAACAACAAATGCACAGTAACTTTATCAAGGATTAAAAAGTGTATGTTTTGAAGAACAGTTTGAAGATAACCGAAGAACACAACGAAAATATGAACTTTCCGGCCACTGACCAGATTTCCGAACCCCAAATTCGCTTAAAACCTTAGCAAAAACCAAAAGCTAAAATGTAGAAAAGCGAAATAATAAGGTTTTTACTGCAAAACAACACTTCAAACACTGATTTTCAGCAAATATTTCCGATAAATATGATATTTTTTTAAGAACAAGAACTGAAAATCCCAAGAACGCACTTGATAAAACACGAACAATGTTTGGTTTTAAACAAGGATTAGAGCCAAAGCTCTGATACCAATTGTGTTGGTGCACTTGTGTCTGTACTTTGTCTGTATCTTGTCGATATAAAACGATGTCTTCCGTTAGTCTTGTAAGTTTGACCAAGTCAACCATCCTCCTGGTTTGACTTGGCCAAACAGTTAGATCATGAATGTAACATGTCTGTGCCGAAGGATGTCTCATCGAAGGATAGTTTAGATCCTTCGATGAGCTCGAAAGATGAACCTTCGATGGATGATTAATGGACCTCGATAGATCATTCTTCGAGGTTTATGTGGATCCTTCGACAGCTTTCACATCGATAGATGATCCTTCGATACATCTATCGGATCCTTCGGACAGACAACCTGTGTTTGGGTATATATACCCATGTAGTGTGTTCATTTAAGAGAAGACACGCAGAGACAGAAAGATAGACTCGAGAGATAGAGAGAACATTCTGTCTAGAACACACACACACTGTTAGAGAGTTTACAAAACAGATTTGTAAACATTAAGCTTGTAACCGATCCTTCATACGTATTAATACAAGTGGTGTTAATCGGTGAATATTGTGTGTCTTGTGTTTGTGCTTGTTTCATCTCGGTTTGCACTCTAGCTTGGATTCCGCACTTGCTAGTGTGTTAATACAACAAGGATAAGGTTTAACCTCAACCTCCGAGGGACCTACAAGTGGTATCAGAGCCGTGGCTCTTTTCCTTGTTAAAAACCGGGTTTGTACAAAACTTTGGAGTGTTTGTTTAGCACCCGTTTTTAGTGTTTTTCTTGCACTTTTAAACATAAAAACGTGTTCTAAACTAACCGGGTGTGTTAAGGAACGGGTTGGGTAACTTAAAACTTGTTTTTAAGAAACTTGGTAATTTCCGGCCATATTTCCGGCTTGCTCCGGTGACCGGATTTTCTGGATAAGGCTTTCCTTTTACGGAATATTTTATTAGTCAAATCCTGTTTGGTGAAAAGGTAAGGTCTGACCATACCTTTCTGCCGAAAGATTTCTACCAACCCATCACCTTTTCACCAACCTGTCAACTTTGTGTCAGCTGTGTCAGTCCCATTCGAAAGATATCCTTCGAAGTCGAAAGATTATCTTTCGATCAAAGGAGGTTCGACAGATAACCATCCTTCGAACATCTTTCGAAGTCTGTGATCTATCTTTCGAACCAAGGAATCTATTCGAAGGATATATATTCGAAAGATAAGGACCTTTAAATTGTGAATCTTTCGAAATAATTGCTCGAAAGATAAGGATCTTTCAATTGTGAATCTTTCGAAATCATTGTTCGAAAGATAAGGATCTGTCAATTGTGAATCTTTCGAAGTAGTTTTTCGAAACTCAACAGTGATCTTTCGAACACTGTTGATCCTTCGAACAAATTGTATCTTTCGATTCTTGTCTGTTTGAATTTAACAAGTTTGTGTTTGTTAAGGTCTTCTATTAGTATCTCATCAAAATGAGTTGTACAAGTCCTTGGGACTGGAGTATTGACTCACAATCTAGTCAAGAACTAACCTCTGCTGCAGCTTGGGCGAAAAGTATGTTTCCACCGCCATCAATCAGTCCAAGTCAATGGGCATTGGTTTCCAATCAAAGTCAAAGCATTCAAAATCTTTTGATTAGTGAGAGCGAAACGGGCAGCAACAATCGTCCACCAAAGTTGAACCATATGGACGACTTTCCATCATGGAAAAACCGCTTTCACACGTATGTTCAAGGGCAAAGCACCGATCTTTGGACATGTTTCATCAATGCATTCAATGCTAATCTTGAGGTTGCAGCGTCCACTTCAGAAGGTTATGCTAACATGCTCGAAAATGACAAGAAGGCTTATGAATTGGAGAAAAAGGCCTTTGCTACACTTACACAAGCACTCAACAAAGATATCTATCATCAGTTCTCCTACTGCAAGACCACGAAAACATTGTGGGATGCCTTAGTTGCTAGAGGAGAAGGCAATGCAGCTACTCGAAAGTCTCGTCATGATTTGTTGAAGAAAGAGTTTGAATCGTTTCAGTTTTTGGAAAACGAAACTCTAAATGATATGACAACACGGTTCTATCATTTGATTAGTGAAATGTGTGCTTATGGGGTTGTATCTACTCAACAAGACATGGTGAATAGGTTTGCTGACGCCTTACCTCCAAAATGGAGTTCTTTTATTGAGTTGTTAAAGCATACTGGAACTCTAGACACGGTTAACATCTATGAGTTCATTTATGTCACACCCCCAATTTACCACCTAGGGCGTGTCCCTATCGGAGATGCAACGATCCAACAAAGAGCCACCAATCATATCAAACACAAGTTACAATATAATAAATTACCCAATTGAAATTAAAGTAACGTCTGAAAAGTTAAATCAAAACCAAGTACTGAGCGGAAGCATAAAGTATCAATGTGTAATGTATCAAAAGCAATTTAAGATAACGGTTTCTTATGACCACAACCACTCCAGCAGCATCAGACAGCAAGCTCCCAAGTTCCTTCAGTAATCACCTACAAGCATGTAAACAAGTGCGTCAGACTACGCTGGTGAGTTCAAAGTGTTGCTTACGAGTTGTGTTACCAGATATATGTTAATGCGATTCAATGTTGTGTTACGATGTTGCTCATGTTAGATACCCTAGGGAGTGTGCCCATGTGTATCCGGGGAGTGGGTACCCCTTAACGACCGATTGCTATGTTGCCTTCGTTAGATACCCTAGGGAGAGTGCCCATATGTATCCGAGGAGTGTGCCTCTAACAACCATAGCCATACCCAGATAATTAGTTCACGCCCGTCCTTACGGCCCGGTGTGAGGTTTCCCACCTAATAGCGCTATCAACTAATCACCCCCATTGCCCTCCAGGCAATAACCAAAACCGATTAAGTTATTTACCCAATGTTTCCCTTCCAAGTATTTACCAGTTGTCCCAAACCATCGGGACGCATGCTTGAGAAAAGTGCAGTGAACTCACCTTTGATTGCTCGGTATGTTATGATATGTTATCCGTCCAAGTTAGTCAACCAGATCCTAATGGGTTTATCACTAACAATCAGTTTCCGTACATATTGATCACACTAACTTTGTTCACATTACACAATTAGCGTACACATAAAACACATAATCATACACGCATTCCAATCATCCATATACTAGTATACATGTTTCATATCTCGCAAAACCACAATTCAATCACATCATCTAATGTACATCCCCTAACGTATCAACACATATGGACAAGGCCTAAACACAACATGTAACCCAATAGATGCGCTAAACCCGTTCCAGCCCACTGACATATAAATGTGTGCATCAGCCTAAAGCAAGCCCATCTCCTAAATGAGCTTTCGGTCAACAGATTGTGGGTATGTGCATGTGGCCCATTATTAACTTAACAGCCCAGGTTATGAATATCTAATATTGATACCCATTAGAAAAGAGGCAGCCCACACCGCGTGTGCAGTTACTTGTTTGCACAGCCCATTTAATGATCGGCCCACTACCCTTTAACATCCCTATTATAATAATAACCACAACATGTGAACACACAAACCGCCCCCCCCCCCCATTGGACCCTTGCTTGGTCGACTAAACAATCAACACATGGCCACTCTCCTCACTCATCAAGATGTCACATGGCCGCCAATTTCGATACAACACACACATACACATGGCTTAAACCGTTAATGCCTATGCATACCCATTACACCATTTATTTTATGGACCACCCCATTGGACCATAGTTCGGCCCAACCCTTTCATGACAACACAGCCCCTAAACCTTTATCAAACACTTTTATTTAATCTTGATGCAAACTAATAAACACATCACGTGCAAGTTAACTTAGCATTTATGACTTGCACACAAGTGGGACTTTGATTGGACCGCCAACACAAGTGGTGGACATGGGGCTTGGTTTAGAAATTAACTTGTGAAGGGCGGCCGACATACCAGGGGTTTTCAGGATGCATGCAAGTCAACTCACAAACAACCACACCAATTTCTATGTTTAATTCAAGTCAACAAATATATATATATATTCTGTGAATTCCATGAATCGTGCCAGCATGTGTAACCCAATTGATTTGATTAATTTATTCGGTTCACATACATCACAATCTAAATCAAGCACTGCATCGATTATTCCATGCAATTAATCAGAATCATACGTTGCAACACATAATCAGAATCATACAATCAGTTTCGGTTCATGCTAATCCATCTATCGTTATTCCATGCAATTAAGTGTCATGTTATTCTTACAATAGTTCAAGCATTAAAAGATAGCAACAAGCAGATTACATGGATTAAATAACACACTAACCAACGTGTAGGAGATACGGAAATCAGACCTTGATGACGAGGAGGGGAGGGGTTTCTTGCTGCCGTAGGTAGGTTTGAGAGGGAGATAGGGAGTAGAGTTTGTTAGTAGAGTTTGTTTTATCCTACCAACCCTCCTAATCCTTTACGTATTATAACACACACAAGATGGGCGGTTCATTATTAGGCTGGAATGGACTTGAGCCCCTTCATATTGGGCCGATGTCTTTCTTAAACGACCAGTTGGGCTTACCTTTCTAAGCTTGGGCCGAAGGTTTGTATTAGCAATTTAAACACTGATCTTATACATATATGTGACACAAGTTTAGAGCTATCATAATTAAAGTACACGGCCGAATACCAATTTACTTCGGGTTGGGCTTAAGAGTTCCAGTTGGGCCGATAGGGTGAGTTATTTACAAAGTTTAGTTATCAAGCCCAACATGTACGCGACCGAACCATTTCAACTCAATTATCTAGTCGGGTCCTCAAACGTTTAAGTTAATGATTTTAAGATTACTAGATTACACGTCCCTAACCTTCCTCGAAAGTTCGGGTTGTCACATCATCCCCAACTTGAAGGAAATTTCGTCCCGAAATTGGCAAGCGCCAAGTGTGAGAGAAACGAAGTGGGATATCAGGATTGTTGTGGTTTCTGCTCGTGACATCATCTCCAACTTGAAGAGGAATCTCTCCCCGAAATTTAGCAAACAGTCACTGAGGAAGCTAGTTTTGTTAAGCGTTTTCGCGGGGTGTCACATCATCCCCAACTTGAAAGAATTTTCGTCCCGAAAATTGATCTAAAACAATGGTTTAAAGTAAGTTCTGACGAACTCGATCAATAGATACTTTACAACGCCCGGGGGTTAATCTTGTGATCAGTGGAAGTCATGGTGTGGTGGTTAGCGTGTTGTTATATCAGTTGCCAATCAAAGAAGCAGGGAATTAATGAGGTTCGTACAAAGGATCGAACGAAACAGGAGTCCATTAAACATCCGAAGGATTTGGCCAGCAAATTTGTTGTCAAGAAGTAATTTTCCAGTAGTGGTGCATGGCGGCATGGCACAACAGGGAGGTTCGTCACATTGCGGTCGCGCGAGTGTATCAATTATCCAAAACAGAGTTTGGTGGGTAAAGGTTAGTGTTGCAAAACGACATACGCGTGAAACTGTGACTGCTTCACTTCTAGCGGCGGTGACAAGTGAAAGTGATAAGGTTCGACTACAGGTTCAAAGCACATATACAACAAAATCATGCAAGGGTTATCAGAACATGATATGCATATAAAGCAAGATCAAGAAATTATATTATTAGCCACGACAACTAACCCTATACAATCAATGCACAAGGATTCACATATTATCACACGATTAATCAATCATATATGAAAATCACACCTTCAATATCGCATATGGACAATACCATACAATGATAATTATTGCAGGCAAGAATCAAGAATTACTAACCAAAACCAGTCACACAATAACATTTAATAATTACTGAGTTCTATGCCCTAAAGCATCATGGTTCTCATTCATCAAGCGACATACTCACATGATAACAGAACACAATCACGTATACACCATGTATAACACAATCAAATACACATATCATGCGTCAATCAATAATAGTTAACTATGATGGAACACTAACCCGACAAACGACACACGGCGACCCGTTAACACGTGAGAAAGGGTTGCGACTAGGCTGGCTTTTCTTGATGTTGTCGTCGACCTCAGGGGGGGGGAGGGTTTCGAGGGGGATGAGGCTACCGACCAAGATTGAGAAAGATAGAGTTTGTTTTGGTAGATTAGGGATTATTAAATGTCAATACATAGTTAGTATACGTAAGGTAACGGTCGTAGAGTCAAAGATGTGACTCTTGTGGTGCAAGGATAAAAGAGGTAAGGTGACGACTTAGTACAAGAAATATCCCTTAAACGATAAAATAAGAAATCCATTCAAACTGAACCATATAAGTCACTACATCGAATATTCGCAAAAGTTTTAATTACCATGATTGTTTATACAAAAACAACTGAAAGAAAAATAACTAGATAAACGACTGAAAGACGAGTCAGTCATCCACGTCACCATCCCCGAGGTCACTACCATCATCATCGTCCCCGTCATTATCTGAGACCTCCTCTGGCTCTTCTTCCTCCTCTTCCGGATCTTCTTCCTCCTCTTCGGGTTCTTCATCAGACCCTTCCGCCTCTGGTTCGGGAGGTGCCGGGACTGGGACTGGCTCGGGTTCAGGTGCGAAGCGAGCTTCCTCCAAGTGATGGACCCTCCAATCTATCATACCTATCGTTTGGGCCTGCGAGTTAAGCCTTTCATGATCCAATCGAGCGTCTCTCAGTATCAGACCC
The DNA here is from genome assembly GCF_002127325.2 of Helianthus annuus. Taxonomy (NCBI): domain Eukaryota; kingdom Viridiplantae; phylum Streptophyta; class Magnoliopsida; order Asterales; family Asteraceae; genus Helianthus; species Helianthus annuus. The sequence continues at coordinate 23,397,481 of NC_035436.2, read as the reverse complement.
TGTACCTCACGCCCTTTTAGGGCTTCTGCCTTCAAGTCATTAGTCCTCCTAATAAGTTCCTGTATCTGCTTCTCTTGAGCTTCCAATCGCCCTCCTTGGGTATCAACCTTTCTTAGTAATTTCTGATTCTGCTCCATTAAGACTTGGTTTTGTTCTATTAGAATCTGGTTATAATCTCGGAGGGCCTTACTCACAGCCGCCTCGGCCTGAGCGCTGAGGGAGTTAACTGGTAGAGCATGCGTAGGTCGGGAGGACGACTCCCCACCCTGTGCGAGTCTCTTCCTATAAGCAGCACGCGTCTCCATTTGACGCGGGGGTGAGTGAGTATCAGCGGGTGCCTTCCCTGGCGCCCGGGATTGGTCGGAAGATGCAGACGATGTAGACATGCCTGTCGAGTTGATGACGTAACGCAAGTTAAACGAAAGAATGCACACTCACAACGTTTCAAAAAGAGGGTATTAACGCAGAAAGGAAATATGACAGAGAGAGTAAGCACACAAGGTTTCAATCAATAGTTGCTACGTCCGTTTCCTCGTCCACTCATGTTTCTATATATGGGAAATGAACTAATTTAGGGGTCGAAAACGAGGAAAGTGTTCAGGTTTATCACGTTAAGGACAATTAACTACCATATTCATACACAAACAGGGAAGAACCCCTCTCACACTCGTTAAGCCTCATTGGGATTTGCATGCACCACGCGTTATTATTATGTGTGCACCCATAATAATAAGGCGGTTTGCATGCTCCTCTCGATGCTTCTTAACTTATGTTTGAAGTTTCTCCCACTCCAATCAACACAAAATAAGCACTACCAACAAGATTAAAGTTTACTAGATACAAGCGTTATGTTGCACTAACAATGTGTCATGATGCCCGCCATATCGTATCATGCGTGCTATAAATATAGTTACGTTTACTGGGCATATTAAGAATAAGCTAACGAGGAACGAACCTTGCAATCTGAAGCTGAGTGTCATGGTCAACGTCTGGATCAATTCGGTTATAGTCTGGTTTTATGAAAACGTTTTAAAACCGAGTTCTCTATAACCAGTGGCTCTGATACCAAACTGTCACACCCCCAATTTACCACCTAGGGCGTGTCCCTATCGGAGATGCAACGATCCAACAAAGAGCCACCAATCATATCAAACACAAGTTACAATATAATAAATTACCCAATTGAAATTAAAGTAACGTCTGAAAAGTTAAATCAAAACCAAGTACTGAGCGGAAGCATAAAGTATCAATGTGTAATGTATCAAAAGCAATTTAAGATAACGGTTTCTTATGACCACAACCACTCCAGCAGCATCAGACAGCAAGCTCCCAAGTTCCTTCAGTAATCACCTACAAGCATGTAAACAAGTGCGTCAGACTACGCTGGTGAGTTCAAAGTGTTGCTTACGAGTTGTGTTACCAGATATATGTTAATGCGATTCAATGTTGTGTTACGATGTTGCTCATGTTAGATACCCTAGGGAGTGTGCCCATGTGTATCCGGGGAGTGGGTACCCCTTAACGACCGATTGCTATGTTGCCTTCGTTAGATACCCTAGGGAGAGTGCCCATATGTATCCGAGGAGTGTGCCTCTAACAACCATAGCCATACCCAGATAATTAGTTCACGCCCGTCCTTACGGCCCGGTGTGAGGTTTCCCACCTAATAGCGCTATCAACTAATCACCCCCATTGCCCTCCAGGCAATAACCAAAACCGATTAAGTTATTTACCCAATGTTTCCCTTCCAAGTATTTACCAGTTGTCCCAAACCATCGGGACGCATGCTTGAGAAAAGTGCAGTGAACTCACCTTTGATTGCTCGGTATGTTATGATATGTTATCCGTCCAAGTTAGTCAACCAGATCCTAATGGGTTTATCACTAACAATCAGTTTCCGTACATATTGATCACACTAACTTTGTTCACATTACACAATTAGCGTACACATAAAACACATAATCATACACGCATTCCAATCATCCATATACTAGTATACATGTTTCATATCTCGCAAAACCACAATTCAATCACATCATCTAATGTACATCCCCTAACGTATCAACACATATGGACAAGGCCTAAACACAACATGTAACCCAATAGATGCGCCAAACCCGTTCCAGCCCACTGACATATAAATGTGTGCATCAGCCTAAAGCAAGCCCATCTCCTAAATGAGCTTTCGGTCAACAGATTGTGGGTATGTGCATGTGGCCCATTATTAACTTAACAGCCCAGGTTATGAATATCTAATATTGATACCCATTAGAAAAGAGGCAGCCCACACCGCGTGTGCAGTTACTTGTTTGCACAGCCCATTTAATGATCGGCCCACTACCCTTTAACATCCCTATTATAATAATAACCACAACATGTGAACACACAAACCGCCCCCCCCCCCCCATTGGACCCTTGCTTGGTCGACTAAACAATCAACACATGGCCACTCTCCTCACTCATCAAGATGTCACATGGCCGCCAATTTCGATACAGCACACACATACACATGGCTTAAACCGTTAATGCCTATGCATACCCATTACACCATTTATTTTATGGACCACCCCATTGGACCATAGTTCGGCCCAACCCTTTCATGACAACACAGCCCCTAAACCTTTATCAAACACTTTTATTTAATCTTGATGCAAACTAATAAACACATCACGTGCAAGTTAACTTAGCATTTATGACTTGCACACAAGTGGGACTTTGATTGGACCGCCAACACAAGTGGTGGACATGGGGCTTGGTTTAGAAATTAACTTGTGAAGGGCGGCCGACATACCAGGGGTTTTCAGGATGCATGCAAGTCAACTCACAAACAACCACACCAATTTCTATGTTTAATTCAAGTCAACAAATATATATATATATTCTGTGAATTCCATGAATCGTGCCAGCATGTGTAACCCAATTGATTTGATTAATTTATTCGGTTCACATACATCACAATCTAAATCAAGCACTGCATCGATTATTCCATGCAATTAATCAGAATCATACGTTGCAACACATAATCAGAATCATACAATCAGTTTCGGTTCATGCTAATCCATCTATCGTTATTCCATGCAATTAAGTGTCATGTTATTCTTACAATAGTTCAAGCATTAAAAGATAGCAACAAGCAGATTACATGGATTAAATAACACACTAACCAAGGTGTAGGAGATACGGAAATCAGACCTTGATGACGAGGAGGGGAGGGGTTTCTTGCTGCCGTAGGTAGGTTTGAGAGGGAGATAGGGAGTAGAGTTTGTTAGTAGAGTTTGTTTTATCCTACCAACCCTCCTAATCCTTTACGTATTATAACACACACAAGATGGGCGGTTCATTATTAGGCTGGAATGGACTTGAGCCCCTTCATATTGGGCCGATGTCTTTCTTAAACGACCAGTTGGGCTTACCTTTCTAAGCTTGGGCCGAAGGTTTGTATTAGCAATTTAAACACTGATCTTATACATATATGTGACACAAGTTTAGAGCTATCATAATTAAAGTACACGGCCGAATACCAATTTACTTCGGGTTGGGCTTAAGAGTTCCAGTTGGGCCGATAGGGTGAGTTATTTACAAAGTTTAGTTATCAAGCCCAACATGTACGCGACCGAACCATTTCAACTCAATTATCTAGTCGGGTCCTCAAACGTTTAAGTTAATGATTTTAAGATTACTAGATTACACGTCCCTAACCTTCCTCGAAAGTTCGGGTTGTCACAATTTAGAAACTGGAACATAAAAATGATGAAGAAATCGGGAAAGCAAAGCGAGCTCCCGCTCCTCAGAATACAGAAATGTACCTTCCAGGCTTCGATGTTTTGGCAAGATCCGCTGCAGCTCAGCAACCTAAACTGCAAACTGCATTTGTGTCCAACACAAGTTCTCTTCCGTTTCCTCAATCAACTGCTGCTCCGGCTTTTGATCCGAGGTCTTACATTCCCGTCCCAACACAGCCACAAGTCCAACCACCACAACAACAACAGCAGGCTCATTGTACAAGCAATCCTCAACCTCAAAACCCTAACACAATCCGAGTCGATAATTCAAACCTTTCACACATCAGCATTGAAGTTGCTAAGGAGCATATGGAAATTATCAATACAATGGTCAGTGCTTACTGTGGTTTGGTAGCAGGTCAGCTTGGAAACATCAACATGACCAATGAAGATTATCAACAGATCGACAAGGAAGAAATGGAGTTGATGGATATCAAATGGGCTTTTGCTAGTGTAGTGAGAAGGGCAAAAGATTTCATGGCTCGAACTGGAAGAACTTCGTTGGAAGGAAAGAAAGATACAAAGTATGGGTTTGATATTAACGCTGTTACATGCTTCAATTGTGGTAATAAAGGGCACTTCAAACGTGAGTGCACTCGACCAACAAAACAAGGCAATCACAACCCTTTCAGAAACCAGACGAGTAATACAAATGTGAATGCCCAGCAAGAAAACCGTGAAAGGAGGATTGTGGCAGTTAATAACAATCAGGGCCAGCCTGGAACTTCAAATCCCAATCGGGCTTTGACTGTTCAAGCTGATGAGGGATGTGACTGGTCTGTGCAGTTTGGTGAAGGTGATCAAGGAAGTGGAACAACTTGTTATGCAAAGATCATCAATCACATCAAGCATGTTCATAAAGAAGAGTCCTCTGAAAGTGATGACAGTTCTGGTTATTCTGGAAGTTCTGATGAAGAAGGCTCTGTTTCTGGGGATAATCAATCAGAGTCTGATGTGAAGGAGGAAGCAGGTTCTAGTGTTGAGGATTTATCGAATGAAGCTGATGAACTCATATGTCAGAAATGCTACTACATCCAGGGAAATGGAAAAGTTCTTTTCTGAAGACAGATCTTTTTCTTTTCAAACTGCATTTATGACAAATGTGTCAGCCTCTTCGAGTCAGGTAAATTCTGAACCTCCTGCTCCTAGTGTTTGTGAATCATGTGCTGAAATGAAGCTTGAACTAGAAAAGCTTCATAGTCATAATCAAAATTTGGTTATTGAACTTTCCAAATGCAAAGAGGCAAATATGGCTTTAACTCGGAACGAAAAAGATTTTAAATCAGTAATTGAAACATTAAAGAAAAATGTGTCCGAAGTGAACAAAGTAGTTTACCACAAGCAAGTAAGTATAAATGAATACATTAACATTGTGGAAGAAACTAAGAAGCAATTAGCCATTGCCCAATGCGAGCATGATGCGATCAAACAAAAATTGGAGAGTTATTCTAACTCCCAATTTGTGCTTGATCACATCATCGATGTTCAACAACCTAAGGGAAATCAGAAAGGCATAGGGTATAAGAAATGTTCGCCCCCTTTGATGAATAACTATACCAAGATGCCTGATGAGATGGAAATGCCTCGGTATGAACCCAGTGTGCCTCTTGATGTTGAGGAATTTGCTACTGGCCTAGGGTTCAAACCGGACAATTCTTCAAACACATCCTCTAAGCAACAAGAAACTTCATCATTCATGAAGCAAAGTCCTCCAATTATCGAGGACTATGAGACATCGGATGATGAATCAGAATTGGATGTAAGTGATCAGGATAAATCACTTAACAAGATGAAAGGAGTAGTTATTCCACGAGAGAATCACATTCTTTGTGATCCTAATACTCCTGATGTCTCATCAGTTAAGAAACAAGTGATTGATTCCGTCAAAGTTGATAAGACATGTGTGTTTATTGTTAAAAGCAGTAATGTGTTGTATACATTGGTTGGAGATGATAAAATCTACTAAGATCACGATTTCCCAATTAAAAATGTAAATCAATCTCTGATTGATAAAGTCTTTGAAGACAACACAAACAAATTTTTGGGAAAAACACTTCCGGGAATTGTTGTAACACAATGTGATCCAATTCCTAAGGCTGAGATTAGAAAACAGTTTGGTAATCAAAAATCTTCAACCACTCAACAACCTAGTGCTTCTAATGGTAAACAACCAGTCAAACGAGCTCAAAAGCATAAAGTCTCTCAAATGAAATCTGAAACAAAAGGAGCTCAATCTCAAAAGAAAGCAAAAAGTGTCAAATTCGTGGCATCCACAGGTACTGATAAGATTGAGACTTTTGAGAATAAATCAAACACAGATTTTGTACAACAGGTCACGATCTTAAAACGTAACATTGATAACAATTACACTCAACGCACAAATGGGTGTGATGAAAAGGCTAGTACCTCAGGTTCCACGGGTTCGACATCTTGTGGTCAATCAAGTTCTCCTAAATTTGTTGAAAGGAGAACATGTTTTAAATGTGGAGAATTTGGGCACATCATCAAAAACTGCCCAAATGCTCCAAAGAATAAATTTGTTGAGAAAGCTCCACCTGAAACAGTTCATCCTCAACGTCGGTCAGTTTCACCTAAACATGATAAACGAACAGTAAAAGAACAAGAAACTAAACAACGACGTAAGAACATGAAAACTGTTGAAAAAGCTTTGAAATCTGAAGTTAAAACAGTTAAAAGGGAACCAAATGTGTCACAACCTGTAAAACCAGAATCTTCAAAAACTGTTTACAACACTCAAACTGGTAGGCAAAAACAAACTTGGTTACCTAAGGCAGGTGACAATTCAGGGGGAGCAGTTGTTCTTGAAAACCATCAAGAGATTGATATCACGTTTCGTGATGCTCAGGGACGACCCAAGACCACTAAGGCTTGGGTCCCCATCCTCAACTGATGTTTTTAAATGACATGTGCAGGGTGTTCCAGGAGGAACTATTAATAGTCACTGGATTGTTGATAGTGGAGCATCCAGGCACATGACTGGCGACTTACGGCTCTTATACGACGTGAGAAATATTAGAGGAGGGTATGTCGCATTTGCGGGAGACAAAGGCGGATACATCACTGGAGAGGGAAGTATCTCCAATGGTATTGTGTGCTTCGATAAGATCAATTATGTTAAGCAAATTGATCATAATCTTCTCAGTGTGTCGCAAATCTGCGATAAAAAATTCTCCGTGCATTTTGATGATGCCGGCTGCTATGTGCTGAAACCTGGATTCAAAATTCCACAAGAATGGATTCTCTTATCGGCTCCGAGAGTTAATGATCTTTATATTCTCGACATGAGCCAAGCGATTACAACATCTGCACAAGTCACTTGCTTTGTCTCAAAAGCCACGGAAAAGGAGTCTATATCTTGGCACAGAAGAATGGGACACATTCACTTGAGAAAGATGAACCATTTGGTGAAAAATAATCTTGTGAATGGTGTGCCTGTGAGAGGTTTTCATCTACAAGATATCTGTGTCTCGTGCCAAAAGGGGAAGCAAACAAAGAAGTCTCACCCTTTGAAGAAAATCAACACTGTCAGCATACCTCTCGAACGTCTTCATATGGATCTTTTTGGACCTATGAAACACAAGACAACATTCGGAGATGCTTATTGTCTAGTTGTTACTGATGATTATTCTAGATTTTCTTGGGTATCCTTCATGGCACACAAGAGTAAAACTCCTGGCATCCTCAAGGATCTTCTTACAATGTTGGAGAATCTCTATTCGTTGAAAGTGAAGAGGATCCGAAGCGACAATGGAACCGAATTCAAGAATCAAGTTATGGATGAGTTTTGTACTTCTAAAGGCATTCTTCATGAGTACAGCTCTCGTTATACTCCACAACAAAATGGTGTCGCGGAGAGGAAGAATCGGACGATTATCGAAACTGCAAGAACAATGTTAGTAGAGTCGGAACTCCCTATTCAATTCTGGGGGGAGGCTGTATCGGCTGCATGCTACACGTTAAACAGAGTTCTTACAGTAAAGAGACATGGCAAAACTTGCTTCGAACTCCTTCAGAAAAGGAAACCGGATCTTTCTTACCTAGAACCGTTTGGTGCTCCATGTACTATGATTGAGCCGGATAGAAAGTTTGGAGCTAAAGCTATCGAGGGTTTCTTCCTTGGATATGCTACTCCGAATTTTCGTGTTTGGAATCTGGCTACCAAAAAGATTGAGCTATGGAGTGAAGTGAGGGTTCAAAGGTACACGAGTCCTGTTAGGGCTCCGGGTGATCCGTGGATGTTCGATTATGATGGGCTATTTGACTCCTTCAATCTGCCAACCTTTGACGAAGAGTCAGCAGCGGCTAGGATGTTGTTGGAAAGTGACAACGCTGCTGACTCGCCTTTGGTTAGACCTATTGTTGTTGACCCACAAGCTTCTTCGTCTGTCAACAATATGGTTCAAAATGAGGTTTATGAAGATGCTGCTGATTATAATGAATCTTCTGAAGATGATGAATATCATGATGCAGCTGAAGGATCTTCGGCTCTAGCTGCTCCTGTTCAAGGTGCCTCTGTTGATACACCTCATATGCAGAATGTAGACACTGCTGAAGGGAATGCATCCACCTCTACACACATTCCTGGTGTGGAGTTGGTTGTTGATCTTAATCTTAACAATTTGGGTATCAATGCACATGTGTCAGAAAATCCTGAAATGAGGATTCACGATACCCACCCCCAGCAGAATATTATAGGAGATGTCCATCGCGGTGTGCAGACGCGTAGTCAGCTGAGAAACAACCGGAATGCTGGTTTGTATTCAGCTATAAGAGAATCTGGTCTTCAGAATGACTGGTCCTTCGCGTGTTACGTGTCACAAGAAGAACCAAAATCGTGGAAAGAAGCGTTGAAAGACAATGCTTTGGTTGAAGCCATGCAGGAAGAATTGCAGCAATTTCAGAAGCTTGGTGTTTGGAAGCTTGTTGAAAGACCAGAGAACTACAAGAAAATTGGCACTCGATGGGTTTTCAAATGCAAGAAGGACGACCGTGGAGTGGTTATTCGGAACAAAGCACGTTTAGTCGTTCAAGGTTTTCGTCAGATAGAAGGGATCGACTACAACGAAGTCTATGCACCTGTTGCACGTCTGGAAGCAATTCGGATCTTTCTGGCTTATGCCTCATTCAAAGGATTCAAGGTTTATCAGATGGACGTGAAAAGTGCATTCTTACATGGTGTGGTTGAAGAAGAGGTGTACGTCGAACAGCCCCCAGGTTTTGAAGATCCTATCCATCCCGATCGGGTTTGGTTGCTCAACAAAGCTCTCTATGGTCTTCATCAAGCACCGCGAGCTTGGTATGCAACCTTATCTAACTATCTGCTGGAGAACGGTTTTCGAAGAGGTCTTATCGATTGTACTCTCTTCATCAAAGAACAAGATGGAGATCTTCTTCTGGTACAGGTATATGTTGGAGATCCATCAGACTAAATATGTTGGTGACATCTTGAGCCGGTTCCAGATGTCTGATGCAACGCCCATTGGTACCCCACTGCCACAAAATTATGGAATTACTCCAGACTTGAAGGGTGAAGCTGTTAGCCCCTCATACTATCGCGCAATGATCGGATCTCTTATGTACCTCACAGCATCAAGGCCAGACATAATGTACCCAACGTGCCTGCTTGCCAGATATCAAGTCAACCCGAAGGCCTCACATCTTGCAGCTGTAAAAAGGATTTTTCGTTATTTGAAGGGTTACCCTGACACCGGTCTATGGTACCCTAGGGATAATAACTTTGACTTGAACACATTCAGTGATTCTGATCATGGTGGATGCAAAATCGACGGCAAATCCACAACGGCTGGATGTCAGTTTTTAGGAAATCGCCTAGTCACATGGTAGTGCAAGAAGCAGACGTGCGTCGCTACATCAACATGCGAAGCTGAATACATTGCTGCCTCAAGTTGTTGCTCCCAAGTTCTTTGGATCCAACAACAATTACGCGACTACGGTTTTGAATTCCTAACTACTCCTATTTACGTTGATAATTCTGCTGCATTACAGATCACTAGAAATCCTGTGCAGCACTCAAAGACCAAACACATCGAAATCAAATATCACTTCATACGTGATTGCTTTGAGAAAAGGCTAATCGATGTTGTTAAGGTCCACACCGATGACCAACGTGACGATCTTTTTACCAAAGCATTTGACAAATCAAGATTTGACTTTTTATTATTGGTAAACGGCATTAAGGTCAAGCAAGAGTAAACCAACATTGGAAAATCATTTTTGTAAATACCTTTGTGTTTTAAATTTATCTTAGTTTGTTGATTTTTGGGGGAGTAAATCCAAAATTCGAAAATACAAAAACATCGAAAAATTTTAAAAACACAAAAACAATAGAAAAACAAAAATGAGTTTCCTGGCGAGCAAAAGAGAAAATGATAGTACATCAGTAGTCTATCCAAACCTCTTTAAAACTTAAATGAAAAACGATAAGCAGCTCTATATAAGATGTATCGGTAGGCTCACAATCATTTTAAAGTGTGCAGGGTGATATAAACTTAAATCGACTGAAGACCAGGTGGGAACCATTCATTGGCATATGGTCTTAGTACCGAAATTTCGTTTGATAGATTGCCGAGGTTCAGAGATATTCGGTCTTTATGCTGCTTATCATCTGGGTATCATGGTTGTATCTTTTACCGAAAAATAACGGGGACGCAAGTCTAGATCTTCCATGATACTATACATACGTGTACATACTGCATTCGACCTCAATAAGTGATAAACAATCACATGTCCAAACAAATAAGTGATAAAATATCACATTTATCCGGGAGTCAAGTTCGTCTCTCTGCTGTACGAAAGTATTGACCTGTTCACGGACTTGCTCCTGTGCCCTCATGCATATGAAAATCAAGTTCCTCATCAATAAGTGATTATATCACATAGGGCTTGTTCTCAAATCAAAATAAGTGAGAATCTCACATCATATACGGTCAAACAGATGATAATCGGTATACTCACCGGTAAGATGAACCCTCGTGCATACCTTGATACGGGAATGTGTCGTGATGTGGATGAACACTGGTCGGTAAGTATAAATCATACCTTAACGTATCCCCTCCCCATGATTACATCTGATAAGTTGAGCTTAAGTCGACAACAATACCGATAATTGTTATAGGATGCTTATTTTAATGTTAACTAACTGAACAACAAGAGTGTTTTGACATGACCGTACACTGATATGATTCTCTTACCCTCGAAACTCGCAAAAAGAATGTCTGTATATATATTTATTTACTGCTTAACTTTTGTTGTTTTATTTTAAACAGTTTCGTCGTTTGGTGCATATCAGCACGACATTAGCGGTGATGTCGTTTGATAACACTCAAAGGATATTAAAATTGTTGTCTTTTAATTTATTCAAAAATACCAAAAAGATTTTAGGTGTGTTTTAATATAAACTTTATAAAAGCCAAAAAGATTTTATTTCTATTTTATTTTCGATCGTACGATGTTGGAACTCAAATCTTCGTTGCCTGAATTCTGAACGGAAACTGAACTGACTAAATCTTCATAAACGGTCGAAATTTGCAAGTCTTTGAAAGTTAAATCTAAAATTGACAAATTTATTAAACTTTCAAACTGTCGGACGGTGTTTGATTGTGACATGGTCATTCGTGTGTCATTTGTTTATACTAACTATTCCAAGCAGTTGTTCTCATTACGCGTTTAGATTTCTTGCATGTGCAGATTCTAAAGGCAAGGAGAACATGGTCGATGGCAAGCTTCGGAATGAAGACACGACGTGAAGGCACTCAAAAGATGAAAATGATCGAGTTGCCGCTGGCCATCATCAACACCACAAGGATCTCAAGCATTAAAGATCAAGTCATTCACGAGCATAACTCAAGGGGGAGCTTATGTTAAGGGGGAGTTTGTCAACACACTTCCTACATGAAACGGGGAGTTTGTTGATACACTTTCTGCTTTCAAGACGTGAAGACTTTGAAGATCCTCCGACATTGATGACTCGAAAGGACATCCGAGACTTGAAGACACGAAGATCGAGACAAAGCTACAGCCAAGGGGGAGTTTGTTGGTGCACTTGTGTCTGTACTTTGTCTGTATCTTGTCGATATAAAACGATGTCTTCCGTTAGTCTTGTAAGTTTGACCAAGTCAACCATCCTCCTGGTTTGACTTGGCCAAACAGTTAGATCATGAATGTAACATGTCTGTGCCGAAGGATGTCTCATCGAAGGATAGTTTAGATCCTTCGATGAGCTCGAAAGATGAACCTTCGATGGATGATTGATGGACCTCGATAGATCATTCTTCGAGGTTTATGTGGATCCTTCGACAGCTTTCACATCGATAGATGATCCTTCGATACATCTATCGGATCCTTCGGACAGACAACCTGTGTTTGGGTATATATACCCATGTAGTGTGTTCATTTAAGAGAAGACACGCAGAGACAGAAAGATAGACTCGAGAGATAGAGAGAACATTCTGTCTAGAACACACACACACTGTTAGAGAGTTTACAAAACAGATTTGTAAACATTGAGCTTGTAACCGATCCTTCATACGTATTAATACAAGTGGTGTTAATCGGTGAATATTGTGTGTCTTGTGTTTGTGCTTGTTTCATCTCGGTTTGCACTCTAGCTTGGATTCCGCACTTGCTAGTGTGTTAATACAACAAGGATAAGGTTTAACCTCAACCTCCGAGGGACCTACAAATTGTAGGTCCCGTTTTTCCGGTGGATCGATAACGTAAACCTATCCTTGTTTATCACAAACACAAACACGGTAACGGGTGCGGAATCCCCGTGACGGTGCAAACCAAACAAAGTGTAAAATAAGAACACGCGTAACCAAAATATTCAATATCTATTGATTAGGGATGAGAACGATACAAACATATACAAACAATGTTTAAAGACTGTCTCTCAAAGTATCACAGCTCTCGTGTCTCCTCCAAGTTTCACACAGAAACTATGACAGCTATTTATACAAGACACAGACACAGACTTGACGAAACACAAATAACTCAACGAAACAACTTTTGGGCCAAAGATTGGGCCTGAAGAAGCCCAACAGGCGACGAAACAGGGACAACCCAATTCAAAGTTGACGAAACACATTGTGTTTCGTCAAAGACTTAGATTGGCATGACTTTTTCACTTTATGACATCATCATGACATCACAGAGATGATGTCATGGTGATGTGTCACCTGGGAATTGTTCGCGGCTCTCCGTGCTTCGCGTGTGGAACTCTGGGGCGCACGACGGAGGAATGTCGTGACGTCGGGCTTGAGCCGGACCTAACCATGTCGAAACCAAGTCGTACCGAGCTGAGTTGAACCGAGCTGAGTCGCGTCCACACAAAGTGTATCAACAGGGTTCTTTGCTCATAAATATTCCCATGCAAGGATACACCACATTTCAAACGGGCCACTTGCAAAACTAAAATTTCATTATAGAGCTGCATCTATCAAAATATTTGAATGTAAGTAAACAGCAATTAATTCGTCAACATAAAGCTATCAAGGTTATAACTTTTCAATACCATTTAAACACTTCGAACTTCGGAACATACCCAATAGCCAGCGAATTAAAAAGTAAATAGAATAAACAGAACTTGAGTCTTTCACATAACTTTCAACATGCAATCTTTAACAAATATGATAGTAGGTTAATGAATTATTACTCATATTTTGTTCCTACGACTTCTAACTTACCCAACATGATGCTCATACCTCATACAAAAAAAAAGATAAAAAAGAAAGTTCTAGCCCAAGAATTGGGTTACAAATACCATAGCGACAACCTATAGGACATCGACAAAGAAGAAAAGTTTGTAATTTTACCAATGGAAAGGGCATACTGAATCTATTAGTTGATGTTAAATGGTTGACTATATGTACATGTATACCAAACTGGTATAATTTTTTACCTTGTATCTTGCAGCTTCATTCACATAAGGCTGCTGTTACGTTCGGTCTCAACGTTGTTAATATCCTCAACGCTTCCCATGTAATCTGCTGAAAGTGATGACTTTTAATATAAGCAAAAAAAATGACTCTTTATGTGTTTTATTGTGTAATTACCTGTAGGACTTTCATGAAGGTTGACTCGTGCTTTCAGACTCATATGAAATATGTAGGTGATCAAGTAGTTCAATCACCATTCAACACCTATTAGGATATTAAGCTAGATATTTACATATAATCATGCAATAATATGTTAATGTTTATTTCAGGCTTAGTTATTTATCTATAGTATTGTTATTATTATTATTTGTGGCGGTTACTTATTCAACCGTCATGTATATATGTATGTATGATCAACAGATAACGTTACCAATTCGATAATACGAACATCATCTCTTTCATTCGCAAACCCTAATCTGCCATTAACATTCAATAAAGTGGTATCAGAGCCACAACGATCCATAACCGTAAATATTTCAAATCACTGCAAACACGTATCAATTTCTCTTCGTTACAAATGACAACCACAAACGGCGGAATTCAAACCCAGATCCCTAAACTGTTGGGACAAAATTACTATCATTGGCACATACAAATGAAGGTTCTATTAGAATCTCAAGATCTGTGGACCAGTGTAGAAGAAGGATATAACCAATTAGCGGCAGGGGCATCCGAAAACGATCAGAATACTCACAGGGAGAAAGTTAAGAAAGACAAGAAGGCCCTTCACATTATATTCCAGGCAGTAAGTAAGCGATACAGTATTTGAACGAATTGCAACAAGCAAAACGTCAAAAGAAGCGTGGAATATTCTTCACAAGGCTTACAGGGGAGAGCAAAGAGTCAAAACGGTAAAATTACAAACCCTACGATGTGAGTTTCATGCATTACGAATGAAAGATAGTGAATTTATAGAAGAATACATAAACAGAACCACTGTTATAGTGAACCAATTAAGATTAAATGAAGAAAACATTACGGAACAACGGATCGTTGAGAAAATTCTTCGTAGTTTAACAAGAAAGTACGAATCTGTGGTAGTAGCCGTAGAGGAATCTTAAGACATGACAACCATGTCCACTGAAGGGTTATGAGATAAATTTTCTCAACCATGAATGTGTTATTAAGGATCCTACTGGAAAAACATGTAGGTTCGGTTCGAATGACAGGAAATAAAATGTTTCCATTGAACTTAGCCTATGATGTCACCCCGAGAGTATGCAATGTAATGACTCAAGATATCTCAGAGTCCTGTGGCATCGTCGATATGGACACATAAATTTTGAAACAATACACAATATGGGAGCAAAGGAAGTAGTGAAGGGGCTACCCAAGACGGCTGCCAAATCAACGCAGAATATATGTGAGGGTTGTTTGTTTGGTAAACATGCACGAAAAGCATTCCCTAAACAAGCTACATGGCACGCCACAAAACCCTTGCAATTAGTTCATTCCGACATATGTGGTCCAACGAGAACTGCATCTATAAGTGGATGTATTCATCACATTTATAGATGATTTCTCAAGAAAAACTTGGGTGTATTTTCTAAAATTAAAATCGGATGCTTTGTTAAAATTCAAGATTTTCAAGAGGATGGCGGAGAATCAAGCAGATACCAAGATAAAAACTATACGCACTGATAGGGGAGGAGAATATCGTGGACATGAGTTTCAAAATTTTCTTAAAGACAATGGCATACATCATCAACTCACTACTAGCTACACACCCCAGCAGAATGGTGTAGCGGAACGAAAAAATAGAACTCTCATGGAACTCAGTCGTAGTATGATGAAAATGAAAAGATTATCACACGTTTATTGGGCTGAAGCAGTATCATGTGCTACTTACCTCATTAATCTAGCAATAACAAAAGGAGTGCAAAATATAACTCCTCAAGAAGCTTGGAGTGGAAGAAAACCCAACGTTTCACACTTAAGAATTTTTGGTTGTGTAGCTTATTCTCATATTCCAAAACAACACCGAGGGAAACTTGATGACAAAACGGAGAAGGCAATTATGATAGGTTACAGTGAAGCAAGCAAAGCCTACAAGCTATATGATCCAATAAACAACAAAACTATTATCAGCCGAGATGTGGTATTCGATGAAAATCAAGACCGGAAAGAATCAAATGATCAGCAGAATGATACAAGTGTTCAACTGAACTTCCCGGACACTAGTATCATAGAGAATGAAGAGGAAATAGAAGTTCAGGCTAATGAACCTAATGTACCCGAAAATGGTCATCACGGCGGTGAGATCAATGACGAAGAAACAATGGAAGAAAGCCAGAATGATGAGTGTGCAGATTCTCCGTCGTCAACTTCCTCGGAGAATGCAGAAATGAGAACTAAAAGTCTACCCGATGTATATGCCAATTCCGAACCGTTCTCACCGGAACAAGTAGAAGATTTATATAACTATCAACAAACTGCCGAAGACATGACAAATTTTGTATTATATGCTGATGCGGATCCGATCACATACAAAGAAGCCAACAAAGAAATGAGGTGGAGAGAAGCGATGGATAGGGAAATGGAATCAATAAAGAAAAAATGATACATGGGAATTAGTTGATCCTCCAAAGGATCAAAAGCCCATTGGAGTTAAATGGATCTACAAAACCAAATGCGATGAACATGGAAATGTAGACAAGTACAAAGCAAGATTGGTAGTTAAAGGCTACAATCAGAAATATGGAGTGGACTATCAAGACATGTTTGCACCAGTTATACGCTTTGACACGGTAAGGTTAATACTAGCATTGGCGGCTCGAAACAAGTGGTACCTACATCAAATAGATGTCAAAACGGCATTTTGAAATGGAGACCTAAATGAACGAGTGTATATCGAGCAACCGGAAGGATACATCAAATTGGGAGAGGAACAGAAGGTATGTCAACTCAAGAAAGCTTTATATCACTACGCCAAAATAGGGATACAGTCACACAAAAAAAGTGTGACTATGTCTTTCGCCTCACATATTTTTTTCAGGTCAAGTGTGGCCAAAGCTCGAGTCATCGTAGGTATGATACGGCTACACATACTTTTTAGTGGCCGTAGAGCTTAAAAGTGTGGCTAAAAGGTACCAACATTATTTATATGGTCTTAAACAAGCTCCAAGGGCATGGTATAGCAAGATTGAAAAATTCTTCGAAACAAACGGTTTCAAGAAATGTGTGTATAAACATACACTATTTATTAAGAACACATAAATTTCTACAATGGTGATCTGCTTATATGTTGACGACCTTATAATAGCTAGTGATTCTCTGCACATGATAAATCAATTCAAAGATTCAATGAAGAAAGTGTTTGAAATGACGGACTTGGGAGTGCTTCATTACTTCTTGGGGATGGAAGTTAAATATAAAGAAGGAAATGCGGTATTATCTCAGCAAAAATATGCAAAAGGTTTACTCAAGAAGTTCAATATGGAAAAATGTAATACAACATCCACACCTATGGAATATGGTGAACGACTCTCGAAGAATGATTTTGAAGACGAGGTAAATGAAAATTTATATAGAAGTTTAGTGGGAGGTCTTATGTATTTAACAAATACTCGACCGGATATTATGTTTGCGGTTAGTAAAATAAGTAGGTTCATGGAGAAGCCAAAAGAAGTCACTGGGAAGCAGGTAAACGAATCTTAAGATACATAAAAGGGACAATAAATCATGGGATTGTATATTCAAAAGGAAGTAAAGGGAAGTTAATCGGTTTCAGTGACAGTGATTATGCCGGAAATATAGATGACAGCAAAAGTACATCCGGTTACCTATTCCACTTGGGTTCGGGAGCAATAGCATGGCAATCTAAACAAAAGGTTGTTGCACTATCTTCGACTGAAGCGGAATATATTGCTCTATCACTTGCAGGATGTCAAGGAATATGGATGAAAGGAATTCTCAATGAACTCAAAATAAATATGGATAGTCCTCCTGTAATCCTCTGTGATAACAAGTCAACCATTTGTTTAGCCAAAGATCCGGTATATCACGGGAAAAGTAAACACATTAGAGTGAAGTACCATTTCATACGTGATCTAATTAAAAAAGACGAAGTGGAAGTAAGGTTCTGCACTACCAAGGAGCAAGTTGCCGATATACTTACAAAGGCACTGCAGCCTAAGGATTTTCTTCGCCTCAAGGAACTCCTGCATGTTGCCGATATCTAGCTTACGGGAGGGAATATTAGGATATTAAGCTAGATATTTACATATAATCATGTAGTAATATGTTAATGTTTATTTCAGGCTTAGTTATTTATCTATAGTATTGTTATTATTATTATTTGTGGCGGTTACTTATTCAACCGTCATGTATATATGTATGTATGATCAACAGATAACGTTACCAATTCGATAATACGAACATCATCTCTTTCATTCGCAAACCCTAATCTGCCATTAACATTCAATTACACCAATATCATCTCTCAACATCTTTTCCAGTTTGCACACTCCACCAACACGCTCCAACCTGCTGAAAGTTTGCACTCTCATATGAAAGTTTCCAGTCGAGGATTTGAACCTGAAAGCGATCCGACCACCACAAAACACCATCGACAGTTAGTAATTAGAATCTGACTATTTAAAGTATTTAATTTCCATTTGCCAGCGATTTATTGTTTAGGTATGCATCTATGGATAACTTATCATCATTAATGAGTGGAGGGTGTTTATAGGTTGCCTGATAGTTGAGAATCGGAAATTACTATATTATCCTTCATGGTTGGCATGCCATGGTTTCTTTCCTGAAAAATGATGTAATTTTCATTACAAGTTCATGTGACAATTTGGCAGATAACTTGGGCAAGATCATAAGCAGGTACTGATTCCCGAGGGGAAACCCGCGAGCCTGACGGGTAATGTGTAATGGGTATGAGGCTATGAGCCATGGATTAACAATTGGATACGAGACTGTGATTACCAAAACCCGTCTGATACCCAACCCATTATCTCATATTGTCTTAAAGAGTTTCTTAAAACATAAAAGTGGGTAACCAGCTTATTTTAGGCCGGAAAAACTATTGTGGTTCCAAAATTTTATTTAATGGTTTTACATAGGAAAATCATTTTCAAGTGCCATGACGGCGTGTTTGCAGCCGTTTAACAGTCTGTTTTCGCAGGCATTTAACGGCGTGTTTGTAGTCGTTTAAGAGTCTGTTTACGGTTGCATACGCGTCATTAAACGTCTGCAACGTAAATTATATGCATGTAACTTATTTACCCCTAAGTGGTTCATGATGGCTTCCCTGTGCGGTTGTGAAACTTTATCCCTTCCCATTTTATCGAACGGGATGGTCCGCCGCATATACAAACCTGGATGGCTGGATCAAACACCCATGGTGAAGAAAATGATAGGGCCTAGCTATCCAATTACATGTGAGGGAGAAATCAAGCTACAGAATTGGAGATATGGAATGAGCTTAATTAACATATAAACTGAAGTGCTTGTTAACTATTAAAAATAACAATAAATGCTTCATCTATGCTTAATTAAGATCTATGAATAAAAGCATTTACAAAACGGGTTAGTGTGGGATAAAGTTCAAAACTGACATTTACAAACAGGTCAATTGGGTAAAAATTTTACTCCAAACTTACCATATGTAAAAGGTTGATTATTGTATAATGATTTTTTTAGTACTATGATATAAGGAAGAAATGTGATGGGAGCTTGTGTTATGACTTCTCAAATTCAGAAAACTTTTTAGGCAAATCATCAGTTTAAGCAGCCTTACGAGTAGGGGTGCAAACAAGTTGAGCTACTTGGGCTCGGCTAAAAAAACAACTTGAAACAAGCAAAGCTTAAACAAACTCAAGCCCGAACCCAAGCTTAAAAACAAGCTTGTTTAGTAAACAAGCCCGAGCTTCACTTATCGAGCTCAAGCCAGCTCGCAAGCCTAAAAGAGCCCACTATACTTATAAATTTAATTAGTAAATTAAATATATTTTTAAATAATAATAAATACTATTTTAAAATGTATTTTCATAAGCTAAATGAGCTCAAGCTCGTCTCGTCTGGTTTGCACCCCTACTTAGGAGTACAAGGTCAGTCGACTAAATAAAACCAAGGTTGATCATTAACAAGATCTTAGTCAATATACTTAGCCATGATCATTAACGAGATCTTAGTCAATATACTTAGACAAAGCAGGTCAAGACTGTATATGCAAATGAAGCATGCAAAGGTATCCTAGGTTTATATAATAGATTTACTTTTTTGAGGTTGCAACTATTTTAACATATGAATAAATGCTGATCAAAGGCCAACAACAAAATAAACCAGTCAACAACAAACAAAACTTGGCATGTGGCAATGGAAGTTAATCAAAGGTCTACACTAAGAGATTAAAACACTATTCAACAAACATCTAGGAATCTAGATATCATATCTCAAATATCACGTAACCAAATCTTACCTTATAAAATATGGGGCCTTTATAGTGATATTGAATCCAAGAGGAAAGCGGCATCTTTCATCTACAAAAGGCTAAAATCTACGTGGAGCTCAAAAAATTATATCACATCATGTTTCATGAATTACAATATCCCAAACCTGAACTTGGATTCAAGTTTTTAATCAATGGAAAGGAATATCTTTTTGGTAGAATAATCAATTAAAAATATTAATAACAAAGTCAAACAGAATCAATTATCACATTCAAACAGATAACATATTAGCATAACACTAGGGGCATGTTTTGCTAAGCTTTTCCAACCAACTTATTGACCTACTGACTTAATCAAAAAACTAAAAAGGAGTTTTATTGTTTGGCAAACCTAAAAGTTCTTTTCAAAATGACTTTTTGAAAAGAAGAAAAAGGAGTTTTTAAGAAGTTAACATGTTGTGACTTTTTGATCAGCTTATAACTTTTGAAACACCAAATTACCAGATTACCCCTGATTTAACACTCCTTATATTATTTGTTTGTCCCTTTTATTCATTTTACATCAATAAACTATGGCAAACACTTTTTAAAAAACAACTTATTGATTTATTGGCTTTTTCCACCTCATAAGCTAATACAAACACTTTTTTAAAAACTCATTTTCAAAAAGTTATAAGCTAATAAGTCCTTTTCACAAAAAGTCATTTTTTCACTTAAATAAGCTTTTAGCCAAACATGCCCTAGAAGCCTAAAATAGATTGGTAATTACCTTTAAACAGGCATGGTGAAGCCAGAAGCCAAGACCAATTCGAATAAGTAATAACCGGTTTCAAACAACACTTCAACATAACTCATAAGTCAAAACAATTTTAAAAGTTCATATAAGAAAACTACTAATATTCAAATAACTAAAATAAAGAGATGTGAGAACTCAAGATACAACAATTAGTTACTAGTCTCCTAACGAATAAACTTAAAAATCAATAGAAAAATTGGTAGAAGCATTTCTTCGAGCAACTGATGTGCATCTTCAAACCAACAATATTGATTCTTAAAATCAGCAATATCGATTCTTCAAACCAGCAAAATTGATTTTTTAAGGACTTGGGTTTACTACCAACAAAATCGTAAACCAGATAGGAGATCATATATAGATTTGAATCAAAGAACAAAAAACATTGAGTTCAATAGACGGTTATCCTTACCTCTTAAGCAGCACCACCGCTAGACAACTCCATGACCAAATATCTCGAACTATTGAAATTGGAGGTCACGGAGATCTAATCTCTGAAGTCGAATAATCAATTCTTATTGCTATGTTTGATAGCGAGACATAGAGAATGGGGGATGTTAGAGGGCAGATGCTCAGTTTAGGTTTTGAGAATTAGGTTTAGGTTTTGAGAATTAAGGGGAATTTGGGTTAAGGAGAAAAGATGGAAAAATTGGGCGGGATGATTTTGGTGGGGTGGGAACCTTGAAATTATTTAGAAACCGAAAGTGTATTGGAATTGGAAAAAGAGAAATAAATATTTATTAATAATATAATTAAATTAAAAAATCTAAGTTAAACATCAATATTTAGTAATTAGTAGTTTTATTCTTTGTTATAAAATCCACGGCCAAGTAGGTACACTTCAATTATTTGTTAAAAAATTATCCATGGCTAAGTAGGTACATTTCAATAATATGTAATATCGGGGTGACTCGCTTTCAGTTGAACACAAATACTATACTTTCACTGGGACTTCCTTGTTTTACTATGTTTGTAAAACAATAGACATGAGGAAGCAAAACATAGCCAGGCGATAGAAACAGTTCGGTTTTGTTAACGGTTTGACCTTAAAATAGTTAACACCAGACTTTGAACACCATGAACAAATATGGCATACATAAAGTGCCACTAAAGTTATTTGTCAAACAAATATGGCATACACAAAGTGCCACTAAAAACCAAAATTAGTGACTTAAAAGCTAAATGTCACTAAAAGTGTGTGTCAAACAAATATGGCATACGTAAAGTGCCACTAAAAACCTAAATTAGTGGCACAAAAGCTAAATGCCATTAGAAGTGTGTGCCACTACATGGCATTTTCTTTTGTAGTGAATGGTCTCATGTCTCCCATACCCTCTTTACATCACATCATATATTTTGGCTCAAGTATTCTAATTTCTAAGATAATGGTCTTCTCACATGTCATTCAGTGAAACTAACACACATTATTTGGTAGTCTGTTATATTGTAATTTATTATATAATAAGTTCTTTTAATATATGATACATAAAGAAAATAAGAAATCATATTCAAGCTTCAAGTGATCGGTGTCATCCAACCATGGCAGCATTGTTATAAAGTCAAAAACTAATTACGTTACAAAACTATAAATAATCAACATGTTTATGCATAAGGTAGTTGTATTGTTAGCCTTGGGATTTTTTCAAAACAATTATTCATTTCTAACCTTAAAATTTCAATCTTTGACAATTTAAGTCTAAATATTCAATCTTTAGTAATTTAACCCCTTTAATTAATTTGATTTCTCACTTCTAATTCAAAAGTGTTCACCTTTTGCAATTTAACCCCTTGATTATTTTACTTTTAACCCAAAGTTTTTCATCTTTTACAATATAACCCCAACACTTTTTACTTTCAATTTTGATCCCTTATACTTTGCATCTTTCGCAAATTTTCCGTTTAACGTTTCGTTCTAAATTTTTCAAGTTAACACCACAACGTGCATGTGGACTTCAACGTTTTTTCATCTACTTTTCCCATTTGACAGGTCCATCGCAGCGCGTCTATTTTTTCTTTTGATAGGTCTGTCACAACGCGCAGGTCAGGGATCCCGATTTAGTTATTATTTTCTATATATGTTTTACACATGCTCGCCGTTATGTAAAAAAACATTTGCATTTCATCTAATCTATACACTAGACATTACATTCGATTTAGTTATTATTTTCTATATATGTTTTGTCCCTCCAACACATTCGATCAACAAACATCGGATTGGAAGACAATAAATCGACGGTAATGTCTAGTGTGTGCTTCTATTATTCTTCTTTGTTGTTACATTCGCCTAATTTCGTGAACGTTCTGATTTTTTTCGATTGTTCATATTTTGTTAGCAGTTCAATGATTGTTAGTTGATGATTGATTAATGTATTCGATTTAGTATTCTCTGATTTACTTTTGTTTTGGTACTGATTTTGGATATATATATATATATATATATATATATATATATATATATATATATATATATATATATGCACATGCACATGCACATTATGTTATGTTTTGTCCATGCACATGTGCATATGTGTCCCCCAATGGTTTACTTTATAAAGTATATAGATCAGATGAAATGCAAATGTTTTTTACATGACCGCGAGCATGTGTAAAACATATATAGAAAATAATAACTAAATCGGGATCCCTAACATGCGCGTTGTGACAGACCTTTCAAAAGAAAAAATAGATGCGTTGCGATGGACCTGTCAAATGGGAAAAGTAGACGAAAAACGTTGAACTCCACATGCACGTTGTGGTGTTAACTTGAAAAATTTAGAACGAAACGTTAAACCGAAAATTTACGAAAGATGCAAAGTATAAGGGATCAAAATTGAAAGTAAAAAGTGTTGGGGTTAAATTGTAAAAGATGAAAAACTTTGCGTTAAAAGTAAAATAATCATGGGGTTAAATTGCAAAAGGTGAACACTTTTGAATTAGAAGTGAGAAATCAAATTAATTAAAGGGGTTAAATTACTAAAGATTGAATATTTAGATTTAAATTGTCAAATATTGAAATTTTAAGGTTAGAAATGAATTTTTGTTTTGAAAAAATCCCAAGGCTAACAATACAACTACCTTATGCATAAACATGTTGATTATTTATAGTTTTGTAACGTAATTAGTTTTTGACTTTATAACAATGCTGCCATGGTTGGATGGCACCCATCCACTTGAAGCTCGAATATGATATTCTTATTTTCTTTATGTATCATATATTAAAAGAACTTATTATAAAATAAATTACAATATAAAAGACTAACAAATAATGTGAGTTAGTTTCACTGAATGACATGTGAGAAGACCATTATCTTAGAAATTAGAATTCTTGAGCCAAAATATATGATGTGATGTAAAGAGGGTATGAGAGACATGAGACCATTGTACCTTATGCAAGCCTACAAAACAATTATTTTAGAAAAAGGGATGTTGGACTTTCCAAGGGCAACCCATTTTATCAAAATTGACAACTCTATTGGTTGATTATAACTTTTGTGTCACAAGTTATCCAATTTAATGTGGTAAAATAAGTATAATAGTAATTTATCTTAATTCGGTTTAACAGTTTCTTTAATATAAAATAACAATTATTCTCATATTTCTTGTGTTTTGATTTCTTATGAGAAACAACAAAATATATTTCTATTTTTCACAATTTAAATTTTTAAGCCAAATAACTAGGGGTGTTCAAAAATACTTATATTGTATCCATAAATCCAATCCGAAATTTTTGAAAATTTAATTTTTATTTTATATCAGATGTCCGAAAATGTCCAACAATTTATATTCGGATATCCAAAACTATCCGAAATATCTGATTCCGAATAATAAAAAATAAGAATTAAATAAAAAAATTGGATATTCAGATTTCTGATTCACTATTCGACCGAGGATCAGAAATTTCGGATATGGACGTGGATAGTGAAATCAGGTATCCAAAATTTTTGGATATCTGAATTTTCGGATATCCGATTTTGAACACCCCTACTGAAATAACAATTACTTATAGCTATCTATTATACCTGCAAGTAATTTGGTAGGAGTATGATATAAAGTAATTTGATAGGAGTATGACATCAAATTTAACACATACCATGGCGTGATGGATTGAGTTATTGAACAAAAATGAGTCGTATTCGTGTGAGCCAACACTAGATATATTAACTTCTTTAAAAATTAGAATTAAAAACTGAAAAGTTTATAATTATTAAAATCCAACATGTACGTTTACGACAGGTTTTATTTCAATGTTGTTCATTATGACTTGCCAACTTGTTTGATCCTTTAAATAGACGTGCTACATATGTCGTATTATAGTTACATGGATTTACGTGTGTCCATATTCGAGTTATTATCCTTGATGGAAATACATAAACAGTCTTATTCGGGTTGGTTTGTTCGGGTCACATGCCCCTAGGTCTTGGATTGGATCTTTGTCTTCCTATGTGACTCATAATTAGCCCTAGTTTAATTTGCATGGTTGGCTTAATGATTTCCATTATGCATGGGACCTAATCCATCTGACAAAGTTTACTTCTAATGTTGTGTTATGCAATGATCATAATAACTAGTGAATATAGAACAATATTTGTAATCATTAATATATGAGGGGTTCTTGCAGACAACAAAATTATATAACTATGTATGAGTGCATATAAAACAACATAACTGTTTTCAACTTTAATCATTTTGTTAACGAAATATCATAAAGGTGTTTACTTTAAGGCATGTTTAAAACACTACTGTCTATTCAATTAAGTGGTTACATTAAATCCATGAAATACTTGAATATTCTTGCTTACCTGTGAATCATCATAGATGTATTAAAACATATAAATTAGACCTATGCACTTTTAAATCACGCCTCGTATCGAATTTTAAGGAGAAGTGACCCATTTGTCTTTTTGGATGTGAATTGTCTATATATGAAAATAATGTAGATATGTGAATTTGTTAACGTATTTTCATGTTAATACTTGGGGCAAAACTTGTGATAAAGGATTTATAAACATGACAAAATAAATTAACATTCGAATTTTCATATTTATCAATATTATAATTATCTAACTACAACAAGTGACATTAGAACTATCGTCCCAAATAGTGAAACTTGATAATCTAATCTAAAAATTCTAAAAAGTTTATATGAGTACATCCATAGGCTTTTAGGTCCATGATCTCTAATTTTCACTCGTTATCCACTCCAAAAGATTGACACAATAAAGATTACGGTACCTATGGAGTAATTTCGAGGTGAGATGCCGCAAAAAAAAAAAAAACAACGTAACCAGTAGGAAATTTGTAGTCCCTAAATGTTTTTGTTTTGAATAGACTGACTCACATCCCTTTTTGGACCAAATATATGAGACTAAACACATTCTTAATATGTAGTGGCCAAGCTTGAGATTTTTGACCGTGTGGTCGAAAACATATATACCTAAAAAAATATAAAATCGGGGGTCGAAAACGTATATACCTAAAAAATTCTATACGAAAACTACATACGGGACAAAATTTCTTATGAATTATGGAACGACCCCCAGCATTACATTATCTTCGGGTATGGGTTTGTCGAACAATACTTCGACATCGTGAATCTAAGAAAAGGAAACTAGGTGACAAAGGTATTGGATGCATATTATTGCGTTATGGTCAATAGAGCAAAACCTTAATTAGGTTCATGGTAACAGAACCGAATGTACTCATATCGGTTAACACTATTATCGTATCTAGAGACTCTTGGTTTGACGAACAAAGGTACAAAAGTGTTATCTTAAACCATACAAGTTAATGATAAAGCCCCTCATTTATGTGGTGCGGATGTGGCGTGACAAAGACCCTAAGGGTTTTATCCCACACCACCCAACCTAAACGAATGTTTGTAAACTTATTGAATCCTTGTAAGGGCATCATATACTCTCTTAAAAAAATTAGAACAAAATATTCCTAAAAATTACCTATGTAACACCCCCAAATTAACACCTGCGGAAACTCCGCGAGGCGTGTTACGCATCAGAGTCTGTCTGAGCCACCAATCACATTGAACCAATGATAAATATTTAAATAAAACATGTCATTAATTACCAATAGAAAAATATCAAACATAATATTAGTTCCCAAAGAGTTGTATAGCGGAAGCATGTAGTAAATCGTTTAACAATTGTTTCAAAATAATGCTCAAAATCAATGTATCACTTATAAGTTAATCCAAGAGCCTCGATCCATGACCACTCCAGCACTCCCAGATAGCAAGTCCATGTCATGAATTCTAACGACCTGCAAACATGCAGACAAGTGTGTCAGACGACGCTGGTGAGTACAAGGTTTTGTTAACGTGTTTTGTTACCAGATGTATGTTAAGCCAGTTCAACGTTGCGATACGATGTTGCTTTATAACATGCTAGATACCCTAGGGAGTGTGCCCATATGTATCCGGGGAGTGTGCCCCTTAACAACCTGGAAGTGTGTCCAGTCCCCAATGCCCCTAACCAAGCATTGGTATTGATGCCCAGATAATTAGTTCACGCCCGTCCTTACGGCCCGGTGTGAGGTGTACAACCTAATAGCGCTATCAACTAATTACACCATTGCCCTACAGGCAATCGAATAATGATAGATTCCATGTTCAATAATAAAA
This sequence comes from Helianthus annuus, assembly GCF_002127325.2. Taxonomy (NCBI): domain Eukaryota; kingdom Viridiplantae; phylum Streptophyta; class Magnoliopsida; order Asterales; family Asteraceae; genus Helianthus; species Helianthus annuus. The sequence goes on along the minus strand of NC_035436.2, from coordinate 23,369,895 downwards.
AACCCGATTTAACTGTTTACCCAAGTTTCCCTTCCACATGTTTACTAGTTGTCCCAAACCACCGGGACGCATGCTTGAGAAATGCAATGAACTCACCTGGGGTTGCTCGGTATGATACACAATAGTTCAATTAAGCTACAAAGTGATCAACCACGTCCTATCACAGTTATCATACCAATCAGATTCGTACACTAGTATTGCACGTATGTTCCGCGTATATATAACAAGTTGTGTACAAACATTGATCATCATGTTCACGTATAAGTATGGCAACTCTACAGCAACTTCACATAAGCAAAGTCCAAATACACGGCCCAATCATTTGGGCTGGTAACAGTGGGCCAGTCCAATAACAGAGTGTGCATGTTCTCGGTCTCGAGTCGAGACTAGTCAGTCTCGGGTTATATTGATTTCGAAGTCTCGAGTCGCAACAGAGAGTTCTCGAGTCATCATGGTCTGGTCGAGACTACACGGTCTCGAGTCGCAACCGGACCCGCAACCGTGGTCTCGAGTTGTGTTGTTTTGTGCCGGTGTTATGGTCTCGAGTCGAGACTAGGAGTTCTCGACCCGCAATCTCTTGTCGAGACAAGATGTGTAACTGATTTCCTGATTTGTAGTCCATGATTTCCGTAACAAGTTGTAAACAGATTTGGCAGTTTCAAATCAAATCAATTAACAGTTTTGCTATAATCCAAACGAATCAAACAGCAGTTTTTATCCAGAATCATGCATGTTCATATCGTTATCAAGAACCAATAATCCCGAATCAATCAAACATTCATATCAATTCCAAAATCACTAATCAATAACCTATGAACATGTAACCAGATCATGTGATAACGGATTCAAGAACTATCATGCAGCCCTAAACCATGTGTACAATATATCAATCAATACTACAAATCATAACAACACATCCCAACATCCATCCGGATCATCTCACAACCGATTAGTAAGCTTTCGTTTAACCATCATCTTAACATAATTCGGACAGCCTATAATCAACCGATTACTTGCAAAACATACGATTTACATACAATATAGAACATCACGATTGATCACACAAGCAACCCTAACCGTTTAGTCAAACATGGATTTATAACAATATAAATCAAACACGTATCATGAACACTAACCGAGTTAAAGCGTGTAGAGAGGATGATCCGAACACAAGGATCTTCGAGGGTCGAGAAGTGTTGTCGTCGGGTTCCAAGAGAAACGGGAGAGAGGGAGAGCTTCTAGGGTTTTGTGTAATTTGTGTGCTTGCAAGTAACTAAAAACTACACCCCCTATTGTTCATGTATGCGTACAAGGGATGAGTGGGCCGAACCCATCATTGGGCCGCCCTTGGGGTCTCGGGTTGGGTAGGTGGTTGCGAGTGAGGTTGGGCCGAGTGGAGGATGTGCGACCAAACAAAGTGTGCGGCCCAATTTTGATAACACATAACATTTCATTCAATTAAACGCTCACGTTCCTATAGTCGTATCATGCATTCAATCAACCCATATAGTTCACATAAACACGTAACGTTACACAAAATAGGTTCGAAATACGGGTTGTCACATCATCCCCAACTTGAAAGAAATTTCGTCCCGAAATTTGATCAACACACCATAAACAGAAGTAAATCACAAAACGGTGCAATGCTAAATCAAGATGGCTGTGCATTTTCCGCGGGTGTCACATCATCCTCAACTTGAATGGGAATTTCGTCCCGAAATTCACCAGTTGCATTAACATTAGGTTCGCTAGGTTTTGTCTTGTCTTTGGGGAACAAATGTGGATACTTAAGTTCCATCTGGTCCTCGCGCTCCCATGTGAACTCCGGACCATGTCTTGAGTTCCAACGAACTCTCACAATCGGTATACAGTTGTGTTTACGAACTTTAACTTCCCGATCCATAATCTCAATTGGTTCTTCGACAAACTGTAATTTGTCGTCTATCTTCAGCTCTTGAAATGGTACAACCAGTGTTTCGTCAGCCAAACACTTCTTTAACTGCGATACGTGAAATACATCATGGACATTACCCAACTCAGCAGGTAATTCCAACCTTTAGGCCACCTTTCCGATTCGTTCCAGAATTTTGAATGGTCCTACATAACGTGGGTTGAGTTTGCCGCGTTTCCCAAAACGCACCACACCCTTCCAGGGTGAGACCTTTAACATAACGCGATCATTAACTTCGAATTCCAACGGTTTACTACGCTTGTCAGCGTAGCTTTTCTGACGATCGCGAGCTGCGGCCATACGGTTCCGTATCTGAACAATATTTTCCGATGTTTCAAGCACAAGCTCCGGGCCTGCGATCTGACTGTCACCCACCTCAAGCCAACAGAGGGGTGAACGACATTTCCGTTCGTACAGTGCTTCGAATGGGGCTGCCTGTATACTAGTGTGGTAGCTGTTGTTGTAGGAGAATTCTATCAACGGTAAGTACTTCTCCCATCCTTTCCCAAAGTTGATTACACATGACCGTAGCATATCTTCAAGTGTCTGGATGGTGCGCTCGCTTTGACCATCCGTCTGCGGGTGATAAGCGGTACTCATGTCGAGTCGTGAACCGAACGACTTATGCATTGCTTGCCAAAGATCAGAAGTGAAACGCGGATCTCGATCTGAAATGATAGAAGTTGGTACTCCATGTCTAGAGACGACTTCTTTAAGATAAACCGCTGCTAGTTGCGAAAACTTGTCTGTCTCCTTGATTGCTAAGAAATGCGCTGACTTCGTGAGGCGATCAACAATCACCCAAATGGTATCGTTTCCAGCCTGAGTTCTTTGTAGCCCTGTCACGAAATCCATGGAGATCTGTTCCCACTTCCATGTGGGTATCTCTGGTTGCTGCAGTAGACCTGAGGGCTTTTGATGTTCTGCTTTGACTTTAGCACAAGTCAAACATTTGCTGACGTAGGTTGCTATGTGAGCTTTCATGCTAGGCCACCAGTATGTAGTTTTCAAATCGTGGTACATCTTATCTGATCCAGGATGTACGGAGTAACGTGATTTATGCGCCTCTTCCATTACAAGTTCTCGTAAGTCACCATAGAGTGGGACCCAGATGCGTCCGGTTACGTAGTAAGCACCGTCTCCCTTTCGTTCTAATTGTTGCCTTGAGCCGCGTAAAGCTTCAGCTCGAACGTTCTCTGGTTTCAACGCTTCTGACTGAGCGTCTCGTATCTGGGAAGGAAGATTGGACTGGATCGTGAGTTGCAGTGCTCGCACACGCCTAGGTGCATTATCCTTTCTGCTGAGGGCGTCAGCTATGACGTTCGCTTTGCCCGGGTGATACTTGATGGCACATTCATAGTCATTTAACAGTTCAACCCATCGTCGTTGCCGCATATTCAGTTCTTTCTGGTCGAAGATATGCTGAAGACTCCTATGGTCGGTGTAGATGGTGCATTTGGTACTGTACAGATAGTGCCTCCAGATCTTCAACGCAAACACCACCGCTCCTAATTCCAAGTCGTGAATCATATAGTTCTTCTCGTGCACCTTCATCTGACGAGAAGCATAAGCTATCACCTTCTCGCGTTGCATCAACACGCAACCAAGACCCTGAATCAAAGCATCACAATAAACCACAAAATCTTCGGTACCCTCTGGTAACGACAAGATCGGTGCACTGCAAAGTTTCTGTTTTAACAACTGGAAAGCCTCTTCCTGTTTCGTTCCCCAAGAGTATGCCGTGTTCTTCTGTGTCAGCGAGGTGAGGGGTTGCGCGATCTTCGAAAAATCTTTAATGAATCTCCGATAATATCCAGCGAGACCAAGAAATTGTCGCACCTCAGAAGGAGTCTTTGGTGCCGCCCAATTCTTAACCGCATCTACCTTCGCAGGATCCACATGTATCCCTTTTTCATTGACAACGTGGCCAAGGAAATGTACTTCTCGAATCCAAAAATCGCACTTAGAAAACTTCGCATACAGTTGTTCCCTTCTCAAAAGTTCCAAGATGAGACGTAGGTGACGCTCGTGATCCTCCCTGTTCTTTGAATAAACCAAGATGTCGTCAATAAATACTATAACAAACTCGTCGAGATATGGCTTACATACGCGGTTCATGAGATCTATGAAGACCGCTGGTACATTTGTCAATCTAAACGGCATGACCAAAAACTTGTAGTGTCCGTAGCGCGTTCGAAAAGCCGTCTTGGGAATATCCTCCTCTCTAACCCTTACCTGGTGATAACCCGATCTCAAGTCGATCTTCGAATAGAAACTTGACCCTTGCAACTGGTCAAACAAGTCGTCGATTCGTGGTAACGGATAGCGGTTCTTAATGGTTACCTTGTTGAGCTCTCGATAATCGATACACATACGGAATGACCCGTCTTTCTTCTTTACAAACAGAACTGGGGCTCCCCAAGGCGAGGAACTGGGTCGAATGAAACCTCTATCCAACAATTCCTGTAGCTGATTAGACAATTCCTGTAACTCCCCAGGGGCCAACCGGTATGGAGCTCGAGCAATTGGGGCCGCTCCCGGTGCAAGATCAACCTGAAATTCTACTTGACGATGAGGAGGTAACCCTGGTAGCTCCTCTGGGAACACATCAGCGAATTCTCGCACCACTGGTAGATCCTCGATCTTTCTCTCTTCAGACTGAGCGTTAGTAACCAACGCTAACATTGCAGGATACCCCTTTTGTAGATACTTCTGCGCATGCATGGCCGAGATGATACCAACCATCGTCCCACTACGATGTCCTTGAACTGTTAATGACTCTCCATCGGGGGAGAGGAATACGCACAACTTTTTCCTTACACAAAATCTCCGCTTGGTGCTTAGACAACCAATCCATGCCTACCACTATGTCAAAACTACCGAGCGTAACGGGAAGAAGATCGATGTCAAATACCTGACCCACGAGATCTAGTTTACACCCGAAAAGGACATTCGAAGCTTCTATCGTCTTACCATCTGCTAGTTCTACTACTTGCTTAACTTCTAAGGGTGTTGGGGTTATCCCTAATCGTTGACTAAATTCTAGGGACACATAACTCCAATCGGCACCGGAATCAAATAATACAGAAGCAATACGATTGTTTACAGGAAACGTACCAGTTACAACGTTGCCGTCATTCCTGGCATCCCCTGCTCCAAGCTGGAACACTCTGCCTCGAGCACCATTTCCCCCATCGTTGCCATTGTTGTTATTGTTGTTCCCAGCATTGTTGTTATTCGGGCGGTCGATGTTGTTGTTAGTGTTTTGATTCAACTGAGGGCAATCCCGCTTAAAATTGAAGGATCGTAATCTGACCCAAACGAGTCGTTCAGAGGCTTTCTCCTTGGTTTCAGGTGCGGAATTACAAGAAACTAAGGTAGAAACAGCAGGCAAATCACTTTAACTACTTGTTTTACTAACATCAAACGTTTACAGCTCAAATCTCGCACCGGCAAAGCTTCGGCACGATTTCTCTAACTGTTACAACTATTCCTAACTCAGATCGCCTTTAGGGTATATATAGGGATCTGGGATCGCTTATTGGACAGGCCCAATAAGCGGCCCATACATGATGTCACATAAGCGGTTCATGTAAAGTGTCATTGGAGCGGTCCAGCTGGTTTGCCATACGAGCGATCCAGCTAGTTTGTCACAAGAGCGGCCCAGATTGATTGCCATTCGAACGGTTCAGCTTCTAACCGTTCGAGCGGTTCAGCCCAATAATGCCCTAATGAGCGATCCAACATCTAAACCTATACAATCACTATTTCTCATATTTACAATCATTTTACAACCATTCCTATTCTAAGACTCGAACGAAGATGTAGTCGACAGACAACTGCACCAACAGACTCCCCCTTGAATGTTGACGGAATCTTCAGTGAGAGTCTTCAACAAGACATTCTCGGATATAGTTCGGTCTTCTTAAAAAAAATCTGCCTGGATCTATCTTTCTTTGGCTATAACCTTCATCAGACTCCCCCTATCACCCTGCTAGGATAGTCGTCTGGGATTTGTTACCACCATAGAAATTATCTCCTGGCTTTTCTCAGTTCAAGCTCTTCTCTGGTTCTGATATGTCTCCTGGCTATCTGTAGGAACAGGATCAGAAACCTGCAAAACTTAACCACTCTATCACAAAACAGAATAATTGTGATTCAACTTAATGAATCAACTTAATCATGTGATACTGTTTTCAATTAACCACTGATTCACAAATTTGAAACATTCCAATTTCTGATTCAACCTAATGAATCATTTTAAACATTTCAAATGACTTAACCAACCTGTATGTTCATCAAGTTTAGCCTTTGAGATTTTGAAAATCAGCTCTTCACCATCAGTTGTCAAAAATCTTTTTGGATTTTTGAAAATATGAAACATAAATGCAAAGACAGAAATTTAAATGCAAAACAAATATATTTTTGTGAGTTTATGCAAGAGGATCATATCAGTTTTTGAGACATAACACAAGCAACGTTAAGCTTTTAATCGTTTTAAGTTCTAAACGATTCATGTAGATTGACGATATAATTGTCCTCTTAAATTTTCATACAATTTTCAATCTATTCAGGATACTATTTAGGTATTTTATGAACTTAGTTCAATTCATGTGTCCCACCTCTTGAATATACTCCCGTATCCAGAATCCCAATATTCAGTCTTACAGGTATGAACACTACAATGATGTCTGTACATAAATTAGGGGAAAGATGCGAGAACTGAGGGATCTCAGGTCAGAACTTCCGTTCAGCAGAGAGATGTCAGCTTCGACTTAGCAGTGTGAACCCTTTAGAGGATCTTTTCAGCTACAACAGATGATTATCAATTTTATTGTCTAATCAACTGAGGGCTTTATGCTATATTTCAAGCATTTTGTGGAAAGTATTAGCCAAGGACTAGGTCAGAACTACCGTTCAGCAGAAGTCCCGGAATAATACCCCAGACATCATAGAGTATAAACACCTAGTATATCAGAATACGAGACCTTTCAAACGAGATTTCAGGGGTTACCTATATATCCAAGTAGTGTTCCCCACGAATTTCATAAGTTTGAAATTTTAGGTTTATATCCCGAATAAATCTACTAAATGTACAAAAACCTATCGTCACATCATCAGTGAGACCGTTTATCACATTTTACATTACATTTCTTTAGCGTGCTGTGATAGTCCAACTGATTTACTATCATTTCCTCTTGTTTCGCAACAAAACTCATTTTTAAATTTTTAATGTTTTTGACACTTTCAAATTTTCTAATTTTTTTAAAATTTTTCTCCCCCTAAAATCAAAATATGCTTCAATTTTGATTTTCTGGGAAAATTTAAAACAAACTGTACAAACTTGACAACCTGATGAGAATCACTTCAATTCTCTATCCACCTGGCATAAACAATCAGAACTCCCCCTCACAACAAACTATTTTCCCATTATGATTTCAAAACACGTAAGTTTGTTTTAATCAAAATGGCTTTTTCGGAAAACTTAGTTTGTTTACCAAACAGTTTAGGTACGGGGTTACTTCATCATCTTGTTTTCTACACAAAAGTAGGAAAATCCAAGTACAAGTTAATGTCCTTGATTTACCATATGCAGTCCAGAATCCTCTGTACCACTTGTAAAACATTCACAAACACAACCAAACCTCTTTACCGTTTGCATGATTGACGTTACCGAATAAAATTCAAGAAAGATGCCGATTCATGATCCACGATACCATCTTGGGATCTCCGGCAATTCCTGCAAAATCTTCAAACATAGATTTAAAAAGATGCCGATTCATGCTCCACTCTTACAAACCTGGGAGCTCCGGCAATTCCTGCAAAATCTTCAAACATAGATTTAAAAAGATGCCGATTCATGCTCCACTCTTACAAACCTGGGAGCTCCGGCAAGTCAGGTTTTTCTATTTGAAAAGTTTCACCCAAGCCTGACCAGCCTTGGGTGATTTTGAATTCTTATTCAACAATGGTGGAAAATTTTTCTCATCCATTGTTAAACTAGAATTCTCGACCTTTACCTCAACACATGGCTCCTCTGGCTTTACCATTCCAGAATCATTGCCTGAATGTGGCTTGTCTGACTTTAATAAGTCAGATTCATCACCGACATGTGGCCTCCTTTGTTCCCGAAGAAACAAATTCATCGCCAGGAAGTGAAAACTTCACTTTCTTCTTTTTCTCCTCTTTTGTCCTCAGATTTGCATCTGATGAATTCGACTTGCTTGACTTTGCAGTTGAGGAAGTTGATTCATCAGCACTCTTCTTCGATCTGTCGGGTGAACCCGAGGACAAAATCTTTTCGAGATATTCTCTCGCTTTCTTTCTCTTTTTCCTCAGTCGGTCTTTCTGCCCCTGAGAAAGTTTAACTTTCTTTTCCTGAATTGACTGTTCTGGAACTTTAGGTTTCAGAACCTTTTGCTCCTGGGGCTTGACTTTGACTGGAATCTTCTTTGCCATTTTCTGAGAATTAGCCCTCAATCTGTCATTCGATCTTCTTGGGCAATCTCTGGCAATGTGACATTTGATATTGCAATTATAGCACCTCCTGGTCTCATAACTCCAGTATTGGCAGTTAACAGCAATATGCCCCTGATATCCGCAGCTGTAGCACACCCTGTTATCATACCAGTTACCACCGTTGTACCAAACATTCAAATCGTAACATTGTTTGGCCTGGTGGTACTCATTCCTCAAATTTGCTGGTTTTGACGCTTTAGCACTGTGGTTCGTCCTGCACACAACAATTTTTGAATTTTCATTTTCTACTTTACGTGTTCTTTTCTTATGATTGGATGATCGTACTGATGAGTTTTTTTCTTCATTTTTAATTTTTTGTTTCTGTTCTACAATCTTCTTCACAGGTTTTTGCTTAGAGCATTCTCCCTTTTCAGTCGATTGCAAAACAGTTTTCTGAAATTTTTCTTTTAATTTTGAAATTGTTTTCTTTTTCTTAATTTCAGCATCAGACTCTGTCTCAGACTCATCTGCTGAATAAAATTTCTCATTTTCCTCATCAGTTTTCTCATCACAATCTTCGACTTTGACTTTGTCAAAGTTTGTAGCCTTTTCACTTATCGGAACTGAATTGATTGGTTTTGGACAGGGAAAATTCAAACTGTCAGATTTAGTCACAAAACCTATCAATTTCTTCTCAAGTTCATCAATTTTGTTCCTCGAATTCTCAGCTTCACTTTCAAGTTGAGATATTCTCCCAAAATGAGACTTGATAGTTTTCTCATTATTATTCTTCAAATTTTCAAGAACAGACTTTTCATTTATCAAAATTTTGATCTGTTCCTGAAATTTTGATTCATTCGCTTTCAGATTCTTGTTTTCAAGCTTAATCCAGAAATCTAAATCTTCTGAAGATTTCTGTTTGTTTTCAAGCTCTTTTACCAACTCTTTGATTTTCTTTTGAGCGCTTTCACCTTCTTTTTCAAGTTCGACAATCTTCTAAAGATGGGAATTTATCATTTTCTGTTTTTCAATGTTGTTTTTACTGAACACATTTCTCCCATCTTCAAGAATTTTCATTTGCCCTTCAAATTCTTGATTTTTCAATGTCAAACTGTTAAAATCAACCAACAGTTTGTCATTTTCAGCTTTCAACTTCTCACAATTTTCTTTCAAAATAAGAATCTGATTTTCAACAACGTGCTTCTCGTCTTTCAACTTTTTGACTTCAGATGCCAAACTTGTCATGTCTTTCACAAGTTTATCATTATCAGTCTTAAAGTTGTCACACTTAGAGCACACTGTTTCATTCTTCACCGATTCTTCAGCTTTTGGACTTTCCATTATTATCAATATAACAACCTCGTTTGAAATCGTATTTCAGCACATGTTTTGCCCTGATACATTTAGTAACTCTTTTGTGCATCTCTTCAATCACATCTGAACTTAGATCTAGCACATTATACTCCAAAACCTTGATCAAATCTTTCTTTTTCTTTCTAACTTCAAGTTCATGAGCTTTAAGTTTGCTGATGAATTGATTTAGAGGTAGTTTTGAAAAATTTGAGTTCTCCCTTAAATTCTTCAAATATTCACCCCATTCAATCGGTAATGCATCTGCAAATTTATCCAATTTTTCAACATTTGACGGGTATATCTCATGATCTTTCATATAATTCAGTAAAACACTATATCGGTCTTTAAGATCATCCAACGTTTCGTCTTTCAGACACACAAAATATTTGAACCTTTTTTCCCATCCATCTTTGCTCACTTTCCTATACCCCTCATCTAGAAATCCGTTATTCCAGTTATTAAATCTTTCAAAATAATAGTTCTCCTGTTCATCAAACATCATTGCCATGTTTCGCAAAACAAACAGACACGTGTTTGTTGACGAATAAGCGATCTAAATGTGACAGAAAAGCGAACCAAACAGTAATTGAGCCAAATAAGCGGTCCAGATAAGCGATCCGGATGACAAATAAGCGGTCCAAAAATTGTCTGAATAAGCGATCCAGAAATGATCCAAATAAGCGATCCACAATCAGTCTTATAAGCGGTCCAAATCAGTTCGAATAAGCGATCCAGGAACAATTCGACCGAATGAGCGATTCACAATGGTCCGGATAAGCGGTCCAAAAATGAAATTTTGAGCGAACCAGGTCAACCGATCGAATGAGCGGTCCACATAACGTCCGGATGAGCGGTTCAGAACTGTTCGGTCGAGCGGTTCAAGCTATGTTCGAATGAGCGGTCCACATTCAAATCCAATTCTAATCCACTTAGACTTTGAATTTTGATCTGAAACTTTCTAGGGTTTATCTCGATGCTGTTGCGCACAATCTGTGAGAATATGAGCGAATTCCGACCGTGAAATCTTCTCGAATCAGAAAAAGAAGGTGTAGAAGTAAGAAAAAGTGACGAAATCCGGCTAATTTCTGCAGAGAACCTCTTCCTGAGCTCTGATACCACTTGAAGGATCGTAATCTGACCCAAACGAGTTGTTCAGAGGCTTTCTCCTTGGTTTCAGGTGCGGAATTACAAGAAACTAAGGTAGAAACAGCAGGCAAATCACTTTAACTACTTGTTTTACTAATATCAAACGTTTACAGCTCAAATCTCGCACCGGCAAAGCTTCGGCACGATTTCTCTAACTGTTACAACTATTCCTAACTCAGATCGCCTTTAGGGTATATATAGGGATCTGGGATCGCTTATTGGACAGGCCCAATAAGCGGCCCATACATGATGTCACATAAGCGGTTCATGTAAAGTGTCATTGGAGCGGTCCAGCTGGTTTGCCATACGAGCGATCCAGCTAGTTTGTCACAAGAGCGGCCCAGATTGATTGATTGCCATTCGAACGGTTCAGCTTCTAACCGTTCGAGCGGTTCAGCCCAATAATACCCTAATGAGCGATCCAACATCTAAACCTATACAATCACTATTTCTCATATTTACAATCATTTTACAACCATTCCTATTCTAAGACTCGAACGAAGATGTAGTCGACAGACAACTGCACCAACAAAAATGACCCTCATCCCCACACTAATAGCATCCCTTCCTGAAACCCTGGTTCTGCTAGGGTGGTTGTCCCTGCTGTCTCTGGTTCTGCTGGTTCTGTTGCTGCTGGTGTTTGGGCTGTGGGGCCCTACAATCCCTGGCCTCATGGCCCGCCTTACCACACCTGTTACACATCCGACCACATGGCCCGAAATGATGATAGCCACACTTGTTACACCGTGGCTTCCTCCCTGCATACGAACCCTGACTTTGGCTACCCCCTTGGCCTTGATTGACAGAAGACGACTGTCTGATGCTGCGGTTGTTGTTATTATCTGGTCTTTTCTGTGTCTGACTCGCGCGAGAGGCTTTATCATAGTCACTCCACTTCCTTTTGTTATCATTAGTGGACGCAGTGACAGTGGGTGCAGCAGCTGTAGTGGTTGAAACACGCGGTGGTAACGAGTTACTCTCTACCTCTTGATCCACAATCTTGTGGGTCAAACGAACAATCTGTGTCAAGTCATTGAGATGGGCTGCAGTGACCAAACTCTTCACACGCGGAGGCAGCCCCTTGATGAATAACTCAATCCTCCGGGACATAGGCCGGGACAAGTTCGGGCACATGTCGGCCAATTCATACGATCACTTCACATACGCTTCGACTTCAGATCCAACCATCTTCAAGTCATAGTACTCGTTTTCCAACTTCTGGACCTCATCCCGAGGACAATTCTCCTCCCTGATCAGTTCTTTAAAGTCATCCCAAGTTGTGGCATTCGCTGCCTCGATGCCCAACAACTGCACCTGGGCATTCCACCACGTTAGGGCACCATCCGCCAAGGTACCCGCAGCATATTTCACCCTGTCCCCAGCAGGACAGTTACAAATAGCAAACACGGACTCCGCTTTCTCGAACCATCTCAAGAGTCCCACAGCCCCTTCAGTTCCGGTGAAGGTCTAAGACTTACAGTCCATGAACATTTTGAATGTACAAGCAGGTTGGTTGGGTTGGGGTCGCGCGTGCTGACCTAAATGACGAAAGGAAACACATTATAGGGGTGAAAGGACGTGTACACGGTATAAGAGTAAAGAGTACTTGGTACATTCCGTACCAGCTTGATAGGCTGCTAAGGCCTCAGCCACACGGGTATTGATTAAGTCAGTCAACTCAGCCTGAGTCATGTTGATGTTGCCACGTCCGTGTCCTCGTCCACTCATGATTCTATATATAGAGATGAACCGATTCAGGAAATCGAAACGAGATGGAAATCAAGTATCGTGTCGATATCTAGGTACTACCAAGTTCACACATAATAAGGCAGAACCCTTCTCACGCTCGATAAGCCTCACTGGGACTTGCATGCACCCCACGTTATTATTAAGTGTGCACCCATAATAATAAGGCGATTTGCATATTCATCTTAGAGCCTCTTAGCTTGCGCTCGAAGTTTCCCCCGTTCAATCTACACACAAGTGGTATTACAAGGCTACGATTCATATGATTCAAAGAGTAGTGTCACACTATCAAGTCACCATAGTATCTAACGTTTCATTCCATGCTAGTTGTGAGTGTGTGATTGCTAAACAAGTGATGCACAAAGTAAGAGAGACGAACCTTGCAATCTGGAGCTGAGTGTCATGATCGATTTTCGAAGGTGTTCGGTTATAGTCTGGCTTTACAAAAACGTTTTAAAACCTAGTTCACTATAACCAGTGGCTCTGATACCAAACTGTAACACCCCCAAATTACCACCTGCGGAAACTCCGCGAGGCGTGTTACACATCAGAGTCTGAGCCACTAATCACATTGAACCAATGATAAATATTTAAATAAAACATGTCATTAATTACCAATAGAAAAATATCAAACACAATATTAGTTCCCAAAGAGTTGTATAGCGGAAGCATGTAGTAAATCGTTTAACAATTGTTTCAAAATAATGCTCAAAATCAATGTATCACTTATAAGTTAATCCAAGAGCCTCGATCCATGACCACTCCAGCGCTCCCAGATAGCAAGTCCATGTCACGAATTCTAACGACCTGCAAACATGCAGACAAGTGTGTCAGACGACGCTGGTGAGTTCAAGGTTTTGTTAACGTGTTTTGTTACCAGATGTATGTTAAGCCAGTTCAACGTTGCGATACGATGTTGCTTTATAACATGCTAGATACCCTAGGGAGTGTGCCCATATGTATCCGGGGAGTGTGCCCCTTAACAACCTGGAAGTGTGTCCAGTCCCCAATGCCCCTAACCAAGCATTGGTATTGATGCCCTGATAATTAGTTCACGCCCGTCCTTACGGCCCGGTGTGAGGTGTACAACCTAATAGCGCTATCAACTAATTACACCATTGCCCTACAGGCAATCGAATAATGATAGATTCCATGTTCAATAATCAAAAACCCGATTTAACTGTTTACCCAAGTTTCCCTTCCACATGTTTACTAGTTGTCCCAAACCACCGGGACGCATGCTTGAGAAATGCAATGAACTCACCTGGGGTTGCTCGGTATGATACACAATAGTTCAATTAAGCTACAAAGTGATCAACCACGTCCTATCACAGTTATCATACCAATCAGATTCGTACACTAGTATTGCACGTATGTTCCACGTATATATAACAAGTTGTGTACAAACATTGATCATCATGTTCACGTATAAGTATGGCAACTCTACAGCAACTTCACACAAGCAAAATCCAAATACACGGCCCAATCATTTGGGCTGGTAACAGTGGGCCAGTCCAATAACAGAGTGTGCATGTTCTCGGTCTCGAGTCAAGACTAGTCGGTCTCGGGTTATATTGATTTCGAAGTCTCGAGTCGTAACAGAGAGTTCTCGAGTCATCATGGTCTGGTCGAGACTACACGGTCTCGAGTCGCAACCGGACCCGCAACCGTGGTCTCGAGTTGTGTTGTTTTGTGCCGGTGTTATGGTCTCGAGTCGAGACTAGGAGTTCTCGACTCGCAATCTCTTGTCGAGACAAGATGTGTAACTGATTTCCTGATTTGTAGTCCATGATTTCCGTAACAAGTTGTAAACAGATTTGGCAGTTGCAAATCAAATCAATTAACAGTTTTGCTATAATCCAAACGAATCAAACAGCAGTTTTTATCCAGAATCATGCATGTTCATATCGTTATCAAGAACCAATAATCCCGAATCAATCAAACATTCATATCAATTCCAAAATCACTAATCAATAACCTATGAACATGTAACCAGATCATGTGATAACGGGTTCAAGAACTATCATGCAGCCCTAAACCATGTGTACAATATATCAATCAATACTACAAACCATAACAACACATCCCAACATCCATCCGGATCATCTCACAACCGATTAGTAAGCTTTCGTTTAATCATCATCTTAACATAATTCGGACAGCATATAATCAACCGATTACTTGCAAAACATACGATTTACATACAATATAGAACATCACGATTGATCACACAAGCAACCCTAACCGTTTAGTCAAACATGGATTTATAACAATATAAATCAAACACGTATCATGAACACTAACCGAGTTAAAGCGTGTAGAGAGGATGATCCGAACACAAGGATCTTCGAGGGTCGAGAAGTGTTGTCGTCGGGTTCCAAGAGAAACGAGAGAGAGGGAGAGCTTCTAGGGTTTTGTGTAATTTGTGTGCTTGCAAGTAACCAAAAACTACACCCCCTATTGTTCATGTATGCGTACAAGGGATGAGTGGGCCGAACCCATCATTGGGCCGCCCTTGGGCTCTCGGGTTGGGTAGGTGGTTGCGAGTGAGGTTGGGCCGAGTGGAGGATGTGCGACCAAACAAAGTGTGCGGCCCAATTTTGATAACACATAACATTTCATTCAATTAAACGCTCACGTTCCTATAGTCGTATCATGCATTCAATCAACCCACATAGTTCACATAAACACGTAACGTTACACAAAATAGGTTCGAAATACGGGTTGTCACATCTATGAATAAAAGCATTTACAAAACGGGTTAGTGTGGGATAAAGTTCAAAAAACTGACATTTACAAACAGGTCAATTGGGTAAAAATTTTACTCCAAACTTACCATATGTAAAAGGTTGATTATTGTATAATGATTTTTTTAGTACTATGATATAAGGAAGAAATGTGATGGGAGCTTGTGTTATGACTTCTCAAATTCAGAAAACTTTTTAGGCAAATCATCAGTTTATGCAGCCTTACGAGTAGGGGTGCAAACAAGTTGAGCTACTTGGGCTCGGCTAAAAAAACAACTTGAAACAAGCAAAGCTTAAACAAACTCAAGCCCGAACCCAAGCTTAAAAACAAGCTTGTTTAGTAAACAAGCCCGAGCTTCCCTTATCGAGCTCAAGCCAGCTCGCAAGCCTAAAAGAGCCCACTATACTTATAAATTTAATTAGTAAATTAAATATATTTTTAAATAATAATAAATACTATTTTAAAATATATTTTCATAAGCTAAATGAGCTCAAGCTCGTCTCGTCTGGTTTGCACCCCTACTTAGGAGTACAAGGTCAGTCGACTAAATAAAACCAAGGTTGATCATTAACAAGATCTTAGTCAATATACTTAGCCATGATCATTAACGAGATCTTAGTCAATATACTTAGACAAAGCAGGTCAAGACTATATATGCAAATGAAGCATGCGAAGGTATCCTAGGTTTATATAATAGATTTACTTTTTTGAGGTTGCAACTATTTTAACATATGAATAAATGCTGATCAAAGGCCAACAACAAAATAAACCAGTCAACAACAAACAAAACTTGGCATGTGGCAATGGAAGTTAATCAAAGGTCTACACTAAGAGATTAAAACACTATTCAACAAACATCTAGGAATCTAGATATCATACCTCAAATATCACGTAACCAAATCTTACCTTATAAAATATGGGGCCTTTATAGTGATAAATATTAAATCCAAGAGGAAAGCGGCATCTTTCATCTAGAAAAGGCTAAAATCTACATGGAGCTCAAAAAATTATATCACATCATGTTTCATGAATTACAATCTCCCAAACCTGAACTTGGATTCAAGTTTTTAATCAATGGAAAGGAATATCTTTTTGGTAGAATAATCAATTAAAAATATTAATAACAAAGTCAAACAGAATCAATTATCACATTCAAACAGATAACATATTAGCATAACACTAGGGGCATGTTTTGCTAAGCTTTTCCAACCAACTTATTGACTTATTGACTTAATCAAAAAACTAAAAAGGAGTTTTATTGTTTGGCAAACCTAAAAGTTCTTTTCAAAATGACTTTTTGAAAAGAAGAAAAAGGAGTTTTTGAGAAGTTAACATGTTGTGACTTTTTGATCAGCTTATAACTTTTGAAACACCAAATTACCAGATTACCCCTGATTTAACACTCCTTATATTTTTTGTTTGTCCATTTTATTCATTTTACATCAATAAACTATGGCAAACACTTTTTAAAAAACAACTTATTGATTTATTGGCTTTTCCCACCTCATAAGCTAATCCAAACACTTTTTAAAAACTCATTTTCAAAAAGTTATAAGCTAATAAGTACTTTTCACAAAAAGTCATTTTTTCACTTAAATAAGCTTTTAGCCAAACATGCCCTAGAAGTCTAAAATAGATTGGTAATTACCTTTAAACAGGCATGGTGAAGCCAGAAGCCAAAGCATGGTGAAGCCAGAAGCAAAGACCAATTCGAATAAGTAATAACCGGTTTCAAACAACACTTCAACATAACTCCTAAGTCAAAACAATTTTAAAAGTTCATATAAGAAAACTACTAATATTCAAATAACTAAAATAAAGAGATGTGAGAACTCAAGATACAACAATTAGTTACTAGTCTCCTAAAGAATAAACTTAAAAATCAATAGAAAAATTGGTAGAAGCATTTCTTCGAGCAACTGATGTGCATCTTCAAACCAACAATATTGATTCTTAAAATCAGCAATTTAGATTCTTCAAACCAGCAAAATTGATTTTTTAAGGACTTGGGTTTACTACCAACAAAATCGTAAACCAGATAGGAGATCATATATAGATTTGAATCAAAGAACAAAAAACATTGAGTTCAATAGACGGTTATCCTTACCTCTTAAGCAGCACCACCGCTAGACAACTCCATGACCGAATATCTCGAACTATTGAAATTGTAGGTTACGGAGATCTAATCTCTGAAGTCGAATAATCAATTCTTATTGCTATGTTTGATAGCGAGACATAGAGAATGGGGGATGTTAGAGGGCAGATGCTCAATTTAGGTTTTGAGAATTAGGTTTAGGTTTTGAGAATTAAGTGGAATTTGGGTTAAGGAGAAAAGATGGAAAAATTGGGCGGGATGATTTTGGTGGGGTGGGAAGCTTGAAATTATTTAGAAACTGAAAGTGTATTGGAATTGGAAAAAGAGAAATAAATATTTATTAATAATATAATTAAATTAAAAAATCTAAGTTAAACATCAATATTTAGTAATTAGTAGTTTTATTCTTTGTTATAAAATCCACGGCCAAGTAGGTACACTTCAATTATTTGTTAAAAAATTATCCATGGCTAAGTAGGTACATTTCAATAATATGTAATATCGGGGTGACTCGCTTTCAGTTGAACACAAATACTATACTTTCACTGGGACTTCCTTGTTTTACTATCTTTGTAAAACAATAGACATGAGGAAGCAAAACATAGCCAAGCGATAGAAACAGTTCGGTTTTGTTAACGGTTTGACCTTAAAACAGTTAACACCGGACTTTGAACACCACGAACAAATATGGCATACATAAAGTGCCACTAAAGTTATGTGTCAAACAAATATGGCATACACAAAGTGCACTAAAAACCAAAATTAGTGACTTAAAAGCTAAATGTCACTAAAAGTGTGTGTCAAACAAATATGGTATACGTAAAGTGCCACTAAAAACCTAAATTAGTGGCACAAAAGCTAAATGCCATTAGAAGTGTGTGCCACTACATGGCATTTTTTTTTTTTTGTAGTGAATGGTCTCATGTCTCCCATACCCTCTTTACATCACATCATATATTTTGGCTCAAGTATTCTAATTTCTAAGATAATGGTCTTCTCACATGTCATTCAGTGAGACTAACACACATTATTTGTTACTCTTTTATATTGTAATTTATTATATAATAAGTTCTTTTAATATATGATACATAAAGAAAATAAGAATATCATATTCAAGCTTCAAGTGGATCGGTGTCATCCAACCATGGCAGCATTGTTATAAAGTCAAAAACTAATTACGTTACAAAACTATAAATAATCAACAAGTTTATGCATAAGGTAGTTGTATTGTTAGCCTTGGGATTTTTTCAAAACAATTATTCATTTCTAACCTTAAAATTTCAATCTATGACAATTTAAGTCTAAATATTCAATCTTTAGTAATTTAACCCCTTTAATTAATTTGATTTCTCACTTCTAATTCAAAAGTGTTCACCTTTTGCAATTTAACCCCTTGATTATTTTACTTTTAACCCAAAGTTTTTCATCTTTTACAATATTACCCCAACACTTTTTACTTTCAATTTTGATCCCTTATACTTTGCATCTTTCGCAAATTTTCCGTTTAACGTTTCGTTCTAAATTTTTCAAGTTAACACCACAACGTGCATGTGGACTTCAACGTCTTTTCATCTACTTTTCCCATTTGACAGGTCCATCGCAGCGCGTCTATTTTTTCTTTTGAAAGGTCTGTCACAACGCGCAGGTCAGGGATCCCGATTTAGTTATTATTTTCTATATATGTTTTACACATGCTCGCGGTTATGTAAAAAACATTTGCATTTCATCTAATCTATATACTTGATAAAGTAAACCATTGGGGGACACATGTCACCCCATGGTTTCACGTCAGATGAATTTCCGCCTAAATGAAAGCAACTAAATGGATCACCGGAATTCTAATGGATAGTCCACAAATCTCATTACCAACTTTCCAAATATACCTTATTTTACAACATATGCTTCAAAAGAAAACCCTAATTCCCTGTCGAACACGGCGATTAAGATCCCTCCAACACATTCGATCAACAAACATCGGATTGGAAGACATTAAATCGACGGTAATGTCTAGTGTGTGCTTCTATTATTCTTCTTTGTTGTTACATTCGCCTAATTTCGTTAACGTTCTGATTTTTTTCGATTGTTCTTATTTTGTTAGCAGTTCAATGATTGTTAGTTGATGATTGATTAATGTATTCGATTTAGTATTCTCTGATTTACTTTTGTTTTGGTACTGATTTTGGATATATATATATATATATATGCACATGCACATGCACATGCACATGCACATTATGTTATGTCTTGTCCATGCACATGTGCATATGTGTCCCCCAATGGTTTACTTTATAAAGTATATAGATTAGATGAAATGCAAATGTTTTTTACTGACCGCGAGCATATGTAAAACATATATAGAAAATAATAACTAAATCGGGATCCCAGACCTGCGCGTTGTGACAGACCTTTCAAAAGAAAAAATAGACGCGTTGCGATGGACCTGTCAAATGGGAAAAGTAGACGAAAAACGTTGAACTCCACATGCACGTTGTGGTGTTAACTTGAAAAATTTAGAACGAAACGTTAAACCGAAAATTTACGAAAGATGCAAAGTATAAGGGATCAAAATTGAAAGTAAAAAGTGTTGGGGTTAAATTGTAAAAGATGAAAAACTTTGCGTTAAAAGTAAAATAATCATGGGGTTAAATTGCAAAAGGTGAACACTTTTGAATTAGAAGTGAGAAATCAAATTAATTAAAGGGGTTAAATTACTAAAGATTGAATATTTAGACTTAAATTGTCAAATATTAAAATTTTAAGGTTAGAAATGAATTTTTGTTTTGAAAAAATCCCAAGGCTAACAATACAACTACCTTATGCATAAACATGTTGATTATTTATAGTTTTGTAACGTTATTAGTTTTTGACTTTATAACAATGCTGCCATGGTTGGATGACACCAATCCACTTGAAGCTCAAATATGATATTCTTATTTTCTTTATGTATCATATATTAAAAGAACTTATTATAAAATAAATTACAATATAAAAGTCTAACAAATAATGTGAGTTAGTTTCACTGAATGACATGTGAGAAGACAATTATCTTAGAAATTATAATACTTGAGCCAAAATATATGATGTGATGTAAAGAGGGTATGGGAGACATGAGACCATTGTACCTTATGCCAGCCTACAAAACAATTATCTTAGAAAATGGGATGTTGGACTTTCCAAGGGCAACCCATTTTATCAAAATTGACAACTCTATTGGTTGATTATAACTTTTGTGTCACAAGTTATCCAATTTAATGTGGTAAAATAAGTATAATAGTAATTTATCTTAATTCGGTTTAACAGTTTCTTTAATATAAAATAATAATTATTCTCATATTTCTTGTGTTTTGATTTCTTATGAGAAACAACAAAATATATTTCTATTTTTCACAATTTAAATTTCTAAGCCAAATAACTAGGGGTGTTCAAAAATACTTATATTGTATCCATAAATCCAATCCGAAATTTTTGAAAATTAATTTTTATTTTATATCAGATGTCCGAAAATGTCCAAAAATTTATATTCGGATATCCAAAACTATCCGACATATCTGATTCCGAATAATAAAAAATAAGAATTAAATAAAAAAATTGGATATTCAGATTTCTGATTCACTATTCGATCGAGGATCAGAAATTTCGGATATGGACGTGGATAGTGAAATCAGGTATCAAAAATTTTTGGATATCTGAATTTTCGGATATCCGATTTTGAACACCCCTACTGAAATAACAATTACTTATAGCTATCTATTATACCTGCAATTATTTGGTAGGAGTATGGTATAAAGTAATTTGATAGGAGTATGACATCAAATTTAACACATACCATGGCGTGAGTGGATTGAGTTATTGAACAAAAATGAGTCATATTCGTGTGAGCCAACACTAGATATATTAACTTCTTTAAAAATTAGAATTAGAAACTGAAAAGTTTATAATTATTAAAATCCAACATGTACGTTTACGACAGGTTTTATTTCAATGTTGTTCATTATGACTTGCCAACTTGTTTGATCCTTTAAATAGACGTGCTACATATGTCGTATTATAGTTACATGGATTTACGTGTGTCCATATTCGAGTTATTATCCTTGATGGAAATACATAAACAGTCTTATTCGGGTTGGTTTGTTCGGGGCACATGCCCCTAGGTCTTGGATTGGATCTTTGTCTTCCTATGTGACTCATAATTAGCCCTAGTTTAATTTGCTTGGTTGGCTTAATGATTTCCATTATGCATGGGACCTAATCCATCTGACAAAGTTTACTTCTAATGTTGTCTTATGCAATGATCATAATAACTAGTGAATATAGACAATATTTGTAATCATTAATATATGAGGGGTTCTTGCAGACAACAAAATTATATAACTATGTATGAGTGCATATAAAACAACATAACTGTTTTCAACTTTAATCATTTTGTTAATCAAATATCATAAAGGTGTTTACTTTAAGGCATGTTTAAAACACTGCGCCTCGTATCTAATTTTAAGGAGAAGTGACCCATTTGTCTTTTTGGATGTGAATTGTCTATATATGAAAATAATGTAGATATGTGAATTTATTAACGTATTTTCATGTTAATACTTGGGGCAAAACTTGTGATAAAGGATTTATAAACATGACAAAATAAATTAACATTCGAATTTTCATATTTATCAATATTATAATTATCTAACTACTACAAGTGACATTAGAACTATCGTCCCAAATGGTGAAACTTGATAATCTAATCTAAAAATTCTAAAAAGTTTATATGAGTACATCCATAGGCTTTTAGGTCCATGATCTCTAATTTTCACTCGTTATCCACTCCAAAAGATTGACACAATAAAGATTTACGGTACCTATGGAGTAATTTCGAGGTGAGATGCCGCAAAAAAAACAACGTAACCAGTAGGAAATTTGTAGTCCCTAAATGTTTTTGTTTTAAATAGACTGACTCACATCCCTTTTTGGACCAAATATATGAGACTAAACACATTCTTAATATGTAGTGGCGAAGCTTGAGATTTTTGACCGTGTGGTCGAAAACATATATACCTAAAAAAATATAAAACCGGGGTCGAAAACGTATATACCTAAAAAAATTCTATACGAAAATTACATACGGGACAAAATTTCTTATGAATTATGGAACGACCCCAGCATTACATTATCTTCGGGTATGGGTTTGTCGAACAATACTTCGACATCGTGAATCTAAGAAAAGGAAACTAGGCGACAAAGGTATTGGATGCATATTATTGCGTTATGGTCAATAGAGCAAAACCTTAATTAGGTTCATGGTAACAGAACCGAATGTACTCATATCGGTTAACACTATTATCGTATCTAGAGACTCTTGGTTTGACGAACAAAGGTACAAAAGTGTTATCTTAAACCATACAAGTTAATGATAAAGCCCCTCATTTATGTGGTGCGGATGTGGCGTGACAAAGACCCTAAGGGTTTTATCCCACACCACCCAACCTAAACGAATGTTTGTAAACTTATTGAATCCTTGTAAGGGCATCATATACTCTCTTAAAAAAATTAGAACAAAATATTCCTAAAAATTACCTAAAAAGTTGAGTTGTTACATGAATACAAACCAAACCCTCGAAAAATAAAGCTGAATAAAAAAGTCAAGAGAATTTGCATTTGCATATAGTTAAGATGAAGATGAAGAATAATATACATATAGTTAAGACGACAATGAATACGATATTGACAAGCAGGAGGGATAATTTGCATAATTTGTTTGATACGAGGACACTTGAAGTTTGGGGGACGTTAAGAGCGAGTGAGAATAGAGTTGCGTCTAATTGGAGCAGGTCTTGTATTAGTGCGGATAATAATTATGTTGCGGCTGGATCTGTTGACGGGTCGGTTCATGTATGGTCGATATCTAATGGTAACATAGTCAGCACTCTTAAGGAACATACGGGTTCGGTACTGTGTTGTTCTTGGAGTGGTCTTGGAAAACCTCTTGCCACATCAGACAGGAATGGAGTGATATGCACTACGCCAAAATAGGGATACAGTCACACAAAAAAAGTGTGACTATATGTCTTTCGCCTCACATATTTTTTTCAGGTCAAGTGTGGCCAAAGCTCGAGTCATCTTAGGTATGATACGGCTACACATACTTTTTAGTGGCCGTAGAGCTTAAAAGTGTGGCTAAAAGGTACCAACATTATTTGTTAAAATCTAGCATTTCCTCTATTAAGTGTGGCTAAAGGATAGCAACGGCCACATGTATTTACTTTAAGTGTGACTGTTGCTGCTATATAGTCACATAAATTACCAAAAATATTTGTTTTAGCCACATTAATTAAAAAAAGTGTGGCAAAAAGTGTTGTTGTAATTAAGCATTTTTCCCATTAAGTGTGGCTAAAGGGTAGCAACGGCCACATGAATTATTGTAAGTGTGGTTGTTTCTGTTATACAGACACATGAACTTACTGTAAGTGTGGTTGTTTCTGTTATACAGACACACAAACCAAAAACAAAGTGACTATGGTGTGGCTAATGATTATTTATAGCCACACGAAATATTGTATTTTTAAGTGTGGCTATTGTCTAACCTTTGGTAACACATATTTCTTTTTCTTATGGCAATTTCTATCATTCTATCACACAAATAAGAAACATGGTGGCTATGGTGTGGCTATTCCCTAACCTTTGGTCACACATATTTGTTCACCCTGTGACTTTTGCTATAATGTCATCACACAAAAAAGAACAATGTCACAAAAGTGTGGCTAATGGTTATGTATAGCCACATGAAATTTTATAATTTTAAGTGTGCCTATTATCTAACATTTGGTCACACATGATTTGTTTTTCGTGACAATTGTTATACTTCCGCCACATAAAAAAAAAACAAACTGACGAAAGTGTGGCTAGAAATTATGTGTTGCCACGTGAAAATTTATAATTTAAGTGTGGCTATTGTCTAACATTTGGTCACACATATTTATTATGGTTTTATGCGGCCATTTTCATATAATTAACCATTTTATTTTCAAAATTTTATAAAACTAAAACAAAAGTAACCATGAGAAAACCTAAAAACCAAATTATATTAACAATAATAAACCAAAATCCATACATAAGTTTTCAATTTAAATACATAT
Source organism: Helianthus annuus (assembly GCF_002127325.2). NCBI lineage: Eukaryota > Viridiplantae > Streptophyta > Magnoliopsida > Asterales > Asteraceae > Helianthus > Helianthus annuus. The sequence continues at coordinate 23,345,273 of NC_035436.2, read as the reverse complement.
GAAAGACATAAACTTCTCAAAACCTAACTACAAAAGTTGCAAAGGGAATGCCTCTACACATAAACTAAGAACTAATTCTTGGTTATTGTCTTCAAATCCATATAACTCACTGCTTGTAGACTTAAAAGTGCTGCAAATATATATCTAGTTGTTTTGCCTTTGTGGAATGCTCCATGATTTGGATGCAAAATCAACGACTAGCCACCAGATGCAAATTGTGAACAATTCAATCAATGACCAGCCACCCGGTATCAGTGAGATCCGAGCATTCTGAACTGCTCCATCCCAATAAAAGCATGTCCGAATACATGCTTGCTATTGCAACTATCATATGGAAAAACGTGTACGAATAACTCACATGTTTTGCTTCCACTTCTTTCTTGCCTTTGCCCGATTCTAGTTCCTCCGATTCTAGAAATGGTAATCGCTCGCCTGTTGTGAAAGGTGAACTAAGATTTTAGTTTCATGAATCCAATTTGGAAAAATATGTAATTTATATGATCAATGTACAAGTTTAACCTGTTCTCGAATAAGATGGAGGGGTGTTGAAGAACCAGAACGTAGAGCAAAATATAAACCTAATACAACACTTGTAAGCATGCCAAGAATTAGTGTACATGTGGTGACAGCTTTGGAATTGTGTAAACCAGATCTAGAAGGCCTAACACCACTCCACAACATTGATGGGCGAAGCCGTGTGCTTTCTCATGTCCCATTAGCTGGGAGTCGAGGGTTGTTGTGGCACATATATATTTTGCAGGTGCATCTGATTAACAATAATACAACCAAGCAGTTAATCAGATTACGCGGGTCACACATTTTATTAACAAAACAACTTACGCGGATCATATTAGCCCTCTAAGACTGCCTCATTTGGGTGCTTCTTTTTACAAAGCTCATCCCAGAATTGTTGTACGACTAGTAGAAGAGTCCTGGTGTGCATTTGGGCCAGCTCCTGAATATTAAAATAACATAGAATGTTAAGATATCCTCCTCATGTTGTAACATACTTTCCAGAACTAGACATTTGGTCAAGTAGAGGAATGGAAAACTTGCCTGGAGAAACTTCATACTAGAACTGTACATTTGGTCAAGGGAAGTCACTGAAACAAGTAATGAAAATCGTTACTTAAAACTACAAATGCAATTAGGTGTGGGCTCAAAAATTATCTCCAACACTCATCATGTAATGGTATTTAAAAAAACACACTTAAAATGTAAAAAATATATATATAACAACTATCAATTGAGTTCATTGGCAGTTATCAAAGCATGTGATACATCACAGAATCAAATTAATCACACGCTATATCTCAATGATATATGCAAGCATATGGAAAAGTCTACGCAGAAACTTGCATAGTTGATTCTAGAAGCTACTTAGACTTGTGGCAGTTTGGTATCTGTTTAGCAACATCCAGATCACCATGTAAACAAAATGGTGATTTTAATATTTATTTTTATAAGATTAGATTAAAGGTGCAAATGAGCCGAGCTTAAACAAGCCCGAGCACAAGCCTAGAAACAAGCCCGTTTAGTAAACCAGCTTGAGCTTCACTTATCGAGCTCTAGCCGAACCGAGCCTAAACGATCATATAATGTTTTATTAATATATTAAACATATACTTAAATTATAAATATCAATAGTTATATATAATATAAAGTAGTTAATAAAATAATAAACGAGTCAAGCCCGAGCCAAGACCGAGCTTTAAAAATTACCTACAAGCCGAGCACGAGCTCAAGCTCGAGCCTAGTTGAGCTCGGGCTCGGCTCGGCTCGGCTCGTTTACACCCCTATATTAGATTATGAGTAAAATATTAAATAAACTTGCTTTAGTAGTATACTAGTGGGAAACCCACGCGTTGCAGCGGAGTCAACAATACGTCACTTGGAAAAGAGCAAAACATGCAAACCTGTGTTGGGATGAGTTAGGTTCGCCAACACCCGAACACATTTATCCCTTTACACAACTTATCTTGTTGGGTTTCAAGCTTCAATTACACTCAAAACAAACTCATGAACAGGAAACTTATGTTACTGCTTGAATACCCACACTTTTATCATTGCGAAACCATACATATATACACACATTTAGCTACGTAAATGAAGGAAACCAACTATAACCATTACTCCTACAACTCAGTAAGTCTAACCATGACTCAAGACCCACTATTTGACCATATAAAACCATAAAAAATTATAAATACAAATTATTCAACTACAAACTGAGTGGTTGATGATGTCAAAGTCAAAAGCCGAAACTCACCAGAATGTAAAAATCGCCTTGCTGTCCCTTGTAGTGAACCCACGGAACCCAGTAACAACCATTCAACGAACTGTGGTAACGGAAATCTATAATTAGATCATAATGTTGAAACTTGAGGTTCATAACCTCATATTCGAGATTACTATATTCCTCTAAATATGCTAAAATAAACAGATTATTAAATACCTGTAAACTTGCCACTCGTATGGAGGACCATAGTTGCAACCCTTACTACTACGATGCTCAAACTTTAATGCTACCTAAAAAATAGAATCTCAAGAGGATCCAAATTGTTGATGATATGAACGAGCAATGGATATGAAAAACTTCTATTATTGTTTTAACATACCTCAAACGCATCGGGCCCTGTTCTTTCGGTTCCGCTGCTTACCCTCCGACCAACATAAACTTGTCCTAAACCACCCTTACCCAACTTTCTATCGGTCTTATATATAGGAGAGTTACCTACTTGTACCTGCATTGACCCATCAGCACATGTTAATTTACAATAAATATGCTAAATGGTTATCTGATTATTGTGGCTTCAAATCAAAAGAATCAGTTTTTAATGTTTGTACAAATTCTGCTTCTGATTATCCAAAAGTTGAAGAAAAAATGCGTATTTACCCTTTCAGGCAGGCACGGCAGGTGTGTTTCCATCTTCTTCAACTCCGATAACTTTATCACCACTTCCACCGTCCATTGCTATATCTTTATCTGCAACCTCGTCGATTCTATTAAACACAGGCTCACCAACTCCACGAGCTACAAGTTCAGGAACAACTTCACACAGTGGTTCCAGGTCCAAATCAATCAATCTAACACCTCTGCCTCTACCGCCAGCCACTACTGTTCTACCTATCGTTGCCGCCACGAGCCCTTTTCTTACACCTGCAGCATCACCTCGTCCCCTTCCACCACCCGTCTTCCTTCTGGTTCTCGTTGGTGCGGTGACGTTTTCCGTTTGGTCAATCGGATGAGTAGCAGGCTGGAGATTAACTAACCGTTTTGATCTCCTTGCTCCACTTCTTAGCTGTGGCATCGTCACCCATGCAACTTATATCAAACTCGTATCCCCAGACCCCAGTGGCCAGTTTAACGCCTCGATATATCTATAAAAATAAAACAAACCGACGTAAAAACAAGAAATGAACTAAAAGTTTGAAAGTCTGAAAGTTTGAACCTGACAATAACAGAAAACATTAATAACAACAAAAGCGAATACTAAAAACAACGGGCTCTAAGTTGCGGTAATTTCTGTCCGCTTCCACTGCCTAATAACTTTTTCGGCTTCTGCTGCAGTTCACGGAATAAAATACATTCCCACTTTTCAAGTGCGGTTTCTTTCGATTCTGTAAGCCATTGAAGTATGGGTTTACTGTAGTATGGGTTTACCGGATCGTCTTTGCGTCAACTTCTGTACCATGCCATTTTACTTTATATAGTATTATAGATTATACTTATACATGAAGTAAATAGTATTAACACCCAACATAAGGCAATTAATAGAACCTTTACATAGTAAAATAGCATGTTTGAGTTAATTCATCACAAAAAAGCATAACCTTGAATATTCTAATAATCTAGATGCAGCAAGAATTAACATTAAACTTGAGAACTTCATATCATTAACTGAAGTTAAACAAATACCATACCTGCACAAGGTTAGCTGCAGAAAACTCAATACAAGTTTCAATTTCTCTATTGCATTATTGAAGCCATCACCTACTCTAGACTCATAAGGTTACCTGCTCTAGACCACAAGGTTATCAAGGTGGTGTTCATCATGCAAATCTAGCTTTCAACCACAAACATCAATATACAAAAAAAAAGTTTGTTAACGTTCAAACTATAACACAAGATTTAAACACAAATCAATTAAATATCATATAAATTATGACCTTATCTAATTTAGCAGCATTAAGAGCTCTAAATATTCAACAGCCATCTTCTGACCATAGTTTCTACAAACCCTCTAATACAACAATACAACAGAAAATCAAGTTAATGATCTAATTGTACTCACTGCAATCGTTGCAAAATCAGGTTAATTGGAGTAATTCTTGAAAACAACAGCAAATGAGCAACGTTCATGGGTTGTATGATTTACCGAAGAAGATCTCATTGACTCGGTCACGGACTCCTATTATTCTTCCTTTGTCGTATTTAGGGACTTCATTGTATAATCTGACAAAGGTGAGAGAGGCAACCGGGGGGCGGGGGAACGATGGTGGTCGAAGAGTTGGAAACCACTGGTCTGAAACTGGAAACTAGGGCTTTGATATGTTTGCTGTTGTTTTTTAGAAAATTTTTGGGGGAGTTCAAATTGGGAGCCAGATTGGGTTGGAGGGAAATTTTAGGGATGAAAATTTTAGGAGGAAAAGTATTTTTTATACTTTTAAAAGTAAATTGCCCTTTTAGTCGTTGAGATTTGTCCAAATTTGTTATTTTAGTCTAAATAATTTTTTTTTCGTCTCTGGGTCTCTAACTTTTCTCTTTTGTTGCCATTTTGATCACATACCCTAACTTCGTCCAAAAACCTCATTTTTAACCAGGGGTATTTTGGGAATTTTCAATTTAAATCTTTCCAGATGCCATTTTGATCCATTCTTTTATTACAGACATTTTACCCTTTTAAACTATATTTAATATATAAATATACACTTACAGCCCTTTCTCTCTCTCTTATATCTCACACACACTCTCTCTCTAAAACCACAACCACCGGTTACTCCTCCACCTCCAACAATGGCAGCCATCACCACCTTCCACTGCTACCACCTTCACCCTCCTCCACCAAATCCGTGAACCACACACCGCCATCACCCACTTCCGCCACCCACCTTCACATTCCTTCACCACCGGCACCCACTTCACTACCTCCACCCACATCCACCACCGACACCCACCTCCGCCACCCACACCCCCACAATGCCCGTCTTTAAGAAACCCACTAAACTATTTAATTAAAAAAACCCTTTAACCCCACTACCATCCCCACCACCGTCACCACCCTGCCACCCCCCCCCCCCCCTTCCGCCCTTAACCCCCAACCAACCTCCACTGTAGACCACCATTGATCACCTGCATCAGCTGTTACCACCATCTAGCAACCACATCTATTAAACCCAATTCAGATTTAGATGAATTGGTGAAATTGGGGCAAAAGACCACCACCACAACACCAGAGAAAGAACCATTGAACATATAAGAGGGGTTGTCGGTTTAAAAGACCTAGCTGTTGCCAGCCTTAGCGACTAGGGTTCCGATTGGAATATCCAGTGAGCTTTTGCAATTTAAGACAGATGATAGTTACAGTTTTGTAACCTTTTGAGGAATACGATGGTTAGGGGGATTTGGTTTTCTGGTGACGAAGAGGGTGGCTTGGGTTTCCAGGGAGAAGGTGATGCCTATGTTTTAGAGATGTTATAGGAGACAAAGATGGTCCATTAAGACATATAAGATCTACCAATGTCGGTCATGATTCATTAAGGCCCAATATGGTCCATTAAGACATATATGATCTATTATTGTTCATTGTGATCTATAAAAAAAATTATCCCATTAAGACATATATGATCTACCTTGTCTATTGTAATTCATCAAGGCCTAAGATGATCCATTAAGACATTAAGACATGTATGATCTACTATCGTCCATCGTGATCCATTAAGGCCTAACATGGTTCATTAAGACATGTATAATTTACTATTGTCCATTGTGATCCATTAGGCCCAACATGGTCCATTAGGACATGTATGATCTAATATTGTTCATTGTGATCCACTAAGGTAATCCATTAAGGCCCAACATAGTCCATTAAGACATGTATGGTCTACTATTGTCCATTGTGACCCATTAAGGCCCATGATAGTCCATTAAGACATGTATGATCTACAATTGTCCACCGTAATCCGTTAAGGCCCAAGATAATCCATTAAGACATGTATGATCTACTAATATCCATTGTGATCCATCACGGCCCATACTATATGTTCCCGTGTAGGGTATGATCGGGTTCCGGCATAACTGAGTATTGGAACCGGGTATGAGTCTGGGAATTAATGCTTGGTTTAAAAAAAAATATTTTTACAAAAGTAAATTCATTTAGAAATTAAATTTAGTTTGTAATTTGTATAACTAATTAAAAAATTACAATAACATAGATTCACGTAAGTACAAATTATTTGCTTTCCCGTTTGACAGGTTCATCGTAACGCGCAGGTCTTATATCGATGTAGTTATTTTTTATATGCTTTACGTTTCTGTTTAATTTTTTCGCATTTAAACGCCGCAACTTCAGGGTTGGTGGTCGCTGGCAAAAGTGTGACATTGGTGTTTGCCTCCACCGCAACATGAGGGAGCTCAATACTAGTTTCATAATATCAAATGTAAAAGTTTTGTTACTTTAGTGTGTTCTAATTGTATTTCCCAAATTTCTAAAAAACACAAAAAGACAAATAAAACTGCTGTGAAAGTAGATCCATGTAGACATTTTTACCCACTAATAAATTGATAAAAACATTGACTAAATAACAAATATTTGTCAATTGTGTATTTGAAATCTCTTCTTTTGCTGTTAAAAAAAAAAGATAAATATTCGTCAATTGTATACTAGTTAGTAATCATTTATATCTTTAAACAACTTACTAAAGATTGATAAAGAAAAAGAATGCTAAACTGGGAACACATATTAGACACTTAGGAATGCTAAACTGTTGCTGCTTGCTTTAACTGCATCTCGATGAGCTTTAGGTGTACATACACATCTTAGACTGTGGGGTATGGTGGGGTGGGGGTTTGAGGCAAGAGTTGACACGTGGACTTCGAGGGGCACCGCTGGTCACGTGTGGGTTGGGTCGGTATGGCGGGCGTGGCTAGCTCGCTTGGGTTGGCCACGTGTCAATTATTATAAAAAAATTGAAAAAAAGCCTAAAATTATTATAAAAATACACACAAAATTAAAAAAAAGCCTAAAATTATTATTAAAATTTTCTAAAAATTACAAAATCCTACAAAAAAAAAGGATTACAAATCTAAAAAAAACATAATTAGACATATAAAAAAACCCCTAATTAAAGCGTTAGGTAGATTTCGAACAGGGCGATGGGGGGTTTTATAGTAGTTGGGGTAAGCCAAACGGTTGTTTTTTAAAATTTAAATCCTACACCTATAGCCTAGCCAACCCAGCCAATGAGAGCCGGCCACGGAAGACCGCTAGGCCCGCCCAACGCCCGGGCTGAAACCCCCGCCCAAGGGGCCACGCTAAAACCCAAGCCCACCTGGGGTGGTGACTTGGAGATTTGTACCCAACCCACGCCCCATACCCCATAGTCATAACTTGAGTTCTCTTGTAAACCTTCTATCTTCCTTCAGCCACAACCACACTATATAACCATATATCCTTCTGCATACTTCATATCCTCTTAATCTCTTCATTAAAAACCTTATTTCCACCTTATAGCTTCCTTTTTGTCTCCAAGATAGTTTAGACTTTATGCCTCGACCATCTTGACCTACTATGCCACTAAGGCTTTTGTAATAAAGGCTTCCACCTGAAATGAAATAAAAGTTATAATTTGCAGCTCTATCAGACATACCCAAACCCCGGATTATAATTTGCACTTCCATCAAATGACCAAATACACAAGAATCACTTCACATCACAAACCTTGAAATTCCAAACATGAGTAACGAAAGTAACATGGCGCGACCATTTAAAAGAGAGACCCAACAATCTATACCGAACAATATCCTGAATTTGTTGGCAAAGGACCTGAGCATACTTTTGTTTACCTTTAAAAATTCTGTTATTCCGTTCCTGCCAAACAAAATAAATAGATGCAGCCACAACCAATGTTTGTATAACACGCCAAACAGAGTTATAAATTTTGATATGTTCAAAAAAGGGACTTAAACATGGCAGTTGAACAATCATACAGACTAGTGGTGTACACATGGCAATTCAGTTCCAAACCTCAACCGAACCGCAACTTATACATCTATGTTGTCAAAAGCGCAAAAAGCGTGCGCCTAGGCGCCCGGGCGCAGCGAGGCGCACCTATAGCGCCTGGTGGTAGCCTAGGCGCAAAAATGGGATTTTTTTGAAAAAACGGTGCTGAGGCGCAAAAAGTGCGCGCCTAGGCGCAAAAAACGTTGTTGAGGCGCATGGAAAAAGGTAAAACAACACAAATGACCATTAAAAACGAAACCGAGTGCGTGCAAAACTGCCTCACGCGTACAAAACTATTTGCTACATGATCTTAAATGGCATATATAATACTTTTTTCTAATTTATATGTGGAATCTTATTTATTATCAAAGCATAACATATTTTTTATATTTTTTTTTCTCTATGTGCGCTTTTCTTAAAAAAGCCCACGCTTTTTTTGCGCCTTGCACCTAGGCTCCGGGCGAGGCCGATGCCTGCGCCTTGCGTCTTTGACAACATAGCTATACATGCAGTTTAAGATTTCTATAACTAGTCACTTTCAGTTAATCGGCAATCACAAACATATAGTTCTAAGTGCCAGTCAAGTCAACTGATCAAGAAACATCATCAATGAACAACATGATATGTGTATATATATAGATTACAAAATTTGCAGCAGACTTAAACAAATAAAATCATATCAACTGTGGTCCAAATCGAGCCCTAATTTTCAAACTTCAAAGTAATTGTACCATTCACGTCCGAATAAAATATTACTGTAAGAAAATTAATACGAAAATCTTCAGTTTGCTAAAAGAACTGGGGTAACCAAGACTTACCTTTAGTCCAACGATGCTCCAGCTAGCACTCTAAGTTGCAGCAAAAATTGGGGTATTATACAACTACGTTATCAGAAAATTAAATTCTAAACAAAGAAGACAAAATCAGAAGATCAAAACATCACAAAAGAATACAGTATTCAAAGATTATAGTCGGATCTGCAATGGATTGTGTAAGGATCCCAGAAGAAATTCATAGTTACCAAGAAATAATCAAAGAAGGTACCATGGATAAAAGATTTAAAAAAAATACTTAACCAACTTGTTTCTTACCAATACCATTACTCACCAGGACCACATGAGGATCAACAACGAATCCATTCTCAACATTTACATCGTCTTTAACCGCACTTACCTCTGTAACACTTATTGTTATACTCATAGCCCTGTGAACAACACCATTAGTCTCCAACACCAACGGATCAACAGTCGCCCCTTCATTCTTAAACTGCTCAACTTCACCATCAACATTAACACCACCTGCATCACAAACTCACCACGACACTCCTGTTCACATACACATAGTCGGAATCGCCGTTGCCATTACAATTACCATTACCACCGACATTATAATCAACAGTAGCAACACCACCACTGCATTCACACCAGAACCACACTTGTCCATAGTCTCCACCTTACGAACCACCTCACTGCAAACAATTTCAGCACCAGCCGTCATCTAGAAACGATTGCGAATCCTGTAACAGATTCAGATTCGGATTCAGTATGATCCAGATGCGAAAATTAAATTGAACAAAAACCGAACTGGAATCTACCAAATCAAATCAAATTGGTGTACGACACTATAACGAAAATTAAACGCAATCTACCATATTCTAACTACCCCACCCATATATTTGTTGATACATGACAGAATCCTCAAAAATATGATATGAGGCAAGATGTATCAATAGACCTGCTATATAGACCGCACCCCAGAAACAAATTATACAAAGGAATACAACATGAATTACTGACAATTCTACAAAATTTAAACAAAATGACGTAAACACAAATGCCTAATTACATACCTATACAATAACTGTGTACCTCAAAAGAGCAGCTGGTAATGCAATATCGTTCTCTCTATAGGATTTATCGTTGTAAGATCTACATAATCCATCGTATCCGTATTCAGATTCTTAGCAACTGAAATTATCCTGAATCAGTCTCAAAGAAATACAAAACTTTCACATCGTCTTCCTCTGTAAACCTAGGGTTTTTGATTTCAAAATTAGGACTATTATGTAGGGGATAGTTATTGGTTGCAAACGTAGGCACTGGAGCGGAGGGATGAGTAAGCTCAGTGAAAAGGATGGAGCTTGATGGAGATTAGCAGGGAATTGAAATTTTTTTGGTGAATTTTGCGGGTAACTGAAGACTGGTCACACAAAGTAATGAAAGTGTGATCATAGAGTACTTATAGTCACGTTTACGATCATTCATAACTTTTAGCTACACGTAACAATTTATAGGTGGCTAAAAAGCACTACTCTTTCGTCACACAAATTCGTAAGTAGCGATATGTAATATCTTTTAGCCACATCATTAAAAATCAATTGTGACATTTAGTAACATTTGGCCACACTTTTCTACTATGACCAGTAATTGTCACATTTTTTATTGAAAGTGTGACTAAAAGTCTAGCAAAGATGTGTTTTCGTCACATAAATTAAAAAAAATTATACAAATACTGTGGCGTTAGGTCGCATTTGGCCACACTTTCCGAGTTGTGGCTAGACTAGCTAGTAAATGTCACATTTTTTTCGAAAAACGTGGCTAAAAGTTTTGACCTGCTATACTATGGCCACATTAATAATATAATGTGTGACTAAAAGTGTTTTAAAATATTATAAATGACTTTTAGCCACACATTTATTCAAATGTGTGGCATGCCGGTTTTGGAAAAAGTGTGGCCGTAGGCCATTTTTCACGGATTCGAACTGTATCTCACTAGTACATGAACTGCAAATGCAATGTCAGGTCTTGCGTTATTTGCGAGATACATAAGGGCACCGATCGCGCTTAAGTACGGTACTTCTGGACCAAGTACTTCTTCGCCTTCTTCTTGAGGGCGATAAGGATCCTTGTGTGGATCTAGCGGTCGGACAACCATATGCACGCTAAACGGATGTGCATTGTCCATATTGAAACGTACTAACATCTTCCGGATGTAGTTTGATTGATGGACAAATGCGCCATTACACAGATACTCAAATTGTAGTCTGATACATAATTTCGTCATACCAAGATTTTTCATTTCAAATTCATTCTTTAACAACTGAGCATTTTTCTCTATCTCTTCAAGAGATCCGATGATGTTGATATCATCAACATAGACTGCTATTATAGTGAAATTTGAGAGTGATCTTTTTATAAAGACACATGGACTGATTACATCAGACTTGTATCATTCTTTTTCGAGATATTCACTAAGTCGATTGTACAACATACGATCAGATTGTTTGAGACCATATAAAGATCTCTGGAACTTTATAGAACACATTTATCGAGGTGTTAATTTTAATGCTTCAGGCAATTTTAATCCTTTAGGGATCTTCATGTAGATGTCATTTTCAAGTGTCCCGTATAAGTATGCGGTGACGACATCCATTAGTCTCATATGAAGTCCTTCAGAGATTGTGAGGCCGATTAGGAACCTAAGGGTTATCTGTAGATCCCGATACGGATCGTCGGACTTAGATTATTTCTTGTTTCGGGTCCCGTAACGAGTGCGGAATCCTCGTTGTGACATAAACCGAGCGAGAGAGTAAGCACAATAACAAGATTCAACGTTTAAAGCTTCAATGTATTCAACCATAAGAGTTACAAAGTTTAACAAGAAACCCTCTAAACCTCTCTGGTGTGTGCTCTAGTTCTCTAACCCTAACTGTTTCTGTGAGTTTGCTTTTATAGCCAACCCTATCTGCAACCCAACGAAAGATTCACTGGGCCTAGAAACAAGGCCCACGAAAGACTACATCCCATGAAAGATATGAGTCTTTCATTGAAGGACATCCAGCGAACAACTAACTCATGAAGAACCATGTTCTTCGTCAATGATGATTCTTCGTCAATGTTGGTTCTTTATGAGGTGTTTTTAAATGGATGAATTATGTTATTCGTGGACATGCTTGCAAGGAACTGTATTCTTCATGAATATATATATATATATATATATATATATATATATATATATATATATATATATATATATATATATATATATAAGTTATGCATGCATGTGTTTTGTGTAGAATATATCACATGACATTCTGTTTCCAATATAGCAAATGCCAAGTCAAACCGACAGAGGAACGTCGCGACGTCGGTCTTAAACCGAACCGAGCCACATCCACACAAAACTGCATCAACAAACTCCCCCTTGGATGTTGCTGGTGATGGTTCGTTCTTCACGCTGTAGGATCTTCAAAGTGTTCACGTGTCACAAACAGGGAGTGTATCAACAAACTCCCCCTTGAACGTTGCTCGTGAGACGTTGATCTTCAAATTTTAGATCCTTGTGGTGTAAATGAGTGGACGGTTGCGACTCGATTATCTTGATCCTTTGATTGCATTCATGTCGTTTCTTCATTCCGAAGCTTGTCATGGAAAATGTTCTCTTTGCCTTTAGCTGGTTTGGATGCCGCATTTGCACACGCAACAGACTTAAACGCGTAATGAGAACAACTGCTTGGAATATAGTTAGCATAAACAAATGACACACATGTGACCAACTCTCAATCAACTACCGACCAACAACAGTTTGAAAGTTTAAAAATTTGATCAATTTTAGATTTTAACTTTCAAAACTTGTTAAGTTCGACCGTTTATGGAGATGCAATTGTTTTGGTTTCGATCAAGTTTCAGGGGGTAAAGACTCGAGATCCAACATCGGGCAATAAAAAATAAAATAGAAATAAAATATTTTTGGTATTTTTTAATATTTCAAATGTAAAGACGGAAAGCAATAAATAAATATTTGCCGACATTCTTTTTGTGAGTTTCAAGGGTAAAAGAATCATATCAGTGTATGGTTACGTCAAAACACTCTTGTTGTTCAATTAGTTAGTATTAAGATAAGCACCCTATAACGACTATCGATATTGTTGTCCACTTAAGCTCAACTTATCAGATGTACTCGCGGTTAGGGGATACGTTAAGGTATGATTTATACTTACTGACTGATGTTCATACACACACGACAAATTCCCGTATCAAGGTATGTACGAGAGTTCATCTTACTGGTGAGTATACCATTTATCATCTGTTTGCAACCATCGTGAGCGTAGTATAGCGTTGGTAAGATACCGAGGTCGTCCAAGGACAGAAGAGCTTTTAGTACCGGTTTATTCTCAACGTCTAATTAAATCAAAATTTTTAGAAAAGGTTTTAAGTATGAAAAATAAAAACTAAAATGCTGAAAATAAAAATAAAATAAAAATAGATAGATAAGATGAATCACTTGGATCCGACTCGCCTTTAATGTATCCTTTGACGATTTCCGCACTTTTGCACTTTTTAAGAGATTATCTAGTTATAATAGTTGGCCATTCTTTTGAAGGTGACATTACCCTCAACCCAGTGATCAGCAAGGATACAATCCCAAAGGGTTGGAATATTGGAAGATAATTAATTAAGTTATTAATGCGTAAAGTGGTAGACCCCACTTTTGAAGGTGACGTTACCCTCGGCTAAGTGGTTTGAGTCAGCAATGATACAATCCCAAGTAGCCGGATAAGTGTATTAATAGTAGTTTACTTATGAGGGGATCAAGCCATTCGCACCCCCGTCATCCAATACCAGTGGGTATTGAAGGGGGTCCTAGTAAGCTTGACCCAGGTACTTGCAGGATCTATACACTGAACAAGGCAAGAACCTTACCAAACCATTCCCTTAACTCCCGACCAGGTAGCCAACATATCTCTATATAGACCGTAGAGATATGAATGGTGAAAATCTTTTACTTTATATAGACATTAAAGTAATGCCAAGACACCACGGACAAATGATAAGGAAGTTTCAACTTCAACATAAGAAACTAGTTATTAAAGTCATTAATACAAAACCAAATAAAAAGTGCGAATAGATTAAAAATCAAAAGTAATACATTAAATGCTTGTCTTCACCAAGTGGTGTAAGAGACTTAGCCAAACATGGCCTTTGATTCACAAGAACTCATACGATCAATCTTGGATCCCGAGACTACTACACACACTCTAAGGTGGATGATGGTGGTGGATGAGGGTGTTGTAGTGGTGGTGGAGTGGTGGCAAAGTGGGAGAGAGGTGGTTTGCCAAGGGATGCCTTTGAAGTGAACCAATCACCCCTATTTATTGCCGGAACAGTAGCCCGGCCATGGCCCCGTGTCCGCTGGACACACCCCCGTGGCCATTTCCTTTCTCTTTCTTCATTAATTGCAATTTTCTGCATTAGGCTCCACATGGCCCCGTGTTCGCTGGGTACGGCCCCGTGTGCAGAAGCCTATCTGTACTATCAAAATTTGCAAGATTTTGCAAATCTTAGTGTTGACCACGCCCCGTGCTGAGCTGGGCACGCCCCCATGGTGGGCGTAGAAGCTTCTATAGCTTTGTCCCTTTCTGCAGACACCTGACAACGCCCTCGTGTCTGCTGGGCACGAGCCGTGGTCAGCCTTCTGTTTCTTGTTTTTGCTTGGGGAGATGCTGTCGAGGGTCGGGCATGCAACGTTTATTCCTTATCTTTGTATTTATGTTAGTTTTTGCTGCATATTTGTTCCTTTTGTTCATTTAAGCTCGTTTGGTCCTGAAAATACAAAAGGAAGACAAAAGCACACTTTTTCCAACATTAGTACTAAAAAATGGTTAGTTTTTTGCCTCATTTGATATAATTTATATGTTGTATTTTACACACATCAGTTTCACTTATAATATTTTGTGAGTTTTCACCGACTGCGTTACTTTTCTCTTTTCGTTTCCATGGGTTTTTGTCTTTGGAACCGATTGGTCTCCCACACTTTTGTTGTATAGTAATCACTTCTGGGATTACTTCAATTCGAGCAGGTGCATTTGATGCTGGTACATGCGAGTTTTTCACTCTATTCATGTCTTTGAATGCATCTGGTAATTCGTTCGCTATTCTTTGCAAATGTATGATCTTTTGGACTTCATATTCACATTGACCACTTCGGGGGTCGAGATTTGATAGCGATGATGCATTCCACGTTATTTCTTGTGTTACCAGTCTTTCTTTGTCCTTATCTCCCCCTAAGACTGGGAACATTGTTTCATCAAAATAACAGTCAACGTACCGTGCTGTAAACATGTCTCCCGTCATTGGTTCTAAATATTTAATTGTGGATGGGGAGTTAAAACCAATATAGATACCCAGTCTTCTTTGGGGTACCATTGTAGTACGTTATGGTGGCGGTATTGGTACATATACCGCACAACAAAAAATTCTAAGGTGGGACAAACTTGGTTCTCGTCTGGAGACCAGTTGCAATGGGGAGTATTCGTGATCAGCAATTGGTCTCATTCTAATCAGTGCAGCGGCATGCAAAATAGCATGACCCCATGCAGAAGATAGTAGTTCACATTTCATTAAGAGTGGTCTAGCGATTATTTGTAATCGTTTAATCAGAGATTCAACTAAACTGTTTTGTGTGTGAACATGAGGTACTGAATGTTCAACATCGATCCCGATTTACATACAATAATCATTAAAAGCTTGAGATGTGAACTCTCCTGCATTATCCATCCGGATGTTTCTAATTTGATTGTCCGGGAAATTAGTTCGTCGGTTTTAATTGCCTTTTCACTTACTTTAACTTGTTGGCATTTCTGTTTGTTTTCCCTTTCTTTTACAAGACGGGGATCTTGTTTTGAAGAAACAGAACGCTTTCAGTAATTTTGTTCACAAGGATCATCAACTTTGGCTTTTAGTTTATGAAGATACGGACAATTTCGAATAATATGTCCAATTTCACAACACTCAAAACATGATCTTCGTTCAACAAACCCCGAAGCATCATGTGACTGTCTTGTTGATGAACTTTGTGATCCCGAGGTACTTGGTTTTGAACTGTTTTGTTCATTTCTTTTCAAAAAGTTAACTTGATTAATATGATCTAAGTTAGATTTATTTGCAAAAGTTTCCAATTTATCCGTTCCCTTTGATTTCACAAAGTTCATCTTCTTGTTCTTCTTTTGATTCCGTTCCTTACGACCTTGAGTCGTTGATTTGCCTTTTGGTTTGGTATGATTATGCTGCTTTTTCACTGTTGGTAATTTCTGATTGCCATATCGTTTTCGAATTTCGGCCGTTGGAATCGGAGGGCACTGTGTTACCACAACGTGTGAACCCGACTTTCTCAAAAACCTACTTGTCGAATCTTCAAAAACATTACTGATTAAAGATTGATTTACATTTTTAATCGAAAAATCTTTGTCAGAATAGATTTTATCATCGCCAACAAGATTGTACAAAAATTCACACTCTCAGACTTTTGTGCAGAAGTGGACTCAACCTGAACAGTCTTAGCAGGTTTTGCAGGAGGATCACATAGAATGTGATTCTCGAGAGGTATGTCTTCTTCTTTGATAACCGCATCAGACTGTGCAAACTCAGTATCATCGGATTCATCATCTGAAGAATCGGCATCCTTAACAATGGCTGGAGGATCCTAATTTTGTTCAGCAATTGATGCATCTATATCTGCTGACACATCCGAATCTGATGATACTTCCATTTTTTATCCAAGTCCGGTTGCAAATTCCTCAATGTCTAAAGGAACAGAATGCTCAAAATAAGTTCTATTCTCCTCATCAGGCATTGCATCATAATTTTGTCTAACAGGTGGTGGACACTTCTTATATCCAATGCACGTGACATCCTTTTTCTCTTTTTGTATGTCAATGATGTGATCCAGCACATACCTAGAGTTTGAATAACTATCTAGCTTAAGCCGGATCACCTCACTTTCACACTTTACACAGGCTAACTCTGTTGGGTCAAAATGGAGAATGATTTTATCAATTACGACATCTTTAGTTTAGGGATATTATTGTTTTGCATTTTTTTGCGTGTTTATTAGGTTTTCAAAGCAAGAGGCGGCTTGCTTGGAGGACAAGGCTCGGGGGGCTATAAATAGATTACTAAACACCACTTGTGAGGGGTGCATTTGTGAGCCACCACCCCGGGGGAGCTCACCCGGGGTTGGATGTTTATCTTGTATTTTGTTATCACATTCAATGAAAACATCTATGTTCCAATCCTAAAAGTTTCCATCTTTCTTGTTCATTTCTGTTTGTTCTTGGCTCGAATCACCTGTCTCACTATTTTTCACCGAACCGAGACTGAAATCGAATCGTTACGGACCCATCATTTGGTATCAGAGCCTCGGTGGCTCGTTTCAGTTTTGGTTTGGTCGGTTCTTCACCGCAAAACCCGCCAGAGACGTTAATTGATGGGAGATCTGATGTTGTTTTTGAGCTATTATTATTCTAGCGACTTTATTTATAATTAAGAGCATCCAACGTTTTTGTTCTTGGGTGTTGAGAGGGAATTATTCATCTTTTGACTTTCAGAACCACACCCACTGTGTGTATTTCGAAAGATCCACTATCAACTTTTGATTGTAGATATATGTCACGTCATACTTGCTTTGCAAATCATCATATTTGCCTTGCAAGTCCGACAATTTATCACCTAAACGAACACATTTATCACAATTATAAGAAATTGGATCAACGACACATACCTGGTTTGTTGAATCGCCCACGTTAGCCATAAAGGCTGAATGAATAGACAAAGAAGAATAAGCAGCTTTATCCACCAGAATTGATCTTCTGTCAATTCCCTGTTGCAGCTTCTCCCAACAATTCATCAACATTTGCATCGACTGACACACTTGACGTTTCATCCAAATGATCATCGCCTGAAGTTGAGGATTCTTCATCTTCAACTGTAACCAGAACTGTCTTCATCTTCAGATGATTCTCCACCACTAGCGGAAGTTTCTCCACCACTGGTGTGTTTCAGATCCTTCCTTGACAACCTCAGCAAAACAAGTTGTTCCATCCTGAACATCACTTCCCAACTGAATCGACCAGTCACAACCTTCATTGACTTGTACCACAAGAGCCTGATTGGCATTTGATGCTCCTGCTTGATTTGGATTGTTCACAGGCATCAACGTACACTCGTTATTCCTGTTTTGATTCTGATTTTGCTGGTTGCCTTGATTGCCTTGATTCCTGAACGGATTCTGGTTCCCATGTTGAGCTGGCTTTGTACATTCTCTCTTGAAGTGACCTCGTTCACCATAATTGAAGCACTTGACTGATTGTTTATCAAATCCATACTTGCTATCTTTCTTTCCAAGCTGGTTCTACCAGTCCTTTCCATGAAGTCTTTAGCTCGCCTAACAGCACTAGCGAAAGCCCATTTGATGTCCATCATATCCATTTCCTCCTTATCAATCTGCTGATAATCTTCGTGTGTCAGATTAATGTTTGATGAACCGCCCACATTAGCCATAAAGGCTGAATGAATAGACAAAGAAGAATAAGCAGCTTTATCCACCAGAATTGATCTTCTGTCATTCCCTGCTGCAGCTTCTCCCAACAATTCATCAACATTTGCATCGACAGACACACTTGACGTTTCATCCAAATGATCATCTCCTGAAGTTGAGGATTCTTCATCTTCAACTGTAACCAGAACTGTCTTCATCTTCAGATGATTCTCCACCACTGGCAGAAGATTCTCCACCACTGGTGTGTTTCAGATCCTTGACAACCGCAACAAAACAAGTTGTTCCATCCTGAACATCACTTCCCAACTGAATCGACCAGTCACAACCTTCATCGACTTGTACCACAAGAGCCTGATTGGCATTTGATGCTCCTGCTTGATTTGGATTGTTCACAGGCATCAACGTACGCTCGTTATTCCTGTTTTGATTCTGATTTTGCTGGTTGCCTTGATTGCCTTGATTCCTGAACGGATTCTGGTTCCCATGTTGAGCTGGCTTTGTACATTCTCTCTTGAAGTGACCTCGTTCACCATAATTGAAGCACTTGACTGATTGTTTATCGAATCTATACTTGCTATCTTTCTTTCTTTCCAAGCTGGTTCTACCAGTCCTTTCCATGAAGTCTTTAGCTCGCCTAACAGCACTAGCGAAAGCCCATTTGATGTCCATCATATCCATTTCCTCCTTATCAATCTGCTGATAATCTTTGTGTGTCAGATTAATGTTTCCAATCTGACCTGCTATTAACCCACAATACGCGCTCACCAATGTGTTTAATAGCTTCATATGATCCTTAGCTACTTCAACACTTACTTTCGAGAAATTTGAAGTGTCGAGCCGAACTGTATTTGGATTAGATGGCTGACCGACAGAGGAAGTGCTTCCATAACAAGCTTGTTGTGGAACTGGTAATGGATTTCCGTACATATCTCCTGCTTCGGTAGATTGATAGCTTTGCTTTGAGACTTCCGGTTGTGGGCTTCCGTACATGTCAGTGCTTGAGACAAAAACCATTTGAGTCGAGGAAACTGGTAGTGGATTTCCGTACATATCTCTTGATACAAGGCTGTTTGAAGCTGAGCATGTGGAGCAGGTCTTGCAGCAGTGCTAGAACTTCCACAGTTTCCCTAATACATATCAGGATTCTGTTGCACTGGAATCTTTTTGGCCTTCCTGAACTCTTTTTGATCTTTGTTCTCCAAGAGCTGAACGAAATCATTTATGTTTGTCGTAGCCAAAGTGCCATTGTATTTCAAGATTTCCAAGAAACCATTCCATTGACCTGGTAATGCATCGGCAAACTTGATGACAACTTCTTCTAGAGTCACTACTACCCCAAAGTTATTTAACTCGGTCAACAAGTGATAAAATCGACTTGTCAAGTCTCCCAAAGACTCCCTTTCCATACATGTGAAGCCATCAAACTCCTTCTTGAGTAGATCATGTCGCAATTTGCGTGACGCTTCATTTCCTAGACCTCTCGTCTTCAATACATCCCATTGTGACAACCCTCAAAATTACATGTATTCCGTACAATTTATTAATTTTAATTAAAGTGCTTAATGACTGTGCTAAATCATTTAACTGCTTTCTGATTTCTGTGTTATACTTACATGTGCTTGTTAACATACTAGTAGTGTACAGAAAAGTTACTAAATGGTCCTGTGTGTTTTCCTAAGTGTTAGAAATTAAAAGTGTTACAAAAATATACATAAAAGACACGTTACGAAGTAATTAAGCACTTTAACGGAACAACACCGAACCGAACAACCGGACTTTACCCGAAACACAAAAATATTGTCAAACACATTGTTATTGTTTTTCTGAGCTAGTTAGGGTCCCCGAACACCCTAACACACTATATATTACGTAACACACATAAAGCATTAACTTAACATTTGATTTCAACTAAGATCACCAACTAACTAGTTGAAACCTAACTAAACCAACCGCCCCCCCCCAACTGGTTAGGAGACAAGAAGGACACCCCTTTGATTTCTTTCATTATTTAATTTGATCATGTTGCTAGATTAGAGACATGTTACCCATAAGACAATGGTAAGATGGAGTCTATAAGTATTACCCACAAGTCTACCCTTCTCTCACTACTCAACACACACTTCCCTCAAACACTCTCCTTCCTCTCTTCTTGATCTCGGCCGCCCCTAGTGGCACCACCACCACCATCACTTGGTCACTTGCAAGCTTTCCAAGGCCATACAAAGGTGCTACAAGGTGCATAACGAAGCTTGGTGCTCTCGGAAGTGGAAGGACCTTCTTCGTTTGCTATTAACCATCACTTTTCTACACTCGAACTCCCCTAGCCTTGAGCTAGTGGTAAGAACTTAGATCCGTTCATTTTTCATGTTATTTAAGTGGTTAATAGTTATTTGATGATGAGAATCCATGAACACTATAGGGTCATAAACAAAGTCTTGACTATAAAGTAACATGATGATGAAGTAAGATGAAAACATGATGTTAATATGAAGTTGTTTTGATTCTTGTTGATTATCTGATGATTTTCTTGTTAATATTGATGTTTGATGTTGTTGTCGATCACTAAACATGTTAACGGAATTGATCGAACACGAGTTAGAAAGCTAAAAGCTGAAAACAGGAGTCTGATTGGTGATTACAGCCAACTTTAGTTGGCTGTAACAGGACCTTAATAACACGAAAACTGTATTTTCTGAAGCCTAGATTTATGTATTATGAAATACGGTTTTATGGCACTAGAATCATAATTTTTGGACTTCGTTTACTATTTTTAAAGTGTCGTTTTGTAACAGCAGCTAAAGCTGCATTTTTGCTGCTGAAAATATGTGTTATATTCTTCATCATAACTTGAAACCTGGGTAGAACTAGGTCATGAAATTGGTACTGTAGATGGACACTGATGTCATAGTAATTGTCCCACTGGATTTCTTAAATCGGACTTACGATGAATTTTTAATAAATTATTCCGTGGACTGCAATCAGAAAAAGATGAATCTGATTGTAGTCCGGAAAATGAATTTTTATAAAATATTAGTGATGAATTGGATCCCGAGATTTTTACACAATAACATTTGGATCGTTTAAAGCTTTTTATAAAAAGTTGGGAATTTTTGGAACAAGTTAACTATTTTATTAAAATGCCCGAAAACAGCCCAGTTTTGGATATTTAAGTTGAAATGACAGAAGTAGTAATTCGCGTGTCTAAATGTCGAGTATATTATTTGAGGATGATCTAACATGTCATATATCAATGAAAGTAATATGTGCAATATCGTATGCATGTTCTTGAGTAGCTATAGGTGGAATGTTGATATGAGTATGAAATGTTGATGTGATGCTTGTTATGTGATAGACACGTGTAGGAACTTTGTGCTTATTTGAAGTCACTAATAAACTAAGTAGTAATCCTACTAGGACGTGATTGACCGACTTTGACCGTTAGCTATATTTGAGAATCTAAACGAGCAAACCGAGGTGAGTTCACACACTTTCTAAGGCATGGGATTCCCGGTGGTTGGGAATGGGTTAAAGAATTTAAAACGAGATCTACATATCCTCCTTGGGTAGGATATGTACGACCATCCTCCATAGGTATGATGCCAATATTAATCCTGCGTATTCTCTTTGGGTAGAATATGTACATTCCTCCTACTTGGGTAGGACAATAACCTTAAAACTTACTAGACAAAACTCTATCATTAAGTCCCTCAATTTATATCGACTTAATCGCCGAGGCTAATGGCGAGCGGGTCATTAGTTAATAGCGCTATTAGGTTTAACAAACCTCACATCGTGCCAGTCGGACGGGCGTGTACTAATGGACTATGGCAAACTGTTAGTGATGATAGACACTGATGTAGGGCACAACTTATTTGCATTAGTAGTCGATATGGTACGGTCTAGTGGTTCGCATGGGGAAGCCCCCACTGATCATGGATATGGTTTGGGTAATAAAGAATGAACTGGTTAATCATGCTTTCAACTACGGGGTAACCCCCACGGCAATTACGCCAAAGAAAGACAAACCACGTTTTCAGAAACAACTTAAAACTAATCAACCAACCGTGAACTCACTCAACTTTGTTGTTGACTCGTTGTTACATGCCTTGCAGGTCGTTAAATGCTTGGAGCTTGCACGAGGAAGGAGTTGTTGTGGGATACGGACTGTTATGTTCCGTGCTTAATATTTAAATCCTTATGAACTTATTAAACTTTTGCTTTGGACTTTAAACTTATAAACTATGGACTTATGTTTTTGGATTTACGTTTATGCTTCCGCTGTTTAATTTGAACTTAGTTAAATTGCTTTGGTCACCAATTGTATTATGGATGATTTTATTTACTTAATTACGTTGTTCAATATGATTGGTGGCTCGATCCTGGTCATGTCACGCCTCCAAGTGGTGATACTATGCATGGTGGATTTTGGGGGTGTGACACTCCTAACCGCTTTGACGTCTTGAAGCTGACAAACTGATGATATATATCCTTTCTCAACGCTTGAGTTAGAATAGAATATGCATTCTTTTCTAAATCATATGCCTTTTTCTCGTCTGCCGTAAGATCTGCAAATGTCGCGGCAGTTGAAGCGGCAACCTCAAGTGCTTGATCGAAATCTGTAGTAAAACATAACCACAATTCCGTATTTTGCCCAAGAACACACGTATGGAATCTTTCTTCCCATCCAGGATATTCATTCATGTGCATTAGCTTCGGTGGACGATTAAGGCTTCCGGTTTCACTTTCGCTTAAAAGTATACTTTGAATACTTTGATTTTGATTTGAAACGAATGCCCATTGACTTGTCGAAATTTGATTCGTTTGAGATGGAATAGACGAAGATGCGAGTGTGGGAGATTCGGCCCATGATGGTGATAAACCCGTGCTTCTATACTTGCTCTCCGTATTGGATGGAATACCTCACCAATCTGAACTCATTTTGGATATATAATAATGAATACCTGCTTAAATCACTTAAAACAATTCGTGAAGACAATTTTTGAAAGCTTCTGTTAAAAAAATGACAAGAGTGACCCACGATTTGGTTCTTGGCGAAAGACCTTAACTGACGAAATACTAGTTTTTTCCGTAAAAGACAAAGTGACGAAAAAATAAGGTTTTTCGTCTAGACCAATTGTGACGAAAAATAGGTTTTTCGTCAAAGACAAATCAAATAAAGAAAAGGTTTTTCGTTGACTAATGTGCACAAAGTTGGTGAGATATTTTCAAAAAAAAAAAAAGATAGATCTTTTCTTCTTAAAGTTGTTGAACACAATAGTCAAACAACCATACCTTGCCCATACCTTTTCAAAGACCCATGTCACTGACTTACCAACCATACATTATGCCTTGTGTCAAGATTGTCAAACAATTATATTATAAACCTTAACACTTCAACAATAATTTAACCAAGATCAAAAGCAGGTTATATTTTGAAGAACAATATGAACTTTTTGAATATATGAAGAACACTATGAGTTTTCCGGTCACCGTAGATATTTCTGAACTACAATTTTGCACAAAAGTTTAATAAAAACCCAACCTTAACATGTAAACATGAATTTAACAAGGTTTTTGATCAAACTAAAAAGCAAAATACCAAGATTTTCAAGGATCTCAAACTATTTTTCCAGAAAATATGACTTCCAAAACATTAAAACTCAAGAAGAATTTCTAAAAATACACGAAAATCTTCCGAATCACAAGAAAACGAGTCGGTTTTAACAAGGAAGAGAGTTGTCCACTAGCGGAGGATCTAGTCGCCTAATCCTTATGATACGAACAAACCCGGTTGTGCGGAATCCAACCGAGTAAGCAAACCGAGATCCAGAACAGAAAAGCACACAGATTCACAGTTTAAAGTTCACTTGTATATTATAGATCAGCAAAGTTTTAGTACACTGTTTACAAGAGTCTCACAAACTCACTGTTCCCTCGTTCTTGTGCTCTCTGGTGTGTGCTTTCTTGTGCTTTTGTTCTCCTTTCTGGCTTATGTCTTCAGTGCATATATATATAGGCTGCAGGTCGACGAAGGACCTTCAGCAGCAACGAATTACCTCGACGAACATCCTGCAGCGACGAAAGACTCCCACGAAATACCAACACGATGAAAACCTTATGTTTATGAGGTTTTTCGTCATACATGAGCGTGTAGGTTTTTTCGTCAGGAGCATGTGCAGGTTTTTCATCCACAACATACATAGGAGGTTTTTCGTCATGCAGGCTTATCAGTTTTTCATCAACAGCATACATAGCAGGTTTTTCGTCATGCAGGCAAGGTGCTGGTTTTTCGTCAATGGCCACAACTTTCAGAGTATAAAGAAACAGCAGCAACAGAAAGATATTTCAACAACCAGCAGAATATGCAGAACTTGCAGACACAGTTGATTACGTACCGAGACACGACATAGGATATCGGGTTTCGGTGTTCACTTGGTAATGTTGTCGAACTGAGCGAGTCGCATCCACAAACTGTATCAATAACAATCTTTTTATTTATATATTTTTATGTTTAGGATAATTTTATCATTTATTATTTGTATTTTTACAATTACATACATGTTAAGAGTAATTTTATCATTTTTTATATGTAATTACACATATGTAAACTAGTTTTTTTACATATATGTAATTAGTTATGACACAAATATATAATTTTGGCAATTAAACATATATGAACTAGTACTATATATAGGGTTGAGTTCATTTCAGAACTTTAAATAACTACAGAACTTTCAGAACTCTCCTAATGATAAAATGAACTCATCTATTATATGTATTTCTTAGATTACATAAATGTTAATAGTAGTTTACATATGTTTAATTGCCAAAATTATATATATGTGTCATAACTAATCACATATATGTAAACAAACTAGTTTACATATGTGTAATTATAAAATTACATATAAAAATGATAAAATTTTCTTAACATGTATGTAATCGTAAAAATACACATAATAAATAATAAAATTATCCTAAACACAAAAATATATAAATAAAAAGATTGTTTATTATGAGTTCTGTAAATACTTATGCTTCTGAAATGATCCTGGCTATATATATATAGGGGATGGATCATGAGAAAACTAGTTTAAATGAGAAATCCAAAAACTAACTAGAAAAACCTAAAAAAATACCAATTTTTTTTTACATTTTTTTAAAGAAAAATAGATACTTTTTATGTGTGGAAAAAATTTTCAAAAAATTTTTTTTTTTTTTGTTGTACTGCACATGTGCACTAATACGGAAAGCCTAAACCACTTAACTCACCCCCCACCGACACCCCCCCAAAAACCTAACCCCCCCACCCCCCAAAAACCTAACCCTCCACCCCCACCCCCACCCTCCCGAAAACCTAAAACTAAACCCTAGACATAAACCTGAAAAAAACCTACCCCCCCCACAAAAAAACAAAACTTAAACCCCCCTCCCCCACACCCAAAAACCTAATCCTAATCCTAAACCTCCGAAAAAACTAACCTTGAAAAGTTATATATATTTTTTTTCCAATTTTACCCCTCCTTCATTAAAAGTCTCCACTCCTTCATTAAAAGTCTCCCTCCCCCTCCTTTTTAGTGGATTTTAGTTAGTTTTCTAGTTTTCTCATTTATATCTAGTTTTCTCATTTATATCTAGTTTTCTCATGATCCTCTCCCTATATATATATATATATATATATATATATATATAGGTAAAGGATCCTGTACAAAGTCCATCTTTTGCAAGAAGTGTAAGAAATAATCTGGGAATGACAAATGTCCCTCCTCTTAATTAATTCAAAAGGGTAGATTAGTAATTGTACATTTTTGTCATTTAATTGATTTACAATATACCTCAAAAAAATAACTGTCGATGAGATTGTTTAGGGATTGGATCGAATTTTGTATATTTTTTGCAAGATCCAATACGATTGTTATCTACGTCATCAATTATAAATACAACAAGGCTTATCAAATCGATAGACACTATACAGTTGTTTAACGTCTGCGCCCTTCTTCGATTCTGGTGTTTTATATCAATTTCAATGGAGTCTAGCGATGCAGGTACATGTGTATCATAGTATTTTAATCTCTTAATAGTTATCATGTTCCGATAATTAGTGTTATTTGTTCGACGTTTTGTTTTTTAATATGTCCTTTTTGCAGGACATTAGTATGGTTTGATTTTGTGTATATGTAGTGTTTTATACATTAAGTTGTTTAGGGTATTGTTCTTTTACTGTTTTTTCTTGATCACGTTTTTTTTATTATTTTTTTGATTTTTAGATATGTAGTGTTATATGCATGATCCGTAGTGTTTTATAGTGTAGTGTTATATGCATGATCAATATTTTGTTTTATAGTTTTTTAGATGTGTAGTGTTATATGCATGATCAATATTCTGTTCACACATCTTATTTTCATTTCATAGTGTTTTATACATTGAATTGTTTACCTTTGTTTTAGTAAGTTTTTGTAGTGTTTTATAATTAACAAAGATATTTTTTTTTTCATATTTAGGTGTATAGTGTCATATGTATGAACAATAGTGTTATATTCTATTCACACATCTGAATTCCCCTTCATAGTGTTTTATACATTGAATTCTATGTTGTAGGGTTTTATCATTAACAGAGTTATTTAATTTTTTTTGATATTTAGATGTATAGTGTTTGTATCCACAATCTATAGTGTTATATTATGTACAGGAATCTTAATTTCTTTTCATAGTGTTTTACCCCACACCAATACTGTTATATTCTGTGTAGACATATTTATTTTATTCGTCATAGTGTTTTATTATTATTAAGTGTTTTAAATCAACAGATTATTTGTTAACTAAGCTGTATAGTGTCTTTACAGGAAACAGATAGTGTTATTTCTTCATATAGTGTTTTTATCAAATTTAGAAACATGTTCTTATCACTGTTTTTATAAACGACTGATGTGTCGATTTTTCGTTGTAGATATTCCTACATACCAGCCCGTTGGTAATGTTCAAGTGTGTAACACCCCGTTGAAATGTTCTCACTTATACTAGCTTGACAGTGACTGCCTTAACTTTCGGGACGAAAGTTCTTAAAACTTGGGGATAATGTGACACTCTAGGTTTTCCGAACAACTACCTTGTAATTACATCGTGCGTGTATATGTGTTATAAAATGAAAGTTGTGATTTCTTTTGTGCTATGTGCCGATAATGTGTGGTATGTATGTATGATATAAATATATATATCAGAGTAGAAGTGAGTCGAGACCGCAAACCCGACTCGAGACCACCTGGTCTCGAGTGAATAGTGAACTGATGGGTCGTTGGGCCGCTTCCTTTAGCCTCACACGAAACCCACTCGAAAACCCATAAGGGTGCATGGCCCTTGAATGGGTTATAAAATCCCCACATAAGCCACACTTCCCTCATTTTGACACTCAAACATTCTCTCACTCACACACACTCCCTCCCTCTCACTAAAACCCTAAACCTTAACAAACCAAGATCACCTCCTCACCCTCTCATCTCTCTCGGATCCAACCGTAGCACCAAGACTCCCGGATTTCTACTCGGAACCATCACTCGGAAGTGGAACCCTTGATCCTTCGCACCCACAACATCAACCGGTTAGTGTTTTTAGGTGTTTGCTATGATCTTTGAAGTGTGATGATAAGTGTTGCCATGTTTTTAACTTAGAAATGTCACTAATGATGATGATGAACATGTTTTAGCTAGTTAGAAGTAGAACCGTGTGTTGTTACTTTGGTGATGTTTTGACCGTATGATATGCTTGATTTCTTGATCTTATGGGTTCTTGTTTATCAATGAAACATGCTAGATTTAGGAACCTAATGATGATACCGATTGTGTCCGATTATGTTAAAATGATTTGTGATAAATGTGTGGTCTTGATCCTAATATTTCATATGAAGAACCTTGTGATTATGTGTTGAAAGTAGGATGAATATGTAAAGAACATGTTGAAGGTGTGATGAATGTTATGAATATTTGAAAAATGCTTGTTTTGATCCATTTTGCTTAGTAATCAGACAAGGAAACATGTTGGTGCAATATGGTTGGATAGTACACAATCACACAAAAACACAATTCTATTGGTTAGTACACATAACAGGTTCTAGAAGGATTCAGGTGCACGTAACAGTGGTTGCGAGTCGGAACCCTTGGTTGCGACTCGAGACCAAAACGTGATTCGTCGAGATCTCCCGGTTGCGACTCGCAAGCAGCGCATGATGAACCGAAACCGAGGTTGCGAGTCGGGATCCCTTGTTGCGATTCGAGACCAGAGCATGATGAGCCGAAACCAAGGTTGCGAGTCGGAATCCCTTGGTTGCGACTCGAAACCGTGCATTTTCGAGTCGAAACCGCCCTTGTCTCGACTGGGCTACCTAAGTGTTATTGGGCCAAAAGTTTGTTGGACTATCTGTTGACTCGACTACTTGTGTATCTATTACTATTGTGAACGTTAGAACAGGCCCAATAACCCTACTGTTTGATTGTGTGCTTACTAAGTGCGTCTATACGTGTTTGCTATACGTGATTACTTGTACCCCAACTTGACCTATTTTTGGTAACCATACTAGGACGTGGTGACCAACGTGTTTGACCAAGTAAATAATCTACCGAGCAACCCAAGGTGAGTTCACAACCTAAAGCATGCGTTCCCGGTGGTTTGGGAAACGGAACTACAAACAACACTATCCCCTATGAGGGATACAACTTACTTTTCTTCCCTTGTTATTGGGAACCTTTGGTTAATTACTGTTTATACGGATTGCAACTAACGGCACTAAACGAAACTCTATCACTCAAGTCCCTACTACATAATACCGATTAGTCGCCGGGGCCAGGCGAACGGGTTATTAGTTGATAGCACTATTTAGGTTTTACCAACCTCACACCATGCCATGGTTTGGGATCGGTCGTGAACTAATGTACTCAGGCATCCGTCAATGATGATAGAACATTGACATCGGGGCATCCTGCGGAAACGCAAATGGTTACCTAGTGTTTGGTATTGGAAAAAAAGTTTAGTCGCTAACTTTTGGGGTAGCTCCCCATGGCATGTATAAACGGGTAAATTAACTGGTGAAACAAGTTTTTGGTAATTAAAACTGGACAACTAGTGAACTCACTCAGCATTATTGTTGACACCTTACTGCATGCTTTGCAGGTAACCAGTGACTGAGGAGCTGCTGCTTGGGGATGTGTAGTGTTCGTCAAAACCCGTGTGTTGGATTTTATTTATCTTGAACCATGAACTATCTTTTAAAACTATTTGGTTTATGCTTCCGCTGTTTTGTTTAAACTTACTATCGAACTTAAACTACGATGTTGCTAACTACTTTAGATAGCAATTACTTTACTATTAACCAATGCTTAGTATAATTGGTGGCTGGATCCTGGTCAGTCACGCCCTCAAGTGGATGTTACTCCGCAGGTGGAATTTGGGGGTGTGACAGATTGGTATCAGAGCCATTGGTTATAGTGAACTTGGTTTTAAAAAGGGGAAAAATCTTTTTGAGAAAAACCAGACTATAACCCGTGACTCGTGACGACACTACACTTCGAGTGCAAGGCTCGACTTATTTGACCTCATAGCTCGGACCCATGTTTACTTGCTTGCTTGTCTTATGCTTTCTGCTCTACTATACGTACTAGTTTGCCTAATTAGATAAATTCGCCTCCCCTCTTCTATCTCATTCTCGCTATGTTACGACACCACACTCATGTTACGTTTTCTGGTTATGAAGACAATGAGTGGACGCGGACGAGGAAACGTCAACATGACTCAGGCTCAGTTCACTAACCTGATCAACACAGTGGCTGCAGCATTCGCAGCTCACCCTGGAGGTAAGCTCTTGTCTTAGGATGTTTAGATCCTACCGCCACATCGTCTTTTCACCTCTAAGCCCATTCGTATCACTCTCACGACAGGTCAGCATGCGCCTGTGCAACCACGTGTTTGTACCTTCAAGACCTTCATGGATTGCAAGCCTCTTCCATTCAATGGCACTGAGGGTGCCATAGGTCTTCTGCACTGGATCGAGAAAGTCGAAGCTGTTTTTGCTGTCTGCGAGTGTCCCCCAGCTAATTGGGTAAAGTTTGCTACTGGTACCCTTGAGGGAAGCGCGCTTTCGTGGTGGAAGGCGCAAATTCAAATGCTTGGTTTGGAGACTGCTAACGCTACTGCATGGGAAGATTTCAAGGATATGATCAAGGAAGAGTACTGTCACAGGGATGACATCCACAAACTCGAGGACGAGTACTATGAACTCAAGATGGTTGGGTCAGAGATTGAGACCTACACCAAGCTGTCCAACGACTATGCTGCTCTTTGCCCAAACATGTCCCGACCCATGTATCGAAGGATCGAATTGTACATCAAAGGCTTAGCCCCAGAAATCAGGAGCCATGTGACCTCGGCCAACCTCACTACCATACAGCCTGTGGTTCGTCTTGCCCACAAACTCACTAACCAGGCTGTGGAGGAGGGCAGGTTGCCCAAAAGGATCAGTGCTGCGGAAGGAACTTCTAGTGATGACAAACGAAAGTGGGAGGGAAATCAGGGCAAAGATGCTAACTCTACTCAGGCCCCAGCTCAGCAAAGGAAAACTGACAACAATAAAGGCACCCAGCAACAGGGTGGCTACCGGGGAAGCTACCCTAAGTGCAACAAGTGTAACAGGCACCACAATGGGGCATGTAACAAAGGTCAGTGTCAGCGATGCAACAAGATGGGGCACGAAGCCAAGGATTGTAGAAGTCAGTTCCCAGCAAGGCAGAATCAGCAACAACCCCAACAGCAACAGCAGCAGGGAAACAACCGGGCATGTTTTAAATGTGGGGCAACAGGGCACATGCGAAAGGATTGCCCTGAACTGAATCAGAATCGCAACAACAACCAGGGAGCTGGGAACAATGAGCAAAACAACAATGCTGGGAATGGTGCTAGGGGAAGAGCTTTTGTGATTGGAGCTGGAGAAGCAAGGAACGACCCCAACGTCGTGGCGGGTAAGTTCCTACTTGATAATCGTTATGTTTCTGTGTTATTTGATTCCGGTGCCGATGCCAGTTATGTATCCCTTCGCATTAGTAAGAAACTTAAGCACCCGCCTGCATTATTAAGTTCTAAGCACGTCGTCGAGATAGCTAATGGTAGGAACATCGAGGCCACGCACGTGATCCACGACTGCACACTAGAATTGTCTGGCCACACGTTTAGTATCGATCTTTTCCCTGTCAAACTTGGAAGCTTCGACGTCGTCATCGGCATGGATTGGTTATCCAAACATCGCGCTGAGATCCTCTGCCAAGAGAAAGCGGTTCGTATTCCTCGTCGTTCTGGCCAACCCCTCATCGTTCAAGGCAACAAAAGTGGAGAAGTCACAGGCATTATCTCGCTTCTGAAAGCCCAGAAGTGTTTACAAAAGGGCACACCGCTATCCTAGCACTTGTCACCGACACCCACGAAAAGGAAAAGAGGATTGAAGATTTTCCTGTAGTACGTGACTATCCCGAGGTATTTCCTGAGGAACTACCTGGACTCCCTCCCCACCGTCAGGTCGAATTCCGAATCGAGCTAGCTCCCGGAGCAGCACCCATAGCTCGTGCACCTTACCGTCTAGCCCCTGCAGAACTGAAGGAACTCTCTACGCAACTACAGGAACTATTGGATAAAGGATTTATCCGTCCAAGTTCGTCTCCCTGGGGAGTGCCAGTACTCTTTGTCAAGAAGAAGGATGGCACATTCCGAATGTGCATCGACTATCGTGAGCTGAACAAGGTTACCATCAAGAATCGTTACCCTCTACCGCGCATCGACGACCTATTCGATCAGTTGCAAGGATCGAGCTACCATTCTAAGATTGACCTGCGATCAGGCTATCATCAGTTGAGAGTTCGTAATGAAGACATCTCTAAGACTGCGTTCAGGACTCGTTATGGTCATTACGAGTTCCTCGTTATGCCTTTTGGAATGACTAACGCACCTGCGGTTTTCATGGATCTCATGAACCGAGTGTGCAAGCCTTACCTCGACAAATTCGTGATTGTGTTTATCGACGACATCCTGATCTACTCGAAAAGTCAAGAAGAGCATGAACGACACCTACGCCTTATCCTCGAACTCTTACGCAACGAGCAATTGTACGCCAAATTCTCGAAATGTGACTTCTGGCTTAGAGAGGTCCATTTCCTTGGGCATGTGGTCAATAAGGACGGGATTCACGTCGACCCCGCTAAGATCGACTCGATAAAGAATTGGCCTACACCCAAGACTCCAACCGAAATTCGCCAATTCTTGGGATTGGCAGGATACTACCGCAGATTCATCAAGGGATTTTCAAAGATTGCACAACCTCTCACGACTCTCACTCAGAAAGGCATTGCTTACTAGTGGAATGAAGCTCAGGAGTCGGCCTTTCAAAGGCTAAAGGATAACCTCTGTAGCGCTCCTATCCTCTCGTTGCCGGAAGGCACTGACGACTTTGTGGTTTACTGCGATGCGTCTATCCATGGGCTCGGTTGCGTGTTAATGCAACGCGAGAAAGTTATTGCCTACGCCTCTCGACAACTTAAGACGCATGAAAGGAACTACACTACGCATGATTTGGAATTGGGGGCAGTGATTTTTGCTCTTAAGATATGGAGACATTACCTGTACGGTACCAAGTGTACTATTTACACCGATCACAGGAGTCTCGAGCATATCTTTAGGCAAAAGGAATTAAACATGCGACAACGTCGATGGGTCGAACTCTTAAATGACTACGAATGCGCCATCAAGTACCATCCGGGCAAGGCCAACGTCGTGGCAGACGCCCTCAGCCGAAAGGACACTATACCAAAGCGCGTGCGAGCATTGCAACTTACCATCCAGTCTAACCTCCCTACCCAGATCCGAAATGCCCAAGTTGAAGCATTGAAACCGGAAAACATCAGGGCTGAGTCTCTGCGAGGAACGAGACAGCGATTAGAACAGAAAGAATGTAGGATCGTTTGCTGACCCGATGAGTCGATCAGAAGAGCACTTAGACTAGTTCAGAGGCGGAATTCATTGAATTAGTCTTCGTAAAGCTTAATTTCACTATTTAACTGTCTCCTTTATTGATCCGCTAACAAGTTACAAGAATGTGGAGACAAACGGACAGAGCTTCGCCTTTTCACACACACATACGTACTCTGGAACTATATGGATCGCTCATTAGGATCTACTATATATAGAAGTTATGGGCCGCTCATATGGACATGTCCATATGAGCGATCTACATAACTACCACATAAGCGGTCCACTATGATGACCACATAAGCGGTCCATCATCATGCCTTAAGAGCGATCCTAATCTCTAATAGATCTAATAAGCGGTCCAACCACTTTAATTCTATACAAACTTTCTCACTTTCCTATTCCTATACAATCTACTCTGCCGTAAGACTCGAACTAAGATGTAGTCGACAGACAACTGCACCAACAGACTCCCCCTTGAATGTTGACGGAATCTTCAGTGAGAGTCTTCAAGCATTTCCAGCTCTTCACTCTTGTTCGGTCTTCTTCAGGAACTCAGCCTGGAATCAAATCTTCTACAGAAACTTCTACCTGAAATCATATGCCTGGAACTTTCTCTGGCTCTAACTTTCATCAGACTCCCCCTATCATCATGCTGGGATCTCTGTCTGGAAATCGTTATCACCATTGAAATCAACTCCTGGCTTTCTCTGTAGCAACAGGATCAGAAGCCTGCAAAACTCAAACACTTTCTCACAAACCAAAATAATTGTGATTCAACTTAATGAATCAACTAATCATTTGATAGCTTTTTCAAATTAAACACTGATTCACAATTTTGAAATATTTCAATTTCTGATTCAACCTGATGAATCATTTTAAACATTTCAAATGATTTAACCAATCCGTCTGTTCATCAAGTTTAGCCTTTGAGATTTTGAAAATCAGCTCTTCACCATCAGTTGTCGAAAATCTTTTTGGATTTTTCAAAATATAAAAATGTAAATGCAAAAACAGAAATTTAAATGCAAAACAAACATATTTTTGTGAGTCTGTGCAAGAGGATCATATCAGATTTTGAAACATATCACAAGCACCGTTAAGCTTCTAATCGTTTTAAGTTCTAAACGATTCACGTAGATTGACGATATAATTGTCCTCTTAAATTTTCATACAATTTTCAATCTATTCAGGATACTATTTAGGTATTTTATGAACTTAGTTCAATTCATGTGTCCCACCTCTTGAATATACTCCCGTATCCAGAATCCCAAAATTCAGTCTTACAGGTATGAACACTACAATGATATCTGTATATAAATTAGGGGAAAGATGCGAGAACTGAGGGATCTCAGGTCAGAACTTCCATTCAGCAGAGAGATATCAGCTTCGACTTAGCAGTGGGTCCCCTTTAGAGGATCTTTTTAGCTACAACAACTGATCATCAATTTTATTGTCTAATCAGCTGAGGGCTATAATGTTGTGTTTCAAGCACTTTGCGGAAAGTATTAGCCAAGGACTAGGTCAGAACTACCGTTCAGCAGAAGTCCCGGAATAATACCCCAGACATCATAGAATATAAACACCTAGTATATCAGAATATGAGACCTTTCAAACGAGATTTCAGGGGTTACCTATATATCCAAGTAGTGTTCCCCACGAATTTCAAAAGTTAGAAATTTTAGGTTTATATCCCGAATAAATCTACTAAATGTACGAAAACCTATCGTCACATCATCAGTGAGACCGTTTATCACATTTTACATTACATTTCTTTAGCATGCTGTGATAGTCCACTGATTTACAATCATTTCCTCTTTTTCGCAACAAAACTCGTTTTTACAATTTTTTAATTTTTTTTTACATTTTCAAATTTTCTAATTTTTTTAAAATTTTACTCCCCCTAAAATCAAAATATGTTTCAATTTTGATTTTCTGGGAAAATTTGAAACAAACTGTACAAAAATGACAACATGATGAGAATCACTTCAATTCTCCATCCACCTGGCATAAACAATCAGAACTCCCCTCACAACAAACTATTGTCCCATAATGATTTCAAAACACTTAAGTTTATTTTAATCAGAATGGTTTTTCCGGAAAAATTAGTTTGTGTAACAATCATTTGTAGATTCGGGGTTATCTCTTCATCTCGTTTTCTTTTACCCATATATAGTAAATCAAGTACAACTTAATGTCCCTGATTTACCATTAGCAATCAATCCATAAAAATAATCACTTGTAGGAATGTTACATCTACATCACCATTTTACCAATCAGGATGCCGATTCCTGCTTCGCACTTACCAACCTGGAAGCTCCGGCGTTGACCTTCAATCTGTAAAATTTTTACAATATTAATCACTTTCAAATCATCCTAATTAATCATGAAAGATGCCGATTCCTGATCCACGATATAAACTTGGGATCTCCGGCGAGTCAGGTTTTTCATTTAAACAGTTTCACCCAAGCCTGACTGTTCTTGGGTGATTTTGAATTCTTGTTCAACAATGGTGGAAAATTTGCATCATCCATTGCTAAACCTGAATTCTCCTTTTTTACCTCAACCAACGGCTCCTCTGGTTTTACCATACCAGAATCATTGCCTGAATGTGGCTTGTCTGACTTTGACTTGTCAGATTCATTGCCGACATTTGGCTCCTTTGTTTCCGAAGAAACAGATTCATCGCCAGGAAGTAAAAACTTCACTTTCTTCTTTTTCTTCTCCTCTTTTGTCCCCAGATTTGTATCTGATGAATTCTTTTTGCTTGTCTTTGCAACTGAGGGAGTAGATTCATCAGAACTGTTATTCTGTTTATCCCGTGAACCCGAGGACAAAATCTTCTCAAGATACTCTCTCGCCTTCTTCCTTTTCTTCCTCAGTCTGTCTTTCTGCCCCTGTGAAAGCTTGACTTTCTTTTCTTGCTTTGACTTATCTTGAACTTTAGGTTTCAGAACCTTCTGTTCCTGGGGCTTGACTTTGACTGGAATTTTTGCCAATTTCTGAGACTTAGCCCTCAATCTTTCACTTGATCTCCTCGGGCAATCTCTGGCAATGTGACCTTTGATATTGCAATTAAAGCACCTTCTGGTCTCATACCTCCAATACTGGCAGTTAACAGCAATATGCCCCTGATAGCCGCAGCTGTAGCATACCCTGTTATCGTACCTATCACCATCGTTGTACCAAACATTTAAGTCGTAACATTGTTTGGCCTGGTGATATTCTCTCCTCCAATTTGCTGGATTTGGCTTTGACGCACTGTGGTCCAACCTGCACCACTTATTACCAACAATTTTAGAATTTTCATTCTTTAATTTTTGTAATTTTTTCTTTTGATTGGATGATCGACCCGATGAACTTTTATTATCTTTTTGTTTCTGTTCCACTTTCTTCTTCAAAGGTTTCTGTTTAGAACATTCACCTTTTTCAGTCGATTGTAGAACAGTTTTCTGAAATTTTTCTTTTAAATTTAAAAACAATTTTTGTTTTTCTTTTTTGATATTTTCATCATCAGGTGTTTCATCACAATCTTCAACTTTGACAGTGTCAAAGTTTGTGACATTGTCACTTATTGGAACTGAGTTGATTGGTTTTGGACAAGGAATATTTATCTTGTCAGGTGAAGTCACAAAACCGATCAACTTCTTTTCAAGTTCATCTATCTTGATCCTCGAATTCTTAGCTTCTTCCTCAAGCTTAGATATTCTCTCAAGATGAGACTTGATTGAATTTTCATTTTCATTTTTCAAAATTTCAAGAACAGACTTTTCATTCGTCAGAACTTTTATCTGTTCCTGAAGCTTTGATTCATTTGCTTTCAGATTTTTGTTTTCCAATTTTATCCAGAAATCTTCATTTTCTGATGATTTCTGTTTGTTTTCAAAACCATTTATATTTTCTATCAAAACTTTGTTTTCTGAAGTCAAACTGTTCAAACCATCCAACAGTTTGTCATTATCAGCTTTCAACATCTCACTATTTTCCTTCAGAATACGAATCTGTTTATCATCAGTCTGTTTCTCATTTCTCAACTTCTCGATCTCCAGTGCCAAACTTTCCGCATCTTTGACAAGTTTGTCATTGTCGGTCTTCAAGTTGTCACATTTGAAACACACTGAGGCAGAACTTGAAGAGTCAATCTTCACAGATTCTTTTTCTGTTTTCTGTCCTTCAGCTTTCTTTAACTCAGCAAATCTTTTGTCTTTCTCATCACATTCTTTGCAAGATTCGGAGCACTTCTCGCAAGGCTTAGCAACTTCAATTACTTTTTCAACTATTTTTTCAACTTCCACTAGTTTCTCGACTTCAACAATTTTCTCCACTACTTTTTCTACAGCTTCAGTTTTCACCTTTTCATCAGCCAGTGACTTTGCTGCATCCAGCTCTCTCTGCAACCGAGCAATCTTCTTTTGATTCAGCATCTCAACTTTATTTGCATAGAAAAAATTAAAACTGTTAGAATCAGTGCTTTTTCTGCATTTGTTGAGATACTCTTCCTCATCATCCGTATCAACATCACTTCCGAGATCTGGAAATATCGGAATTCTTTTCATGTTTTCAAAAATACTGTTTGGATAAACGGATGTCCAATAAGCAATCAAACAATCTGATCAACAAGCGAACCGGATGTTCAAATCAGCGAACCGAATGAGCGTTCCAAGATAGTCAATTCGAACGAGCCTGATCTGTCCAGATAAGCGACCCGGTTGTGTCCAAATAAGCGAATTCAACCGTTCATATAAGCGGTCCAAACTGTTTGAATTAGCGGTCCAAGTTGTTCGGATGAGCGGTCCAGACAGTTCGTTCGAGCGGTTCCAAGTTATTCGTTCGAGCGGTTCCAAGTTGTCCGTTCGAGCGGTTCCAACCGTTCGGATGAGCGATCCGGCTATTGTTCAGATAAGCGATCCGGCTATTGAGCTAGTCCAAATAAGCGGTCCAATATGTCCGAAAGAGCGGTTCACAAATGTCAAATAAGCGATCCGTTCGAGCGGTCTGTCCCAAAAGCGATCCAAATCAGCGAACCAGCCCAGATTCCTTCGCGATTTCGAACCGAAAAACCTTGATATCTTCCAAACGGCTTGGAATTCTGATCTGAAACTTTCCAGGGTTTGTCACAATACTATTTCGCACAATCCCTGAGATTTTGAATGATTTTTGACCGTGAAATCTCTTCGAATCAGATAAGAAGGTGTAGAAGTGAGAATATCGAGTGAAAATCGAGCTAAACAGCAAGAACTCTTCCTCCTGAGCTCTGATACCACATGTAGGATCGTTTGCTGACCCGATGAGTCGATCAGAAGAGCACTTAGACTAGTTCAGAGGCGGAATTCATTGAATTAGTCTTCGTAAAGCTTGATTTCACTATTTAACTGTCTCCTTTATTGATCCGCTAACAAGTTACAAGAATGTGGAGACAAACGGACAGAGCTTCGCCTTTTCACACACACATACGTACTCTGGAACTATATGGATCGCTCATTAGGATCTACTATATATAGAAGTTATGGGCCGCTCATATGGACATGTCCATATGAGCGATCTACATAACTACCACATAAGCGGTCCACTATGATGACCACATAAGCGGTCCATCATCATGCCTTAAGAGCGATCCTAATCTCTAATAGATCTAATAAGCGGTCCAACCACTTTAATTCTATACAAACTTTCTCACTTTCCTATTCCTATACAATCTGCTCTGCCGTAAGACTCGAACTAAGATGTAGTCGACAGACAACTGCACCAACAAAGAAGATGGCGCTTACTACATCACAGGGCGCATTTGGGTCCCACTCTATGGAGATTTACGTGAACTCGTGATGGACGAAGCCCATAAGTCCCGCTACTCAGTACATCCTGGTGCGGACAAGATGTACCACGACTTGCGGACTACATATTGGTGGCCTGGCATGAAGGCCCACATAGCAACATATGTCAGCAAATGTTTGACTTGCGCAAGAGTCAAGACAGAGTATCAGAAGCCGGCAGGCCTACTCCAACAACCAGAAATCCCGAAATGGAAATGGGAGCAAATTTCCATGGATTTTGTTACAGGGCTACCTAGATCTCAACGCGGAAATGACACTATTTGGGTAATAGTAGATCGATTGACCAAGTCCGCCCACTTTCTGGCTATTAAGGAAACAGACAAGTTTTCTACCTTGGCGGAGATTTACTTAAAGGAAGTAGTTTCGAGGCACGGAGTGCCAACCTCGATTATTTCCGACCGAGACGCTCGTTTTACTTCGGAATTGTGGCAAGCTATGCACAAATCCTTTGGCTCACGTTTGGACATGAGCACCGCTTATCACCCGCAAACGGATGGACAGTCCGAACGCACCATCCAAACCCTAGAAGACATGCTTAGAGCATGTGTGATCGATTTTGGCAAGAATTGGGAGAAGCATCTACCGCTGGTGGAATTCTCCTACAACAACAGCTACCACACTAGTATTCAGGCAGCACCTTTTGAGGCATTGTACGGTCGTAAATGCCGGTCACCTCTCTGCTGGGCGGAAGTCGGTGATAGTCAAATCACGGGCCCAGAGATGGTGGTAGATACAACGGAAAAGATTGCCCAGATCAGACAACGCATGGCGGCAGCTCGTGACCGTCAGAAGAGTTACGCTGATAAGCGTAGGAAACCACTGGAATTCCAGGTCGGTGACCGGGTTCTACTTAAAGTCTCACCCTGGAAGGGTGTGGTTCGCTTTGGTAAACGGGGCAAGCTTAATCCGCGATATATCGGACAATTCGAAATTACCGAGAAAATCGGTAAGGTTGCTTATAGATTGAACCTGCCTGAGGAACTGAGTGCGGTACACAACGTTTTTCACGTATCCAATCTGAAGAAGTGTCTATCAGATGAAACGCTCGTAATTCCTTTCAAGGAACTAACTATTGATGAACAGCTACAATTTACTGAGGAACCGATTGAGATCACGGATCGAGAGATCAAAATCCTCAAACGTAGCCAGATACCTCTTGTACGAGTCCGTTGGAACTCGCGACGTGGCCCAGAGTTTACCTGGGAACGGGAAGACCAGATGAAGCACAAGTATCCCCAGTTGTTCCCAAACGAAAACCCCAGCACTGAAGCTAC
Source organism: Helianthus annuus (assembly GCF_002127325.2). Lineage (NCBI taxonomy): Eukaryota > Viridiplantae > Streptophyta > Magnoliopsida > Asterales > Asteraceae > Helianthus > Helianthus annuus. Next base: position 23,304,617 of record NC_035436.2, on the reverse strand, counting down.
AGCCGAATTTCGAGACGAAATTCCAAACTAACGGGGGGATGATGTGACACCCCGTTGAAACGTTCTCACTTATACTAGCTTGACAGTGACTGCCTTAACTTTCGGGACGAAAGTTCTTAAAACTTGGGGATAATGTGACACTCTAGGTTTTCCGAACAACTACCTTGTAATTACATCGTGCGTGTATATGTGTTATAAAATGAAAGTTGTGATTTCTTTTGTGCTATGTGCGGATAATGTGTGGTATGTATGTATGATATAAATATATATATTAGAGTAGAAGTGAGTCGAGACCGCAAACCCGACTCGAGACCACCCGGTCTCGAGTGAATAGTGAACTGATGGGCCGTTGGGCCGCTTCCTTTAGCCTCACACGAAACCCACTCGAAAACCCATAAGGGTGCATGGCCCTTGAATGGGTTATAAAATCCCCACATAAGCCACACTTCCCTCATTTTGACACTTAAACATTCTCTCACTCACACACACTCCCTCCCTCTCACTAAAACCCTAAACCTTAACAAACCAAGATCACCTCCTCACCCTCTCATCTCTCTCGGATCCAACCGTAGCACCAAGACTCCCGGATTTCTACTCGGAACCATCACTCGGAAGTGGAACCCTTGATCCTTCGCACCCACAACATCAACCGGTTAGTGTTTTTAGGTGTTTGCTATGATCTTTGAAGTGTGATGATAAGTGTTGCCATGTTTTTAACTTAGAAATGTCACTAATGATGATGATGAACATGTTTTAGCTAGTTAGAAGTAGAACCGTGTGTTGTTACTTTGGTGATGTTTTGACCGTATGATATGCTTGATTTCTTGATCTTATGGGTTCTTGTTTATCAATGAAACATGCTAGATTTAGGAACCTAATGATGATACCGATTGTGTCCGATTATGTTAAAATGATTTGTGATAAATGTGTGGTCTTGATCCTAATATTTCATATGAAGAACCTTGTGATTATGTGTTGAAAGTAGGATGAATATGTAAAGAACATGTTGAAGGTGTGATGAATGTTATGAATATTTGAAAAATGCTTGTTTTGATCCATTTTGCTTAGTAATCAGACAAGGAAACATGTTGGTGCAATATGGTTGGATAGTACACAATCACACAAAAACACAATTCTATTGGTTAGTACACATAACAGGTTCTAGAAGGATTCAGGTGCACGTAACAGTGGTTGCGAGTCGGAACCCTTGGTTGCGACTCGAGACCAAAACGTGATTCGTCGAGATCTCCCGGTTGCGACTCGCAAGCAGCGCATGATGAACCGAAACCGAGGTTGCGAGTCGGGATCCCTGGTTGCGATTCGAGACCAGAGCATGATGAGCCGAAACCAAGGTTGCGAGTCGGAATCCCTTGGTTGCGACTCGAAACCGTGCATTTTCGAGTCGAAACCGCCCTTGTCTCGACTGGGCTACCTAAGTGTTATTGGGCCAAAAGTTTGTTGGACTATCTGTTGACTGGACTACTTGTGTATCTGTTACTGTTGTGAACGTTAGAACAGGCCCAATAACCCTACTGTTTGATTGTGTGCTTACTAAGTGCGTCTATACGTGTTTGCTATACGTGATTACTTGTACCCCAACTTGACCTATATTGGTAACCATACTAGGACGTGGTGACCAACGTGTTTGACCAAGTAAATAATCTACCGAGCAACCCAAGGTGAGTTCACAACCTAAAGCATGCGTTCCCGGTGGTTTGGGAAACGGAACTACAAACAACACTATCCCCTATGAGGGATACAACTTACTTTTCTTCCCTTGTTATTGGGAACCTTTGGTTAATTACTGTTTATACGGATTGCAACTAACGGCACTAAACGAAACTCTATCACTCAAGTCCCTACTACATAATACCGATTAGTCACCGGGGCCAGGCGAACGGGTTATTAGTTGATAGCGCTATTTAGGTTTTACCAACCTCACACCGTGCCATGGTTTGGGATCGGTCGTGAACTAATGTACTCAGGCATCCGTCAATGATGATAGAACATTGACATCGGGGCATCCTGCGGAAACGCAAACGGTTACCTAGTGTTCGGTATTGGAAAAACAGTTTAGTCGCTAACTTTTGGGGTAGCTCCCCATGGCATGTATAAACGGGTAAATTAACTGGTGAAACAAGTTTTTGGTAATTAAAACTGGACAACTAGTGAACTCACTCAGCATTATTGTTGACACCTTACTGCATGCTTTGCAGGTAACCAGTGACTGAGGAGCTGCTGCTTGGGGATGTGTAGTGTTCGTCAAAACCCGTGTGTTGGGTTTTATTTATCTTGAACCATGAACTATCTTTTAAAACTATTTGATTTATGCTTCCGCTGTTTTGTTTAAACTTACTATCGAACTTAAACTACGATGTTGCTAACTACTTTAGATAGCAATTACTTTACTATTAACCAATGCTTAGTATAATTGGTGGCTGGATCCTGGTCAGTCACGCCATCAAGCGGATGTTACTCCGCAGGTGGAATTTGGGGGTGTGACAAAGTGTCCCCAAATTCTTTTTATTAGGAGTTCTGCGAGGATGATTTGTTAATTAACAAATATATAGAGTAAGGTTGATGCGAGAAACACCTTTATTGCGAGAACCACCTTTATCAAACTGAACACAATCTAGAATAGCTAAAATAACCTAAAAAAACCGAACCTCTACCCCCCATCCCCCCCCCCAAAAAAAAACCCCTAAACCCGCCCACCCCCCAAAAACCTAACCCCCCCCTCCTCCAAGCTAAAATGCTAAAAACTAAACCCCTCCAAAAGGATGGATCCTAACGGATCCTTCTCCTATATATATATATATATATATATATATATATATATATATATATATATATATATATATATATATATATATATATATATATATATATATATATATATATATATATATATATATAGGGTAGCGATATTAAGAGAAGTCCACCATATTTGAGAAACTTTGAGAAGCAATCTGGACAACACATTTTCCCTAAGCAAAAAATGCAAAAAAAAAAAAAGGTGAAAAATGCAATTTTTTTTTTTTGGAAAAATCAGAGGTTTTTCTTTAAAGTTTTATTTTTTTTATTTTTTTTCAATTTTTTGTTGAGATTTATACACATGTGTATATTGTTAATCTTTTTACAATACATATATGTATATTATCAATTATACATATATGAATATACATGTGTAAAAATGAAAAATATATGTTATAAACCCTAAATCTTAAACCCTAAACACTAAAGCTAAACCATAATGCTAAACCCTAAACCCTAAAGCTAAACCCTAAAGCTAAACCGTAATTCTAAACCCTAAAGCTTACCCTAATGCTAAACCCTAAAGCCTAAAGCTAAACCCTTAATGCTAAACCCTATGCAAACCCAAAAGCTAAAGTTAAACCCAAAAGTTAAAGTTAAAGCTAAACCCTAATGCTAAACCCAAAAGCTAAACCCTAAATACTATTGCTAAACCCTAATGCTAAATCATAAAGCTAAACCTTAAACCATAAAGCTAAACCCTAAACCCTAAAGCTAAACCCTAAATCCTAAGGCTAAACCCTAATGCTAAGCCCTAAATACTAATGCTAAACCCAAAATAACACTTACTTTAAATTTTAAACATATATTTATATTTGACAATATACACATATCTATAGTTAAAAGATTAACAATATACACATGTGTATAATGTGACAACCCTCATAATTCCATGTATCTGTACAATTTATTAATGATAATTAAAGTGCTTGATGACTGTGCTGAATCATTTAACTGCTCTCTGATTTTTGTATTATACTTACATGTGCTTCTTAACATACTAGTAGTGTACAGAAAAGCTACTTAATAGTCCGTTATGCTTTCCTGAGTGTTGAAAATTAAAAATGTTACAAAAATATACATATAGGACACTTTGCGGATTAATTAAGCACTTTAACGGAACAATATCAAACCGAACAACCGGACATTACCCAGAACACCAAAATAATGCTAGAAGCATTGCTCCTATTTTGTTAAGCTAGTTAGGGTCCCCGAACACCCTAATACACCATATACTACAGAACACACCATAAGACACTAACTAAACTTTTGAATTATAACCAAATCACTAACTAATAGTTGAAACCCAACCCTATACCCCCCATTGTTGATGGATCCAAGGGTGGCCCTCACCCTTGATCTTGCTTGATTGTTGTGAGATCCTAATTGATCTTGTAGGTACTTTTAGAAACATAATACCCTTTGGTCAAAGTCTAAGGTTGATTATCAAATGGACATGAAGGGTTAAAGCTCTCATAATCTTCACTCATCACCACACTTCAACTTCTTTCTCCTCCTTGACCCCCATATCTCGGCCATAGCCCCCCCCCCGCCCCCATCACCACCACATTTTCGTTTTTCATTCTAGCGATCCAAGTGTACTTCTAGGTGCTACAAGGCGTTCAACGAAGCTCGGTGTGCTCAGAAGTTGAAGGACCTCTCTTATCTTCTTTTAACCACCACTTTTCTACACTTGAACTCCCCTAGCCTTGAGCTAGTGGTAAGAACTTAGATCCTTGCATTTTATATGTTGTTTAAGTGGTTAATGATGTGTAGTGATCAAAATGATAAGAACTTTAATGAATCTAATGAAGAAGTCTTGAACATAAACTAACTTAGTAATAAAGTATGGTTAAAAGATGAAGAAATCATGATATTCATATGTTGTGATGCTTGTTGGTTGTTGTTACTCATGTAGTTGATATGAATTATCATATGATCTTGCTAGATCATGATTGAAACATGATCTAGCAAGATGAGAAAGTTAGAAATGTGTAGGATGATGGAATCATCCACACATAAACTATGAACTTGATTAAATAAATGTTTTCTTGAAAAATAAAGATCAAAGTAGGTTATAATTTTGTAGATCTAAAGATCCATGAGTGGTTTTTCGAAAGAACCAAGTGAAAAATATGAGTTACGTTGAAACTTGGATCTTACATAAACTAACCTCATTTTTGGTGGATAAACAAGTGTAGAAACACTTGTGTAATGAGAAAATTTCACAAAGAAATATTTTTGGAAAATATTACTAGAAGTTGTGAACATTCAAACTCTTTAAAAATGAAACTTTTAAGGAACTAATCGCATTTTTAAAGGTAACAAGACTTACTAAGTATGCTAGTATGTTACTACATACTTTTATAAATTTTCAAGTTCATAAGTTTATAGTTTATGCTTGTTTTTGACAAGTTTGGTAAATAGAGATTGTATGTCGTTGACTGAGAATTGTCTGAATGAATTTTTGAAAAGAAAATGATATGCTAGTAAGTATCGGAGGTTGACTTTCGTAAATAAAATTTGATAAATATATATTATGTACTAAAACTCTTGTGTGAATAATATATAACTTAACAAAATGCCTTGGCGTTTAGATTGTGTGATATGTGATGAAAGTAATGAGTAGATAAACCATACGTGTTGTGCATGAGAAATTGATTGTTATTTGTACCTTATTAGGACGTGCTTGATTTCCTGATTATTAGAGTAACTAATCTAACCGAGCGAACCATGGTGAGTTCACACTTTTCTACAAAGCATGGTAATTCCCGATGGGGATGGGAATGGGTTCAGGAATAGGGATTCGTCGTCCTTGGGACGTGTTCAGGAATGAAAATTCCTCGTCCTGTGAGGACGGAATTAGACTTACTAGACTAGAACTCTATCCGCGAAGTCCCTCCCTTTATATCGACTTAATCGCCGAGGCTATGGCGAGCGGGTCATTAGTTAATAGCACTATTAGGATTAACAAACCTCACACCGTGCCAGTCGGACGGGCGTGTACAAATGGACTATGGCACGTCGGTGATGATAGACACCGACGCTATGGCACAAGTAATTTTCGTTAGTAGTCGATATGATAAACGAGTCATGTCACGTCTCCAAGCGGTGATACTCCGCATGGTGGATTTTGGGGGTGTGACATATAAATCTCAAAAAAAGTAAAAAAAAAATAAAATTAAAACCTTAAAGAAAAACCTCCGATTTTGCAAAAAAAAAAAAAATTGCATTTTTCACTTTTTGTTTTTTTGCATTTTTTTGCTTAGGGAAAATGTGTGGTCTAAAATGCTTCTCAAGTTTGTCAATTTGCCTATTACTTCTCACATGATCCTTATCATATATATATACATACACACACACACACACACACACACACACACACACACACATATATATATATATATATATATATATATATATATATATATATATATATATATATATATATATATATATATATATATATATATATGGTAGGGATTTTAAGAGAAGTCCACCCTATTTGAGAAACTTGAGAATGGTTCTGGACCACATGTTTTCCCTAATTTTTTTGTAGTATACACATATGTATAGTTTAAAATTCACAATATACATATATGTATATTGTGAAATCTTGAATTATACACATATGTATATAATCACTTTTTAACAATACATATGTGTATATTATGAAAAGCTTAGGGAAAATGTGTGGTAAAGAATGCTTCTCAAGTTTCTCAATTAGCATAGTGATTCTCACACGATCTTCACCCTATATATATATATATATATATATATATAGGGGATTGCTAAAACAAAAACCATAGGAACCACTTTCTAGCCTTTGGATCAACAAGATGGATCGATGAGATTAAAAGTAACAAAAATTAATACTAAATGCATTTTGTCTTATTATGTCTTTAATATTTTAATCCAAAAGGGTATTTTAGTAAAATAACTCTTTTTTGTCTTTTTGCCTTTATTATTTTTTATTACTTTTTGTGTTTTATTATATTACTTTTTAGTTTTATTATATTACTTTTTATTTTTTTTAAAAGATTTTTTATTAAAAACATTTTTAAATTCAATTTTTTTAACAAAAGACAATTTTTTTTTTGCGCGCCAATTTTTGCACGCCGTTTTTACGCCCGGCTTTTTAACGCATCGTTTTTTAATGGGTCGTTTTTTTCACGCCGTTTTTTACGCCCGACTTTTTCAAGCGTCGTTTTTTAACGCGGCGTTTTTTATGTCCCGTTTTTTTTTTTCGCGGCGTTTTCATGCTCCACATTCACGCCCCTTGTTTAGGCGCCGTTTTATCATACAGTTTATTTACATTAAACCTTTTAAACTTTTTACGTTTTACATTAAACTTTTTACGTTTACGTTAAACTTTTACGTATTACGTTAAACTTTTTACTTTTTACGTTTTACGAAAAACTTTTTACATTTTACGTTTTACGAAAACCTTTGTACGTTTTATGTAAAACTTTTTACGTTTTACGTTTTACGAAAAACTTTTTACATTTTACGTAAAACTTTTTACGTTTTACGTTTTACTTTAAAACTTTTTACGTTTTACATGAAAACTTTTTACGTTTTACATAAAACTTTTTACGTTTTATGTTTTACGTTAAAAAGTTTACGGGTTAAATTTTTTTTTTACAAAAAGTTCTTTACGCAAAAACGAACGCACCCCGAAATTGCAAACTTGGGAGATGTCTCAGATATATCGTTATCATCATCGACTAGGGGGAAAAGTTTAAAAACCAACAACATCAAAACAAAGTCTATCTCGGGAAAAAAAAACAGGGTTTGGCTCAGATTAACCGATAATCAAAAGGCTGCAAAAGAAGGGTTGCAGGTTTAAAAACCTACCCTCCGCCGTTCTTGCCGCGTCATCGTCATCAAGATCGGCGTTTTTTTTCATCATCGCCGCCCACAGCCAACATATCAAAACCTACAGATTCAACAGAACAACAAATCAAAACCCACGAAACCCACCGCCACACCACCAAACCCACTGCCACACCACCACACCCACCGCCACATCACCACACCCACCCACCGCCACACCACCACACCCACCGCACATCGGAGCAGTCGACCTCAAAACCCAAACATCGGAGCCGTCGACATCAACCACTGCCACACACCACGAAAACCACTGCCACACCACCAAACCCATCGCACCCACCACACCCACTGCCACACCACCGCACCCACCGCACCCATCAACAGGTCAAACCCACAAAAACCAAAGAAACCCCCAAGAAACTTTCAAAAGAATCAACAGTTGATTCCAAAACTTTCAAAAGAAACCCCCAACATATCAACAGTTGATTCCACACCTATCAACAGAATCAACAGATCAAAACCCACAAAAATCAAATATTTTCCAGATTCAAAACTTTCAAAGAACTGGTCTTTGAAAACATGAAAAACAACCAGAAGATCTGGTCTTTGAAAACATGAAAAAAAAAACACAAAAACTACCTGATGGCGTGATGGAGGTTAATCGGAGCCCCACGGTGGTCGGGCGGCAGTGGTGTAACAGAGAGATGAGTTAGGTGGTTGCCGTGATGGAGGTAAATCAGAGATGGTCGGTGGTAGGTGGAAGTCGGTGGGTTTATGTGACCGGTGGTGGGTGCGGCGGCGAGGTGATCAGAAATAAGCGGTGGTGGTCAGTCGGGGTGGGTATTGTCATCATCATCATCAGCGGCTGGTGGGTAGCCGGCGATTACTGTAGAGACGGAGGGGGAGTGTTTGGCTAGGGGTTGTCGCCAGAAACACCATCATCATCGGAGAACCGGGTGTGGGGTACTGGTCATCATCATCATCGGCCAACCACCCATTTAAAACAGATCTTGAACGGAGATGAGTGTGGAGAGAGTAAATGTGAGATGAGAGAGGATAGAGTAAATGAGGAATGTCAGTCACATTAAATAGAGAGAGAGAGAATAGATTAGACATTTAAGAGTAAATGACCAAATTACCCCTTTTCCTGATTGGTTGAGAGTGGTTCTCGCGGTTCTTACAACTGGAGGTGGTTTCTATTTTAGCGGCTCCATATATATATATGGGGGAGGGTTATCTTGAGAACACTAAATTTTGTGAGAACCATGAGAACAAATCTCATTCATAGATCATCCTAAATTAATGGCTAAGATTAGTTGGGTTTAAATGAAAAGGAAAAAAGCTGAAGTAAAATAGAAAAGGGTATTATTGTCCACACACACAAAATCCATCTTCTAGAATCATTCACCATACGCAGACGGTTTCTCCTTCCCCATTTCTCGAAACCCTCAATCGTTGATATCTGCACTAGAGACACCGTCCAAACACACATAATCCATCTTCTCGAATCATTCACCAAACGCAGCAACGGATTCTGCTTCCCCATTTCTCGAAACCCTCAACCGTTGATATCTGCACCAGAGACACCGACGAACACTCGATTTGAAGCTCAAAAATCTGCTGATTCATCCACTCGGTACGCCTCTCATCTTCCCCCTTCTATGTGTTATGCAATCGCACCACTCGAAACCTACTTATAGAGTCCGATTTTGTGTTTTTTGGTCAATATTTATGTGTTGTTACATATTGTAGTTTGAAAGTAGTTGGTCAATATTTATGTGTTGTTATATTCGTACTTGATTATCGTTTTTGGGTTGTAATTTCTGATGAATTCATGCATTCCAGCTGTTGTGTTTGCCTTGAGGACTTCAGTATATTAGGTTTTCGTGATTATAAGAGTGCATTTAGCTACTAATTAGTGGTGAATTCGGATTTGCATATGTATTTGTTAAAATATGTTAACAAAATTGTTCATAATTTAACTGATGAGGACTGTAGTAGATATGTAATGTGTGTATATATAATAGATAGCTGAATTAAGTGGAATGTAGATAATAAAGCGATTTGTGTAAATTAGTTATATGAAGTTATGGATTTGTGTATAATAAAGCGATGAATGAGGTGGTGGCTGTTTGGTAACTAGTGAAAAGTTTATTGATTAGTTAGGGTTTGAAGCTTATTTTGCAACTGCTATAGTGCATTGTAATACTGTTTAATTTTGGACTGGTTGATGCGTTGATTGTTGTATATTTGTATTCGTTGGGCTATTTTACTTTCTTGCTTAGTTTACCCATATGTTCAATGATGACTCGACTTGAATAGACTGCTTTTGGAAGTCTAATGGTATTGTTATCAGAAGATTCTACAGGCAAAAAAGGAAGAATGGCAAGTAAGCATCCTAAAACATTAATCTCGGATTTATAAAGATATATTGTAGAATATGATGTATTAATACACTATATTTACAGGTTGGAAAAGTCCACGGATATTAAGGATTAAAGCAAAAAGTTTCTCAAATACAAAAACAAATCCAGACATAATTGATGACGATAGTTCTGAGACCAATGACAAAACAGGCAAGTAACAATTATTACTTGAATAACAGTTTTGAAAGCAAACAATAAATTTTGTCGACTTTTGGTTACAGATTCTGAAGTGTCATTGAATGTGGATCGAGTTAATACATTATCAGAAATGGATGCTGAACTAGAAAGACAATTAGGTAAGACAAATGCATTTTCATAGATCATTAAAAAATAAAATAAACTTGTGGTTAAATTCTTTGATTTCAACAGAAAGTTCAGTGAATCTGAAGATGGTTTTAAGAAGACAAAGGAATGAGATGATTAAAGAATTGCTTGCAGGTTTGTAATAAAACACATCATAAAGTTAGATGTTTACACATGTGTAAATAATCATATTTAATATTGAATTTGTGTAATTAAGACACTTACACATGTGTAAGTAAGCTGTTTACACATGTGTAAGTAAGCTGTTTACACATGTTTAAGTAGGCTGTTTATACATGTTTTTAACTGCTTTCTATTGTTTTAACAGAAAAAAGGGAAAAACAGATGGTGAAAAAGGCGGCAGAAGTTGATTCGGTTTTATGCTCAGAAACCCGTTGCCGGTAGCGTTGACCATCAATTGCTATCTCAAAACACAACATAAACTGAACGAAAGTATTCGATGCGCTAGAGTTTACCTTAAAAAGCGCGTTTGAACTTTCGCATCTAGACGTTGTTTTCATTAAACAACACATTGGTATGTCCCTAAAATAACCTGGGACCCACTGATCTCTAATAGAAAACATGTCAAACAACCACTTGTGACGCTGTAAGTTGCAATCATTTGTCAATAACTCCCATCGCTTCTCAAACGTGGCAGGAGCGATAAAAACATTCCAGACCAACTTATGTATACGTACCCTCAAGTTGGTATTCTGTAACACATCACCATCAATCTGTAGATAAAATTTTTAAAAATAAAATACCATTATTACACAAGTTTAATAAAAACACAGAAACTAGAAAAACATAAATACACATGTGTAAAACTGACAAGATTAATTATTTTTAAATTAAATGTACCTTATGAGGATGTTTATCCATAATATGCCACATACATAGACGATGGACAGATTCATTGAAAACTTTAGCTATGGCTTGTTTCATTGCCGGGTCTTGGTCGGTTAACACTAGCCTCGGTTGTTTACCTGATAATTAATAAAACAAAGTTACGCTATTCTTATGGTGTAAAACATAAACTTTGTGAAGCAAAGTTACACATGTGTAAAATAGAAACACTTACCATGTGCTTCAAGAAATTGTTCCAACATCCATGTGAACGACTCAATAGTTTCATCATAAAGAAGAGCAGCCGCAAATGTTACGCAATTCTTATGGTGATCAACCCCCGTAAAAGGAACAAAAATCATATTATACCTACAAGATAATAATAAATAAAAAATCAAAAAATACACAACTGAAAATAGGAAAAAACAAATAAACAAATTCATTCTTACTGGTTAGTTTGTAGGTGGTATGAAAAGCTAACACTTCGCCAAAAACTCTGTAATTGCACTTCATAACCTCATCTGCCTAAAATAAGGACCTAAGCTCTCCATGACGAATTATGTAATGGCAAAAGTAATTTTCTATATTAACTTTACGTTTATCCATCATATTTACAACCATTTGAGCATCTCCTTAACCAATGAAAGCTCTTAAATCCTTGCTGAAATTTTTATATTCTATCCTGGTACCACGCACGTTGTGTTGTCCCCCTTTCAAAACAACTTGCATCTTAAAGGCAGTTGACGGGCCAACTTTAGCTAAACTTAGCCTATGAATGAAATCTTGGTCGCTAAATTCCAGTTGCCGCCTCTTGCGCGTCAAATCCATGTTCTCAATTGAAACTAACGGGTGATTATGAGACTCAACAAATTCATATAACCGTAAACCAGGATAACCATTGAAAACATTAACCTTTATTTTAGCTTTACAGTCTGAAACCTTGTAATTACTGCTACGAGGCAACTTGGAAGATGACTTCAAAAGCATTGAATCAACATTTTGGCAATTGGGCTTTCCCGATCTACTACAAAGAACATACCTAAGTCTAACAGTACCATCTTTTGATTTCTTAGTTGTCGACAACCTAATATCAAACCCAACTTTCTCAGCATATGACTGATACATGGAAATTGCATCTTCCTCTTTAGCAAATACCGTACCCAAAACAGGTTTATACGCTTCCAATACATTGGGTATCCAATATCTAGTGCCATTCGGTGAATGATAATAAGTACTACGAACCGATTCCTGAAAATCTTGTATATGTGGCTCTACAATAACATAAAATAGAATATATGGAACATCTGATATGATAAAGACTTGGCATCAATAACACAAAGAATAGAACAAACAGTTACACGTGTGTAAATATGAACAAGATGAAAAGAAAGCAATCAGTAGTTACACATGTGTAAATCTCAACAGGATGCTTTTACAAATTACACATGTCTGCTTTCAAGATCTTAAACAACCACGCAAGCCTCATTTGTTTGTATGCGATTACACATGTGTAACGTAGAACATCAATTCATGAAACTAATTTAAGTCGAAACTATACAACATAAATGATAAAACATCAAGGCACACACAATTCAGAAGAATAAACACTCATATTGATATTGCATTAAAATAAGAAACAACTACACAAATAAGTACAATACAAACAAATACATACACACTAAAATTACTTGAAAAACATGTTGAACCCTAGACTTTTATTTTTTGGACAATTTCTAGCATCATGATAACCCCAAACACCACAAATTGTACAATAACGTTTATCCATCATCTTGTGAACATCTAGAGTAGTAGTACCTTCTTCATCAACAACATTGGTATTAATGGAATTGTTCAGTGCATCATCAGAGCTATTGTTCGGTGCATCAACAGAGCTGGACACATTCGACATCATGTTGTTTTGCCACTGAACAGTTGATTGACTGTAATTAAACAAACAACAACAAATTAGGGCAAATTATAAGAAAACAAAACCGAGTTCATACATGCAAATAGAGAAATCGATGATGAATACAGAACTGGTTGAATATTAAAAAGGCCTAAAATCGTTGAATTGATCAAACGATTAAGTCATGAGTTGGTAAGTGGGTGATTTTAGATTTGCGATTTGGTAAGTGGGTGATTTCATTGATTTGAGATCTTGATTTGGTAGGTGGGTGAGATCTGGGTTTGTTGAGATCTTCATTTGGTAAGTTGTATTTTGCTACATATTTATCTACAGATACACATCAATTCGTGTATAAACAAAGAAGATAAGTATATAGAACCTTTTATTGAGAATTGGGTTCCACCTTGAGTTCTAGAATTTCTCCTTCTTGAATTTGCAAATGATCGGAGATAATGGAAATGATTCGTATCCACCGGCGATCGGAAACAATGACGATGGTTTGTGTTTGCAGGCTATCGGAGACAACGACGGTTTTAAGCGGGGGAAATTGTGACTTAACTAGCGGCCTGATTCATTGGGTTATACAATTACCAATTTAACCTAAAGCTAAACCCTAATTCTAACCCCTAAAGCTAAACCCTAATTCTAAACCCTAATGCTAAAACCTAAAGCTAAAGCTAAACCCTTAATGCCAAACCCTATGCAAACCCTAAAGTTAAAGTTAAACCCAAAAGCTAAAACTAAACTTAATGCTAAACCCAAAAGCTAAACCCTAAATACTATTGCTAAACCCTAATGGTATACCCTAAAGCTAAACCCTAAACCCTAAGGCTAAACCCTAATGCTAAACCCTAAATACTAATGCTAAACCCTAAATAACACTTATTTTTCAATTTTAAACATGTATATACATATATGTATATTTGACAATATACACATATATATATATATATAGTTAAAAGATTAGCAATATACACATGTGTATAAATCTCAAAAAATAAAAATTAAAAACAAAATTTAAAAAAAAATTAAAAATTAAAACCTTATAGAAAAACCTCTGATTTTCCAAAAAAAAAATTGCATTTTTTTACATTTTTTTGCTTAGGCAAAATGTGTGGTCCAGAATGCTTCTCAAGTTTCTCAATTAGCCTAGTACTTCTCACATGATCCTTATCCTATATATATATATATATATATATATATATATATATATATATATATATATATATATATATATATATATATATATATATATACGGTTTCATCTGATTTTGGTTAATGGTTGAATGTTGTTTAGGGTTTATAATCTACGCTCAGAATATGATATTGAAGCAACCGGGGATCTTCTTGATGACGTAGCTGCTTCTGAAATGCATTATGAAGAATTTTGATTAAATCTTTATTTCCGGTCTTGTAGCTTGCATTATGTTATGTTTTTGTATACTTTTATTTTCTCCAAATCAGTTAGTCTAGTCTGTTTTGTATGATTTGTTCTCGAACATGTTAACAGGAAGACATTGAGAAAACATGTATTTTAGGTATTGAAACATGGTTTAATGATATTATTGTTGAACATTAAGATATATTATACACATGCTACATGTGGCTGATGGATCGAATAATAGCTTTAGTCATTAAAAAATCTGTTACAATCAGAATTTTGACCTTAGTATGTTTTGATATATTATATCTTAAAGTATACCTTAGTGAGGCCATTCGATCTTCAAGCTCTACTTAATATATTTAGAACTGGGGTTGCGTTTTGCAGGATGATGTGCAACTCGAAGATGTTGGAATTCAGCTCGAACCCTTCAATCTTGAACAAGAAAGGAATGAAGGTTATTTTGACCAGACAGGAATGAAGGTTATTTTTACCCTCATTCTTCAAGTATCTTTGTAGGATGCATGGCTTGATAGCATCGATTCTAATCCAAATATTGCACAAAGACAATCTATGGCCACATACATTAAAGTTGAAGCTGCTGACCTTACAAGTCATTCTATAGGGAAGATTAAGAGACGGACTGCTGATGTGCTTGAACCAGGGGAAACGGTAAGTTTCTTATGATGACACAATCACGTTAAATTCATATTATCATTGTGCCGGTAATCTCATCTCAAGGATAATTCTCTTTTTAGGTTCTGCAAGCTTTAAGAAGGCGGAAAGGAGTTCTGGTAGTAGAAAGGAAAATATATCAGTTGTAACAAAAGTTGTGTTTGATCAACTAACTGAAGATGCCATGAAACTGATGGAGGATTCTGATTACAGTTGAGATGGTTTTCTTTCAAGATTTATTTTACAAACTTATTATATGAATCTATTAACATTCTAATTAATGATAATTTCTTGCTGCAAATATATACCATGAAAAGCAGGAGGTCTTCCAGAGGGAAGCAGGTTAGAACTATACTTAGCCTGAATCAGGTGTTCATAAAAAAATTGATTAGCACAAAAACACAGCCTTATTGTTGATTTATTTTTTGTCCTAAAAAGAGGGATTTGAGAAGCTAGCACGGGCTAGAGGGGAAGGCTCTTCTTCAAGTTCAGCAAACGTGCAATCCGATTACTCCATGGCCAGTGACTTCAATCTTAATGAAATACAAGCAACAGATTATGCTTCGAACAATATGAGGTCATGAAAGAAGTTACATGTTAAATAATGGTCCTTTAAAGGCAACATTAAACTTATACTATTTGTGTTTTTGATGCTTAGGAGCAACAACAAGATAGTGTGCATAAGGAAGGTGGGCATGAAAGAGGTACTTTAGTCGTTGGGTAAGCAGCCTCTGTCCTAATTATTTATAAATACAATTTTTAACCTCATTCAAGTTTTTTGTTCTCATCTAAAATATTGTATCTCATTTTTCACTAGAATTGTCATTTTTGGTCATTTTATATGTTAACGTCTTTAATAATCAAAGTTTGTGGTGGAAAAATGGCCGGTTGATAACGGGTCAAAACGTACTTAGGCATATTTGTTAATGAAATAATGTTAGAAAGACAAACCTATAGTAATATTAATATTTTTGTATTTTCTTCTAGATAGTCTTTTTGAGTATGCATTATTTGAGCAACTTCACTAATTATTTGTTATACATGACTAGATAGAGAATTTACTAAATCAACAATGAATGGAGAACCTTGATTGTCCGGGAAATTAGCTCTCAGTTGTTATGATTTGAGCTAGAAGTCGGGCAAATGCTACATTTCGAGTAGGTAAAAGACTCGCATGTGACCACCTTGAGGATACGTCAATTAAGACCAAGAATTAACAGAATGGACCACACAGAGGGTGAATAGGCCCACAAATATCCCCTTGGATTATTTCTAAAAATGATGGGGTTTCATGTATCAATTTAGTTTGTGAGGGCCAAGTAATAAATTTGCCCAGAGAGCATGCTGCACATGTAAAGTCTTGTGGTAGCTAAACTTTTAAGTTTTTAAGAGGGTGCCCAGTTGCACTTTTGATTATTCGTCTCATCATTATGCTACCAGGTGACCTAAACGGTCATGCCATATATTGAATGTGTCTTTATCTAACAGCTTTTGGTTACTCAACATGTATGATTCCATAGGATTGATATTAGTACAATATAATCCAGAGGATAAGGCTTCTAATTGTTCAACAATGGTTTCTTGACCATTTTTGCTTGAAGTAATTTGAAGATATTCAATTTTATTTTCAGCTATTGTTTTTAGGTGGTAACCGTTTTTTCGATTGTCTTTAAAGCTGAGCAAATTTCTTTTGGGTCTACTAGAATATAATGTGTTATCAATACTTAATTGGGTACCCGAAGATAATGTTATTTGTGCTCTACCGGAGCCTTTGATAAGGTTACTGACACTAGATATAGTACCAATCAGTGTCTCTGCCGGAGACAACTAAGAGAAAAAATCTCATATCTTTGAGAATATTATTACTACTACCGCTATATACTAGACATTCATCACCAATAATAGCTCTACTGGAGCTAGCATACATATTTTTTTCAGGAAATAAAAATAAATAAAAGTTAGTGCAAAGAAGTAAAATGAAACATTGCAAGAGTTTCAAACCAAAACCAAATACAAAGGTCACAATGTGAAAAGTAAAACATAAAAGGTACATTAAATATGTTTAAACATCACGAATATTTTCAATGAAATCACATGCATCCAAATGAACGTCTGGTATCGTGGCTGGAGGTGTATCCTCAATCATATTAGTTTCAACATTCTTTCCTTTTTCTTTCATCATGCGTTGAAATGCCTCAGCGAGGTGTTTAGGGGTGCCACATGTGCAGGACCAATGATTTGACATCCCACATTTATAACAAATGTTGCTTTGGTTCCCGCTACTTTTCCCTTTTCAAGGTCGCCCCATATTATGTCGACTCGATTCACCATCGCTATTTTTAGTGTTCTGGGACTGTCGATGCCATGTATATCCTAGTCCTCGACCACGACCACGACCTCTGCTGGGGCCGTGGCCTCTACGTCTACCTCGTCCGCTTTGATAATAAGCGACATTTGCTTCAGGGAATGGGCTTGCACCGGCTGGTTGCGATTAATGGTTTTGTAGTAGGAGCTTGTTGTTGTGCTCCGCAACCAGAAGGCATGATATGAATTCAGAATATTTAGTAAATTTACGTTCCCGGTATTGTTGCGACAGGAGCATGTTTGTGGCATATAACGTTGAGAAACTTTTTTCAAGCATGTCTTCATCGGTTATTTTTTCACCACATAATTTTAACTCAGAATTATATTCACTGACAGTCTTAAAATCTTGTAGTCGTAAATGAAGCCATTCATAGCGGGCTTTGGGGAGTAAGACCAACTTCTGGTGGTCAAAACGTTCTTTGATGTTTGTCCATAATTCAAGGGGGTCCCCAACAGTTAGATATTCCCGCTTTAAATCTTCGTGAAGATGATCGCGGAGGAATATCATAGCTTTCGCTTGATCTTGAGGTGAAGTTTGATTACCATCAATAATTGTCTCCCCCAAATTATTTGCTGTCAAATGAATTTTAGCATCAAGAGTCCATGGGAGGTAGTTGTTACCCGAGATGTCAAGTGCGGTGAATTCAAGCTTTGATAAGTTAGACATTTTATCTACAAAAGAAAGAGACATGCATTTAATAACAAGCATGGGTATATAATGGATAATCTAGGAGAACTTCGGGTTCTTTATAATTAGAACTTCGGGTTCTATACAAGAAGACAATTTTCATATGTAGTGATGAGTTTGTGTAAAATAAAATAAGAGAAATATGAGAAGTGTATTCTTATTCATCCAACTCTATCTTTATATACATGTACATATGTAGTGGAAGATGTAAGAGAAAATACAACTGGAGAAAAGCCAGGACATATTATCTGTTCGTATTAATCTTGACAGCAAGAAGTTGAAAGTTGGTGTTAGTTTTTTTAGGGATATTGTATATGGAAGCCACACATGTACTAAAACTACTTTATAGGTGTTACATGTCAAAACAAGTAGAGGGTCTTATGTGTAATTGTTGTATTCTTAGAGGGTATATTATTAGAAAAAAAGTAACGAACTGGAATCAGATCGTTATAAGCTGTTGTAATCAGTTGTAAAGATCTTATCTCCATAATGAATTGACTCTTGTTCCTCTTATGATTCTTCTCAATTTCTTATTGCAACGTTGGTATCAGAGCTGTTCGATCATCTGGACGCCCTTGAACTTAAACCCTAATTCATCAAATTCCGCATTCAAATCGATCAATCAGCTTTCGTACAATTCGCTGAAATTGATCACTCTTCCGATCAATCAATTTAAACTCGACTACATTTCAATTCACCGAAATTGATCACTCTTTTGATCAATTTCACTTCGAACTCATCGATTTTGTTCTTCGTTTTCGTTTCAACTCAAGGTTACGGCAATCTACAATTGCGTGTTTTTTCTATAATCAAATTGGGAAACTTAGGGTTACGATCGTTGTTTATGCCGATGAGACACCAAGAAATGGAAAAATTGGAAAAGTTAACTCAAGACAGCACAAGAGTAATTGAAGGGCAAGAAGCAATTTTAGACCAGAGCTATTAGATTATTGCAGATCAGTATGACAACATTAGTTACTCAAATGGCGGAGATTAACAGCAAATTGGGTAATGATAGGGGTACAGGACACCAAGATCAACGGCTGGTTCGCACGGTCGGCTTGATTTCCCAAAATTTAATGGTGAGGAAGTCTAAGGATGGATTATTCGTTACAACCATTCTTTGTAGTAGACGACCCCTGAAAATGCTAAGGTTCATTATGCTGTTATCATTTTCGAACTGATGTTTTAGGGCATTTGATTAGAACAGGATACAAGTTGATTGATGTAGAACTTATCTCGAAACGGTGCTCCAAACGACTTAAATTTTATCAATTGGAAGTTTAAACACCCGAATTGAAGCATCGTTTCCCTCATTTGGAACACCGTTTCGAGGTAAGTTTTACATCAATCAACTCATATCCTCGGAATTCGGAAAAAAAAACTTAACTATGTTAAATTTGTTTACAATGGAGATGCAGTGAGAAAAAAAATACTTAAAGGGTGGGACTGCTAGTGGTAATATTCAATGGTGATAGTGCCAATGGCCAACCACCTCTAGGTGAGATTATTAAAATCCAATTTCGTCTTTTTTTAATTGGTGCTTGTTTGTTTTTGTTTACGCTTATTCGCTTATATTCATGCGTGTTCGTTCGTTTATGCTTGTGAACCGTCTGTTATGTGTATTCTTCATGTTATATAATCTATCAAGAAAATAAATCTCATAATCGAAACATAAAGTAACAAAAAAAAATCTCATTAGACATGTTTTCTCTCTCGGATGGTTACATATAAAATGAAGAGTGAACATAATTAAAATTGTATTCTAGAGTTCAACATTTTTAGTTTCGGGAGATTTAAGAGGGAAATTACTATGCCCATACATGTTGCAAACTCCTTGGATACTCGTACCGCGCAGCATACGAATATATCCCTTCTCTCCCCATCCTTCGCCCCACGAGTTCTTAACAATCCAGTACTTGGTTCCGTCAGGACCTGATCGTATCCAACTATCAACATCGCGTGCATCAGCTCCATTCCACATGGTCCACTAAAAATTCCCTAAACACCATGAACTATTAAACAACATATCGATAACAAATGAACGATGCGTGATTGAAATGTTACCTCTTTGTAGAACATGAAACCGTCACCGCCAGGATCCATTTGAAAAGTTACAGGCAGATGTGCCACTGCTTTCAATAGCGCTTCTTCATCGTGTTCTGACAATTACTTGGTTCCATCAACAGTTACCGAGTGATGACCATACTGGTTTCAAAACACAGATTGTTAGAATCAAATACAAATAGTTTTTAACATGCGAATGATACAAAAAACTAAAGTACGTATGTTCAACTAGAAGAATTACTATTACGGTACAGTTTTAAAGTAGCGCTAATATTACTCTAGTTCATCTGTTGTAGAGTAATAAGTATTACACTTCAACAAAATGAACTATAGCATTTATTATTATGCATTTACGCTACTTCAACAGGGTAGTGTAATAATACTTACAGTGGTTCGAACATAATTGCTATAATTATTTGTACAATTCGTATGTTAAAAGCTGTTTGTACTTGATATAACAAGGATTGTAATCTAGTTATCTATACTATATTCATTAGTTTTGTTTGTACCTTAGATGTATGGCATATTTCCCTTTTATCTACATAAGGGTAGAATTCATCTGTAGCTATACCTCCATGCTCTTTGACGAAAGTAAATACGCCACAGACCTGCCCTCCGTCGCAATGGAAGGTTCTGTCGCTCCAATCACAATCAAGAAGTTGTTGTTCTCATAATGATAAGAGTTGACCTGTTCTGATGGCGTTTATTCCTTCAATTGCACCCACTGCAGCAAATGCGAAACAACTTCCTGTAAACTCGACACCAAAATTATTTGTAACTATGTGTGCTAAATATGGTTACAAAAATATAACATCATTGTTTTGAATATAGATAATTGTTTGTGTTATATATGGTTAAAAAGATATATATAACATTATCAATTTGACTATAGATAATTGTTTATGGTTACAAAAATATAACATTATTGAATATATAGATAATTGTTTGTGTTAAAATATGGTTACAAAAATATTTGTTTTTGAACTGCAATTTTTTTAATCTCTGTTGTCTGTGGGACTTGAATCCAAGACTTTCCCTTTCTAAACACATGTGTTTAAAGACTTTGTCTTTGTCAATGGACCATCACCCCATTGGTTGGTTGATTAGAAGAATATAACGTTAGTGTTTTGAATATATAGATAATTGTTTGTGTTAAATATGGTTACAGGATCATATCACTACAAGGGTAATCTAAAGTTACTATTTTATGTATTAATTTCAATATAAATATGTAATTAACCAACCTTAGTTATAGAGACAAAGGGTGGTGTTAAATTTACCCTCTTCTCTCACAAACTTGGGAGAGGGCCCACCCCAAAAGACTAACTTGTATGTAAATGAGACAAAACGTGTTACCGCATTGTCCTTGATTTTTCACACGGGTGACAGCGATATGTTCCCTCCAATCCATCCTCGGTGGAATAGCATTTATATCGATATCATTATAACTGGAACTCAAGTTGGTCTTACGAATCCCGTGAAAAGCAATGAAGTGGCCACCCTTGGAGTCGGCATGGGTTTTCCTAAACTCATGGTGAGTCTTGGTAGCAAACTCGTTTATTCGCAACTTGGTAGCAAACTCGTTTATTTGCAACTTGTATCCGAGGTTCATCTTGTTCCCATGTTGAGCTGGCTTTGTACATTCTCTCTTGAAGTGACCTCGTTCACCATAATTGAAGCACTTGACTGATTGTTTATCGAATCCATACTTGCTATCTTTCTTTCTTTCCAAGCTGGTTCTACCAGTCCTTTCCATGAAGTCTTTAGCTCGCCTAACAGCACTAGCGAAAGCCCATTTGATGTCCATCATATCCATTTCCTCCTTATCAATCTGCTGATAATCTTCGTGTGTCAGATTAATGTTTGATGAACCGCCCACATTAGCCATAAAGGCTGAATGAATAGACAAAGAAGAATAAGCAGCTTTATCCACCAGAATTGATCTTCTGTCATTCCCTGTTGCAGCTTCTCCCAACAAGTCATCAACATTTGCATCGACAGACACACTTGACGTTTCATCCAAATGATCATCGCCTGAAGTTGAGGATTCTTCATCTTCAACTGTAACCAGAACTATCTTCATCTTCAGATGATTCTCCACCACTGGCGGAAGATTCTCCACCACTGGTGTGTTTCAGATCCTTGACAACCGCAACAAAACAAGTTGTTCCATCTTGAACATCACTTCCCAACTGAATCGACCAGTCACAACCTTCATCGACTTGTACCACAAGAGCCTGATTGGCATTTGATGCTCCTGCTTGATTTGGATTGTTCACAGGCATCAACGTACGCTCGTTATTCCTGTTTTGATTCTGATTTTGCTGGTTGCCTTGATTGCCTTGATTCCTGAACGGATTCTGGTTCCCATTTATGTTTGTCTTAGCCAAAGTGCCATTGTATTTCAAGATTTCCAAGAAACCATTCCATTGAGCTGGTAATGCATCGACAAACTTGATGACAACTTCTTCTAGAGTCACTACTACCCCAAAGTTATTTAACTCAATCAACAAGTGATAAAATCGACTTGTCAAGTCTCCCAAAGACTCCCTTTCCATACATGTGAAGCCATCAAACTCCTTCTTGAGTAGATCATGTCGCAATTTGCGTGACGCTTCATTTCCTAGACCTCTCGTCTTCAATACATCCCATTGTGACAACCCTCAAAATTACATGTATTACGTACAATTTATTAATGATAATTAAAGTGCTTAATGACTGTGCTAAATCATTTAACTGCTTTCTGATTTCTGTGTTATACTTACATGTGCTTGTTAACATACTAGTAGTGTACAGAAAAGTTACTAAATGGTCCTGTGTGTTTTCCTAAGTGTTATAAATTAAAAGTGTTACAAAAATATACATAACAGACACGTTACGAAGTAATTAAGCACTTTAACGGAACAACACCGAACCGAACAACCGGACTTTACCCGAAACACAAAAATATTGTCAAACACATTGTTATTGTTTTTCTGAGCTAGTTAGGGTCCCCGAACACCCTAACACACTATATATTACGTAACACACATAAAGCATTAACTTAACATTTGATTTCAACTGAGATCACCAACTAACTAGTTGAAACCTAACTAAACCAACCCCCCCCCAAACTCGTTAGGAGATAAGAAGGACACCCCTTTGATTTCTTTCATTATTTAATTTGATCATGTTGCTAGATTAGAGACATGTTACCCATAAGACAATGGTAAGATGGAGTCTATAAATATTACCCACAGGTCTACCCTTCTCTCACTACTCAACACACACTTCACTCAAACACTCTCCTTCCTCTCTTCTTGATCTCGGCCGCCCCTAGTGGCACCACCACCACCATCACTTGGTCACTTGCAAGCTTTCCAAGGCCATACAAAGGTGCTACAAGGTGCATAACGAAGCTTGGTGCTCTCGGAAGTGGAAGGACCTTCTTCGTTTGCTATTAACCATCACTTTTCTACACTCGAACTCCCCTAGCCTTGAGCTAGTGGTAAGAACTTAGATCCGTTCATTTTTCATGTTATTTAAGTGGTTAATAGTTATTTGATGATGAGAATCCATGAACACTATAGGGTCATAAACAAAGTCTTGACTATAAAGTAACATGATGATGAAGTAAGATGAAAACATGATGTTAATATGAAGTTGTTTTGATTCTTGTTGATTATCTGGTGATTTGCTTGTTAATATTGATGTTTGATGTTGTTGTCGATCACTAAACATGTTAACGGAATTGATCGAACACGAGTTAGAAAGCTAAAAGCTGAAAACAGGAGTCTGATTGGTGATTACAGCCAACTTTAGTTGGCTGTAACAGGACCTTAATAACACGAAAACTGTATTTTCTGAAGCCTAGATTTATGTATTATGAAATACGGTTTTATGGCACTGGAATCATAATTTTTGGACTTCGTTTACTATTTTTAAAGTGTCGTTTTGTAACAGCAGCTAAAGCTGCATTTTTGCTGCTGAAAATATGTGTTATATTCTTCATCATAACTTGAAACCTGGGTAGAACTAGGTCATGAAATTGGTACCGTAGATGGACATTGATGTCATAGTAATTGTCCCACTGGATTTCTTAAATCGGACTTACGATGAATTTTTAATAAATTATTCCGTGGACTGCAATCAGAAAAAGATGAATCTGATTGTAGTCCGGAAAATGAATTTTTATAAAATATTAGTGATTAATTGGATCCGGAGATTTTTACACAATAACATTTGGATCGTTTAAAGCTTTCTGTAAAAAGTTGGGAATTTTTGGAACAAGTTAACTATTTTATTAAAATGCCCGAAAACAGCCCAGTTTTGGATATTTAAGTTGAAATGACAGAAGTAGTAATTCGCGTGTCTAAATGTCGAGTATATTATTTGAGGATGATCTAACATGTCATATATCAATGAAAGTAATATGTGCAATATCGTATGCATGTTCTTGAGTAGCTATAGGTGGAATGTTGATATGAGTATGAACTGTTGATGTGATGCTTGTTATGTGATAGACACGTGTAGGAACTTTGTGCTTATTTGAAGTCACTAATAAACTAAGTAGTAATCCTACTAGGACGTGATTGACTGACTTTGACCGTTAGCTATATTTGAGAATCTAAACGAGCAAACCGAGGTGAGTTCACACACTTTCTAAGGCATGGGATTCCCGGTGGTTGGGAATGGGTTAAAGAATTTAAAACGAGATCTATATATCCTCCTTGGTAGGATATGTACGACCATCCTCCATAGGTAGGATGCCAATATTAATCATGCGTATTCTCTTTGGGTAGAATATGTACATTCCTCCTACTTGGGTAGGACAATAACCTTAAAACTTACTAGACAAAACTCTATCATGAAGTCCCTCAATTTATATCGACTTAATCGCCGAGGCTAATGGCGAGCGGGTCATTAGTTAATAGCGCTATTAGGTTTAACAAACCTCACATCGTGCCAGTCGGACGGGCGTGTACTAATGGACTATGGCAAACTGTTAGTGATGATAGACACTGATGTGGGGCACAACTTATTTGCATTAGTAGTCGATATGGTACGGTCTAATGGTTCACATGGGGAAGCCCCCACTGATCATGGATATGGTTTAGGTAATAAAGAATGAACTGGTTAATCATGCTTTCAACTACGGGGTAACCCCCATGGCAATTACGCCAACGAAAGACAAACCACGTTTTCAGAAACAACTTAAAACTAATCAACCAACTGTGAACTCACTAAACTTTGTTGTTGACTCGTTGTTACATGCCTTGCAGGTCGTTAAATGCTTGGAGCTTGCACGAGGAAGGAGTTGTTGTGGGATACGGACTGTTATGTTCCGTGCTTAATATTTAAATCCTTATGAACTTATTAAACTTTTGCTTTGGACTTTAAACTTATAAACTATGGACTTATGTTTTTGGATTTACGTTTATGCTTCCGCTGTTTAATTTGAACTTAGTTACATTGCTTTGGTCACCAATTGTATTATGGATGATTTTATTTACTTAATTAAGTTGTTCAATATGATTGGTGGCTCGATCCTGGTCATGTCACGCCTCCAAGTGGTGATACTATGCATGGTGGATTTTGGGGGTGTGACACCCCTAACCGCTTTGACGTCTTGAAGCTGACAAACTGATGATATATATCCTTTCTCAACGCTTGAGTTAGAATAGAATATGCATTCTTTTCTAAATCATATGCCTTTTTCTCGTCTGCCGTAAGATCTGCAAATGTCGCGGCAGTTGAAGCGGCAACCTCAAGTGCTTGATCGAAATCTGTAGTAAAACATAACCACAATTCCGTGTTTTGCCCAAGAACACACGTATGGAATCTTTCTTCCCATCCAGGATATTCATTCATGTGCATTAGCTTCGGTGGACGATTAAGGCTTCCGGTTTCACTTTCGCTTAAAAGTATACTTTGAATACTTTGATTTTGATTTGAAACGAATGCCCATTGACTTGTCGAAATTTGATTCGTTTGAGATGGAATAGACGAAGATGCGGGTGTGGGAGATTCGGCCCATGATGGTGATAAACCCATGCTTCTATACTTGCTCTCCGTATTGGATGGAATACCCCACCAATCTGAACTCATTTTGGATATATAATAATGAATACCTGCTTAAATCACTTAAAACAATTCGTGAAGACAATTTTTGAAAGCTTCTGTTAAAAAAATGACAAGAGTGACCCACGAAAAATTTGGTTCTTGGCGAAAGACCTTAACTGACGAAATACTAGTTTTTTTCGTAAAAGACAAAGTGACGAAAAAATAAGGTTTTTCGTCTAGACCAATTGTGACGAAAAATAGGTTTTTCGTCAAAGACAAATCAAATAAAGAAAAGGTTTTTCGTTGACTAATGTGCACAAAGTTGGTGAGATATTTTCAAAAAAAAAAAGATAGATCTTTTCTTCTTAAAGTTGTTGAACACAATAGTCAAACAACCATACCTTGCCCATACCTTTTCAAAGACCCATGTCACTGACTTACCAACCATACATTATGCCTTGTGTCAAGATTGTCAAACAATTATATTATAATCCTTAACACTTCAACAATAATTTAACCAAGATCAAAAGCAGGTTATATTTTGAAGAACAATATGAACTTTTTGAATATATGAAGAACACTATGAGTTTTCCGGTCACCGTAGATATTTCTGAACTACAATTTTGCACAAAAGTTAAATAAAAACCCAACCTTAACATGTAAACATGAATTTAACAAGGTTTTTGATCAAACTAAAAAGCAAAATACCAAGATTTTCAAGGATCTCAAACTATTTTTCCAGAAAATATGACTTCCAAAACATTAAAACTCAAGAAGAATTTCTAAAAATACACGAAAATCTTCGAAATCACAAGAAAACGAGTCGGTTTTAACAAGGAAGAGAGTTGTCCACTAGCGGAGGATCTAGTCGCCTAATCCTTGTGATACGAACAAACCCGGTTGTGCGGAATCCAACCGGGTAAGCAAACCGAGATCCAGAACAGAAAAGCACACAAATTCACAGTTTAAAGTTCACTTGTATATTATAGATCAGCAAAGTTTTAGTACACTGTTTACAAGAGTCTCACAAACTCACTGTTCTCTCGTTCTTGTGGTCTCTGGTGTGTGCTTTCTTGTGCTTTTGTTCTCCTTTCTGGCTTCTGGCTTCTGTGCATATATATATAGGCTGCAGGTCGACGAAGGACCTTCAGCGACGAATTACCTCGACAAACATCCTGCAGCGACGAAAGACTCCCACGAAATACCAACACGACGAAAACCTTATGTTTATGAGGTTTTTCGTCATACATGAGCGTGTAGGTTTTTTCGTCAGGAGCATGTGCAGGTTTTTCATCCACAACATACATAGGAGGTTTTTCGTCATGCAGGCTTATCAGTTTTTCATCAACAGCATACATAGCAGGTTTTTCGTCATGCAGGCAATGTGCTGGTTTTTCGTCAATGGCCACAATTTTCAGAGTATAAAGAAACAGCAGCAACAGAAAGATATTTCAACAACCAGCAGAATATGCAGAACTTGCAGACACAGTTGATTACGTACCGAGACACGACATAGGATATCGGGTTTCGGTGTTCACTTGGTAATGTTGTCGAACCGAGCGAGTCGCATCCACAAACTGTATCAATAACAATCTTTTTTTATATATATTTTTATGTTTAGGATAATTTTATCATTTATTATTTGTATTTTTATAATTACATACATGTTAAGAGTAATTTTATCATTTTTTATATGTAATTACACATATGTAAACTAGTTTTTTTACATATATGTAATTAGTTATGACACAAATATATAATTTTGGCAATTAAACATATATGAACTAGTACTATATATAGGGTTGAGTTCATTTCAGAACTTTAAATAACTACAGAACTTTCAGAACTCTCCTAATGATAAAATGAACTCATCTATTATATGTATTTCTTAGATTACATAAATGTTAATAGTAGTTTACATATGTTTAATTGCCAAAATTATACATATGTGTCATAACTATAACAAACTAGTTTACATATGTGTAATTATAAAATTACATATAAAAATGATAAAATTTTCTTAACATGTATGTAATCGTAAAAATACACATAATAAATAATAAAATTATCCTAAACACAAAAATATATAAATAAAAAGATTGTTTATTATGAGTTCTGTAAATACTTATGCTTCTGAAATGATCCTGGCTATATATATATATATAGGGGATGGATCATGAGAAAACTAGTTTAAATGAGAAATCCAAAAACTAACTAGAAAAACCTAAAAAAATACCAATTTTTTTTTACAATTTTTTAAAGAAAAATAGATACTTTTTATGTATGGAAAAAAATTTTCAAAAAAAAAAAATTTTTTTTTGTTGTACTGCACATGTGCACTAATACGGAAAGCCTAAACCATTTAACTCACCCCCCACCGACACCCCCCAAAAACCTAACCCCCCCACCCCCCAAAAACCTAACCCCCCACCCCCAAAAACCTAAATTCACCCTCCCACCAAAAACCTAACCCCCCACCCCCAAAAACCTAACCCTCCACCCCCACCCCCACCCTCCCGAAAACCTAAAACTAAACCCTAAACATAAACCTGAAAAAAACCTAACCCCCCCCCCCCACAAAAAAAAATACCTAAACCCCCCTCCCCCACACCCAAAAACCTAATCCTAATCCTAAACCTCCGAAAAAACTAACCCTAAAAGCTAAACTAGACTCAAAAAGCTAATTTTAAGCATGTAATGCAATTGTAGTACATGTTATATTGCACATGTGCACTACTATAATAATAGTGTTGAAAACACCATAAGTCTTTTTTATGTCATAAAAAATATGCTCGAATATACTTGAATGAAAGATAAGAAAATCTGTGATCTTATGGTGCCATTTTTGTTTTAAAATGATAACGTATGGAGAAATGGGAAATGTTTGAAAAGTTATATATATTTTTTTTCCAATTTTACCCCTCCTTCATTAAAAGTCCCCACTCCTTCATTAAAAGTCTCCCTCCCCCTCCTTTTTAGTGGATTTTAGTTAGTTTTCTAGTTTTCTCATTTATATCTAGTTTTCTCATTTATATCTAGTTTTCTCATGATCCTCTCCCTATATATATATATATATAGGTAAAAGATCCTGTACAAAGTCCATCTTTTGTAAAAAGTGTAAGAAATAATCTGGGAATGACAAATGTCCCTCCTCTTAATTAATTCAAAAGGGTAGATTAGTAATTGTACATTTTTGTCATTTAATTGATTTACAATATAACTGGAAAAAATTACTACCGATGAGATTGTTTAGGGATTGGATCGAATTTTGTATATTTTTTGCAAGATCCAATACGATTGTTATCTACGTCATCAATTATAAATACAACAAGGCTTATCAAATCCATAGATACAATACAGTTGTTTAACGTCTGCGCCCTTCTTCGATTCTGGTGTTTTATATCAATTTCAATGGAGTCTGGCGATGCAGGTACATGTGTATCATAGTATTTTAATCTCTTAATAGTTATCATGTTCCGATAGTTAGTGTTATTTGTTCGACGTTTTGTTTTTTAATATGCCGTTTTTACAGGACATTAGTATGGTTTGATTTTGTGTATATGTAGTGTTTTATACATTAAGTTGTTTAGGGTAATGTTCTTTTACTGTTTTTTCTTGATCACGTTTTTTTTATTATTTTTTTGATTTTTAGATATGTAGTGTTATATGCATGATCTGTAGTGTTTTATAGTGTAGTGTTATATGCATGATCAATATTTTGTTTTATAGTTTTTTAGATGTGTAGTGTTATATGCATGATCAATATTCTGTTCACACATCTTATTTTCATTTCATAGTGTTTTATACATTGAATTGTTTACCTTTGTTTTAGTAAGTTTTTGTAGTGTTTTATAATTAACAAAGATATTTTTTTTCATATTTAGGTGTATAGTGTCATATGTATGAACAATAGTGTTATATTCTATTCACACATCTGAATTCCCCTTCATTGTGTTTTATACATTGAATTCTATGTTGTAGGGTTTTATCATTAACAGAGTTATTTAATTTTTTTTGATATTTAGATGTATAGTGTTTGTATCCACAATCTATAGTGTTATATTATGTACAGGAATCTTAATTTCTTTTCATAGTGTTTTACCCCACACCAATACTGTTATATTCTGTGTAGACATATTTATTTTATTCGTCATAGTGTTTTATTATTATTAAGTATTTTAAATCAACAGATTATTTGTTAACTAAGTTGTATAGTGTCTTTACAGGAAACAGATAGTGTTATTTCTTCATATAGTGTTTTTATCAAATTTAGAAACATGTTCTTATCACTGTTTTTATAAACGACTGATGTGTCAATTTTTCGTTGTAGATATTCCTACATACCAGCCCGTTGGTAGTGTTCAAGTGTCCCCAAATTCTTTTTATTAGGAGTTCTGCGAGGATGATTTGTTAATTAACAGATATATAGAGTAAGGTTCATGCGAGAAACACCTTTATTGCGAGAACCACCTTTATCAAACTGAACACAATCTAGAATAGCTAAAATAACCTAAAAAAACCGAACCCCTACCCCCCATCCCCCCCCCCCAAAAAAAAAAAAAAAAACCCCTAAACCCGCCCACCCCCCAAAAACCAAACCCCCCCCCCCTCCTCCAAGCTAAAATGCTAAAAACTAAACCCCTCAAAAGGATGGATCCTAACGGATCCTTCTCCTACATATATATATATATATATATATATATATATATATATATATATATATATATATATATATATATATATATATATATATATATATATATATATATATAGGGTAGCGATATTAAGAGAAGTCCACCATATTTGAGAAACTTTGAGAAGCAATCTGGACAACACATTTTCCCTAAGCAAAAAATGCAAAAAAAAAAAAAAAAGGTGAAAAATGCAATTTTTTTTTTTTTTTTGAGATTTATACACATGTGTATATTGTTAATCTTTTTACTATACATATATGTATATTATCAATTATACATATATGAATATACATGTGTAAAAATGAAAAATATATGTTATAAACCCTAAATCTTAAACCCTAAACACTAAAGCTAAACCATAATGCTAAACCCTAAACCCTAAAGCTAAACCCTAAAGCTAAACCGTACTTCTAAACCCTAAAGCTTACCCTAATGCTAAACCCTAAAGCCTAAAGCTAAACCCTTAATGCTAAACCCTATGCAAACCCAAAAGCTAAAGTTAAACCCAAAAGTTAAAGTTAAAGCTAAACCCTAATGCTAAACCCAAAAGCTAAACCCTAAATACTATTGCTAAACCCTAATGCTAAATCCTAAAGCTAAACCTTAAACCATAAAGCTAAACCCTAAACCCTAAAGCTAAACCCTAAATCCTAAGGCTAAACCCTAATGCTAAGCCCTAAATACTAATGCTAAACCCAAAATAACACTTATTTTTCAATTTTAAACATATATGTATATTTGACAATATACACATATCTATAGTTAAAAGATTAACAATATACACATGTGTATAATGTGACAACCCTCATAATTCCAAGTATCTGTACAATTTATTAATGATAATTAAAGTGCTTGATGACTGTGCTGAATCATTTAACTGCTCTCTGATTTCTGTATTATACTTACATGTGCTTCTTAACATACTAGTAGTGTACAGAAAAGCTACTTAATAGTCCGTTATGCTTTCCTGAGTGTTGAAAATTAAAAATGTTACAAAAATATACATATAGGACACTTTGCGGATTAATTAAGCACTTTAACGGAACAATATCAAACCGAACAACCGGACATTACCCAGAACACCAAAATAATGCTAGAAGCATTGCTCCTATTTTGTTAAGCTAGTACGGGTCCCCGAACACCCTAACACACCATATACTACTGAACACACCATAAGACACTAACTAAACTTTTGAATTATAACCAAATCACTAACTAATAGTTAAAACCCAACCCTATACCCCCCATTGTTGATGGATCCAAGGGTGGCCCTCACCCTTGATCTTGCTTGATTGTTGTGAGATCCTAATTGATCTTGTAGGTACTTTTAGAAACATAATACCCTTTGGTCAAAGTCTAAGGTTGATTATCAAATGGACATGAAGGGTTAAAGCTCTAATAATCTTCACTCATCACCACACTTCAACTTCTTTCTCCTCCTTGACCCCCATATCTCGGCTGTAGCCCCCCCCCCCCCCCGCCCCCATCACCACCACATTTTCGTTTTTCATTCTAGCGATCCAAGTGTACTTCTAGGTGATACAAGGCGTTCAACGAAGCTCGGTGTGCTCAGAAGTTGAAGGACCTCTCTTATCTTCTTTTAACCACCACTTTTCTACACTTGAACTCCCCTAGCCTTCAGCTAGTGGTAAGAACTTAGATCCTTGCATTTTACATGTTGTTTAAGTGGTTAATGATGTGTAGTGATCAAAATGATAAGAACTTTAATGAATCTTATGAAGAAGTCTTGAACATAAACTAACTTAGTAATAAAGAATGGTTAAAAGATGAAGAAATCATGATATTCATATGTTGTGAGGCTTGTTGGTTGTTGTTACTCATGTAGTTGATATGAATCATCATATGATCTTCCTAGGTCATGATTAGAAACATGATCTAGCAAGATGAGAAAGTTAGAAATGTGTAGGATGATGGAATCATCCACACATAAACTATGAACTTGAATAAATAAATGTTTTCTTGAAAAATAAAGATCAAAGTAGGTTATAATCTAGTAGATCTAAAGATCCATGAGTGGTTTTTCGAAAGAACCAAGTGAAAAATATGAGTTACGTTAAAACTTGGATCTTACATAAACTAACCTCATTTTTGGTGGATAAACAAGTGTAGAAACACTTGTGTAATGAGAAAATTTCACAAAGAAATATTTTTGGAAAATATGACTAGAAGTTCTGAACATTCAAACTCTTTAAAAATGAAGCTTTTAAGGAACTAATCGCATTTTTAAAGGTAACAAGACTTACTAAGTATGCTAGTAAGTTACTACATACTTTTATAAATTTTCAAGTTCATAAGTTTATAGTTTATGCTTGTTTTTGACAAGTTTGGTAAATACAGATTGTATCGTTGATTGTGACAAGTTTGGTAAATACAGATTGTATCGTTGATTGAGAATTGTCTGAATGAATTTTTGAAAAGAAAATGATATGCTAGTAAGCATGGACACCTCTATTTACAAAGGAAACTCTGGCGAAATTTTTCTAAAATTTCAACACTTAGAAAATATTTTTCTAACAAGTGTTTACAAACGTATTTTTAACCTTGTTTTCAAAATAAACTTCGCCATGATTTTTATTACAAAACACCAAGTATCGGAGGTTGACTTTCGTAAATAAAATTTGATAAATATATATTATATACTAAAACTCTTGTGTGAATACTTGTTTCTTTTACCGTTATATTATTTAGGGTAAAATAATATATAACTTAACAAAATGCCTTGACGTTTAGATTGTGTGATATGTGATGAAAGTAATGAGTAGATAAACCATACATGTTGTGCATGAGAAATTGATTGTTATCTGTAATGAGTAGATAAACCATACGTGTTGTGCATGAGAAATTGATTGTTATTTGTACCTTATTAGGACGTGCTTGATTTCCTGATTATTAGAGTAACTAATCTAACCGAGCGAACCATGGTGAGTTCACACTTTTCTACAAAGCATGGTAATTCCCGATGGGGATGGGAATGGGTTCAGGAATAGGGATTCCTCGTCCTTGGGACGTGTTCAGGAATAAAAATTCCTCGTCCTGTGGGGACGGAATTAGACTTACTAGACTAGAACTCTATCCGCGAAGTCCCTCCCTTTATATCGACTTAATCGCCGAGGCTATGGCGAGCGGGTCATTAGTTAATAGCACTATTAGGATTAACAAACCTCACACCGTACCAGTCGGACGGGCGTGTACTAATGAACTATGGCACGTCGGTGATGATAGACACCGACGCTATGGCACAAGTAATTTTCGTTAGTAGTCGATATGATAAACGAGTCTGGTAGTTTAAATAATGGGGTAGCTCCCACGGCCGGAATGCCGGGCTGGAAAGCCAGGGAAGGTGGACATGGGATGGTTAACTAATAAACGTCTTCGAACTATGGGGTAACCCCCACGGCTGGATAGCTGATTAAGATTAAACTATGTTTTTGGAAACAACTCTAAAATGGACAACCAACCGTGAACTCAGTCAACTTTGTTGTTGACTCGTTGTTACATGCTTTGCAGGTCGCTAGATGCTATGGGGCTTGCACAAGGAGGCGGTCGTTGTGGGATGCAAACTGCTATGTCTCGTACTTAATAAATAAACCTTATGAACTTATGAAACATAGGTTTTGGGTCTTTAAACTTATGAACTACGAACTTATGTTTTGGTTTAACGTCTTATGCTTCCGCTGTTTAAATTGAACTTGGTTAACTTCCTTTTGGTCATCAATTGTATTGTGGTTGGTTTTAATTACTTAATTACGTTGTTCAATATGATTGGTGGCTTGGTCCTGGTCATGTCACGCCTCCAAGCGGTGATACTCCGCATGGTGGATTTTAGGGGTGTGACATATAAATCTCAAAAAAAAAGTAAAAAAAAAAAAATTAAAACCTTAAAGAAAAACCTTCGATTTTCCAAAAAAAAAAATTGCATTTTTCACTTTTTGTTTTTTTTGCATTTTTTTGCTTAGGGAAAATGTGTGGTCCAAAATGCTTCTCAAGTTTGTCAATTTGCCTATTACTTCTCACATGATCCTTATCATATATATATATATATATATATATATGGTAGGGATTTTAAGAGAAGTCCACCCTATTTTGAGAAACTTGAGAATCGTTCTGGACCACATGTTTCCCTAATTTTTTTGTAGTATACACATATGTATAGTTTAAAATTCACAATATACATATATGTATATTGTGAAATCTTGAATTATACACATATGTATATAATCACTTTTTAACAATACATATGTGTATATTATGAAAAGCTTAGAGAAAATGTGTGGTAAAGAATGCTTCTCAAGTTTCTCAATTAGCATAGTGATTCTCACACGATCCTAACCCTATATATATATATATATATATATATATATATATATATATATATATATATATATATAGGGGATTGCTAAAACGAAAACCACCTCTAGTTGTAAAAACCATGGGAACCACTTTCTAGCCTTTGGATCAACAAGATGGATGGATAAGATTAAAAGTAACAAAAATTAATACTAAAGGGTATTTTAGTAAAATAACTTTTTTTTGTCTTTTTGCCTTTATTATTTTTTATTACTTTTTGTGTTTTATTATATTACTTTTTAGTTTTATTATATTACTTTTTATTTTTTAAAAGATTTTTTATTAAAAACATTTTTAAATTCAAATTTTTTTAACAAAAGACAAATTTTTTTTGTGCGCCAATTTTTGCACGCCGTTTTTACGCCCGGCTTTTTAACGCATCGTTTTTTAATGGGTCGTTTTTTTCACGCCGTTTTTTACGCCCGACTTTTTCAAGCGTCGTTTTTTAACGCGGCGTTTTTTATGTCCGGTTTTTTTTTTCGCGGCGTTTTCATGCTCCACATTCACGCCCCTTGTTTAGGCGCCGTTTTATCATATAGTTTTTTTAAGTTAAACCTTTTAAACTTTTTACGTTTTACATTAAACTTTTTACGTTTTACGTTAAACTTTTACGTATTACGTTAAACTTTTTACTTTTTACGTTTTACGAAAAACTTTTTACATTTTACGTTTTACGAAAACCTTTGTACGTTTTATGTAAAACTTTTTACGTTTTACGTTTTACGAAAAACTTTTTACATTTTACGTAAAACTTTTTACGTTTTACGTTTTACGTTTTACTTTAAAACTTTTTATGTTTTACATGAAAACTTTTTACGTTTTACATAAAACTTTTTACGTTTTATGTTTTACGTTAAAAAGTTTACGGATTAAATTTTTTTTACAAAAAGTTCTTTACGCAAAAACGAACGCACCCAGAAATTGCAAACTCGGGAGATGTCTCAGATATATCGTTATCATCATCGACTAGGGGGAAAAGTTTGAAAACCAACAACATCAAAACAAAGTCTATCTCGGAAAAAAAAAACAGGGTTTGGCTCAGATTAACCGATAATCAAAAGGCTGCAAAAGAAGGGTTGCAGGTTTAAAAACCTACCCTCCGCCGTTCTTGCCGCGTCATCGTCATCAAGATCGGCGTTTTTTTTCATCATCGCCGCCCACAGCCAACATATCAAAACCTACAGATTCAACAGAACAACAAATCAAAACCCACGAAACCCACCGCCACACCACCAAACCCACTGCCACACCACCACACCCACCGCCACACCACCACACCCACCGCACATCGGAGCAGTCGACCTCAAAACCCAAACATCGGAGCCGTCGACATCAACCACTGCCACACACCACGAAAACCACTGCCACACCACCAAACCCACCGCACCCACCACACCCACTGCCACACCACCGCACCCACCGCACCCATCAACAGGTCAAACCCACAAAAACCAAAGAAACCCCCAAGAAACTTTCAAAAGAATCAACAGTTGATTCCAAAACTTTCAAAAGAAACCCCCAACATATCAACAGTTGACTCCACACCTATCAACAGAATCAACAGATCAAAACCCACAAAAATCAAATATTTTCCAGATTCAAAACTTTCAAAGAACTGGTCTTTGAAAACATGAAAAACAACCAGAATCTGGTCTTTGAAAACATGAAAAAAAAACACAAAAACTACCTGATGGCGTGATGGAGGTTAATCGGAGCCCCACGGTGGTCGGGCGACAGTGGTGTAACAGAGAGATGAGTTAGGTGGTTGCCGTGATGGAGGTAAATCAGAGATGGTCGGTGGTAGGTGGAAGTCGGTGGGTTTATGTGACCGGTGGTGGGTGCGGCGGCGAGGTGATCAGAAATAAGCGGTGGTGGTCAGTCGGGGTGGGTATTGTCATCATCATCATCAGCGGCTGGTGGGTAGCCGGCGATTACTGTAAAGACGGAGGGGGAGTGTTTGGCTAGGGGTTGTCGCCGGAAACACCATCATCATCGGAGAACCGAGTGTGGGGTACTGGTCATCATCATCGGCCAACCACCCATTTAAAACAGATCTTGAACGGAGATGAGTGTGGAGAGAGTAAATGTGAGATGAGAGAGGATAGAGTAAATGAGGAATGTCAGTCACATTAAATAGAGAGAGAGAATAGATTAGACATTTAAGAGTAAATGACCAAATTACCCCTTTTCCTGATTGGTTGAGAGTGGTTCTCGCGGTTCTTACAACTGGAGGTGGTTTCTATTTTAGCGGCTCCCTATATATATATATATATATATATATCTATATATATATATATATATATACGTATATATAAGTATATATATATATATATACGTATATATAAGTATATATATATATATACTTATATATACGTATATATATATATATATATATATATATGTATGAGGGAGGGTTATCTTGAGAACACTAAATTTTGTGAGAACCATGAGAACAAATCTCATTCATAGATCATCCTAAATTAATGGCTAAGATTAGTTGGGTTTAAATGAAAAGGAAAAAAGCTGAAGTAAAATAGAAAAGGGTATTATTGTCCACACACACAAAATCCATCTTCTAGAATCATTCACCATACGCAGACGGTTTCTCCTTCCCCATTTCTCGAAACCCTCAATCGTTGATATCTGCACTAGAGACACCGTCCAAACACACATAATCCATCTTCTCGAATCATTCACCAAACGCAGCAACGGATTCTGC
Source organism: Helianthus annuus (assembly GCF_002127325.2). Lineage (NCBI taxonomy): Eukaryota > Viridiplantae > Streptophyta > Magnoliopsida > Asterales > Asteraceae > Helianthus > Helianthus annuus. The sequence goes on along the minus strand of NC_035436.2, from coordinate 23,266,488 downwards.
TTCCCCATTTCTCGAAACCCTCAACCGTTGATATCTGCACCAGAGACACCGACGAACACTCGATTTGAAGCTCAAAAATCCGCTGATTCATCCACTCGGTACGCCTCTCATCTTCCCCCTTCTATCTGTTATGCAATCGCACCACTCGAAACCTACTTATAGAGTCCGATTTTGTGCTTTTTGGTCAATATTTATGTGTTGTTACATATTGTAGTTTGAAAGTAGTTGGTCAATATTTATGTGTTGTTATATTTGTACTTGATTATCGTTTTTGGTTTGTAATTTCTGATGAATTCATGCATTCCAGCTGTTGTGTTTGCCTTCAGGACTTCAGTATATTAGGTTTTCGTGATTATAAGAGTGCATTTAGCTACTAATTAGTGGTGAATTCGGATTTGCATATGTATTTGTTAAAATATGTTAACAAAATTGTTCATAATTTAACTGATGAGGACTGTAGTAGATATGTAATGTGCGTATATAGAATAGATAGCTGAATTAAGTGGAATGTAGATAATAAAGCGATTTGTGTAAATTAGTTATATGAAGTTATGGATTTGTGTATAATAAAGCGATGAATGAGGTGGTGGCTGTTTGGTAACTAGTGAAGAGTTTATTGATTAGTTAGGGTTTGAAGCTTATTTTGCAACTGCTATAGTGCATTGTAATACTGTTTAATTTTGGACTGGTTGATGCGTTGATTGTTGTATATTTGTATTCGTTGGGCTATTTTACTTTCTTGCTTAGTTTACTCATATGTTCAATGATTACTCGACTTGAATAGACTGCTTTTGGAAGTCTAATGGTATTGTTATCAGAAGATTCTACAGGCAAAAAAGGAAGAATGGCAAGTAAGCATCCTAAAACATTAATCTCGGATTTATAAAGATATATTGTAGAATATGATGTATTAATACACTATATTTACAGGTTGGAAAAGTCCACGGATATTAAGGATTAAAGCAAAAAGTTTCTCAAATACAAAAACAAATCCAGACATAATTGATGACGATAGTTCTGAGACCAATGACAAAACAGGCAAGTAACAATTATTACTTGAATAACAGTTTTGAAAGCAAACAATAAATTTTATCGACTTTTGGTTACAGATTCTGAAGTGTCATTGAATGTGGATCGAGTTAATACATTATCAGAAATGGATGCTGAACTAGAAAGACAATTAGGTAAGACAAATGCATTTTCATAGATCATTAAAAAATAAAATAAACTTGTGGTTAAATTCTTTGATTTCAACAGAAAGTTCAGTGAATCTGAAGATGGTTTTAAGAAGACAAAGGAATGAGATGATTAAAGAATTGCTTGCAGGTTTGTAATAAAACACATCATAAAGTTAGATGTTTACACATGTGTAAATAATCATATTTAATATTGAATTTGTGTAATTAAGACACTTACACATGTGTAAGTAAGCTGTTTACACATGTGTAAGTAAGCTGTTTACACATGTTTAAGTAGGCTGTTTATACATGTTTTTAACTGCTTTCTATTGTTTTAACAGAAAAAAGGGAAAAAAACAGATGGTGAAAAAGGCCCGGTTTTATGCTCAGAAACCCGTTGCCGGTAGCGTTGACCATCAATTGCTATCTCAAAACACAACATAAACTGAACGAAAGTATTCGATGCGCTAGAGTTTACCTTAAAAAGCGCGTTTGAACTTTCGCATCTAGACATTGTTTTCATTAAACAACACATTGGTATGTCCCTAAAATAACCTGGGACCCACTGATCTCTAATAGAAAACATGTCAAACAACCACTTGTGACGCTGCAAGTTGCAATCATTTGTCAATAACTCCCATCGCTTCTCAAGCGTGGCAGGAACGATAAAAACATTCCAGACCAACTTATGTATACGCACCCTCAAGTTGGTATTCTGTAACACATCACCATCAATCTGTAGATAAAATTTTTAAAAATAAAATACCATTATTACACAAGTTTAATAAAAACACAGAAACTAGAAAAACATAAATACACATGTGTAAAACTGACAAGATTAATTATTTTTAAATTAAATGTACCTTATGAGGATGTTTATCCATAATATGCCACATACATAGACGATGGACAGATTCATTGAAAACTTTAGCTATGGCTTGTTTCATTGCCGGGTCTTGGTCGGTTAACACTAGCCTCGGTTGTTTACCTGATAATTAATAAAACAAAGTTACGCTATTCTTATGGTGTAAAACATAAACTTTGTGAAGCAAAGTTACACATGTGTAAAATAGAAACACTTACCATGTGCTTCAAGAAATTGTTCCAACATCCATGTGAACGACTCAATAGTTTCATCATAAAGAAGAGCAGCCGCAAATGTTACGCAATTCTTATGGTGATCAACCCCCGTAAAAGGAACAAAAATCATATTATACCTACAAGATAATAATAAATAAAAAATCAAAAAATACACAACTGAAAATAGGAAAAAACAAACAAACAAATTCTTACTGGTTAGTTTGTAGGTGGCATCAAAAGATAACACTTCGCCAAAAACTCTGTAATTGCACTTCATAACCTCATCTGCCCAAAATAAGGACCTAAGCTCTCCATGACGAATTATGTAATGGCAAAAGTAATTTTCTATATTAACTTTACGTTTATCCATCATATTTACAACCATTTGAGCATCTCCTTAACCAATGAAAGCTCTTAAATCCTTGCTGAATTTTTTATATTCTCCTGGTACCACGGACGTTGTGTTGTCCCCCTTTCAAAACAACTTGCATCTTAAAGACAGTTGACGGGCCAACTTTAGCTAAACTTAGCCTATGAATGAAATCTTGGTCGCTAAATTCCAGTTGCCGCCTCTTGCGCGTCAAATCCATGTTCTCAATTGAAACTAACGGGTGATTATGAGACTCAACAAATTCATATAACCGTAAACCAGGATAACCATTGAAAACTTTAACCTTTATTTTAGCTTTACAGTCTCTGAAACCTTGTAATTACTGCTACGAGGCAACTTGGAAGATGACTTCAAAAGCATTGAATCAACATTTTGGCAATTGGGCTTTCCCGATCTACTACAAAGAACATACCTAAGTCTAACAGTACCATCTTTTGATTTCTTAGTTGTCGACAACCTAATATCAAACCCAGCTTTCTCAGCATATGCATATGACTGATACATGGAAATTGCATCTTCCTCTTTAGCAAATACCGTACCCAAAACAGGTCTATACGCTTCCAATACATTGGGTATCCAATATCTAGTGCCATTCGGTGAATGATAATAAGTACTACGAACCGATTCCTGAAAATCTTGTATATGTGGCTCTACAATAACATAAAATAGAATATATGGAACATCTGATATGATAAAGACTTGGCATCAATAACACAAAGAATAGAACAAACAGTTACACGTGTGTAAATATGAACAAGATGAAAAGAAAGCAATCAGTAGTTACACATGTGTAAATCTCAACAGGATGCTTTTACAAATTACACATGTCTGCTTTCAAGATCTTAAACAACCACGCAAGCCTCATTTGATTGTATGCGATTACACATGTGTAACGCAGAACATCAAGTCATGAAACTAATTTAAGTCGAAACTATACAACATAAATGATAAAACATCAAGGCACACACAATTCAGAAGAATAAACACTCATATTGATATTGCATTAAAATAAGAAACAACTACACAAATAAGTACAATACAAACAAATACATACACACTAAAATTACTTGAAAAACATGTTGAACCCTAGACTTTTATTTTTTGGACAATTTCTAGCATCATGATAACCCCAAACACCACAAATTGTACAATAACGTTTATCCATCATCTTGTGAACATCTAGAGTAGTAGTACCTTCTTCATCAACAACATTGGTATTAATGGAATTGTTCAGTGCATCATCAGAGCTATTGTTCGGTGCATCAACAGAGCTGGACACATTCGACATCATGTTGTTTTGCCACTGAACAGTTGATTGACTGTAATTAAACAAACAACAACAAATTAGGGCAAATTATAAGAAAACAAAACCGAGTTCATACATGCAAATAGAGAAATCGATGATGAATACAGAACTGGTTGAATATTAAAAAGGCCTAAAATCGTTGAATTGATCAAACGATTAAGTCATGAGTTGGTAAGTGGGTGATTTCAGATTTGCGATTTGGTAAGTGGGTGATTTCATTGATTTGAGATCTTTATTTGGTAGGTGGGTGAGATCTGGGTTTGTTGAGATCTTCATTTGGTAAGTTGTATTTTGCTACATATTTATCTACAGATACACATCAATTTGTGTATAAACAAAGAAGATAAGTATATAGAACCTTTTATTGAGAATTGGGTTCCACCTTGAGTTCTAGAATTTCTCCTTCTTGAATTTGCAAATGATCGGAGATAATGGAAATGATTCGTATCCACCGGCGATCGGAAACAATGACGATGGTTTGTGTTTGCAGGCTATCAGAGACAACGACGGTTTTAAGCGGGGGAAATTGTGACTTAACTAGCGGCCTGATTCATTGGGTTATACAATTACCAATTTAACCTTTCATTAAAACACATGGAAAATAAAATGAGTGGCTGAGATTTGTTCTCATGGTTCTCACAAAAGATGAATGTACCCTAAAGCTAAACCCTAATTCTAACCCCTAAAGCTAAACCCTAATTCTAAACCCTAATGCTAAAACCTAAAGCTAAAGCTAAACCCTTAATGCCAAACCCTATGCAAACCCTAAAGTTAAAGTTAAACCCAAAAGCTAAAACTAAATCTTAATGCTAAACCCAAAAGCTAAACCCTAAATACTATTGCTAAACCCTAATGGTATACCCTAAAGCTAAACCCTAAACCCTAAGGCTAAACCCTAATGCTAAACCCTAAATACTAATGCTAAACCCTAAATAACACTTATTTTTTAATTTTAAACATGTATATACATATATGTATATTTGACAATATACACACATATATATAGTTAAAAGATTAGCAATATACACATGTGTATAAATCTCAAAAAATAAAAATTAAAACCAAAATTTAAAAAAAAAATTAAAAATTAAAACCTTATAGAAAAACCTCTGATTTTCCAAAAAAAAAAATTGCATTTTTTTACATTTTTTTGCTTAGGGAAAATGTGTGGTCCAGAATGCTTCTCAAGTTTCTCAATTAGCTTAGTACTTCTCACATGATCCTTATCCTATATATATATATATATATATATATATATATATATATATATATATATATATATATATATATATATATATATATATATATATACGGTTTCATCTGATTTTGGTTAATGGTTGAATGTTGTTTAGGGTTTATAATCCACGCTCAGAATATGATATTGAAGCAACCGGAGATCTTCTTGATCACGTAGCTGCTTCTGAAATGCATTATGAGGAATTTTGATTAAATCTTTATTTCCGGTCTTGTAGCTTGCATTATGTTATGTTTTTGTATACTTTTATTTTCTCCAAATCAGTTAGTCTAGTCTGTTTTGAATGATTTGTTCTCGAACATGTTAACAGGAAGACATTGAGAAAACATGTATTTTAGGTATTGAAACATGGTTTAATGATATTATTGTTGAGACGTTAAGATCTATTATACACATGCTACATGTGGCTGATGGATCGAATAATAGCTTTAGTCATTAAAAAATCTGTTACAATCAGAATTTTGACCTTAGTATGTTTTGATATATTATATCTTAAAGTATACCTTAGTGAGGCCATTCGATCTTCAAGCTCTACTTAATATATTTAGAACTGGGATTGCGTTTTGCAGGATGATGTGCAACTCGAAGATGTTGGAATTCAGGTCGAACCCTTCAATCTTGAACAAGAAAGGAATGAAGGTTATTTTGACCAGACAGGAATGAAGGTTACTTTTACCCTCATTCTTCAAGTATCTTTGTAGGATGCATGGCTTGATAGCATCGATTCTAATCCAAATATTGCACAAAGACAATCTATGGCCACATACATTAAAGTTGAAGCTGCTGACCTTACAAGTTATTCTATAGGGAAGATTAAGAGACGGACTGCTGATGTGCTTGAACCAGGGGGTAAGTTTCTTGTGATGACACAATCACGTTAAATTCATATTATCATTGTGCCGGTAATCTCATCTCAAGGATAATTCTCTTTTTAGGTTCTGCAAGCTTTAAGAAGGCGGAAAGGAGTTCTGGTAGTAGAAAGGAAAACATATCAGTTGTAACAAAAGTTGTGTTTGATCAACTAACTGAAGATGCCATGAAACTGATGGAGGATTCTGATTACAGTTGAGATGGTTTTCTTTCAAGATTTATTTTACAAACTTATTATATGAATCTGTTAACATTCTAATTAATGCTAATTTCTTGCTGCAAATATATACCATGAAAAGCAGGAGGTCTTCCAGAGGGAAGCAGGTTAGAACTATACTTAGCCTGAATCAAGTGTTCATAAAAAATTGATTAGCACAAAAACACAGCCTTATTGTTGATTTATTTTTTGTCTTAAAAAGAGGGATTTGAGAAGCTAGCACGGGCTAGAGGGGAAGGCTCTTCTTCAAGTTCAGCAAACGTGCAATCCGATTACTCCATGGCCAGTGACTTCAATCTTAATGAAATACAAGCAACAGATTATACTTCGAACAATATGAGGTCATGAAAGAAGTTACATGTTAAATAATGGTCCTTTAAAGGCAACATTAAACTTATACTATTTGTGTTTTTGATGCTTAGGAGCAACAACAAGATAGTGTGCATAAGGAAGGTGGGTATGAAAGAGGTACTTTAGTCGTTGGGTAAGCAACCTCTGTCCTAATTATTTATAAATACAATTTTTAACCTCATTCAAGTTTTTTGTTCTCATCTAAAATATTGTATCTCATTTTTCACTAGAATTGTCATTTTTGGTCATTTTATATGTTAAAGTCTTTAATAATCAAAGTTTGTGGTGGAAAAATGGCCTGTTGATAACGGGTCAAAACGTACTTAGGCATATTTGTTAATGAAATAATGTTAGAAAGACAAACCTATAGTAATATTAATATTTTTGTATTTTCTTCTAGATAGTCTTTTTGAGTATGCATTATTTGAGCAACTTCACTAATTATTTGTTATACATGACTAGATAGAGAATTTACTAAATCAACAATGAATGGAGAACCTTGATTGTCCGGGAAATTAGCTCTCAGTTGTATGATTTGAGCTAGAAGTCGGGCAAATGCTACATTTCGAGTAGGTAAAAGACTCGCATGTGACCACCTTGAGGATACGTCAATTAAGACCAAGAATTAACGGAATGGAGCACACGGAGGGTGAATAGGCCCACAAATATCCCCTTGGATTATTTCTAAAAATGATGGGGTTTCATGTATCAATTTAGTTTGTGAGGGCCAAGTAATAAATTTGCCCAGAGAGCATGCTGCACATGTAAAGTCTTGTGGTAGCAAAACTTTTAAGTTTTTAAGAGGGTGCCCAGTTGCACTTTTGATTATTCGTCTCATCATTATGCTACCAGGTGACCTAAACGGTCATGCCATATATTGAATGTGTCTTTATCTAACAGCTTTTGGTTACTCAACATGTATGATTCCATAGGATTGATATTAGTACAATATAATCCAGAGGATAAGGCTTCTAATTGTTCAACAATGGTTTCTTGACCATTTTTGCTTGAAGTAATTTGAAGATATTCAATTTTATTTTCAGCTATTGTTTTTAGGTGGTAACCGTTTTTTCGATTGTCTTTAAAGCTGAGCAAATTTCTTCTGGATCTACTAGAATATAATGCGTTATCAATACTTAATTGGGTACCCGAAGATAATGTTATTTGTGCTCTACCGGAGCCTTTGATAAGGTTACTGACACTAGATGTAGTACCAATCAGTGTCTCTGCCGGAGACAGCTAAGAGAAAAAATCTCATATCTTTGAGAATATTATTACTACTACCGCTATATACCAGACATTCATCACCAATAATAGCTCTACTGGAGCTAGCATACATATTTTTTTCAGGAAATAAAAATAAATTAAAGTTAGTGCAAAGAAGTAAAATGAAACATTGCAAGAGTTTCAAACCAAAACAAAATACAAAGGTCACAATGTGAAAAGTAAAACATAAAAGGTACATTAAATATGTTTAAACATCACGAATATTTTCAATGAAATCACATGCATCCAAATGAACGTCTGGTATCGTGGCTGGAGGTGTATCCTCAATCATATTAGTTTCAACATTCTTTCCTTTTTCTTTCATCATGCGTTGAAATGCCTCAGCGAGGTGTTTAGGGGTGCCACATGTGTAGGACCAATGATTTGACATCCCACATTTATAACAAATGTTGCTTTGGTTCCCGCTACTTTTCCCTTTTCAAGGTCGTCCCATATTATGTCGACTCGATTCACCATCGCTATTTTTAGTGTTCTGGGACTGTCGATGCCATGTATATCCTAGTCCTCGACCACGACCACGACCTCTGCTGGGGCCGTGGCCTCTACGTCTACCTCGTCCGCTTTGATAATAGGCGACATTTGCTTCAGGGAATGGGCTTGCATGGGCTTGCACCGGCTGGTTGCGATTAATGGTTTTGTAGTAGGAGCTTGTTGTTTTGCTCCGCAACCAGAAGGCATGATATGAATTCAGAATATTTAGTAAATTTACGTTCCCGGTATTGTTGCGACCGGAGCATGTTTGTGGCATATAACGTTGAGAAACTTTTTTCAAGCATGTCTTCATCGGTTAGTTTTTCACCACATAATTTTAACTCAGAATTATATTCACTGACAGTCTTAAAATCCTGTAGTCGTAAATGAAGCCATTCATAGCGGGCTTTGGGGAGTAAGACCAACTTCTGGTGGTCAAAACGTTCTTTGATGTTTGTCCATAATTCAAGGGGGTCCCCAACAGTTAGATATTCCCGCTTTAAATCTTCGTGAAGATGATCGCGGAGGAATATCATAGCTTTCGCTTGATCTTGAGGTGAAGTTTGATTACCATCAATAATTGTCTCCCCCAAATTATTTGCTGTCAAATGAATTTTAGCATCAAGAGTCCATGGGAGGTAGTTGTTACCCGAGATGTCAAGTGCGGTGAATTCAAGCTTTGATAAGTTAGACATTTTATCTACAAAAGAAAGAGACATGCATTTAATAACAAGCATGGGTATATAATGGATAATCTAGGAGAACTTCGGGTTCTTTATAATTAGAACTTCGGGTTCTATACAAGAAGACAATTTTCATATGTAGTGATGAGTTTGTATATAATAAAATAAGAGAAATATGAGAAGTGTATTCTTATTCATCCAACTCTATCTTTATATACATGTACAAATGTAGTGGAAGATGTAAGAGAAAATACAACTGGAGAAAAACCAGGACATATTATCTGTTCGTATTAATCTTGACAGCAAGAAGTTGAAAGTTGGTGTTAGTTTTTTTTAGGGATATTGTATATGGAAGCCACACATGTACTAAAACTACTTTATAGGTGTTACATGTCAAAACAAGTAGAGGGTCTTATGTGTAATTGTTGTATTCTTAGAGGGTATATTATTAGAAAAAAAGTAACGAACTGGAATCAGATCGTTATAAGCTGTTGTAATCAGTTGTAAAGATCTTATCTCCATAATGAATTGACTCTTGTTCCTCTTATGATTCTTCTCAATTTCTTATTGCAACGTTGGTATTGTTCGATCATCTGGACGCCCTTGAACTTAAACCCTAATTCATCAAATTCCGCATTCAAATCGATCAATCAGCTTTCGTACAATTCGCTGAAATTGATCACTCTTCCGATCAATCAATTTAAACTCGACTTCATTTCAATTCACCGAAATTGATCACTCTTTCGATCAATTTCACTTCGAACTCATCGATTTTGTTCTTCGTTTTCGTTTCAATTCAAGGTTACGGCAATCTACAATTGCGTGTTTTTTCTATAATCAAATTGGGAAACTTAGGGTTACGATCGTTGTTTATGCCGATGAGACACCAAGAAATGGAAAAATTGGAAAAGTTAACTCAAGACAGCACAAGAGTAATTGAAGGGCAACAAGCAATTTTAGACCAGAGCTATTAGATTATTGCAGATCAGTATGACAACATTAGTTACTCAAATGGCGGAGATTAACAGCAAATTGGGTAGTGATAGGGGTACAGGACACCAAGATCAACGACTGGTTCGCACGGTCGGCTTGATTTCCCAAAATTTAATGGTGAGGAAGTTTAAGGATGGATTATTCGTTACAACCATTCTTTGTAGTAGACGACCCCTGAAAATGCTAAGGTTCATTATGCTGTTATCATTTTCGAACTGATGTTTTAGGGCATTTGATTAGAACAGGATACAAGTTGATTGATGTAGAACTTATCTCGAAACGGTGCTCCAAACGACCTAAATTTTATCAATTGGAAGTTTAAACACCCGAATTGAAGCATCGTTTCCCTCATTTGGAACACCGTTTCGAGGTAAGTTTTACATCAATCAACTCATTTCCTCGGAATTCGGAAAAAAACTTACCTATGTTAAATTTGTTTACAATGGAGATGCAGTGAGAAAAAAAATACTTAAAGGGTGGGACTGCTAGTGGTAATATTCAATGGTGATAGTGCCAATGGCCAACCACCTCTAGGTGAGATTATTAAAATCCAATTTCGTCTTTTTTTAATTGGTGCTTGTTTGTTTTTGTTTACGCTTATTCGCTTATATTCATGCGTGTTCGTTCGTTTATGCTTGTGAACCGTCTGTTATGTGTATTCTTCATGTTATATAATCTATCAAGAAAATAAATCTCATAATCGAAACATAAAGTAACAAAAAAAAATCTCATTAGACATGTTTTCTCTCGGATGGTTACATATAAAATGAAGAGTGAACATAATTAAAATTGTATTCTAGAGTTCAACATTTTTAGTTTCGGGAGATTTAAGAGGGAAATTACTATGCCCATACATGTTGCAAACTCCTTGGATACTCGTACCGCGCAACATACGAATATATCCCTTCTCTCCCCATCCTTCGCCCCACGAGTTCTTAACAATCCAGTACTTGGTTCCGTCAGGATCCTGATCGTATCCAACTATCAACATCGCGTGCATCAGCTCCATTCCACATGGTCCACTAAAAATTCCCTAAATACCATGAACTATTAAACAACATATCGATAACAAATGAACGATGCGTGATTGAAATGTTACCTCTTTGTAGAACATGAAACCGTCACCGCCAGGATCCATTTGAAAAGTTACAGGCTGATGTGCCACTGCTTTCAATAGCGCTTCTTCATCGTGTTCTGTTCTGACAATTACTTGGTTCCATCAACAGTTACCGAGTGATGACCATACTGGTTTCAAAACACAGATTGTTAGAATCAAATACAAATAGTTTTTAACATGCGAATGATACAAAAAACTAAAGTACGTATGTTCAACTAGAAGAATTACTATTACGGTACAGTTTTAAAGTAGCGTTAATATTACTCTAGTTCATCTGTTGTAGAGTAATAAGTATTACACTTCAACAAAATGAACTATAGCATTTATTATTATGCATTTACGCTACTTCAACAGGGTAGTGTAATAATACTTACAGTGGTTCGAACATAATTGCTATAATTATTTGTACAATTCGTATGTTAAAAGCTGTTTGTACTTGATATAACAAGGATTGTAATCTAGTTATCTATACTATATTCATTAGTTTTGTTTGTACCTTAGATGTATGGCATATTTCCCTTTTATCTACATAAGGGTAGAATTCATCTGTAGCTATACCTCCATGCTCTTTGACGAAAGTAAATACGCCACAGACCTGCCCTCCGTCGCAATGGAAGGTTCTGTCGCTCCAATCACAATCAAGAAGTTGTTGTTCTCATAATGATAAGAGTTGACCTGTTCTGATGGCGTTTATTCCTTCAATTGCACCCACTGCAGCAAATGCGAAACAACTTCCTGTAAACTCGACACCAAAATTATTTGTAACTATGTGTGCTAAATATGGTTACAAAAATATAACATCATTGTTTTGAATATAGATAATTGTTTGTGTTATATATGGTTAAAAAGATATATATAACATTATCAATTTGACTATAGATAATTGTTTATGGTTACAAAAATATAACATTATTGAATATATAGATAATTGTTTGTGTTAAAATATGGTTACAAAAATATTTGTTTTTGAACTGCAATTTTTTTAATCTCTGTTGTCTGTGAGACTTGAATCCAAGACTTTCCCTTTCTAAACACATGTGTTTAAAGACTTTGTCTTTGTCAATGGACCATCACCCCATTGGTTGGTTGATTAGAAGAATATAACGTTAGTGTTTTGAATATATAGATAATTGTTTGTGTTAAATATGGTTACAGGATCATATCACTACAAGGGTAATCTAAAGTTACTATTTTATGTATTAATTTCAATATAAATATGTAATTAACCAACCTTAGTTATAGAGACAAAGGGTGGTGTTAAATTTACCCTCTTCTCTCACAAACTTGGGAGAGGGCCCACCCCAAAAGACTAACTTGTATGTAAATGAGACAAAACGTGTTACCGCATTGTCCTTGATTTTTCACACGGGTGACAGCGATATGTTCCCTCCAATCCATCCTCGTTGGAATAGCATTTATATCGATATCATTATAACTGGAACTCAAGTTGGTCTTACGAATCCCGTGAAAAGCAATGAAGTGGCCACCCTTCGAGTCGGCTTGGGTTTTCCTAAACTCATGGTGAGTCTTGGTAGCAAACTCGTTTATTTGCAACTTGTATCCCAGGTTCATCTTGTTTTCTTGTGAATATTTCGTACGTTGTGCTTGAATACATTGAACCGTTGGGGGCTTCTATCGGTCACTTTGTGGTGTTGTCGCCACCTGTCGTACAACCTTTGGAATCCCTCCTCTGATTCGAGTTCTTGCTCATGGTAATTGAAGCTTTCCACAACTCCTAGTTTCAAGACCAAAGAAAGTGAATAAAATATAAAATTGTTGATCTTCATTTGGAGGAAAATGGTGTAAGAAATGAGATTGTTATGATCCAAGTAGTACGCATTTAAAAGTGCTTATTCTTGCTTGTTTTTAGGATTTATATGTGGAGGTTTTTTTATGGTGTCAAGGGAATGTATGGATGGATGGTTAAGCTGATTTGAATGTAAAAACTAACTAAATTTAAATAAAGGATACCTAGATACCTTTTGAGAAAGCAAATATTAAAAACTAATGCATTTATATATAGAAATAAACAGTAAAAGTTGTGTATGCCACCAACTTTGCATAATGTATGTATACATAATTTGTTTACATATGCGTTAATAAAAAAGCAAGTAAATTTACACCTATATAGGTTTAATACATTATGATTTAATAATTCCAATTATGTTAGTTATATAAAAGTTGTAACATTATCTTAACAACCTGAAAACAAAGTTAAATGATTAATTATATATTATTATTATTCATTTTCCTCTTAACTATATGTATATTATTCTTTATCTTCATCTTCATCTTAACTATATGCAAATGCAAATTCTCTTGACTTTTTTATTCAGCTTTATTTTGAGGGTTTGGTTTGTATTCATGTAACAACTCAACTTTTTAGGTAATTTTTAGGAATATTTTGTTCTAATTTTTTTATGAGAGTGTATGATGCCCTTACAAGGATTCAATAAGTTTACAAACTTTCGTTTAGGTTGGGTGGTGTGGGATAAAACCCTTAGGGTCTTTGTCACGCCACATCCGCACCACATAAATGAGGGGCTTTATCATTAATTTGTATGGTTTAAGATAACACTTTTGTACCTTTGTTCGTCAAACCAAGCGTCTCTAGATACGATAATAGTGTTAACCGATATGAGTACATTCGGTTCTGTTACCATGAAACTAATTAAGGTTTTGCTCCGTTGACCATAACGCAATAATATGCATCCAATACCTTTGTCGCCTAGTTTCCTTTTCATAGTTTCGCGATGTCGATGTGTTGTTCGACAAACCCATACCCGAAGATAATGTAATGCTGGGGTCGTTCCATAATTCATAAGAAATTTATGAGTCACATAGGAAGACAAAGATCCAATCCAAGACCTAGGTGCATGTGACCCGAACAAACCAACCCGAATAAGACTGTTTATGTATTTCCATCAAGGATAATAACTCGAATATGGACACACGTAAATCCATGTAACTATAACACGACATATGTAGCACGTCTATTTAAAGGATCAAACAAGTTGGCAAGTCATAATGAACAACATTGAAATAAAACCTGTCGTAAACGTACATGTTGGATTTTAATAATTATAAACTTTTCTGTTTTTAATTCTAATTTTTAAAGAAGTTAATATATTTAGTGTTGGCTCACACGAATACGACTCATTTTTGTTCAATAACTCAATCCACCCACGCCATGGTATGTGTTAAATTTGATGTCATACTCCTATCAAATTAAATTATATCATACTCCTACCAAATTACTTGTAGGTATATAGATAGCTATAAGTAATTGTTATTTGTAGGAGTGTTCAAAACCGGATATCCGAAAATTCAGATGTCCAAAATTTTTGGATACCTGATTTCACTATCCACGTCCATATCCAAAATTTCTGATCTCCGGTCGAATAGTGAATCAGAAATCTGAATATCCAATTTTTTATTTAATTCTTATTTTTTATTATTCGGAATGAGATATTATTTCGGATAGTTTTGGATATCCGAATATAAATTTTCGAACATTTTCGGACATCCGATATAAAATAAAAATTAATTTTTCAAAAGTTTGGGATTGGATTTATGGATACAATATAAGTATTTTTGAACACCCCTAGTTATTTGGCTTAAAAATTTAAATTGTGAAAAATAGAAATATATTTTGTTGTTTCTCATAAGAAATCAAAACACAAGAAATATGAGAATAATTGTTATTTTATATTAAAGAAACTGTTAAACCGAATTAAGATAAATTACTATTATACTTAATTTTCCACATTAAATTGGATAACTTGTGACACAAAAGTTATAATCAACCAATAGAGTGGTCAATTTTGATAAAATGGGTTGCCCTTGGAAAGTCCAACATCCCATTTTCTAAGATAATTGTTTTGTAGGCTTGCATAAGGTACAATCACTACAAAAAAAATACCATTTAGTGATATACAAAAGTGCCACCAAAAAACTAAACCGAGCCACTAAAGACCTCTATAAGAATGAGCGGCACACAAAAAAAGTGCCACTAGAAGCGCTGACGCTAAATCCTTTTAGTGGCACTTTTTCAATATGGCGCACAAAGTTTTTGGGGGTTTTAGTGGTAGTTTTTTAATATTTTTAGTGGCACTTTTTTGATCTGACCCACAAAGTTTTTGGGTTTTTAGTGGCACTTTCTTTTGCCACAATGTAAAAGACTTTTGTGCCTTTAAAAGGTAATTATAATTACATATCCATACTAGTTTCAATTATTTCAATTATTTCTAGTTAAATATATATACAATTTTTAGTGGCACATAACTTTGCTCAAAAATCACATTATTTACAACATTAAATATAAAATAAAAGTTCGATAAATGTAAACGTGGAAATCATACTACTATAACTTCAACAAGAAGTTCAAGCCAAAACATAATTCAAATGTAAGCAAAACATTGTTTAATAAGTAACATTCCAAATTCCAAATGATTACACGATGAGTCTCGTTTTGGTGAGAATTTCACTGTCTTAGAACTTAGCTCCAAAGTTTGTCATGATATCTACCCTACCCTGCCATCATCAACCATATAAACAAGGATTAGTATTGATTCAAAAAAATCTAAAATTTTTTAAATTAACAAATTCATTGTTCTTGATTAAAAAAAAACATGTATAAGAAAATGGAAATTAACTAAACACATTGAACTAGATTATACAACAATTTGGTGGTGGGAAATCATACCTTGGGCTACTCGCGCAATCTTTTTAACAAAACCAGTTGAAACGAATTTATTCCTTATGTTGATGACAAGGAATGACAACCCTGCTTGTAAAATTTACCAGCCACTTCAAGTATCCAAAATGAATAAGTATCCAATCATGTTTATTTGGTACACCTTAGTATTTATGTAGCTTAACCTGTAGTAATAAGTGAAACTACAGGTCAATTTTCAATTAAAGTGAAGCCTAAAGAAGTATGTTTATTGTTGGTACACTTTATGTGGACGCGACTCGACTCGGTTCGATTCGGTTCGGTTCGACTAGGTTAGGTTCGGCTCAAGCCCGACGTCACGACATTCCTCCGTCGTGCGCCCCAGAGTTCGACACGCGAAGCACGGAGAGCCGCAAACCGTTCCCGCCGACACATCATCATGACATCACCATGATGATGTCATGATGACATCATGATGATCTCATGAGAAGACTTTACATTTATGACGAACTTTGATGAAGATTCAAAGTGAGGAAGGTTAACCTTCCTCATGAACATACATGAACATACATGGGGAACCTTTCAAGGTTCGTCAAAGATAACGTGTGGGGAACTTTAACCTTCCCCACTCATTCCTTCGTCGGCAGCAGAAGGTTTGGCATCACTATTGAAGGTTCGTCGCCTAAGCTTCATCACCTGCAAGCTTCGCCGAACATTCACATATATAACACGGACAGTAGATAGAAACAAAGACAAGTGGGAGACAAAACTGAGTGAAAACTAGAGAGAAAGCATAGTGTGTGTATCAAAGTGTTTCTATTATATTTCTTGTTAGATCATATTGTACCGAAACTCAGTTGATATTCAATACACTTGCATTTAAACGTTGAATCTTTCTGTTTCGTGTTTTATCTTGGTTTGCTTTCCCGGTTGGATTCCGCACAACCGGGTTGGTTTGTACACAAGGATTAGGCGACTAGATCCTCCCCTAGCCGGACCTACAAGTGGTATCAGAGCCTCGGCTCTTCTCCTTGTTAAAACCGAGTTGAAATGTATGATGAAAGAATGTGGTTGAATGAAGTTGAAAAATTCGACAAGATGAAATATGTGCCAAAATTTAGTTGTTATGGTTTTTGATCGGGTCAACATGATAGATTTCAAATGAAAAGTATGCACCTGCAGCAAGTCTGAAGCTTTTTGAAGATTCATGGATTTATCTTTCACAACAAGTTCAAAGTCCACAAGATGAACGTGTAGTGTACTTTTCTCTATGGTGTGATTCAAGAAAATGTGTTTGTTGAACAAACCAACCTGGTGTGCGGATGCCTTGGCGTGGATTGAACAACCGCACACTACTTCTCAAAGAGAAAGACAAAGACCTTCGCTTGTGCAATGTGGAAGACCAGCCGGACCCAGAGGTCTATGATCTTGTTGTTGTGAAGAGATTTCTCGATTAATTGAAGTAGCTGATAAATTGACTTTGAAGTCTACACTGGGTGGATATCCAGTTTGGGAGAGCACTCAGATTCCTTGCAATGCACGAAGCAGTTGCAGGATACGGTTTTAAATTTCTAATCTCTCCTATACTTGTTGATGTTTAAGTTGCTTTATGAATTATTATCATCTCGTACAGCACTCTTTGACCTGACATGTTGAACTCAAATATCACCTCACACGTGATTGTTTCACTATGAAACTCGTCAACTTTGTCAAGGTCCGCACCGCTTACCGACATGCCAACTGATTCTACCAAAAATTTGATAAATCAATTCTGATGAAAACTAATTTTGGTAAACGACATTGAGGTAAAACATGAGTTAATCCGACATCGGGAAATCGTTTTTGTAAATACCTTTGTGTCTTTTAAATTTATCTTAGTTTATTGATTTTAGGGGGAGTAAATCCAAAATTTGAAAATCCAAAAACATCAAAAAGTTTCAAAACACAAAAACAATAGAAAAACAAAAATGAGTTTCCTGGCGAGCAAAAGAGAAAATGATAGTACATCAGTAGTCTGTCTAAACCTCTTTAAACCTTAAATGAAAAATATGTTAAGCAGCTCTATATTAGGTGTATCGGTAGGCTCACAGTCATTTTAAAGTGTGCAGGGTGATATAAACTTAAATCGACTGAAGACCAGGTGGGAACCGCACATTGGCATATGGTCTTAGTACAGAAATTTCGTTTGAGAGATTGCCGAGGTTCTGAGATATGTGGTCTTTATGCTGTTTATCATCTGGGTATCATGGTTGTTTCTTTTACCGAAACAAACGGAGACGAAGTCTAGATCTTCCATGATACTATACATACGTGTACATATTGCATTCGACCTCAATAAGTGATAAACAATCACATGTCCATCAAAATAAGTGATAATATGTCACATTTATCCGGGAGTCAAGATCGTCTCTTTGCTGTACGAAAGTACTGACCTGTTCACGGACTTGCTATTGTGCCCTTCATGCATCTGAAAATCAAGTTCCTCATCAATAAGTGATTCTATCACATAGGGCTTGTTTTCAATCAAAATGAGTGAGTTTCTCACATTTTCATATACGGTCAAACAGATGATAATCGGTATACTCACCTTTAAGATGAACCCTTGTGCATACCTTGATACGGGAGTGTGTCGTGTGTGGATGAATACCGGTTGGTAAGTATAAATCATACCTTAATATATCCCCTCACCATGATTACATCTGATAAGTTGAGCTTATGTGGACAACAATACCGATAATCGTTATAGGGTGCTTATCTAAATATTAACTAATTGAACAAAAAGAGCGTTTTGGCGTGACCGTACACTGATATGATTCTCTTACCCTCGAAACTCGCAAAAAGAATGTCTGTAAATATTTATTTAATGCTTTCAGTTTCTGCATCTTTGTATATATTTATTTACTGCTTTCAGTCTTTACATTTCAAATATTCAAAATACCAAAAAGATTTTAGGTGTGTTTTAATATAAACTTTATAAAAGCCAAAAAGATTTTTCTTCTATCTTATTTTCGATTGTACGATGTTGGATCTTGAGTCTTCGTTACTTGAAACCTGAACGAAAACCAAATCGACTAAATCTTCATAATCGGTCGAAATTTGCAAATTTTTGAAAGTTAAAGACTAAAATTGAACAATTTGTTAAACTTTCAAATTGTCGGACGGTAGTTGAAAACATGGTCACGTGTGTCATTTGTTTAAATGTTAACTATATTCCAATCGTTTGTTCTCATTACGTGTTTAGCTTTCGTGCATGTGAAGATGCTGAAGGAGAAGAGAACATGTTCGATGATAAGCTTCGGAATGAAGACATGACGTGAAGGCACTCAAATGATAAAGATGATCGAGTTGCCGCTGACCAATCATCAACACCACAAGGATCTCAAGTTTTGAAAATCAAATGATTCACGAGCATAATCAAAGGGGTAGTTTATTGATACACTTCCTAGATAAAAGCGGGAGTTTTTTAATACACTTTCTACTTACAACACGTGAAGACCTTGAAGATCCTCCGACATGAAAGACATGGAAGACGAACCATCACGAGTAGCATCCAAGGGGGAGTTTGTTGGTACACTTTATGTGGACGCGACTCGACTCGGTTCGATTCGGTTCGGTTCAACTCGGTTAGGTTCGGCTCAAGCCCGACGTCACGACATTCCTCCGTCGTGCGCCCCATAGTTCGACACGCGAAGCACGGAGAGCCGCAAACCGTTCCCGCCGACACATCATCATGACATCACCATGATGATGTCATGATGACATCATGATGATCTCATGAGAAGACTTTACATTTATGACGAACTTTGATGAAGATTAAAAGTGAGGAAGGTTAACCTTCCTCATGAACATACATGAGGAGCCTTTCAAGGTTCGTCAAAGATAATGTGTGGGGAACTCTAACCTTCCCCACTCATTCCTTCGTCGGCAGCAGAAGGTTCGTCATCACTCTTGAAGGTTCGTCGCCTCAGCTTCGTCACTTGCAAGCTTCGCCGAACATTCACATATATAACACAGACAGTAGACAGAAACAGAGACAAGTGGGAGACAGAACTGAGTGAAAACTAGAGAGAAAGCATAGTGTGTGTATCAAAGAGTTTCTATTATATTTCTTGTTAGATCATATTGTACCGAAACTCAGTTGATATTCAATACACTTGCTTTTAAACCTTGAATCTTTCTGTTTCGTGTTTTTATCTCGGTTTGCTTTCCCGGTTGGATTCCACACAACCGGGTTGGTTTGTACACAAGGATTAGGCGACTAGATCCTCCCCTAGCCGGACCTACATTTATCGAATATAAGGATTAATTATTCAAGATCAGTTAGAAAATGCAAATCCCAAATTAAATATTGTAAGGAAATATGTGATAAGCTAAGGGTGCGTTTGGTTCGAAGATTCACCAACGCAAATTGGGTTTGTAGGTCCCGTTTTTCCAGTGGATCGATAACGTAAACCTATCCTTGTTTATCACAAACACGGTAATGGGTGCGAAATCCCAGTGACGGTGCAAACCAAACAAAGTGTAAAATAAGAACACGCGTAACCAAAAGATTCAATATCTATTGATTAGGGATGAGAACGATACAAACATATACAAACAATGTTTAAAGACTGTCTCTCAAAGTATCACAGCTCTCGTGTCTCCTCCAAGTTTCACACAGAAACTATGACAGCTATTTATACAAGACACAGACACAGACTTGACGAAACACAAATAACTCGACGAAACAACTTTTGGGCCAAAGATTGGGCCTCAAGAAGCCCAACAGGCGACGAAACAGGGACAACCCAATACAAAGTTGACGAATTGTGTTTCGTCAAAGACTTAGATTGGCATGACTTTTTCACTTTATGACATCATCATGACATCACAGAGATGATGTCATGGTGATGTGTCACCTGGGAATTGTTCGCGGCTCTCTGTGCTTCGCGTGTCGAACTCTGGGGCGCACGACGGAGGAATGTCGTGACGTCGGGCTTGAGCCGGACCTAACCATGTCGAAACCAAGTCGTACCGAGCCGATTCGAACCGAGCCGAGTCGCGTCCACACAAAGTGTATCAACAAACTCCCCCTTGGACGCTACTCGTGATGGTTCGTCTTCTGTGATGGTTCGTCTTCTGTGTCTTTCATGTCGGAGGATCTTCAAAGTCTTCACGGGTCGTAAGCAGGAAGTGTATCAACAAACTCCCCATTTCATTTAGGAAGTTTGCTAACAAACTCCCCCTTAGAATGAACTCTCCATTGAGTTATGCTCGTGAATCTTTTGATCTTCAATTCTTTAGATCCTTGTGGTGTTGATGAAGGGTCAGCGGCAACTCTATCATCTTTATCCTTTGAGTGCCTTCACGTCGTGTCTTCATTCCGAAGCTTGTCATCGAACATGTTCTCCTCGCCTTTAGCATCTGCACATGCAAGAAATCTAAACGCATAATGAGAACAACCGCTTGGAATATAGTTTCCATAAACAAACGACACATGTGAGATCGAATCTCAATCAAACACCAACCGACAACAGTTTGAAAGTTTAGAAAATGTTCAGTCTTAATCTTTTAACTTTCAAAATTCGTTAACTTCGACCACTTATGAAGATGCAATTGTTTTCCGGCTTACGATCAGGATTTTGGGTAGGATAGACTCGAGTTCCAACATCGGTCAATCAAAAATAAACTAGAAGCAAAATCTTTTTGGATTTTATAAAGTTTATATTAAAACACACCTAAAATCTTTTTGGTATTTTTCATTTTTCAATTGTAAAGACGGAAAACAATAAGTAAATATATACAAAGATGCAAAAACTAAAAGCAGTAAATAAATATTTACAGACATTCCTTTTGCGAGTTTCGAGGGTAAGAGAATCATATCAGTGTACGGTCATGCCAAAACACTCTTGTTGTTCAATTAGTTAACATTAAAATAAGCATCCTATAACAATTATCGGTATTGTTGTCCACTTAAGCTCAACTTATCAGATGTAATGATGTTTAGGGGATACGTTAAGGTATGATTTATACTTACCGACCGGTGTTCATCCACATCACGACACATTCCCGTATCAAGGTATGCACAAGGGTTCATCTTACCGGTGAGTATACCAATTATCATCTGTTTGACCGTATAAAGATGTGAGATACTCACTTATTTTGATTTGAAAACCAAGCCCTATGTGATAGAATCACTTATTGATGAGGAACTTGATTTTCGATGCATGAGGGCACATAAGCAAGTTCGTGAACAGGTAGGTCAGTACTTTCATACAGCAGAGAGACGAACTTGACTCCCGGATAGATGTGATATTTTATCACTTATTTGTTTGGACATGTGATTGTTGATCACTTATTGAGGTCGAATGCAATATGTACACGTATGTATAGTATCATGGAAGATCTAGACTTGCGTCCCCGTTATTTTTCGGTAAAAGATACAACCATGATACCCAGATGATAAGCAGCATAAAGACCGAATATCTCAGAACCTCGGCAATCTCTCAAACGAAATTTCCGTACTAAGACCATATGCCAATGAATGGTTCCCACCTGGTCTTCAGTCGATTAAGATTTATATCACCCTGTACACTTTAAAATGATTGTGAGCCTACCGATACATCTTATATAGAGCTGCTTATCGCATTTCATTTAAGGTTCAGTTTAAAGATGTTTCAACAGACCACTGATGTACTATCATTTTCTCTTTTTCTCGCCAGGAAACTCATTTTTGTTTTTCTATTGTTTTTGTGTTTTTAAATTTTTCGATGTTTTTGGATTTTTCAAATTTGGATTTACTCCCCCTAAAATCAACAAACTAAGATAAAATTTAAACGACACAAAACGATTTCCCGATGTCGGTTAACTCATGTTTTACCTCAATGCCGTTTACCAAAACTAAGTTAATCAGAAATGATTTATCTAATTTTGGAAAAAATCAGTTGGCACGTCGGTAAGCGGTGTGGACCATGACAACATTGACGAGTTTCATAGTGAAACAATCACGTGTGAGGTGATATTTGAGATCAACGTGTCAGGCCAAAGAGTGCTGTACGAGATGATAATAATTCATAAAGCAGCTTAAAAATCGACAATTATAGGAGAGATTAGAAATTCAAAACCGTAATCCTGCAACTTCTTTGTGCATTGCCAGGAATTTGAGTGCTCTCCCAAACTGGATATCCACCCGGTGTGGATTTCAAAGCCGATTTTGCAGCTACTTCAATGAATCTGAGAAAAGCTCTTCACAGCAACAAGATCATAAACCTCCGGGTCCGGCTGGTCTTCCACATTGCACCAGCGAAGGTCTTTGTCTTTCTCTTGAGAAGTAGTGTGCGGTTGTTCAATCCATGCCAAGGCATCTGCACACCTGGTTAGTTTGTTCAACGAACACATTTTCTTCAATCACACCGCGAAGAAATGTACACTGCACGTTCATCTTGTTGATTTTGAACATCAGACGTGCTGCAGGTGCGTACATTTTGATTGAATCTATCCCGGGGACCCGATCAAAGCCATTAACAATGACACTTTTGAAATGATTTGCATTTTTTCGAAGTTATCAATTTCTTTCAACAGACAATTCTGTCAACTTTTCTTTTTCTCTCCATCAAAGGCAACAATTTCTTCTGTCGCCTATCTTGTGCAAGGACGTTCCACTATCAACAATCCTATGACTATCGATAGTTCCTCCTGGAACTTCCTACACACTCACTCAGAGATTAGTTGGAGAGGGGGACCCAAGCCTTCATAGACTTGGGTTGCCCCTGAGAATCAAGAAATGTAATTTCAATCTCTTGATGATTTGGAAATTTCACGCCTCCCCCTGAACCTTCACCCGTTTTAGGTTTCCAAGCTTGTTTTTGTTTACCGGATTGTGTATTATTTACAGATTTAGAAATCTCCGGTTTTAACAGTTGTGACAAAATTGGTTTCCTTTTAACAGTTTCTGGTTTTAAAGCCTTTTCGATCACCTTCACATTTTTACGTCGTTGTTTTGTTTCCTGTTCTTTAACTGTGCGTTTGTCAGTTTTTGGTGACACAGGACGACGTTGTTGATGACCTTGTTCAGAAGGGGCTCTTTCAACAAAATTTGGTTTGGGCGAGTTTGTGCAGTCTTTAATGATGTGCCCAAACTTCCCACATTTAAAACACGTTCTCCTTTCAACAAACTTAGGAGAATTTGATCGACTAGCAGATGTTGAACCTATAGAACCTGAGGTACTTGCTCTTTCATCACACCCGTTTGTGTGTTGGGTGTAATTGTTATCGCTATTACGTTTCAAAATCTTGACTTGTTTTACAAAATCGGTGTTTGATTTATTTTCAAAAGTCTCAATTTTATCCGTACCATTTGATGCTACAAATTTAACATCTTTTGCTTTCTTCTTGTAACGAGCTCCTTTTGATTCAACCTTAGCCTTTGGCTTTGGAGCTCGTTGTTGTTGTTTACCCTTAAAAGCAATTGGTTGTTGCTTTGTCGGTGATTTTTGGTTTCCAAATTGTTTTCTAATTTCTGATTTTGGAACAGGATCACATTGAGTTACAGTAACTCCCGGGATCGTCTTTCCCAAAAACTTGCTTGTGTTATCTTCAAAAACTTTATCGATCATAGATGGATTGACATTTTTTATTGGAAAATCTTTGTTTGAATAAATTTTACCATCACCGACCAAAGTATACAACACGTTATTGCTCTTAACAGCAAACACACATTCTTTGTCATCCTTGACATTCTTGACAGGATCTATCACTTGCTTGGCAACATGTTGCACAGTAGGAGTTGGAGGATCACACAGAATATGATTCTCAATTGGAATTTCTACTCCTTTCGTCTCATCAAGTGATTCATCCTGGTCACTTACATCTGATTCATCATCTGAAGAATCATAGTCCTCAATGGTTGGAGGACTTTGATTTGAAGCACATGATGACTTTTCTTTGTTATCAGATGAGCCCTCTGATGAATTGTCCGTTTTGAAACCTAAACTAGTTGTAATATCCTCATAATCGAGAGGTACAGATGGTTCAAAACGAGGCATATCCTCTTCATCGGGCATTTTGGTATAGTTGTGTCTCAAAGGGGGTGGACACGCCTTATACCCAATGCCTTTCACATTACCTTTCAGTTTTTGAACGTCTATGATGTGATCGAGCACAAATCGGGAGTTAGGATAACTCTCCAGCTTTTGCTTGATAGCATCATGCTCGCATTTGGCAATGGCTAACTCCTTTTTGGTTTTCTCAACAAGGTTAATATAATCGTTAATACTAACTTGTTTATGATAAACAACTTTGTTCAATTCGGAAACACTTTTCTTTAGGGTTTCAATTACAGATTTAAAATCCTTTTCGTTTCGAGTTAACGCCTCTTTGCATTTAGACAATTCAGTAATCAAACTTTGATTGTGACTATGAACCGTTTCAGATTCACGTTTCAATTTAGCACATTCAAGTTTCATATCAGCACAATCACTACATATGCTAGGAGTTTCAGATTTTACCTGACTTGTAGGAGCTGTGACATTAGCCATGAAGACAGTCTGAGAAGAGAAAGATCCACCTTCAGTGAGAATCTTCTCCATTTCTTCTGATGTAACATCAGCTTTCTTGTTCAAGTCAGATTTCTCGTTAGCATCATTCGACAAATTATCAGCTTCAGAATCCATTCCCTCCTTCGCGTCCGATTCTGAACTGTAATCACTCACAACTGAGCCATCTTCATCTGTACTGCCACTATATCCTGAACTGTCATCATTTCCCGAAGATTCACCATCATTGAAATTCTTGACAATTTCAGCGTAAAACGCAGTTCTTGTTTGATCACCGTTTCCCAACTGTATGGCCGGACCACAATCGACACTTGGATTGAATTGAAGTTGTGTTGTGGAAACTTGAGGTTGAGGTTGGGCTTGAGGAATGGAATTCATTAAATATGCGACCATCGAAGTCCGATGTGGAGGGGGTCGAGGTATGGAATTCGCTAAATATTCGGCCATGGAAGTCGGTTTTTGAACCGGTTGTGAGTCCGTATTCCAATCCCATGGACTCGTGCAACTCATGATTGGTGTATAGAAGTGAAATTTTTTTTTTATGAAACCGTGATATTTAGAAGCGCGATTCAAAACAACTCCGCGAATACCCGACCCCACTTTGCAACTCACGAAAAATGATAGACAAATAAACCTATTAAAGCCCACGATACGATCTGGTGAGGCCCAACTAGGATTTTGTTACACAAGCCCACCAAAATGATTAGTTCTCCGGTCCACAAAATGCAACAAATTTTTTTTATTTTTTTTATTTATATTTTTTTTAACTATTTTTTTTATTATTATTATTTTTTTTTCGTGAAAACAAGACAACAACAATTGAATTTTCGTTGACCAGATGCAGCTTATGTGATGACGAAGTTTCAAAAGTGACGAAATTTGTGTGGGTGACTAAATCTGATTTTTGGTAACGAAGATGTTTGACTCTTTTACCTCAACAATGAAATTTGACTTTCAACAAACATATATTATTGGACCTTACAAATTTAGTGGGCTGACAACAAACCTATATTATTGGACCAAGTTATGTTGTATTTAAAGAAATCACATGTATCCTTATTTTCAAACATATTCACTTCACATGCAATCTTAATCATCGAGCCTCACAATCAATTCATTTTGAAAAAATAACTCACACATGCAAACTTGAAATACTCATCCACTGAACTGAAATATAATTGGACCAAACTTAAATTTCACATGTAATATGACAAGGTCACGTGGGCTGCATCTGATATGTATAATGAAAAGAATATAATAAAGCTTCAACTAAAATTTGGCAAAAGCTGTTATGTTTGACGAAATCAAATATGTTTGACGAAACTCACAATGTGCGACCAAACTGAACTGTTGTTGTCGACGAGACTGCATGTAAGTCGACGAAACTGATTTTTTTTTTTTTTAAAGTCCGACGAAACAGGAAAACCCTTGAAATTTGATGTGTTTTGATGAAACTGATGTGGATAAGGATGGGAATTGGTGAGTTGGTCACAATTTTCAAACCACAACAACAAATGCATAGTAACTTTATCAAGGATTAAAAAGTGTATGTTTTGAAGAACAGTTTGAAGATAACCGAAGAACACAACGAAAATATGAACTTTCCGGCCACTGACCAGATTTCCGAACCCCAAATTCGCTTAAAACCTTAGTAAAAAACAAAAGCTAAAATGTAGAAAAGCGAAATAATAAGGTTTTTACTGCAAAACAACACTTCAAACACTGATTTTCAGCAAATATTTCCGATAATTATGATTTTTTTTTAAGAACAAGAACTGAAAATCCCAAGAACACACTTGATAAAACACGAACAATGTTTGGTTTTAAACAAGGATTAGAGCCAAAGCTCTGATACCAATTGTAGGTCCCGTTTTTCCGGTGGATCGATAACGTAAACCTATCCTTGTTTATCACAAACACGGTAACGGGTGCGGAATCCCCGTGACGGTGCAAACCAAACAAAGTGTAAAATAAGAACACGCGTAACCAAAAGATTGAATATCTATTGATTAGGGATGAGAACGATACAAACATATACAAACAATGTTTAAAGACTGTCTCTCAAAGTATCACAGCTCTCGTGTCTCCTCCAAGTTTCACACAGAAACTATGACAGCTATTTATACAAGACACAGACACAGACTTGACGAAACACAAATAACTCGACCAAACAACTTTTGGGCCAAAGATTGGGCCTGAAGAAGCCCAACAGGCGACGAAACAGGGACAACCCAATACAAAGTTGACGAAACACATTGTGTTTCGTCAAAGACTTAGATTGGCATGACTTTTTCACTTTATGACATCATCATGACATCACAGAGATGATGTCATGGTGATGTGTCACCTGGGAATTGTTCGCGGCTCTCCGTGCTTCGCGTGTCGAACTCTGGGGCGCACGACGGAGGAATGTCGTGACGTCGGGCTTGAGCCGGACCTAACCATGTCGAAACCAAGTCGTACCGAGCCGAGTCGAACCGAGCCGAGTCGCGTCCACACAAAGTGTATCAACAGGGTTCTTTGCTCATAAATATTCCCATGCAAAGCTACACCACATTTCAAACGGGCCACTTGCAAAACTAAAATTTCATTATAGAGCTGCATCTATCAAAATATTTGAATGTAAGTAAACAGCAATTAATTCGTCAACATAAAGCTATCAAGGTTATAACTTTTCAATACCATTTAAACACTTCGAACTTCGGAACATACCCAATAGCCAGCGAATTAAAAAGTAAATAGAATAAACAGAACTTGAGTCTTTCACATAACTTTCAACATGCAATCTTTAACAAATATGATAGTAGGTTAATGAATTATTACTCATATTTTGTTCCTACGGCTTCTAACTTACCCAACATGATGCTCATACCTCATACAAAAAAAAAGATAAAAAAGAAAGTTCTAGCCCAAGAATTGGGTTACAAATACCATAGCGACAACCTATAGGACATCGACAAAGAAGAAAAGTTTGTAATTTTACCAATGGAAA
This sequence comes from Helianthus annuus, assembly GCF_002127325.2. NCBI lineage: Eukaryota > Viridiplantae > Streptophyta > Magnoliopsida > Asterales > Asteraceae > Helianthus > Helianthus annuus. The sequence continues at coordinate 23,238,089 of NC_035436.2, read as the reverse complement.
GGGCATACTGAATCTATTAGTTGATGTTAAATGGTTGACTATATGTACATGTATACCAAACTGGTATAATTTTTTACCTTGTATCTTGCAGCTTCATTCACATAAGGCTGCTGTTACGTTCGGTCTCAACTTTGTTAATATCCTCAACGCTTCCCATGTAATCTGCTGAAAGTGATGACTTTAATATAAGCAAAAAAATGACTCTTTATGTGTTTTATTGTGTAATTACCTGTAGGACTTTCATGAAGGTTGACTCGTGCTTTCAGACTCATATGAAATATGTAGGTGATCAAGTAGTTCAATCACCATTCAACACCTATTAGGATATTAAGCTAGATATTTACATATAATCATGCAATAATATGTTAATGTTTATTTCAGGCTTAGTTATTTATCTATAGTATTGTTATTATTATTATTTGTGGCGGTTACTTATTCAACCGTCATGTATATATGTATGTATGATCAACAGATAACGTTACCAATTCGATAATACGAACATCATCTCTTTCATTCGCAAACCCTAATCTGCCATTAACATTCAATAAAGTGGTATCAGAGCCACAACGATCCATAACCGTAAATATTTCAAATCACTGCAAACACGTATCAATTTCTCTTCGTTACAAATGCCAACCACAAACGGCGGAATTCAAACCCAGATCCCTAAACTGTTGGGACAAAATTACTATCATTGGCACATACAAATGCAGGTTCTATTAGAATCTCAAGATCTGTGGACCAGTGTAGAAGAAGGATATAACCAATTAGCGGCAGGGGCATCCGAAAACGATCAGAATACTCACAGGGAGAAAGTTAAGAAAGACAAGAAGGCCCTTCACATTATATTCCAGGCAGTAAGCGATACAGTATTTGAACGAATTGCAACAAGCAAAACGTCAAAAGAAGCGTGGAATATTCTTCACAAGGCTTACAGGGGAGAGCAAAGAGTCAAAACGGTAAAATTACAAACCCTACGATGTGAGTTTGATGCATTACGAATGAAAGATAGTGAATTTATAGAAGAATACATAAACAGAACCACTGTTATAGTGAACCAATTAAGATTAAATGAAGAAAACATTACGGAACAACGGATCGTTGAGAAAATTCTTCGTAGTTTAACAAGAAAGTACGAATCTGTGGTAGTAGCCGTAGAGGAATCGAAAGACATGACAACCATGTCCACTGAAGAATTATTAGGGATCCTGCAATCGCATGAACTTAGATTGAAACAATATGATGAATCCCCTGTAGAACAAGCATTTCAAATGCAAGGCACAAGTCAAAATAGATCGAGATCATTTAGATCAAATTTCAATGGAAGAGGAAGAGGTAGAGGACGAGGAAGATTTAGCGGCCAAATTCGATGTTACAATTGTCAAAAACTGGGTCACACGGCACGTTTTTGTCAAAGGAATGAAGAGCACGATAAGAGCAACAATGCTCTGTTACCTGAAGAAGAGTCCGAAGATGGTAATGATGAGACGCTATTTATGATATTTAATGTAGAAGAGATAATAAAAGAGGATTTCTGGTATTTAGACAGTGGTTGTAGCAATCATATGACCGGTAACAAAGATTTGTTTATTTCACTAAATGAATCCGAGAAGAAGGAAGTAAGAACCGGAGATGATAAGAGGCTCAATGTATTAGGAAGTGGTGATGTAGCCATCAAAGTAAGAGGAATAGAGAAGAGAGTTCCCAACGTTTTTTATGTTGAAGGTTTAAAACATAATTTACTAAGCGTGGGGCAATTAGTGAAGAAGGGTTATGAGATAAATTTTCTCAACCATGAATGTGTTATTAAGGATCCTACTGGAAAAAACATGTAGGTTCGGTTCGAATGACAGGAAATAAAATGGTTCCATTGAACTTAGCCTATGATGTCACCTCGAGAGTATGCAATGTAATGACTCAAGATATCTCAGTCCTGTGGCATCGTCGATATGGACACATAAATTTTGAAACAATACACAATATGGGAGCAAAGGAAGTAGTGAAGGGGCTACCCAAGACGGCTGCCAAATCAACGCAGAATATATGTGAGGGTTGTTTGTTTGGTAAACATGCACGAAAAGCATTCCCTAAACAAGCTACATGGCACGCCACAAAACCCTTGCAATTAGTTCATTCCGACATATGTGGTCCAACGAGAACTGCATCTATAAGTGGATGTAGATACTTCATCACATTTATAGATGATTTCTCAAGAAAAACTTGGGTGTATTTTCTAAAATTAAAATCGGATGCTTTGTTAAAATTCAAGATTTTCAAGAGGATGGCGGAGAATCAAGCAGATACCAAGATAAAATCTATACGCACTGATAGGGGAGGAGAATATCGTGGACATGAGTTTCAAAATTTTCTTAAAGACAATGGCATACATCATCAACTCGCTACTAGCTACACACCCCAGCAGAATGGTGTAGCGGAACGAAAAAATAGAACTCTCATGGAACTCAGTCGTAGTATGATGAAAATGAAAAGATTATCACACGTTTATTGGGCTGAAGCAGTATCATGTGCTACTTACCTCATTAATCTAGCAATAACAAAAGGAGTGCAAAATATAACTCCTCAAGAAGCTTGGAGTGGAAGAAAACCCAACGTTTCACACTTAAGAATTTTTGGTTGTGTAGCTTATTCTCATATTCCAAAACAACACCGAGGGAAACTTGATGACAAAACGGAGAAGGCAATTATGATAGGTTACAGTGAAGCAAGCAAAGCCTACAAGCTATATGATCCAATAAACAACAAAACTATTATCAGCCGAGATGTGGTATTCGATGAAAATCAAGACCGGAAAGAATCGAATGATCAGCAGAATGATACAAGTGTTCAACTGAACTTCCCGGACACTAGTATCATAGAGAATGAAGAGGAAATAGAAGTTCAGGCTAATGAACCTAATGTACCCGAAAATGGTCATCACGGCGGTGAGATCAATGACGAAGAAACAATGGAAGAAAGCCAGAATGATGAGGGTGCAGATTCTTCGTCGTCAACTTCCTCGGAGAATGCAGAAATGAGAACTAAAAGTCTACCCGATGTATATGCCAATTCCGAACCGTTCTCACCGGAACAAGTAGAAGATTTATATAACTATCAACAAACTGCCGAAGACATGACAAATTTTGTATTATATGCTGATGCGGATCCGATCACATACAAAGAAGCCAACAAAGAAATGAGGTGGAGAGAAGCGATGGATAGGGAAATGGAATTAATAAAGAAAAATGATATATGGGAATTAGTTGATCCTCCAAAGGATCAAAAGCCCATTGGAGTTAAATGGATCTACAAAACCAAATGCGATGAACATGGAAATGTAGACAAGTACAAAGCAAGATTGGTAGTTAAAGGCTACAATCAGAAATATGGAGTGGACTATCAAGACGTGTTTGCACCAGTTATACGCTTTGACACGATAAGGTTAATACTAGCATTGGCGGCTCGAAACAAGTGGTACCTACATCAAATGGATGTCAAAACGGCATTTTGAAATGGAGACCTAAATGAACGAGTGTATATCGAGCAACCGGAAGGATACATCAAATTGGGAGAGGAACAGAAGGTATGTCAACTCAAGAAAGCTTTATATGGTCTTAAACAAGCTCCAAGGGCATGGTATAGCAAGATAGAAAAATTCTTCGAAACAAACGGTTTCAAGAAATGTGTGTATAAACATACACTATTTATTAAGAACACATAAATTTCTACAATGGTGATCTGCTTATATGTTGATGACCTTATAATAGCTAGTGATTCTCTGCACATGATAAATCAATTCAAAGATTCAATGAAGAAAGTGTTTGAAATGACGGACTTGGGAGTGCTTCATTACTTCTTGGGGATGGAAGTTAAATATAAAGAAGGAAATGTGGTATTATCTCAGCAAAAATATGCAAAAGGTTTACTCAAGAAGTTCAATATGGAAAAATGTAATACAATATCCACACCTATGGAATATGGTGAACGACTCTCGAAGAATGATTTTGAAGATGAGGTAAATGAAAATTTATATAGAAGTTTAGTGGGAGGTCTTATGTATTTAACAAATACTCGACCGGATATTATGTTTGCGGTTAGTAAAATAAGTAGGTTCATGGAGAAGCCAAAAAGAAGTCACTGGGAAGCAGGTAAACGAATCTTAAGATACATAAAAGGGACAATAAATCATGGGATTGTATATTCAAAAGGAAGTAAAGGGAAGTTAATCGGTTTCAGCGACATTGATTATGCCGGAAATATAGATGACAGCAAAAGTACATCCGGTTACCTATTCCACTTGGGTTCGGGAGCAATAGCATGGCAATCCAAGAAACAAAAGGTTGTTGCACTATCTTCGACTGAAGCGGAATATATTGCTCTATCACTTGCAGGATGTCAAGGAATATGGATGAAAGGAAGAAGTCACTGGGAAGCAGGTAAACGAATCTTAAGATACATAAAAGGGACAATAAATCATGGGATTGTATATTCAAAAGGAAGTAAAGGGAAGTTAATCGGTTTCAACGACATTGATTATGCCGGAAATATAGATGACAGCAAAAGTACATCCGGTTACCTATTCCACTTGGGTTCGGGAGCAATAGCATGGCAATCCAAGAAACAAAAGGTTGTTGCACTATCTTCGACTGAAGCGGAATATATTGCTCTATCACTTGCAGGATGTCAAGGAATATGGATGAAAGGAATTCTCAATGAACTCAAAATAAATATGGATAGTCCTCCTGTAATCCTCTGTGATAACAAGTCAACCATTTGTTTAGCCAAAGATCCGGTATATCACGGGAAAAGTAAACACATTAGAGTGAAGTACCATTTCATACCTGATCTAATTAAGAAAGACGAAGTGGAAGTAAGGTTCTGCACTACGAAGGAGCAAGTTGCCGATATACTTACAAAGGCACTGCAGCCTAAGGATTTTCTTCGCCTCAAGGAACTCCTGCATGTTGCCGATATCTAGCATACGGGAGGGAATATTAGGATATTAAGCTAGATATTTACATATAATCATGTAGTAATATGTTAATGTTTATTTCAGGCTTAGTTATTTATCTATAGTATTGTTATTATTATTATTATTTGTGGCGGTTACTTATTCAACCGTCATGTATATATGTATGTATGATCAACAGATAACGTTACCAATTCGATAATACAAACATCATCTCTTTCATTCGCAAACCCTAATCTGCCATTAACATTCAATTACACCAATATCATCTCTCAACATCTTTTCCAGTTTGCACACTCCACCAACACGCTCCAACCTGCTGAAAGTTTGCACTCTCATATGAAAGTTTCCAGTCGAGGATTTGAACCTGAAAGCGATCCGACCACCACAAAACACCATCGACAGTTAGTAATTAGAATCTGACTATTTAAAGTATTTAATTTCCATTTGCCAGCGTATTATTGTTTAGGTATGCATCTATGGATAACTTATCATCATTAATGAGTGGAGGGTGTTTATGGTTGCCTGATAGTTGAGAATCGGAAATTACTATATTATCCTTCATGGTTGGCATGCCATGGTTTCTTTCCTGAAAAATGATGTAATTTTCATTACAAGTTCATGTGACAATTTGGCAGATAACTTGGGCAAGATCATAAGCAGGTACTGATTCCCGAGGGGAAACCCGCGAGCCTGACGGGTAATGTGTAATGGGTATGAGGCTATGAGCCATGGTTTAACAATTGGATACGAGACTGTGATTACCAAAACCCGTCTGATACCCAACCCATTATCTCATATTGTCTTAAAGAGTTTCTTAAAACATAAAAGTGGGTAACCAGCTTATTTTAGGCCGGAAAAACTATTGTGGTTCCAAAATTTTATTTAATGGTTTTACATAGGAAAATCATTATCAAGTGCCATGACGGCGTGTTTGCAGCCGTTTAACAGTCTGTTTTCGCAGTGTAAGGCCTCCTAATCCAAGATCTTACTCAGCTAAAGCAACCAACAGGTGTGCGGAATCCACCTGATGATCAACCACTGCAGATGAAACACTAGAATGCAAGGATTTGAGAGAGAAATCAAGAATACACTAAGTATTCTTGATGAAGATGAATGACGTCACTCACACAAAGCGCCGCCAGACAAAACACAATGATTAGGGCACAGAAATTCACACAGAAATCGTTACCTTGTCTATTCCATATTAAAGTATATATACAAGGTGAAACCCGGACTTTCAAGACTAACTAGAAAGCCCGGACAAACATAAAGCACAAAGCTCAGAGCTTTTGCCACAAAACTCAGACAAAAGCTATAACTATACAAAACTCTGACTAAACAAAAACCTTCCAAAACTTGGACAAATTGTCCCTAGGAACTTCTTGGGACTAAATTTTGCATAAAACTCTGACCAAGAAATTCCTTCCAAAACTTGGACAAATTGTCCCTAGGAACTTCTTGGGACTAAATTTTGCATAAAACTCTGACCAAGAAATTCCTTCCAAAACTTGGACAAATTGTCCCTAGGAACTTCTTGGGACTAACTTTTGGCACTTGTACAATAAAGACCCTAAATATTGGAAGACTTGCACTTATCACCAAAAGTGCATTAACAAACTCCCCCTTGATCAGTGCATGGTCTTCATTAAACTTGAGATCTTCAAACTTTCATTGGTAACATGGGAGTCATGCACTTATCACCTAAGGTGCATTAACAAACTCCCCCTTGATCAGTTAGCACACGATTTTCTTCAAGGTATTAGAGGTAAGCGACGAAGCTTCTTCAAAACTTCCATCTTGAGATGAACGAACCAGACGCACACAGCTTCTCCAGATCTTCCATCTTGAGGTGAACGATCCAGACCTGAAACACTTAACCCCGGATTAAGAAACTTGACCCTGGAGACATCGGCCCAAACCTGGATCCCAAGAATAAAATTCCCATACCCCAGAATAAACAATTGAAATATTAAACAACTAACATTTAATAACTTGTTTAAACAATTTTCACAACCCTAGAGTATTCTTAAAAAGATAACTCGCACATAGAAACAAGAGAGCAAAATCTTTTTGTGATTTTTCAATTTTTGACTGAAAGGAAATAAAACCTAGAACGTATTTACACTAATTATCTTTTTGTGAAGTCGGAGCAAAGGAATCATATCGGTTTTACTGTCAGTACCCAACACAAGAACCATAGCATTTAAATTTAATCTTTTAGTATGATGTTGACAGTTCAAGACGTTCAACGGTATTGTGGTCCACTTAAGTTTTAGCACGCTTTCGAACACTGTTTTCGAGATATGGAATTAAGTGTATTAATAGCTGACAGTAACTATGTTTACCCACCTCAGAATATACTCCCGTATCAAGGTATGCGCGAGAGATCATCTTACTGGTGAGTATACCATTTATCATCTGTTTTTGACGTATAAGCTAATGTGAGATACTCACTTATTTGGAATTGAAAACAAGTCCTTTGTGATAGAATCACTTATTGAGGAGGAACTTGAATTTCAGATGCAAAGGGCACAGGAGCAAGTCATTTGTGATAGAATCACTTATTGAGGATAGACTTGACTCCCGCAAGATTTTGTGGGACATGTGATTGTTTATCACTTATTTGGGTCGGATGCATCATGTTTTGAAGATATTTACACGTATGTATGGTATCATGGAAGATCTAGACTTGCGTCCCCGTTATTTTCCGGTTAAAGAGGCAACCATGATACCCAGATGATAAACAGCATAAAGACCACGTATCTCAGAACCTCGGCAATCTATCAAACGAAATTACGGTACCAAGACCATATATCCGAGAGATGCGCCACACGAGTTACGCAGTTCATTATGTTTATATACCAAAAACAGGTTCTTATTTACGTGTAAAACCTACCGAAGCAACGTATAATGAAGCTGTCACATTTAACAGTTACCTTTATATATGAATATAGCCATAGTCCTGCACCAGATACGACTAACCGATGTACTATCATTTCCCTTATATCTCAACACGACTTCATTTTAAATTTTTCAAATGTTTTTGTATTTTTCTGAAATTTATCCTACAACTAAGTAAAATATTTTTGGAATTTTTCAATTTTTCGAAAGCGGTAAGAACTGTACAGAAAAGATAAAATAAAGTTTCTATGCGAGTTTTGAAAGCATTTTACTCTGGGTTGATCATGCCAATCATTCGGACCAGATTTTCAAATCTAGCCCGATCGAATGTTTTCGTAAACAGGTCGGCAAGATTATCCAAGGTGTCTACCCTAACCACTTCTATTAAACCCTTCTCAGCACAGTCGCGAATGAAATGATGCCTAACATCTATGTGCTTAGTGCGTGAGTGATTAACTGGATTGTTTGTTATGGAAATGGCAGAGTTATTATCAACAAGGATAGGAGTTCGAGTAAAATTCAAACCGTAGTCCCTCATTTGCTGCTGAATCCACAAAACCTGAGCACAACAGCTTGAAGCAGCAATGTACTCGGCCTCGCACGTGGATAGAGAAACGGCAACCTGCTTTTTGCATTGCCAAGAGACAAGACGATTTCCAAGAAGTTGTGCGCCGCCAGAGGTTGACTTTCTATTCATCCGGCACCCTCCAAAATCTGCGTCAGCATACACCAACAAATCCAGACCACCTTCAGCTGGATACCACAATCCAAGCTTAGGCGTCCCTTTCAGATATCTGAAAATACGCTTGACAGCTTTCAAGTGCGACTCCTTCGGAGTTGATTGGTACCTAGCACACAAACAAACAGAGAACATAATATCTGGTCGTGAAGCAGTAAGATACATCAATGAACCTATCATTGCTCGATATAGAGTCGGATCCACTTCAGGATCTTTCTCATCATCGGGTGAAAGCTTGAGATTTGTCGGTAGAGGCGTGTCATAGGGTAAGCTATCTTCCAATCCAAATCTTTTGAGAATCTCGTGGACATACTTTGTCTGATGCACGTACGTCCTGGTTTTTTCTTGACTCACTTGAAGACCTAGAAATAATGATAACTCGCCCATCGCGCTCATTTCAAAATTTGATTTCATCACCGCTTCGAACTCACGACACAAATTTTCATTTGAAGAACCAAAAATTATGTCATCAACGTAAATTTGCACAATCAGAAAATCTCCCCCTTTCTTCAAAATGAACAGTGTGGAGTCAATTGCACCACGAGAGAACCCATGCTCCAATAGATGCTTTGACAACGTCTCGTACCATGCTCGAGGAGCCTGATGGAGACCATAGAGAGCCTTGTCTAACAAATAGACCTTGTTGTCTAATCCTGGAGCTTCAAAACCCGGTGGTTGGGACACATACACAGTTTCATGCAATTTCCCGTAAAGGAAGGCGCTTTTCACATCCAACTGATAGACTTTGATACGCATGTGTGCAGCAAAGGCTAGAAACAAACGAATAGCTTCCAGTCTTGCCACCGGTGCATAAACTTCGGTATAATCAATCCCTTCCTCCTGATTGAAGCCTTGAACAACCAACCGTGCTTTGTTTCTGACAACGACACCCTTAACGTCTTTCTTGCACTTGAAAACCCATTTCGTGTTGATTGCATGTTGGCCTTTTGGAAGATCGACCAAATTCCACACCTTTAACTTGTCGAACTGAGCTAACTCTTCTTGCATAGCCTCACACCAAGAATTATCCTTGAGAGCCATTTGATAGTTCTTCGGCTCTATCTGAGAGATAAAACATTCTTGCAGGCTAAGATTGTAGATTTCTTCTTTCTTGATAGCAGAGAACAGACATTGCATCTCTGAAATACTCCTTCGCGTTTGCACTCCCGCAGTTGGATTCCCAATAATATTATCAACAGGATGATGAATATTTGTTCTAGGAACTGGGATTGCCGGAGCTTGAAGATTGTTTCCCAAATTCGACTGAATCTCCCCCTCAGCATTTGCATTACTGCTAGAAGCTTGATCATTACCAGAAGACGCATTAACATTTGGATATGCTGAAAAGTCAACGTATAGATCTCCACTTGTAGTTTGAGCAGCTGCATTGGGGATCTGCTCAGCAACAACATCATTTACGGTCGAAGAATCAGCGACTGGAACATTCGAAGACACAATAGTAGGAATACTTGCTCTCCAACTCGCATCCACTTCATCTTTGTTCACAAGATGTGTGTATAGAACCTCCGAATCTTCTTCTGAAACATCAGGAAGATCAAACGAATCAAACAATTTATCATAATCATATCCGCTTTTGGGACCGAATTCGGACGGTGGAGGATCAAAACTCAAAGGAGTTATGTCAAACACGATCTCCACTATTCGCTTCTTGATGTTATAAACGCGTTTGTTTGGAGTTCTATTGGCATAACCCAAAAAGAACCCAATTTCACCAACTTCCCCCATTTTCGGAGTATCTTTGGTGCGTTTGATAACACACTTAATCCCAAAAGGCTGAAAACCAGATAGGTTCGGTTTCCTGTTTTCAAGCAATTCATAACACGTTTTATCTTCTCTTTTGACAGTAAGCACATGATTTAACACATAACATGCAGTGTTCACCGCCTCGGCCCAGAAGAAAATTGGTAATTTTGATTCAGAAAGCATAGTGCGGGCCGCCTCAATTAGGGTACGATTCTTCCGTTCTGCAACTCCGTTCTATTGAGGAACATATGGAGCGCTGAACTGATGAATTATTCCCATTTCCCGACATAACTCATTCATATACTGATTTTTAAACTCAGTGCCGTTGTCACTTCGGATTTTCTTAATAGGAAGTGAATAATTTTTCTCAAGTTGTTTGAATAAATCTCTTAAAATACCAGCGGTTTGATCCTTTGTTTTTAAGAAAAATACCCATGAATAACGTGAGAAATCGTCAGTGACAACTAAGCAATAAGACATCCCACCAATGCTAGCAACATGGATCGGGCCGAAAAGATCCATGTGAAGCAATTCAAGTGGCTTTTGGATTGAGTTAACTGTTTTCGGTTTATGAGGCTTTGGTTTGATTTTTCCTTTTTCACATGATTCACATTTGTTGTGCATATTGAAACTACGTAAAGGAACCCCCAACACCAAGTTGTTTTTCACTAAGTGGTTCATTTTTCGCAGATGCACATGGCCCATTCTCCTATGCCAGAGATACGATTGATCTTCAGTCTTCCTTTGAAAGTAAACAAGTCACTGGAGCAGATGAGTTAACCAACGGGCGCATGTCCATGACATATGTGTTATTCACCCTTGGAGCCCTCATGACGATCCAATCTTCAGGAACAACAAATCCCGGACGCAAAACGAAGCAAGCTTTATCAGTGAAAAGCATCGTGTACTTGTTATCACAGATTTGAGAAACCGACATCAAGTTATGCTTCAGTTCTTCAACGTAGTTCACTTTATGCAGCGTGATTTTTCCATTTGACACAGAGCCTTCACCGGTGATGTAACCACCCTTTTCACCGGCAAAATTCACATGACCACCACGAAATTGTTTAAAATTGTTCAATAATTCTTTATTTCCTATCATGTGTCTGGAACAGCCACTATCGATTTACCAAATATAGATAGCCCTCTTCAGCTGCTCCTACACTCCCCAACAAATTTAGTTAGAGTGTGGGACCCAAGCCATGATGGTCTTGGGTCGTCCTGATTCGTCAACATAAGAAAACTCTTTGAAATAACCATCATCGCCTCTGTGTCCACCATTTCCATTTCGGAAATTGTTGGAATGAGTCCCCGCAAATCGTGGATTATACGGAGTTGACGATCTGTTGTTATAACCAGAGTTTCCATACCCTCGGCTTCCATAGTTTTGGCAATGGTAATTTTGATTCCTGGGTGGCTCAAAATTCCTACCAAATCTAGGAGCATCTTCGTGTCTTGAGAATGATCGTGGATGATTATCCGAATGCGGTCTTTGATTTGGAAATCGGGGGGGGGTGACGCATTTCGATCATTCACGAATCTGTTCTGTGCAAGAGGTCTAGCATAGTTGTTGTTCGAACCTCCAGAACGTTTGTCATTCTCAACTCCTTGAAAGGTGACATGATTTTGTCGTCTGTGAGGGGTTTTCTCACGAGTATCATGTCTTTGAGGTACATTTTCTGATCTGTCCCCACGGTCAATCACAACGGGTTTCTCCTCTTGATCCTGATTTTGTTGTGATTTAACATTTGGTTTAACAACTGGTTTTACTTCTTGTTTAATCACTTTGTTTTTCTCAACCTTCTGATTTTTACCATTTTTCTTTTCAACATTAACTGATTCATTTTGTGGTTTTTCAACAAAAGGTTTCTTTTGATCAGGATCAACAAGTGATTTACCCCTGTCATCTGGACAGTCTGCTGCTAAGTGTCCTTTCCCACGACACTTGTAGCATTTGCGAATTTTCGCAGCGTTCTTCGGACGTTCCTCATGATCGGTCGAAGATGATGAGGCATTGGTGGAATTTTTCAAAATTTGGTTCACAAACTGAGAGTTGGAACCTGTTTCAATTTTTACTTCTTCTTTGATAAAATCCTCCCCTTTAACAAACTCAGTTTTAGGGACATTTTTCAAAGCCTTTTTATTTTTCCCACGTGACTTTGGTTTTGATTTCTCATTTTGAACTTGATTGAAAATTTCCAAAATCTTGTTGCTTATCAAATTTTCAATGTTTTCAAGGTTCACCTCAATTTTCTTTGAAATTCCACTCTTCTTCGACTGATCTGAGTCAGTGACTTCATCTGGCTCAGATTCTGACTCACTTTGTGGTTCAACTGTCAGAGGGGTCGTTGGCACAAAGTTTGCCAATTCAGGATCGATGCTTGGCATTGATGTATAATTATGGTTTACTGGTGGAAGCACCTTGTTATAACCAAAGCCGAACATTTCTTCCTCAGATTCTTTGAGACGTTGGCTGTTAATACAGAAATTCATCACTTCGGATGAATCCCTGAACTTTTCAATCTTTCATTGCAAATCCAAAATCAGATTATCTTTTTCCAAAATGATTTTGTTCTTTTCCAAAACACAATTTTGACTTGTTTCAAGTTCAGATTTTAATTCCTGATTTCTAAGATTTCCCTTAGCCACAAGTCTCTCAAATTCAGAGATATCATTTTTCAGCGCTTTTATTTTAATTCGGTGTTCTTTATCCGAATTAGACAAAACCGCAATGAGTTCTCTGGATTTTTCTAAATCTGCAATTAAGTTTGTGTTATGAAGTGCATATCTATCAATCTTAGTCACAAACTCAACACATCTAGCACATCGCTTATCTACAGAAGATGATTTTACTTCAATGCCAGCCATGAATGCACAAGCTTCGTTTTCTACGGAGTTTTCTTCCAACCTTTTAGCTTCTGCATCCGCAAATTGCTGCATTTCAGCTGTGGAGATGTTGAATTCAAAGCGTTCTCCCTTTTCTCCATCTTCTGGCTTGCTAGACTTCTCAACAGTCTCTTCGATCGAAGGACTTTCATTCTCAGCAACGTTTCCCGAATCCAACTCTTCCCCAAAAACTTCAGCTACAACTGCAAGCTCCTCAATGCTAGTCTCTTTGACAACCTCTTTATACACTTCTTCGTCCACAATTTCAGCTATAAATGCTTGTGACACAATAGCTCCTGAGATGTCTTCCAACGCACAACCCCAGTCATAAGGCTCAGTCACTCTCTGTAAAGGTTGAGCCACCATAGCATTGTTTGTCGAAGGTGTAAGATTTTCAGACCCACTTGAACGAGCACTTGAGTTGGAGGCAACATTTGATGCATTGTTTTGAGGTCTTGAATTGTTTCCTTGGGAGTTGTTGTCTCTGTCAGATCTTTCCATCTTCGGCTTTCGACAATCACGTGCGAAATGCCCGTAGATCCCGCAGTTGTAACACTTTACTTTTGACATGTCGACTCCCATTCGAGTCTTTGTCTGACCTCCTATGAACTTCCTACCCGTCTTCAGCAGAAACTTCTTCGCTCTACGGACTAACAATGCCATATTGAGTTGTAGATCAAGTTCTTCCATCTCGTCTTGATCTATCTGATCGAAGTCTTCATCGAGACTTGACGGTTCAACGAGTTTCCCAAGACAGAAATTCTCGTATGCAGTCATGAAGGACGCCAACAGACCCATATTTTCTTCAATCAACTTCAAACCGCTTGCATCTATCTTAGGAATGTTCACACTTGTTCCTTGAGATTTCTGAGCGCCACTAGAAGAGTACATCCCTTGATTTGAATTGGTTGTTCCACTTGAACTGACTGTGTTGCTTATGAAGGCGTGTTCACTTGCAGGACCTTCATTCTCCGAATACAAGGCAACACCGACACCACCATTACTACCCTTGTCCGTTGGTTTCGAAGCCTTGTATAACTGAGGATCTTGGATCTTCTCGAAATCAGATGCTTGATCTTCCATATTCCAAGCGTAACCCCTCAGCTTCTGAACAACTTCTTCCAATGAAAGCTCTTCCTAGAGAATACCCTCTCTGATCAAAGCGGTGTACATATTCCATTCTCACGAAAGACAATTCAGAAACTTCTCAACCTTCTCGAATTCAGTGTAGATACCCTCTTTACTTCTATCAAGTTCGCTCAGCAGAGGATAAAATCGATTCACTGTGTCATCAAATGATTCATTCTTCAAAGCCTTGAACACAACGAATTGAGTCTTCAAACGTTCGAGACGTCGTTTCTTGTAAATTTCGTTTCCTTCGTATCGCTGGATCATACTATCCCACAATTCCTTTGAGCTATTTCTCTTACGAAACGTATGAAGTATAGATTGTGTCAATGCCATCGTTATCATTGACATAGCTTTCTCTTCACAGTCATAAAACTTCTTCTGGTCATCAGTTAGAGCCAAATACGTATCAATCGTCAACGTACGTACCGGAGTAGCTCCACATCCTTAACGATGCATAACCAGATTTTGATGTCTTTTGCTCGTACATATCTTTCGAAACGCTCCTTCCACTCAGGAAAATCAAGCTCGTTGATCAACAAAGGAGGTTTGTCGTTACGTCCTACCTCAGCATTGTGCTTGAGGTTTTGCACCATTGTAGTCAGATTGTTGTTTGCCATTTCAGAAAACAACAGAGAACTTCCAAGCAGTGAAGTGAGCTTTAGTCAGAGTGTGAACCCCGGATCACAGAAACCTGAAATAGAACACAGACAAAAGAACTCGGACACAACACTGTTAGAAATTTAACTCAGACACCCTTAAAATTCGGACTTACCAAAAAAAAATCACACACCAAAATTAAAAGAAAAACTCGGACTAATCAAAGACTTAAATCTCGGACTAATCAAAAAGCTCGGACTCTATAAAAATTCGGACTCACTATGGAATACTCTACTAAACTCGGACCAAAGACTCAGAGTATTAAACTCGGACACTATAACACAAAATAAAAAGAAAAACTCGGATCTAGAATAATAAGATGAAAATCGGACTTTAATACTTAAAAAAAAAAAAAAAAAAAAAAAACTCGGACTCCCTATCCTTTGGATAAAACTCTGACTAATGGATAATGAACACTAAGGCTCAAACTCGGACTAAATAAATAAATTATAACTCGGACTTTAATATATGTAGTAAAACTCGGACTCAAAGTTACTCGGACTCTATATATATTCTAAAAAAAAAAAAAACTCGGACTAATCTAAGATATATAAAAAAAAATTCGGACACTACTGTAAAATAAAGAAACTCGGATTCATCTAAAAAACTCGGACTCATATAAAATATATTAGAAACTCGGACTCATCTAAGATAGATTAGAAACTCGGACTCATCTAAGATAAAAGTCGGAGTAATCAAGTATATATAAAAGAGCTCGGACTAGAACATCTAATAAAAAATTCGGACCTAAGGTAGTGAACTAAACTCGGACTAAGTAATCTAAAAAGAACTCGGACAAGAACATATAATAAAAATTCGGACCTAAGGTAGAGAACTAAACTCGGACTAAGTAACCTAAATAAACTTCGGACTATATAACTAATGAAATTCGGACAAGACAAAACTCAGACACTAATTTACCTAAAAGAGGAAAAATTCGGACAAGACTACAAGGAAACTCAGACTCTAGAAACTATAAAAGGAAAACCCGGACAAAGACAAAAGCTCAGACTGAATTTGAAAACTCAGACAAGTTTCAAAACTCAGAAGAAACCAATCTTCGGAGTATCTCCCCAATGTGACTACACACTGGTTCAACAATACCCCGGAGACACAAACACAAAGTGTAAACCACGGACCAAGCTTCCAAAGATCAAAACTCAGAATCTTTATCACCTTCAAAGCTCTGTATGAACAAGAACAAAAACCCCTGTAAAACCCAGATGAAGAAAACACTAAAAACTCACTAAACTACTCAAAATCCATCATCAAATCACTAGAAATGAATGAAGAATCATGAATAAAACACAAAAACTCACTAAAATCTCACTAAACCCTATCAAAGTATGAACTATTCTCACCAAAACCTTCAAACTAAGAACACCTACAGTAGTATGAGCACACTGCTCTGATACCACTTGTAAGGCCTCCTAATCCAAGATCTCACTCAGCTAAAGCAACCAACAGGTGTGCGGAATCCACCTGATGATCAACCACTGCAGATGAAACACTAGAATGCAAGGATTTGAGAGAGAAATCAAGAATACACTAAGTATTCTTGATGAAGATGGATGACGTCACTCACACAAAGCGCCGCCAGACAAAACACAATGATTAGGGCACAGAAATTCACACAGAAATCGTTACCTTGTCTATTCCATATTAAAGTATATATACAAGGTGAAACCCGGACTTTCAAGACTAACTAGAAAGCCCGGACAAACATAAAGCACAAAGCTCAGAGCTTTTGCCACAAAACTCAGACAAAAGCTATAACTATACAAAACTCTGACTAAACAAAAACCTTCCAAAACTTGGACAAATTGTCCCTAGGAACTTCTTGGGACTAAATTTTGCATAAAACTCTGACCAATAAATTCCTTCCAAAACTTGGACAAATTGTCCCTAGGAACTTCTTGGGACTAAATTTTGCATAAAACTCTGACCAAGAAATTCCTTCCAAAACTTGGACAAATTGTCCCTAGGAACTTCTTGGGACTAACTTTTGGCACTTGTACAATAAAGACCCTAAATATTGGAAGACTTGCACTTATCACCAAAAGTGCATTAACACGCAGCCATTTAACGGCGTGTTTGCAGTCGTTTAACAGTCTGTTTACGGTTGCATACGCGTCGTTAAACGTCTGCAACGTAAATTATATGCATGTAACTTATTTACCCTTAAGTGGTTCATGATGGCTTCCCTGTGCGGTTGTGAAACTTTATCCCTTCCCATTTTATCGAACGGGATGGTCCGCCGCATATACAAACCTGGATGGCTGGATCAAACACCCATGGTGAAGAAAATGATAGGGCCTAGCTATCCAATTACATGTGAGGGAGAAATCAAGCTACAGAATTGGAGATATGGAATGAGCTTAATTAACATATAAACTGAAGTGCTTGTTAACTATTAAAAATAACAATAAATGCTTCATCTATGCTTAATTAAGATCTATGAATAAAAGCATTTACAAAACGGGTTAGTGTGGGATAAAGTTCAAAACTGACATTTACAAACAGGTCAATTGGGTAAAAATTTTACTCCACACTTACCATATGTAAAAGGTTGATTACTGTATAATGATTTTTTTAGTACTATGATATAAGGAAGAAATTTTACTCCAAACTTACCATATGTAAAAGGTTGATTAGTGTTATGACTTCTCAAATTCAGAAAACTTTTTAGGCAAATCATCAGTTTAAGCAGCCTTACGAGTAGGGGTGCAAACAAGTTGAGCTACTTGGGCTCGGCTAAAAAAACAACTTGAAACAAGCAAAGCTTAAACAAACTCAAGCCCGAACCCAAGCTTAAAAACAAGCTTGTTTAGTAAACAAGCCCGAGCTTCCCTTATCGAGCTCAAGCCAGCTCGCAAGCCTAAAAGAGCCCACTATACTTATAAATTTAATTAGTAAATTAAATATATTTTTAAATAATAATAAATACTATTTTAAAATATATTTTCATAAGCTAAATGAGCTCAAGCTCGTCTCGTCTGGTTTGCACCCCTACTTAGGAGTACAAGGTCAGTCGACTAAATAAAACCAAGGTTGATCATTAACTGGATCTTAGTCAATATACTTAGCCATGATCATTAACGAGATCTTAGTCAATATACTTAGACAAAGCAGGTCAAGACTATATATGCAAATGAAGCATGCAAAGGTATCCTAGGTTTATATAATAGATTTACTTTTTTGAGGTTGCAACTATTTTAACATATGAATAAATGCTGATCAAAGGCCAACAACAAAATAAACCAGTCAACAACAAACAAAACTTGGCATGTGGCAATGGAAGTTAATCAAAGGTCTACACTAAGAGATTAAAACACTATTCAACAAACATCTAGGAATCAAGATATCATATCTCAAATATCACGTAACCAAATCTTACCTTATAAAATATGGGGCCTTTATAGTGATATTGAATCGAAGAGGAAAGCGGCATCTTTCATCTACAAAAGGCTAAAATCTACGTGGAGCTCAAAAAATTATATCACATCATGTTTCAAGAATTACAATATCCCAAACCTGAACTTGGATTCAAGTTTTTAATCAATGGAAAGGAATATCTTTTTGGTAGAATAATCAATTAAAAATATTAATAACAAAGTCAAACAGAATCAATTATCACATTCAAACAGATAACATATTAGCATAACACTAGGGGCATGTTTTGCTAAGCTTTTCCAACCAACTTATTGACTTACTGACTTAATCAAAAAACTAAAAAGGAGTTTTATTGTTTGGCAAACCTAAAAGTTCTTTTCAAAATGACTTTTTGAAAAGAAGAAAAAGGAGTTTTTAAGAAGTTAACATGTTGTGACTTTTTGATCAGCTTATAACTTTTGAAACACCAAATTACCAGATTACCCCTGATTTAACACTCCTTATATTATTTGTTTGTCCCTTTTATTCATTTTACATCAATAAACTATGGCAAACACTTTTTAAAAAACAACTTATTGATTTATTGGCTTTTTCCACCTCATAAGCTAATACAAACACTTTTTTTAAAAACTCATTTTCAAAAAGTTATAAGCTAATAAGTCCTTTTCACAAAAAGTCATTTTTTCACTTAAATAAGCTTTTAGCCAAACATGCCCTAGAAGTCTAAAATAGATTGGTAATTACCTTTAAACAGGCATGGTGAAGCCAGAAGCCAAGACCAATTCGAATAAGTAATAACCGGTTTCAAACAACACTTCAACATAACTCATAAGTCAAAACAATTTTAAAAGTTCATATAAGAAAACTACTAATATTCAAATAACAAAAATAAAGAGATGTGAGAACTCAAGATACAACAATTAGTTACTAGTCTCCTAACGAATAAACTTAAAAATCAATAGAAAAATTGGTAGAAGCATTTCTTCGAGCAACTGATGTGCATCTTCAAACCAACAATATTGATTCTTAAAATTAGCAATATAGATTCTTCTGTAGGTCCCTCTCGGAGGATGACGAACCTAAACCTTGTTATACTAACCCACTAGCGAGTGCGGAATCCAAGCTAGCAAGCAAACCGAGATGAAACAAGTATAAACACAAACACACAAGATTCACCGATTAACACCACTTGTATTAATGCGTATGAAAGGTTCCGGTTACAAGCACAATGTTCACAAATGTGTTTTGCAAACTCTCAAAGTGTCTGTGTGTGTTTCGGACAGAATGCTCTCAAGTCTCTCTATCTCTCGGTGTGCATCTGTCTATCTAACACACTACATGGGTATATATATACCCAGCACAGGTTGCCTTGTCCGAAGGATCCGATAGATGGTCGAAGGATCATCTATCGATCACAAAGCCTTCGAAGGATTAACAGAGACCTCGAAGGATGATCTTTCGAGGTCCATCAATCGAAGCATATCTTTCGAGGAGATCGAAGGATCCACATCATCCTTCGATCTCTCATCCTTCGACATAGACAACCATATACAAACTGTGTTGCCAAGTCAAACCAGGAGGACGGTTGACTTGGTCAAACTTACATGACTACTAAGGACATCGTTTACATCGTGACTGAATACAGACAAAGTACAGACATAAGTGCACCAACAAACTCCCCCTTGGCTGTAGCTTTGTCTCGATCTTCGATGTTTGCAGATTTGTCTCGATCTTGATCATCTTTGATCTTCATGTCTTCAAGACTCTGATGTCCTTTCAAGTCTTCAATGTCGAAGGATCTTTAAAGTCTTCACGTCTTGAAAGTAGAGAGTGTATCAACAAACTACCCGTATCATGTAGGAAGTGTGTTGACAAACTCCCCCTTAACATAAGCTCCCCCTTGAGTTATGCTCGTGAAATACTTGATCTTTATGAAGTGAGATCCTTGTGGTGTTGATGATGGTCAGCGGCAACTCGATCAACTTCATCTCTTGAGTGCCTTCACGTCGTGTCTTCATTCCGAAGCTTGTCGTCGACTATGTTCTCCTTGCCTTTAGAATCTGCACATGCAAGAAATCTAAACGCGTAATGAGAACAACTGCTTGGAATATAGTTAACATAAACAACTGACACACTAATGACCATGTCACAATCAAACACCGTCCGACAGTTTGAAAGTTTAATAAATTTGTCAATTTTAGTCTTTAACTTTCAAAACATGCAAATTTCGACCGTTTATGAAGATTTAGTCAATTCGGTTTTCGTTCAGGTTTCAGGTAACGAAGACTCGAACTCCAACATCGTACGATCGAAAATAAAGCAGAAATAAAATCTTTTTGTATTTTATAAAGTTTATATTAAAACACACCTGAAATCTTTTTGGTATTTTTGAATATTTCAAATGTAAAGACTGAAAGCAGTAAATAAATATATACAGACATTCTTTTTCTGAGTTTCGAGGGTAAGAGAATCATATCAGTGTACGGTCATGCCAACACACTCTTGTTGTTCAGTTAGTTAACATTAAGATAAGCATCCTATAACAATTATCGGTATTGTTGTCCACTTAAGCTCAACTTATCAGATGTAATCATGGCGACGGGATACGTTAATGTATGATTTATACTTACCGACCGGTGTTCATCCACATCACGACACATTCCCGTATCAAGGTATGCACGAGAGTTCATCTTACCGGTGAGTATACCGATTATCATCTGTTTGACCGTATATGATGTGAGATTCTCACTTATTTTGATTTGAAAACAAGCCCTATGTGATATAATCACTTATTGATGAGGAACTTGATTTTCATATGCATGAGGGCACAGGAGCAAGTCCGTGAACAGGTCAGTACTTTCGTACAGCAGAGAGACGAACTTGACTCCCGGATAAATGTGATATTTATCACTTATTTGATATGGACATGTGATTGTTTATCACTTATTGAGGTCGAATATAATATGAATTATGTACACGTATGTATAGTATCATGGAAGATCTAGACTTGCGTCCCCGTTATTTTTCGGTAAAAGATACAACCATGATACCCAGATGATAAGCAGCATAAAGACCGAATATCTCAGAAACTCGGCAATCTCTCAAACGAAATTTCGGTACTAAGACCATATGCCAATGAATGGTTCCCACCTGGTCTTCAGTCGATTTAAGATTTATATCACCCTGCACACTTTAAAATGATTGTGAGCCTACCGATACATCTTATATAGAGCTGCTTATCGTTTTTCATTTAAGGTTTAAAGAGGTTTAGATAGACCACTGATGTACTATCATTTTCTCTTTTGCTCGCCAGGAAACTCATTTTTGTTCTTCTATTGTTTTTGCGTTTTTGAAATTTTTTGATGTTTTTGGATTTTCAGATTTTTGGATTTACTCCCCCTAAAATCAATAAACTAAGACAAATTTAAAACACAAAGATATTTACAAAAATGATTTTCCGATGTTGGTTTTACTCTTGCTTGACCTTAATGCCGTTTACCAATAATAAAAAGTCAAATCTTGATTTGTCAAAAGCTTTGGTAAAAAGGTCGGCACGTTGGTCATCGGTGTGGACCTTAACAACATCGATTAGCCTTTTCTCAAAGCAATCACGTATGAAGTGATATTTGATTTCGATGTGTTTGGTCTTTGAGTGCTGCACAGGATTTCTAGTGATATCTAAAGCAACAGAATTATCAACGTAAATAGGAGTAGTTAGGAATTCAAAACCGTAGTCCCGCAATTGTTGTTGAATCCACAGAACTTGGGAGCAACAACTTGAGGCAGCAATGTATTCAGCTTCGCATGTTGATGTAGCGACGCATGTCTGCTTCTTGCACTGCCATGTGACTAGGCGATTTCCTAAAAACTGACATCCAGCCGTTGTGGATTTGCCGTCGATTTTACATCCGCCAAAATCAGAATCACTGAAAGCTACCAATTCAAAGTTATTATCCCTAGGGTACCACAGACCGGTGTCAGGGTACGCCTTCAAATAACGAAAAATCCTTTTGACAGCAGCAAGATGTGAGGCCTTCGGATTAACTTGATATCTGGCAAGCAGGCATGTTGGGTACATTATGTCTGGTCTTGATGCTGTGAGGTACATAAGAGATCCGATCATTGCGCGGTAGTTTGAGGGACTAACAGCTTCACCCTTCAAGTCAGGAGTAATTCCGTGATTTGTTGGCAATGGGGTACCAATGGGCGTTGCATCAGACATCTGGAACCGGCTCAAGATGTCGCCAACATATTTAGTCTGATGGATGAATATCCCAGACTCAGTTTGTTGTACTTGTAGGCCCAAAAAGAAGGTCATTTCCCCCATAGCACTCATCTCGAATTTATCCTGCATAATGCGCTCGAAATTCCTACACAAGACATCATTAGTAGAACCAAAAATAATATCATCAACGTATACCTCCATCTTGTTCTTTGATGAAAAGAGTACAGTCCATAAGACCTCTTCAAAAACCGTTCTCCAGCAGATAGTGAGATAAGGTTGCATACCAAGCTCGCGGTGCTTGATGAAGACCATAGAGAGCTTTGTTGAGCAACCAAACCCGATCGGGATGGATAGGATCTTCAAAACCTGGAGGCTGTTCGACGTACACCTCTTCTTCAACCACACCATGTAAAAATGCACTTTTCACGTCCATCTGATAAACCTTGAACCCTTTGAAGGACGCATAGGCTAGAAAGATTCGAATTGCTTCGAGACGTGCCACTGGTGCATACACTTCGTTGTAGTCGATCCCTTCAATCTGACGAAAACCTTGAACGACTAAACGCGCTTTGTTCCGGATAACAACTCCGCGGTCATCCTTTTTGCATTTGAAAACCCAACGGGTACCAATCTTCTTGTATCCAGCAGGTTTCTCTACGAGTTTCCAGACACCCAGCTTCTGGAATTGTTGCAGTTCTTCCTGCATTGCTTCAACCCAAGAGTTATCTTTCAAGGCTTCTTTCCAAGTTCTTGGCTCTTCCTGTGAGACATAACACGCGAAAGACCAATCATTTTGTTTCCCGGATTCTCGAATAGCCGCATACAAGCCTGCATTCTTGTTGTTTCGCAACATGTTTCTTGTTTGAATGCCACTTTGCACATTTCCTATGATGTTTTGTTGAGGATGGGTATTATGAATCCTTGTTTCAGGATTTTCTCGAACTGGAATATTTATACCCAGGTTGTTAAGATTAAGATCAACAACCAAATCAAGGCCCGGAATTGACGAAGAGGATGATGCAGTAGCCTCAGCTGTTCTATGGGCATCCACTGGAGGAGTACCCTCTGAAGTACCATGAACTGCTGTTGTTGGGGCTTCTTGATCTGCATCCAGAAATTCATCATCCTCTGAAGATTCGTTCAATTCGTTTGCATCATGAAAATCCTCATTGTTGAGAGTATTATTGTTCACCGAAGAAGATGGTTCTTGATTAACAAGAATTGGACGAACCACCGGTGAAACTGTTGCATTGTCACTCTCGAAAAACATCCTTGCCGCAACACTTTCTTCAACGGCTTCAACATTGATCGAATTGAAGAAGTCATCGTACTCAAACATCCAAGGTTGACCAGGACATTTGACTGGCAAAGTGTGCCTTTGTACTCTGACCTCAGACCATTGCTCGACCCTTTTAGTCTCTAGATTCCAGACTCGTAAGTTAGGGGTGGCATACCCAAGAAAGTAGCCGTCAATTGCTTTTGCCCCAAACTTTCCATTAGGATCGATGATTGTACAAGGAGCTCCAAACGGTTCAAGATAAGACAAATCTGGTTTCCGTTTTTGAAGAAGCTCAAAGCAGGTCTTGTTGTGCCTTTTGACTGTAAGGACTCGGTTCAATGTGTAACATGCAGAGGCAACAGCTTCAGTCCAGAATGGAATGGGCAACTGCGACTCTACCAACATTGTCCTAGCAGTCTCGATCAATGTGCGGTTCTTACGTTCAGCGACGCCATTCTGTTGAGGAGTATAAGCTGCACTAAACTCATGAAGAATACCCTTTGAAGTGCAAAACTCCGCCATGGCATGATTTTTAAATTCAGTACCATTGTCGCTACGTATCCGCCTAACCTTCAACTTATACAAATTCTCAATCTGAATGATCAAGTTTTTGATAATGCCAAAGGTTTCACTCTTGTGTGCCATGAACGCCACCCAAGAAAATCTTGAATAATCATCAGTTATCACGAGACAGTATTGATCACCCTGAATACTCTTGTGCTTGACAGGACCGGACAAATCCATGTGCAAACGTTCAAGAGGAACTGCCACCGTGTTGATCTTCTTTGTAGGGTGCTTCTTCTTCGTTTGCTTTCCTTTCTGGCACGAAACACAGACGTCTTGAAGATGGAAATTTTTAAGTGGAACACCATTCACCAATTCATTTGAAACCAAATGATTCATTTTGCGTAAGTGAATGTGACCCATTCGTCTGTGCCAAGAGATAGTGTCTTTTTCTGTGGCTTTGGAAACGAAACAAGTTGCTTGTGCAGACGTAGTAATAGCTTGGCTCATGTCAAGGACGTACAAATCATTTATCCTTGGAGCTGACAAGAGAATCCATTCTTTTGGAATTTTGAAGCCGGGCTTCAGCACATAACATCCATTAGCATCAAAGTGTACTGAGAATTGCTTGTCACAGATTTGAGAAACACTGAGAAGATTGTGATCAAGTTGTTGCACAAAGTTGATCTTGTCAAAGCTGACAATTCCGTTGGATATTATTCCTTCACCCGTTATATAACCTCCCTTATCTCCAGCAAAAGCAACATAACCTCCTCTAATAGAATTGACGTCGTAGAGAAGCTTCATGTCGCCTGTCATGTGCCTGGATGCCCCACTATCAACAATCCAATGACTACTGATAGTTCCTCCTGGAACACCCTGCACATGAACTCAAATGAATTAGTTGGAGATGGGGACCCAAGCCATTGTGGTCTTGGGTCTTCCATTTTCATCAATGACAATAACTTCTTGTCTTTGATGGTTGGTGAATTGTGATGTTCCCCCTGATTCAGTAACCGTTTTAGGTTTCCATGTCTGTTTTGTTTTACCAGTGTCTTTCTTTAAAATTTTAACTTCTTGATTGTCTGAAGTTTTTGAATTGTCTGGTTTTACAGAAACAGATGTTTTGTTAACCACATCGGTTTTAATTGCCTTTTCAAGTTTCTTGACCTGTTGGCGTTTCTGTTTCTTTTCCCTTTCTTTTACAAGGCGGGGATCTTGTTTTGCAGAAACAGTTTGCCTGCGGTCAGTTTGGTCACGGGGAACATCAACCTTTTCTTTTTGCTTATGAAGATATGGACAATTTCTAATTATATGTCCAATTTTTCCACACTCAAAACATGATCTTCGTTCAACAAACCCCGAAGTATCATGTGATTGTTTAGCCGATGATGTTGAACTTTGTGAACCCGAGGTACTAGGCTTTGAACTGTTTTGTTCATTTCTTTTCAGAACTGTAGCTTTCTTGACAAAGTCTAAGTTAGATTTATTTTCAAACGTTTCAATTTTGTCCGTTCCCGTCGATTTCACAAAGTTTACATTCTTGTTTTTCTTCTGATTCAGCTTCTTTTGAGTTTGAGCCGGTGATTTTGCTTTTGGCTTGGCGTGATTTTGTTGTTTCTGCACTGTTGGTAATTTCTTGTTGCCAAATTGTTTTCTAATTTCAGCCTTTGGAATAGGAGGACACTGTGTGACTGTAACACGTGGTCCTGTCTTTCCTAAAAACTTACTTGTCGAATTTTCAAAGACTTTACTTATTAAAGATTGATTAACATTCTTAATAGGAAAATCTTTGTCAGAGTAGATTTTATCATCACCAACAAGAGTGTACAGCAAATTCACACTCTCCGACTCTTTTTCAGATGAGGAGGACTCGATTGCAACAGTCTTAGCGGGTTTTGCAGGTGGATCACATAGAATGTGATTCTCGAGAGGTATGTCCTCATTTTTGGCTACCGCATCAGACTATGCTGGGACAACATCATCAGATTCATCATCAGAAGAATCAGCATCCTCAATCACAACTGGAGGATCCTGATTCTGTTCAGCAGTTACAAATGTATCTGCTGACACATCTGAATCTGAGGATACTTCTTTCTGGTATCCGAGTCCTGCTGCAAACTCTTTCACATCTAGAGGCACAGATGGTTCAAAGAACACCCTGTCCTCCTCATCCGGCATGGCATCATAATTATGTCTCACTGGTGGTGGACAATTCTTATAGCCTATGCACGTGACATCCCTTTTCTCCTTTTGCACCTCAATGATGTGATCCAACACATAGCTAGAACTCAAATAACTATCTAACTTGAGTTGGATTGCCTCACTTTCCGCTTTTACACAAGCCATTTCTTTTTGCATTGTCTCAAGACGAGAGATATACAAATTAATGTCAGTTTGTTTTCTGGAAACCATTTTAGTTAGCTCGGTTTTATCTTTCTTTAACTTTTCAATTACCGATTTAAACTCCTTTTCATGGTTTTCATAAAACATATTGGCTTCTGTGCATTTGGAAAGGTCCACAGTCAATTTCTGATTGTGGATAAAAGTCACATCATACTTTTCTTGCAAAGCTTCATGCTTACTTTGCAAGTCACACAGATTCTCATTCACTGTAGTATGTTTGTCTTGCAAGTCAAACAAACTAGCTTGTAAAGCATCATGTTTGCCTTGCAACTCAGACATACTGTTCTCTAAGTCAGCACATCTAGCATGCAATCTATCACATTCATCACAAGTAATAGCAGTGGGTTCATCGACACATACCTGACTTGATGAACCGTCGACATTAGCCATAAAGGCTGAATGGAGAGAAGACGAAGTATAAGCAGCTTGATCCACCAGAATAGATCTTCTTTGAGCTTCTGCTGCAGCTTCCCCCAAAAGTTCATCAATATCTGCATCGATTGCTGCATTTGATGTCTCACCCACATGATCATCACCAGAACTGGATGATTCTTCATCAACGCTCCTGCTGTACCCAGAAGAGTCTTCATCTTCAGACGATTCACCACCACTGGCGGAAGATTCTCCACCACTGGTGTGAACTAACTCCTTCACAACTTGAGCAAAACATGCTGTTCCATCGGGAGCATCACCACCCAACTGGATTGACCAGTCACAACCTTCATCCACCTGAACCGCAAGTGCCCGGTTGGTTTGGTTGTTGACAGGCACCAATGTACGCTCATTGTTTCTGTTCTGCTGGTTGCCTTGATTTCTGAAGGGGTTTTGGTTCCTGTGCTGTGCTGGCTTTGTGCATTCCCTTTTAAAGTGACCCCGTTCACCACAGTTGAAGCACTTCACTGCCTGTTTATCGAACCCATACTTGGTGTCTCGTTTACTCTCCAAGCTGGTTCTGCCTGTACTTTCCATCCAATCCTTTGCCCTTCTCACAGCACTAGCAAAGGCCCACTTGATATCCATCAAGTCCATCTCTTCTTTATCTATCTGCCGATAATCTTCTTGTGTCAGATTAATGTTGCCAATCTGACCTTCTATTAGCCCACAGTACGCGCTCACTATAGTGTTAAGCAGCTCCATGTGTTCCTTTGCTACTTCTACATTGATCTTAGAGAAGCTTGAAGTGTCGAGCTGTACAGTACTCGGCTTTGATTGCTGACCAGCAGATGATGTTCCTCCATAACACACACGTTGTTGTTGAGCAGGAGGAGGAGGAGGTGGTTGTATTGGATTTCCATACATGTCTGTGGTGGGAGGTGGCTTAACAGGAACTTGCACCGGATTGCCATACATATCTGTGCTTGTGACAAACGCCGTCTGTAGTGGAGCATGTGGACCGGTTCTTGCAGACGAAGTACTGGAAGTTCCATAATACATTTCTGGATTTTGTGGCAATGGAACTCTCTTCGCCTTTAATGTTTCCTCCTGATCCTTGTTTTCCAAAAGCTGCACGAAGTCGTTGATATTTGTAGTTCTCAACACTCCGTTATACTTTAGGATTTCCAAGAAACTGCTCCATTGGGGAGGCAAAGCATCAGCAAATTTCTTCACCACTTCTGCTTGAGTTGTAGCTACACCAAAATTATTCAACTCAGTAAGCAAATGATAAAACCGGCTTGTCATGTCTCCCAAAGACTCCTTATCCATGCATGTGAAACAGTCGAATTCTTTCTTGAGCAGATCATGACGCAATTGACGTGTTGCTTCATTCCCTACTCCTCTGGTTTTCAACCCGTCCCACAACTTCTTAGTTGTCTTGAAACTGACAAACTGGTGGTATATATCCTTGCTCAACGCCTGAGTAAGAATGGCGTATGCTTTCTTTTCCAGATCATACGTTTTCTTCTGATCTTCAGGAAGATCGGCAAACGTAGCAGTGTCTGAAGCAGCAACTTCTATAGCTTGATCAAAATCTGTGGTGAAACGTATCCACAGTTCGGTATTTTGCCCAAGTACGTACGTACGAAATCTGTCAACCCAGCCCGGATATTCATTCAAATGCATCAACTTCGGAGGTCGATTCAAACTTCCGGTTTCGCTTTCGCTCAATAGAATACTTTGGATGCTCGGAGTTTGATTCGATACTAATGCCCATTGACTTGATGATATGGCATTTTCTTGTGAAGATGTTGATACCGGAGACTCGGCCCATGAAGGTGATAGACTTGTGCACGTGTACTTTCCACTATCTGGAGCCGGTGTACCCCACCATGAGGGAGTGGAACCTGAACTTGTATATTTTCCACTGTCTGGAGCCGGATTCCACCAATTCGGATTCATGATTGGTAAGAAAAATAAATGCTAAATGAATATTCTGAAAGATCACACACAGCCGAAGGATCCTGGTTCGTAAGATCTGAAAAACAGAAACTTGTTAACAATAAACAGACCACAAACGAAAGATCAACACTTGTTCGAATGATCAACAGTGTTCGAAAGATCACTGTTGACTTTCGAGCAATGTTTTCGAAAGATTCAAAATTTCGAAAGATTCACACTTGAAAGATCCTTATCTTTCGAGATAAATCCTTATCTTTCGAACAACTATCCTTCGAATAGATTCCTGGAACGAAAGATAATGCTTAGACTTCGAAAGACTACTCGAAAGATGCTTATCTATCGAGCTGTCTTTGATCGAAAGATGGTCTTTCGATGTCGAATGATATCTTTCGAACCCTACTGACACACTGACACTGATGTGATAGGTTGGTGAAAAGGTGATGGGTTGGTGAAGTCAACTTTCGGCAAAAAGGATATGGCAGACCTTACTTTACCTACCAACTTTGATTTTGAAATAAAATATGCCCAAAAAGGAAACCCTTATCCAGAAACTCAGTCACCGGAATTTTGGCCGGAAATATGGCCGGACAATACCAAATATCTTAAAAACGAGTTTTAAGTTACCCAACCCAACCTGAACACACCCGAAAGGTTTAGAACGCGTTTTTATGTTTATACAAGCAAGAAAACCACCAAAAACGGGTGCTAAACCAAGTGTCCAAACACACCAAGAACTTGAACAAAACCCGGTTTTAAACAAGGTAAAGAGCCTTAGCTCTGATACCACTTGTAGGTCCCTCTCGGAGGATGACGAACCTAAACCTTGTTATACTAACCCACTAGCGAGTGCGGAATCCAAGCTAGCAAGCAAACCGAGATGAAACAAGTATAAACACAAACACACAAGATTCACCGATTAACACCACTTGTATTAATGCGTATGAAAGGTTCCGATTACAAGCACAATGTTCACAAATGTGTTTTGCAAACTCTCAAAGTGTCTGTGTGTGTTTCGGACAGAATGCTCTCAAGTCTCTCTATCTCTCGGTGTGCATCTGTCTATCTAACACACTGCATGGGTATATATATACCCAGCACAGGTTGCCTTGTCCGAAGGATCCGATAGATGGTCGAAGGATCATCTATCGATCACAAAGCCTTCGAAGGATTAACAGAGACCTCGAAGGATGATCTTTCGAGGTCCATCAATCGAAGCATATCTTTCGAGGAGATCGAAGGATCCACATCATCCTTCGATCTCTCATCCTTCGACATAGACAACCATATACAAACTGTGTTGCCAAGTCAAACCAGGAGGACGGTTGACTTGGTCAAACTTACATGACTACTAAGGACATCGTTTACATCGTGACTGAATACAGACAAAGTACAGACACAAGTGCACCAACATCTTCAAACCAGCAAAATTGATTTTTTAAGGACTTGGGTTTACTACCAACAAAATCGTAAACCAGATAGGAGATCATATATAGATTTGAATCAAAGAACAAAAAACATTGAGTTCAATAGACGGTTATCCTTACCTCTTAAGCAGCACCACCGCTAGACAACTCCATGACCGAATATCTCGAACTATTGAAATTGTAGGTCACGGAGATCTAATCTCTGAAGTCGAATAATCAATTCTTATTGCTATGTTTGATAGCGAGACATAGAGAATGGGGGATGTTAGAGGGCAGATGCTCAATTTAGGTTTTGAGAATTAGGTTTAGGTTTTGAGAATTAAGGGGAATTTGGGTTAAGGAGAAAAGCTAGAAAAATTGGGCGGGATGATTTTGGTGGGGTGGGAAGCTTGAAATTATTTAGAAACTGAAAGTGTATTGGAATTGGAAAAAGAGAAATAAATATTTATTAGTAATATAATTAAATTAAAAAATCTAAGTTAAACATCAATATTTAGTAATTAGTAGTTTTATTCTTTGTTATAAAATCCACGGCCAAGTAGGTACACTTCAATTATTTGTTAAAAAATTATCCATGGCTAAGTAGGTACATTTCAATAATATGTAATATCGGGGTGACTCGCTTTCAGTTGAACACAAATACTATACTTTCACTAGGACTTCCTTGTTTTACTATCTTTGTAAAACAATAGACATGAGGAAGCAAAACATAGCCAAGCGATAGAAACAGTTCGGTTTTGTTAACGGTTTGACCTTAAAACAGTTAACACCGGACTTTGAACACCACGAACAAATATGGCATACATAAAGTGCCACTAAAGTTATGTGTCAAACAAATATGGCATACACAAAGTGCCACTAAAAACCAAAATTAGTGACTTAAAAGCTAAATGTCACTAAAAGTGTGTGTCAAACAAATAAGGTATACGTAAAGTGCCACTAAAAACCTAAATTAGTGGCACAAAAGCTAAATGCCATTAGAAGTGTGTGCCACTACATGGCATTTTTTTTTTGTAGTGAATGGTCTCATGTCTCCCATACCCTCTTTACATCACATCATATATTTTGGCTCAAGTATTCTAATTTCTAAGATAATGGTCTTCTCACATGTCATTCAGTGAGACTAACACACATTATTTGTTAGTCTTTTATATTGTAATTTATTATATAATAAGTTCTTTTAATATATGATACATAAAGAAAATAAGAATATCATATTCAAGCTTAAGTGGATCGGTGTCATCCAACCATGGCAGCATTGTTATAAAGTCAAAAACTAATTACGTTACAAAACTATAAATAATCAACATGTTTATGCATAAGGTAGTTGTATTGTTAGCCTTGGGATTTTTTCAAAACAATTATTCATTTCTAACCTTAAAATTTCAATCTTTGACAATTTAAGTCTAAATATTCAATCTTTAGTAATTTAACCCCTTTAATTAATTTGATTTCTCACTTCTAATTCAAAAGTCTTCACCTTTTGCAATTTAACCCCTTGATTATTTTACTTTTAACCCAAAGTTTTTCATCTTTTACAATATTACCCCAACACTTTTTACTTTCAATTTTGATCCCTTATACTTTGCATCTTTCGCAAATTTTCCGTTTAACGTTTCGTTCTAAATTTTTCAAGTTAACACCACAACGTGCATGTGGACTTCAACGTCTTTTCATCTACTTTTCCCATTTGACAGGTCCATCGCAGCGCGTCTATTTTTTCTTTTGAAAGGTCTGTCACAACGCGCAGGTCAGGGATCCCGATTTAGTTATTATTTTCTATATATGTTTTACACATGCTCGCGGTTATGTAAAAAACATTTGCATTTCATCTAATCTATATACTTGATAAAGTAAACCATTGGGGGACACATGTCACCCCATGGTTTCACGTCAGATGAATTTCCGCCTAAATGAAAGCAACTAAATGGATCACTGGAATTCTAATGGATAGTCCACAAATCTCATTACCAACTTTCCAAATATACCTTATTTTACAACATATGCTTCAAAAGAAAACCCTAATTCCCTGTCGAACACGGCGATTAAGATCCCTCCAACACATTCGATCAACAAACATCGGATTGGAAGACATTAAATCGACGGTAATGTCTAGTGTGTGCTTCTATTATTCTTCTTTGTTGTTACATTCGCCTAATTTCGTTAACGTTCTGATTTTTTTCGATTGTTCTTATTTTGTTAGCAGTTCAATGATTGTTAGTTGATGATTGATTAATGTATTCGATTTAGTATTCTCTGATTTACTTTTGTTTTGGTACTGATTTTGGATATATATATATATATATGCACATGCACATGCACATTATGTTATGTTTTGTCCATGCACATGTGCATATGTGTCCCCCAATGGTTTACTTTATAAAGTATATAGATTAGATGAAATGCAAATGTTTTTTACATGACCGCGAGCATGTGTAAAACATATATAGAAAATAATAACTAAATCGGGATCCCTGACCTGCGCGTTGTGACAGACCTTTCAAAAGAAAAAATAGATGCGTTGCGATGGACCTGTCAAATGGGAAAGTAGACGAAAAACGTTGAACTCCACATGCACGTTGTGGTGTTAACTTGAAAAATTTAGAACGAAACGTTAAACCGAAAATTTACGAAAGATGCAATGTATAAGGGATCAAAATTGAAAGTAAAAAGTGTTGGGGTTAAATTGTAAAAGATGAAAAACTTTGCGTTAAAAGTAAAATAATCATGGGGTTAAATTGCAAAAGGTGAACACTTTTGAATTAGAAGTGAGAAATCAAATTAATTAAAGGGGTTAAATTACTAAAGATTGAATATTTAGATTTAAATTGTCAAATATTGAAATTTTAAGGTTAGAAATGAATTTTTGTTTTGAAAAAATTCCAAGGCTAACAATACAACTACCTTATGCATAAACATGTTGATTATTTATAGTTTTGTAACGTAATTAGTTTTTGACTTTATAACAATGCTGCCATGGTTGGATGACACCAATCCACTTGAAGCTCGAATATGATATTCTTATTTTCTTTATGTATCATATATTAAAAGAACTTATTATAAATTAAATTATAATATAAAAGACTAACAAATAATGTGAGTTAGTTTCACTGAATGACATGTGAGAAGACCATTATCTTAGAAATTAGAATACTTAAGCCAAAATATATGATGTGATGTAAAGAGGGTATGGGAGACATGAGACCATTGTACCTTATGCAAGCCTACAAAACAATTATCTTAGAAAATGGGATGTTGGACTTTCCAAGGGCAACCCATTTTATCAAAATTGACAACTCTATTGGTTGATTATAACTTTTGTGTCACAAGTTATCCAATTTAATGTGGTAAAATAAGTATAATAGTAATTTATCTTAATTCGGTTTAACAGTTTCTTTAATATAAAATAACAATTATTCTCATATTTCTTGTGTTTTGATTTCTTATGAGAAACAACAAAATATATTTCTATTTTTCACAATTTAAATTTTTAAGCCAAATAACTAGGGGTGTTCAAAAATACTTATATTGTATCCATAAATCCAATCCGAAATTTTTGAAAA
Source organism: Helianthus annuus (assembly GCF_002127325.2). Lineage (NCBI taxonomy): Eukaryota > Viridiplantae > Streptophyta > Magnoliopsida > Asterales > Asteraceae > Helianthus > Helianthus annuus. Next base: position 23,203,911 of record NC_035436.2, on the reverse strand, counting down.
TGTAATTTTTATTTTATATCAGATGTCCGAAAATGTCCAAAAATTTATATTCGGATATCCAAAACTATCCGAAATATCTGATTCCGAATAATAGAAAATAAGAATTAAATAAAAAAATTGGATATTCAGATTTCTGATTCACTATTCGACCGAGGATCAGAAATTTCGGATATGGACGTGGATAGTGAAATCAGGTATCCAAAATTTTCGGATATCTGAATTTTCGGATATCCGATTTTGAACACCCCTACTGAAATAACAATTACTTATAGCTATCTATTATACCTGCAAGTAATTTGGTAGGAGTATGATATAAAGTAATTTGATAGGAGTATGACATCAAATTTAACACATACCATGGCGTGAGTGGATTGAGTTATTGAACAAAAATGAGTCGTATTCGTGTGAGCCAACACTAGATATATTAACTTCTTTAAAAATTAGAATTAAAAACTGAAAAGTTTATAATTATTAAAATCCAACATGTACGTTTATGACAGGTTTTATTTCAATGTTGTTCATTATGACTTGCCAACTTGTTTGATCCTTTAAATAGACGTGCTACATATGTCGTATTATAGTTACATGGATTTACGTGTGTCCATATTCGAGTTATTATCCTTGATGGAAATACATAAACAGTCTTATTCGGGTTGGTTTGTTCGGGTCACATGCCCCTAGGTCTTGGATTGGATCTTTGTCTTCCTATGTGACTCATAATTAGCCCTAGTTTAATTTGCTTGGTTGGCTTAATGATTTCCATTATGCATGGGACCTAATCCATCTGACAAAGTTTACTTCTAATGTTGTGTTATGCAATGATCATAATAACTAGTGAATATAGAACAATATTTGTAATCATTAATATATGAGGGGTTCTTGCAGACAACAAAATTATATAACTATGTATGAGTGCATATAAAACAACATAACTGTTTTCAACTTTAATCATTTTGTTAACGAAATATCATAAAGGTGTTTACTTTAAGGCATGTTTAAAACATTACTGTCTATTCAATTAAGTGGTTACATTAAATCCATGAAATACTTGAATATTCTTGCTTACCTGTGAATCATCATAGATGTATTAAAACATATAAATTAGACCTATGCACTTTTAAATCACGCCTCGTATCTAATTTTAAGGAGAAGTGACCCATTTGTCTTTTTGGATGTGAATTGTCTATATATGAAAATAATGTAGATATGTGAATTTGTTAACGTATTTTCATGTTAATACTTGGGGCAAAACTTGTGATAAAGGATTTATAAACATGACAAAATAAATTAACATTCGAATTTTCATATTTATCAGTATTATAATTATCTAACTACAACAAGTGACATTAGAACTATCGTCCCAAATAGTGAAACTTGATAATCTAATCTAAAAATTCTAAAAAGTTTATATGAGTACATCCATAGGCTTTTAGGTCCATGATCTCTAATTTTCACTCATTATCCACTCCAAAAGATTGAAACAATAAAGATTACGGTACCTATGGAGTAATTTCGAGGTGAGATGCCGCAAAAAAAAAAAAAAAAACAACGTAACCAGTAGGAAATTTGTAGTCCCTAAATGTTTTTGTTTTGAATAGACTGACTCACATCCCTTTTTGGACCAAATATATGAGACTAAACACATTCTTAATATGTAGTGGCGAAGCTTGAGATTTTTGACCGTGTGGTCGAAAACATATATACCTAAAAAAATATAAAACCGGGGGTCGAAAATGTATATACCTAAAAAAATTCTATACGAAAACTACATACGGGACAAAATTTCTTATGAATTATGGAACGACCCCTAGCATTACATTATCTTCGGGTATGGGTTTGTCGAACAATACTTCGACATCGTGAATCTAAGAAAAGGAAACTAGGTGACAAAGGTATTGGATGCATATTATTGCGTTATGGTCAATAGAGCAAAACCTTAATTAGGTTCATGGTAACAGAACCGAATGTACTCATATCGGTTAACACTATTATCGTATCTAGAGACTCTTGGTTTGACGAACAAAGGTACAAAAGTGTTATCTTAAACCATACAAGTTAATGATAAAGCCCCTCATTTATGTGGTGCGGATGTGGCGTGACAAAGACCCTAAGGGTTTTATCCCACACCACCCAACCTAAACGAATGTTTGTAAACTTATTGAATCCTTGTAAGGGCATCATATACTCTCTTAAAAAAATTAGAACAAAATATTCCTAAAAATTACCTATGTAACACCCCCAAATTACCACCAGCGGAAACTCCGCGAGGCGTGTTACGCATCAGAGTCTGAGCCACCAATCACATTGAACCAATGATAAATATTTAAATAAAACATGTCATTAATTACCAATAGAAAAATATCAAACATAATATTAGTTCCCAAAGAGTTGTATAGCGGAAGCATGTAGTAAATCGTTTAACAATTGTTTCAAAATAATGCTCAAAATCAATGTATCACTTATAAGTTAATCCAAGAGCCTCGATCCATGACCACTCCAGCACTCCAAGATAGCAAGTCCATGTCACGAATTCTAACGACCTGCAAACATGCAGACAAGTGTGTCAGACGACGCTGGTGAGTTCAAGGTTTTGTTAACGTGTTTTGTTACCAGATGTATGTTAAGCCAGTTCAACGTTGCGATACGATGTTGCTTTATAACATGCTAGATACCCTAGGGAGTGTGCCCATATGTATCCAGGGAGTGTGCCCCTTAACAACCTGGAAGTGTGTCCAGTCCCCAATGCCCCTAACCAAGCATTGGTATTGATGCCCATATAATTAGTTCACGCCCGTCCTTACGGCCCGGTGTGAGGTGTACAACCTAATAGCGCTATCAACTAATTACACCATTGCCCTACAGGCAATCGAATAATGATAGATTCCATGTTCAATAATCAAAAACCCGATTTAACTGTTTACCCAAGTTTCCCTTCCACATGTTTACTAGTTGTCCCAAACCACCGGGACGCATGCTTGAGAAATGCAATGAACTCACCTGGGGTTGCTCGGTATGATACACAATAGTTCAATTAAGCTACAAAGTGATCAACCACGTCCTATCACAGTTATCATACCAATCAGAATCGTACACTAGTATTGCACGTATGTTCCACGTATATATAACAAGTTGTGTACAAACATTGATCATCATGTTCACGTATAAGTATGGCAACTCTACAGCAACTTCACATAAGCAAAGTCCAAATACACGGCCCAATCATTTGGGCTGGTAACAGTGGGCCAGTCCAATAACAGAGTGTGCATGTTCTCGGTCTCGAGTCGAGACTAGTCAGTCTCGGGTTATATTGATTTCGAAGTCTGGAGTCGCAACAGAGAGTTCTCGAGTCATCATGGTCTGGTCGAGACTACACGGTCTCGAGTCGCAACCGGACCCGCAACCGTGGTCTCGAGTTGTGTTGTTTTGTGCCGGTGTTATGGTCTCGAGTCGAGACTAGGAGTTCTTGACTCGCAATCTCTTGTCGAGACAAGATGTGTAACTGATTTCCTGATTTGTAGTCCATGATTTCCGTAACAAGTTGTAAACATATTTGGCAGTTTCAAATCAAATCAATTAACAGTTTTGCTGTAATCCAAACCAATCAAACATCGTTATCAAGAACCAATAATCCTGAATCAATCAAACATTCATATCAATTCCAAAATCACTAATCAATAACCTATGAACATGTAACCAGATCATGTGATAACGGATTCAAGAACTATCATGCAGCCCTAAACCATGTGTACAATATATCAATCAATACTACAAACCATAACAACACATCCCAACATCCATCCGGATCATCTCACAACCGATTAGTAAGCTTTCGTTTAACCATCATCTTAACATAATTCGGACAACATATAATCAACCGATTACTTGCAAAACATACGATTTACATACAATATAGAACATCACGATTGATCACACAAGCAACCCTAACCGTTTAGTCAAACATGGATTTATAACAATATAAATCAAACACGTATCATGAACACTAACCGAGTTAAAGCGTGTAGAGAGGATGATCCGAACACAAGGATCTTCGAGGGTCGAGAAGTGTTGTCGTCGGGTTCCAAGAGAAACGAGAGAGAGGGAGAGCTTCTAGGGTTTTGTGTAATTTGTGTGCTTGCAATTAACCAAAAACTACACCCCCTATTGTTCATGTATGCGTACAAGGGATGAGTGGGCCGAACCCATCATTGGGCCGCCCTTGGGGTCTCGGGTTGGGTAGGTGGTTGCGAGTGAGGTTGGGCCGAGTGGAGGATGTGCGACCAAACAAAGTGTGCGGCCCAATTTTGATAACACATAACATTTCATTCAATTAAACGCTCACGTTCCTATAGTCGTATCATGCATTCAATCAACCCATATAGTTCACATAAACACGTAACGTTACACAAAATAGGTTCGAAATACGGGTTGTCACATCATCCCCAACTTGAAAGAAATTTCGGCCCGAAATTTGATCAACACAGCATAAACAGAAGTAAATCACAAAACGGTGCAATGCTAAATCAAGATGGCTGTGCATTTTCCGCGGGTGTCACATCATCCCCAACTTGAATGGGAATTTCGTCCCGAAATTCACCAGTTGCATTAACATTAGGTTCGCTAGGTTTTTTCTTGTCTTTGGGGAACAAATGTGGATACTTAAGTTCCATCTGGTCCTCGCGCTCCCATGTGAACTCCGGACCACGTCTTGAGTTCCAACGAACTCTCACAATCGGTATACAGCTGTGTTTACGAACTTTAACTTCCCGATCCATAATCTCAATTGGTTCTTTGACAAACTGTAATTTGTCGTCTATCTTCAGCTCTTGAAATGGTACAACTAGTGTTTCGTCAGCCAAACACTTCTTTAACTGCGATACGTGAAATACATCATGGACATTACCCAACTCAGCAGGTAATTCCAACCTGTAGGCCACCTTTCCGATTCGTTCCAGAATTTTGAATGGTCCTACATAACATGGGTTGAGTTTGCCGCGTTTCCCAAAACGCACCACACCCTTCCAGGGTGAGACCTTTAACATAACGCGATCATTAACTTCGAATTACAACGGTTTACTACGCTTGTCAGCGTAGCTTTTCTGACGATCGCGAGCTGCGGCCATACGGTTCCGTATCTGAACAATATTTTCCGATGTTTCAAGCACAAGCTCCGGGCCTGCGATCTGACTGTCACCCACCTCAAGCCAACAGAGGGGTGAACGACATTTCCGTCCGTACAGTGCTTCGAATGGGGCTGCCTGTATACTAGTGTGGTAGCTGTTGTTGTAGGAGAATTCTATCAACGGTAAGTGCTTCTCCCATCCTTTCCCAAAGTCGATTACACATGACCGTAGCATATCTTCAAGTGTCTGGATGGTGCGCTCGCTTTGACCATCCGTCTGCGGGTGATAAGCGGTACTCATGTTGAGTCGTGAACCGAACGACTTATGCATTGCTTGCCAAAGATCAGAAGTGAAACGCGGATCTCGATCTGAAATGATAGAAGTTGGTACTCCATGTCTAGAGACGACTTCTTTAAGATAAACCGTTGCTAGTTGCGAAAACTTGTCTGTCTCCTTGATTGCTAAGAAATGCGCTGACTTCGTGAGGCGATCAACAATCACCCAAATGGTATCGTTTCCAGCTTGAGTTCTTTGTAGCCCTGTCACGAAATCCATGGCGATCTGTTCCCACTTCCATGTGGGTATCTCTGGTTGCTGCAGTAGACCTGAGGGCTTTTGATGTTCTGCTTTGACTTTAGCACAAGTCAAACATTTGCTGACGTAGGTTGCTATGTGAGCTTTCATGCTAGGCCACCAGTATGTAGTTTTCAAATCGTGGTACATCTTATCTGATCCAGGATGTACGGAGTAACGTGATTTATGCGCCTCTTCCATTACAAGTTCTCGTAAGTCACCATAGAGTGGGACCCAGATGCGTCCGGTTACGTAGTAAGCACCGTCTCCCTTTCGTTCTAATTGTTGCCTTGAGCCGCGTAAAGCTTCAGCTCGAACGTTCTCTGGTTTCAACGCTTCTGACTGAGCGTCTAGTATCTGGGAAGGAAGATTGGACTGGATCGTGAGTTGCAATGCTCGCACACGCCTAGGTGCATTATCCTTTCTGCTGAGGGCGTCAGCTACGACGTTCGCTTTGCCCGGGTGATACTTGATGGCACATTCATAATCATTTAACAGTTAAACCCATCGTCGTTACCGCATATTCAGTTCTTTATGGTCGAAGATATGCTGAAGACTCCTATGGTCGGTGTAGATGGTGCATTTGGTACCGTACAGATAGTGCCTCCAGATCTTCAATGCACACACCACCGCTCCTAATTCCAAGTCGTGAGTCGTATAGTTCTTCTCGTGCACCTTCATCTGACGAGAAGCATAAGCTATCACCTTCTCGCGTTGCATCAACACGCAACCGAGACCCTGAATCGAAGCATCACAATAAACCACAAAATCTTCGGTACCCTCTGGTAACGACAAGATCGGTGCACTGCAAAGTTTCTGTTTTAACAACTGGAAAGCCTCTTCCTGTTTCGTTCCCCAAGAGTATGCCGTGTTCTTCTGTGTCAGCGAGGTGAGGGGTTGCGCGATCTTCGAAAAATCTTTAATGAATCTCCGATAATATCCAGCGAGACCAAGAAATTGTCGCACCACAGAAGGAGTCTTTGGTGCCGCCTAATTCTTAACCGCATCTACCTTCGCAGGATCCACATGTATCCTTTTTTCATTGACAACGTGGCCAAGGAAATGTACTTCTCGAATCCAAAAATCGCACTTAGAAAACTTCGCATACAGTTGTTCCCTTCTCAAAAGTTCCAAGATGAGACGTAGGTGACGCTCGTGATCCTCCCTGTTCTTTGAATAAACCAAGATGTCGTCAATAAACACTATAACAAACTCGTCGAGATATGGCTTACATACGCGGTTCATGAGATCCATGAAGACCGCTGGTGCATTTGTCAATCCAAACGGCATGACCAAAAACTCGTAGTGTCCGTAGCGCGTTCGAAAAGCCGTCTTGGGAATATCCTCCTCTCTAACCCTTACCTGGTGATAACCCGATCTCAAGTCGATCTTCGAATAGAAACTTGACCCTTGCAACTGGTCAAACAAGTCGTCTGTGACAACTCGAGTTTCTGACTTTCACTTTCGCATTAAATGCGCGTTGACTTTGACTGTTTAGTTGTTTGGATTGTGGACTTGAAATTGTACGCGTTGTGTTTTAATGAAACGTATTGTCGTTTTGCCTATATGTGATTACTTGCTGTGGTAGAAAATAATATTAGAATTATTATTAAAACGCTTAGTCTAGATCACGAAACATGACTTACAGATCGAAGGATCACGAAAGATAACCTTCGATTCGAAGGATCAACTTTCGGTTCGAAGGATCACGAAACATATCCTTCGACCAAGGACTCTATCCTTCGAGCAAAGATAGGATCCTTCGACATCTTTCGGCCCAGTCTTTCTAATGGGCTTGGCCCATTCCTGTGATACGTTTTATATACGTGAATGCATGTAAGTCGACGGTTATTTCAAAAACCCTAGTTCCATTGTGTGTGTGTGACGGCATAGCAGACCCATTCTCTGTTCGAAGATCTCGTTCCGTAATCCAGATTTTCCGGTTAGTGTGTGATGTTGTTTATGTTAATAGATGATGCTTTGGGTGTATATGATTTCATGATTTATCAATTGTCTTGCAATATGTTGTTTGTATGTTAACCGGATATGTATGTTAATCGGATATGGATGTTAATCGGATATGTATGTTAATCGGATATGGATGTTAATCGGATGTGTATGTTAATCGGATATGTTGTGATGATGTTTAATAATAATGTTTTGTGGATCGGCTGTGATATTATGCAATTCGGAATTTTTATTGTTCATGGAACCGGAACATAATATGATTAAGTGTTATCATTGTTCATGTGGTTAAAATAGGGTTCATGAGGTTTAATATGAAACTCCCTGTTTGATCGATTCTGAGGTAACCGAATACTTGAATTTGTGTTAATTGATAATCACGGATAAACTTGGAAACTTTGAGTAAACGTAACTGATATTTATCGAAAGATATTAGTTATTCGAAACATAGTTGTGACCGAAAGATACTTGTTAGTCGAAACATAGTTGTTGTGACCGAAAGATACTTGTCCTTCGAACCATAGTAGTGTTGACCGAAGGATAGCATTGACCGAACCATAGTAGTGTTGACCGAAAGATAACGGCGTGGTCGAAAGATGACATTTGGTTTGAAGCATAACAATTGGTCCGAAAGATAACTGTGATAACTAATATGTCGAAAGATAACTGTTGTGTCGAAAGATAACAGTTGGGTCGAAAGATAATGGGGGGTTATAAACATACTTTGAATGATGGAATGTATGCTTGATTTATTTGGCATACCATGCTTGGTGATGAATGTTAACATTTGTATTCGTGTACACTAGCTGATGATTAAATGTGAAATGATACGTGTTGTGCCGATATGCAAACTGACTGTTATGTGATACATGATTGATGCATGATATTGGCTATCAAGCACTATGTGACATTAGATTGCATGCGAATCATTGCGAACATGAACTGATTTGTTATACGTGCATACAATAGGACGTGATTAATTACTTGTGAGTGCATAACCTAGCATACCGAGCAAACCAAGGTGAGTTCACACTCCTACTAAGGCATGGGATTCCCGGGTCATGGGAATGGGTTAAAGGTTATCATTGACTAAGAACGTATATATGCTTTTCCTAGACTATCACCTATCATGGTCCTCGGATGTCAGGACGGTTCCGTAGGTTGGGATAACACCTACGTGGTCACATGCCAATTACTGCCTCGGATGTCAGGCACGCACGTAAAACCTACGTGTACGCATTACTTACTTCTATCCTCGGTTATGAAGGATACGTGCGTAAAACCTACGCACACCCCATACGCGCTACTGTTCTCGGACGAAGAACAGGGATGATACGAATAGTCTAGTGGTCACATAACATGGGAAGCCCCCACCTGTATAACTTACTTTTGGCCCTGTAGAGCCACCCGTTACTTACTGTTACGCATTTACTTACTGTGAACTCGCTCAACTAGTTTGTTGATCATTCTGTTACATGCCTTGCAGATCGTTAGGTACTTGGAGCTTGCACTGGAGAAGCGGGTCGTTGTGGGCAAGGATCGTGGTTTCTACGTTGAACTATTATGACATTTAAAACTATTAACTATTGTTGGTTTATTTACTATGCTTCCGCTACACTTTGAAACTATGGTTATGTTTTGAACACCTATCGTATTGAATGGATGGTTTACATTTATTTTACTTAATATTAATTACATGTTCAATATGATTGGTGGCTTGATCCTGGTCAGTCACGCTCCCAAGCGGTGATACTCCGCGTGTGGATTTTGGGGGTGTGACAGATTGGTATCAGAGCCATTGGTTATAGAGAACTTGGTTTTAATATGGAAAAACGTTTTTATTAAAACCAGACTATAACCAGAACAGTGCTCTCAACGATCCACAACGACGCTTCGCTCCACGTGCAAGACTCAACTTCCTAGGTAATAAGGTTTATGTTTATTGCCTACATGCTAGAATTTGCATAGAACTTTGCTCGTAGTATGCTTACATTACCTTGCTCACAACTTGTCATTGCATGAGAATACTTATGTGCTTACACTCTTCTGTCATCGCACTATTCGCGAACCTTTCTCACTTATGTTGCCTTTGATGTGAAGATCAATGGCCGCACGAATTAACATGACTCAAGCCCAGCTAGAGGCTCTCGTTGCTGCGGCAGTTGCAGCCGCCCAAGCAGGTAGTATACCCTGCAGTATAGACACTAGGATCTTTAGATCCTACATTAATTCTCGTACTTAACTTTGCCCTATTCGTACACAATAGGTCAACCCGCTCAGCAACAACCTGGGTGCACCTTCAAGAATTTCATGGATTGTCGTCCTAGCTCGTTCAGTGGCACGGAGGGAGCAGTTGGACTCCTCCACTGGTTTGAAAAGCTCGAGTCGGTTTTCGAAATGTGTGAATGCCCTGAGGCTCGCAGGGTGAAGTTCGCCACTGGCACACTTGAAGGGATTGCGCTCACTTGGTGGAACGCACAAGTGCAGATCTTAGGGTTGGCAGCTGCTAACGCCACACCCTGGAATGATTTCAAAGAACTGATCAAGAGGGAATACTGCACTAGAGAAGACATTCACAAGTTGGAGGACGAATTGTATAACTTGAAAATGGTTGGTTCGGAAATCGAAGCTTACACCAAGAGATCAAATGAGTTGGCTGTGTTATGTCCAACTATGGTGGACCCTCCATACAAGCGTATTGAGTTGTATCTCAAAGGTTTGGCACCAGAAATACAGAGCCACGTTACCTCGGCTAACCTCAACAACATCCAGGAAATCCAGCGTCTCGCTCATCGCATCACCGATCAGGCAGTGGAACAGAATAAACTGCCTAAGCGTGTCAGTGCTACTACTACAGTCACTCCTTCAGCTACTCCCGTTACCCTCAGTGACAACAAGAGGAAATGGGAGGGGGATTCAAGCAAAGCATCAGTTTCGGTTCAGTCTCAGAATCAGCAGCGAAAGACTGACAACTATCAAAGCCCTAACCAGCAGTCATCAGGTAGCCACAGGCAGGGTGGATATCGCGGAAATCTTCCAAAGTGCAACAACTGCAACAAGCATCACAACGGTCAGTGTAACAAGGGTCGTTGTCAAAGATGCCTCAAGATGGGTCACGAGGCCAAAGACTGTAGAAGCCCTCGTCCCGCGAATCAGAATCAGCAGCAGCCACCGGCACAGCAGAATCAGCAACAGGGCAACAAGGGGTGTTATAATTGTGGTGCTGAAGGTCACATCAAGAGACACTGCCCTCAGCTAAACAGGAACCAGAACAACAACAATAACAATCAGGGCAACGGGAACAATAACAACAATAACGGGGGAAACAACAACAACAATGGCAACGAAGCTCGGGGTCGTGCTTTTTTTGCTAGGTCGGGGTGACGCAGTGAATGATCCCAATGTGGTTATGGGTAAGTTTCTTCTCGACGATATTTATGTTACTGTCTTATTTGATTCGGGTGCTGATACAAGCTATATGTCATTGAAAATGAGTAAATTATTAAAACGTACACCAACACCCCTAGACACCAAACACGTCGTAGAACTAGCCAATGGTAAAAGTGTAGAAGCCGCACAGGTAGTCAAGGGTTGTAGTATTGTTCTAGCGGGTCAGACTTTCTCGATTGATCTCATACCCATAGTTTTGGGTAGTTTCGACGTCGTCATCGGTATGGATTGGTTATCCCAACATCACGCGGAGATCTTATGCAAAGAAAAAGTTATTCGTATTCCTCGCTCCAGTCAAGAACCTCTCGAAGTACAAGGTGACAAGAGTGGTGCTGTGGTTGGCATCATCTCTTTCTTAAAGGCGCAGAAATGTTTACGAAAGGGACATACTGCCATTCTGGCACTTGTCACTGACGCATCAGCAAAGGAAAAGAAGCTGGAGGATATACCAGTTGTGCGTGATTTTCCTCAAGTGTTTCCTGAAGATTTACCTGGTTTACCTCCTCATCGTCAAGTCGAGTTTCAGATTGAGTTAGCTCCTGGAGCAGCACCAATAGCCCGCGCACCGTATCGTTTAGCTCCAACCGAACTGGAAGAACTGTCGAAGCAGCTACAAGAGCTCTTGGAAAAGGGCTTTATTCGTCCAAGCTCTTCGCCTTGGGGAGCTCCAGTGTTATTTGTGAAGAAGAAAGACGGTACGTTCAGAATGTGCATCGACTACCGCGAACTCAATAAGGTGACGGTGAAGAACCGTTATCCCCTTCCGCGCATAGACGACTTATTTGACCAGTTGCAAGGGTCGTGTTACTATTCCAAGATCGACCTACGGTCAGGTTATCATCAGCTGAGAGTCCGCGAGGAGGACGTCTCTAAGACAGCATTCAGAACTCGCTATGGTCACTACGAGTTCTTGGTTATGCCGTTCGGGCTTACGAACGCACCTGCAGTATTTATGGATCTTATGAACAGGGTGTGCAAACCCTATCTCGACAAGTTCGTCATTGTTTTCATCGACGACATCCTGATTTACTCCAAGAGTCAGGAAGAGCACGAGCGACACCTACGTCTTATCTTGGAACTTCTTCGAAAGGAGCAACTGTACGCAAAGTTTTCAAAATGCGACTTCTGGCTTCGTGAAGTCCACTTCTTAGGCCATGTGGTGAACAAGGATGGGATTCATGTCGATCCATCCAAGGTTGATTCGATCAGAAACTGGCCAGCACCACGTACACCGACAGAAATACGCCAATTCTTGGGTTTGGCGGGTTACTACAGGCGATTTATTAAAGACTTCTCAAAGATCGCGCAACCACTTACTATGCTAACACAGAAAGGTGTCGTTTACAGATGGGGTAATACGCAAGAGACCGCTTTTCAGTACTTAAAGGATAGGCTTTGCAGCGCACCTATTCTCTCATTGCCAGAGGGCACGGATGACTTCGTGGTTTATTGTGACGCATCGATACAGGGGCTTGGTTGTGTATTGATGCAGCGGGATAAAGTTATTGCCTACGCTTCGCGGCAACTCAAGGTTCATGAACGGAACTACACGACGCACGATTTAGAGCTGGGAGCTGTTGTTTTCGCGCTTAAGATATGGCGACACTACCTATACGGTACCAAGTGCACGATTTACACCGATCACAGGAGTCTCGAGCATATTCTTAAGCAAAAAGATTTGAATATGCGTCAACGGAGATGGGTTGAACTTCTAAACGACTATGAATGCGCCATCAAGTATCATCCAGGCAAGGCCAATGTTGTGGCTGATGCCCTCAGTCGGAAAGACACTCTACCTAAGCGCGTGCGAGCGCTACAGCTTACTATTCAGTCCAGTCTTCCTGCACAGATACGAGCTGCTCAGTTAGAAGCACTGAAACCCGAAAACGTCAAAGCTGAAGCTTTACGCGGCTCAAGGCAACGCATGGAGCAAAAGGAAGACGGCGCCTACTATGTAACGGGGCGTATTTGGGTCCCACTTTATGGCGGTCTACGCGAACTTGTAATGGATGAAGCTCACAAGTCTCGCTATTCGGTACATCCAGGGTCGGATAAAATGTACCACGACATCAGCACTACTTATTGGTGGCCTAGTATGAAGGCTCACATCGCTACGTACGTTGGAAAATGCTTAACCTGTGCGAGAGTCAAGGTTGAATATCAGAAACCAGCTGGTCTACTTCAGCAGCCTAAGATACCGCAATGGAAATGGGAAGAAATTTCCATGGATTTTGTTACAGGTCTACCTAGATCTCAGCGTGGGAACGATACAATATGGGTCATAGTTGATCGACTCACCAAGTCTGCACACTTCCTGCCGATCAAGGAAACGGACAAGTTCTCCACTCTCGCAGACGTCTATCTTAAAGAAGTTGTTTCGAGGCACGGAGTGCCCACCTCTATTATTTCGGATCGCGATGCACGATTCACGTCAGAGCTTTGGCAAGCGATGCACAAATCCTTCGGCTCACGATTAGACATGAGCACAGCATATCATCCTCAGACGGATGGGCAGTCTGAGCGAACTATCCAAACTCTAGAAGACATGCTTCGAGCGTGCGTTATCGATTTCGGCAACGGCTGGGAAAAGCACCTCCCTTTAGTGGAGTTTTCATACAATAACAGTTACCACACCAGCATTCAAGCCGCTCCATTTGAGGCATTGTACGGACGTAAATGCCGGTCACCTCTCTGTTGGGCAGAGGTGGGGGATAGTCAAATTACGGGTCCAGAGATTGTAGTGGACGCCACAGAAAAGATTGCGCAGATACGACAACGCATGGCGGCAGCACGCGACCGTCAGAAAGCCTACGCGGACAAGCGTAGAAAGCCATTGGAATTTGAGGTCGGGGACCGGGTTTTATTGAAAGTTTCACCCTGGAAGGGTGTGGTTCGATTTGGTAAACGAGGCAAACTGAATCCGCGGTACGTCGGACCATTCGAAATCTTAGAAAAGATTGGCAAAGTAGCCTACAGATTAAACCTACCAGCTGAACTCGGTGGAGTTCACAATGTATTTCACGTGTCGAATCTGAAGAAATGCCTATCAGATGAGACCCTTATAGTTCCTTTTAAGGAACTCACTATCGACGAGCGGTTGCAGTTCGTCGAGGAACCAGTTGAAATCACGGACCGGGATGTTAAGGTCCTCAAACACAAGAGAATCCCTCTTGTTCGAGTTCGTTGGAACTCCCAGCGTGGCCCAGAGTATACCTGGGAACGCGAAGACCAGATGAAAGAAAAGTACCCCCAGCTATTCGAAACCAATGCATCCACTTCTGAGGCTGAAGCTACTACTACTGAATTTCGGGACGAAATTCCAAATCAACGGGGGGATGATGTGACACCCCAGGAAAACCAGTGAACGATGTAACTTACCTAGCTTCCTCAGTGAGTGCGTACCAAATTTCGGGACGAAATTTCTTTTAAGTTGGGGATAATGTGACAACTCGAGTTTCTGACTTTCACTTTCGCATTAAATGCGCGTTGACTTTGACTGTTTAGTTGTTTGGATTGTGGACTTGAAATTGTACGCGTTGTGTTTTAATGAAACGTATTGTCGTTTTGCCTATATGTGATTACTTGCTGTGGTAGAAAATAATATTAGAATTATTATTAAAACGCTTAGTCTAGATCACGAAACATGACTTACAGATCGAAGGATCACGAAAGATAACCTTCGATTCGAAGGATCAACTTTCGGTTCGAAGGATCACGAAACATATCCTTCGACCAAGGACTCTATCCTTCGAGCAAAGATAGGATCCTTCGACATCTTTCGGCCCAGTCTTTCTAATGGGCTTGGCCCATTCCTGTGATACGTTTTATATACGTGAATGCATGTAAGTCGACGGTTATTTCAAAAACCCTAGTTCCATTGTGTGTGTGTGACGGCATAGCAGACCCATTCTCTGTTCGAAGATCTCGTTCCGTAATCCAGATTTTCCGGTTAGTGTGTGATGTTGTTTATGTTAATAGATGATGCTTTGGGTGTATATGATTTCATGATTTATCAATTGTCTTGCAATATGTTGTTTGTATGTTAACCGGATATGTATGTTAATCGGATATGGATGTTAATCGGATATGTATGTTAATCGGATATGGATGTTAATCGGATGTGTATGTTAATCGGATCTGTTGTGATGATGTTTAATAATAATGTTTTGTGGATCGGCTGTGATATTATGCAATTCGGAATTTTTATTGTTCATGGAACCGGAACATAATATGATTAAGTGTTATCATTGTTCATGTGGTTAAAATAGGGTTCATGAGGTTTAATATGAAACTCCCTGTTTGATCGATTCTGAGGTAACCGAATACTTGAATTTGTGTTAATTGATAATCACGGATAAACTTGGAAACTTTGAGTAAACGTAACTGATATTTATCGAAAGATATTAGTTATTCGAAACATAGTTGTGACCGAAAGATACTTGTTAGTCGAAACATAGTTGTTGTGACCGAAAGATACTTGTCCTTCGAACCATAGTAGTGTTGACCGAAGGATAGCATTGACCGAACCATAGTAGTGTTGACCGAAAGATAACGGCGTGGTCGAAAGATGACATTTGGTTCGAAGCATAACAATTGGTCCGAAAGATAACTGTGATAACTAATATGTCGAAAGATAACTGTTGTGTCGAAAGATAACAGTTGGGTCGAAAGATAATGGGGGGTTATAAACATACTTTGAATGATGGAATGTATGCTTGATTTATTTGGCATGCCATGCTTGGTGATGAATGTTAACATTTGTATTCGTGTACACTAGCTGATGATTAAATGTGAAATGATACGTGTTGTGCCGATATGCAAACTGACTGTTATGTGATACATGATTGATGCATGATATTGGCTATCAAGCACTATGTGACATTAGATTGCATGCGAATCATTGCGAACATGAACTGATTTGTTATACGTGCATACAATAGGACGTGATTAATTACTTGTGAGTGCATAACCTAGCATACCGAGCAAACCAAGGTGAGTTCACACTCCTACTAAGGCATGGGATTCCCGGGTCGTGGGAATGGGTTAAAGGTTATCATTGACTAAGAACGTATATATGCTTTTCCTAGACTATCACCTATCATGGTCCTCGGATGTCAGGACGGTTCCGTAGGTTGGGATAACACCTACGTGGTCACATGCCAATTACTGCCTCGGATGTCAGGCACGCACGTAAAACCTACGTGTACGCATTACTTACTTCTATCCTCGGTTATGAAGGATACGTGCGTAAAACCTACGCACACCCCATACGCGCTACTGTTCTCGGACGAAGAACAGGGATGATACGAATAGTCTAGTGGTCACATAACATGGGAAGCCCCCACCTGCATAACTTACTTTTGGCCCTGTAGAGCCACCCGTTACTTACTGTTACGCATTTACTTACTGTGAACTCGCTCAACTAGTTTGTTGATCATTCTGTTACATGCCTTGCAGATCGTTAGGTACTTGGAGCTTGCACTGGAGAAGCGGGTCGTTGTGGGCAAGGATCGTGGTTTCTACGTTGAACTATTATGACATTTAAAACTATTAACTATTGTTGGTTTATTTACTATGCTTCCACTACACTTTGAAACTATGGTTATGTTTTGAACACCTATCGTATTGAATGGATGGTTTACATTTATTTTACTTAATATTAATTACATGTTCAATATGATTGGTGGCTTGATCCTGGTCAGTCACGCTCCCAAGCGGTGATACTCCGCGTGTGGATTTTGGGGGTGTGACATCGTCGATTCGTGGTAACGGATAGCGGTTCTTAATGGTTACCTTGTTGTTTACACATACGGAATGACCCGTCTTTCTTCTTTACAAACAGAACTGGGGCTCCCCAAGGCGAGGAACTGGGTCGAATGAAACCTCTATCCAACAATTCCTGTAGCTGATTAGACAATTCCTGTAACTCCCCAGGGGCCAACCGGTATGGAGCTCGAGCAATTGGGGCCGCTCCCGGCGCAAGATCAACCTGAAATTCTACTTGACGATGAGGAGGTAACCCTGGTAGCTCCTCTGGGAACACATCAGCGAATTCTCGCACCACTGGTAGATCCTCGATCTTTCTCTCTTCAGACTGAGCGTTAGTAACCAACGCTAACATTGCAGGATACCCCTTTTGTAGATACTTCTGCGCATGCATGGCCGAGATGATACCAACCATCGTCCCACTACGATGTCCTTGAACTGTTAATGACTCTCCATCGGGGAGAGGAATACGCACAACTTTTTCCTTACACAAAATCTCCGCTTGGTGCTTAGACAACCAATCCATGCCTACCACTATGTCAAAACTACCGAGCGTAACGGGAAGAAGATCGATGTCAAATACCTGACCCACGAGATCTAGTTTACACCCGAAAAGGACATTCGAAGCTTCTATCGTCTTACCATCTGCTAGTTCTACTACTTGCTTAACTTCTAAGGGTGTTGGGGTTATCCCTAATCGTTGACTAAATTCTAAGGACACATAACTCCAATCGGCACCGGAATCAAATAATACAGAAGCAATACGATTGTTTACAGGAAACGTACCAGTTACAACGTTGCCGTCATTCCTGGCATCCCCTGCTCCAAGCTGGAACACTCTGCCTCGAGCACCATTTCCCCCATTGTTGCCATTGTTGTTATTGTTGTTCCCAGCATTGTTGTTATTCGGGCGGTCGATGTTGTTGTTAGTGTTTTGATTCAACTGAGGGCAATCCCGCTTAAAATGACCCTCATCCCCACACTGATAGCATCCCTTCCTGAAACCCTGGTTCTGCTGGGGTGGTTGTCCCTGTTGTCTCTGGTTCTGCTGGTTCTGTTGCTGCTGGTGTTTGGGCTGTGGGGCCCTACAATCCCTGGCCTCATGGCCCGCCTTACCACACCTGTTACACATCCGACCACATGGCCCGAAATGATGATAGCCACACTTGTTACACCGTGGCTTCCTCCCTGCATACGAACCCTGACTTTGGCTACCCCCTTGGCTTTGATTGACAGAAGACGCTTGGCTGATGCTGCGGTTGTTGTTATTATCTAGTCTTTTCTGTGTCTGACTCACGCTAGAGGCTTTATCATAGTCACTCCACTTCCTTTTGTTATCATTAGCGGACGCAGTGGCAGTGGGTGCAGCAGCTGTAGTGGTTGAAACACGCGGTGGTAACGAGTTACTCTCTACCTCTTGATCCACAATCTTGTGGGTCAAACGAACAATCTGTGTCAAGTCATTGAGATGGGCTGCAGTGACCAAACTCTTCACACGCGGAGGCAGCCCTTGATGAATAACTCAATCCTCCGGGACATAGGCCGGGACAAGTTCGGGCACATGTCGGCCAATTCATACGATCGCTTCACATACGCTTCGACTTCAGATCCAACCATCTTCAAGTCATAGTACTCGTTTTCCAACTTCTGGACCTCATCCCGAGGACAATACTCCTCCCTGATCAGTTCTTTAAAGTTATCCCAAGTTGTGGCATTCGCTGCCTCGATGCCCAACAACTGCACCTAGGCATTCCACCACGTTAGGGCACCATCCGCCAAGGTACCCGCAGCATATTTCACCCTGTCCCCAGCGGGACAGTTACAAATAGCAAACACGGACTCCGCTTTCTCGAACCATCTCAAGAGTCCCACAGCCCCTTCAGTTCCGGTGAAGGTCTGTGGCTTACAGTCCGTGAACATTTTGAATGTACAAGCAGGTTGGTTGGGTTGGGGTCGCGCGTGCTGACCTAAATGACGAAAGGAAACACATTATAGGGGTGAAAGGACGTGTACACGGTATAAGAGTAAAGAGTACTTGGTACATTCCGTACCAGCTTGATAGGCTGCCAAGGCCTCAGCCACACGGGTATTGATTAAGTCAGTCAACTCAGCCTGAGTCATGTTGATGTTGCCACGTCCGTGTCCTCGTCCACTCATGATTCTATATATAGAGATGAACCGATTTAGGAAATCGAAACGAGATGGAAATCAAGTATCGTGTCGATATCTAGGTACTACCAAGTTCACACATAATAAAGCAGAACCCTTCTCACGCTCGATAAGCCTCACTGGGACTTGCATACACCCCACGTTATTATTAAGTGTGCACCCATAATAATAAGGCGATTTGCATATTCATCTCAGAGCCTCTTAGCTTGCACTCGAAGTTTCCCCCGTTCAATCTACACACAAGTGGTATTACAAGGCTACGATTCATATGATTCAAAGAGTAGTGTCACACTATCAAGTCACCATAGTATCTAACGTTTCATTCCATGCTAGTTGTGAGTGTGTGATTGCTAAACAAGTGATGCACAAAGTAAGAGAGACGAACCTTGCAATCTGGAGCTGAGTGTCATGATCGATTTTCGAAGGTGTTCGGTTATAGTCTGGCTTTACAAAAACGTTTTAAAACCTAGTTCACTATAACCAGTGGCTCTGA
The DNA here is from genome assembly GCF_002127325.2 of Helianthus annuus. Classification (NCBI taxonomy): domain Eukaryota; kingdom Viridiplantae; phylum Streptophyta; class Magnoliopsida; order Asterales; family Asteraceae; genus Helianthus; species Helianthus annuus. Next base: position 23,184,375 of record NC_035436.2, on the reverse strand, counting down.
TACCAAACTGTAACACCCCCAATTTACCACCTGCGGAAACTCCGCGAGGCGTGTTACACATCAGAGTCTGAGCCACCAATCACATTGAACCAATGATAAATATTTAAATAAAACATGTCATTAATTACCAATAGAAAAATATCAAACATAATATTAGTTCCCAAAGAGTTGTATAGCGGAAGCATGTAGTAAATCGTTTAACAATTGTTTCAAAATAATGCTCAAAATCAATGTATCACTTATAAGTTAATCCAAGATGTCACACCCTCAAATTACCACCTAGGGAGTGTCCCTGTTAGGCGTGTGACTACTAGCAATGAGCCACTAATTATATTGAATCACAAGTTGTAATAAAGTTCCATCCATTAAGTAATAACAATTCCAATCATAAGTTATTCAAAATCACAAGTTCAGCGGAAGCATTAAAGTATCATAAGGTAATTACGAATCCAATCATAATAAATAAGTATTTGACAAATAATCCCGTCGGTATGACCATGACCACTCTTGCTCTCCAGCCAGCAAGCTCCTGTTTCAATCACCTAACGACCTGCGAGCATGTAACAAGTGTATCAGACAAAGCTGGCGAGTCCACAGTTTAAGGTAACGTTTGTTACTAGTTGAATGTAAAACAGTTCAATAACCAATGCAAGTAATATTGTTAATATCTGAATTCCGAACAAGACGGCTCCTGAAATACATGACTGCCCTTCCCACGTACTCCTATCTAGTACTGGGCCACGACTGGGTCATTAGTTCACATCCGTCCTATCTAGGAGCGGTGTGAGGGTGCCAAACCTAAGTAGCGCTACCAACTAATACCCGTTACCCTCCAGGTAACATAATAAGGGACTTACAAAAGATGATAGGTGAGAATATTAACCAATATACCCGTTTTTACCCAAAAGACTTATCCCTCCACGGGATACCCACTGACTGTCCCCAACCACTGGGACGCATGCTCGAATGTAGTGAACTCACCTTAGGTTTGCTCGGTTAGACTAAGCGCCTGTATAATAGTTAACCAATCCAATCCTACCGGTTTAACAGAGGTAGTTAGTTCCATGTGTTCACGTATTTATTCACATGTAATGCTCAACAGTAACCATGCAACACACATTGTCACGTAGATCATGCAATTATTCACCATACCAGTTAATCACAACACACAAGTTCACATGTTAACAATTCATCATATCATACAAATAGTCAAAATCCATTCACGTCTAACCTGTTCATGCTTTCGGCCCAATATGATCCACAACATTTATGCAACCAATTTAATTCCTTAATCCCCTTGTCCAACTAACTTAAGTCATTTTGGACTGTAGTATCCGACCCCCTAGTAAATGGGCATAACAATACTAACCCACCTCATAATAATATACTAGCATGCTTAGACCCGGTTTGTATGATCCAAACAATTATGAGGCCCAACGTTAATAAAGCCCACTTTACTTGCCTTGTGGGACTACAAACATGTGTAACAAAAAAATATAGTTATGTGTTTCATTTAAATCGGTTACACCAAATTAAAACAGCTTTCCATAACATTAACTTACCACATGCACCCCTCCAATTCAGCCAATCAGTTACGAAATTTAGTCCACAACCACTGCTATATCTTATAGTTTCATGATCCCCATTCATGACCAATTATATCAATTTACCATACAATTACAGGACGTGCTCAATCATCATTCACCCAAACATATCAAGCGTTCCATTTATTTAATTCATATGGACCCTACAACTAACTAAATCATCCATTGCAATTGCTCATATAATCATCATGTGAATCTGAATCGATGGCTCAACGATATCATGGCACACTAAACTCCTACACTATCCGATTTATTCATACAAATTATTACCAACCCGTGATCCACTCTCTAATACCCACACCAACATGTGCAACTAACATTACCAGCTAGTTTTTCATGCAACCTCTTCACATAGTCAACAGATTGCAAAGTCATAACCATTATCACATAATACCCCTTATTCATTTAGGCCACATAGAATTGTATATCACGGACATATAAAACAATTAATAACTTAACAGCCCATTATAACCCTCATATTAGTATGCGGCCCAATTGGTGCCAGGCCCACCGACAAGTGCGTTCAGCCGCGCGGCCCGGTGCCTTCAGGGAGTGTGTGCGGCCCAAAACCAGTGGCCCACTAACCTGATGTGCAGCCCACTCGAACCTGGCCCACTCTCGTAACAACTCCTACCTATTCAGCCCATCCGTTTCTCATTCATAATGTTACCAGATCGATTTAGTTATTCACGAACTCACATTATTTCTAATCATTCTCTACATCAACAACAGTAACTACTAGTTTACTCACACAACCAATACTTATCATATTATTCATCATACCAAATCATATTATTTATCACACCAACATATTATTTATCACACCAACATATGTGTGACAACAGTTCTACCACATAAATCCAAGACACATTAGTTTATGTATAGATCCCTAACTTTCATACTATAACCTAGACTATGTGCATCCATTTCCTCATGTCAGTTGATGACTGCAAACATTTATTTAAGTATACATACATGCTAATCATTGACTAATCACACATATTATCCTTACTGACAAATTTATCAAAATACACATATTGTTTGATTAGATGAACACATGGCCGCCACTTTTTTTGTCAAAGTTATCATGTGGTCATTTACCTTCAATACTATTGGACCCTTCTAAAACTACATATATATCCACTTGGTTATTTGGAATCTGAGAATTCAATGGACCACTTTATTCATGTGCACATGCATTCATCTAATAATCTAATCATACACCCATATTCATGTCACACATATCCATCATATAAAATCGGATAATCTAATATCATTCATGCTACTTATCTTCGTTCAACATGATGTCTATCAAGCAACACAATTTAAACAATGATTAACACACACCATAGCCGAACACAGCCACATATATCAAAAGAATTCCATCACGACCATAGAAACTACACTAACCTAGTTATGGCGTGCGAGATAGAGCATGCGAGTCAAGGGGAGTGGAGCTCCGGATGTCAGGATTGACATCGATCTTCAGGGAAATAAGAGAGAAAGATAGGGTTTTGCTATAACTCTTTCAACCACAGGATGCGTGCCCTTCATGTATACGTAATACTTCAAGGGTTGGGCTTCGGTCTATTGGGCTTGATGGTGTTGTTTGCGTGTATGTGTGGGCCGAGCTCCAGAACACATACAAGTTAGGAAGTAAGAGTGCGGTCAGGATTAGGAGTGTGACCCGAGACTCGATTGGTTAAACACTGAATCACTTGACCCCAAGGTGACTTTCATTCGATCACAACATTCACAATGTTGATCAACTTTATTTACTTACCTAACGAGCGCAAAATTATAATTTACGCCGAGACGTAATTAGAAGCGGTGAATAGCTAGAAACTCGAGTTGTCACATCATCCCCAACTTGAAAGAAATTTCGTCCCGAAATTTGTTAGGCAGTTTCGAAAAGGAGTGGTAACTCACGATGACTGCGGGTTTTTCCTCGGGTGCCACATCATCCCCAACTTGAAAGAAATTTCGTCTCGAAATTCACCTAGTTGCATCAGTAATGTTGAATCGCGCAAGAATGCTTGAGCTTTAATCTGATACTCAAGTTCCCGCGTGAACTCGAGTAACTCTCATGCTTAGGGTTCGACTATATCTACGAACCTTAACTTTCCGTTCAATGATTCCGTTGGTTTTCTTGACAAATCGCAACCTGTCGTCGACTTTCAGTTCTCGTAATGGAATAACAAGTGTTTCATCAGACAAACACATCCTTAGGGTTGAGAAGTGGAAACTTTGTGAACATTGCCCTGTTTGTCAGATAACTTGGGTTTGTAGGCCATGCCCCTGATGCTTTCCAGATTTTCGGATGTCCCAATGTATCGTAAACTAAGCTTGCCACCGCACTCCCCCAGGGTGAGACTTTCGATTATTCTACATTCGTCTACAGCGAACTCCCAGTGTTTCCTAAACTCATCCGCTTTCCTGACGGTCACGCGTTGTCGCCAACGATTTCTAATCTGAACAATCTTCCCAAGAGTTTCGGGTACAAGTCCGGGACTTGTAATTAAGTTGTCTATCACCTTAGTCCAACAAGGAGGTTGGCATTATCGTCCATGCAATTCCTCAAACAGAGCTATCTGAATTCTAGGATGGTATCTGCTGCAGTATGACTCATCCGAAGGTAAGCGCCCTTCCAAATGTTTACTAACGCCAATCTCACACATGCTCGCAGCATGTCCTCGAGTGTCTGGATGGTTCTTTTGCCCTGACCATCTGTCCAACGGTGATAATCAATGCTCATGCCTAGACGTGAGCCAGGAGTGTTTGTGTTTTTGCCTGTCCTAAATCAGGTATAGCTCAAAATCAAGGGAAACAGGAATTGGCACCTCGTGCCCAAGAGTCGCCTCTCTCAGAGGAATATTCACAAGCTGCGATGACTCGTCGGTTACCTTATTAGTAATAGGGCGTATTGGTTACATGAAACAATCAGCAGGTGATATTGTTTCCGTTTCGAGTGATAAGTAAACTGGCGACATATTCCATAGTAGTCTATTCTCGTTTCTATATGAGTGTTTCTGGTTGCTGCTACTCCACCTTGACTTTCTCACAAGTCAAACGTCATTCACATATTTCGCTGTATAGGCCTTCAAGCCCAGTTGCCGATACAAAATCCTTAGTTCTTAATTTTCTCCCTTCAGTGTCTTGGTTTGGACAGGCGAATCTAATCAGATAGGGTAGAATCGACGGTGTGCTGCGAGGCTCATACGCGTCCAGGCTTCACAGTTGAAATCATTCAAAGGTTTCATCCGGCGACGTCATTACATGTTTTAGCACCTTCGAAACAAGGGTACACGGGAGGCCCTTGTGACCGGTCTAAGTAGCGCATCGGGTACCGTCCAAGTAATGCCTCCAACTTAAATCCAAGGACCATGGCTTCCATCGCAGGTTATGATTCGTGCATTCTTCTTGTAATTCCACTACGTAAGCCATCACTTTCTCGTGTTGCATTAGCACGTAACCGGGATTCCGATTCGAACCATCATGGTATACCACTAGATCACCCGTACACTCGGGCAAAGACGATGCTTAATGCATTGCCAAGTTGAATTCCAAAAGCTGAAAAGACGTTCCCCTGTTTTGTATCCCATGAATACACAGCACTCTGCTGTCACTAACGAGGTAAGCTGGCAATCTTAGGAAATCTCGCGATGAATCTGCGATAGTATCTAGCGAAACCAAGGAATTGCCGTATCCCCAAAAATGATATTTGGCGTTGATCAGTTTCTAACAAAATGGATCTTAGCGAGATCCCCGTGTATTCCAACTTCTTGGATTATATGACCAAAAAGGTATCCCTCGCATCCAACAGTTACATTTGTCAAGACTTCCACGGTGTGGCTCCTCCGTCAGGAGCTCTCAAATAAGATACATAGCTTCCCATGATGTTCCTTTCTCCTGGAAATGATTTAACATGTCGTCAATAAGCATGGTCGATTCGTGTGATCCATACAGCTGTTGGTGTGATGATTAGCTCGAAAGTCTTGGAATACAACGTCGAAATGGCCGCACTGCGCTTGGTATGCCATTGCAGGCACATTCTCCCCTTAGACTACCTTCTGACAATAGCTCGTTTGTTATTCAATCCTCGAATGAAAGCTCGACCCCCTCAACTGGTCATCAGGTTGTCAATATAGAATCAAGGCAAACGGTTCTTGACTGTCCCCTCGTTGAGTTCTCGATAATTAGTACACATACGAAAAGGCTTACCTTCACGGGTATAACTGGGGCTCCCCAAAGCAAAAACTAGGTCCGACAAGCTCTTGTCCAATAGTTCCTGCAGTTGATTAGACAGCTCTTGCAACCCTCCTGGTGCAAGACGGTAAGAGTGCGTGTAGTCAGGACTGCCTCTGACGCGAGATCAGACTGGGATTTCGCCTAACAGTTGTGGAAGTAAGCCCGAAAGCTCCTTGGGTAGCACACCGAAAGGAATCACGAATGGTTGGTGGATCCTCGATCCTCCGTTTCCTTAGCCCTAACATCAGTAACGGTTGCTAGTATAGCGGCGTAATCCCTCCGTAGACACTTCTGGCCTTCATAGCTGAAATGGAGTTAACATTTGCACCACTCTGACGCTTTAGAACAAATAACGATTCTCCACACAAAATTTTCTCCTCACTAGTGTATCTGCGCGATCTCTGGATAACCAATCCACACTAACTACTGTATGGCAACCATCAAGGGTAGTGGAAGGAAGGTCGACGTCGAACACTTGCCCCGCAGGGTCGAGTTTGCATCCCAACAAACATATGAGGTTTCGTTTCCCTTGCCATCAGCCGATTCCACAACAGGTTCAGTTGCTAGAAGTATCAAAGCTAAATAGAACAGAGACGAAGCGATTCGTTACCAAAAACGTGTGGGCCACCATGAGGTTATAATCCTGGCGTCGCCCACGCCAATCCTAAATGTTCTTCCATGAGTATCATTTCCAATGTTGTTGCTATCGTTATGAGGTTTTCCCAGCACTGACGTCGTTTCCCTGATTGTCGCCGTCTTGATTTAACCATGCCCAATCCTTGTGGTTGGCACCTCCATTTCCCTACTGTTGGTTACATTTACGAGTATCTCGATGTTGCCGTGACTGTTGCCTCTAATGACGTTGCTTGAAACGGTGTCCTGCGTCCTTTTTCACATTCCGTGCCACGTCCTAAGGCACTACTCATGGTGCAGGTGGTTACACAGTCCGCTCCACAGTCAATCGTCATCGATTTTGTCCCGATTGGCGCGTAAGAGTCAACTCCCATGAGTCACTGGCTGGGGTTAAGGATTCGATTGGAGTCAAATCGCTGTTGTTCGTTGCCGGTAACTAGGGTCGTTCAAATGCTGAAGTCGGTAAGGTACTACGTTTACCCTCTTGTCCATCGTTCTTGCAAATTGACTGAGTGATACACGGTATGTCGCGAGAGTATTGCAGAAGTGATCACACTTCGGAATCTAAGGCGTCAACACGCTAAGTTCCAGCAAACAAAGATAAGTGAGGAAAGTATAGTCCAATCATTTGACACTGAGCCATCAAACTCAGGGACGTTCGTACCAGCACCTAACATTCTACACAGTTCGCTAGGCGTTCAGATGTGTGATCAGGTGATACTCGATAGCATCGAGATTCGTAAGGATTCAAAAAGGAGTGAAAAGATCATGTTCAAGTAGGAGACAATCACTGCTATGACTCCTATAGATTCATTACGTTTCTCATCGAATAAACCACAAAACAGGACCCCTTTTCACTGGTTAGGGCTCACTGGGACTCACCTGCACCCCACATTATTATTATGTGTGCACCCATAATAATAAAATCCAGTTTGCATGTTTATCTCAGTTCCTCCTAGTTCGTGTTAAAAGGTTTCCCCGAATTCAAGAAACAAGACAGATGACACCACAACATAGATCATGAAAGTTCGAGGAGTGTCACACATAACATGGGTTGTCAACATATAAGTTCATACTGTAGTGCCAAGTGTGTATTCACGTGTGATGTTGTCTATAAGCAAACACTAGAGATACTATGCAATAGTAAACAAGAGACGAACCTTGCAGTCTGGAGCTGAGTGTCATGGTCGATTTCGGATCTGTTCGGTTATAGTCTGGTTTTATAAAATCGTTTTAAAACCAAGTTCACTATAACCAGTGGCTCTGATACCAAACTGTCACACCCTCAAATTACCACCTAGGGAGTGTCCCTGTTAGGCGTGTGACTACTAGTAATGAGCCACTAATTATATTGAATCACAAGTTGTAATAAAGTTCCATCCATTAAGTAATAACAATTCCAATCATAAGTTATTCAAAATCACAAGTTCAGCGGAAGCATTAAAGTATCATAAGGTAATTACGAATCCAATCATAATAAATAAGTATTTGACAAATAATCCCGTCGGTATGACCATGACCACTCTTGCTCTCCAGCCAGCAAGCTCCTGTTTCAATCACCTAACGACCTGCGAGCATGTAACAAGTGTATCAGACAAAGCTGGCGAGTCCACAGTTTAAGGTAACGTTTGTTACTAGTTGAATGTAAAACAGTTCAATAACCAATGCAAGTAATATTGTTAATATCTGAATTCCGAACAAGACGGCTCCTGAAATACATGACTGCCCTTCCCACGTACTCCTATCTAGTACTGGGCCACGACTGGGTCATTAGTTCACATCCGTCCTATCTAGGAGCGGTGTGAGGGTGCCAAACCTAAGTAGCGCTACCAACTAATACCCGTTACCCTCCAGGTAACATAATAAGGGACTTACAAAAGATGATAGGTGAGAATATTAACCAATATACCCGTTTTTACCCAAAAGACTTATCCCTCCACGGGATACCCACTGACTGTCCCCAACCACTGGGACGCATGCTCGAATGTAGTGAACTCACCTTAGGTTTGCTCGGTTAGACTAAGCGCCTGTATAATAGTTAACCAATCCAATCCTACCGGTTTAACAGAGGTAGTTAGTTCCATGTGTTCACGTATTTATTCACATGTAATGCTCAACAGTAACCATGCAACACACATTGTCACGTAGATCATGCAATTATTCACCATACCAGTTAATCACAACACACAAGTTCACATGTTAACAATTCATCATATCATACAAATAATCAAAATCCATTCACGTCTAACCTGTTCATGCTTTCGGCCCAATATGATCCACAACATTTATGCAACCAATTTAATTCCTTAATCCCCTTGTCCAACTAACTCAAGTCATTTTGGACTGTAGTATCCGACCCCCTAGTAAATGGGCATAACAATACTAACCCACCTCATAATAATATACTAGCATGCTTAGACCCGGTTTGTATGATCCAAACAATTATGAGGCCCAACGTTAATAAAGCCCACTTTACTTGCCTTGTGGGACTACAAACATGTGTAACAAAAAAATATAGTTATGTGTTTCATTTAAATCGGTTACACCAAATTAAAACAGCTTTCCATAACATTAACTTACCACATGCACCCCTCCAATTCAGCCAATCAGTTACGAAATTTAGTCCACAACCACTGCTATATCTTATAGTTTCATGATCCCCATTCATGACCAATTATATCAATTTACCATACAATTACAGGACGTGCTCAATCATCATTCACCCAAACATATCAAGCGTTCCATTTATTTAATTCATATGGACCCTACAACTAACTAAATCATCCATTGCAATTGCTCATATAATCATCATGTGAATCCGAATCAATGGCTCAACGATATCATGGCACACTAAACTCCTACACTATCGGATTTATTCATACAAATTATTACCAACCCGTGATCCACTCTCTAATACCCACACCAACATGTGCAACTAACATTACCAGCTAGTTTTTCATGCAACCTCTTCACATAGTCAACAGATTGCAAAGTCATAACCATTATCACATAATACCCCTTATTCATTTAGGCCACATAGAATTGTATATCACGGACATATAAAACAATTAATAACTTAACAGCCCATTATAACCCTCATATTAGTATGCGGCCCAATTGGTGCCAGGCCCACCGACAAGTGCGTTCAGCCGCGCGGCCCGGTGCCTTCAGGGAGTGTGTGCGGCCCAAAACCAGTGGCCCACTAACCTGATGTGCAGCCCACTCGAACCTGGCCCACTCTCGTAACAACTCCTACCTATTCAGCCCATCCGTTTCTCATTCATAATGTTACCAGATCGATTTAGTTATTCACGAACTCACATTATTTCTAATCATTCTCTACATCAACAAAAGTAACTACTAGTTTACTCACACAACCAATACTTATCATATTATTCATCATACCAAATCATATTATTTATCACACCAACATATTATTTATCACACCAACATATGTGTGACAACAGTTCTACCACATAAATCCAAGACACATTAGTTTATGTATAGATCCCTAACTTTCATACTATAACCTAGACTATGTGCATCCATTTCCTCATGTCAGTTGATGACTGCAAACATTTATTCAAGTATACATACATGCTAATCATTGACTAATCACACATATTATCCTTACTGACAAATTTATCAAAATACACATATTGTTTGATTAGATGAACACATGGCCGCCACTTTTTTTGTCAAAGTTATCATGTGGTCATTTACCTTCAATACTATTGGACCCTTCTAAAACTACATATATATCCACTTGGTTATTTGGAATCTGAGAATTCAATGGACCACTTTATTCATGTGCACATGCATTCATCTAATAATCTAATCATACACCCATATTCATGTCACACATATCCATCATATAAAATCGGATAATCTAATATCATTCATGCTACTTATCTTCGTTCAACATGATGTCTATCAAGCAACACAATTTAAACAATGATTAACACACACCATAGCCGAACACAGCCACATATATCAAAAGAATTCCATCACGACCATAGAAACTACACTAACCTAGTTATGGCGTGCGAGATAGAGCATGCGAGTCAAGGGGAGTGGAGCTCCGGATGTCAGGATTGACATCGATCTTCAGGGAAATAAGAGAGAAAGATAGGGTTTTGCTATAACTCTTTCAACCACAGGATGTGTGCCCTTCATGTATACGTAATACTTCAAGGGTTGGGCTTCGGTCTATTGGGCTTGATGGTGTTGTTTGCGTGTATGTGTGGGCCGAGCTCCAGAACACATACAAGTTAGGAAGTAAGAGTGCGGTCAGGATTAGGAGTGTGACCCGGGACTCGATTGGTTAAACACTGAATCACTTGACCCCAAGGTGACTTTCATTCGATCACAACATTCACAATGTTGATCAACTTTATTTACTTACCTGACGAGCGCAAAATTATAATTTACGCCGAGATGTAATTAGAAGCGGTGAATAGCTAGAAACTCGAGTTGTCACACAAGAGCCTCGATCCATGACCACTCCAGCACTCCCAGATAGCAAGTCCATGTCACGAATTCTAACGACCTGCAAACATGCAGACAAGTGTGTCAGACGACGCTGGTGAGTTCAAGGTTTTGTTAACGTGTTTTGTTACCAGATGTATGTTAAGCCAGTTCAACGTTGCGATACGATGTTGCTTTATAACATGCTAGATACCCTAGGGAGTGTGCCCATATGTATCCGGGGAGTGTGCCCCTTAACAACCTGGAAGTGTGTCGAGTCCCCAATGCCCCTAACCAAGCATTGGTATTGATGCCCTGATAATTAGTTCACGCCCGTCCTTACGGCCCGGTGTGAGGTGTACAACCTAATAGCGCTATCAACTAATTACACCATTGCCCTACAGGCAATCGAATAATGATAGATTCCATGTTCAATAATCAAAAACCCGATTGAACTGTTTACCCAAGTTTCCCTTCCACATGTTTACTAGTTGTCCCAAACCACCGGGACGCATGCTTGAGAAATGCAATGAACTCACCTGGGGTTGCTCGGTATGATACACAATAGTTCAATTAAGCTACAAAGTGATCAACCACGTCCTATCACAGTTATCATACCAATCAGATTCGTACACTAGTATTGCACGTATGTTCCACGTATATATAACAAGTTGTGTACAAACATTGATCATCATGTTCACGTATAAGTATGGCAACTCTACAGCAACTTCACACAAGCAAAATCCAAATACACGGCCCAATCATTTGGGCTGGTAACAGTGGGCCAGTCCAATAACAGAGTGTGCATGTTCTCGGTCTCGAGTCGAGACTAGTCGGTCTCGGGTTATATTGATTTCGAAGTCTCGAGTCGCAACAGAGAGTTCTCGAGTCATCATGGTCTGGTCGAGACTACAAGGTCTGGAGTCGCAACCGGACCCGCAACCGTGGTCTCGAGTTGTGTTGTTTTGTGCCGGTGTTATGGTCTCGAGTCGAGACTAGGAGTTCTCGACTCGCAATCTCTTGTCGAGACAAGATGTGTAACTGATTTCCTGATTTGTAGTCCATGATTTCCGTAACAAGTTGTAAACAGATTTGGCAGTTTCAAATCAAATCAATTAACAGTTTTGCTATAATCCAAACGAATCAAACAGCAGTTTTTATCCAGAATCATGCATGTTCATATCGTTATCAAGAACCAATAATCCCGAATCAATCAAACATTCATATCAATTCCAAAATCACTAATCAATAACCTATGAACATGTAACCAGATCATGTGATAACGGGTTCAAGAACTATCATGCAGCCCTAAACCATGTGTACAATATATCAATCAATACTACAAACCATAACAACACATCCCAACATCCATCCGGATCATCTCACAACCGATTAGTAAGCTTTCGTTTAATCATCATCTTAACATAATTCGGACAGCTTATAATCAACCGATTACTTGCAAAACATATGATTTACATACAATATAGAACATCACGATTGATCACACAAGCAACCCTAACCGTTTAGTCAAACATGGAGTTATAACAATATAAATCAAACACGTATCATGAACACTAACCGAGTTAAAGCGTGTAGAGAGGATGATCCGAACACAAGGATCTTCGAGGGTCGAGAAGTGTTGTCGTCGGGTTCCAAGAGAAACGAGAGAGAGGGAGAGCTTCTAGGGTTTTGTGTAATTTGTGTGCTTGCAAGTAACCAAAAACTACACCCCCTATTGTTCATGTATGCGTACAAGGGATGAGTGGGCCGAACCCATCATTGGGCCGCCCTTGGGCTCTCGGGTTGGGTAGGTGGTTGCGAGTGAGGTTGGGCCGAGTGGAGGATGTGCGACCAAACAAAGTGTGCGGCCCAATTTTGATAACACATAACATTTCATTCAATTAAACGCTCACGTTCCTATAGTCGTATCACGCATTCAATCAACCCATATAGTTCACATAAACACGTAACGTTACACAAAATAGATTGGAAATACGGGTTGTCACATCTATGAATAAAAGCATTTACAAAACGGGTTAGTGTGGGATAAAGTTCAAAACTGACATTTACAAACAGGTCAATTGGGTAAAAATTTTACTCCAAACTTACCATATGTAAAAGGTTGATTATTGTATAATGATTTTTTTAGTACTATGATATAAGGAAGAAATGTGATGGGAGCTTGTGTTATGACTTCTCAAATTCAGAAAACTTTTTAGGCAAATCATCAGTTTAAGCAGCCTTACGAGTAGGGGTGCAAACAAGTTGAGCTACTTGGGCTCGGCTAAAAAAACAACTTGAAACAAGCAAAGCTTAAACAAACTCAAGCCCGAACCCAAGCTTAAAAACAAGCTTGTTTAGTAAACAAGCCCGAGCTTCCCTTATCGAGCTCAAGCGAGCTCGCAAGCCTAAAAGAGCCCAATATACTTATAAATTTAATTAGTAAACTAAATATATTTTTAAATAATAATAAATACTATTTTAAAATATATTTTCATAAGCTAAATGAGCTCAAGCTCGTCTCGTCTGGTTTGCACCCCTACTTAGGAGTACAAGGTCAGTCGACTAAATAAAACCAAGGTTGATCATTAACAAGATCTTAGTCAATATACTTAGCCATGATCATTAACGAGATCTTAGTCAATATACTTAGACAAAGCAGGTCAAGACTATATATGCAAATGAAGCATGCGAAGGTATCCTAGGTTTATATAATAGATTTACTTTTTTGAGGTTGCAACTATTTTAACATATGAATAAATGCTGATCAAAGGCCAACAACAAAATAAACCAGTCAACAACAAACAAAACTTGGCATGTGGCAATGGAAGTTAATCAAAGGTCTACACTAAGAGATTAAAACACTATTCAACAAACATCTAGGAATCTAGATATCATATCTCAAATATCACGTAACCAAATCTTACCTTATAAAATATGGGGCCTTTATAGTGATAAATATTGAATCCAAGAGGAAAGCGGCATCTTTCATCTAGAAAAGGCTAAAATCTACATGGAGCTCAAAAAATTATATCACATCATGTTTCATGAATTACAATATCCCAAACCTGAACTTGGATTCAAGTTTTTAATCAATGGAAAGGAATATCTTTTTGGTAGAATAATCAATTAAAAATATTAATAACAAAGTCAAACAGAATCAATTATCACATTCAAACAGATAACATATTAGCATAACACTAGGGGCATGTTTTGCTAAGCTTTTCCAACCAACTTATTGACTTATTGACTTAATCAAAAAACTAAAAAGGAGTTTTATTGTTTGGCAAACCTAAAAGTTCTTTTCAAAATGACTTTTTGAAAAGAAGAAAAAGGAGTTTTTGAGAACTTAACATGTTGTGACTTTTTGATCAGCTTATAACTTTTGAAACACCAAATTACCAGATTACCCCTGATTTAACACTCCTTATATTTTTTGTTTGTCCATTTTATTCATTTTACATCAATAAACTATGGCAAACACTTTTTAAAAAACAACTTATTGATTTATTGGCTTTTCCCACCTGATAAGCTAATCCAAACACTTTTTAAAAACTCATTTTCAAAAAGTTATAAGCTAATAAGTCCTTTTCACAAAAAGTCATTTTTTCACTTAAATAAGCTTTTAGCCAAACATGCCCTAGAAGTCTAAAATAGATTGGTAATTACCTTTAAACAGGCATGGTGAAGCCAGAAGCCAAGGCATGGTGAAGCCAGAAGCCAAGACCAATTCGAATAAGTAATAACCGGTTTCAAACAACACTTCAACATAACTCATAAGTCAAAACAATTTTAAAAGTTCATATAAGAAAACTACTAATATTCAAATAACTAAAATAAAGAGATGTGAGAACTCAAGATACAACAATTAGTTACTAGTCTCCTAACGAATAAACTTAAAAATCAATAGAAAAATTGGTAGAAGCATTTCTTCGAGCAACTGATGTGCATCTTCAAACCAACAATATTGATTCTTAAAATCAGCAATATAGATTCTTCAAACCAGCAAAATTGATTTTTTAAGGACTTGGGTTTACTACCAACAAAATCGTAAACCAGATAGGAGATCATATATAGATTTGAATCAAAGAACAAAAAACATTGAGTTCAATAGACGGTTATCCTTACCTCTTAAGCAGCACCACCGCTAGACAACTCCATGACCGAATATCTCGAACTATTGAAATTGTAGGTCACGGAGATCTAATCTCTGAAGTCGAATAATCAATTCTTATTGCTATGTTTGATAGCGAGACATAGAGAATGGGGGATGTTAGAAGGCAGATGCTCAATTTAGGTTTTGAGAATTAGGTTTAGGTTTTGAGAATTAAGGGGAATTTGGGTTAAGGAGAAAAGATGGAAAAATTGGGCGGGATGATTTTGGTGGGGTGGGAAGCTTGAAATTATTTAGAAACTGAAAGTGTATTGGAATTGGAAAAAGAGAAATAAATATTTATTAATAATATAATTAAATTAAAAAATATAAGTTAAACATCAATATTTAGTAATTAGTAGTTTTATTCTTTGTTATAAAATCCACGGCCAAGTAGGTACATTTCAATTATTTGTTAAAAAATTATCCATGGCTAAGTAGGTACATTTCAATAATATGTAATATCGGGGTGACTCGCTTTCAGATACTTTCACTGGGACTTCCTTGTTTTACTATCTTTGTAAAACAATAGACATGAGGAAGCAAAACATAGCCAAGCGATAGAAACAGTTCGGTTTTGTTAACGGTTTGACCTTAAAACAGTTAACACCGGACTTTGAACACCACGAACAAATACGGCATACATAAAGTGCCACTAAAGTTATGTGTCAAACAAATATGGCATACACAAAGTGCCACTAAAAACCAAAATTAGTGACTTAAAAGCTAAATGTCACTAAAAGTGTCTGTCAAACAAATATGGTATACGTAAAGTGCCACTAAAAACCTAAATTAGTGGCACAAAAGCAAAATGCCATTAGAAGTGTGTGCCACTACATGGCATTTTTTTTTTTTGTAGTGAATGGTCTCATGTCTCCCATACCCTCTTTACATCACATCATATATTTTGGCTCAAGTATTCTAATTTCTAAGATAATGGTCTTCTCACATGTCATTCAGTGAGACTAACACACATTATTTGTTAGTCTTTTATATTGTAATTTATTATATAATAAGTTCTTTTAATATATGATACATAAAGAAAATAAGAATATCATATTCAAGCTTCAAGTGGATCGGTGTCATCCAACCATGGCAGCATTGTTATAAAGTCAAAAACTAATTACGTTACAAAACTATAAATAATCAACATGTTTATGCATAAGGTAGTTGTATTGTTAGCCTTGGGATTTTTTCAAAACAATTATTCATTTCTAACCTTAAAATTTCAATCTTTGACAATTTAAGTCTAAATATTCAATTTTTAGTAATTTAACCCCTTTAATTAATTTGATTTCACACTTCTAATTCAAAAGTGTTCACCTTTGCAATTTAACCCCTTGATTATTTTACTTTTAACCCAAAGTTTTTCATCTTTTACAATATTACCCCAACACTTTTTACTTTCAATTTGATCCCTTATACTTTGCATCTTTCGCAAATTTTCCGTTTAACGTTTCATTCTAAATTTTTCAAGTTAACACCACAACGTGCATGTGGACTTCAACGTCTTTTCATCTACTTTTCCCATTTGACAGGTCCATCGCAGCGCGTCTATTTTTTCTTTTGAAAGGTCTGTCACAACGCGCAGGTCAGGGATCCCGATTTAGTTATTATTTTCTATATATGTTTTACACATGCTCGCGGTTATGTAAAAAACATTTGCATTTCATCTAATCTATATACTTGATAAAGTAAACCATTGGTGGACACATGTCACCCCATGGTTTCACCTCAGATGAATTTCCGCCTAGATGAAAGCAACTAAATGGATCACCGGAATTCTAATGGATAGTCCACAAATCTCATTACCAACTTTCCAAATATACCTTATTTTACAACATATGCTTCAAAAGAAAACCCTAATTCCCTGTCGAACACGGCGATTAAGATCCCTCCAACACATTCGATCAACAAACATCGGATTGGAAGACATTAAATCGACGGTAATGTCTAGTGTGTGCTTCTATTATTCTTCTTTGTTGTTACATTCGCCTAATTTCGTTAACGTTCTGATTTTTTTCGATTGTTCTTATTTTGTTAGCAGTTCAATGATTGTTAGTTGATGATTGATTAATGTATTCGATTTAGTATTCTCTGATTTACTTTTGTTTTGGTACTGATTTTGGATATATATATATATATATATATATATATATAGGGTTAGGATCATGTGAGAAGAAGTAGGCTATTTGAGAAACTTGAGAAGAAATCTGGACCACACATTTTTCCTAAGGTTTTCGTAATATACACATATGTATAGTGTAAAATTGACTATATACATATATGTATATTGAATTATACACATATGTATATAGTTAATCGTAATTTATACATATGTGTATATTACGAAAAGCTTAGAAAAATGTGTGGTCCAGATTTATTCTCAAGTTTCTCAAATAGGGTGCTCTTCTCTTAGGATCCCTACCCTATATATATATATATATATATATATATATATATATATATATGCACATGCACATTATGTTATGTTTTGTCCATGCACATGTGCATATGTGTCCCCCAATGGTTTACTTTATAAAGTATATAGATTAGATGAAATGCAAATGTTTTTTACTGACCGCGAGCATATGTAAAACATATATAGAAAATAATAACTAAATCGGGATCCCAGACCTGCACGTTGTGACAGACCTTTCAAAAGAAAAAATAGACGCGTTGCGATGGACCTGTCAAATGGGAAAAGTAGACGAAAAACGTTGAACTCCAGATGCACGTTGTGGTGTTAACTTGAAAAATTTAGAACGAAACGTTAAACCGAAAATTTACGAAAGATGCAAAGTATAAGGGATCAAAATTGAAAGTAAAAAGTGTTGGGGTTAAATTGTAAAAGATGAAAAACATTGCGTTAAAAGTAAAATAATCATGGGGTTAAATTGCAAAAGGTGAACACTTTTGAATTAGAAGTGAGAAATCAAATTAATTAAAGGGGTTAAATTACTAAAGATTGAATATTTAGACTTAAATTGTCAAATATTGAAATTTTAAGGTTAGAAATGAATTTTTGTTTTGAAATAATCCCAAGGCTAACAATACAACTACCTTATGCATAAACTTGTTGATTATTTATAGTTTTGTAACGTTATTAGTTTTTGACTTTATAACAATGCTGCCATGGTTGGATGACACCAATCCACTTGAAGCTCAAATATGATATTCTTATTTTCTTTATGTATCATATATTAAAAGAACTTATTATAAAATAAATTACAATATAAAAGACTAACAAATAATGTGAGTTAGTTTCACTGAATGACAAGTGAGAAGACAATTATCTTAGAAATTATAATACTTGAGCCAAAATATATGATGTGATGTAAAGAGGGTATGGGAGACATGAGACCATTGTACCTTATGCCAGCCTACAAAACAATTATCTTAGAAAATGGGATGTTGGACTTTCCAAGGGCAACCCATTTTATCAAAATTGACAACTCTATTGGTTGATTATAACTTTTTTGTCACAAGTTATCCAATTTAATGTGGTAAAATAAGTATAATAGTAATTTATCTTAATTCGGTTTAACAGTTTCTTTAATATAAAATAACAATTATTCTCATATTTCTTTTGTTTTGATTTCTTATGAGAAACAACAAAATATATTTCTATTTTTCACAATTTAAATTTTTAAGCCAAATTAGGGGTGTTCAAAAATACTTATATTGTATCCATAAATCCAATCCGAAATTTTTGAAAAATTAATTTTTATTTTATATCAGATGTCCGAAAATGTCCAAAAATTTATATTCGGATATCCAAAACTATCCGAAATATCTGATTCTGAATAATAAAAAATAAGAATTAAATAAAAAAATTGGATATTCAGATTTCTGATTCACTATTCGACCGAGGCAGAAATTTCGGATATGGACGTGGATAGTGAAATCAGGTATCCAAAATTTTTGGATATCTGAATTTTTGGATATCCGATTTTGAACACCCCTACTGAAATAACAATTACTTATAGCTATCTATTATACCTGCAAGTAATTTGGTAGGAGTATGATATAAAGTAATTTGATAGGAGTATGACATCAAATTTAACACATACCATGGCGTGAGTGGATTGAGTTATTGAACAAAAATGAGTCGTATTCGTGTGAGCCAACACTAGATATATTAACTTGTGGTACCCGCGGAAAAGAAAATCCATAGTTATCCTGAGTTAACACCCTTTTGTCCTGGAGTACTCGTCAAATTTCGGGACGAAATTTCTTTCAAGTTGGGGATGATGTGACAACTCGTACGTTCAAGGTAATTTTCCTTTTGTTACTTTTGGTTCTTCTACTTATTTATATGAATAGAGCATACTATTTAAATGATATAATTTATTTTGTCGAGTGGATCAAACCGTCCTTTAACTACGTGACCCAATGACCTCGGCCCAAGACCCTTAAACCCAAACCGGCCCAAGCCCACCTTTTTGTGTAGCATGTTATATGTATTGGGGATACGTATCAATTCGTTGGGAAAACCCTAGCACTCTTGATCGGCCATTAGAAGACAACCACAGTTCACCCATCCGAAGCTTGCATAACTTTGAACTTGTCTCTTGCATTTGGCAACACTCATTCCTCGGTTAGTGGTTAGTACGATACCATGTGTCGATCTGATCTCTTGCTATTTGTGTTACGTTTGTGGTTTTAGTTATGTATGTAAGTATTGTTATGTTATGCCTATGATATAAATCATGAAGAAGGGCTTTGTTTACGAACTGTGTTGATCATTAATTGACTGATATATTGATTGATAAATTGGAACTGTTTAATGATTTTCTGGGTTATGTATATTGGAAACACTCATGATATAAATCTGTGAATTAGATTTATTAGGGTGTATTGATAACTTGTGGAACTATTACGTAATTCATTGATCGCTAACTATTGTACGGAATTTAGAGATATTACTGCTTAATCTTGACGAACTATAATCTGTAATTGGTGATGAGGGTTTCGCCAGAATTTGTGATTCATGCAACTAAGATTCGTATAAAAAAAAAATAAAAATGGCCGACACTCTTGAATGCTTCACATGTAATCAGTTCTTTGAATTAAATAAGCTGAAATATCCATATTTCATGAATATAACTGGACCACAAGATCACTTGTCTGTTGTTGAAATTCTTGATAATGGATTGCAAGTTGATTGTTAGAGTATGATTGGGTCACTTAATAAAGGATTTGAGATATTCACATGATTGAGTTACTAATACATGTCAGATGAGCACATGAACCCCAACATCACATGTACTTCTATTGGACCAAATGTGTTATGGATAACTTATCATTGTTTGAAACTTGGACTGCATGATATTATAATTGTTTGGTTGACTGTTAGTGCATAGGAATTGATTGTCGACAAGGCATGCATATGTGTGACATGAATATGTGTGCATGATTAGATTATTAGATGAATGCATCACATGAATAAAGTTGTCCACCCCACTACTTTAATCGGTCCAATAACAGCATGAATACATAAATAGTTGTCGGCCACTATAGCTTGTTTTGAGAATAGTAATGATGTTGTGAACCAATAGACAATGATTAGGGCACATGAGAGGTTTTGAGTGACAATTTATTCAAACATTATTTTGATAATGGAGATATAACCTAAATGGATGAACTATGTTGCATGTTGTAATGATTGCAAAAGATTGTTTTGTCACGTAATGAACCGTAGCAGTTGGGGTTTCTTTTTGGTCGGTCCAATTGTCACCGAAGCAAGGAGAGGCCCACCCCACTCGGAGCCCCATTTCGAACCCCCTACACACATGCCCCTAATTATATACAGCTGGGTTGGTTGGGTTGGAACAGCTAGGCCGCAACAGGGGAATGGGGTGGTTTAAGGGTACGGATCGGGTAACAACAGTGGCACATCATCTTAACCGCCCACTTGTTAGTGTTTACCTTATTGGGCCGCATAAGTGTAGTGTATTGGTATTAAATGTAAGCTGTTAGTGTGTGAATCCTATTATCGGGTGCGTGATCCAACATGGAATTGATTGTAATTTTATTTGTTGCGTATTTTGCGAAGAATGATGTGTGTTCTAAGTGTAGTATGAAACTGATTGACGTGTGTAACTCTTTTAGGACGTGGTTGTTCAACTGTTAATCGAGTAAACAATCTAGCCGAGCAAAACCAAGGTGAGTTCACTACATTCGAGCATGCGTCCCAGTGGTTGGGGACAGTCAGTGGGTATCCCATGGGGGGATAAGTTTTTGGGTAAAAACGGGTATATTGGTTAATATTCTCACCTATCATCTTTTGTAAGTCCCTCATCGGGTATTAGTTAGTAGCGCTACTTAGGTTTGGCACCCTCACCCCGTGCCTGTAGAGGACGGAGGTGAACTAATGACCCAGTCTGGCCCAGTACTAGATAGGAGTACGTGGGAAGGGCAGTCCGTGAGCCGTCCGTGTTTGGAAATGAGATATTAACAATATTACTTGCAGTGGTTATTGAACGGTTTTACACACACAACGGGTAATAAACATTTTCTAAAACTGTGAACTCGCCAGCTTTGTCTGATACACGTGTTGCATGCTCGCAGGTCGTTAGGTATCCTGGAATTGGGAAGCTTGCTATCTGGGAGTGCTGGAGTGGTCATGGATCGAGGCTTTTGGATTAAAATACATGTGATACATTGGTTTTAAGCGTTATTATGAGACGATTGCTAAACAACTTAATACATGCTTCCGCTATACAACTTTTGGGAATTAATATTATGTTGACAACTTATGTGAATAAATTAATGTCATGATTTATTTAAATATTTACCATTGGTTCAATGTGATTGGTGGCTCGAACTCTGATGCGTAACACGCCTCGCGGGGTTTCCGAAGGGGGAATTTTGGGGGTGTTACAGTTGGTATCAGAGCCACTGGTTATAGTGAACTAGGTTTTAAAACGATTCGTAAAACCAGACTATAACCGAACAACTACGAAAATCGATCATGACACTCAGCACCAGATCGCAAGGTTCGATTATCTCTCACTTTATACAGTACTTACTTAGCAGTCGCACACCCACAACGTATGTGAACTGAAACATTTAACACCATAGTGACTTGATAGTGTGACACCACTCTCCGACTCATGTAAACCATAGAACTGTGATATCATTTGTTGTGTTGTTTGAACGGGGGGAAACTTTGAGCGCGAGCTAAGAAGCACTGAGATAAGCATGCAAATTGCCTTATTATTATGGGTGCACACTTAATAATAACGCGGGGTGCATGCAAGTCCCAGTGAGACTTATCGAGCGTAAGGAGGGTTCTGCCCTACTATGTGTGAACTTGGTAGTACGTAAATATCAGTATGATACTTGACTCTCATCTCGTTTCAACTTCTAAACCGGTTAATTCCCAACTATAGAAACATGAGTGAACGAGGACGCGGACGAGGCAACATCACCACGACACAGGCTGAGTTGACTGACCTAATCAACACCCGCGTGGCTGAGGCTTTAGCGGCCTATCAAGCTGGTACGGAATGTACCAAGCATCCTTACCCCCGTATTGTGTACACGACTTTTCACTTTCATAATGCGAGTCCCAGCGAGGTTTTTCACTTATAATGTGTACACGGCTTTCCACTCCTATTATTTGATTAATGTGACACACAACAGCCTATAGAAGGCATGGCAGTGAGTGACTCTTACATGAACACAAAAATTTTTTTTTTTTTTTTTTTTTGAAACACGAACTTTTCACTTCTCAGCAAACTTTTACGAACCTCGATGTTGATAAACAGTGCTTGAACACTCATCAGAACGCCTAGCAAACTGTGTAGAATGCTAGGTGCTTGTGCGAACGTTCCTGAGTTGGATGTGATAGCGTTAAATGAATGGTTATTACCTTCCTCACTTGTCTTCAATTGTTTGGACCCAACACACTAACGCTCTAAACCTCGAAGTGCGATCGCTTTTGCAACACTTTTGAAACACACTGGGGATAATTCGAATCACTTGCTGGAATGATGAACAAAAGGATGAGTGTAGTATCCTACCGAGTTCAGTATTTGGACGACCCCGATTGCCAGCAACGGACACCAGCGAACTGACTTCAATCTAAAACTTAACTCTGGTCAGCGACTCGTGGGAGTCAACTGTTACAAACTAATCTGGACTTTAGAAGTGATAACAGATTTTAGTGTGGAATGTGTAACTTCCAGCACCACGAGTAACACCTTGGAACTCGGCACGGAGTGTGAAGAGAGGAACATTCGTGACAACCAGGTACTTGTAATAGTAGCCTACTGTATGGAAAAGGAGGTGCCTTCGGCACGTATTGGACGTTGATAAGTCAAAAACGACCACAATCACGAGAGCGAGGTCAATACGGGAGAAATCCGTGTGACTGTAACGATTGCATCGGCAGTGGTGCTCACGGAAAGGAAGTTAGGAAAATAACAACATAGTGGTTTGGTTGGGTAGTAAATCGCTTCGCCCTAATTCTGTGTAACCTTGATGATTCGCAAAAACCAAACATGTTATGGAACCGGCTGATGGCAAGTCAACTGCGACCGCGCATGTTAGTTGGGACGCAAACTCGACCCTACGAGAGACAGGCATTCGACACCGGTCTCACTTCTACTACCATTGGTGATTACGATGCAGTAGTCAGTAATGATTCATTAACCAGACAAAACACTCAGACGCACCCTGTGAGAAGAAATTTAGCGTCACCTTATGCATTGAAGTACCAGAGTGGTGAGAAGGTTAGCCTCATGAAAGTAATGATAGCCCCGAAAGCGTCTATGAAAGGATGATCTCGCTGTGGCAGCAACTAATTCTAGTGATCAGACTAGGGGCGATAGGATCGAGGATCTATCAATTGCTGTGACTAATCCCAATGTACAACTTGAAGAACTTTTAGACATATCGCCACAACTATTAGTCAGAAACTCGTTGATCTCACGATCAGAGGAAGCTCCGAATACTCGTACTCTTACTGTTTTGCATCAGGATGGGTGCAAGAGCAGTATAAGCCACTATGAGAACTGTTCGACAAGAAGGTTGTCAGACCTAGTTTTCGCTTTGGGAAGCCCAGATAAAACCGGGAGGATAAACTTTTTGGTGTGTGCACTGATTATCGGGAACTCATCAAGGTGACAGACAAGGAACCGTTCTCTATGACCGTGTATTGACGACCCAACGACTAGTTGCCAGGAATGAGTTTTATCAGATGAAAGTTCAAGGGAAAAGATTGTTAAGGCGACACATCAGACGCAATTCGGGCATGCGACTTTGTACCCATGACCTTGGGAATAGTCAGCACACCCGCAGCTTTACGTATCACGTGAACCAACCATGATTTTTGATGACGTACCGAATCTGTCCCAATGGAGAAGAATATCACGACACACAACCGGTGGAAGAAATCGTGGCCTTTGGATTCACTTGGAGGCGTTACTTGGACGGTACCGAATGCGTTACTTAGACCGATCACAAGGGCCTCCCGTGTACCCTGGCCACGAAAGAAGCTTTATCAATTGATGAGAACGTTGGATGGAACTTTTGGATGATTACGACTGTGAGACCTGAACGTGCACGACCTTGCAGTTCGCTATCCACTCTGACACACCTGACCAGACTCACCTAGTTCAAAGTGAAGACCTGTTGGAGGAGAATTCACAAGATGGGGTCATGCAAGGCATGGGGAAGCAACTATTGGCAGGACGGACGGCATTCGCTATCTCATGGAACAAATGTGGATCCCACTATACAGCAACCGTATGGAACTCATACTGAGCGAAGCACACCGACTCCGATGTTCCGGTAGTCTGGACTTGATAGGGGATATTAGGATTTTAAGTCTCGTATGAATAACCGGGCATGAAGGCCCCATAATACTACATATAACCGATGTCGGGCATGTGCGAGAATCAGGGTGGAACACCGGAAACCTACTTGTTTGAACAGTAACCGGAAGCACCCATATGGGAACGAAAACGAACACCATGAATTTGTCATTGGTTTACTTAAAAACTCGGAACGGAATCGATATCACCTGGTGATCGTATATTGCCTCACGAAACCATCACACTCTCTTGCAATCAAGAAAACTAGCGAGTCTTCACAAGCTGTGGATGTTCTTTTGAGAGAGGCGGTCTCAGGCACGAGGTGCCAACTTCTGTTACTTCTGATATTGGAGCTATACCTGATTTATGACAGACAATACACGATATTCTCGACTTACGTCTAGGCATGGACATTTCGTATCACCGTGGGGCAAACGATCAGAGTAAACGAACCATCCTTGCACATGAAGACATGCTGTGAGCATGTGTATGGTTAACTGTAGTGGAACTGGAAGGACGCTTATCATTGGGCGAGATCTATAACAGCTGTTACCGTATTAGTATGCATATAACCTTACTTGGAGCATCACTTGAATAGTAACGCTAAGCTCCTTGTTGAATCAAGGTGGGGGATAACTTAATCGTAGATCCAGGAATTGCACCCGAAACCCTTGGGAAGATTATTTAGATTGGAAATCGTTTGACGACAACGCGTGACTACTAGGAAACCTAATAACTTAGGAGACACTAGGAGTTCGCTGCAGGCGAACGTGTCATACTTGAACTCTCACCCTGGGAGGGTGTGGTACGTTTGGGGAACCGTGACAAGCTTAATTTACATTACGTTGAGCCATTCAGAATTCTGGAAAGAATCGGTTGTGTGGCCGGTGAAATGCTTGTGATACCCTTATTAGAGTTTGAGGTTAAAGACAAGTTACAGTTGTTGAGGAATCTACTGAAATCATGGACCACGACGCCAAAATTTGTTAGCACAGTCAAATTCTAATCACAAAATTTGTTGGGAACTCATGACATGGACTGGAGTTCAGGTGGGAACACAAAGATCAGATGACGCTCTATTCCCCTCGACTGTTCAAACAGTTGAATCTACTCCTGATGTTATTGGCGAATTTCGGGACGAAATTCCCTTTCAAGTTGGGGATGATGTGGTACCCGCGGAAAAGAAAATCCATAGTTATCCTGAGTTAACACCCTTTTGTCCTGGAGTACTCGTCAAATTTCGGGACGAAATTTCTTTCAAGTTGGGGATGATGTGACAACTCGTACGTTCAAGGTAATTTTCCTTTTGTTACTTTTGGTTCTTCTACTTATTTATATGAATAGAGCATACTATTTAAATGATATAATTTATTTTGTCGAGTGGATCAAACCGTCCTTTAACTACGTGACCCAATGACCTCGGCCCAAGACCCTTAAACCCAAACCGGCCCAAGCCCACCTTTTTGTGTAGCATGTTATATGTATTGGGGATACGTATCAATTCGTTGGGAAAACCCTAGCACTCTTGATCGGCCATTAGAAGACAACCACAGTTCACCCATCCGAAGCTTGCATAACTTTGAACTTGTCTCTTGCATTTGGCAACACTCATTCCTCGGTTAGTACGATACCATGTGTCGATCTGATCTCTTGCTATTTGTGTTACGTTTGTGGTTTTAGTTATGTATGTAAGTATTGTTATGTTATGCCTATGATATAAATCATGAAGAAGGGCTTTGTTTACGAACTGTGTTGATCATTAATTGACTGATATATTGATTGATAAATTGGAACTGTTTAATGATTTTCTGGGTTATGTATATTGGAAACACTCATGATATAAATCTGTGAATTAGATTTATTAGGGTGTATTGATAACTTGTGGAACTATTACGTAATTCATTGATCGCTAACTATTGTACGGAATTTAGAGATATTACTGCTTAATCTTGACGAACTATAATCTGTAATTGGTGATGAGGGTTTCGCCAGAATTTGTGATTCATGCAACTAAGATTCGTATAAAAAAAAATAAAAATGGCCGACACACTTGAATGCTTCACATGTAATCAGTTCTTTGAATTAAATAAGCTGAAATATCCATATTTCATGAATATAACTGGACCACAAGATCACTTGTCTGTTGTTGAAATTCTTGATAATGGATTGCAAGTTGATTGTTAGAGTATGATTGGGTCACTTAATAAAGGATTTGAGATATTCACATGATTGAGTTACTAATACATGTCAGATGAGCACATGAACCCCAACATCACATGTACTTCTATTGGACCAAATGTGTTATGGATAACTTATCATTGTTTGAAACTTGGACTGCATGATATTATAATTGTTTGGTTGACTGTTAGTGCATAGGAATTGATTGTCGACAAGGCATGCATATGTGTGACATGAATATGTGTGCATGATTAGATTATTAGATGAATGCATCACATGAATAAAGTTGTCCACCCCACTACTTTAATCGGTCCAATAACAGCATGAATACATAAATAGTTGTCGGCCACTATAGCTTGTTTTGAGAATAGTAATGATGTTGTGAACCAATAGACAATGATTAGGGCACATGAGAGGTTTTGAGTGACAATTTATTCAAACATTATTTTGATAATGGAGATATAACCTAAATGGATGAACTATGTTGCATGTTGTAATGATTGCAAAAGATTGTTTTGTCACGTAATGAACCGTAGCAGTTGGGGTTTCTTTTTGGTCGGTCCAATTGTCACCGAAGCAAGGAGAGGCCCACCCCACTCGGAGCCCCATTTCGAACCCCCTACACACATGCCCCTAATTATATACAGCTGGGTTGGTTGGGTTGGAACAGCTAGGCCGCAACAGGGGAATGGGGTGGTTTAAGGGTACGGATCGGGTAACAACAGTGGCACATCATCTTAACCGCCCACTTGTTAGTGTTTACCTTATTGGGCCGCATAAGTGTAGTGTATTGGTATTAAATGTAAGCTGTTAGTGTGTGAATCCTATTATCGGGTGCGTGATCCAACATGGAATTGATTGTAATTTTATTTGTTGCGTATTTTGCGAAGAATGATGTGTGTTCTAAGTGTAGTATGAAACTGATTGACGTGTGTAACTCTTTTAGGACGTGGTTGTTCAACTGTTAATCGAGTAAACAATCTAGCCGAGCAAAACCAAGGTGAGTTCACTACATTCGAGCATGCGTCCCAGTGGTTGGGGACAGTCAGTGGGTATCCCATAGGGGGATAAGTTTTTGGGTAAAAACGGGTATATTGGTTAATATTCTCACCTATCATCTTTTGTAAGTCCCTCATCGGGTATTAGTTAGTAGCGCTACTTAGGTTTGGCACCCTCACCCCGTGCCTGTAGAGGACGGAGGTGAACTAATGACTCAGTCTGGCCCAGTACTAGATAGGAGTACGTGGGAAGGGCAGTCCGTGAGCCGTCCGTGTTTGGAAATGAGATATTAACAATATTACTTGCAGTGGTTATTGAACGGTTTTACACACACAACGGGTAATAAACATTTTCTAAAACTGTGAACTCGCCAGCTTTGTCTGATACACGTGTTGCATGCTCGCAGGTCGTTAGGTATCCTGGAATTGGGAAGCTTGCTATCTGGGAGTGCTGGAGTGGTCATGGATCGAGGCTTTTGGATTAAAATACATGTGATACATTGGTTTTAAGCGTTATTATGAGACGATTGCTAAACAACTTAATACATGCTTCCGCTATACAACTTTTGGGAATTAATATTATGTTGACAACTTATGTGAATAAATTAATGTCATGATTTATTTAAATATTTACCATTGGTTCAATGTGATTGGTGGCTCGAACTCTGATGCGTAACACGCCTCGCGGGGTTTCCGAAGGGGGAATTTTGGGGGTGTTATTCTTTAAAAATTAGAATTAAAAACTGAAAAGTTTATAATTATTAAAATCCAACATGTACGTTTAAGACAGGTTTTATTTCAATGTTGTTCATTATGACTTGCCAACTTGTTTGATCCTTTAAATAGACGTGCTACATATGTCGTATTATAGTTACATGGATTTACGTGTGTCCATATTCGAGTTATTATCCTTGATGGAAATACATAAACAGTCTTATTCGGGTTGGTTTGTTCGGGGCACATGCCCCTAGGTCTTGGATTGGATCTTTGTCTTCCTATGTGACTCATAATTAGCCCTAGTTTAATTTGCTTGGTTGGCTTAATGATTTCCATTATGCATGGGACCTAATCCATCTGACAAAGTTTACTTCTAATGTTGTCTTATGCAATGATCATAATAACTAGTGAATATAGAACAATATTTGTAATCATTAATATATGAGGGGTTCTTGCAGACAACAAAATTATATAACTATGTATGAGTGCATATAAAACAACATAACTGTTTTCAACTTTAATCATTTTGTTAATCAAATATCATAAAGGTGTTTACTTTAAGGCATGTTTAAAACACTGCGCCTCGTATCTAATTTTAAGGAGAAGTGACCCATTTGTCTTTTTGGATGTGAATTGTCTATATATGAAAATAATGTAGATATGTGAATTTATTAACGTATTTTCATGTTAATACTTGGGGCAAAACTTGTGATAAAGGATTTATAAACATGACAAAATAAATTAACATTCGAATTTTCATATTTATCAATATTATAATTATCTAACTACAACAAGTGATATTAGAACTATCGTCCCAAATAGTGAAACTTGATAATCTAATCTAAAAATTCTAAAAAGTTTATATGAGTACATCCATAGGCTTTTAGGTCCATGATCTCTAATTTTCACTCGTTATCCACTCCAAAAGATTGACACAATAAAGATTTACGGTACCTATGGAGTAATTTCGAGGTGAGATGCCACAAAAAAAAAACAACGTAACCAGTAGGAAATTTGTAGTCCCTAAATGTTTTTGTTTTAAATAGACTGACTCACATCCCTTTTTGGACCAAATATATGAGACTAAACACATTCTTAATATGTAGTGGCGAAGCTTGAGATTTTTGACCGTGTGGTCGAAAACATATATACCAAAAAAAATATAAAACCGGGGTCGAAAACGTATATACCTAAAAAAATTCTATACGAAAACTACATACGGGACAAAATTTCTTATGAATTATGGAACGACCCCCAACATTACATTATCTTCGGGTATGGGTTTGTCGAACAATACTTCGACATCGTGAATCTAAGAAAAGGAAACTAGGCGACAAAGGTATTGGATGCATATTATTGCGTTATGGTCAATAGAGCAAAACCTTAATTAGGTTCATGGTAACAGAACCGAATGTACTCATATCGGTTAACACTATTATCGTATCTAGAGACTCTTGGTTTGACGAACAAAGGTACAAAAGTGTTAACTTAAACCATACAAGTTAATGATAAAGCCCCTCATTTATGTGGTGCGGATGTGACGTGACAAAGACCCTAAGGGTTTTATCCCACACCACCCAACCTAAACGAATGTTTGTAAACTTATTGAATCCTTGTAAGGGCATCATATACTCTCTTAAAAAAATTAGAACAAAATATTCCTAAAAATTACCTAAAAAGTTGAGTTGTTACATGAATACAAACCAAACCCTCGAAAAATAAAGCTGAATAAAAAAGTCAAGAGAATTTGCATTTGCATATAGTTAAGATGAAGATGAAGATGAAGAATAATATACATATAGTTAAGACCACAATGAATAAGAATAATAATATATAATTAATCATTTAACTTTGTTTTCAGGTTGTTAAGATAATGTTACAACTTTTATATAACTAACATAACTGGAATTATAAAATCATAATGTATTAAACCTATATAGGTGTAACTTTACTTCCTTTTTTTATTAATGCATATGTAAACAAATTATGTATACATACATTATGCAAAGTTGGTGGCATACACAACTTTTACTGTTTATTTTTATATATAAATGCATTAGTTTTTAATATTTGCTTTTTCAAAAGGTATCTAGGTATCCTTTATTTAAATTTACTTAGTTTTTACATTCAAATCAGCTTAACCATCCATCCATACATTCCCTTGACACCATAAAAAAACCTCCACATATAAATCCTAAAAACAAGCAAGAATAAGCACTTTTAAATGCGTACTACTTGGATCATAACAATCTCATTTCTTACACCATTTTCCTCCAAATGAAGATCAACAATTTAATATTTTTTTCACTTTCTTTGGTCTTGATACTAGGAGTTGTGGAAAGCTTCAATTACCATGAGCAAGAACTCGAATCGGAGGAGGGATTCCAAGGGTCGTACGACAGGTGGCGAGAACACCACAAAGTGACCGATAGAAGCCCCCAACGGTTCAATGTATTCAAGCACAACGTACGAAATATTCACAAGAAAAACAAGATGAACCTGGGATACAAGTTGCAAATAAACGAGTTTGCTACCATGACTCACCATGAGTTTAGGAAAACCCATGCCGACTCGAAGGGTGGCCACTTCATTGCTCTTCACGGGATTCGTAAGACCAACTTGAGTTCGAGTTATAATGATATCGATATAAACGCTATTCCACCGAGGATGGATTGGAGGGAACATAACGCGGTCACCCCTATGAAAAATCAAGGACAGTGCGGTAACACGTTTTGTCTCATTTACATACAAGTTAGTCTTTTGGGGTGGGCCCTCTCCCAAGTTTGTGAGAGAAGAGGGTAAATTTAACACCACCCTTTGTCTCTATAAGTAAGGTTGGTTAATTACATATTTATATTGAAATTAATACATAAAATAGTAATTTTAGATTACCCTTGTAGTGATATGATCCTGTAACCATATTTAACACAAACAATTATCTATATATT
This sequence comes from Helianthus annuus, assembly GCF_002127325.2. Lineage (NCBI taxonomy): Eukaryota > Viridiplantae > Streptophyta > Magnoliopsida > Asterales > Asteraceae > Helianthus > Helianthus annuus. Next base: position 23,152,605 of record NC_035436.2, on the reverse strand, counting down.
CAAAACACTAACGTTATATTCTTCTAATCAACCAATGGGGTGATGGTCCATTGACAAAGACAAAGCCTTTAAACACATGTGTTTAGAAAGGGAAAGTCTTGGATTCAAGTCCCACAGACAACAGAGATTAAAAAAATTGCGGTTCAAAAGCAAATATTTTTGTAACCATATTTAACACAAACAATTATCTATATATTCAATCATGTTATATTTTTTTAACCATAAACAATTATCTATACTCAAATTGGTAATGTTATATATATCATTTTTAACCATATATAACACAAACAATTATCTATATTCAAAACAATGATGTTATATTTTTGTAACCATACTTAGCACACATAGTTACAAACAATTTTGGTGTCGAGTTTACAGGAAGTTGTTTCGCATTTGCTGCGGTGGGTGCAATTGAAGGAATAAACGCCATCAGAACAGGTCAACTCTTATCATTATCAGAACAACAACTTCTTGATTGTGATTCGAGCGACAGAACCTTCCATTGCGACGGAGGGCAGGTCTGTGGCGTATTTACTTTCGTCAAAGAGCATGGAGGTATAGCTACAGATGAGTTCTACCCTTATGTAGGTAAAAGGGAAACATGCGATACATCTAAGGTACAAACAAAACTAATGAATATAGTATAGATAACTAGATTACAATGCTTGTTATATCAGGTACAAACAGCTTTTAACATACGAATTGTACAAATAATTATAGAAATTATGTTCGAACCACTATAAGTATTATTACACTACCTTTTTGAAGTAGCGTAAATGCTATAGTTCATTTTGTTGAAGTGTGATACTTATTACTCTACAACAGATCAACTAGAGTAATATTAACGCTACTTTAAAACTGTACCGTAAAAATAATTCTTCTAGTTGAACATACTTTAGTTTTTTGTATCATTCGCACGTTAAAAGTTATTTGTATTTGATTCTAACAATCTGTGTTTTCAAACCAGTATGGTCATCACTCGGTAACTGTTGATGGAACCGAGTATTTGCCAGAACACGATGAAGAAGCGCTATTGAAAGCAGTGGCACATCAGCCTGTAACTTTTCAAATGGATCCTGGCGGTGACGGTTTCATGTTCTACAAAGAGGTAACATTTCAATCACGCATCGTTCATTTGTTATCGATATGTTGTTTAATAGTTCATGGTGTTTAGGGAATTTATAGTGGACCATGTGGAATGGAGCTGATGCACGCGATGTTGATAGTTGGATACGATCAGGATCCTGACGGAACCAAGTACTGGATTGTTAAGAACTCGTGGGGCGAAGGATGGGGAGAGAAGGGTTACATTCGTATGCTACGCGGTACGGAGATCCAAGGGGTTTGCAACATGTATGGGCATTGTAATTTCCCTCTTAAATCTCCCGAAACTAAAAATGTTGAACTCTAGATTACAATTTTAATTATGTTCACTCTTCATTTTATATGTAACCATCCGAGAGAGAAAACATATGTCTAATGAGATTTTTTTGTTACTTTATGTTTCGATTATGAGATTTATTTTCTTGATAGACTATATAACATAAAGAATACACATAACAGACGGTTCACAAGCATAAACGAACGAACACGCATGAATATAAGTGAATAAGCGTAAACAAAAACAAACGAGCACCAATTAAAAGAAGAGGAAATTGGACTTTAATAATCTCACCTAGAGGTGGTTGGCCATTGGCACTATCACCTTTGAATATTACCACTAGCATTCCCACCTTTTAAGTATTTTTTTCTCACTGCATCTCCACTATAAACAAATTTAACGGAGTTAAGTTTTTTTCCGAATTTCGAGGATACGAGTTGATTGATGTAAAACTTACCTGGAAACGGTGTTCCAAATGACGGAAACGGTGCTTTAATTCGGGTGTTTAAACTTCCAATTGATAAAATTTAAGCAGTTTGGAGCACCGTTTCGAGATAAGTTTTACATCAATCAACTTGTATCATGTTCTATTCAAATGCCCTAAAACATCAGTTCGAAATTGATAACAACATAATGAACCTTAGCGTTTTCAGGGGTCGTCTACTGCAAAGAAATTGTTGTAACGAATAATCCATCCTTAAACTTCCTCACCATTAAATTTTGGGAAATCAAGCCGACCGTGCAAACCAGCCGTTGATCTTAGTGTCATGTACCCTATCATTACCCAATTTGCTGTTAGTCTCCGCCATTTGAGTAACTAATGTTATCATACCGATCTGCAATAATCTGATAGCTCTGGTCTAAAATTGCTTGTTGCCCATCAATTACTCTTGCGCTATCTTGAGTTAACTTTTCCAATTTTTCCATTTCTTGGTGTCTCATCGGCATAAACAACGATCGTAACCCTAATTTTCCCAATTTGATTATAGAAAAAACACGCAATTGTAGATTGCCATAACCTTGAATCGAAACGAAAACCAAGAACAAAATCGATGACTTGGAAGTGAAATTGATCGAAAGAGTGATCAATTTCGGTGAATTGAAATGAAGTCGAGTTGAAATTGATCGGAAGAGTGATCAATTTCAGCGAATTGTACAAAAGCTGATTGATCGATTTGAATGCCGAATTTGATGAATTAGGGTTTAAATTCAAGGGCGTCCAGAGAATCGAACAGCAACGTTGCAATAAGAAATTGAGAAGAATCATAAGAGGAACACGAGTTAATTCCTTATCGAGATAAGATCTTTACAACTGATTACAACAGCTTATAACGATCTGATTCCAGTTCGTTACTTTTTTTCTAATAATAAACCCTCTAAGAGTACAACAATTACACATAAGACCCTCTACTTGTTTCGACATGTAACACCTATAAAGTAGTTTTAATACATGTGTGGCTTCCATATACAATATCCCTAAAAACTAACACCAACTTTCAACTTGTTGCTGTCAAGATTAATACGAATCTTATGAATACATATAATATGTCCTGGTTTTTCTCCAGTTGTATTTTCTGTTACATCTTCCACTACATATGTACATGTATATAATGATAGAGTTGGATGAATAAGAATACACTTCTCATATTTCTCTCATTTTCTTATACACAAACTTATCACTGCATATAAAAATTGTCTTCTTGTATAGAACCCGAAGTTTTAATTATAAAGAACCCGAAGTTCTCCTAGACTATCCATTATATACACATGCTTGTTATTAAATGCATGTCTCTTTATTTTGTAGATAAAATGTCTAACTTATCAAAGCTTCAATTCACCGCACTTGACATCTCGGGTAACAACTACCTCCCATGGACTCTTGATGCTGAAATTCATTTGACAGAAAATAATTTGGGGGAGACAATTATTGACGGTAATCAAACTTCACCTCAAGATCAAGCGAAAGGTATGATATTCCTCTGCCATCATCTTCACGAAGATCTAAAGCGGGAATATCTAACTGTCTTCACAAAGATCTAAAGCGGGAATATCTAACTGTTGAGGACCCCCTTGAATTATGGACAAACATCAAAGAATGTTTTGACCACCAGAAGTTAGTCTTACTCCCCAAAGCCCGCTATGAATGGCATCATTTACGACTACAGGATTTTAAGACTGTCAGTGAATATAATTCTGCCTTGTTTCACATTAGCTTTGAGTAAAAAATATGTGGTGAAAAAATAACTGATGAAGACATGCTTAAAAAAACTTTCTCAATGTTCCATGCCTCAAACATGCTCCTGTCGCAGCAATACCGGGAACGTAAATTTACTAAATATTCTGAATTGATGTCATGTGTTCTGGTCGCGGAGCAAAACAACAAGTTCCTACTACAAAACCATCAATGGTAACCCGCCGGTGCAACCCCATTCCCTGAAGCGAATGTGGCTAATTATCAAAGCGGACGAGGTAGAGGTAGAGGCCGCAGTCCCAGCAGAGGTCATTGTCGTGGTCGAGGACGAGGATATACATGGCATCGAGAGTCCCAGAACACTAAAAATAACGATGGTGAATCGAGTCGACATAATACCGGGCGACCTTCAAAAGAGAAAAGTAGCGGGAACCAAATACGTGCTTCAATTATTCTTCTTTGTTGTTACATTCGCCTAATTTCGTTAATTTTCTAATTTTTTTCGATTGTTCATATTTTGTTAGTAGTTCAATGATTGTTAGTTGATGATTGATCAATGTATTCGATTTAGTATTCTCTGATTTACTTTTGTTTTGGTACTGATTTTGGATATATATATATATATATATATATATATATATATATATATATATATATATATATAACGACGCCTACTATGTTAAAGGACGCATCTGGGTTCCACTTTATGGAGACTTACGCGAGCTTGTGATGGATGGAGCACATAAGTCTCGTTATTCAGTACATCCTGGTTCAGATAAGCTGTACCATGATCTCAAGACTGCATACTGGTGGCCTGGTATGAAAGCCAGCATAGCAACCTACGTTAGTAAATGTTTGACTTGTGCTAGGGTCAAGGTCGAATACAAGAAACCATCAGGCCCACTCCAACAACCGGAGATCCCGAAATGGAAATGGGAGCAAATTTCCATTGATTTCGTTACTGGCCTGCCTAGATCTCAACGCAGAAATGATACTATTTGGGTGATCGTGGATCGACTGACCAAGTCTGCACATTTTCTGGCTATCAAGGAAACGGATAAATTTTCTACTCTAGTAGACGCCTACCTAAAAGAAGTAGTATCAAGGCACGGAGTGCCAACCTCTATTATATCTGATCGTGATGCGCATTTTACCTCTGAACTGTGGCAAGCTATGCACAGGTCCTTTGGCTCACGCTAGACATGAGCACAGCATATCACCCGCAAACGGATGGGCAGTCTGAACGCACCATCCAAACCCTTGAAGACATGCTTAGGGCATGTGTAATCGACTTTAGTAATGGCTGGGAAAAGCATCTCCCGTTAGTGGAGTTTTCATATAACAACAGTTACCACACCAACATCCAGGCCGCTCTATTCGAGGCATTGTATGGACGCAAGTGCTGATCACCTCTCTGTTGGGCAAAAGTTGGTGACAGTCAAATCACTGGCCCAGAACTTGTAGTAGATACAACCGAGAAGATTGCTCAGATACGACAACGAATGGCGGCAGATCGTGACCGTCATGCTGATAAGCGAAGAAAGCCACTCGAGTTCCAGGTTGGGGATAGGGTGCTACTAAAAGTCTCACCTTGGAAAGGTGTAGTTCATTTTGGCAAATGAGTCAAGCTCAATCCGCGTTATGTCGGACCGTTCGAAATCATTGAGAAAATTAGCAAGGTGGCCTACAGGTTGAATCTACCTGAAGAACTCAGCGGAGTTCACAATGTTTTCCATGTATCGAATCTGAAGAAGTGTCTGTCAGATGAGACCCTCATAGTTCCCTTAAAGGAACTCACTATCGATGACCAGCTGCGATTCGTCGAGGAACTAGTAGAGATTACTGACCGAGATGTTAAGATTCTCAAGCGTACCAGGAGACCTCTTGTCTGAGTTCGTTGGGATTCCCGTCGTGGCCCAGAGTATACCTGGGAACGAGAAGACCAAATGAAACTCAAGTATCCCCAGCTGTTTAAGAAAAACACAACCACTACTGAGGCTGAAGCTACTGCGGAATTTCGGGACGAAATTCCAAACCAACGGGGGGATGATGTGACACCCCAGGAAAACCAGGAAACCAACGCAACATAACTAGCTTCCTCAGTAACCACGTGCTAAATTTCGGGACGAAATTTTCTTAACAGGGGAGAATGTGACAACCCTCATAATTCCATGTATTTGTACAATTTATCAATGATAATTAAAGTGCTTGATGACTCTGCTGAATCATTTAACTGCTCTCTGATTTCTGTGTTATACTTACATGTGCTTGTTAACATACTAGTAGCGTACAGAAAAGTTACTAAATAGTCCGTTATGCTTTCCTGAGTGTTGAAAATTAAAAATGTTACAAAAATATACATATAGGACACTTTGCGGATTAATTAAGCACTTTAACGGAACAGTATCAAACCGAATAACCGGACATTACCCGGAACACCAAAATAATGCTAGAAGCATTGCTCCTATTTTGTTAAGCTAGTTAGGGTCCCCGAACACCCTAACACACCATATACTACACAACACACCATAAGACACTAACTAAACTTTTGAATTCTAACCAAATCACTAACTAATAGTTGAAACCTAACCCTATACCCCCCCCCCCCATTGTTGATGGATCCAAGGGTGGCCCACACCCTTGATCTTGCTTGATTGTTGTGAGATCCTAATTGATCTTGTAGGTACTTTTAGAAACATAATACCCTTTAATCAAAGTCTAAGCTTGATTATAAAATGGACATAAAGGGTTAAAGCTCTCAATTCACTCATCACCACACTTCAACTTCTTTCTCCTCCTTGACCCCCATATCTTGGCCGTAGCCTCCCCCCTATCACCACCACATTTTCAGTTTTCATTCTAGCGATCCAAGTGTACTTCTAGGTGCTACAAGGCGTTCAACGAAGCTCGGTGTGTTCAGAAGTTGAAGGACCTCTCTTATCTTCTTTTAACCACCACTTTTCTACACTTGAACTCCCCTAGCCTTGAGCTAGTGGTAAGAACTTAGATCCTTGCATTTTACATGTTGTTTAAGTGGTTAATGATGTGTAGTGATCAAAATGATAAGAACTTTAATGAATCTAATGAAGAAGTCTTGAACATAAACTAACTTAGTAATAAAGTATGGTTAAAAGATGAAGAAATCATGATATTCATATGTTGTGATGCTTGTTGGTTGTTGTTACTCATGTAGTTGATATGAATTATCATATGATCTTGCTAGATCATGATTGAAACATGATCTAGCAAGATGAAAAAGTTAGAAATGTGTAGGATGATGGAATCATCCACACATAAACTATGAACTTGAATAAATAAATGTTTTCTTGAAAAATAAAGATCAAAGTAGGTTATAATTTTGTAGATCTAAAGATCCATGAGTGGTTTTTCGAAAGAACCAAGTGAAAAATATGAGTTACGTTGAAACTTGGATCTTACATAAACTAACCTCATTTTTGGTGGATAAACAAGTGTAGAAACACTTGTGTAATGAGAAAATTTCACAAAGAAATATTTTTGGAAAATATTACTAGAAGTTGTGAACATTCAAACTCTTTAAAAATGAAACTTTTAAGGAACTAATCGCATTTTTAAAGGTAACAAGACTTACTAAGTATGCTAGTAAGTTACTACATACTTTTATAAATTTTCAAGTTCATAAGTTTATAGTTTATGCTTGTTTTTGACAAGTTTGGTAAATAGAGATTGTATATCGTTGACTGAGAATTGTTTGAATGAATTTTTGAAAAGAAAATGATATGCTAGTAAGCATGGACACCTCCATTTACAAAGGAAACTCTGGCGAAACTTTTCTAAAATTTGAACACTTAGAAAATATTTTATAACAAGTGTTTACAAACGTATTTTTAACCTTGTTTTCAAAATAAACTTCGCCATGATTTCTATTACAAAACAACAAGTATCGGAGGTTGACTTTCGTAAATAAAATTTGATAAATATATATTATGTACTAAAACTCTTGTGTGAATACTTGTTTATTTTACGGTTATATTATTTTAGGGTAAAATAATATATAACTTAACAAAATGCCTTGACGTTTAGATTGTGTCATATGTGATGAAAGTAATGAGTAGATAAACCATACGTGTTGTGCATGAGAAATTGATTGTTATTTGTACCTTATTAGGACGTGCTTGATTTCCTGATTATTAGAGTAACTAATCTAACCGAGCGAACCATGGTGAGTTCACACTTTTCTACAAAGCATGGTAATTCCCGATGGGGATGGGAATGGGTTCAGGAATAGGGATTCCTCGTCCTTGGGACGTGTTCAGGAATGAAAATTCCTCGTCCTGTGAGGACGGAATTAGACTTACTAGACTAGAACTCTATCCGCGAAGTCCCTCCCTTCATATCGACTTAATCGCCGAGGCTATGGCGAGCGGGTCATTAGTTAATAGCACTATTAGGTTTAACAAACCTCACACTGTGCCAGTCGGACGGGCGTGTACTAATGGACTATGGCATGTCGGTGATGATAGACACCGTCGCTATGGCACAAGTAATTTTCGTTAGTAGTCGATATGATAAACGAGTCTGGTAGTTTAAATAATGAGGTAGCTCCCACGGCCGGAATGCCGGGCTGGAAAGCCAGGGAAGGTGGACATGGGATGGTTAACTAATAAATGTCTTCGAACTATGGGGTAACCCCCACGGCTGGATAGCTGATTAAGATTAAACTATGTTTTTGGAAACAACTCTAAAATGGACAACCAACCGTGAACTCAGTCAACTTTGTTGTTGACTCGTTGTTACATGCTTTGCAGGTCGCTAGATGCTATGGGGCTTGCACAAGGAGGCGGTCGTTGTGGGATGCGAACTGCTATGTCTCGTACTTAATAAATAAACCTTATGAACTTATGAAACTTAGGTTTTGGGTCTTTAAACTTATGAACTACGAACTTATGTTTTGGTTTAACGTCTTATGCTTCCGCTGTTTAAATTGAACTTGGTTAACTTCCTTTTGGTCATCAATTGTATTGTGGTTGGTTTTAATTACTTAATTACGTTGTTAAATATGATTGGTGGCTTGGTCCTGGTCATGTCACGCCTCCAAGCGGTGATACTCCGCATGGTGGATTTTGGGGGTGTGACATATAAATCTCAAAAAAAAAAGTAAAAAAAAAAATAAAATTAAAACCTTAAAGAAAAACCTCCGATTTTCCAAAAAAAAAAAAAATTGCATTTTTCACTTCTTGTTTTTTTGCATTTTTTTGCTTAGGGAAAATGTGTGGTCCAAAATGCTTCTCAAGTTTGTCAATTTGCCTATTACTTCTCACATGATCCTTATCATATATATATACATATATATATATATATACACACATATATATATAAATATATATATATATAAATATATATATATATATATATATATATATATATATGTATATATATATATATATATATATATATATATATATATATATATATATATATATATATATATATATATATATATATATATATATATGGTAGGGATTTTAAGAGAAGTCCACCCTATTTGAGAAACTTGAGAATCGTTCTGGACCACATGTTTCCCTAATTTTTTTGTAGTATACACATATGTATATAATCACTTTTTAACAATACATATGTGTATATTATGAAAAGCTTAGGGAAAATGTGTGGTAAAGAATGCTTCTCAAGTTTCTCAATTAGCATAGTGATTCTCACACGATCCTAACCCTATATATATATATATATATATATATATATATATATATATATATATATATATATATATATATATATATATAGTAAGGTTAACATACAAAAAGCCTTATCATACATCACGTAGGAGACAATGGTAATCGTTGGATCAGGGGTATAATCACGCATGGGACCACATAATCACGCATGGGACTATAATCACGCACGTTCTATGATAATTACGCACGTTATGTTTTTTGTCATGTATGTTAATGTAGGTTAAGCCTTGAAGTACATTATACTTTCTCTATACATATATGTATATTTGACAATATACACATATATATATATAGTTAAAAGATTAGCAATATACACATGTGTATAAATCTCAAAAAATAAAAATTAAAAACAAAATTTAAAAAAAAATTAAAAATTAAAACCTTATAGAAAAACCTCTGATTTTCCAAAAAAAAAAATTGCATTTTTTTACATTTTTTTTTGCATTTTTTTGCTTAGGGAAAATGTGTGGTCTAGAATGCTTCTCAAGTTTCTCAATTAGCCTAGTACTTCTCACATGATCCTTATCCTATATATATATATATACGGTTTCATCTGATTTTGGTTGATGGTTGAATGTTGTTTAGGGTTTATAATCCACGCTCAGAATATGATATTGAAGCAACCGGAGATCTTCTTGATCACGTAGCTGCTTCTGAAATGCATTATGAGGAATTTTGATTAAATCTTTATTTCCGGTCTTGTAGCTTGCATTATGTTATGTTTTTGTATACTTTTATTTTCTCCAAATCAGTTAGTGTAGTCTGTTTTGAATGATTTGTTCTCGAACATGTTAACAGGAAGACATTGAGAAAACATGTATTTTAGGTATTGAAACATGGTTTAATGATATTATTGTTGAGACGTTAAGATCTATTATACACATGCTACATGTGGCTGATGGATCGAATAATAGCTTTAGTCATTAAAAAATCTGTTACAATCAGAATTTTGACCTTAGTATGTTTTGATATATTATATGTCACACCCCCAAATTACCACATAAGGAGTGTCCCTGTTAGGCGTGTGACATACCAACCAATGGGGTGATGGTCCATTGACAAAGACAAAGCCTTTAAACACATGTGTTTAGAAAGGGAAAGTCTTGGATTCAAGTCCCACAGACAACAGAGATTAAAAAAATTGCGGTTCAAAAGCAAATATTTTTGTAACCATATTTAACACAAACAATTATCTATATATTCAATCATGTTATATTTTTTTAACCATAAACAATTATCTATACTCAAATTGGTAATGTTATATATATCATTTTTAACCATATATAACACAAACAATTATCTATATTCAAAACAATGATGTTATATTTTTGTAACCATACTTAGCACACATAGTTACAAACAATTTTGGTGTCGAGTTTACAGGAAGTTGTTTCGCATTTGCTGCGGTGGGTGCAATTGAAGGAATAAACGCCATCAGAACAGGTCAACTCTTATCATTATCAGAACAACAACTTCTTGATTGTGATTCGAGCGACAGAACCTTCCATTGCGACGGAGGGCAGGTCTGTGGCGTATTTACTTTCGTCAAAGAGCATGGAGGTATAGCTACAGATGAGTTCTACCCTTATGTAGGTAAAAGGGAAACATGCGATACATCTAAGGTACAAACAAAACTAATGAATATAGTATAGATAACTAGATTACAATGCTTGTTATATCAGGTACAAACAGCTTTTAACATACGAATTGTACAAATAATTATAGAAATTATGTTCGAACCACTATAAGTATTATTACACTACCTTTTTGAAGTAGCGTAAATGCTATAGTTCATTTTGTTGAAGTGTGATACTTATTACTCTACAACAGATCAACTAGAGTAATATTAACGCTACTTTAAAACTGTACCGTAAAAATAATTCTTCTAGTTGAACATACTTTAGTTTTTTGTATCATTCGCACGTTAAAAGTTATTTGTATTTGATTCTAACAATCTGTGTTTTCAAACCAGTATGGTCATCACTCGGTAACTGTTGATGGAACCGAGTATTTGCCAGAACACGATGAAGAAGCGCTATTGAAAGCAGTGGCACATCAGCCTGTAACTTTTCAAATGGATCCTGGCGGTGACGGTTTCATGTTCTACAAAGAGGTAACATTTCAATCACGCATCGTTCATTTGTTATCGATATGTTGTTTAATAGTTCATGGTGTTTAGGGAATTTATAGTGGACCATGTGGAATGGAGCTGATGCACGCGATGTTGATAGTTGGATACGATCAGGATCCTGACGGAACCAAGTACTGGATTGTTAAGAACTCGTGGGGCGAAGGATGGGGAGAGAAGGGTTACATTCGTATGCTACGCGGTACGGAGATCCAAGGGGTTTGCAACATGTATGGGCATTGTAATTTCCCTCTTAAATCTCCCGAAACTAAAAATGTTGAACTCTAGATTACAATTTTAATTATGTTCACTCTTCATTTTATATGTAACCATCCGAGAGAGAAAACATATGTCTAATGAGATTTTTTTGTTACTTTATGTTTCGATTATGAGATTTATTTTCTTGATAGACTATATAACATAAAGAATACACATAACAGACGGTTCACAAGCATAAACGAACGAACACGCATGAATATAAGTGAATAAGCGTAAACAAAAACAAACGAGCACCAATTAAAAGAAGAGGAAATTGGACTTTAATAATCTCACCTAGAGGTGGTTGGCCATTGGCACTATCACCTTTGAATATTACCACTAGCATTCCCACCTTTTAAGTATTTTTTTCTCACTGCATCTCCACTATAAACAAATTTAACGGAGTTAAGTTTTTTTCCGAATTTCGAGGATACGAGTTGATTGATGTAAAACTTACCTGGAAACGGTGTTCCAAATGACGGAAACGGTGCTTTAATTCGGGTGTTTAAACTTCCAATTGATAAAATTTAAGCAGTTTGGAGCACCGTTTCGAGATAAGTTTTACATCAATCAACTTGTATCATGTTCTATTCAAATGCCCTAAAACATCAGTTCGAAATTGATAACAACATAATGAACCTTAGCGTTTTCAGGGGTCGTCTACTGCAAAGAAATTGTTGTAACGAATAATCCATCCTTAAACTTCCTCACCATTAAATTTTGGGAAATCAAGCCGACCGTGCAAACCAGCCGTTGATCTTAGTGTCATGTACCCTATCATTACCCAATTTGCTGTTAGTCTCCGCCATTTGAGTAACTAATGTTATCATACCGATCTGCAATAATCTGATAGCTCTGGTCTAAAATTGCTTGTTGCCCATCAATTACTCTTGCGCTATCTTGAGTTAACTTTTCCAATTTTTCCATTTCTTGGTGTCTCATCGGCATAAACAACGATCGTAACCCTAATTTTCCCAATTTGATTATAGAAAAAACACGCAATTGTAGATTGCCATAACCTTGAATCGAAACGAAAACCAAGAACAAAATCGATGACTTGGAAGTGAAATTGATCGAAAGAGTGATCAATTTCGGTGAATTGAAATGAAGTCGAGTTGAAATTGATCGGAAGAGTGATCAATTTCAGCGAATTGTACAAAAGCTGATTGATCGATTTGAATGCCGAATTTGATGAATTAGGGTTTAAATTCAAGGGCGTCCAGAGAATCGAACAGCAACGTTGCAATAAGAAATTGAGAAGAATCATAAGAGGAACACGAGTTAATTCCTTATCGAGATAAGATCTTTACAACTGATTACAACAGCTTATAACGATCTGATTCCAGTTCGTTACTTTTTTTCTAATAATAAACCCTCTAAGAGTACAACAATTACACATAAGACCCTCTACTTGTTTCGACATGTAACACCTATAAAGTAGTTTTAATACATGTGTGGCTTCCATATACAATATCCCTAAAAACTAACACCAACTTTCAACTTGTTGCTGTCAAGATTAATACGAATCTTATGAATACATATAATATGTCCTGGTTTTTCTCCAGTTGTATTTTCTGTTACATCTTCCACTACATATGTACATGTATATAATGATAGAGTTGGATGAATAAGAATACACTTCTCATATTTCTCTCATTTTCTTATACACAAACTTATCACTGCATATAAAAATTGTCTTCTTGTATAGAACCCGAAGTTTTAATTATAAAGAACCCGAAGTTCTCCTAGACTATCCATTATATACACATGCTTGTTATTAAATGCATGTCTCTTTATTTTGTAGATAAAATGTCTAACTTATCAAAGCTTCAATTCACCGCACTTGACATCTCGGGTAACAACTACCTCCCATGGACTCTTGATGCTGAAATTCATTTGACAGAAAATAATTTGGGGGAGACAATTATTGACGGTAATCAAACTTCACCTCAAGATCAAGCGAAAGGTATGATATTCCTCTGCCATCATCTTCACGAAGATCTAAAGCGGGAATATCTAACTGTCTTCACAAAGATCTAAAGCGGGAATATCTAACTGTTGAGGACCCCCTTGAATTATGGACAAACATCAAAGAATGTTTTGACCACCAGAAGTTAGTCTTACTCCCCAAAGCCCGCTATGAATGGCATCATTTACGACTACAGGATTTTAAGACTGTCAGTGAATATAATTCTGCCTTGTTTCACATTAGCTTTGAGTAAAAAATATGTGGTGAAAAAATAACTGATGAAGACATGCTTAAAAAAACTTTCTCAATGTTCCATGCCTCAAACATGCTCCTGTCGCAGCAATACCGGGAACGTAAATTTACTAAATATTCTGAATTGATGTCATGTGTTCTGGTCGCGGAGCAAAACAACAAGTTCCTACTACAAAACCATCAATGGTAACCCGCCGGTGCAACCCCATTCCCTGAAGCGAATGTGGCTAATTATCAAAGCGGACGAGGTAGAGGTAGAGGCCGCAGTCCCAGCAGAGGTCATTGTCGTGGTCGAGGACGAGGATATACATGGCATCGAGAGTCCCAGAACACTAAAAATAACGATGGTGAATCGAGTCGACATAATACCGGGCGACCTTCAAAAGAGAAAAGTAGCGGGAACCAAATACGTGCTTCAATTATTCTTCTTTGTTGTTACATTCGCCTAATTTCGTTAATTTTCTAATTTTTTTCGATTGTTCATATTTTGTTAGTAGTTCAATGATTGTTAGTTGATGATTGATCAATGTATTCGATTTAGTATTCTCTGATTTACTTTTGTTTTGGTACTGATTTTGGATATATATATATATATATATATATATATATATATATATATATATATATATATATATATATATATATATATATATATATATATAACGACGCCTACTATGTTAAAGGACGCATCTGGGTTCCACTTTATGGAGACTTACGCGAGCTTGTGATGGATGGAGCACATAAGTCTCGTTATTCAGTACATCCTGGTTCAGATAAGCTGTACCATGATCTCAAGACTGCATACTGGTGGCCTGGTATGAAAGCCAGCATAGCAACCTACGTTAGTAAATGTTTGACTTGTGCTAGGGTCAAGGTCGAATACAAGAAACCATCAGGCCCACTCCAACAACCGGAGATCCCGAAATGGAAATGGGAGCAAATTTCCATTGATTTCGTTACTGGCCTGCCTAGATCTCAACGCAGAAATGATACTATTTGGGTGATCGTGGATCGACTGACCAAGTCTGCACATTTTCTGGCTATCAAGGAAACGGATAAATTTTCTACTCTAGTAGACGCCTACCTAAAAGAAGTAGTATCAAGGCACGGAGTGCCAACCTCTATTATATCTGATCGTGATGCGCATTTTACCTCTGAACTGTGGCAAGCTATGCACAGGTCCTTTGGCTCACGCTAGACATGAGCACAGCATATCACCCGCAAACGGATGGGCAGTCTGAACGCACCATCCAAACCCTTGAAGACATGCTTAGGGCATGTGTAATCGACTTTAGTAATGGCTGGGAAAAGCATCTCCCGTTAGTGGAGTTTTCATATAACAACAGTTACCACACCAACATCCAGGCCGCTCTATTCGAGGCATTGTATGGACGCAAGTGCTGATCACCTCTCTGTTGGGCAAAAGTTGGTGACAGTCAAATCACTGGCCCAGAACTTGTAGTAGATACAACCGAGAAGATTGCTCAGATACGACAACGAATGGCGGCAGATCGTGACCGTCATGCTGATAAGCGAAGAAAGCCACTCGAGTTCCAGGTTGGGGATAGGGTGCTACTAAAAGTCTCACCTTGGAAAGGTGTAGTTCATTTTGGCAAATGAGTCAAGCTCAATCCGCGTTATGTCGGACCGTTCGAAATCATTGAGAAAATTAGCAAGGTGGCCTACAGGTTGAATCTACCTGAAGAACTCAGCGGAGTTCACAATGTTTTCCATGTATCGAATCTGAAGAAGTGTCTGTCAGATGAGACCCTCATAGTTCCCTTAAAGGAACTCACTATCGATGACCAGCTGCGATTCGTCGAGGAACTAGTAGAGATTACTGACCGAGATGTTAAGATTCTCAAGCGTACCAGGAGACCTCTTGTCTGAGTTCGTTGGGATTCCCGTCGTGGCCCAGAGTATACCTGGGAACGAGAAGACCAAATGAAACTCAAGTATCCCCAGCTGTTTAAGAAAAACACAACCACTACTGAGGCTGAAGCTACTGCGGAATTTCGGGACGAAATTCCAAACCAACGGGGGGATGATGTGACACCCCAGGAAAACCAGGAAACCAACGCAACATAACTAGCTTCCTCAGTAACCACGTGCTAAATTTCGGGACGAAATTTTCTTAACAGGGGAGAATGTGACAACCCTCATAATTCCATGTATTTGTACAATTTATCAATGATAATTAAAGTGCTTGATGACTCTGCTGAATCATTTAACTGCTCTCTGATTTCTGTGTTATACTTACATGTGCTTGTTAACATACTAGTAGCGTACAGAAAAGTTACTAAATAGTCCGTTATGCTTTCCTGAGTGTTGAAAATTAAAAATGTTACAAAAATATACATATAGGACACTTTGCGGATTAATTAAGCACTTTAACGGAACAGTATCAAACCGAATAACCGGACATTACCCGGAACACCAAAATAATGCTAGAAGCATTGCTCCTATTTTGTTAAGCTAGTTAGGGTCCCCGAACACCCTAACACACCATATACTACACAACACACCATAAGACACTAACTAAACTTTTGAATTCTAACCAAATCACTAACTAATAGTTGAAACCTAACCCTATACCCCCCCCCCCCATTGTTGATGGATCCAAGGGTGGCCCACACCCTTGATCTTGCTTGATTGTTGTGAGATCCTAATTGATCTTGTAGGTACTTTTAGAAACATAATACCCTTTAATCAAAGTCTAAGCTTGATTATAAAATGGACATAAAGGGTTAAAGCTCTCAATTCACTCATCACCACACTTCAACTTCTTTCTCCTCCTTGACCCCCATATCTTGGCCGTAGCCTCCCCCCTATCACCACCACATTTTCAGTTTTCATTCTAGCGATCCAAGTGTACTTCTAGGTGCTACAAGGCGTTCAACGAAGCTCGGTGTGTTCAGAAGTTGAAGGACCTCTCTTATCTTCTTTTAACCACCACTTTTCTACACTTGAACTCCCCTAGCCTTGAGCTAGTGGTAAGAACTTAGATCCTTGCATTTTACATGTTGTTTAAGTGGTTAATGATGTGTAGTGATCAAAATGATAAGAACTTTAATGAATCTAATGAAGAAGTCTTGAACATAAACTAACTTAGTAATAAAGTATGGTTAAAAGATGAAGAAATCATGATATTCATATGTTGTGATGCTTGTTGGTTGTTGTTACTCATGTAGTTGATATGAATTATCATATGATCTTGCTAGATCATGATTGAAACATGATCTAGCAAGATGAAAAAGTTAGAAATGTGTAGGATGATGGAATCATCCACACATAAACTATGAACTTGAATAAATAAATGTTTTCTTGAAAAATAAAGATCAAAGTAGGTTATAATTTTGTAGATCTAAAGATCCATGAGTGGTTTTTCGAAAGAACCAAGTGAAAAATATGAGTTACGTTGAAACTTGGATCTTACATAAACTAACCTCATTTTTGGTGGATAAACAAGTGTAGAAACACTTGTGTAATGAGAAAATTTCACAAAGAAATATTTTTGGAAAATATTACTAGAAGTTGTGAACATTCAAACTCTTTAAAAATGAAACTTTTAAGGAACTAATCGCATTTTTAAAGGTAACAAGACTTACTAAGTATGCTAGTAAGTTACTACATACTTTTATAAATTTTCAAGTTCATAAGTTTATAGTTTATGCTTGTTTTTGACAAGTTTGGTAAATAGAGATTGTATATCGTTGACTGAGAATTGTTTGAATGAATTTTTGAAAAGAAAATGATATGCTAGTAAGCATGGACACCTCCATTTACAAAGGAAACTCTGGCGAAACTTTTCTAAAATTTGAACACTTAGAAAATATTTTATAACAAGTGTTTACAAACGTATTTTTAACCTTGTTTTCAAAATAAACTTCGCCATGATTTCTATTACAAAACAACAAGTATCGGAGGTTGACTTTCGTAAATAAAATTTGATAAATATATATTATGTACTAAAACTCTTGTGTGAATACTTGTTTATTTTACGGTTATATTATTTTAGGGTAAAATAATATATAACTTAACAAAATGCCTTGACGTTTAGATTGTGTCATATGTGATGAAAGTAATGAGTAGATAAACCATACGTGTTGTGCATGAGAAATTGATTGTTATTTGTACCTTATTAGGACGTGCTTGATTTCCTGATTATTAGAGTAACTAATCTAACCGAGCGAACCATGGTGAGTTCACACTTTTCTACAAAGCATGGTAATTCCCGATGGGGATGGGAATGGGTTCAGGAATAGGGATTCCTCGTCCTTGGGACGTGTTCAGGAATGAAAATTCCTCGTCCTGTGAGGACGGAATTAGACTTACTAGACTAGAACTCTATCCGCGAAGTCCCTCCCTTCATATCGACTTAATCGCCGAGGCTATGGCGAGCGGGTCATTAGTTAATAGCACTATTAGGTTTAACAAACCTCACACTGTGCCAGTCGGACGGGCGTGTACTAATGGACTATGGCATGTCGGTGATGATAGACACCGTCGCTATGGCACAAGTAATTTTCGTTAGTAGTCGATATGATAAACGAGTCTGGTAGTTTAAATAATGAGGTAGCTCCCACGGCCGGAATGCCGGGCTGGAAAGCCAGGGAAGGTGGACATGGGATGGTTAACTAATAAATGTCTTCGAACTATGGGGTAACCCCCACGGCTGGATAGCTGATTAAGATTAAACTATGTTTTTGGAAACAACTCTAAAATGGACAACCAACCGTGAACTCAGTCAACTTTGTTGTTGACTCGTTGTTACATGCTTTGCAGGTCGCTAGATGCTATGGGGCTTGCACAAGGAGGCGGTCGTTGTGGGATGCGAACTGCTATGTCTCGTACTTAATAAATAAACCTTATGAACTTATGAAACTTAGGTTTTGGGTCTTTAAACTTATGAACTACGAACTTATGTTTTGGTTTAACGCCTTATGCTTCCGCTGTTTAAATTGAACTTGGTTAACTTCCTTTTGGTCATCAATTGTATTGTGGTTGGTTTTAATTACTTAATTACGTTGTTAAATATGATTGGTGGCTTGGTCCTGGTCATGTCACGCCTCCAAGCGGTGATACTCCGCATGGTGGATTTTGGGGGTGTGACATATAAATCTCAAAAAAAAAAAGTAAAAAAAAAAATAAAATTAAAACCTTAAAGAAAAACCTCCGATTTTCCAAAAAAAAAAAAATTGCATTTTTCACTTCTTGTTTTTTTGCATTTTTTTGCTTAGGGAAAATGTGTGGTCCAAAATGCTTCTCAAGTTTGTCAATTTGCCTATTACTTCTCACATGATCCTTATCATATATATATACATATATATATATATATACACACATATATATATAAATATATATATATATAAATATATATATATATATTTATATATATATATGGTAGGGATTTTAAGAGAAGTCCACCCTATTTGAGAAACTTGAGAATCGTTCTGGACCACATGTTTCCCTAATTTTTTTGTAGTATACACATATGTATATAATCACTTTTTAACAATACATATGTGTATATTATGAAAAGCTTAGGGAAAATGTGTGGTAAAGAATGCTTCTCAAGTTTCTCAATTAGCATAGTGATTCTCACACGATCCTAACCCTATATATATATATATATATATATATATATATATATATATATATATATATATATATATATATATATATATATATATATATATATATATATATATATATATATAGTAAGGTTAACATACAAAAAGCCTTATCATACATCACGTAGGAGACAATGGTAATCGTTGGATCAGGGGTATAATCACGCATGGGACCACATAATCACGCATGGGACTATAATCACGCACGTTCTATGATAATTACGCACGTTATGTTTTTTGTCATGTATGTTAATGTAGGTTAAGCCTTGAAGTACATTATACTTTCTCTATACATATATGTATATTTGACAATATACACATATATATATATAGTTAAAAGATTAGCAATATACACATGTGTATAAATCTCAAAAAATAAAAATTAAAAACAAAATTTAAAAAAAAATTAAAAATTAAAACCTTATAGAAAAACCTCTGATTTTCCAAAAAAAAAAAATTGCATTTTTTTACATTTTTTTTTGCATTTTTTTGCTTAGGGAAAATGTGTGGTCTAGAATGCTTCTCAAGTTTCTCAATTAGCCTAGTACTTCTCACATGATCCTTATCCTATATATATATATATACGGTTTCATCTGATTTTGGTTGATGGTTGAATGTTGTTTAGGGTTTATAATCCACGCTCAGAATATGATATTGAAGCAACCGGAGATCTTCTTGATCACGTAGCTGCTTCTGAAATGCATTATGAGGAATTTTGATTAAATCTTTATTTCCGGTCTTGTAGCTTGCATTATGTTATGTTTTTGTATACTTTTATTTTCTCCAAATCAGTTAGTGTAGTCTGTTTTGAATGATTTGTTCTCGAACATGTTAACAGGAAGACATTGAGAAAACATGTATTTTAGGTATTGAAACATGGTTTAATGATATTATTGTTGAGACGTTAAGATCTATTATACACATGCTACATGTGGCTGATGGATCGAATAATAGCTTTAGTCATTAAAAAATCTGTTACAATCAGAATTTTGACCTTAGTATGTTTTGATATATTATATGTCACACCCCCAAATTACCACATAAGGAGTGTCCCTGTTAGGCGTGTGACATACCAATAACGAGCCACCAATTACATTGAACCCATACAAGTTATAAATAAGATCCCCATTATTACTAAAAACATTTTCAACAAGTTTAAACGAAAATCAATAAGTTCAGCGGAAGCAAATAATAAATGAAGTTAAACTGTTTTAAAACCAAAGTATAGTATCAAGAAATCAGTCACATAAATCCTTCCTGTCGACCCATGACCACTCCAGCTACTCCAGACAGCAAGTTCCCCAAATCCAAGATACCTAACGACCTGCGAGCATGCAACAAGTGTATCAGACAACGCTGGTGAGTTCATAGTTTTAAGAAAACGTTAGTTACCAAGTGTTTAATCCAGTTCATTGAATACCATTTTGAAAACGATGTTGATAATACCCCAATACAAGACGGCTTCTGATTATTTTGCCCTTTCTCCAATGCTCCTATCAAAGCATTGGTCATGACTAGGTCATTAGTTCAACACCCGTCCTCCCAGATACGGGGTGAGGTTGCGAAACCTAAGTAGCGCTACTAACTAATACCATGTTACCTTCCCGGTAACCAAACAACACGGATGGACTTTAAAGGTGATAGGAAGAGTATATTATCCAACATTCCCAGATTTACCCAAAACCAATCCCCCTCAGGGATACCCAAAGACTGTCCCAACCACCGGGACGCATGCTCAAGAAAGATGAACTCACCTGTGGTTTGCTCGGTAAGATCAAGTACTTGTTTATCAGTAAATCAAACACGTCCTAAAAGAGTTACCGATAACAATCAGTTTTTGCATACAAGTAGTCACATATTTAATACACACATTAAACAAGTAACGTATAAGAAATGCACGTATCGACTTTCACACAAGTCTTAACAGTTAGTCACGTAACACAGCCGTCTACTGACATTATATAGTCCATACAAAGGTGCGGCCCTGTTTACCAATTAAACATGTCCGGCCCAATCTCGAAGTTCGCTACACATCCAATTCACAATCCTACGGCCCAGATTCGATTTACCAAAGTAACCCGGTTATAACCCAGTCCAAACACTTAACCCGCACCCCTTAAATCACGGCTCACTTAATATTGGCCCAAACAGTTCACAAACTATACCAAACTCATCGCACACATTGCACCAGTATAAACACCACATAATACTTACAAATCCAAATGTGTGATTGGGTCAGTTGGGGGTTTCATTTAGCTACAGCCCATCAACGGGGTGTGCGGCCGAGTTGGGTACCGGCCCAATGTTAACCCTCGGCCCAAACCGTAGCACCATCATGTCCATATTTCTTTTGAATTGCCGCAAGCAACAAGAATTAACCAAAACAATGTTCGGTTCGGATTAGTCAGTTCGAGAGTTTTCAACAAGGAATATTGGTTCATCAATTATTCACATAATATCAATATTAGTAACAATCATTAAGATCACCACAAATAACACATTCGTTACCAGAACTATATAAACTAACGTGCTGGTTTCAATGAGTCCTAATTATGGTACAATCCTAGTTTTTCCGATTCACCCACACACAATTACATTCGCACATGATATTCATCACGAGATGTCCACGAACAGGTCTTTGATCACTAATTATATCCTAATCCATCCCAACAGTTTGACTATGATAAGTGATCCAGCAAGGTTTCCACTAACATACCAAGTTACCAACTACAAATCACATAACAAATTCTATGTACAAACATGTCACCCATCATCATCCAATCATTAGTAGAATTTAATAACCAAACCCTAGTGCTCATGCACATGTTCAAGAACCCATCAGATTAAGACTCACATGTATACATCATCTACCATCAACCAATTATAACCATGCAACTAAACGATTAACCAGACCCCTAACATCAAGAAATACTTGTTCAATCATGAGTTCATACATCCGTTATCATCCTACGGTCTTATCATACAAATCGGATCATCTAATATCATTCACGCAGCTTAACTTCGTTCAATATGATATATATCCAAACAACACAATTTGAACAACAAGTAATACACACCATAACAGAGCACAGCCACATATACCAAATCCAAAAACATGAAACACAAGGATGCAAACAGTGGCTTACTACTGACCGAGGAATCACGAGTGCCTGTTGCCGCTAACACAGAGATGACTCAGAGTGTTGCCGGAGCTCGGTTGCCGGTAGTAGTGGCTTTGTCGTCAGACGCTACCGCTGGTCATTGAACCGTCATTAGACGTCACCACTGCTCGGCAGTGGGTTCGCTGCCGTCGCATGGCCATCATCACCATCTTCAGCGCCCCTATGCTATCTTCTCGGCTGCCATCCTTGTTCACCGGAGAGCTACGCCACTGCTGAAGCTTCAAGTTCGAACCTCCGAACTTCCGGTGATAATACTGCTGCTGCTAATGATGATGTCGGTACTCGGCACCGCCACCCTGCGTGGTGGTGGTATGTCGTGTTCACAAGGATAGAAAGAGAAAGAAGAATGTGAGTATGTTAATGTAGAGAGGAAAGGATGTGGGTTCAAGAAGAATAGGGGTCGAAGGGTGTTGCCGAACAGGGGATGGGGCGCCGGAAGTCTCGGCTCCGGTTGCCGGACACTATGATCGAGAGAGAATGAGGGTGAAGTGTACGGCTGAGGGTTTGTTTAGGGATCAGGGTTTTGAATCAAAGAGGGTGAATGTTTATAAGGGTGTTTAAATGGGTAGGGTTTAGTTTTAGGTTAGTTGGGTTGGGCCTAGCCCAAGTGTATGGTTTTCAATTTAAGTGTATAGCTAAAACCAACAGACCCGATTAAAATTAACTAGATGTGTAATTAAATAAATCGTTCGTCGCGTGCTATTATTATCCGATAAACAAATAATAATAATAATAATAATAATAATAATAATAATAATAATAATAATAATAATAATAATAATAATAATAATAATAATAATAATAATAATAATAATAATAATAATAAAATAGATTACTCCTCTCGACGATCACGGTCGAGAGTACGGGTTGTCACATTCTCCCCATGTTACAAAAATTTCGTCCTCGAAATTTAAGCTAAGATATATGATTCGATACACGTAAATACACGTAGTTTCACACAAGTTCATGAAACGAATCATGCAAAGCACCTAGCACATGAAGTCACGTATCAAACAAGGTCACATAGCATGTAAAGTCATGTTGCATTTAAATTCATGTATTTCTCATAACATGAAAAGTTTCACATAGTTTATTCTTATTTCACATAACAGGGAATATTATATAAGTTACATCTATTCTGCTCATGAACACTGTGTCGCGATTGTATGTGAACTTTTTGGGACACCAGATTTATCTAAACTTGAGCACAACACCTAAGTGAATATATAAGTTAACGAAGTTAACGGGGTTTGTGTTCACCCTGTGAAGGTCGGGTGTTACATCATCCCCTACTTGAAAGAATTTTCGTCCCGAAAATTGTTCTAAAACGAGGGCTTAAAGTGATTTTCGGCGAACTCGATCTATAGATACCTTACAACGCTTGGGGGGGGGGGGGTTGGGTTGGTCACACCCGGTTCCTCAATGAAGTAATAAAGTTGATCTTATCAACTAACTATCGAAATTTAGACCAACATGTTTTTTTTTTTCTTTTTTTTTTAATATATTCCTTCAGGGATATTAGTTTGAAAAGTATTCCTTCCCAATCAAGGGAGAGTAGTATTGCAATCTAGAATTTTAAGGCAGTCCCAATCCAGGGGTAGTAGTGGTTCCCAATACCGGGAATATGTACTTTTCTAAGGACGCGCATGTAGCCTCAAGCTAGGGGTACCATATGTATTTCCAAAACCGGGGGAAATAGTGCGTTGTCCCAAACTATGGACACATGCCTTTAGTAAAAGTTGTTAACTCACTTTAAGGTGCACATTGTAACAAAGTCTTGCGTCGATGACGCGAACTGGTATAGTAGGCAAATAATCACCAAAACACTCATAATAATGGTTGCATGTCCTGAGTGGTAGTACTAGTGGATGGTTGTTTCTTATAAGTTTGAGTTCCATCAGTACTGTAAATGGGGTAAGTGTTGTTTCCAACTGTGGGCAAAATCGGTAGCAGATGCCTGCAACATGTCTTCAGGAGTTTGCTTGGTTCGACCAAGCTCCTGTCCAACAGTCCCTGTTGTTGATTTCACAACTCTCGCAACCGTCCTGGTGCAAGACGGTAAGAGATACGAAGAATCAGGGCTGCCTCTGGCGTAAGATCAAACTGAGAGTCTGTCTAATAGTTGTGGAAGTAGGCCCGAAAGTTCCTTGGGTAGCACACCGAAAGAAATCACGAATGGTTTGTGGATCCTAGATCCTCTGTCTCCTTAGCCCTAACATCAGTAACGGTTGCTAGTATAGCGGGGTAATCCCTCCGTAGACACTTCTGGCCTTCATAGCTGAAATGGCGCTAACCTTTGCACCACTCTGACGTTTTAGAGCAAATAACGATTCTCCACACAAGGTCTTCTCCGTACTGGTGTATCTGTGTGATCTCTGGTTAACCAATCCACACTAACTACTATATTGCAACCATCAAGGGTTGTGGAAGGAAGGTCGATGTCGAACACCTGTCCCCCAGGTCGAGTTTGCATCTCAGCGAACATATGAGGCTTCAATTAACTTGCATCAGCCGACTCCACAACAGGTTCGGTTTCAATAAGCATCAGGGTTACCAGAACAGAGACGAAGCGAATAACTACCCATCCAAGCTATTGTGGTGCTATTACGTCTGGTATAGCCTGTGCCAATACTAAATGTCCTTCCATGAGCTTCATTTCCAGTGTGGTTTTCGTCACGAGAATTTCCAATACTGCCGTCGTTCCCTTGGTTGTGGTCACTTTCGTTTCCATACTGTAAGCTACGATCACAAGTACCTTGATGTTGCCGCGACCGTTGCCTCTAGTATTGTTGCCTGGAAAGGTGTTCTGCGTCCTTTCACCAACAAGGTCCTTCTTTTCACATTCCTTGCCACGTCCTAAGGCACTACTCGTGGTGCGGGCGGTTACACAGTCCGCTCTACAGTCAATCGTCATCGATTTTGTCCCGATTGATTCGTAAGAGTCGACTCCCATGAGTCGCTGGCTGGGTTAAGGATTCGATCGGAGTCCAATCGCTGTTGTTCGTTGTCGGTAACTAGGGTCGTTCAAATGCTGAAGTCGGTAAGGTACTACGTTTACCTTCTTGTCCATCATTCTATGTCGCGAGAGTGCTGCAGAAGTGATCGCACTTCGGGATCTAAGGCGTCAATACACTAAGTTCCAACAAACAAAGATAGGTGAGGAAAGTATAGTCCAATCATTTGACGCTGGGCCATCCAACTCAGGGACGTTCGTACTAGCACCTAACATTCTATACAGTTTGCTAGGCATTCAGATGTGTGATCAGGTGGTACTCGATAGCATCGAGATTCGTAAGGATTCAGAAAGGGGTGAAAAGATCATGTTCGAGTAGGAGACAATCACTGTTATGACTCCTATAGACTGCTGAGTGCTAATATAACATCAATTAACAGAGCGGAACCCCTCTCACACTCGTTAAGCCTCACTGGGACTCACATGCACCCCACATTATTATTATGTGTGCACCCATAATAATAAGGCAATTTGCATGCTTATCTCAGTGCCTCTTAACTTGCGCAAAAAGTTTCCCCTCATCCAAACAACAAACGAAAGGTATTACAGGGTTAAGAATCAGAATAAGCAACGGGTAGTGTCACACTAACATACCACATAACAAGGGTTGGTAATATAAGGGCTCATACTGCAGTGTCAGGTGTGCATTCACGTGTAATGTTATACATAAGAGTACACTAGATATACTATGCAACGGTAAGTGAGAAACGAACCTTGCAGTCTGGAGCTGAGTGTCATGGTCGATTTCTGATCTATTCGGTTATAGTCTGGTTTAATAAAAACGTTTTAAAACCAAGTTCACTATAACCAGTGGCTCTGATACCAAACTGTCACACCCCCAAATTACCACATAAGGAGTGTCCCTGTTAGGCGTGTGACATACCAATAACGAGCCACCAATTACATTGAACCCATACAAGTTATAAATAAGATCCCCATTATTACTAAAAACATTTTCAACAAGTTTAAACGAAAATCAATAAGTTCAGCGGAAGCAAATAATAAATGAAGTTAAACTGTTTTAAAACCAAAGTATAGTATCAAGAAATCAGTCACATAAATCCTTCCTGTCGACCCATGACCACTCCAGCTACTCCAGACAGCAAGTTCCCCAAATCCAAGATACCTAACGACCTGCGAGCATGCAACAAGTGTATCAGACAACGCTGGTGAGTTCATAGTTTTAAGAAAACGTTAGTTACCAAGTGTTTAATCCAGTTCATTGAATACCATTTTGAAAACGATGTTGATAATACCCCAATACAAGACGGCTTCTGATTATTTTGCCCTTTCTCCAATGCTCCTATCAAAGCATTGGTCATGACTAGGTCATTAGTTCAACACCCGTCCTCCCAGATACGGGGTGAGGTTGCCAAACCTAAGTAGCGCTACTAACTAATACCATGTTACCTTCCCGGTAACCAAACAACACGGATGGACTTTAAAGGTGATAGGAAGAGTATATTATCCAACATTCCCAGATTTACCCAAAACCAATCCCCCTCAGGGATACCCAAAGACTGTCCCAACCACCGGGACGCATGCTCAAGAAAGATGAACTCACCTGTGGTTTGCTCGGTAAGATCAAGTACTTGTTTATCAGTAAATCAAACACGTCCTAAAAGAGTTACCGATAACAATCAGTTTTTGCATACAAGTAGTCACATATTTAATACACACATTAAACAAGTAACGTATAAGAAATGCACGTATCGACTTTCACACAAGTCTTAACAGTTAGTCACGTAACACAGCCGTCTACTGACATTATATAGTCCATACAAAGGTGCGGCCCTGTTTACCAATTAAACATGTCCGGCCCAATCTCGAAGTTCGCTACACATCCAATTCACAATCCTACGGCCCAGATTCGATTTACCAAAGTAACCCGGTTATAACCCAGTCCAAACACTTAACCCGCACCCCTTAAATCACGGCTCACTTAATATTGGCCCAAACAGTTCACAAACTATACCAAACTCATTGCACCAGTATAAACACCACATAATACTTACAAATCCAAATGTGTGATTGGGTCAGTTGGGGGTTTCATTTAGCTACAGCCCATCAACGGGGTGTGCGGCCGAGTTGGGTACCGGCCCAATGTTAACCCTCGGCCCAAACCGTAGCACCATCATGTCCATATTTCTTTTGAATTGCCGCAAGCAACAAGAATTAACCAAAACAATGTTCGGTTCGGATTAGTCAGTTCGAGAGTTTTCAACAAGGAATATTGGTTCATCAATTATTCACATAATATCAATATTAGTAACAATCATTAAGATCACCACAAATAACACATTCGTTACCAGAACTATATAAACTAACGTGCTGGTTTCAATGAGTCCTAATTATGGTACAATCCTAGTTTTTCCGATTCACCCACACACAATTACATTCGCACATGATATTCATCACGAGATGTCCACGAACAGGTCTTTGATCACTAATTATATCCTAATCCATCCCAACAGTTTGACTATGATAAGTGATCCAGCAAGGTTTCCACTAACATACCAAGTTACCAACTACAAATCACATAACAAATTCTATGTACAAACATGTCACCCATCATCATCCAATCATTAGTAGAATTTAATAACCAAACCCTAGTGCTCATGCACATGTTCAAGAACCCATCAGATTAAGACTCACATGTATACATCATCTACCATCAACCAATTATAACCATGCAACTAAACGATTAACCAGACCCCTAACATCAAGAAATACTTGTTCAATCATGAGTTCATACATCCGTTATCATCCTACGGTCTTATCATACAAATCGGATCATCTAATATCATTCACGCAGCTTAACTTCGTTCAATATGATATATATCCAAACAACACAATTTGAACAACAAGTAATACACACCATAACAGAGCACAGCCACATATACCAAATCCAAAAACATGAAACACAAGGATACAAACAGTGGCTTACTACTGACCGAGGAATCACGAGTGCCTGTTGCCGCTAACACAGAGATGACTCAGAGTGTTGCCGGAGCTCGGTTGCCGGTAGTAGTGGCTTTGTCGTCAGACGCTACCGCTGGTCATTGAACCGTCATTAGACGTCACCACTGCTCGGCAGTGGGTTCGCTGCCGTCGCATGGCCATCATCACCATCTTCAGCGCCCCTATGCTATCTTCTCGGCTGCCATCCTTGTTCATCGGAGAGCTACGCCACTGCTGAAGCTTCAAGTTCGAACCTCCGAACTTCCGGTGATAATACTGCTGCTGCTAATGATGATGTCGGTACTCGGCACCGCCACCCTGCGTGGTGGTGGTATGTCGTGTTCACAAGGATAGAAAGAGAAAGAAGAATGTGAGTATGTTAATGTAGAGAGGAAAGGATGTGGGTTCAAGAAGAATAGGGGTCGAAGGGTGTTGCCGAACAGGGGATGGGGCGCCGGAAGTCTCGGCTCCGGTTGCCGGACACTATGATCGAGAGAGAATGAGGGTGAAGTGTACGGCTGA
This sequence comes from Helianthus annuus, assembly GCF_002127325.2. Classification (NCBI taxonomy): domain Eukaryota; kingdom Viridiplantae; phylum Streptophyta; class Magnoliopsida; order Asterales; family Asteraceae; genus Helianthus; species Helianthus annuus. Next base: position 23,123,383 of record NC_035436.2, on the reverse strand, counting down.
GGGTTTGTTTAGGGATCAGGGTTTTGAATCAAAGAGGGTGAATGTTTATAAGGGTGTTTAAATGGGTAGGGTTCAGTTTTAGGTTAGTTGGGTTGGGCCTAGCCCAAGTGTATGGTTTTCAATTTAAGTGTATAGCTAAAACCAACAGACCCGATTAAAATTAACTAGATGTGTAATTAAATAAATCGTTCGTCGCGTGCTATTATTATCCGATAAACAAATAATAATAATAATAATAATAATAATAATAATAATAATAATAATAATAATAATAATAATAATAATAATAATAATAATAAAATAGATTACTCCTCTCGACGATCACGGTCGAGAGTACGGGTTGTCACATTCTCCCCATGTTACAAAAATTTCGTCCTCGAAATTTAAGCTAAGATATATGATTCGATACACGTAAATACACGTAGTTTCACACAAGTTCATGAAACGAATCATGCAAAGCACCTAGCACATGAAGTCACGTATCAAACAAGGTCACATAGCATGTAAAGTCATGTTGCATTTAAATTCATGTATTTCTCATAACATGAAAAGTTTCACATAGTTTATTCTTATTTCACATAACAGGGAATATTATATAAGTTACATCTATTCTGCTCATGAACACTGTGTCGCGATTGTATGTGAACTTTTTGGGACACCAGATTTATCTAAACTTGAGCACAACACCTAAGTGAATATATAAGTTAACGAAGTTAACGGGGTTTGTGTTCACCCTGTGAAGGTCGGGTGTTACATCATCCCCTACTTGAAAGAATTTTCGTCCCGAAAATTGTTCTAAAACGAGGGCTTAAAGTGATTTTCGGCGAACTCGATCTATAGATACCTTACAACGCTTGGGGGGGGGGGGGGTTGGGTTGGTCACACCCGGTTCCTCAATGAAGTAATAAAGTTGAGCTTATCAACTAACTATCGAAATTTAGACCAACATGTTTTTTTTTTCTTTTTTTTTTAATATATTCCTTCAGGGATATTAGTTTGAAAAGTATTCCTTCCCAATCAAGGGAGAGTAGTATTGCAATCTAGAATTTTAAGGCAGTCCCAATCCAGGGGTAGTAGTGGTTCCCAATACCGGGAATATGTACTTTTCTAAGGACGCGCATGTAGCCTCAAGCTAGGGGTACCATATGTATTTCCAAAACCGGGGGAAATAGTGCGTTGTCCCAAACTATGGACACATGCCTTTAGTAAAAGTTGTTAACTCACTTTAAGGTGCACATTGTAACAAAGTCTTGCGTCGATGACGCGAACTGGTATAGTAGGCAAATAATCACCAAAACACTCATAATAATGGTTGCATGTCCTGAGTGGTAGTACTAGTGGATGGTTGTTTCTTATAAGTTTGAGTTCCATCAGTACTGTAAATGGGGTAAGTGTTGTTTCCAACTGTGGGCAAAATCGGTAGCAGATGCCTGCAACATGTCTTCAGGAGTTTGCTTGGTTCGACCAAGCTCCTGTCCAACAGTCCCTGTTGTTGATTTCACAACTCTCGCAACCGTCCTGGTGCAAGACGGTAAGAGATACGAAGAATCAGGGCTGCCTCTGGCGTAAGATCAAACTGAGAGTCTGTCTAATAGTTGTGGAAGTAGGCCCGAAAGTTCCTTGGGTAGCACACCGAAAGAAATCACGAATGGTTTGTGGATCCTAGATCCTCTGTCTCCTTAGCCCTAACATCAGTAACGGTTGCTAGTATAGCGGGGTAATCCCTCCGTAGACACTTCTGGCCTTCATAGCTGAAATGGCGCTAACCTTTGCACCACTCTGACGTTTTAGAGCAAATAACGATTCTCCACACAAGGTCTTCTCCGTACTGGTGTATCTGTGTGATCTCTGGTTAACCAATCCACACTAACTACTATATTGCAACCATCAAGGGTTGTGGAAGGAAGGTCGATGTCGAACACCTGTCCCCCAGGTCGAGTTTGCATCTCAGCGAACATATGAGGCTTCAATTAACTTGCATCAGCCGACTCCACAACAGGTTCGGTTTCAATAAGCATCAGGGTTACCAGAACAGAGACGAAGCGAATAACTACCCATCCAAGCTATTGTGGTGCTATTACGTCTGGTATAGCCTGTGCCAATACTAAATGTCCTTCCATGAGCTTCATTTCCAGTGTGGTTTTCGTCACGAGAATTTCCAATACTGCCGTCGTTCCCTTGGTTGTGGTCACTTTCGTTTCCATACTGTAAGCTACGATCACAAGTACCTTGATGTTGCCGCGACCGTTGCCTCTAGTATTGTTGCCTGGAAAGGTGTTCTGCGTCCTTTCACCAACAAGGTCCTTCTTTTCACATTCCTTGCCACGTCCTAAGGCACTACTCGTGGTGCGGGCGGTTACACAGTCCGCTCTACAGTCAATCGTCATCGATTTTGTCCCGATTGATTCGTAAGAGTCGACTCCCATGAGTCGCTGGCTGGGTTAAGGATTCGATCGGAGTCCAATCGCTGTTGTTCGTTGTCGGTAACTAGGGTCGTTCAAATGCTGAAGTCGGTAAGGTACTACGTTTACCTTCTTGTCCATCATTCTATGTCGCGAGAGTGCTGCAGAAGTGATCGCACTTCGGGATCTAAGGCGTCAATACACTAAGTTCCAACAAACAAAGATAGGTGAGGAAAGTATAGTCCAATCATTTGACGCTGGGCCATCCAACTCAGGGACGTTCGTACTAGCACCTAACATTCTATACAGTTTGCTAGGCGTTCAGATGTGTGATCAGGTGGTACTCGATAGCATCGAGATTCGTAAGGATTCAGAAAGGGGTGAAAAGATCATGTTCGAGTAGGAGACAATCACTGTTATGACTCCTATAGACTGCTGAGTGCTAATATAACATCAATTAACAGAGCGGAACCCCTCTCACACTCGTTAAGCCTCACTGGGACTCACATGCACCCCACATTATTATTATGTGTGCACCCATAATAATAAGGCAATTTGCATGCTTATCTCAGTGCCTCTTAACTTGCGCAAAAAGTTTCCCCTCATCCAAACAACAAACGAAAGGTATTACAGGGTTAAGAATCAGAATAAGCAATGGGTAGTGTCACACTAACATACCACATAACAAGGGTTGGTAATATAAGGGCTCATACTGCAGTGTCAGGTGTGCATTCACGTGTAATGTTATACATAAGAGTACACTAGATATACTATGCAACGGTAAGTGAGAAACGAACCTTGCAGTCTGGAGCTGAGTGTCATGGTCGATTTCTGATCTATTCGGTTATAGTCTGGTTTAATAAAAACGTTTTAAAACCAAGTTCACTATAACCAGTGGCTCTGATACCAAACTGTCACACCCCCAAATTACCACATAAGGAGTGTCCCTGTTAGGCGTGTGACATACCAATAACGAGCCACCAATTACATTGAACCCATACAAGTTATAAATAAGATCCCCATTATTACTAAAAACATTTTCAACAAGTTTAAACGAAAATCAATAAGTTCAGCGGAAGCAAATAATAAATGAAGTTAAACTGTTTTAAAACCAAAGTATAGTATCAAGAAATCAGTCACATAAATCCTTCCTGTCGACCCATGACCACTCCAGCTACTCCAGACAGCAAGTTCCCCAAATCCAAGATACCTAACGACCTGCGAGCATGCAACAAGTGTATCAGACAACGCTGGTGAGTTCATAGTTTTAAGAAAACGTTAGTTACCAAGTGTTTAATCCAGTTCATTGAATACCATTTTGAAAACGATGTTGATAATACCCCAATACAAGACGGCTTCTGATTATTTTGCCCTTTCTCCAATGCTCCTATCAAAGCATTGGTCATGACTAGGTCATTAGTTCAACACCCGTCCTCCCAGATACGGGGTGAGGTTGCCAAACCTAAGTAGCGCTACTAACTAATACCATGTTACCTTCCCGGTAACCAAACAACACGGAGGGACTTTAAAGGTGATAGGAAGAGTATATTATCCAACATTCCCAGATTTACCCAAAACCAATCCCCCTCAGGGATACCCAAAGACTGTCCCAACCACCGGGACGCATGCTCAAGAAAGATGAACTCACCTGTGGTTTGCTCGGTAAGATCAAGTACTTGTTTATCAGTAAATCAAACACGTCCTAAAAGAGTTACCGATAACAATCAGTTTTTGCATACAAGTAGTCACATATTTAATACACACATTAAACAAGTAACGTATAAGAAATGCACGTATCGACTTTCACACAAGTCTTAACAGTTAGTCACGTAACACAGCCGTCTACTGACATTATATAGTCCATACAAAGGTGCGGCCCTGTTTACCAATTAAACATGTCCGGCCCAATCTCGAAGTTCGCTACACATCCAATTCACAATCCTACGGCCCAGATTCGATTTACCAAAGTAACCCGGTTATAACCCAGTCCAAACACTTAACCCGCACCCCTTAAATCACGGCTCACTTAATATTGGCCCAAACAGTTCACAAACTATACCAAACTCATTGCACACATTGCACCAGTATAAACACCACATAATACTTACAAATCCAAATGTGTGATTGGGTCAGTTGGGGGTTTCATTTAGCTACAGCCCATCAACGGGGTGTGCGGCCGAGTTGGGTACCGGCCCAATGTTAACCCTCGGCCCAAACCGTAGCACCATCATGTCCATATTTCTTTTGAATTGCCGCAAGCAACAAGAATTAACCAAAACAATGTTCGGTTCGGATTAGTCAGTTCGAGAGTTTTCAACAAGGAATATTGGTTCATCAATTATTCACATAATATCAATATTAGTAACAATCATTAAGATCACCACAAATAACACATTCGTTACCAGAACTATATAAACTAACGTGCTGGTTTCAATGAGTCCTAATTATGGTACAATCCTAGTTTTTCCGATTCACCCACACACAATTACATTCGCACATGATATTCATCACGAGATGTCCACGAACAGGTCTTTGATCACTAATTATATCCTAATCCATCCCAACAGTTTGACTATGATAAGTGATCCAGCAAGGTTTCCACTAACATACCAAGTTACCAACTACAAATCACATAACAAATTCTATGTACAAACATGTCACCCATCATCATCCAATCATTAGTAGAATTTAATAACCAAACCCTAGTGCTCATGCACATGTTCAAGAACCCATCAGATTAAGACTCACATGTATACATCATCTACCATCAACCAATTATAACCATGCAACTAAACGATTAACCAGACCCCTAACATCAAGAAATACTTGTTCAATCATGAGTTCATACATCCGTTATCATCCTACGGTCTTATCATACAAATCGGATCATCTAATATCATTCACGCAGCTTAACTTCGTTCAATATGATATATATCCAAACAACACAATTTGAACAACAAGTAATACACACCATAACAGAGCACAGCCACATATACCAAATCCAAAAACATGAAACACAAGGATACAAACAGTGGCTTACTACTGACCGAGGAATCACGAGTGCCTGTTGCCGCTAACACAGAGATGACTCAGAGTGTTGCCGGAGCTCGGTTGCCGGTAGTAGTGGCTTTGTCGTCAGACGCTACCGCTGGTCATTGAACCGTCATTAGACGTCACCACTGCTCGGCAGTGGGTTCGCTGCCGTCGCATGGCCATCATCACCATCTTCAGCGCCCCTATGCTATCTTCTCGGCTGCCATCCTTGTTCATCGGAGAGCTACGCCACTGCTGAAGCTTCAAGTTCGAACCTCCGAACTTCCGGTGATAATACTGCTGCTGCTAATGATGATGTCGGTACTCGGCACCGCCACCCTGCGTGGTGGTGGTATGTCGTGTTCACAAGGATAGAAAGAGAAAGAAGAATGTGAGTATGTTAATGTAGAGAGGAAAGGATGTGGGTTCAAGAAGAGTAGGGGTCGAAGGGTGTTGCCGAACAGGGGATGGGGCGCCGGAAGTCTCGGCTCCGGTTGCCGGACACTATGATCGAGAGAGAATGAGGGTGAAGTGTACGGCTGAGGGTTTGTTTAGGGATCAGGGTTTTGAATCAAAGAGGGTGAATGTTTATAAGGGTGTTTAAATGGGTAGGGTTTAGTTTTAGGTTAGTTGGGTTGGGCCTAGCCCAAGTGTATGGTTTTCAATTTAAGTGTATAGCTAAAACCAACAGACCCGATTAAAATTAACTAGATGTGTAATTAAATAAATCGTTCGTCGCGTGCTATTATTATCCGATAAATAATAATAATAATAATAATAATAATAATAATAATAATAATAATAATAATAATAATAATAATAATAATAATAATAATAATAATAATAATAAAATAGATTACTCCTCTCGACGATCACGGTCGAGAGTACGGGTTGTCACATTATATCTTAAAGTATACCTTAGTGAGGCCATTCGATCTTCAAGCTCTACTTCATATATTTAGAACTGGGGTTGCGTTTTGCAGGATGATGTGCAACTCGAAGATGTTGGAATTCAGCTCGAACCCTTCAATCTTGAACAAGAAAGGAATGAAGGTTATTTTGACCAGACAGGAATGAAGGTTATTTTTACCCTCATTCTTCAAGTATCTTTGTAGGATGCATGGCTTGATAGCATCGATTCTAATCCAAATATTGCACAAAGACAATCTATGGCCACATACATTAAAGTTGAAGCTGCTGACCTTACAAGTTATTCTATAGGGAAGATTAAGAGACGGACTGCTGATGTGCTTGAACCAGGGGGTAAGTTTCTTGTGATGACACAATCACGTTAAATTCATATTATCATTGTGCTGGTAATCTCATCTCAAGGATAATTCTCTTTTTAGGTTCTGCAAGCTTTAAGAAGGCGGAAAGGAGTTCTGGTAGTAGAAAGGAAAACATATCAGTTGTAACAAAAGTTGTGTTTGATCAACTAACTGAAGATGCCATGAAACTGATGGAGGATTCTGATTACAGTTGAGATGGTTTTCTTTCAAGATTTATTTTACAAACTTATTATATGAATCTGTTAACATTCTAATTAATGCTAATTTCTTGCTGCAAATATATACGATGAAAAGCAGGAGGTCTTCCAGAGGGAAGCAGGTTAGAACTATACTTAGCCTGAATCAAGTGTTTATAAAAAAATTGATTAGCACAAAAACACAGCCTTATTGTTGATTTATTTTTTGTCTTAAAAAGAGGGATTTGAGAAGCTAGCACGGGCTAGAGGGGAAGGCTCTTCTTCAAGTTCAGCAAACGTGCAATCCGATTACTCCATGGCCAGTGACTTCAATCTTAATGAAATACAAGCAACAGATTATACTTCGAACAATATGAGGTCATGAAAGAAGTTACATGTTAAATAATGGTCCTTTAAAGGCAACATTAAACTTATACTATTTGTGTTTTTGATGCTTAGGAGCAACAACAAGATAGTGTACATAAGGAAGGTGGGCATGAAAGAGGTACTTTAGTCGTTGGGTAAGCAACCTCTGTCCTAATTATTTATAAATACAATTTTTAACCTCATTCAAGTTTTTTGTTCTCATCTAAAATATTGTATCTCATTTTTCACTAGAATTGTCATTTTTGGTCATTTTATATGTTAAAGTCTTTAATAATCAAAGTTTGTGGTGGAAAAATGGCCGGTTGATAACGGGTCAAAACGTACTTAGGCATATTTGTTAATGAAATAATGTTAGAAAGACAAACCTATAGTAATATTAATATTTTTGTATTTTCTTCTAGATAGTCTTTTTGAGTATGCATTATTTGAGCAACTTCACTAATTATTTGTTATACATGACTAGATAGAGAATTTACTAAATCAACAATGAATGGAGAACCTTGATTGTCCGGGAAATTAGCTCTCAGTTGTATGATTTGAGCTAGAAGTCGGGCAAATGCTACATTTCGAGTAGGTAAAAGACTCGCATGTGACCACCTTGAGGATACGTCAATTAAGACCAAGAATTAACGGAATGGACCACACGGAGGGTGAATAGGCCCACAAATATCCCCTTGGATTATTTCTAAAAATGATGGGGTTTCATGTATCAATTTAGTTTGTGAGGGCCAAGTAATAAATTTGCCCAGAGAGCATGCTGCACATGTAAAGTCTTGTGGTAGCAAAACTTTTAAGTTTTTAAGAGGGTGCCCGGTTGCACTTTTGATTATTCATCTCATCATTATGCTACCAGGTGGCCTAAACGGTCATGCCATGCCATATATTGAATGTGTCTTTATCTAACAGCTTTTGGTTACTCAACATGTATGATTCCATAGGATTGATATTAGTACAATATAATCCAGAGGATAAGGCTTCTAATTGTTCAACAATGGTTTCTTGACCATTTTTGCTTGAAGTAATTTGAAGATATTCAATTTTATTTTCAGCTATTGTTTTTAGGTGGTAACCATTTTTTCGATTGTCTTTAAAGCTGAGCAAATTTCTTCTGGATCTACTAGAATATAATGCGTTATCAATACTTAATTGGGTACCCGATGATAATGTTATTTGTGCTCTACCGGAGCCTTTGATAAGGTTACTGACACTAGATATAGTACCAATCAGTGTCTCTGCCGGAGACAACTAAGAGAAAAAATCTCATATCTTTGAGAATATTATTACTACTACCGCTATATACCAGACATTCATCACCAATAATAGCTCTACTGGAGCTAGCATACATATTTTTTTTTCAGGAAATAAAAATAAATAAAAGTTAGTGCAAAGAAGTAAAATGAAACATTGCAAGAGTTTCAAACCAAAACCAAATACAAAGGTCACAATGTGAAAAGTAAAACATAAAAGGTACATTAAATATGTTTAAACATCACGAATATTTTCAATGAAATCACATGCATCCAAATGAACGTCTGGTAGGCTGGAGGTGTATCCTCAATCATATTAGTTTCAACATTCTTTCCTTTTTCTTTCATTATGCGTTGAAATGCCTCAGCGAGGTGTTTAGGGGTGCCACATGTGCAGGACCAATGATTTGACATCCCACATTTATAACAAATGTTGCTTTGGTTCCCGCTACTTTTCCCTTTTCAAGGTCGCCCCATATTATGTCGACTCGATTCACCATCGCTATTTTTAGTGTTCTGGGATTGTCGATGCCATGTATATCCTAGTCCTTGACCACGACCACGACCTCTGCTGGGGCCGTGGCCTCTACGTCTACCTCGTCCGCTTTGATAATAGGCGACATTTGCTTCAGGGAATGGGCTTGCACCGGCTGGTTGCGATTAATGGTTTTGTAGTAGGAGCTTGTTGTTTTGCTCCGCAACCAGAAGGCATGATATGAATTCAGAATATTTAGTAAATTTACCTTCCCGTATTGTTGCGACAGGAGCATGTTTGTGGCATATAACGTTGAGAAAGTTTTTTCAAGCATGTCTTCATCGGTTATTTTTTCATCAATAATTGTCTCCCCCAAATTATTTGCTGTCAAATGAATTTTAGCATCAAGAGTCCATGGGAGGTAGTTGTTACCCGAGATGTCAAGTGCGGTGAATTCAAGCTTTGATAAGTTAGACATTTTATCTACAAAAGAAAGAGACATGCATTTAATAACAAGCATGGGTATATAATGGATAATCTAGGAGAACTTCGGGTTCTTTATAATTAGAACTTCGGGTACTATACAAGAAGACAATTTTCATATGTAGTGATGAGTTTGTGTATAATAAAATAAGAGAAATATGAGAAGTGTATTCTTATTCATCCAACTCTATCTTTATATACATGTACATATGTAGTGGAAGATGTAAGAGAAAATACAACTGGAGAAAAACCAGGACATATTATCTGTTCGTATTAATCTTGACAGCAAGAAGTTGAAAGTTGGTGTTAGTTTTTTTAGGGATATTGTATATGGAAGCCACACATGTACTAAAACTACTCTATAGGTGTTACATGTCAAAACAAGTAGAGGGTCTTATGTGTAATTGTTGTATTCTTAGAGGGTATATTATTAGAAAAAAGTAAGGAACTGGAATCAGATCGTTATAAGCTGTTGTAATCAGTTGTAAAGATCTTATCTCCATAATGAATTGACTCTTGTTCCTCTTATGATTCTTCTCAATTTCTTATTGCAACGTTGGTATCAGAGCTAGAGCTGTTCGATCATCTAGACGCCCTTGAACTTAAACCCTAATTCATCAAATTCCGCATTCAAATCGATCAATCAGCTTTCGTACAATTCGCTGAAATTGATCACTCTTCCGATCAGTCAATTTAAACTCGACTTCATTTCAATTCACCGAAATTGATCACTCTTTCGATCAATTTCACTTCGAACTCATCGATTTTGTTCTTCGTTTTCGTTTCAATTCAAGGTTACGGCAATCTACAATTGCGTGTTTTTTCTATAATCAAATTGGGAAACTTAGGGTTACGATCGTTGTTTATGCCGATGAGACACCAAGAAATGGAAAAATTGGAAAAGTTAACTCAAGACAGCACAAGAGTAATTGAAGGGCAACAAGCAATTTTAGACCAGAGCTATCAGATTATTGCAGATCAGTATGACAACATTAGTTACTCAAATGGCGGAGGTTAACAGCAAATTGGGTAATGATAGGGGTACAGGACACCAAGATCAACGGCTGGTTCGCACGGTCGGCTTGATTTCCCAAAATTTAATGGTGAGGAAGTTTAAGGATGGATTATTCGTTACAACCATTCTTTGTAGTAGACGACCCCTGAAAATGCTAAGGTTCATTATGCTGTTATCATTTTCGAACTGATGTTTTAGGGCATTTGATTAGAACAGGATACAAGTTGATTGATGTAGAACTTATCTTGAAACGGTGCTCCAAACGACTTAAATTTTATCAATTGGAAGTTTAAACACCCGAATTGAAGCATCGTTTCCCTCATTTGGAACACCGTTTCGAGGTAAGTTTTACATCAATCAACTCATATCCTCGGAATTCGGAAAAAAAACTTAACTATGTTAAATTTGTTTACAATGGAGATGCAGTGAGAAAAAAAATACTTAAAGGGTGGGACTGCTAGTGGTAATATTCAATGGTGATAGTGCCAATGGCCAACCACCTCTAGGTGAGATTATTAAAATCCAATTTCCTCTTTTTTTAATTGGTGCTTGTTTGTTTTTGTTTACGCTTATTCGCTTATATTCATGCGTGTTCGTTCGTTTATGCTTGTGAACCGTCTGTTGTGTGTATTCTTCATGTTATATAATCTATCAAGAAAATAAATCTCATAATCGAAACATAAAGTAACAAAAAAAAATCTCATTAGACATGTTTTCTCTCTCGGATGGTTACATATAAAATGAAGAGTGAACATAATTAAAATTGTATTCTAGAGTTCAACATTTTTAGTTTCGGGAGATTTAAGAGGGAAATTACTATGCCCATACATGTTGCAAACTCCTTGGATACTCGTACCGCGCATCATACGAATATATCCCTTCTCTCCCCATCCTTCGCCCCACGAGTTCTTAACAATCCAGTACTTGGTTCCGTCAGGATCCTGATCGTATCCAACTATCAACATCGCGTGCATCAGCTCCATTCAACATGGTCCACTAAAAATTCCCTAAACACCATGAACTATTAAACAACATATCGATAACAAATGAACGATGCGTGATTGAAATGTTACCTCTTTGTAGAACATGAAACCGTCACCGCCAGGATCCATTTGAAAAGTTACAGGCTGATGTGCCAGTGCTTTCAATAGCGCTTCTTCATCGTGTTCTGACAATTACTCGGTTCCATCAACAGTTACCGAGTGATGACCATACTGGTTTCAAAACACGGATTGTTAGAATCAAATACAAATATTATTTAACATGCGAATGATACAAAAAACTAAAGTACGTATGTTCAACTAGAAGAATTACTATTACGGTACAGTTTTAAAGTAGCGTTAATATTACTCTAGTTCATCTGTTGTAGAGTAATAAGTATTACACTTCAACAAAATGAACTATAGCATTTATTATTATGCATTTACGCTACTTCAACAGGGTAGTGTAATAATACTTACAGTGGTTCGAACATAATTGCTATAATTATTTGTACAATTCGTATGTTAAAAGCTGTTTGTACTTGATATAACAAGGATTGTAATCTATTTATCTATACTATATTCATCTGTAGCTATACCTCCATGCTCTTTGACGAAAGTAAATACGCCACAGACCTGCCCTCCGTCGCAATGGAAGGTTCTGTCGCTCCAATCACAATCAAGAAGTTGTTGTTCTCATAATGATAAGAGTTGACCTGTTCTGATGGCGTTTATTCCTTCAATTGCACCCACCGCAGCAAATGCGAAACAACTTCCTGTAAACTCGACACCAAAATTATTTGTAACTATGTGTGCTAAATATGGTTACAAAAATATAACATCATTGTTTTGAATAGAGATAATTGTTTGTATTATATATGGTTAAAAAAGATATATATAACATTATCAATTTGACTATAGATAATTGTTTATGGTTACAAAAATATAACATTATTGAATATATAGATAATTGTTTGTGTTAAAATATGGTTACAAAAATATTTGTTTTTGAACTGCAATTTTTTTAATCTCTGTTGTCTGTGGGACTTGAATCCAAGACTTCCCCTTTCTAAACACATGTGTTTAAAGACTTTGTCTTTGTCAATGGACCATCACCCCATTGGTTGGTTGATTAGAAGAATATACCGTTAGTGTTTTGAATATATAGATAATTGTTTGTGTTAAATATGGTTACAGGATCATATCACTACAAGGGTAATCTAAAGTTACTATTTTATGTATTAATTTCAATATAAATATGTAATTAACCAACCTTAGTTATAGAGACAAAGGGTGGTGTTAAATTTACCCTCTTCTCTCACAAACTTGGGAGAGGGCCCACCCCAAAAGACTAACTTGTATGTAAATGAGACAAAATGTGTTACCGCATTGTCCTTGATTTTTCACACGGGTGACAGCGATATGTTCCCTCCAATCCATCCTCGGTGGAATAGCATTTATATCGATATCATTATAACTTATAACTGGAAGTCAAGTTGGTCTTACGAATCCCGTGAAAAGCAATGAAGTGGCCACCCTTCGAGTCGGCATGGGTTTTCCTAAACTCATGGTGAGTCTTCGTAGCAAACTCGTTTTTTTGCAACTTGTATCCCAGGTTCATCTTGTTTTCTTGTGAATATTTCGTACGTTGTGCTTGAATACATTGAACCGTTGGGGGCTTCTATCGGTCACTTTGTGGTGTTATCGCCACCTGTCGTACAACCCTTGGAATCCCTCCTCCGATTCGAGTTCTTGCTCATGGTAATTGAAGCTTTCCACAACTCCTAGTTTCAAGACCAAAGAAAGTGAAAAAAATATAAAATTGTTGATCTTCATTTGGAGGAAAATGGTGTAAGAAATGAGATTGTTATGATCCAAGTAGTACGCATTTAAAAGTGCTTATTCTTGCTTGTTTTTAGGATTTATATGTGGAGGTTTTTTTATGGTGTCAAGGGAATGTATGGATGGATGGTTAAGCTGATTTGAATGTAAAAACTAACTAAATTTAAATAAAGGATACCTAGATACCTTTTGAAAAAGCAAATATTAAAAACTAGTGCATTTATATATAAAAATAAACAGTAAAAGTTGTGTATGCCACCAACTTTGCATAATGTATGTATACGTAATTTGTTTACATATGCGTTAATAAAAATGCAAGTAAATTTACACCTATATAGGTTTAATACATTATGATTTAATAATTCCAATTATGTTAGTTATATAAAAGTTGTAACATTATCTTAACAACCTGAAAACAAAGTTAAATGATTAATTATATATTATTATTATTATTCATTTTCCTCTTAACTATATGTATATTATTCTTTATCTTCATCTTCATCTTAACTATATGCAAATGCAAATTCTCTTGACTTTTTTATTCAGCTTTATTTTGAGGGTTTGGTTTGTATTCATGTAACAACTCAACTTTTTAGGTAATTTTTAGGAATATTTTGTTCTAATTTTTTAAAGAGAGTGTATGATGCCCTTACAAGGATTCAATAAGTTTACAAACTTTGGTTTAGGTTGGGTGGTGTGGGATAAAACCCTTAGGGTCTTTGTCACGCCACATCCGCACCACATAAATGAGGGGCTTTATCATTAACTTGTTTGGTTTAAGATAACACTTTTGTACCTTTGTTCGTCAAACCAAGCGTCTCTAGATACGATAATAGTGTTAACCGATATGAGTACATTCGGTTCTGTTACCATGAAACTAATTAAGGTTTTGCTCTGTTGACCATAACGCAATAATATGCATCCAATACCTTTGTCGCCTAGTTTCCTTTTCATAGATTCGCGATGTCGATGTGTTGTTCGACAAACCCATACCCGAAGATAATGTAATGCTGGGGTCGTTCCATAATTCATAAGAAATTTATGAGTCACATAGGAAGACAAAGATCCAATCCAAGACCTAGGTGCATGTGACCCGAACAAACCAACCCGAATAAGACTAAGACTGTTTATGTATTTCCATCAAGGATAATAACTCGAATATGGACACACGTAAATCCATGTAACTATAACACGACATATGTAGCACGTCTATTTAAAGGATCAAACAAGTTGGCAAGTCATATGAACAACATTGAAATAAAACCTGTCGTAAACGTACATGTTGGATTTTAATAATTATAAACTTTTCTGTTTTTAATTCTAATTTTTAAAGAAGTTAATATATCTAGTGTTGGCTCACACGAATACGACTCATTTTTGTTCAATAACTCAATCCACCCACGCCATGGTATGTGTTAAATTTGATGTCATACTCCTGTCAAATTACATTATATCATACTCCTACCAAATTACTTGTAGGTATAATAGATAGCTATAAGTAATTTGTTATTTGTAGGAGTGTTCAAAACCGGATATCCGAAAATTCAGATATCCAAAATTTTTGGATACCTGATTTCACTATCCACGTCCATATCCTAAATTTCTGATCTCCGGTCGAATAGTGAATCAGAAATCTGAATATCCAATTTTTTATTTAATTCTTATTTTTTATTATTCGGAATCAGATATTATTTCGGATAGTTTTGGATATCCGAATATAAATTTTCGAACATTTTCGGACATCCGATATAAAATAAAAATTAAATTTTCAAAAGTTTGGGATTGGATTTATGGATACAATATAAGTATTTTTGAACACCCCTAGTTATTTGGCTTAAAAATTTAAATTGTGAAAAATAGAAATATATTTTGTTGTTTCTCATAAGAAATCAAAACACAAGAAATATGAGAATAATTGTTATTTTATATTAAAGAAACTGTTAAACCGAATTAAAATTACTATTATACTTAATTTTCCACATTAAATTGGATAACTTGTGACACAAAAGTTATAATCAACCAATAGAGTGGTCAATTTTGATAAAATGGGTTGCCCTTGGAAAGTCCAACATCCCATTTTCTAAGATAATTGTTTTGTAGGCTTGCATAAGGTACAATCACTACAAAAAAAAATACCATTTAGTGATATACAAAAGTGCCACCAAAAAACTAAACAGAGCCACTAAAGACCTCTATAAGAATGAGCGGCACACAAAAAAAGTGCCACTAGAAGCGCTGACGCTAAATCCTTTTAGTGGCACTTTTTCAATATGGCGCACAAAGTTTTTGGGGGTTTTAGTGGTAGTTTTTTAATATTTTTAGTGGCACTTTTTTGATCTGACCCACAAAGTTTTTGGGTTTTTAGTGGCACTTTCTTTTGCCACAATGTAAAAGACTTTTGTGCCTTTAAAAGGTAATTATAATTACATATCCATACTAGTTTCAATTATTTCAATTATTTCTAGTTAAATATATATACAATTTTTAGTGGCACATAACTTTGCTCAAAAATCACATTATTTACAACATTAAATATAAAATAAAAGTTCGATAAAATTGTAAACGTGGAAATCATACTACTATAACTTCAACAATAAGTTCGAGCCAAAACATAATTCAAATGTAAGCAAAACATTGTTTAATAAGTAACATTCCAAATTCCAAATGATTACACGATGAGTCTCGTTTTGGTGAGAATTTCACTGTCTTAGAACTTAGCTCCAAAGTTTGTCATGATATCTACCCTACCCTGCCATCATCAACCATATAAACAAGGATTAGTATTGATTCAAAAAAATCTAAAATTTTTTAAATTAACAAATTCATTGTTCTTGATTAAAAAAAACATGTATAAGAAAATGGAAATTAACCAAACACATTGAACTAGATTATACAACAATTTGGTGGTGGGAAATCATACCTTCGGCTACTCGCGCAATCTTTTTAACAAAACCAGTTGAAACGAATTTATTCCTTATGTTGATGACAAGGAATGACAACCCTGCTTGTAAAATTTACCAGCCACTTCAAGTATCCAAAATGAATACGTATCCAATCATGTTTATTTGGTACACCTTAGTATTTATGTAGCTTAACCTGTAGTAATAAGTGAAACTACAGGTCAATTTTCAATTAAAGTGAAGCCTAAAGAAGTATGTTTATTGTTGGTACACCTTATGTGGACGCGACTCGACTCGGTTCGATTCGGTTCGGTTCGACTAGGTTAGGTTCGGCTCAAGCCCGACGTCACGACATTCCTCCGTCGTGCGCCCCAGAGTTCGACACGCGAAGCACGGAGAGCCGCAAACCGTTCCCGCCGACACATCATCATGACATCACCATGATGATGTCATGATGACATCATGATGATCTCATGATGACATCATGATGATCTCATGAGAAGACTTTACATTTATGACGAACTTTGATGAAGATTCAAAGTGAGGAAGGTTAACCTTCCTCATGAACATACATGGGGAACCTTTCAAGGTTCGTCAAAGATAACGTGTGGGGAACTTTAACCTTCCCCACTCATTCCTTCGTCGGCAGCAGAAGGTTCGGCATCACTATTGAAGGTTCGTCGCCTAAGTTTCGTCACCTGCAAGCTTCGCCGAACATTCACATATATAACACAGACAGTAGACAGAAACAAAGAAAAGTGGGAGACAAAACTGAGTGAAAACTAGAGAGAAAGCATAGTGTGTGTATCAAAGTGTTTCTATTATATTTCTTGTTAGATCATATTGTACCGAAACTCAGTTGATATTCAATACACTTGCATTTAAACGTTGAATCTTTCTGTTTCGTGTTTTATCTTGGTTTGCTTTCCCGGCGACTAGATCCTCCCCTAGCCGGACCTACAAGTGGTATCAGAGCCTTGGCTCTTCTCCTTGTTAAAACCGAGTTGTTTTCGGGTGTTTTTTGGGTTCCTTGAAGTTCATATTTTCTGAAAAATCAGCTTATAACTTTGAAATTTCTGGTGTTTTTGTTGTTAGTTCATACAAAACCTTGTTTAAAACTCTTTTAAGTATGATGTGTTAAGGTTTTTAGTGAAGTTTCAAGCAAAATCGTGATTCGGAAATTTTTCGGTTCACCGGAAAACTCATAAGTTTACCGGAAACTTCATCATATTCAAAGTGTTCTTCATATATTATTGTGTTTGATCTTTGTTTTGATGAAATATTGAAGTGTTTATGATTAAAATACTTTTAGTTGACTATTGTGTACAAAAGCATGATGATGATGGGATGGTAAGAAAAAGGAACTTTGAAAAGAACAAAAGCATGGCTTAAAGTTGAAAATTGGTGTAATGTGTCAGGAGAAGAAGATAAAGTTTGTTTGAAATATCTCACCAAACATTTAACCTTCGTCACATGCAGAAAACCTTCCCCACTAAACAACCTTCCCCATACATTCCAACCTTCCCCACACACTAAGTAT
The DNA here is from genome assembly GCF_002127325.2 of Helianthus annuus. Taxonomy (NCBI): domain Eukaryota; kingdom Viridiplantae; phylum Streptophyta; class Magnoliopsida; order Asterales; family Asteraceae; genus Helianthus; species Helianthus annuus. Next base: position 23,105,614 of record NC_035436.2, on the reverse strand, counting down.
CTCACCAAACTTCGTCAATACAACCTTTGTCAAAAGAAGACATAACACGACGAACCTTATAACCTTCGTCAAAAGTATCTCAGAAGAACTTGTCTTCCTTCGTCACACTTGACCATCGACGGACCTTATAACATTCGTCACTTGTGTACATGACGAACTTAACAACCTTCGTCACCTTGTTTTCATCAATAAACATTTAAAATGATTCCGAATTGGTGTGGTACTCCGTCAAATGCAGAGAGCAAATATAGAAGTACGGGTTTATCTCCGTCATGGGCCGAATCTCCCGCACCCGCATCTAATATGGAAATTAAGTATACAAACACGCGTTTGTCGCCATCATGGGCCGAATCTCCCACACCACCTCGAATTACGGCAGAACAATGGGCATCGGTTACTAATCAAAAGCAAAGTAAACCGAAAATGACAACAGACTTGTATGGAAATCCATTACCACCAGTTGCTTCACAGCGCCATCGTTCTACTGTAGCACCATCATCTCTTGATCCAAGGAACTGTAGTCAAATGAAAACGGTGTTTTATGCTAAAATTGTCAAAGATGCCAGCAATGGTGAATCATCGCGAAACGATGACAGTTCTGAACATGACAGTAGTTCAATTGAAGACGTTTCAACTTTAGTTGAAGATGTTACAACTTCAAGTTCAAGTTCAAGCGAGGATGGATCTGAATGTGAATCATCAAGGGAGGTTGTTGATTCTGATGCAGAAAGGTCAACATCTGAGAGTGATTCCAGTCAGGTATGTGTCGATGAACCTACTGTTGTTAATTGTGATAATTGTGCTAGCTTAAGTGTTAAATGTTCCGATTTAGATGCTAATATGTCTGAGTTGCAAAGCAAACATGATGCTTTAAAAGCTAACTTGTTTGACTTGCAAAACAAACATGTTTATCTGAACGATAAGTGGTGTGATTTGCAAGCAAACATGAGGCTTTGCAAAACAAGTATGATGTGACATTTATCCACAACCAAAAGTTGATCGTGGATCTTTCTAAGTGCACAGAAGCCAACATGTTTTATGAAAACCATGAAAAGGAGTTTAAATCGATGATTGAAAAATTAAAAAAGGATAAAACCGAGCTAACAAAAATGGTTTCAAGAAAACAAACGGACATAAATTGCTATATCAATCGCTTTGAGATAATGCAAAAAGAAATGGCTTGTGTTAAAACTGAAAGTGAGGCGATCCGGCTCAAGTTAGACAGCTATTTAAGCTCTAGCTATGTGTTGGATCACATCATTGATGTTCAGAAAGAGAAAAGGGATGTCACATGCATTGGATATAAGAAATGTCCACCACCTGTGAGACACAATTATGATGCCATGCCTGATGAAGAGGATAGAACTTATTTTGAACCATCTGTTCCTTTAGACATTGAGGAATTTTCGACTGGACTTGGATACAAGAAGGAAGTATCATCAGATTCGGATGCGTCAGCATATACATGTGTGTCTTCTACTGAACAGAATCAGGATCCTCCAGTTATAGTTATTGTTGAGGATGCTGATTCTTCTGATGATGAATCCGATGATACTAACTCAGCCCAGTCTGATGTGGTTATCAAAGAAGAGGACATACCTCTCGAGAATCACATTCTATGTGATCCTCCCGCAAAACCTGCTAAGACTGTTCAGGTCGAGTCCACATCCACTTCCTCACAAGAGTCTGAGAGTGTGAATTTGCTGTACACTCTTGTTGGTGATAATAAAATCTATTTTGACAAAGATTTTCCGATTAAGAATGTAAATCAATCTTTAATCAGTAAAGTTTTTGAAGATTCGACAAGTAGGTTTTTGGGAAAGTCAGCTTCACACGTTGTGATAACACAATGTCTGCCAATTCCAAAGGCTGAAGTTCGAAAACAACATGGCAATCAACGATTACCAACTGAGAAAGCTCGGCAAAATCGCACCAAACCAAAGGGTAAATTACCGACTCAAGTTCAAAAGAAACAGACCCAAAAGAAGAACAAAAGGGTGAACTTTGTGAAATCAATAGGAACGGATAAAATTGAAACTTTCGAAAACAAATCCAACGTGGATTTTGTTAAACAAAGTAAAATTTTGAAAAGAAACAGTCAAAACAATTACACACAACACACAAACGGTTGTGATGTAGGACCAAGTACCTCAAGATCACCAAGTTCATCGTCAAGTTCTTACAGTTATGATACTCCGAGGTTTGTTAAGCGGAGATCATGCTTTGAATGTTGTGAGTACGGGCACATTGTCAGAAAATGTCCATATCTCACGAAAGGAAAGGAAAAGGTTGATGCCCCCCGTGGTAACAATTACCATAAAAGATATGTTTCACCAAGACAGGACCCTCGTCTTGTTACACAACAAGAAGTGAAACAAATAAAGAAACAACGGAAAAATGTTGAAAAGGTTTTAAAAACGGAGGTTGTCCAAACGAAATCTGTTAAATCAAATGTTAAACATGAAAAACAAAAACAGATTTGGAAACCAAAATCGGAAACCGTTTCAGGAGGAGCTACATTAATTCCGAATCATCGGGAAATGGATGTTACAATTCTCGATGATGACGGACGACCCAAGTCTGTGAAGGCTTGGGTCCCCATCTCCAACTAATCTCTGAATGAGTATGCAGGATGTTCCAGGAGGAACTATTGATAGTCTTAGGATTGTTGATAGTGGAGCGTCCATGCACAAGATCGGCGACATAAGGCTCTGGAATATTGTTACATCTAGGAGAATATTGTTGCCTATGATAGAGAGAGGAGAAAAGAAGACAAAAATGTATGATGAAAGAATGTGGTTGAATGAAGTTGAAAAATTCGACAAGATGAAATATGTGCCAAAATTTAGTTGTTATGGTTTTTGATCGGGTCAACATGATAGATTTCAAATGAAAAGTATGCACCTCTAGCAAGTCTGAAGCTTTTTGAAGATTCATGGATTTATCTTTCACAACAAGTTCAAAGTCCACAAGATGAACTTGTAGTGTACTTATCTCTACGGTGTGATTCAAGAAAATGTGTTTGTTGAACAAACAAACCTGGTGTGCGGATGCCTTGGCGTGGATTGAACAACCGCACACTACTTCTCAAAGAGAAAGACAAAGACCTTCGCTGGTGCAATGTGGAAGACCAGCCGGACCCAGAGGTCTATGATCTTGTTGTTGTGAAGAGATTTCTCGATTAATTGAAGTAGCTGATAAATTGACTTTGAAGTCTACACTGGGTGGATATCCAGTTTGGGAGAGCACTCAGATTCCTTGTAATGCACGAAGCAGTTGCAGGATACGGTTTTAAATTTCTAATCTCTCCTATACTTGTCGATGTTTAAGCTGCTTTATGAATTATTATCATCTCGTACAACACTCTTTGACCTGACACGTTGAACTCAAATATCACCTCACACGTGATTGTTTCACTATGAAACTCGTCAACTTTGTCATGGTCCGCACCGCTTACCGACATGCCAACTGATTCTACCAACAATTTGATAAATCAATTCCGATGAAAATTAATTTTGGCAAACGACATTGAGGTAAAACATGAGTTAATCCGACATCAGGAAATCGTTTTTGTAAATACCTTTGTGTCTTTTAAATTTATCTTAGTTTATTGATTTTAGGGGGAGTAAATCCAAAATTTGAAAATCCAAAAACATCAAAAAATTTCAAGACACAAAAACAATAGAAAAACAAAAATGAGTTTCCTGGCGAGCAAAAGAGAAAATGATAGTACATCAGTAGTCTGTCTAAACCTCTTTAAACCTTAAATGAAAAATATGTTAAGCAGCTCTATATAAGGTGTATCGGTAGGATCACAATCATTTTAAAGTGTGCAGGGTGATATAAACTTAAATCGACTGAAGACCAGGTGGGAACCGCACATTGGCATATGGTCTTAGTATAGAAATTTCGTTTGAGAGATTGCCGAGGTTCTGAGATATGTGGTCTTTATGTTGTTTATCATCTGGGTATCATGGTTGTTTCTTTTACCGAAACAAACGGAGACGAAGCCTAGATCTTCCATGATACTATACATACGTGTACATGTTGCATTCGACCTCAATAAGTGATAAACAATCACATGTCCATCAAAATAAGTGATAATATGTCACATTTATCCGGGAGTCAAGTTCGTCTCTTTGCTGTACGAAAGTACTGACCTGTTCACAGACTTGCTATTGTGCCCTTCATGCATCTGAAAATCAAGTTCCTCATCAATAAGTGATTCTGTCACATAGGGCTTGTTTTCAATCAAAATAAGTGAGTTTCTCAAATTTTCATATACGGTCAAACAGATGATAATCGGTATACTCACCTTTAAGATGAACCCTCGTGCATACCTTGATACGGGAGTGTGTCGTGTGTGGATGAATACCGGTCGGTAAGTATAAATCATACCTTAATATATCCCCTCGCCATGATTACATCTGATAAGTTGAGCTTATGTGGACAACAATACCGATAATCGTTATAGGATGCTTATCTAAATACTAACTAATTGAACAAAAAGAGCGTTTTGGCGTGACCGTACACTGATATGATTCTCTTACCCTCGAAACTCGCAAAAAGAATGTCTGTAAATATTTATTTAATGGTTTCAGTTTCTGCATCTTTGTATATATTTATTTACTGCTTTCAGTCTTTACATTTCAAATATTCAAAATACCAAAAAGATTTTAGGTGTGTTTTAATATAAACTTTATAAAAGCCAAAAAGATTTTTCTTCTATCTTATTTTCGATTGTACGATGTTGGATCTCAAGTCTTCGTTACCTGAAACCTGAACGAAAACCAAATCGACTAAATCTTCATAATCGGTCGAAATATGCAAATTTTTGAAAGTTAAAGACTAAAATTGAACAATTTGTTAAACTTTCAAATTGTCAGACGGTAGTTGAAAACATGGTCACGTGTGTCATTTGTTTAAATGTTAACTATATTCCAATCGTTTGTTCTCATTACGCGTTTAGCTTTCTTGCATGTGCAGATGCTGAAGGAGAAGAGAACATGTTCGATGATAAGCTTCGGAATGAAGACATGACGTGAAGGCACTCAAATGATAAAGATGATCGAGTTGCCGCTGACCAATCATCAACACCACAAGGATCTCAAGTTTTGAAAATCAAATGATTCACGAGCATAATCAAAGGGGTAGTTTATTGATACACTTCCTAGATAAAAGCGGGAGTTTTTTAATACACTTTCTACTTACAACACATGAAGACCTTGAAGATCCTCCGACATGAAAGACATGGAAGACGAACCATCACGAGTAGCGTCCAATGGGGAGTTTGTTGGTACACTTTATGTGGACGCGACTCGACTCGGTTCGATTCGGTTCGGTTCAACTCGGTTAGGTTCGGCTCAAGCCCGACGTCACGACATTCCTCCGTCGTGCGCCCCATAGTTCGACACGCGAAGCGCGGAGAGCCGCAAACCGTTCCCGCCGACACATCATCATGACATCACCATGATGATGTCATGATGACATCATGATGATCTCATGAGAAGACTTTACATTTATGACGAACTTTGATGAAGATTAAAAGTGAGGAAGGTTAACCTTCCTCATGAACATACATGAGGGTTCATCAAAGATAATGTGTGGGGAACTCTAACCTTCCCCACTCATTCCTTCGTCGGCAGCAGAAGGTTCGTCATCACTCTTGAAGGTTCGTCGCCTCAGCTTCGTCACTTGCAAGCTTCGCCGAACATTCACATATATAACACAGACAGTAGACAGAAACAGAGACAAGTGGGGGACAGAACTAAGTGAAAACTAGAGAGAAAGCATAGTGTGTGTATCAAAGAGTTTCTATTATATTTCTTGTTAGATCATATTGTACCGAAACTCAGTTGATATCCAATACACTTGCATTTAAACGTTGAATCTTTCTGTTTCGTGTTTTTATCTCGGTTTGCTTTCCCGGTTGGATTCCACACAACCGGGTTGGTTTGTACACAAGGATTAGGCGACTAGATCATCCCCTAGCCGGACCTACATTTATCGAATATAAGGATTAATTATTCAAGATCAGTTAGAAAATGCAAATCCCAAATTAAATATTGTAAGGAAATATGTGATAAGCTAAGGGTGCGTTTGGTTCGAAGATTCACCAACGCAAATTGGGTTCTTTGCTCATAAATATTCCCATGCAAGGCTACACCACATTTCAAACGGGCCACTTGCAAAACTAAAATTTCATTATAGAGCTGCATCTATCAAAATATTTGAATGTAAGTAAACAGCAATTAATTCGTCAACATAAAGCTATCAAGGTTATAACTTTTCAATACCATTTAAACACTTCGAACTTCGGAACATACCCAATAGCCAGCGAATTAAAAAGTAAATAGAATAAACAGAACTTGAGTCTTTCACATAACTTTCAACATGCAATCTTTAACAAATATGATAGTAGGTTAATGAATTATTACTCATATTTTGTTCCTACGGCTTCTAACTTACCCAACATGATGCTCAGACCTCATACAAAAAAAAAGATAAAAAAGAAAGTTCTAGCCCAAGAATTGTGTTACAAATACCATAGCGACAACCTATAGGACATCGACAAAGAAGAAAAGTTTGTAATTTTACCAATGGAAAGGGCATACTGAATCTATTAGTTGATGTTAAATGGTTGACTATATGTACATGTATACCAAACTGGTATAATTTTTTACCTTGTATCTTGCAGTGGACTATCAAGACGTGTTTGCACCAGTTATACGCTTTGACACGGTAAGGTTAATACTAGCATTGGCGGCTCGAAACAAGTGGTACCTACATCAAATGGATGTCAAAACGGCATTTTGAAATGGAGACCTAAATGAACGAGTGTATATCGAGCAACCGGAAGGATACATCAAATTGGGAGAGGAACAGAAGGTATGTCAACTCAAGAAAGCTTTATATGGTCTTAAACAAGCTCGAAGGGCATGGTATAGCAAGATAGAAAATTTTTTCGAAACAAACGGTTTCAAGAAATGTGTGTATAAACATACACTATTTATTAAGAACACATAAATTTCTACAATGGTGATCTGCTTATATGTTGACGACCTTATAATAGCTAGTGATTCTCTGCACATGATAAATCAATTCAAAGATTCAATGAAGAAAGTGTTTGAAATGACGGACTTGGGAGTGCTTCATTACTTCTTGGGGATGGAAGTTAAATATAAAGAAGGAAATGTGGTATTATCTCAGCAAAAATATGCAAAAGGTTTACTCAAGAAGTTCAATATGGAAAAATGTAATACAATATCCACACCTATGGAATATGGTGAACGACTCTCAAAGAATGATTTTGAAGACGAGGTAAATGAAAATTTATATAGAAGTTTAGTGGGAGGTCTTATGTATTTAACAAATACTCGACCGGATATTATGTTTGCGGTTAGTAAAATAAGTAGGTTCATGGAGAAGCCAAAAAGAAGTCACTGGGAAGCAGAACGAATCTTAAGATACATAAAAGGGACAATAAATCATGGGATTGTATATTCAAAAGGAGGTAAAGGGAAGTTAATCGGTTTCAGCGACAGTGATTATGCCGGAAATATAGATGACAGCAAAAGTACATCCGGATACCTATTCCACTTGGGTTCGGGAGCAATAGCATGGCAATCCAAGAAACAAAAGGTTGTTGCACTATCTTCGACTGAAGCGGAATATATTGCTCTATCACTTGCAGGATGTCAAGGAATATGGATGAAAGGAATTCTCAATGAACTCAAAATAAATATGGATAGTCCTCCTGTAATCCTCTGTGATAACAAGTCAACCATTTGTTTAGCCAAAGATCCGGTATATCACCGGAAAAGTAAACACATTAGAGTGAAGTACCATTTCATACGTGATCTAATTAAGAAAGACGAAGTGGAAGTAAGGTTCTGCACTACCAAGGAGCAAGTTGCCGATATACTTACAAAGGCACTGCAGCCTAAGGATTTTCTTCGCCTCAAGGAACTCCTGCATGTTGCCGATATCTAGCTTACGGGAGGGAATATTAGGATATTAAGCTAGATATTTACATATAATCATGTAGTAATATGTTAATGTTTATTTCAGGCTTAGTTATTTATCTATAGTATTGTTATTATTATTATTTGTGGCGGTTACTTATTCAACCGTCATGTATATATGTATGTATGATCAACAGATAACGTTACCAATTCGATAATACGAACATCATCTCTTTCATTCGCAAACCCTAATCTGCCATTAACATTCAACAACACCAATATCATCTCTCAACATCTTTTCCAGTTTGCACACTCCACCAACACGCTCCAACCTGCTGAAAGTTTGCACTCTCATATGAAAGTTTCCAGTCGAGGATTTGAACCTGAAAGCGATCCGACCACCACAAAACACCATCGACAGTTAGTAATTAGAATCTGACTATTTAAAGTATTTAATTTCCATTTGCCAGCGTATTATTGTTTAGGTATGCATCTACGGATAACTTATCATCATTAATGAGTGGAGGGTGTTTATGGTTGCCTGGTAGTTGAGAATCGGAAATTACTATATTATCCTTCATGGTTGGCATGCCATGGTTTCTTTCCTGAAAAATGATGTAATTTTCATTACAAGTTCATGTGACAATTTGGCAGATAACTTGGGCAAGATCATAAGCAGGTACTGATTCCCGAGGGGAAACCCGCGAGCCTGACGGGTAATGTGTAATGGGTATGAGGCTATGAGCCATGGTTTAACAATTGGATACGAGACTGTGATTACCAAAACCCGTCTGATACCCAACCCATTATCTCATATTGTCTTAAAGAGTTTCTTAAAACATAAAAGTGGGTAACCAGCTTATTTTAGGCCGGAAAAACTATTGTGGTTCCAATTATTATTTAATGGTTTTACATAGGAAAATCATTATCAAGTGCCATGACGGCGTGTTTGCAGCCGTTTAACAGTCTGTTTTCGCAGCCATTTAACGGCGTGTTTGCAGTCGTTTAACAGTCTGTTTACGGTTGCATACGCGTCGTTAAACGTCTGCAACGTAAATTATATGCATGTAACTTATTTACCCTTAAGTGGTTCATGATGGCTTCCCTGTGCGGTTGTGAAACTTTATCCCATCCCATTTTATCGAACGGGATGGTCCGCCGCATATACAAACCTGGATGGCTGGATCAAACACCCATGGTGAAGAAAATGATAGGGCCTAGCTATCCAATTACATGTAAGGGAGAAATCAAGCTACAGAATTGGAGATATGGAATGAGCTTAATTAACATATAAACTGAAGTGCTTGTTAACTATTAAAAATAACAATAAATGCTTCATCTATGCTTAATTAAGATCTATGAATAAAAGCATTTACAAAATGGGTTAGTGTGGGATAAAGTTCAAAACTGACATTTACAAACAGGTCAATTGGGTAAAAATTTTACTCCAAACTTACCATATGTAAAAGGTTGATTATTGTATAATGATTTTTTTAGTACTATGATATAAGGAAGAAATGTGATGGGAGCTTGTGTTATGACTTCTCAAATTCAGAAAACTTTTTAGGCAAATCATCAGTTTAAGCAGCCTTACGAGTAGGGGTGCAAACAAGTTGAGCTACTTGGGCTCGGCTAAAAAAACAACTTGAAACAAGCAAAGCTTAAACAAACTCAAGCCCGAACCCAAGCTTAAAAACAAGCTTGTTTAGTAAACAAGCCCGAGCTTCCCTTATCGAGCTCAAGCCAGCTCGCAAGCCTAAAAGAGCCCACTATACTTATAAATTTAATTAGTAAATTAAATATATTTTTAAATAATAATAAATACTATTTTAAAATATATTTTCATAAGCTAAATGAGCTCAAGCTCGTCTCGTCTGGTTTGCACCCCTACTTAGGAGTACAAGGTCAGTCGACTAAATAAAACCAAGGTTGATCATTAACAAGATCTTAGTCAATATACTTAGCCATGATCATTAACGAGATCTTAGACAATATACTTAGACAAAGCAGGTCAAGACTATATATGCAAATGAAGCATGCGAAGGTATCCTAGGTTTATATAATAGATTTACTTTTTTGAGGTTGCAACTATTTTAACATATGAATAAATGCTGATCAAAGGCCAACAACAAAATAAACCAGTCAACAACAAACAAAACTTGGCATGTGGCAATGGAAGTTAATCAAAGGTCTACACTAAGAGATTAAAACACTATTCAACAAACATCTAGGAATCTAGATATCATATCTCAAATATCACCTAACCAAATCTTACCTTATAAAATATGGGGCCTTTATAGTGATATTGAATCCAAGAGGAAAGCGGCATCTTTCATCTACAAAAGGCTAAAATCTACATGGAGCTCAAAAAATTATATCACATCATGTTTCATGAATTACAATATCCCAAACCTGAACTTGGATTCAAGTTTTTAATCAATGGAAAGGAATATCTTTTTGGTAGAATAATCAATTAAAAATATTAATAACAAAGTCAAACAGAATCAATTATCACATTCAAACAGATAACATATTAGCATAACACCAGGGGCATGTTTTGCTAAGCTTTTCCAACCAACTTATTGACTTAATCAAAAAACTAAAAAGGAGTTTTATTGTTTGGCAAACCTAAAAGTTCTTTTCAAAATGACTTTTTGAAAAGAAGAAAAAGGAGTTTTTGAGAAGTTAACATGTTGTGACTTTTTGATCAGCTTATAACTTTTGAAACACCAAATTACCAGATTACCCCTGATTTAACACTCCTTATATTATTTGTTTGTCCCTTTTATTCATTTTACATCAATAAACTATGGCAAACACTTTTTAAAAAACAACTTATTGATTTATTGGCTTTTTCCACCTCATAAGCTAATCCAAACACTTTTTTAAAAACTCATTTTCAAAAAGTTATAAGCTAATAAGTGCTTTTCACAAAAAGTCATTTTTTCACTTAAATAAGCTTTTAGCCAAACATGCCCTAGAAGTCTAAAATAGATTGGTAATTACCTTTAAACAGGCATGGTGAAGTCAGAAGCCAAGACCAATTCGAATAAGTAATAACCGGTTTCAAACAACACTTCAACATAACTCATAAGTCAAAACAATTTTAAAAGTTCATATAAGAAAACTACTAATATTCAAATAACTAAAATAAAGAGATGTGAGAACTCAAGATACAACAATTAGTTACTAGTCTCCTAACAAATAAACTAATAATCAATAGAAAAATTGGTAGAAGCATTTCTTCGAGCAACTGATGTGCATCTTCAAACCAACAATATTGATTCTTAAAATCAGCAATATCGATTCTTCAAACCAGCAAAATTGATTTTTTAAGGACATGGGTTTACTACCAACAAAATCGTAAACCAGATAGGAGATCATATATAGATTTGAATCAAAGAACAAAAAACATTGAGTTCAATAGACGGTTATCCTTACCTCTTAAGCAGCACCACCGCTAGACAACTCCATGACCGAATATATCGAACTATTGAAATTGTAGGTCACGGAGATCTAATCTATGAAGTCGAATAATCAATTCTTATTGCTATGTTTGATAGCGAGACATAGAGAATGGGGGATGTTAGAGGGCAGATGCTCAGTTTAGGTTTTGAGAATTAGGTTTAGGTTTTGAGAATTAAGGGGAATTTGGGTTAAGGAGAAAAGATGGAAAAATTGGGCGGGATGATTTTGGTGGGGTGGGAAGCTTGAAATTATTTAGAAACCGAAAGTGTATTGGAATTGGAAAAAGAGAAATAAATATTTATTAATAATATAATTAAATTAAAAAATCTAAGTTAAACATCAATATTTAGTAATTAGTAGTTTTATTCTTTGTTATAAAATCCACGGCCAAGTAGGTACACTTCAATTATTTGTTAAAAAATTATCCATGGCTAAGTAGGTACATTTCAATAATATGTAATATCGGGGTGACTCGCTTTCAGTTGAACACAAATGCTATACTTTCACTGGGACTTCCTTGTTTTACTATGTTTGTAAAACAATAGACATGAGGAAGCAAAACATAGCCAAGCGATAGAAACAGTTCGGTTTTGTTAACGGTTTGACCTTAAAACAGTTAACACCGGACTTTGAACACCACGAACAAATATGGCATACATAAAGTGCCACTAAAGTTATGTGTCAAACAAATATGGCATACACAAAGTGCCACTAAAAACCAAAATTAGTGACTTAAAAGCTAAATGTCACTAAAAGTGTGTGTCAAACAAAAATGGCATACGTAAACTGCCACTAAAAAACCTAAATTAGTGGCACAAAAGCTAAATGCCATTAGAAGTGTGTGCCACTACATGGCATTTTTTTTTTGTAGTGAATGGTCTCATGTCTCCCATACCCTCTTTACATCACATCATATATTTTGGCTCAAGTATTCTAATTTCTAAGATAATGGTCTTCTCATATGTCATTCAGTGAAACTAACACACATTATTTGTTAGTCTTTTATATTGTAATTTATTATATAATAAGTTCTTTTAATATATGATACATAAAGAAAATAAGAATATCATATTCAAGCTTCAAGTGATCGGTGTCATCCAACCATGGCAGCATTGTTATAAAGTCAAAAACTAATTACGTTACAAAACTATAAATAATCAACATGTTTATGCATAAGGTAGTTGTATTGTTAGCCTTGGGATTTTTTCAAAACAATTATTCATTTCTAACCTTAAAATTTCAATCTTTGACAACTTAAGTCTAAATATTCAATCTTTAGTAATTTAACCCCTTTAATTAATTTGATTTCTCACTTCTAATTCAAAAGTGTTCACCTTTTGCAATTTAACCCCTTGATTATTTTACTTTTAACCCAAACTTTTTTATCTTTTACAATATAACCCCAACACTTTTTACTTTCAATTTTGATCCCTTATACTTTGCATCTTTCGCAAATTTTCCGTTTAACGTTTCGTTCTAAATTTTTCAAGTTAACACCACAACGTGCATGTGGACTTCAACGTTTTTTCATCTACTTTTCCCATTTGACAGGTCCATCGCAGCGCGTCTATTTTTTCTTTTCATAGGTCTGTCACAACGCGCAGGTCAGGGATCCCGATTTAGTTATTATTTTCTATATATGTTTTACACATGCTCGCGGTTATGTAAAAAACATTTGCATTTCATCTAATCTATATACTTGATAAAGTAAACCATTGGGGGACACATGTCACCCCATGGTTTCACCTCAGATGAATTTCCGCCTAAATGAAAGCAACTAAATGGATCACCGGAATTCTAATGGATAGTCCACAAATCTCATTACCAACTTTCCAAATATACCTTAGTTTACAACATATGCTTCAAAAGAAAACCCTAATTCCCTGTCGAACACGGCGATTAAGATCCCTCCAACACATTCGATCAACAAACATCGGATTGGAAGACATTAAATCGACGGTAATGTCTAGTGTGTGCTTCTATTATTCTTCTTTGTTGTTACATTTGCCTAATTTCGTTAACGTTCTGATTTTTTCGATTGTTCTTATTTTGTTAGCAGTTCAATGATTGTTAGTTGATGATTGATTAATGTATTCGATTTAGTATTCTCTGATTTACTTTTGTTTTGGTACTGATTTTGGATATATATATATATATATATATATATATATATATATATATATATATATGTATATATATATATATATATGTATATATATATATATATATGTATATATATATATATATATATATATATATATATATATATATATATATATATATATATGCACATGCACATTATGTTATGTTTTGTCCATGCACATGTGCATATGTGTCCCCCAATGGTTTACTTTATAAAGTATATAGATTAGATGAAATGCAAATGTTTTTTTACATGACCGCGAGCATGTGTAAAACATATATAGAAAATAATAACTAAATCGGGATCCCTGACCTGCGCGTTGTGACAGACCTTTCAAAAGAAAAAATAGACGCGTTGCGATGGACCTGTCAAATGGGAAAAGTAGACGAAAAACGTTGAACTCCACTTGCACGTTGTGGTGTTAACTTGAAAAATTTAGAACGAAACGTTAAACCGAAAATTTACAAAAGATGCAAAGTATAAGGGATCAAAACTGAAAGTAAAAAGTGTTGGGGTTAAATTGTAAAAGATGAAAAACTTTGCGTTAAAAGTAAAATAATCATGGGGTTAAATTGCAAAAGGTGAACACTTTTGAATTAGAAGTGAGAAATCAAATTAATTAAAGGGGTTAAATTACTAAAGATTGAATATTTAGATTTAAATTGTCAAATATTGAAATTTTAAGGTTAGAAATGAATTTTTGTTTTGAAAAAATCCCAAGGCTAACAATACAACTACCTTATGCATAAACATGTTGATTATTTATAGTTTTGTAAGGTAATTAGTTTTTGACTTTATAACAATGCTGCCATGGTTGGATGACACCAATCCACTTGAAGCTCGAATATGATATTCTTATTTTCTTTATGTATCGTATATTAAAAGAACTTATTATAAAATAAATTACAATATAAATGACTAACAAATAATGTGAGTTAGTTTCACTGAATGACATGTGAGAAGACCATTATCTTAGAAATTAGAATACTTGAGCCAAAATATATGATGTGATGTAAAGAGGGTATGGGAGACATGAGACCATTGTACCTTATGCAAGCCTACAAAACAATTATCTTAGAAAATGGGATGTTGGACTTTCCAAGGGCAACCCATTTTATCAAAATTGACAACTCTATTGGTTGATTATAACTTTTGTGTCACAAGTTATCCAATTTAATGTGGTAAAATAAGTATAATAGTAATTTATCTTATTCGGTTTAACAGTTTCTTTAATATAAAATAACAATTATTCTCATATTTTTTGTGTTTTGATTTCTTATGAGAAACAACAAAATATATTTCTATTTTTCACAATTTAAATTTTTAAGCCAAATAACTAGGGTTGTTCAAAAATACTTATATTATATCCGTAAATCCAATCCGGAATTTTTGAAAATTTAATTTTTATTTTATATCAGATGTCCGAAAATGTCCAAAAATTTATATTCGGATATCCAAAACTATCCGAAATATCTGATTCCGAATAATAAAAAATAAGAATAAAATAAAAAAATTGGATATTCAGATTTCTGATTCACTATTCGACCGAGGATCAGAAATTTCGGATATGGACGTGGATAGTGAAATCAGGTATCCAAAATTTTTGGATATCTGAATTTTCAGATATCCAATTTTGAACACCCCTACTAAAATAACAATTACTTATAGCTATCTATTATACCTGCAAGTAATTTGGTAGGAGTATGATATAAAGTAATTTGATAGGAGTATGACATCAAATTTAACACATACCATGGCGTGAGTGGATTGAGTTATTGAACAAAAATGAGTCGTATTCGTGTGAGCCAACACTAGATATATTAACTTCTTTAAAGATTAGAATTAAAAACTGAAAAGTTTATAATTATTAAAATCCAACATGTACGTTTACGACAGGTTTTATTTCAATGTTGTTCATTATTATGACTTGCCAACTTGTTTGATCCTTTAAATAGACGTGCTACATATGTCGTATTTTAGTTACATGGATTTACGTGTGTCCATATTCGAGTTATTATCCTTGATGGAAATACATAAACAGTCTTATTCGGGTTGGTTTGTTCGGGTCAGATGCCCCTAGGTCTTGGATTGGATCTTTGTCTTCCTATGTGACTCATAATTAGCCCTAGTTTAATTTGCTTGGTTGGCTTAATGATTTCCATTATGCATGGGACCTAATCCATCTGACAAAGTTTACTTCTAATGTTGTCTTATGCAATGATCATAATAACTAGTGAATATAGAACAATATTTGTAATCATTAATATATGAGGGGTTCTGGCAGACAACAAAATTATATAACTATGTATGATTGCATATAAAACAACATAACCGTTTTCAACTTTAATCATTTTGTTAACGAAATATCATAAAGGTGTTTACTTTCAGGCATGTTTAAAACACTACTGTCTATTCAATTAAGTGGTTACATTAAATCCATGAAATACTTGAATATTCTTGCTTACCTGTGAATCATCATAGATGTATTAAAACATATAAATTAGACCTATGCACTTTTAAATCACGCCTCGTATCTAATTTTAAGGAGAAGTGACCCATTTGTCTTTTTGGATGTGAATTGTCTATATATGAAAATAATGTAGATATGTGAATTTGTTAACGTATTTTCATGTTAATACTTGGGGCAAAACTTGTGATAAAGGATTTATAAACATGACAAAATAAATTAACATTCGAATTTTCATATTTATCAATATTATAATTATCTAACTACAACAAGTGAGATTAGAACTATCGTCCCAAATAGTGAAACTTGATAATCTAATCTAAAAATTCTAAAAAGTTTATATGAGTACATCCATAGGCTTTTAGGTCCATGATCTCTAATTTTCACTCGTTATCCACTCCAAAAGATTGACACAATAAAGATTACGGTACCTATGGAGTAATTTCGAGGTGAGATGCCGCAAAAAAAAAAAAAAAAAAAAAACAACGTAACCAGTAGGAAATTTGTAGTCCCTAAATGTTTTTGTTTGGAATAGACTGACTCACATCCCTTTTTGGACCAAATATATGAGACTAAACACATTCTTAATATGTAGTGGCGAATCTTGAGATTTTTGACCGTGTGGTCGAAAACATATATACCTAAAAAAATATAAAACCAGGGGTCGAAAACGTATATACCTAAAAAATTCTATACGAAAACTACATACGGGACAAAATTTCTTATGAATTATGGAACGACCGCCAGCATTACATTATCTTCTGGTATGGGTTTGTCGAACAATACTTCGACATGGTGAATCTAAGAAAAGGAAACTAGGCGACAAAGGTATTGGATGCATATTATTGCGTTATGGTCAATAGAGCAAAACCTTAATTAGGTTCATGGTAACAGAACCGAATGTACTCATATCGGTTAACACTATTATCGTATCTAGAGACTCTTGGTTTGACGAACAAAGGTACACAAGTGTTATCTTAAACCATACAAGTTAATGATAAAGCCCCTCATTTATGTGGTGCGGATGTGGCGTGACAAAGACCCTAAGGGTTTTATCCCACACCACCCAACCTAAACGAGTGTTTGTAAACTTATTGAATCCTTGTAAGGGCATCATATACTCTCTTAAAAAAATTAGAACAAAATATTCCTAAAAATTACCTAAAAATTTGAGTTGTTACATGAATACAAACCAAATCCTCGAAAATAAAGCTGAATAAAAAAGTCAAGTGAATTTGCATTTGCATATAGTTAAGATGAAGATGAAGATGAAGAATAATATACATATAGTTAAGACGACAATAAATAATAATAATATATAATTAATCATTTAACTTTGTTTTCAGGTTTTAATGTTACAACTTTTATATAACTAACATAATTGGAATTATAAAATCATAATGTATTAAACCTATATAGGTGTAACTTTACTTGCTTTTTTTATTAATGCATATGTTAACAAATTATGTATACATACATTATGCAAAGTTGGTGGCATACACAACTTTTACTGTTTATTTTTATATATAAATGCATTAGTTTTTAATATTTGCTTTTTCAAAAGGTATCTAGGTATCCTTTATTTAAATTTAGTTAGTTTTTACATTCAAATCAGCTTAACCATCCATCCATACATTCCCTTGACACCATAAAAAAACCTCCACATATAAATCCTAAAAACAAGCAAGAATAAGCACTTATAAATGCGTACTACTTGGATCATAACAATCTCATTTCTTACACCATTTTCCTCCAAATGAAGATCAACAATTTTATATTTTTTTCACTTTCTTTGGTCTTGATACTAGGAGTTGTGGAAAGCTTCAATTACCATGAGCAAGAACTCGAATCGGAGGAGGGATTCCAAGGGTTGTATGACAGGTGGCGAGAACACCACAAAGTGACCGATAGAAGCCCCCAACGGTTCAATGTATTCAAGCACAACGTACGAAATATTCACAAGAAAAACAAGATGAACCTGGGATACAAGTTGCAAATAAACGAGTTTGCTACCATGACTCACCATGAGTTTAGGAAAACCCATGCCGACTCGAAGGGAGGCCACTTCATTGCTCTTCACGGGATTCGTAAGACCAACTTGAGTTCCAGTTATAATGATATCGATATAAACGCTATTCCACCGAGGATGGATTGGAGGGAACATAACGCTGTCACCCCTATGAAAAATCAAGGACAGTGCGGTAACACGTTTTGTCTCATTTACATACAAGTTAGTCTTTTGGGATGGGCCCTCTCCCAAGTTTGTGAGAGAAGAGGGTAAATTTAACACCACCCTTTGTCTCTATAAGTAAGGTTGGTTAATTACATATTTATATTGAAATTAATACATAAAATAGTAACTTTAGATTACCCTTGTAGTGATATGATCCTGTAACCATATTTAACACAAACAATTATCTATATATTCAAAACACTAACGTTATATTCTTCTAATCAACCAATGGGGTGATGGTCCATTGACAAAGACAAAGCCTTTAAACACATGTGTTTAGAAAGGGAAAATCTTGGATTCAAGTCACACAGACAACAGAGATTAAAAAAATTGCAGTTCAAAAACAAATATTTTTGTAACCATATTTAACACAAACTATTATCTATATATTCAATAATGTTATATTTTTGTAACCATAAACAATTATCTATACTCAAATTGGTAATGTTATATATATCTTTTTTAACCATATATAACACAAACAATTATCTATATTCAAAACAATGATGTTATATTTTTGTAACCATACTTAGCACACATAGTTACAAACAATTTTGGTATCGAGTTTACAGGAAGTTGTTTCGCATTTGCTGCGGTGGGTGCAATTGAAGGAATAAACGCCATCAGAACAGGTCAACTCTTATCATTATCAGAACAACAACTTCTTGATTGTGATTCGAGCGACAGAACCTTCCATTGCGACGGAGGGCAGGTCTGTGGCGTATTTACTTTCGTCAAAGAGCATGGAGGTATAGCTACAGATGAGTTCTATCCTTATGTAGGTAAAAGGGAAACATGCGATACATCTAAGGTACAAACAAAACTAATGAATATAGTATAGATAACTAGATTACAATGCTTGTTATATCAAGTACAAACAGATCAACTAGAGTAATATTAACCCTACTTTAAAACTGTACCGTAATAATAATTCTTCTAGTTAAACATACTTTAGTTTTTTGTATCATTCGTACGTTAAAAGTTATTTGTATTTGATTCTAACAATCTGTGTTTTCAAACCAGTATGGTCATCACTCAGTAACTGTTGATGGAACCGAGTATTTGCCAGAACACGATGAAGAAGCGCTATTGAAAGCAGTGGCACATCAGCCTGTAACTTTTCAAATGGATCCTGGCGGTGACGGTTTCATGTTCTACAAAGAGGTAACATTTCAATCACGCATCGTTCAGTTGTTATCGATATGTTGTTTAATAGTTCATGCTGTTTAGGGAATTTATAGTGGACCATGTGGAATGGAGCTGATGCACGCGATGTTGATAGTTGGATACGATCAGGATCCTGACGGAACCAAGTACTGGATTGTTAAGAACTCGTGGGGCGAAGGATGGGGAGAGAAGGGATACATTCGTATGCTACGCGGTACGGAGATCCAAGGGGTTTGCAACATGTATGGGCATTGTAATTTCCCTCTTAAATCTCCCGAAACTAAAAATGTTGAACTCTAGATTACAATTTTAATTATGTTCACTCTTCATTTTATATGTAATCATCCGAGAGAGAAAACATATGTCTAATGAGATTTTTTGTTACTTTATGTTTCGATTATGAGATTTATTTTCTTGATAGACTATATAACATAAAGAATACACATAACAGACGGTTCACAAGCATAAACGAACTAACACGCATGAATATAAGCGAATAAGCGTAAACAAAAACAAACGAGCACCAATTAAAAGAAGAGGAAATTGGACTTTAATAATCTCACCTAGAGGTGGTTGGCCATTGGCACTATCACCTTTGAATATTACCACTAGCATTCCCACCCTTTAAGTATTTTTTTCTCACTGCATCTCCATTATAAACAAATTTAACGGAGTTAAGTTTTTTTCCGAATTTCGAGGATACGAGTTGATTGATGTAAAACTTACCTGGAAACGGTGTTCCAAATGACGGAAACGGTGCTTTAATTCGGGTGTTTAAACTTCCAATTGATAAAATTTAAGCCGTTTGGAGCACCGTTTCGAGATAAGTTTTACATCAATCTACTTGTATCATGTTCTATTCAAATGCCCTGAAACATCAGTTCGAAATTGATAACAACATAATGAACCTTAGCGTTTTCAGGGGTCGTCTACTGCAAAGAAATTGTTGTAACGAATAATCCATCCTTAAACTTCCTCACCATTAAATTTGGGAAATCAAGCCGACCGTGCGAACCAGCCGTTGATCTTAGTGTCCTGTACCCTATCATTACCCAATTTGCTGTTAGTCTCCGCCATTTGAGTAACTAATGTTATCATACCGATCTGCAATAATCTGATAGCTCTGGTCTAAAATTGCTTGTTGCCCATCAATTACTCTTGCGCTATCTTGAGTTAACTTTTCCAATTTTTCCATTTCTTGGTGTCTCATCGGCATAAACAACGATGGTAACCCTAATTTTCCCAATTTGATTATAGAAAAAACACGCAATTGTAGATTGCCGTAACCTTGAATTGAAACGAAAACCAAGAACAAAATCGATGACTTGGAAGTGAAATTGATCGAAAGAGTGATCAATTTCGGTGAATTGAAATGAAGTCGAGTTGAAATTGATCGGAAGAGTGATCAATTTCAGCGAATTGTACAAAAGCTGATTGATCGATTTGAATGCGGAATTTGATGAATTAGGGTTTAAATTCAAGGGCGTCCAGAGAATCGAACAGCAACGTTGCAATAAGAAATTGAGAAGAATCATAAGAGGAACACGAGTTAATTCCTTATCGAGATAAGATCTTTACAACTGATTACAACAGCTTATAACGATCTGATTCCAGTTTGTTGGTGCACTTGTGTCTGTACTTTGTCTGTGTTCGGTCACGATGTAAAACGATGTTCCTGTTAGTCTTGTAAGTTTGACCAAGTCAACCGTCCTCCTGGTTTGACTTGGCCAAACAGATAGAATATGGTTGTAAATGTTCTTTGTCGAAGGTTGGGCCATCGAAGGATTGTTTCTATCCTTCGATGAGCTCGAAAGATATCCCACGAAGGATACTGATAGACTTCGAAGGATATGCCATCCTTCGAAGTATATGTGGATCCTTCGATGGCTTTGTAATCGACAGATGATCTTTCGGTCATTCTGCTTGATCCTTCGACCAGACTTGATATGTTTGGGTATAAATACCCATGCAGTGTGTTCACTTGTTGAGAGATGCACACAGACAGACCCGAGAGATAGAGAGCATTCTGCTGTGAACACACACACATACTAGAGGGTTTGCAAAACTGATTTGTAAACATTGTGCTTGTAACCGGAACCTTTCATTCGCATTAATACAAGTGGTGTTAATCGGTGAACTTTGTGTGTTGTGTTTGTGCTTGTTTCATCCCGGTTTGCTCACTAGCTTGGATTCCGCACTTGCTAGTGTGTTAGTATAACAAGGTTAAGGTTGAACCTCATCCTCCGAGAGGGACCTACAAGTGGTATCAGAGCTAAGGCTCTTTACCTTGTTTAAAACCGGGTTTGTTCAAGTTCTTGGTGTGTTTGGACACTTCGTTTAGTACCCGTTTTAGGTGGTTTTCTTGCATTTTTAAACATAAAAACGTGTTCTAAACCTTTCGGGTGTGTTCAAAAGCGGGTTGGGTAACTTAAAACTTGTTGTTAAGTATCTTGGTGATTTCCGGTCAAATTCTGGTCATAATTCCGGTGACCGGTTTCTGGATAAGATTTGCCATTTTTGGGCATATTTTATTTGAAAATCTGAGTTGGTAGAGAAAGTACAGTCTGATCATACCCTTTTACCGAAAGTTGACTCTACCAACCCATCACCTTTTCACCAACCTATCACATCAGTGTCAGTTGTGTCAGCTGCGTTCGAAAGATAACCTTCGACATCGAAAGACCATCTTTCGATCAAAGACAGTTCGATAGATAAGCATCTTTCGAACAGTCTTTCGAAGTTTGAGGATTATCCTTCGATCAAGGGAATCTATTCGAAGGATAGTTATTCGAAAGATAAGGACCTATATTCGAAAGATAAGGATCTTTCAAATTGTGAATCGTTCGAATTTGTGAATCTTTCGAAAACATTGTTCGAGATTCAACAGTGATCTTTCGAACACTGTTGATCTTTCGAACATGTGTTGATCCTTCGATTGTGTGTCTGTTTTAGTTCAACAAGTTTCTGTCTTTCGGACTTGGATCTTTCGGCTGGTCACTTATAATCTTTTAGTTGTTTTGAGTGTTATTTTCAGGAATTCAATTTATAAAATATGAATCCGAGTTGGTGGGGAACTCCGGCTCCAGACAGTGGAAAATATACAAGTTCGGGTTCAACACCCTCATGGTGGGGTACACCGGCTCCCGATAGTGGAAAGTACACGTGTACAAGTCTATCACCTTCATGGGCCGAGTCTCCGGTGTCTACATCTTCACAAGCAAATGCCATATCTTCAAGTCAATGGGCATTAGTATCGAATCAAACTCCAAGCATCCAAAGTATTTTATTGAGCGAAAGCGAAACCGGAAGTTTGAATCGTCCTCCAAAGTTGATGCATCTAAATGAATATCCGGGCTGGGTTGACAGATTTCGTACGTACGTACTGGGGCAAAATACCGAACTGTGGATACGTTTCACTACAGATTTTGATCAAGCTATAAAAGTTGCTGCTTCAGACACTGCTACGTTTGCCGATCTTCCTGAAGATCAGAAGAAAACGTATGATCTGGAAAAGAAAGCATACGCCATTCTCACTCAGGCGTTGAGCAAGGATATATATCACCAGTTTGTCAGTTTCAAGACAACTAAGAAGTTGTGGGACGGTTTGAAAACCAGAGGAGCAGGGAATGAAGCAACACGTCAATTGCGTCATGATCTGCTCAAGAAAGAATTCGACTGTTTCACGTGCATGGATAAGGAGTCATTGGGAGACATGACAAGCCGGTTTTATCATTTGCTTACTGAGTTGAATAATTTTGGTGTAGCAACAACTCAAGCAGAAGTGGTGAAGAAGTTTGCTGATGCTTTGCCTCCCCAATGGAGTAGCTTCTTGGAAATCCTGAAGTACAACGGAGTGTTGAGAACTACTAATATCAATGACTTCGTTCAGCTTTTGGAAAACAAGGATCAGGAGGAAACATTAAAGGCGAAGAGAGTTCCATTGCCACAAAATCCAGAAATGTATTATGGAACTTCCAGTACTTCGTCTGCAAGAACCGGTCCACATGCTCCACTACAGACGGCGTTTGTCACAAGCACGGATATGTATGGCAATCCGGTGCAAGTTCCTGTTAAGCCACCTCCCACCACAGACATGTATGGAAATCCAATACAACCACCTCCTCCTCCTCCTGCTCAACAGCAACGTGCATGTTATGGAGGAACATCATCTGCTGGTCAACAATCAAAACCAAATACAGTCCAGCTCGACACTTCAAGCTTCTCTAAAGTCAGTGTAGAAGTAGCTAAGGAACACATGGAGCTGCTTAACACTGTAGTGAGCGCGTACTGTGGGTTAATAGAAGGTCAGATTGGCAACATTAATCTGACACAAGAAGACTATCGGCAGATTGATAAAGAAGAGATGGACTTGATGGATATCAAGTGGGCCTTTGCTAGTGCTGTGAGAAGGGCAAAGGATTGGATGGAGAGTACTGGCAGAACCAGCTCGGAGAGTAAGAGAGACACCAAGTATGGGTTCGATAAACAGGCAGTGAAGTGCTTCAACTGTGGTGAACGGGGTCACTTTAAAAGGGAATGTACAAAGCCAGCACAGCACGGGAACCAAAATCCCTTCAGAAACCAAGGCAACCAGCAGAACCAGAACAGAAACAATGAGCGTACTTTGGTGCCGGTCAACAACCAAACCAACCGGGCACTTGCGGTTCAGGTGGATGAAGGTTGTAACTGGTCAATCCAGTTGGGTGGTGATGCTCCAGATGGAACAGCATGCTTTGCTCAAGTTGTGAAGGAGTTAGTTCACACCAGTGGTGGAGAATCTTCCGCCAATGGTGGTGAATCTTCTGAAGATGAAGACTCTTCTGGGTACAGCAGGAGTGTTGATGAAGAATCATCCAGTTCTGGTGATGATCATGTGGGTGAGACATCAAATGCAGCAATCGATGCAGATATTGATGAACTTTTGGGAGAAGCTGCAGCAGAAGCTCAAAGAAGATCTATTCTGGTGGATCAAGCTACTTATACTTCGTCCTCTCTCCATTCAGCCTTGATGGCTAATGTCGACGGTTCATCAAGTCAGGTATGTGTCGATGAACCCACTGTTGATAATTGTGATGAATGTGATAGATTGCGTGCTAGATGTGCTGATGTAGAGAAAAGTATGTCTGAGTTGCAAGACAAACATGATGCTTTACAAGCTAGTTTGTTTGACTTGCAAGACAAACATACTACAGTGAATGAGAATTTGAGTGACTTGCAAAGTAAGCACGAAGCTTTGCAAGAAAAGTATGATGTGACTTTTATTCACAATCAGAAATTGATTGTGGACCTTTCCAAATGCACTGAAGCCAACATGTTTTACGAAAACCATGAAAAGGAATTTAAGTCGGTAATCGAAAAATTAAAGAAAGATAAAACCGAACTGACAAAAATGGTTTCTAGAAAACAAACTGACATAAATTTGTATATATCTCGCCTTGAGACTATGCAAAAAGAGATGGCTTGTGTAAAAACGGAAAGTGAGGCAATTCAACTCAAGTTAGATAGTTATTTGAGTTCTAGCTATGTGTTGGATCACATCATTGATGTCCAAAAGGAGAAGAGGGACGTCACGTGCATAGGCTATAAGAATTGTCCACCACCAGTGAGACATAATTATGATGCCATGCCGGATGAGGAGGACAAGGTGTTCTTTGAACCATCTGTGCCTCTAGATGTGAAAGAGTTTGCAGCAGGACTCGGATACCAGAAAGAAGTATCCTCAGATTCAGATGTGTCAGCAGATACATTTGTAACTGCTGAACAGAATCAGGATCCTCCAATTGTGATTGAGGAAGCTGATTCTTCTGATGATGAATCTGATGATACTGATCCAGTAAAGTCTGATGCAGTAGTTAAAAATGAGGACATACCTCTTGAGAATCATATTCTATGTGATCCTCCTGCAAAACCTGCTAAGACTGTTGCAATCTAGTCCTCATCCGCAGAAGAGTCGGAGAGTGTGAACTTGCTGTACACTCTTGTTGGTGATGATAAGATTTATTCAAACAAAGATTTTCCTATTAAGAATGTTAATCAATCCTTAATCAGTAAAGTCTTTGAGAATTCGACTAGTAAGTTTTTGGGAAAGACAGGACCATGTGTTACAGTTACACAGTGTCCTCCTATTCCAAAGGATGAAATTCGAAAACAATATGGCAACAAGAAATTACCAACAGTGCAGAAACAGCAAAATCACACCAAGCCAAAAGCAAAATCACCGGCTCAAACCCAAAAGAAGCCGAATCAGAAGAAAAACAAGAATGTAAACTTTGTGAAATCGACAGGAACGGACAAAATTGAAACGTTTGAAAATAAATCTAACTTAGATTTTGTCAAGAAAGCTACTGTTCTGAAAAGAAATGAACAAAACAGTTCAAAGCCTAGTACCTCGGGTTCACAAAGTTCAACATCATCGGCTAAACGATCACATGATACTTCGGGGTTTGTTGAACGAAGATCATGTTTTGAATGTGGAACAATTGGACATATAATTAGAAATTGTCCATATCTTCATAAGCAAAAAGAAAAGGTTAATGTTCCCCGTGACCAAGCTGACCGTAAGCGATCTGTTTCTGCAAAACAAGATCCCCGACTTGTAAAAGAAAGGGAAAAGAAACAGAAACGCCAACAGGTCAAGAAAATTGAAAAAGCAATTAAAACCGATGTGGTTAACAAAACAGCTGTTTCTGTAAAACCAGACATTTCAAAAACTTCAGACAATCAAGAAGTTAAAATTTTAAAGAATGACACTGGTAAAACAAAACAGACCTGGAGACCAAAATCGGTTACTGAATCAAGGGGACCATCACAATTCACCAACCATCAAAGACAAGAAGTTATTGTCATTGATGAAAATGGAAGACCCAAGACCACAATGGCTTGGGTCCCCATCTCCAACTAATCAATTGAGTTCATGTGCAGGGTGTTCCAGGAGGAACTATCAGTAGTCATTGGATTGTTGATAGTGGGGCATCCAGGCACATGACAGGCGACATGAAGCTTCTCTACGACGTCAAATCTATTAGAGGAGGTGATGTTGCTTTTGCTGGAGATAAGGGTGGATATGTTACGGGTGAAGGAATGATATCCAACGGGATTGTCAGCTTTGACAAGATCAACTTTGTGCAACAACTTGATCACAATCTTCTTAGTGTTTCTCAAATTTGTGACAAGCAATTCTCAGTACACTTTGATGCTAATGGATGTTATGTGCTGAAGCCCGGCTTCAAAATTCCAAAAGAATGGATTCTCTTGTCAGCTCCAAGGATAAACGATTTGTACGTCCTTGATATGAGCCAAGCTATTACTACGTCTGCACAAGCAACTTGTTTCGTTTCCAAAGCCACAGAAAAAGACACTATCTCTTGGCACAGACGAATGGGTCACATTCACTTACGCAAAATGAATCATTTGGTTTCAAATGAATTGGTGAATGGTGTTCCTCTCAAAAATTTTCATCTTCAAGACGTCTGTGTTTCGTGCCAGAAAGGAAAGCAAACTAAGAAAAAGCACCCTACTAAGAAGATCAACACGGTGGCAGTTCCTCTTGAACGTTTGCACATGGATTTGTTCGGTCCTGTCAAGCACAAGAGTATTCGGGGTGATCAATACTGCCTCGTGATAACTGATGATTATTCAAGATTTTCTTGGGTGGCATTCATGGCACACAAGAGTGAAACCTTTGGCATTATCAAAAACTTGATCATTCAGATTGAGAATTTGTATAAGTTGAAGGTTAGGCGGATACGTAGCGACAATGGTACTGAATTTAAAAATCATGCCATGGTGGAGTTTTGCACTTCAAAGGGTATTCTTCATGAGTTTAGTGCAGCTTATACTCCTCAACAGAATGGTGTCGCTGAACGTAAGAACCGCACATTGATCGAGACTGCTAGGACAATGTTGGTAGAGTCGCAGTTGCCCATTCCATTCTGGACTGAAGCTGTGGCCTCTGCATGTTACACATTGAACCGAGTCCTTACAGTCAAAAGGCACAATAAGACCTGCTTTGAGCTTCTTCAAAAACGGAAACCAGATTTGTCTTATCTTGAACCGTTTGGAGCTCCATGCACAATCATCGATCCTAATGGAAAGTTTGGGACAAAAGCAATTGATGGCTACTTTCTTGGGTATGCCACCCCTAACTTACGAGTCTGGAATCTAGAGACTAAAAGGGTCGAGGAATGGTCTGAGGTCAGAGTACAAAGGCACACTTTGCCAGTCAAATGTCCTGGTCAACCGTGGATGTTTGAGTACGATGACTTTTTCAATTCGATCAATGTTGAAGCCGTTGAAGAAAGTGCTGCGGCAAGGATGTTTTTCGAGAGTGACAATGCAACAGTTTCACCAGTGGTTCGTCCAATTCTTGTCAATCAAGAACCATCTTCGGTGAACAATAATACTCTCGACAATGAGGATTTTCACGATGCTGCTGAATTGAACGAATCTTTAGAGGATGATGAATTTCTAGATGCAGATCAAGAAGCTCCAACAACGGCAGTTCACGGTACTTGAGAAGGTACACCTCCAGTGGATACCCATAGAACAGCTGAAGCTACTGCATCATCCTCTTCGTCAATTCCGGGCATTGATTTAGTTGTTGATCTCAATCTCAACAACCTGGGTATAAATATTCCAGTTCCAGATAATCCAGAAACCAGGATTCATAATACCCATCCTCAACAAAACATCATCGGAAATGTGCAAAGTGGCATTCAAACAAGAAACATGTTGCGAAACAACAACAATGCGGGCCTGTATGCAGCTATTCGAGAATCCGGGCAACAAAATGATTGGTCTTTCACGTGTTATGTCTCACAGGAAGAACCAAGAACTTGGAAAGAAGCCTTGAAAGATAACTCTTGGGTTGAAGCAATGTAGGAAGAGCTGCAACAATTCCAGAAGCTGGGTGTCTGGAAACTCGTAGAGAAACCTGCTGGATAAAAGAAGATTGGTACCCGTTGGGTTTTCAAATGCAAAAAGGATGACCGCAGAGTTGTTATCCGAAACAAAGCACGTTTAGTCGTTCAAGGTTTTCGTCAGATTGAAGGGATCGACTACAACGAAGTCTATGCACCTGTTGCACGTCTTGAAGCAATTCGAATCTTTCTAGCCTATGCGTCCTTCAAAGGATTCAAGGTTTATCAGATGGACGTGAAAAGTGCATTCTTACATGGTGTGGTTGAAGAAGAGGTACATGTCGAACAACCTCCAGGTTTTGAAGATCCTATCCATCCCGATCGGGTTTGGTTGCTCAACAAAGCTCTCTATGGTCTTCATCAAGCACCGCGAGCTTGGTATGCAACCTTATCTAACTATCTGCTGGAGAACGGTTTTCGAAGAGGTCTTATCGACTGTACTCTTTTCATCAAAGAACAAGATGGAGATCTTCTTCTGGTACAGGTATACGTTGATGATATTATTTTTGGTTCTACTAATGATATCTTGTGTAGGAATTTCGAGCGCATTATGCAGGATAAATTCGAGATGAGTGCTATGGGGAAATGACCTTCTTCTTGGGCCTACAAGTACAACAAACTGAGTCTGGGATATTCATCCATCAGACTAAATATGTTGGTGACATCTTGAACCGGTTCCAGATGTCTGATGCAATGCCCATTGGTACCCCATTGCCAACAAATCACGGAATTACTGCAGACTTGAAGGGTGAAGCTGTTAGTCCTTCATACTATCGCGCAATGATCGGATCTCTTATGTATCTCACAGCATCAAGACCAGATATAATGTACCCAACGTGCCTGCTTGCCAGATATCAAGTCAACCCGAAGGCCTCACATCTTGCAGCTGTAAAAAGGATTTTTCGTTATTTGAAGGGTTGCCCTGACACCGGTCTATGGTACCCTAGGGATAATAACTTTGAATTGGTCGCTTTCAGTGATTCTGATTTTGGCGGATGCAAAATCGACGGCAAATCCACAACGGCTGGATGTCAGTTTTTAGGAAATCGCCTAGTCACATGGCAGTGCAAGAAGCAGACTTGTGTGGCTACTTCAACATGCGAAGCTGAATACATTGCTGCCTCAAGTTGTTGCTCCCAAGTTCTGTGGATCCAACAACAATTGCGGGACTACGGTTTTGAATTCCTAACTACTCCTATTTACGTTGATAATTCTGCTGCATTACAGATCACTAGAAATCCTGTGCAGCATTCAAAGACCAAACACATCGAAATCAAATATCACTTCATACGTGATTGCTTTGAGAAAAGGCTAATCGATGTTGTTAAGGTCCACACCGATGACCAACGTGCCGATCTTTTTACCAAAGCATTTGACAAATCAAGATTTGACTTTTTATTATTGGTAAACGGCATTAAGGTCAAGCAAGAGTAAAACCAACATCGGAAAATCATTTTTGTAAATACCTTTGTGTTTTAAATTTGTCTTAGTTTATTGATTTTAGGGGGAGTAAATCCAAAATCTGAAAATCCAAAAACATCGAAAAATTTCAAAAACACAAAAACAATAGAAAAACAAAAATGAGTTTCCTGGCGAGCAAAAGAGAAAATAATAGTACATCAGTGGTCTATCCAAACCTCTTTAAACCTTAAATGAAAAACGATAAGCAGCTCTATATAAGATGTATCGGTAGGCTCACAATCATTTTAAAGTGTGCAGGGTGATATAAATCTTAAATCGACTGAAGACCAGGTGGGAACCATTCCTTGGCATATGGTCTTAGTACCGAAATTTCGTTTGATAGATTGCCGAGGTTCTGAGATATTCGGTCTTTATGCTGCTTATCATCTGGGTATCATGGTTGTATCTTTTACCGAAAAATAACGGGGACGCAAGTCTAGATCTTCCATGATACTATACATACGTGTACATAATACATACTGCATTCGACCTCAATAAGTGATAAACAATCACTTGTCCATATCAAATAAGTGATAAAATATCACATTTATCCGGGAGTCAAGTTCGTCTCTCTGCTGTACGGAAGTACTGACCTGTTCACGGACTTGCTCCTGTGCCCTCATGCATATGAAAATCAAGTTCCTCATCAATAAGTGATTATATCACATAGGGCTTGTTTTCAAATCAAAATAAGTGAGAATCTCACATCATATACGGTCAAACAGATGATAATCGGTATACTCACCGGTAAGATGAACCCTCGTGCATACCTTGATACGGGGATGTGTCGTGATGTGGATGAACACCGGTCGGTAAGTATAAATCATACCTTAACAAATCCCCTCGCCATGATTACATCTGATAAGTTGAGCTTAAGTGGACAACAATACCGATAATTGTTATAGGATGTTTATCTTAATGTTAACTAACTGAACAACAAGAGTGTTTTGGCATGACCGTACACTGATATGATTCTCTTACCCTCGAAACTCGCAAAAAGAATGTATGTATATATTTATTTACTGCTTTCAGTCTTTACATTTCAAATATTCAAAAATACCAAAAAGATTTTATTTCTACTTTATTTTCGATCGTACGATGTTGGAGCTCGAGTCTTCGTTACCTGAAACCTGAACGAAAACCGAATTGACTAAATCTTCATAAACGGTCGAAATTTGCAAGTTTTTAAAGTTAGAAACTAAAATTGACAAATTTATTAAACTTTCAAACTGTCGGACGGTGTTTGATTGTGACATGGTCATTCGTGTGTCATTTGTTTATGCTAACTATATTCCAAGCAGTTGTTCTCATTACGCGTTTAGATTTCTTGCATGTACAGATTCTAAAGGCAAGGAGAACATAGTCGATGACAAGCTTCGGAATGAAGACACAACATGAAGGCGCTCAATGATGAAGATGATCGAGTTGCCGCTGACCATCATCAACACCACAAGGATCTAAAGCTGTAAAGATCAAGTTTTTCACGAGCATAACTCAAGGGGGAGCTTATGTTAAGGGGGAGTTTGTCAACACACTTCCTACATGATACGGGTAGTTTGTTGATACACTCTCTGCTTTCAAGACGTGAAGACTTTGAAGATCCTCTGACATTGAAGACTTGAAAGGACATCGGAGTCTTGAAGACATGAAGATCAATGATGATCAAGATCGAGATAAATCTGCACCCATAGAAGATCGAGACAAAGCTACAGCCAAGGGGGAGTTTGTTGGTGCACTTGTGTCTGTACTTTGTCTGTGTTCGGTCACGATGTAAAACGATGTTCCTGTTAGTCTTGTAAGTTTGACCAAGTCAACCGTCCTCCTGGTTTGACTTGGCCAAACAGATAGAATATGGTTGTAAATGTTCTGTGTCGAAGGTTGGGCCATCGAAGTATTGTTTCTATCCTTCGATGAGCTCGAAAGATATCCCACGAAGGATACTGATAGACTTCGAAGGATATGCCATCCTTCGAAGTATATGTGGATCCTTCGATGGCTTTGTAATCGACAGATGATCTTTCGGTCATTCTGCTTGATCCTTCGACCAGACTTGATATGTTTGGGTATAAATACCCATGCAGTGTGTTCACTTGTTGAGAGATGCACACAGACAGACCCGAGAGATAGAGAGCATTCTGCTGTGAACACACACACATACTAGAGGGTTTGCAAAACTGATTTGTAAACATTGTGCTTGTAACCGGAACCTTTCATTCGCATTAATACAAGTGGTGTTAATCGGTGAACTTTGTGTGTTGTGTTTGTGCTTGTTTCATCCCGGTTTGCTCACTAGCTTGGATTCCGCACTTGCTAGTGTGTTAGTATAACAAGGTTAAGGTTGAACCTCATCCTCTGAGAGGGACCTACACAGTTCGTTACTTTTTTTCTAATAATAAACCCTCTAAGAGTACAACAATTACACATAAGACCCTCTACTTGTTTCGACATGTAACACCTATAAAGTAGTTTTAATACATGTGTGGCTTCCATATACAATATCCCTAAAAAACTAACACCAAATTCAACTTCCTGCTGTCAAGATTAATACGAATGTTATGAATACAGATAATATGTCCTGGTTTTTCTCCAGTTGTATTTTCTGTTACATCTTCCACTACATATGTACATGTATATAATGATAGAGTTGGATGAATAAGAATACACTTCTCATATTTCTCTCATTTTCTTATACACAAACTCATCACTGCATATAAAAATTGTCTTCTTGTATAAAACCCGAAGTTTTAATTATAAAGAACCCGAAGTTCTCCTAGACTATCCATTATATACACATGCTTGTTATTAAATGCATGTCTCTTTCTTTTGTAGATAAAATGTCTAACTTATCAAAGCTTCAATTCACCGCACTTGACATCTCGGGTAACAACTACCTCCCATGGACTCTTGATGCTAAAATTCATTTGACAGAAAATAATTTGGGGGAGACAATTATTGACGGTAATCAAACTTCACCTCAAGATCAAGCGAAAGGTATGATATTCCTCTGCCATCATCTTCACGAAGATCTAAAGCGGGAATATCTAACTGTCTTCACGAAGATCTAAAGCGGGAATATCTAACTGTTGAGGACCCCCTTGAATTATGGACAAACATCAAAGAATGTTTTGACCACCAGAAGTTAGTCTTACTCCCCAAAGCCCGCTATGAATGGCTTCATTTACGACTACAGGATTTTAAGACTGTCAGTGAATATAATTCTGCCTTGTTTCACATTACCTTTGAGTAAAAAATATGTGGTGAAAAAATAACTGTTGAAGACATGCTTAAAAAAACTTTCTCAATGTTCCATGCCTCAAACATGCTCCTGTCGCAGCAATACCGGGAACGTAAATTTACTAAATATTCTGAATTGATGTCATGTGTTCTGGTCGCGAAGCAAAACAACAAGTTCCTACTACAAAACCATCAATGGTAACCCGCCGGTGCAACCCCATTCCCTGAAGCGAATGTGGCTAATTATCAAAGCGGACGAGGTAGAGGTAGAGGCCGCAGTCCTAGCAGAGGTCATTGTCGTGGTCGAGGAGGACGAGGATATCCATGGCATCGAGAGTCCCAGAACACTAAAAATAGCGATGGTGAATCGAGTCGACATAATACCGGGCGACCTTCAAAAGAGAAAAGTAGCGGGAACCAAATACGTGCTTCAATTATTCTTCTTTGTTGTTACATTCGCCTAATTTCGTTAATTTTCTAATTTTTTTCGATTGTTCTTATTTTGTTAGCAGTTCAATGATTGTTAGTTGATGATTGATCAATGTATTCGATTTAGTATTCTCTGATTTACTTTTGTTTTGGTACTGATTTTGGATATATATATATATATATATATATATATATATATATATATATATATATATATGTAAGGAAGGGTATAAATGAGAACTCTAAATATTATGGGAACCGTGAGAACAAATGAAAAAATCATGAGAACTTGGTCAAAAGTAATTCAAATTCAAAATTTTTTTCTACACTTATCATTATTATTCGAATACAATGTTAGAAATTTAAATTACACGTTTAAATTTACGTGAATTCGTAAATAAAGAAAATTTACACATGTGTAAGTTTGCCATTTACACATGCGTAAATCTGTTGTATTTACACATGTGTGAAAAATCTAAAAAGAGTGTTTTTTATGTACAAGGCTTGAAACATAATCTGTTGAGTGTGGGACAACTCATACAAAAAGGATATACAGTCATGTTTCAAGGGAATCGGCGCATTATTAAGGATGCAAATGAATGATACGATATGTAACATCAAGATGACGAGCAATAAAATGTTTCCGTTACTTTTCTCTTTTGAAGGTCGCCTGGTATTATGTCGACTCGATTCAACATCGCTATTTTTAGTGTTCTGGGACTCTCGATGCCATGTATATCCTCGTCCTCGACCACGACCACAACCACGACCTCTGCTGGGCCGCGGCCTCTACCTCTACCTCGTCCGCTTTGATAATTGGCCACATTTGCTTCAGGGAATCGACTCGACATAATACGTGCTTCTATTATTCTTCTTTGTTGTTACATTCGCCTAATTTCGTTAATGTTCTGATTTTTTTCGATTGTTCTTATTTTATTCGCAATTCAATGATTGTTAGTTGATGATTGATCAATGTATTCGATTTAGTATTCTTTGATTTACTTTTGTTTTGGTACTGATTTTGGATATATTCTTTGATTTACTTTTGTTTTGGTACTGATTTTGGATATATATATATATATATATATATATATATATATATATATATATCCAAAATCAGTACCAAAACAAAAGTAAATCAAAGAATACTAAATCGAATACATTGATCAATCATAGGGAAGGGTGTAAATGAGAACCCTAAATATTGTGAGAACCGTGGGAACAAATGAAAAAATCATGAGTACTTGGTCGAAATTTAAACCACCATGAAGAACATTTAAAACAAAAGGAGCTAAGAAAATACCCATCAAAATTTAAACCACCATGAAGAACATTACATATTTAAAAAATCGTGCCTGATATTGAATTCATCATTTCAAACATAACGAGCTAAGAAAACACCTAATCGAAATTGAAATGATGATTTAAAACATAACGTTCCGCCCAAAATTTAAAACAATCGTTAAGAACATAACAAGCTTAAAAAACTGTGCGTCTCGTAAAGAAGGTTAGGGGGAAAGCCAAAAACGAGAAACTAAGGCGTCTGGTAAAAGGTGGGGGGGGAGGCTGTATCGCTTACGTTTGACAGACAGGTCACGTATACCCCGGTTGGTAAATCAAGAGATATGTTTTCACGGGAGGCCGGCCTGTATATGTGGCGGACCATCCCGTTCGATAAAATTGGATGACATAACGTTGAACAACATTACAAGGATGCCCTCATGAACCACTTACGAGTAAATAAGTAATATGCATAAAATTTTATCAAACATTTAAGCACATGCAAATCTAATTTATATATGATATTTTAACTTTTTTATTTAATTTGTAGGAAAATTTCAATTTTGATGTAGTGGAATGTGATTTAGAGGCCAAAAACTTGACAGGTGGTATTAGGGCTGTGCTTATGAAGCGGTACTCTGACCGCAAGTACGACGCTAAAAAATTATTTAAGAGCAAGGGAGGTTAAAATGATATTGCAAGCACAAGGGCATACCATCCTGCGGATATGCCCTATGATAACTGGTTGAGAACCATCGAAGGTTTTCGGGACGAAAAATATATTAAAAGAAGCAAGGCCAACACACTAGTATGCGAGAAACAACAATTC
Source organism: Helianthus annuus (assembly GCF_002127325.2). Classification (NCBI taxonomy): domain Eukaryota; kingdom Viridiplantae; phylum Streptophyta; class Magnoliopsida; order Asterales; family Asteraceae; genus Helianthus; species Helianthus annuus. The sequence continues at coordinate 23,070,020 of NC_035436.2, read as the reverse complement.
CCATACCGTGGGGGGACATCGTCGTACGGTAGCACCGCCTATAAAAATGTAATGTTTTATGTATGCATGCGTGTGTGTAAGCTTTTATTTATTTAATGTCTAATCTAAGTTTAATGTTAAACAGGAGATGGATTGGGTACCTACGTATGCTAAAACCCACACGGACAATCAAGGGAATTGGGTTGATCCGGTTGCTGAACAAAATTATGTAAGTATTTCCTTTAAGTATTATTTTCTATAACAAATATATATATATATATATATATATATATATATATATATATATGTATATATATATACACACACACACACATATATATATTTAATCATCTTCGTAAAATAAAGCGGAACATACAACAGGCCACAAGTGAATGGAGCGGTGAGAGTCCACCAATTGCCCCGTATCAGGAAGCACGCGCTGGGTGAGCGGCGAGGATGGTACGGCGGGATGGGGCCTAAACCTTCTTCCAACACGTCCTCGAACTCGTCATCTAACATGTCGTCTTCGCAAGCTCAGACGCAAGAACCCTTTTCCGAGGTAAACTACGCAATTTATAAAATGACAAACGAACGCATGTTTCCTTGTTAAATATATGCTAATATACATTTTGATATCTATTATTGTATGATTTTGTTAACAGCTTGTTTCAAACCCCGTCCTTTTTGAACCAACTTAACAATATCTTGCTTCACAAGGAAAAGGAAAAGGAAAGTCAAAGGACTACGATTCTGATGACTTATTCGATAGGGAATCTGACGAGGAGTGAGTTGTTGTTTTTAATGTCTGATTTAGTTAAATGTTGTAGGATTATAATGTACGACTTAAACGTAGTTTTTAACTATATTACCTTTAGTATATGTTGATCATGTTCATGGCGTTGTTTGCGTTGTTTGAAAGTAGGCAGGTTCTGTTTTTTCGGCCATAAAACTGGCTGGGCAGCTGTATATATAGCTGATGTATTAAAAAAAACAGACTTTTAGCGGCGACAGTTCTCAATACGGGCGACAAATGGTCAATACCGGCGACAATGGTCAATACGGGCGACAAATGGTCAATAGCGGAGACAAAAGTAGTCAATACCAGCAACAGCTATCGCCGCTAAGGGTGCCCCGTTCTTGTAGTGGGTTCGAGCTGAATTCCAACATTTCGAGTTGCACATCATCCTGCAAAACGCAACCCCAGTTCTAAATACTTTAAGTAGAGCTAGAAGATCGAATGGCCTCACTAAGGTTTACTTTAAGATATAATATATCAAAACATACTAAGGTCAAAATTCTGATTGTAACAGATTTTTAATGACTAAAGCTATTATTCGATCCATTAGCCACATGAAGCATGTGTATAATAGATCTTAACGTCTCAACAATAATATCATTAAACCATGTTTCAATACCTAAAATACATGTTTTCTCAACGTCTTCCTGTTAACATCTTCGAGAACAAATAATACAAAACAGACTAACTGATTTGGAGAAAATAAAAGTATACAAAAACATAATATAATGCAAGCTACAAGACGGGAAATAAAGATTTAATCAAAATTCCTCATAATGCATTTCAGAAGCAGCTACGTCATCACGAAGATCTCCGGTTGCTTCAATATGATACTCTGAGCGTGGATTATAAACCCTAAACGACATTCAACCATTAACAAAAATCGGATGAAACCGTATATATATATATATATATATATATATATACATACACACACAAACATATATATATATATATATATATATGTGGATAAGGATCATGTTAGAAGTACTAGGCTAATTGAGAAACTTGAGAAGCATTTTAGACCACACATTTTCCCTAAGCAAAAAAATGCATAAAAAATGTAAAAAAATGCAATTTTTTTATGGAAAATCAGAGGTTTTTCTTTAAGGTTTTAATTTTTAATTTTTTTTAAATTTTGTTTTTAATTTTTATTTTTTGAGATTTATACACATGTGTATATTGTTAATCTTTTAGGGTTTAGCATTAGTATTTAGGGTTTAGCATTAGGGTTTAGGGTTTAGCTTTAGGGTTTAGCAATAGTATTTAGGGTTTAGCTTTTGGGTTTAGCATTAAGGTTTAGTTTTAACTTTTGGGTTTAACTTTAGCTTTAGGGTTTGCATAGGGTTTAGAATTAAGGATTTAGCTTTAACTTTAGGTTTTAGCATTAGGGTTGAGCATTAGGGTTTAGCTTTAGGGTTTAGAGTTAGGGTTTAGCTTTAGGGTTTAGAATTAGGGTTTAGTATTTATTATCACGGTTCTCACAATATTTAGCGTTCTCATTTAAACCCTTCTCTATATATATATATACATATATATCCAAAATCAGTACCAAAACAAAAGTAAATCAGAGAATACTAAATCGAATACATTAATCAAACATCAACTAACAATCATTGAACTGCTAACAAAATAAGAACAATCGAAAAAAATCAGAACGTTAACGAAATTAGGAGAATGTAACAACAAAGAAGAATAATCGAAGCGCATACTAGACATTACCGTCGATTTAATGTCTTCAAATCCGATGTTTGTTGATCGAAAGTGTTGGAGGGATCTTAATCGCCGTGTTCGATAGGGAATTAGGGTTTTCTTTTGAAGCGTATGTTGTAAAATAAGGTATATTTGGAAAGTTGGTAATGAGATTTGTGGACTATCCATTAGAATGCCAATGATACATTTAGTTGCTTTCATTTAGGCGGAAATTCATCTGTGGTGAAACCATGGGGTGACATGTGTCCCCCAATGGTTTACTTTATTAAGTATATAGATTAGATGAAATGCAAATGTTTTTTACATGACCGCGAGCATGTGTAAAACATATATAGAAAATAATAATTAAATCGGGATCCCTGACCTGCGCGTTGTGACAGACCTATCAAAAGAAAAAATAGACGCGCTGCGATGGACCTGTCAAATGGGAAAAGTAGATGAATTACTAAAGATTGAATATTTAGACTTAAATTGTCAAAGATTGAATATTTAGACTTAAATTGCCAAAGATTGAAATTTTAAGGTTAGAAATGAATTTTTGTTTTGAAAAAATCCCAAGGCTAACAATACATCTACCTTATGCATAAACATGTTGATTATTTATAGTTTTGTAACGTAATTAGTTTTTGACTTTATAACAATGCTGCCATGGTTGGATGACACCGATCCCACTTGAAGCTCGAATATGATATTCTTATTTTCGTTATGTATCATATATTAAAAGAACTTATTATAAAATAAATTACAATATAAAAGACTAACAAATAATGTGAGTTAGTTTCACTGAATGACACGTGAGAAGACCATTATCTTAGAAATTAGAATACTTGAGCCAAAATATATGATGTGATGTAAAGAGGGTATGGGAGACATGAGACCATTGTACCTTATGCAAGCCTACAAAACAATTATCTTAGAAAATGGGATGTTGGACTTTCCAAGGGCAACCCATTTTATCAAAATTGACCACTCTATTGGTTGATTATAACTTTTGTGTCACAAGTTATCCAATTTAATGTGGAAAAATAAGTATAATAGTAATTTATCTTAATTCGGTTTAACAGTTTCTTTAATATAAAATAACAATTATTCTCATATTTCTTGTATTTTGATTTCTTATGAGAAACAACAAAATATATTTCTATTTTTCACAATTTAAATTTTTAAGCCAAATAACTAGGGGTGTTCAAAAATACTTATATTGTAGTCCCTAAATGTTTTTGTTTTAAATAGACTGACTCACATCCCTTTTTGGACCAAATATATGAGACTAAACACATTCTTAATATGTAGTGGCGAAGCTTGAGATTTTTGACCGTGTGGTCGAAAACATATATACCTAAAAAAAAATAAACCGGGGGTCGAAAACGTATATACCTAAAAAAATTCTATGCAAAAACTACATATACCTAAAAAAATTCTATGCAAAAACTACACACGGGACAAAATTTCTTATCAATTATGGAACGACCCCCAGCATTACATTATCTTCGGGTATGGGTTTGTCGAACAATACTTCGACATCGTGAATCTAAGAAAAGGAAACTAGGCGAAAAAGGTATTGGATGCATATTATTGCGTTATGGTCAATAGAGCAAAACCTTAATTAGGTTCATGGTAACAGAACCGAATGTACTCATATCGGTTAACACTATTATCGTATCTAGAGACTCTTGGTTTGACGAACAAAGGTAAAAAAGTGTTATCTTAAACCATACAAGTTAATGATAAAGCCCCTCATTTATGTGGTGCGGATGTGGCGTGACAAAGACCCTAAGGGTTTTATCCCACACCACCCAACCTAAACGAATGTTTGTAAACTTATTGAATCCTTGTAAGGGCATCATATACTCTCTTAAAAAAATTAGAACAAAATATTCTTAAAAATTACCTAAAAAGTTGAGTTGTTACATGAATACAAACCAAACCCTCGAAAATAAAGCTGAATAAAAAAGTCAAGAGAATTTGCATTTGCATATAGTTAAGATGAAAATGAAGAATAATATACATATAGTTAAGACGACAATGAATAATAATAACATATAATTAATCATTTAACTTTGTTTTCAGGTTGTTAAGATAATGTTACAACTTTTATATAACTAACATAATTGGAATTATAAAATCATAATGCATTAAACCTATATAGGTGTAACTTTACTTGCTTTTTTTATTAATGCATATGTAAACAAATTATGTATACATACATTATGCACAGTTGGTGGCATACACAACTTTTACTGTTTATTTTTATATATAAATGCATTAGTTTTTAATATTTGCTTTTTCAAAAGGTATCTAGGTATCCTTTATTTAAATTTAGTTAGTTTTTACATTCAAATCAGCTTAACCATCCATCCATACATTCGCTTGACACCATAAAAAAACCTCCACATATAAATCCTAAAAACAAGCAAGAATAAGCACTTTTAAATGCGTACTACTTGGATCATAACAATCTCATTTCTTACACCATTTTCCTCCAAATGAAAATCAACAATTTTATATTTTTTTCACTTTCTTTGGTCTTGATACTAGGAGTTGTGGAAAGCTTCAATTACCATGAGCAAGAACTCGAATCGGAGGAGGGATTCCAAGGGTTGTACGACAGGTGGCGAGAACACCACAAAGTGACCGATAGAAGCCCCCAACGGTTCAATGTATTCAAGCACAACGTACGAAATATTCACAAGAAAAACAAGATGAACCTGGGATACAAGTTGCAAATAAACGAGTTTGCTACCATGACTCACCATGAGTTTAGGAAAACCCATGCCGACTCGAAGGGTGGCCACTTCATTGCTCTTCACGGGATTCGTAAGACCAACTTGAGTTCCAGTTATAATGATATCGATATAAACGCTATTCCACCGAGGATGGATTGGAGGGAACATAACGCTGTCACCCCTATGAAAAATCAAGGACAGTGCGGTAACACGTTTTGTCTCATTTACATACAAGTTAGTCTTTTGGGGTGGGCCCTCTCCCAAGTTTGTGAGAGAAGAGGGTAAATTTAACACCACCCTTTGTCTCTATAAGTAAGGTTGGTTAATTACATATTTATATTGAAATTAATACATAAAATAGTAACTTTAGATTACCCTTGTAGTGATATGATCTTGTAACCATATTTAACACAAACAATTATCTAAATATTCAAAACACTAACGTTATATTCTTCTAATCAACCAATGGGGTGATGGTCCATTGACAAAGACAAAGCCTTTAAACACATGTGTTTAGAAAGGGAAAGTCTTGGATTCAAGTCCCAAAGACAACAGAGATTAAAAAAATTGCAGTTCAAAAACAAATATTTTTGTAACCATATTTAACACAAACAATTATCTATATATTCAATAATGTTATATTTTTGTAACCATAAACAATTATCTATACTCAAATTGGTAATGTTATATATATCTTTTTTAACCATATATAACACAAACAATTATCTATATTCAAAACAATGATGTTATATTTTTGTAACCATACTTAGCACACATAGTTACAAACAATTTTGGTGTCGAGTTTACAGGAAGTTGTTTCGCATTTGCTGCGGTGGGTGCAATTGAAGGAATAAACGCCATCAGAACAGGTCAACTCTTATCATTATCAGAACAACAACTTCTTGATTGTGATTCGAGCGACAGAACCTTCCATTGCGACGGAGGGCAGGTCTGTGGCGTATTTACTTTCGTCAAAGAGCATGGAGGTATAGCTACAGATGAGTTCTACCCTTATGTAGGTAAAAGGGAAACATGCGATACATCTAAGGTACAAACAAAACTAATGAATATAGTATAGATAACTAGATTACAATGCTTGTTATATCAAGTACAAACAGCTTTTAACATACGAATTGTACAAGTAATTATAGCAATTATGTTCGAACCACTATAAGTATTATTACACTACCTTTTTGAAGTAGCGTAAATGCATAATAATAAATGCTATAGTTCATTTTGTTGAAGTGTGATACTTATTACTCTACAACAGATCAAGTAGAGTAATATTAACGCTGCTTTAAAACTGTACCGTAATAATAATTCTTCTAGTTGAACATACTTTAGTTTTTTGTATCATTCGCACGTTAAAAGTTATTTGTATTTGATTCTAACAATCTGTGTTTTCAAACCAGTATGGTCATCACTCGGTAACTGTTGATGGAACCGAGTATTTGCCAGAACACGATGAAGAAGCGCTATTGAAAGCAGTGGCACATCAGCCTGTAACTTTTCAAATGGATCCTGGCGGTGACGGTTTCATGTTCTACAAAGAGGTAACATTTCAATCACGCATCGTTCATTTGTTATCGATATGTTGTTTAATAGGTCATGGTGTTTAGGGAATTTATAGTGGACCATGTGGAATGGAGCTGATGCACGCGATGTTGATAGTTGGATACGATCAGGATCCTGACGGAACCAAGTACTGGATTGTTAAGAACTCGTGGGGCGAAGGATGGGGAGAGAAGGGATACATTCGTATGCTACGCGGTACGGAGATCCAAGGGGTTTGCAACATGTATGGGCATTGTAATTTCCCTCTTAAATCTCCCGAAACTAAAAATGTTGAACTCTAGATTACAATTTTAATTATGTTCACTCTTCATTTTATATGTAACCATCCGAGAGAGAAAACATATGTCTAATAAGATTTTTTTGTTACTTTATGTTTCGATTATGAGATTTATTTTCTTGATAGACTATATAACATAAAGAATACACATAACAGACGGTTCACAAGCATAAACGAACGAACACGCATGAATATAAGCGAATAAGCGTAAACAAAAACAAACGAGCACCAATTCAAAGAAGAGGAAATTGGACTTTAATAATCTCACCTAGAGGTGGTTGCCCATTGGCACTATCACCTTTGAATATTACCACTAGCATTCCCACCCTTTAAGTATTTTTTTCTCACTGCATCTCCATTATAAACAAATTTAACGGAGTTAAGTTTTTTCTGAATTTCGAGGATACGAGTTGATTGATGTAAAACTTACCTGGAAACGGTGTTCCAAATGACGAAAACGGTGCTTTAATTCGGGTGTTTAAACTTCCAATTGATAAAATTTAAGCCGTTTGGAGCACCGTTTCGAGATAAGTTTTACATCAATCAACTTGTATCATGTTCTATTCAAATGCCCTAAAACATCAGTTCGAAATTGATAACAACATAATGAACCTTAGCGTTTTCAGGGGTCGTCTACTGCAAAGAAATTGTTGTAACGAATAATCCATCCTTAAACTTCCTCACCATTAAATTTTGGAAATCAAGCCGACCGTGCGAACCAGCCGTTGATCTTAGTGTCCTGTACCCTATCATTACCCAATTTGCTGTTAGTCTCCGCCATTTGAGTAACTAATTTTATCATACCGATCTGCAATAATCTGATAGCTCTGGTCTAAAATTGCTTGTTGCCCATCAATTACTCTTGCGCTATCTTGAGTTAACTTTTCCAATTTTTCCATTTCTTGGTGTCTCATCGGCATAAACAACGATCGTAACCCTAATTTTCCCAATTTGATTATAGAAAAAACACGCAATTGTAGATTGCCGTAACCTTGAATTGAAACGAAAACCAAGAACAAAATCGATGACTTGGAAGTGAAATTGATCGAAAGAGTGATCAATTTCGGTGAATTGAAATGAAGTCGAGTTGAAATTGATCGGAAGAGTGATCAATTTCAGCGAATTGTACAAAAGCTGATTGATCGATTTGAATGCGGAATTTGATGAATTAGGGTTTAAATTCAAGGGCGTCCAGAGAATCGAACAGCAACGTTGCAATAAGAAATTGAGAAGAATCATAAGAGGAACACGAGTTAATTCCTTATCGAGATAAGATCTTTACAACTGATTACAACAGCTTATAACGATCTGATTCCAGTTCGTTACTTTTTTTCTAATAATAAACCCTCTAAGAGTACAACAATTACACATAAGACCCTCTACTTGTTTCGACATGTAACACCTATAAAGTAGTTTTAATACATATGTGGCTTCCATATACAATATCCCTAAAAAACTAACACCAACTTTCAACTTCCTGCTGTCAAGATTAATACGAATGTTATGAATACAGATAATATGTCCTGGTTTTTCTCCAGTTGTATTTTCTGTTACATCTTCCACTACATATGTACATGTATATAATGATAGAGTTGGATGAATAAGAATACACTTCTCATATTTCTCTCATTTTCTTATACACAAACTCATCACTGCATATGAAAATTGTGTTCTTGTATAGAACCCGACGTTTTAATTATAAAGAACCCGAAGTTCTCCTAGACTATCCATTATATACACATGCTTGTTATTAAATGCATGTCTCTTTCTTTTGTAGATAAAATGTCTAACTTATCAAAGCTTCAATTCACCGCACTTGACATCTCGGGTAACAACTACCTCCCATGGACTCTTGATGCGAAAATTCATTTGACAGCAAATAATTTGGGGGAGACAATTATTGACGGTAATCAAACTTCACCTCAAGATCAAGCGAAAGGTATGATATTCCTCTGCCATCATCTTCACAAAGATCTAAAGAGGGAATATCTAACTGTCTTCACGAAGATCTAAAGCGGGAATATCTAACTGTTGAGGACCCCCTTGAATTATGGACAAACATCAAAGAATGTTTTGACCACCAGAAGTTAGTCTTACTCCCCAAAGCCCGCTATGAATGGCTTCATTTACGACTACAGGATTTTAAGACTGTCAGTGAATATAATTCTGCCTTGTTTCACATTACCTCTGAGTAAAAAAATATGTGGTGAAAAAATAACTGATGAAGACATGCTTAAAAAAACTTTCTCAACGTTCCATGCCTCAAACATGCTCCTGTCGCAGCAAAACCGGGAACGTAAATTTACTAAATATTCTGAATTGATGTCATGCGTTCTGGTCGCGGAGCAAAAAACAAGTTCCTACTATAAAACCATGAATGGTAACCCGCCAGTGCAACCCCATTCCCTGAAGCGAATGTGGCTAATTATCAAAGCGGACGAGGTAGAGGTAGAGGCCGCAGTCCCAGCAGAGGTCATTGTCGTGGTCGAGGACGAGGATATACATGGCATCGAGAGTCCCAGAACACTAAAAATAGCGATGGTTAATCGAGTCGACATAATACAGGGCGACCTTCAAAAGAGAAAAGTAGCGGGAACCAAATACGTGCTTCAATTATTCTTCTTTGTTGTTACATTCGCCTAATTTCGTTAATTTTCTAATTTTTTTCGATTGTTCTTATTTTGCTAGCAGTTCAATGATTGTTAGTTGATGATTGATCAATGTATTCGATTTAGTATTCTCTGATTTACTTTTGTTTTGGTACTGATTTTGGATATATATATATATGTAGGGAAGGGTTTAAATGAGAACTCTAAATATTATGGGAACCATGAGAACAAATGAAAAAATCATGAGAACTTGGTCAAAAGTAATTCAAATTCAAAATTTTTTTCTACATTTATCATTATTATTCGAATACAAAGTTAGAAATTTAAGTTACACGTTTAAATTTACGTGAATTCGTAAATAAAGAAAATTTACACATGTGTAAGTTTGCCATTTACACATGCGTAATCTGTTGTATTTACACATGTGTAAAAAATCTAAAAAGAGTGTTCTTTATGTACAAGGCTTGAAACATAATCTGTTGGGTGTGGGACAACTCATACAAAAAGGATATACAGTCATGTTTCAAGGGAATCGGCGCATTATTAAGGATGCAGTGAAGTGAATACGATACGTAACATCAAGATGACGAGCAATAAAATGTTTCCGTTACTTTTCTCTTTTGAAGGTCGCCCGGTATTATGTCGACTCGATTCAACATCGCTATTTTTAGTGGTCTGGGACTCTCGATGCCATGTATATCCTCGTCCTCGACCACGACCACGACCTCTGCTGGGCCGCGGCCTCTACCTCTACCTCGTCCGCTTTGATAATTGGCCACATTCGCTTCAGGGAATCGACTCGACATAATACGTGCTTCTATTATTCTTCTTTGTTGTTACATTCACCTAATTTCGTTAATGTTCTGATTTTTTTCGATTGTTCTTATTTTATTCGCAATTCAATGATTGTTAGTTGATGATTGATCAATGTATTCGATTTAGTATTCTCTGATTTACTTTTGTTTTGGTACTGATTTTGGATATATATATATATATATATATATAGGGAAGGGTGTAAATGAGAACCCTAAATATTGTGAGAACCGTGAGAACAAAAGAAAAAATCTTGAGAACTTGGTCGAAATTTAAACAACCATGAAGAACATTTAAAACAAAAGGAGCTAAGAAAATACCCATCAAAATTTAAACCACCATTAAGAACATTACATATTTAAAAAATCGTGCCTGATATTGAATTCATCATTTCAAACATAACGAGCTAAGAAAACACCTAATCGAAATTGAAATGATGATTTAAAACATAACGTTCCGCCCAAAATTTAAAACAATCATTAAGAACATAACAAGTTTAAAAAACTGTGCGTCTGGTAAAGAAGGTTAGGGGGAAAGACAAAAACGAGAAACTAAGGCGTCTGGTAAAAGGCGGGGGGGGGGGGGCTGTATCGCTTACGTTCGACAGACAGGTCACGTATACCCCGGTTGGTAAATTAAGAGATATGTTTTCATGGGAGGCCGGCCTGTATATGTGGCGGACCATCCCGTTCGATAAAATTGGATGAGATAACATTGAACAACATTACAAGGATGCCCTCATGAACCACTTACGAGTAAATAAGTTATATGCATAAAATTTTATCAAATATTTAAGCACATGCAAATCTAATTTATATATGATATTTTAACTTTTTTATTTAATTTGTAGGAAAATTTCAATTTTGATGTAGTGGAACGTGATTTAGAGGCCAAAAACTTGACGGGTGGTATTAGGGCTGTGCTTATGAAGCGGTACTCTGACCGCAAGTTCGACGCTAAAAAAATATTTAAGAGCAAGGGAGGTTACAATGATATTGCGAGCGCAAGGGCATACCATCCTGCGGATATGCCCTATGATAACTGGTTGAGAACCATCGAAGGTTTTCGGGACGAACATTATATTAAAAGAAGCAAGGCCAACACACAAGTACGCGAGAAACAACAATTCCCATACCGTGGGGGGACATCGTGGTACGGTAGCACCGCCTATAAAAATGTATTGTTTTATGTATGCGTGCGTGTGTGTAAGCTTTTATTTATTTAATGTCTAATCGAAGTTTAATGTTAAACAGGAGATGGATTGGGTACCTACGGTATGCTAAAACCCACACGGACAATCAAGGGAATTGGGTTGATCCGGTTGCTGAACAAAATTACGTAAGTATTTCCTTTAAGTATTATTTTCTATAACAAATATCTATATATATATATATATGTGTGTGTGTGTGTGTGTGTATATATATGTGTATATATATACACACACATATATATTTAATCATCTTCGTAAATATTATCTGCATTCATAACACTCCCTCTCAGATATATGTTACTACTTATTATACATTGTTAACAAAATACTTCAGGACCTATGTAAATAAACTGATACTACTGGATCAGTTGTACTACCTCGTTAAAAATCTTACTAAGAAAACCCATTGGGACAAAACTTAGTTAAGAGAAAAAGAGTAAAGTGTATATAATTCTCCCCCTGGATTCAACAAATATCTTTCAATCTACGGAGACCGATCTTGTGTGATAGTTGCTCGAAACTACTTCTTGGTAAAGATTTTGTGAATAGGTCAACTAAATTTTCACTTGACTTGATCAAGCAAACATCAATTTCCCCTTCTTTCTGCAAGTCATATGTTGAGAAGAATTTTGCCGAAATGTGCTTTGTTCGATCACCCTTGATGTAACCTTCTTTGATTTGAGCTATGCAAGCAACATTATCTTCATAAATAATCGTCGGCTCCTTCTTGATCTGTTCTAAATTCACATGCTTCTTGTATGTGATTAATCATTGATCTCAACCACACACATTCTCGACCAACATCATATAGTGCTATCAATTCAACATGATTTGATGATGTTGCTGTAAGTGTTTGCTTAGTTGACTTCCAAGAAATTGCGGTGCCACCGTATGTGAATACATAACCTGTCTAAGATTTAGCTTTGTGAGGATCTAATAGATATCCGACATCAGCATACCCAACAAGTTGGGACTTTTGATCCTTTTGATAGAAAAGACCTAAGTCTTGTGTCCGACAAATATATCAGAATATATGTTTCACACCATTCCAGTGTCTACGTGTTGGATTCGAACTGTATCTCACTAGTATATGAACTGCAAATGCAATGTCAGGTCTTGCGTTATTTGTGAGATACATAAGGGCACCGATCGCGCTTAAGTACGGTACTTCTAGACCAAGTACTTCTTCGCCTTCTTCTTGAGGGCGATAAGGATCCTTGTGTGGATCTAGCGGTCGGACAACCATATGTACGCTAGTGCCAATGGCCAACCACCTCTAGGTGAGATTATTAAAATCCAATTTCCTCTTTTTTTAATTGGTGCTTGTTTGTTTTTGTTTACGCTTATTCGCTTATATTCATGCGTGTTCGTTCGTTTATGCTTGTGAACCGTCTATTATGTGTATTCTTCATGTTATATAATCTATCAAGAAAATAAATCTCATAATCGAAACATAAAGTAACAAAAAAAAAATCTCATTAGACATGTTTTCTCTCTCGGATGGTTACATATAAAATGAAGAGTGAACATAATTAAAATTGTATTCTAGAGTTCAACGTTTTTAGTTTCGGGAGATTTAAGAGGGAAATTACTATGCCCGTACATGTTGCAAACTCCTTGGATACTCGTACCGCGCAGCATACGAATATATCCCTTCTCTCCCCATCCTTCGCCCCACGAGTTCTTAACAATCCAGTGCTTGGTTCCATCAGGATCCTGATCGTATCCAACTATCAACATCGCGTGCATCAGCTCCATTCCACATAGTCCACTTAAAATTCCCTAAACACCATGAACTATTAAACAACACATCGATAACAAATGAACGATGCGTGATTGAAATGTTACCTCTTTGTAGAACATGAAACCGTCACCGCTAGGATCCATTTGAAAAGTTACAGGCTGATGTACCACTGCTTTGAATAGCGCTTCTTCATCGTGTTCTTCTGACAATTACTCGGTTCCATCAACAGTTACCGAGTGATGACCATACTGGTTTCAAAACACAGATTGTTAGAATCAAATACAAATAGTTTTTAACATGCGAATGATACAAAAAACTAAAGTACATATGTTCAACTAGAAGAATTACTATTACGGTACAGTTTTAATGTAGCGTTAATATTACTCTAGTTCATCTGTTGTAGAGTAATAAGTATTACACTTCAACAAAATGAACTATAGCATTTATTATTATGCATTTACGCTACTTCAACAGGGTAGTGTAATAATACTTACAGTGGTTCGAACATAATTGCTATAATTATTTGTACAATTCGTACGTTAAAAGCTGTTTGTACTTGATATAACAAGGATTGTAATCTAGTTATCTATACTATATTCATTAGTTTTGTTTGTACCTTAGATGTATGGCATATTTCCCTTTTATCTACATAAGGGTAGAATTCATCTATAGCAATACCTCCATGCTCTTTGACGCTCTTTGACGAAAGTAAATACGCCACAGACCTGCCCTCCGTCGCAATGGAAGGTTCTGTCGCTCCAATCACAATCAAGAAGTTGTTGTTCTCATAATGATAAGAGTTGACCTGTTCTGATGGCGTTTATTCCTTCAATTGCACCCACCGCAGCAAATGCGAAACAACTTCCTGTAAACTCGACACCAAAATTATTTGTAACTATGTGTGCTAAATATGGTTACAAAAATATAACATCATTGTTTTGAATATAGATAATTGTTTGTGTTATATATGGTTAAAAAAGATATATATAACATTATCAATTTGACTATAGATAATTGTTTATGGTTACAAAAATATAACATTATTGAATATATAGATAATTGTTTGTGTTAAAATATGGTTACAAAATATTTGTTTTTGAACTGCAATTTTTTTAATCTCTGTTGTTTGTGGGACTTGAATCCAAGACTTTCCCTTTCTAAACACAAGTGTTTAAAGACTTTGTCTTTGTCAATGGACCATCGCCCCATTGGTTGGTTGATTAAAAGAATATAACGTTAGTGTTTTGAATATATAGATAATTGTTTGTGTTAAATATGGTTACAGGATCATATCACTACAAGGGTAATCTAAAGTTACTATTTTATGTATTAATTTCAATATAAATATGTAATTAACCAACCTTAGTTATAGAGACAAAGGGTGGTGTTAAATTTACCCTCTTCTCTCACAAACTTGGAAGAGGGCCCACCCCAAAAGACTAACTTGTATGTAAATGAGACAAAACGTGTTACCGCATTGTCCTTTATTTTTCACACGGGTGACAGCGATATGTTCCCTCCAATCCATCCTCGGTGGAATAGCATTTATATCGATATCATTATAACTGGAACTCAAGTTGGTCTTACGAATCCCGTGAAAAGCAATGAAGTGGCCACCCTTCGAGTCGGCATGGGTTTTCCTAAACTCATGGTGAGTCTTCGTAGCAAACTCGTTTATTTGCAACTTGTATCCCAGGTTCATCTTGTTTTCTTGTGAATATTTCGTACGTTGTGCTTGAATACATTGAACCGTTGGGGGCTTCTATCGGTCACTTTGTGGTGTTCTCGCCACCTGTCGTACAACCCTTGGAATCCCTCCTCCGATTCGAGTTCTTGCTCATGGTAATTGAAGCTTTCCACAACTCCTAGTTGCAAGATCAAAGAAAGTGAAAAAAATATAAAATTGTTGATCTTCATTTGGAGGAAAATGGTGTAAGAAATGAGATTGTTATCATCCAAGTAGTACGCATTTAAAAGTGCTTCTTCTTGCTTGTTTTTAGGATTTATATGTGGAGGTTTTTTTATGGTGTCAAGGGAATGTATGGATGGATGGTTAAGCTGATTTGAATGTAAAAACTAACTAAATTTAAATATAGGGTACCTAGATACCTTTTGAAAAAGCAAATATTAAAAACAAATGCATTTATATATAAAAATAAATAGTAAAAGTTGTGTATGCCACCAACTTTGCATAATGTATGTATACATAATTTGTTTACATATGCGTTAATAAAAAAGCAAGTAAATTTACACCTATATAGGTTTAATACATTATGATTTAATAATTCCAATTATGTTAGTTATATAAAAGTTGTAACATTATCTGAACAACCTGAAAACAAAGTTAAATGATTAATTATATATTATTATTATTATTATTCATTTTCGTCTTAACTATATGTATATTATTCTTCATCTTCATCTTCATCTTAACTATATGCAAATGCAAATTCTCTTGAATTTTTTATTCAGCTTTATTTTTGAGGGTTTGGTTTGTATTCATGTAACAACTCAACTTTTTAGGTAACTTTTAGGAATATTTTGTTCTAATTTTTTTAAGAGAGTGTATGATGCCCTTACAAGGATTCAATAAGTTTACAAACTTTCGTTTAGGTTGGGTGGTGTGGGATAAAACCCTTAGGGTCTTTGTCACGCCACATCCGCACCACATAAATGAGGGGCTTTATCATTAACTTGTATGGTTTAAGATAACACTTTTGTACCTTTGTTCGTCAAACCAAGCGTCTCTAGATACGATAATAGTGTTAACCGATATGAGTACATTCGGTTCTGTTACCATGAAACTAATTAAGGTTTTGCTCTGTTGACCATAACGCAATAATATGCATCCAATACCTTTGTCGCCTAGTTTCCTTTTCATAGATTCGCGATGTCGATGTGTTGTTCGACAAACCCGTACCCGAAGATAATGTAATGCTGGGGTCGTTCCATAATTCATAAGAAATTTATGAGTCACATAGGAAGACCAAGATCCAATCCAAGACCTAGGTGCATGTGACCCGAACAAACCAACCCGAATAAGACTGTTTATGTATTTCCATCAAGGATAATAACTCGAATATGGACACACGTAAATCCATGTAACTATAACACGACATATGTAGCACGTCTATTTAAAAGATCAAACAAGTTGGCAAGTCATAATGAACAACATTGAAATAAAACCTGTCGTAAACGTACATGGTGGATTTTAATAATTATAAACTTTTCTGTTTTTAATTCTAATTTTTAAAGAAGTTAATATATCTAGTGTTGGCTCACACGAATACGACTCATTTTTGTTCAATAACTCAATCCACCCACGCCATGGTATGTGTAAATTTGATGTCATACTCCTATCAAATTACATTATATCATTGATGCGTGTCAGTGTGTATATGTTTTTAATATATAATTAAGCCCTTTTTACACTTTTAGCCAAGTTTTAAATTTATAAAACACGATATTCACTAACACTAAACACACATATGGGCAAGTGCACCCATCGTGGACGTAGTATAGTGTTGGTAAGATACCGAGGTCGTCCAAGGACACAAGAGCTTTTAATACCGGTTTATCCTCAACGTCTAATCAAATCAAAAAGTTAGAAAAATGTTTTAAACTAAGAAAAATAAAAACTAACTAAATGCTGAAAAAGAAAATAAAATAAAAACAGATAGACAAGATGAATCACTTGGATCCGACACGTGTATTAGTATAACCTTTGATTATTTTCGCACTTTTGCACTTGTTTAAGAGATTATCTTAGTTATTGTAGTAGGCCCCTCTTTTGAAGGCGACGTTACCCTCAACCCAGTAGTTTGAGTCAGCAAGGATACAATCCTAAAGGGTCGGATTATTGAAAGATAATGAATTAAGTTATTAATGCAAATTATGGTAGGCCCCGCTTTTGGCGGTGACGTTACCCTCGGCTAAGTAGTCTGAGTCAGCAGGGATACAGTCCTAAATAGCCGGGTTATAGTATTAATAGTAGTTAGCTTATGAGGGGGTCAAAGAGTTTGGATCCCCGCCATCCAATACCTATGGGCATTGAAGGAGATCCTTGTCACACCCCCAAAATCCACACGCGGAGTATCACCGCTTGGGAGCGTGACTGACCAGGATCAAGCCACCAATCATATTGAACATGCAGTTAATATTAAGTAAAATAAATGTAAACCATCCATTCAATACGAAAGGTGTTCAAAACATAACCATAGTTTCAAAGTGTAGCGGAAGCATAGTAAATAATCCAACAATAGTTAATAGTTTTTAAATGTTATAACAGCTCAGCGTAAAACCACGATCCTTGCCCACAACAACCCGCTTCTCCAGTGCAAGCTCCAGGTACCTAACGATCTGCAAGGCATGTAACAGAATGATCAACAAACTAGTTGAGCGAGTTCACAGTAAGTAAATGCGTAACAGTAAGTAACGGGTGGCTCTACAGGGCCAATAGTAAGTTATACAGGTGGGGGCTTCCCATGTTATGTGACCACTAGACTATTCGTATTATCCCTGTTCTTCGTCCGAGAACAGAAGCGCGTATAGGGTAATTGAAAATATGACCACGTAGGTGTTATCCCAACCTACGGAAGAAGTAAGTAATGCGTACACGTAGGTTTTACGTGCGTGCCTGACATCCGAGGCAGTAATGGCATATGACCACGTAGGTGTTATCCAACCTACGGAAGAAGTAAGTAATGCGTACACGTAGGTTTTACGTGCGTATCCTTCGTATCGAGGATAGTAATTGGCATGTGACCACGTAGGTGTTATCCAACCTACGGAACCACGTAGGTGTTATCCCAACCTACGGAACCGTCCTGACATCCGAGGACCATGATAGGTGATAGTCTAGGAAAAACGTTTGTACGTTACAAGTCAATTGAAACCTTTAACCCATTCCCACGACCCGGGAATCCCATGCCTTAGTAGGAGTGTGAACTCACCTTGGTTTGCTCGGTATGCTAGGTTATGCACTCACAAGTAATTAATCACGTCCTATTGTATGCACGTATAACAAATCAGTTCATGTTCGCAATGATACGCATGCAATTTAATGTTCACATAACAGTCAGTTTGCATATCGGCACAACACGTATTATTTCACATTAGATCATCAGCGTGCACGAATACAATTATTAACACTCATCACCAAGCATGGCATGCCAAATAAATCAAACACATGTTCCATTATTCAAAGCATGTTCATAACCTACAATATCTTTCGAATCCACCCTTATCTTTCGGTCAACAGTTATCAAAGTCATCTTTCGGACCAAATGTTATGTTTCGAACCTAAAGTCATCTTTCGACCAACTGTCATCTTTTGGTCAACCTAATTATGTTTCGGTCAATGCTATCCTTCGGTCAACACTACTATGGCTCAAAGGACAAGTATCTTTCGGTCTCAACCTATTTCTATAGCACCATTGGGCCGAAGCCACAACCAATGGCCTTTGTTGACCGCCCATCACCACCGATCAACATCGAACACAAAAGATCCGTATGCTAGTGACTTGCTCTTGTACTGTGCAACTATCATTTAACCCACCTACAAGATGGAAGTCCCATGCCATTGGACCAAAAATGCACAGCCAAGGTTTCGTATTGGACCACCAAATATCAACTCAAACCAAATA
Source organism: Helianthus annuus (assembly GCF_002127325.2). Classification (NCBI taxonomy): domain Eukaryota; kingdom Viridiplantae; phylum Streptophyta; class Magnoliopsida; order Asterales; family Asteraceae; genus Helianthus; species Helianthus annuus. The sequence goes on along the minus strand of NC_035436.2, from coordinate 23,050,933 downwards.
GTCAACTGCACAACACCATTTGTCGGATTCATTATCATCATTACGCTATACAAGGATCAAGTTTGAAAACATTTAACCCCTCACATGTTTCCTGACAATGCTATGACCGAGCATGTAAAGATGGTATTATTGGACCATCATTATCCTAGCTTTTATTATAATTTTCTTCCATGAAACATGATTTTAATTGGACCAAACATTGGCTGCAATACTATGAATATGTCAATATTCTTAATCGGTATTCACACAATTAGCATCATCATTCATTATTTAACTTTCATGCATCATCCAATAGTTATACCCACATGTGCCACTGACAATAATCATCAATAATTCATGTATGAACAACCTAGATCATCGATATTAAAATCAAATCATGCAATCAGATTCGTCAATGCATATTATCACATTTTTCACTACAATCCGTAACAATTTCACATCATACTAAATCCGAGATCACACAACGAATCCTATAAATCACACGCGATCAAAATATAAATAGACTTACCGAATGAGTGTAGGATAGGTTCTCAATTAGATTGGGCAAAGGGAGCTCCAAAGTAGGTGATCGAGTGGGGCACTTTTCTGTTGCCGTCGAGATGTAGTAGGGGATTGTGTCTAGGGTTTGGCGATTAAGCTTTTTACGTAGAAGTGGAAAACAAAATATTAAAACAGATTGCTACTGGGCCATAGGCCCATGTGTTGCTTTGGTCGGCCCACAAGTTGACGAAAACACTTTATGTTTTCGTGAAGGGTGGGGTGTTTTCGGCTAGAGAATGATTTCCTGGATTCCTTGTTTGTTGTTTTTAATATCCACGAACACAATATTAATACAATACACTATTATTTATACGCATTACAACAATATGTTAAATACACTTAATGCACACAACATATATCATATCAATCGAACACGGTTTAACATATTAGAAAGGTGTATCGTTATGAGACAAACAAGTCGTGAAAACAAACAGCTTAACCAATTAAGGTGTAATTAATGCGAAGATGGAAACCTTGAAAACTCGGGTTGTCACATTATCCCCAACTTGAAAGAAATTTCGTCCCGAAATTTAGCATGCGGCTACTGAGGAAGCTAGGTAAGTTGTATCGTTTACTGGTTTTCCTGGGGTGTCACATCATCCCCCCGTTGATTTGGAATTTCGTCCCGAAATTCCGCAGTAGTAGCTTCAGTCCCAGTAGTGGTTGCATTGGTTCCGAATAACCGGGGGTACTTTTCTGTCATCTGGTCTCCGCTTTCCGAGGTGTACTCTGGGCCACGTCGGGAGTTCCAACGAACTCGAACAAGAGGGATTCTCTTGTGTTTGAGGACCTTAACATCCCGGTCCGTGCTTTCAACTGGCTCCTCGACGAACTGCAACCGCTCGTCGATAGTGAGTTCCTTAAAAGGAACTATGAGGGTCTCATCTGACAGGCACTTCTTCAGATTCGCCACGTGAAATACATTGTGAACTACACCGAGTTCAGCTGGTAGGTTCAGTATGTAGGCTACTGGGCCTATTCTTTCAGTGATTTCGAACGGTCCAACAAACCGTAGATTGAGTTTGCCTCGTTTACCAAATTGAACCACACCCTACCAGGGTGAGACTTTTAATAAAACCCGGTCCCCGACCTGAAATTCCAATGGCTTCTTACGCTTATCCGCGTAGACTTTCTGACGGTCGCGTGCTGCCGCCATGCGTTGTCGTATTTGTGCAATCCGTTCAGTAGCGTCAACTACCATTTCTGGTCCTGTAATCTGACTATCCCCCACCTCTGCCCAACCGAGAGGTGACCGGCATTTACGTCCGTACAATGCCTCGAATGGAGCGGCTTGTATGCTGGTGTGGTAACTGTTATTGTATGAAAACTCCACTAAAGGGAGGTGCTTTTCCCAGCTGTTGCCGAAATCGATAACACACGCCCGAAGCATGTCTTCTAGAGTTTGAATCGTGTGCTCAGATTGCCCATCCGTCTGAGGATGATACGCTGTGCTCATGTCTAACCGTGAGCCGAAAGATTTGTGCATCGCTTGCCATAGCTCTGACGTGAATCGTGCGTCCCGATCCGAAATGATGGAGGTGGGCACCCCGTGCCTCGAAACAACTTCCTTAAGATAGGTGTCTGCGATAGTGGAGAACTTATCCGTTTCCTTTATAGCCAGGAAGTGTGCAGACTTGGTGAGTCGATCCACGATCACCCATATCGTATCGTTCCCACGCTGAGATCTAGGTAATCCCGTAACGAAATCCATGGAAATTTCTTCCCATTTCCATTGTGGTATCCTGGGTTGCTGAAGTAGACCCGCTGGTTTCTGGTATTCGACCTTGACCCTTGCACAGGTCAAGCACTTACTGACATAGGTAGCAATGTGGGCCTTCATGCTAGGCCACCAATATATGGTTCTGATGTCGTGGTACATTTTATCCGCCCCGGGATGTACTGAGTAGCGAGACTTGTGAGCTTCGTCCATCACAAATTCTCGTAAACCGCCATAGAGTGGGACCCAAATGCGCCCCGTTACATAGTATGCGCCGTCTTCCTTTTGTTCCATTTGTTGCCTTGAGCCGCGTAAAGCTTCAGCTTTGACGTTCGTATTTGTGCAGGAAGACTAGACTGGATCGTAAGCTGTAGCGCTCACACGCGCTTAGGTAAGGTGTCTTTCCGACTGAGAGCATCAGCCACAACATTGGCTTTGCCTGGATGGTACTTGATGGCGCATTCGTAGTCGTTAAGTAACTCGACCCATCGTCGTTGACGCATGTTCAAATCCTTCTGCTTAAGGATATGCTCGAGACTCCTGTGATCGGTGTAAATCGTGCACTTGGTACCGTACAGGTAGTGTCGCCATATCTTAAGCGCGAAAACAACAGCTCCCAGCTCTAAATCGTGCGTCGCGTAGTTCCGTTCATGAACCTTGAGTTGCCGAGAAGCGTAGGCTATCACTTTATCCCGCTGCATCAATACGCAACCAAGCCCTTGTATCGATGCGTCACAATAGACTACAAAATCGTCCGTGCCCTCTGGCAATGAGAGAATAGGTGCACTGTAAAGCCTATCCTTTAGGTACTGGAAAGCGGTTTCCTGGGGATCTCCCCAACGGTAGGTGGCACCCTTCTGTGTCAGTAGTGTAAGTGGCTGCGCGATCTTCGAAAAGTCTTTAATAAATCGTCTGTAGTACCCGCCAAACCCAAGAATTGGCGTATTTCTGTCGGTGTACGTGGTGCTGGCCAGTTTCTGATCGAATCAACCTTGGATGGATCGACATGAATCCCATCCTTGTTTACCACATGGCCTAAGAAGTGGACTTCACGAAGCCAGAAGTCGCATTTTGAAAACTTGGCGTACAATTGTTCCTTTCGAAGAAGTTCCAAGATAAGACGTAAGTGCTGCTCGTGTTCCTCCTGACTCTTGGAGTAGATCAGAATGGCGTCGATGAAGGCAATGACGAACTTGTCAAGGTAGGGTTTGCACACCCTGTTCATAAGATCCATGAAAAACTGCAGGCGAGCTCTGAAAGCTGTCTTGGAGACGTCCTCATCCCGGACTCTCAGCTGATGATAATCAGCCTGTAGATCAACCTTGGAGTAGTAACTCGACCCTTACAACTGGGCGAATAAGTCGTCAATGCGTGGAAGAGGATAACGGTTCTTCACTGTGATCTTGTTCAGTTCACGGTAATCAATTTCACATCCTGAAGGTGCCATCCTTCTTTTTCACAGATAATTGGTATCCAAGAGTTCTTGTAGTTGCGTCAATAGTTCTTCCGATTCTGATGGAGCTAAGCGATACGGTGCTCGAGCTATGGGTGTTGCTTCTGGAGCGAGCTCGATTTGAAATTCGACCTGACGATGAGGCGGTAGACCAGGTAAATCTTTAGGAAACACCTGAGGAAAGTCGCGTACAGCTGGATGGTCTTCCAACTTCTTTTCTTTGCATGGGATTTCTGCTTGCTGTTGTTGCTGGCGATTCCGATTTGCAGGCCGTGGACTCCTGAATCCTTAGCTTCATGGCCCATCTTGAGACACCTCTGGAAACGTCCCTCGTTGCACTAACCACCGTGGTGTCTGTTGCATTAGTTACACATTGGGTGAATTCCCCGATATCCACCCTGCCCCTGACCACCAGAAGTTGGCTGACTCGGCTCTGGTGATCACTATTCTTGCGCTGCTGCTGTGCTTGAGACTGAACGGTAGCTGAACCCTTGCTGGAATACCCATCCCATTTCCGCTTGCTGTCACTAGGAGTAGCGGGAGTAGCAGGAGTGGTAGCGGTAGTAATAGCGCTGATACAACTAGGCAGCCTGTTCTGTTCCACTGCCTGATCCGTGAGGCGATAAGCAAGACACTGAATGTCTTGAATGTTGTCGAGGTTAGCCGATGTAGCATAGCTCTGAATTTCTGAGGCTAGACCCTTGTGATACAATTCGATATGCTTGCTTGGAGGGTCCACCATGGTTGGACACAAGATGGCCAATTCGTTCGTCCGTTTCGTATAAGCATCAATTCCTGACCCCGTCATTTTCAAATGGTAAAGCTCCAATTCCAACTTGTGGATGTCATAACGTGTGCAGTGTTCCCTTTTAATGCGTTCTTTGAATTCGTTTCATGGGGTGGCGTTAGCAGTTGCCAACCCTAGTATCCGTACTTGCGCGCTCCACCAGATTAGCGCGATTTCTTCCAAAGTACCAGTGGCGTACTTGACCCTGCGAGCCTCAGGGCATTCACACATCTCGAATACCGACTCGAGCTTCCCAAACCAATGGAGTAGTCCAACTGCTCCTTCTGGGCCACTGAATGTGTTTGGACGACAGTCCATGAAGTTCTTGAATGTGCAGGCATGTTGCTATGCGTTCTGACCCGTTGCGCGAGAAAGATAGGTCAAGGTTAAGCGCGAGAGTTGGGTCACGAGAGTAGGATCTAACATCCTAGAATAGGTCTGGAATAGCAGGTTATACCTCCTGCTTGTGCGGCTGCAAGTGCCGCAGCAACTTGTTCGTTAATGAGAGCCGTCAACTGGGCTTGTGTCATGTCAACACGTCCAGACATGATCGAACAGTAAAGGTAGCATAAGTATGAATGGTTCGCGAGTAGTACGATGACAGAAGAGTGTAAGCACGTATGTGTTCTCAAGCAATAACAAGTTGTGAGCAAGGTAATGTAAGCATACTACGAGCAAAGTTCTATGCAATTCTAACAGGTAGGCAATAAACATAAACCTTATTACCTAGGATGTTGAGTCTTGCACGTGGAGCGAAGCGTCGTTGTGGATCGTTGAGAGCACTGTTCTGGTTATAGTCTGGTTTTAATAAAAACGTTTTTCCATATTAAAACCAAGTTCTCTATAACCAATGGCTCTGATACCAATCTGTCACACCCCCAAAATCCACACGCGGAGTATCACCGCTTGGGAGCGTGACTGACCAGGATCAAGCCACCAATCATATTGAACATGCAGTTAATATTAAGTAAAATAAATGTAAACCATCCATTCAATACGAAAGGTGTTCAAAACATAACCATAGTTTCAAAGTGTAGCGGAAGCATAGTAAATAATCCAACAATAGTTAATAGTTTTTAAATGTTATAACAGCTCAGCGTAAAACCACGATCCTTGCCCACAACAACCCGCTTCTCCAGTGCAAGCTCCAGGTACCTAACGATCTGCAAGGCATGTAACAGAATGATCAACAAACTAGTTGAGCGAGTTCACAGTAAGTAAATGCGTAACAGTAAGTAACGGGTGGCTCTACAGGGCCAATAGTAAGTTATACAGGTGGGGGCTTCCCATGTTATGTGACCACTAGACTATTCGTATTATCCCTGTTCTTCGTCCGAGAACAGAAGCGCGTATAGGGTAATTGAAAATATGACCACGTAGGTGTTATCCCAACCTACGGAAGAAGTAAGTAATGCGTACACGTAGGTTTTACGTGCGTGCCTGACATCCGAGGCAGTAATGGCATATGACCACGTAGGTGTTATCCAACCTACGGAAGAAGTAAGTAATGCGTACACGTAGGTTTTACGTGCGTATCCTTCGTATCGAGGATAGTAATTGGCATGTGACCACGTAGGTGTTATCCAACCTACGGAACCACGTAGGTGTTATCCCAACCTACGGAACCGTCCTGACATCCGAGGACCATGATAGGTGATAGTCTAGGAAAAACGTTTGTACGTTACAAGTCAATTGAAACCTTTAACCCATTCCCACGACCCGGGAATCCCATGCCTTAGTAGGAGTGTGAACTCACCTTGGTTTGCTCGGTATGCTAGGTTATGCACTCACAAGTAATTAATCACGTCCTATTGTATGCACGTATAACAAATCAGTTCATGTTCGCAATGATACGCATGCAATTTAATGTTCACATAACAGTCAGTTTGCATATCGGCACAACACGTATTATTTCACATTAGATCATCAGCGTGCACGAATACAATTATTAACACTCATCACCAAGCATGGCATGCCAAATAAATCAAACACATGTTCCATTATTCAAAGCATGTTCATAACCTACAATATCTTTCGAATCCACCCTTATCTTTCGGTCAACAGTTATCAAAGTCATCTTTCGGACCAAATGTTATGTTTCGAACCTAAAGTCATCTTTCGACCAACTGTCATCTTTTGGTCAACCTAATTATGTTTCGGTCAATGCTATCCTTCGGTCAACACTACTATGGCTCGAAGGACAAGTATCTTTCGGTCTCAACCTATTTCTATAGCACCATTGGGCCGAAGCCACAACCAATGGCCTTTGTTGACCGCCCATCACCACCGATCAACATGGAACACAAAAGATCCGTATGCTAGTGACTTGCTCTTGTACTGTGCAACTATCATTTAACCCACCTACAAGATGGAAGTCCCATGCCATTGGACCAAAAATGCACAGCCAAGGTTTCGTATTGGACCACCAAATATCAACTCAAACCAAATAGTCAACTGCACAACACCATTTGTCGGATTCATTATCATCATTACGCTATACAAGGATCAAGTTTGAAAACATTTAACCCCTCACATGTTTCCTGACAATGCTATGACCGAGCATGTAAAGATGGTATTATTGGACCATCATTATCCTAGCTTTTATTATAATTTTCTTCCATGAAACATGATTTTAATTGGACCAAACATTGGCTGCAATACTATGAATATGTCAATATTCTTAATCGGTATTCACACAATTAGCATCATCATTCATTATTTAACTTTCATGCATCATCCAATAGTTATACCCACATGTGCCACTGACAATAATCATCAATAATTCATGTATGAACAACCTAGATCATCGATATTAAAATCAAATCATGCAATCAGATTCGTCAATGCATATTATCACATTTTTCACTACAATCCGTAACAATTTCACATCATACTAAATCCGAGATCACACAACGAATCCTATAAATCACACGCGATCAAAATATAAATAGACTTACCGAATGAGTGTAGGATAGGTTCTCAATTAGATTGGGCAAAGGGAGCTCCAAAGTAGGTGATCGAGTGGGGCACTTTTCTGTTGCCGTCGAGATGTAGTAGGGGATTGTGTCTAGGGTTTGGCGATTAAGCTTTTTACGTAGAAGTGGAAAACAAAATATTAAAACAGATTGCTACTGGGCCATAGGCCCATGTGTTGCTTTGGTCGGCCCACAAGTTGACGAAAACACTTTATGTTTTCGTGAAGGGTGGGGTGTTTTCGGCTAGAGAATGATTTCGTGGATTCCTTGTTTGTTGTTTTTAATATCCACGAACACAATATTAATACAATACACTATTATTTATACGCATTACAACAATATGTTAAATACACTTAATGCACACAACATATATCATATCAATCGAACACGGTTTAACATATTAGAAAGGTGTATCGTTATGAGACAAACAAGTCGTGAAAACAAACAGCTTAACCAATTAAGGTGTAATTAATGCGAAGATGGAAACCTTGAAAACTCGGGTTGTCACAATCCTACTAAATTTGACCCAGGTCCCAAGCAGGACCTCTAAACGCTGAACAAGGGCAAGACCCTTACAAAACCGTTCCCTTAACCCCCGACCAGGTAGCCAACATACCTCCATATAGACCGTGGAGATATGAATGGTGAAAATCTTTTATTTTATATAGACAGTAAAATAATGCCAAGACACCACGCACAAACGATAAGGAAAGATCACCTTCAACATAAGTAACTAGTTATTAAAGTCATTAATACAAAACCAAATAAAAAGTGCAAAAGATTAAAAATAAAAAGTATTATACTAAACACTTGTCTTCACCAAGTGATGTAAGAGACTTAGGCAAACATGGCCTTGATTGTCAAGAACTCTTACGATCAATCTTGGATCCCGAGACGACTCACACACTCTACGATGGACAATGGATGATGGTGGTGGATGATGGTGTTATGGTGGTGATGGGTGGTGGATGAAGTGTGAGAGAGGTGGTGTGCCAAGGGATGAGTTGAAATGAAGCCAAGCACTCCTATTTATAGGCTGAACAGAAGCCTGGGCACGGCCCCGTGTCCGCTGGACACGCCCCCGTGCCCGTCTGACACTCTCTCTCTTCATTAATTGTAATTCAGAATTACAATAAATGCACCTGCAGCACTCTGACCACGCCCCCGTGTCCGCTGGGCACGGCCCCGTGGTGGGCAATAGAAGCTTCTACCACTTTGTCTTTTGTGCCAGGGCTGACCATCCTGGACACTGCCCCGTGCTCGCTGAGCACGGCCCCGTGTCCGCTGGACACGCCCCCGTGTTGAGCTGGACACACCCCGTGTCCGCTGGACACTGCCCCGTGTTCAGCTGGGCACAACCCCATGCTCAGCTGGGCACAGCCCCATGCTCAGCTTTCTTCTTGTTTTTGCTTTGGGAGATGCTGTCTAGGAGTCGGGCATGCCACGTTTCTTCCTTTTCTTTGTATTTATGTTGGATTTGGCTGCATTTTTGCTTCTTTTGTTCATTTAAGCTCTTTTAACCCTGAAAATACAAAAGGAAGACAAAAGCACACTTTTTCCAACATTAGTACTTAAAAAGGGTTAGTTTTATGCCTCATTTGATGTAATTTATATGTTGCATTTTACACACATCAAATACCCCCACACTTGAATTTTTGCTTGTCCTCAAGCAAAACTCTTTAATATGTGGCTTACACTCCCAAATGGAATGGGTAGAAGAGAAGGTTTTGGGCTTGTCTTTGAGTGTCGGGAATCCAAGATCTTTATTGGGTTTTATTTTTATATTTTTTACAATCCTATTCGTTATGATTTATTTAGAACGTTTCATAAGATAAATTACTTATTTGGGCATAGCATGCCTTTTTAAAATTCCATTTATATACAAGTTCACATACCTCACGGGGGAAATCACTCACACTCGGCCGAAGGTGTATTTTTAGTGAATCACTCGAGAGCGGCATGGAACTTATTCCTACCATAAGCTTGCCAAGCAATCAATCCTCCTCCTTTTTGACTTTATACCTTTGTAAATATCAAGAGGACTTTTTGGGTGAAGGGTTAGGCTTGGGCTAAAGGTGGGTGGTTGGGTTAGTGGTTAGTAAAAGGGTGAAAAACGTAAAAAGCGTCGGTTTTCGTAAGACTTTTTTTTTTTTTTTTTTTTTGACTTTTTATTTTAATGAAGCAATTTTTTTTTCAAACAAAGTTCTTTTTTATAACCTTGTTTGTTTATTTCTTTTGGCTTCATTATTATCATCATTTTTCTCTTTTTTTTTTTTTTTTTTTTGATAAGGAAGTCATAAGGAAAACCGTGCTTTGTTACTAAAATAAAGGGTTTAAAATGAAAAAGGGGTTTTGGTGGGAAAAAGGGTGTTTGTTTTGGGTTAAGAAATGAAAAGGTTTAGGCTCAAAGGGGTTAACTAGGGGGATTTTGGGTAGGTGGTAAAAAAAAGAAAAATAATGGTGTTGAAAGAAAAAGGGTTAGTCCTAATGCCTCCATCATTTACTTACTCGGGTTTAAGTTGATAAGGACCGGGAATGTATCGTCGTGGCAAGTTCTAGAGTCATAAGAAACCAAGCGGCTATTCACACAAGAAACGAAAAATGAGCATTTACTTTAAAGATGTATATTTGTATGCTCAATAAAGGCTCAAAACTCACTTTTGTGGGAATGGGTTTATAATGTGATCAAGTATATATAATTAAATTTTAACTAGATTTGTCATGCCTTTTCATAATTTTCTTATGTTGGTTCTTTTTATCACGACGTTATCGGTTGTAAATTTATAAAAATATAACCTTTTTAGAACTTGTTATTCCCAAATTAAACCAAGACAAGTAAAAAAATTGAAAAGTTTTTGAAAAAATTTGGGGTGATTAGCGGTTCCAATAGAGTTTTGTGTAAGGCTTGTTATTAGGACTTGCAAAATTCAAGGTTTTAGCATCCCCCCACACTTAAATTACACATTGTCCTCAATGTGTCCCAAAAATAAGTTTTTCGGTTGATTAAAATGTGTAAAAGTGGGTTAAAAACAAGATTTTATGGTACTGGGTAGCTGAACACGGGGTGGTGTTGGCTGAACACGGCCCCATGTCCAGACTGCCAGTACCAAAAGTAAACAGAAGGCTGGGCACGGGGGCGTGTTCAGTGAGCACGGCCCCGTGTCCAGGTACCTGAACTGGGCATTTCTGCAGATTTTTGGGCACCGGGGCGTGTTGGGTGAGCACGGCCCCGTGCTGAACTTGCAGTAATGAAGAAAAATTGTCGAGAGGCTCTGTTTTTGCGCATGGGGTGTTGGTTCAAGCTTCCCTTAGTATCCTTCACCATCCCGAGTGTGTTTTATTCCTGCAAATTAAAACTAAACTAGAAAGCATAAAAGTTAAACTAATCTAAAACTAAGGATAGTTCCGCGGAATGCCTCCGTGGTGCGCCACGTTTATAAGGGTCCTTGGCTAGACCCTCCTTATCGGGTGGTTCAGGCTCATCTTCAATTAGGGGGTCATTATTGCCAAAAGGATATTTCATTGAGCGCTCAAGATCTATGCTCCTTTTGAATGCCCCTAATTGAAGAGGTAGATTGTTGTACTTCCGGTTTTTCAAAGCTTCATGAGTTTTTACAAAAGGCCGTCCCAACACTAGAGGAGCGTCATCAAGGATGACAAAGTCGGTTGGGATTACCATTTGATTTGTTTGAACCAAGATATCCTCAACTACACCGATTGATTTTATTATTTTCCGATTAGATAGAAAAATGGGTATTTGAAGTGGAGTAAAATCACTAATACTTAACTTTTCAAAAATGTAGTTGGGCATTATGTTAACACAAAGATCTTTATCAATAGTGATATTACTAATAAACGAATTTTGAAAGAAACATGGAACCGGTGTGATGTTAATTTCAAAAGGATCTTCCTTTATTAGCGAGGTTTGATCATTAGTTAACTTAACACTTACCATTTCTTTGATTTTAGCACTAGTGTTTAACTCTTTTAAAAACTTGGCATGAGGGGTTATTAAACAATGGTTTTCGAAAGTAGGTGACAAGAGAATAATTTCATCTAAATTAGACTCTTCTTGAATTTCAACATTATCGGACTCACCATTTTCGTTGTTTAACTCATGTGTCTGTTTTTCACTTTCTTGTTCTTCCATTTTTACATTTTCAACTATCTCTACGTTATTATTAAAATTTAATTCTTCTCTTGCGCGGGATTCCTCTTCCCTTGCGCGAGATTCTTTTATGCAACGTTCGATAGTTTTAATGTGTTCCAATATCCTATTGGTTACTTCGGTGAGATTGAAAGAATTTGGATCCTCAAAGCTTGAATCCGGTTGTTCGATCCTTGGTTCCTCATAGTACTCATATGAAGTAGATGGTTCACACCATTGTTCTTCATTGTAAGTGTATGATGGATAAGGGTCGAAACTTTGTTCTTCATAGTACTCACATGAGGTGGGTTGTTCACGCCATGGTTCCTCATAATAAGTGTATGAAGGTGGTGGCTCATATGTTGAATCTTCAAAGTATGAGTATGAAGGCTCATACCTTGGTTCATCAAAATATGAATATGAGGAAGGAGGTTCATACCTTTGGTCTTCATAGGATGTGTATGAAGTTGATGGCTCGTACCTGGGCTCCTCATAATGATTGTATGAATTGGATGGTTGATATGAAGTATTATATTGAACCGAGCGTGTGTTACGACAATTAGTGCAATAATTACCCCTATAATCATCCTCATCATAGGTGTAGTTGTAACCTCTTGAGTATTGATCCATAAGAATCACTCAACAGACCACAACTGAGTCTCGGGACCAGAAAACAAAAATAAGACGGAAACAGAAGCTGGACACGGCCCCGTGTTGGGTGAACACGGCCCCGTGTTCAGGGACTGTATCTGGGCGTTTTAATTAAATTAACTGGTCACGTTGAGCACGGGGGCGTGTTGAGTGAACACGGCCCCGTGGTCAGACTCTGTATCTGGGTATCTACTCTAAAAATATGCAGCACGGGGGCGTGTTCAGCGAGCACGGCCCCGTGTTCAAGCTACTGTAAATGCAAAACTAAACTAAAATGCAGAAAAAAATGCGCGCGTCTTGAAAAGGTTTTGAAAAACTGATTAGGCCGTCGATTTTAAGCTTTCTTAAAATCCTTGTGTTCCCCGGCAACGGCGCCAAAAACTTGATGCGTGTCAGTGTGTATATGTTTTTAATATATAATTAAGCCCTTTTTACACTTTTATCCAAGTTTTAAATTTATAAAACACGATATTCACTAACACTAAACACACATATGGGCAAGTGCACCCATCGTGGACGTAGTATAGTGTTGGTAAGATACCGAGGTCGTCCAAGGACACAAGAGCTTTTAATACCGGTTTATCCTCAACGTCTAATCAAATCAAAAAGTTAGAAAATTGTTTTAAACTAAGAAAAATAAAAACTAACTAAATGCTGAAAAAGAAAATAAAATAAAAACAGATAGACAAGATGAATCACTTGGATCCGACACGTGTATTAGTATAACCTTTGATTATTTTCGCACTTTTGCACTTGTTTAAGAGATTATCTTAGTTATTGTAGTAGGCCCCTCTTTTGAAGGCGACGTTACCCTCAACCCAGTAGTTTGAGTCAGCAAGGATACAATCCTAAAGGGTCGGATTATTGAAAGATAATGAATTAAGTTATTAATGCAAATTATGGTAGGCCCCGCTTTTGGCGGTGACGTTACCCTCGGCTAAGTAGTCTGAGTCAGCAGGGATACAGTCCTAAATAGCCGGGTTATAGTATTAATAGTAGTTAGCTTATGAGGGGGTCAAAGAGTTTGGATCCCCGCCATCCAATACCTATGGGCATTGAAGGAGATCCTACTAAATTTGACCCAGGTCCCAAGCAGGACCTCTAAACGCTGAACAAGGGCAAGACCCTTACCAAACCGTTCCCTTAACCCCCGACCAGGTAGCCAACATACCTCCATATAGACCGTGGAGATATGAATGGTGAAAATCTTTTATTTTATATAGACAGTAAAATAATGCCAAGACACCACGGACAAACGATAAGGAAAGATCACCTTCAACATAAGTAACTAGTTATTAAAGTCATTAATACAAAACCAAATAAAAAGTGCAAAAGATTAAAAATAAAAAGTATTATACTAAACACTTGTCTTCACCAAGTGATGTAAGAGACTTAGGCAAACATGGCCTTGATTGTCAAGAACTCTTACGATCAATCTTGGATCCCGAGACGACTCACACACTCTACGATGGACAATGGATGATGGTGGTGGATGATGGTGTTATGGTGGTGATGGGTGGTGGATGAAGTGTGAGAGAGGTGGTGTGCCAAGGGATGAGTTGAAATGAAGCCAAGCACTCCTATTTATAGGCTGAACAGAAGCCTGGGCACGGCCCCGTGTCCGCTGGACACGCCCCCGTGCCCGTCTGACACTCTCTCTCTTCATTAATTGTAATTCAGAATTACAATAAATGCACCTGCAGCACTCTGACCACGCCCCCGTGTCCGCTGGGCACGGCCCCGTGGTGGGCAATAGAAGCTTCTACCACTTTGTCTTTTGTGCCAGGGCTGACCATCCTGGACACTGCCCCGTGCTCGCTGAGCACGGCCCCGTGTCCGCTGGACACGCCCCCGTGTTGAGCTGGACACACCCCGTGTCCGCTGGACACTGCCCCGTGTTCAGCTGGGCACAACCCCATGCTCAGCTGGGCACAGCCCCATGCTCAGCTTTCTTCTTGTTTTTGCTTTGGGAGATGCTGTCTAGGAGTCGGGCATGCCACGTTTCTTCCTTTTCTTTGTATTTATGTTGGATTTGGCTGCATTTTTGCTTCTTTTGTTCATTTAAGCTCTTTTAACCCTGAAAATACAAAAGGAAGACAAAAGCACACTTTTTCCAACATTAGTACTTAAAAAGGGTTAGTTTTATGCCTCATTTGATGTAATTTATATGTTGCATTTTACACACATCAATCATGCTCCTACCAAATTACTTGTAGGTATAATAGATAGCTATAAGTAATTGTTATTTGTAGGGGTGTTCAAAACCGGATATCCGAAAATTCAGATATCCAAAATTTTTGGATACCAGATTTCACTATCCACGTCCATATCCAAAATTTCTGATCTCCGGTCGAATAGTGAATCAGAAATCTGAATATCCAATTTTTTATTTAATTCTTATTTTTTATTATTCAGAATCAGATATTATTTCGGATATCCGAATATAAATTTTCGAACATTTTCGGACATCCGATATAAAATAAAAATTAAATTTTCAAAAGTTTGGGATTGGATTTATGGATACAATATAAGTATTTTTGAACGCCCCTAGTTATTTGGCTTAAAAATTTAAATTGTGAAAAATAGAAATATATTTTGTTGTTTCTCATAAGAAATCAAAACACAAGAAATATGAGAATAATTGTTATTTTATATTAAAGAAACTGTTAAACCGAATTAAGATAAATTACTATTATACTTAATTTTCCACATTAAATTGGATAACTTGTGACACAAAAGTTATAATCAACCAATAGAGTGGTCAATTTTGATAAAATGGGTTGCCCTTGGAAAGTCCAACATCCCGTTTTCTAAGATAATTGTTTTGTAGGCTTGCATAAGGTACAATCACTACAAAAAAAAAAATACCATTTAGTGACATACAAAAGTGCCACCAAAAAACTAAACAGAGCCACTAAAGGCCTCTATAAGAATGAGCGGCACACAAAAAAAGTGCCACTAGAAGCGCTGACGCTAAATCCTTTTAGTGGCACTTTTTCAATATGGGGCACAAAGTTTTTGGGGGTTTTAGTGGTAGTTTTTTAATATTTTTAGTGGAACTTTTTTGATCTGACTCACAAAGTTTTTGGGTTTTTAGTGGCACTTTCTTTTGCCACAATGTAAAAGACTTTTGTGCCTTTAAAAGGTAATTATAATTACATATCCATACTAGTTTCAATGATTTCAATTATTTCTAGTTAAATATATATACAATTTTTAGTGGCACATAACTTTGCTCAAAAATCACATTATTTACAACATTAAATATAAAATAAAAGTTCGATAAAATTGTAAACGTGGAAATCATACTACTATAACTTCAACAATAAGTTCGAGCCAAAACATAATTCAAATGTAAGCAAAACATTGTTTAATAAGTAACATTCCAAATTCCAAATGATTACACGATGAGTGTCGTTTTGGTGAGAATTTCACTGTCTTAGAACTTAGCTCCAAAGTTTGTCATGATATCTACCCTACCCTGCCATCATCAACCATATAAACAAGGATTAGTATTGATTCAAAAAAATCTAAAATTTTTTAAATTAACAAATTCATTGTTCTTGATTAAAAAAAACATGTATAAGAAAATGGAAATTAACTAAACACATTGAACTAGATTATACAACAATTTGGTGGTGGGAAATCATACCTTGGGCTACTCGCGCAATCTTTTTAACAAAACCAGTTGAAACGAATTTATTCCTTATGTTGATGACAAGGAATGACAACCCTGCTTGTAAAATTTACCATCCACTTCAAGTATCCAAAATGAATAAGTATCCAATCATGTTTATTTGGTACACCTTAGTATTTATGTAGCTTAACCTGTAGTAATAAGTGAAACTACAGGTCAATTTTCAATTAAAGTGAAGCCTAAAGAAGTATGTTTATTGTTGGTACACTTTATGTGGATGCGACTCGACTCGGTTCGATTCGGTTCGGTTCGACTAGGTTAGGTTCGGCTCAAGCCCGACGTCACGACATTCTTCCGTCGTGCGCCCAGAGTTCGACACGCGAAGCACGGAGAGCCGCAAACCGTTCCCGCCGACACATCATCATGACATCACCATGATGATGTCATGATGACATCATGATGATCTCATGAGAAGACTTTACATTTATGACGAACTTTGATGAAGATTCAAAGTGAGGAAGGTTAACCTTCCTCATGAACATACATGGGGAACCTTTCAAGGTTCGTCAAAGATAATGTGTGGGGAACTTTAACCTTCCCCACTCATTCCTTCGTCGGCAGCAGAAGGTTCGCATCACTATTGAAGGTTCATCGCCTAAGCTTCGTCACCTGCAAGCTTCGCCGAACATTCACATATATAACACAGACAGTAGACAGAAACAAAGACAAGTGGGAGACAAAACTGAGTGAAAACTAGAGAGAAAGCATAGTGTGTGTATCAAAGTGTTTCTATTATATTTCTTGTTAGATCATATTGTACCGAAACTCAGTTGATATTCAATACACTTGCATTTAAACGTTGAATCTTTATGTTTGGTGTTTTATCTTGGTTTGCTTTCCCGGTTGGATTCCGCACAACCAGGTTGGTTTGTACACAAGGATTAGGCGACTAGATCCTCCCCTAGCCGGACCTACAACTGGTATCAGAGCCTTGGCTCTTCTCCTTGTTAAAACCGAGTTGTTTTCGGGTGTTTTTCGGGTTCCTTGAAGTTCATATTTTCTGAAAAATCAGCTTATAACTTCGAAATTTCTGGTGTTTTTGTTGTTAGTCCATACAAAACCTTGTTTAAAACTCTTTTAAGTATGATATGTTAAGGTTTTTAGTGAAGTTTCAAGCAAAATCGTGATTCGGAAATTTTTCGGTTCACCGGAAAACTCATAAGTTTACCGGAAACTTCATCATATTCAAAGTGTTCTTCATATATTATTGTGTTTGATCTTTGTTTTGATGAAATATTGAAGTGTTTATGATTAAAATACTTTCAGTTGACTATTGTGTACAAAAGCATGATGATGATGGGATGGTATGAAAAAGGAACTTTGAAAAGAACAAAAGCATGGCTTAAAGTTGAAAATTGGTGTAATGTGTCAGGAGAAGAAGATAACGTTTGTTTGAAATATCTCACCAAACATTACACCTTCGTCACATGCAGAAAACCTTCCCCATACATTCCAACCTTCCCCACACACTAAGTATCTCACCAAACTTCGTCAATACAACCTTTGTCAAAAGAAGACATAACACGACGAACCTTATAACCTTCGTCAAAAGTATCTCAGAAGAACCTGTCTTCCTTCGTCACACTTGACCATCGACGGACCTTATAACATTCATCAGTTGTGTACACGACGAACTTAACAACCTTCGTCACCTTGTTTTCATCAATAGACATTTAAAATGAATCCGAATTGGTGTGGTACTCCGTCAAATGCAGAGAGCAAATATAGAAGTACGGGTTTATCTCCGTCATGGGCCGAATCTCCCGCACCCGCATCTAATATGGAAATTAAGTATACAAACACGCGTTTGTCGCCATCATGGGCCGAATCTCCCACACCACCTCGAATTATGGCAGAACAATGGGCATGGGTTACTAATCGGCAGAACAATGGAAATCCATTACCACCAGTTGCTTCACAGCGCCATCGTTCTACTGTAGCACCATCATCTCTTGATCCAAGGAACTGTAGTAAAATAAAAACGGCGTTTTATGGTAAAATTGTCAAAGATGCCAGCAATGGTGAATCATCGCGAAACGATGACAGTTCTGAACAAGACAGTAGTTCAGTTGAAGACGTTTCAACTTTAGTTGAAGATGTTACAACTTCAAGTTCAAGTTCAAGCGAGGATGGATCTGAACGTGAATCATCAAGGGAGGTTGTTGATTGTGATGCAGAAAGGTCAACATCTGAGAGTGATTCCAGTCAGGTATGTGTCGATGAACCTACTGTTGTTAATTGTGATAATTGTGCTAGCTTAAGTGTTAAATGTTCCGATTTAGATGCTAATATGTCTGAGTTGCAAAGCAAACATGATGCTTTAAAAGCTAACTTGTTTGACTTGCAAAACAAACATGTTTCTCTGGACGATAAGTGGTGTGATTTGCAAAGCAAACATGAGGCTTTGCAAAACAAGTATGATGTGACATTTATCCACAACCAAAAGTTGATCGTGGATCTTTCTAAGTGCACAGAAGCCAACATGTTTTATGAAAACCATGAAAAGGAGTTCAAATCGGTTATTGAAAAATTAAAAAAGGATAAAATTGAGCTAACAAAATTGGTTTCAAGAAAACAAACGGACATAAATTGCTATATCAATCGCTTTGAGATAATGCAAAAAGAAATGGCTTGTGTTAAAACTGAAAGTGAGGCGATCCGGCTCAAGTTAGACAGCTATTTAAGCTCTAGCTATGTGTTGGATCACATCATTGATGTTCAGAAAGAGAAAAGGGATGTCACATGCATTGGATATAAGAAATGTCCACCACCTGTGAGACACAATTATGATGCCATGCCTGATGAAGAGGATAGAACTTATTTTGAACCATCTGTTCCTTTAGACATTGAGGAATTTGCGACCAGACTTGGATACAAGAAGGAAGTATCATCAGATTCGGATGCGTCAGCAGATACATGTGTGTCTTCTGCTGAACAGAATCAGGATCCTCCGGTTATTGTTGAGGATGCTGATTCTTCTGATGATGAATCCGATGATACTAACTCAGCCTAGTCTGATGTGGGTATCAAAGAAGATGACATACCTCTCGAGAATCACATTCTATGTGATCCTCCCGCAAAACCTGATAAGACTGTTCTGGTCGAGTCCACATCCACTTCCTCACAAGAGTCTGAGAGTGTGAATTTGCTGTACACTCTTGTTGGTGATAATACAATCTATTCTGACAAAGATTTTCCGATTAAGAATGTAAATCAATCTTTAATCAGTAAAGTTTTTGAAGATTCGACAAGTAGGTTTTTGGGAAAGTCAGCTTCACACGTTGTGGTAACACAATGTCTGCCAATTCCAAAGGCTGAAGTTCGAAAACAACATGGCAATCAAAGATTACCAACTGAGAAAGCTCAGCAAAATCACACCAAACCAAAGGGTAAATTACCGACTCAAGTTCAAAAGAAACAGACCCAAAAGAAGAACAAAAGGGTGAACTTTGTGAAATCAACGGGAACGGATAAAATTGAAACTTTCGAAAACAAATACAACGTGGATTTTGTTAAACAAAGTAAAATTTTGAAAAGAAACAGTCAAAACAATTACACACAACACACAAACGGTTGTGATGTAGGACCAAGTACCTCAAGATCACCAAGTTCATCGTCAAGTTCTTACAGTTATGATACTCCGAGGTTTGTTAAGCGGAGATCATGCTTTGAATGTTGTGAGTACGGGCACATTGTCAGAAAATGTCCATATCTCACAAAAGGAAAGGAAAAGGTTGATGCCCCCGTGGTAAGAGTTACCATAAAAGATCTGTTTCACCAAGACAGGACCCTCGTCTTGTTACACAACAAGAAGTGAAACAAATAAAGAAACAACGGAAAAATGTTGAAAAGGTTTTAAAATCGGAGGTTGTCCAAACGAAATCTGTTAAATCAAATGTTAAACATGAAAAACAAAAACAGATTTGGAAACCAAAATCGGAAACCGTTTCAAGGGGAGCTACATCAATTCCGAATCGTCGGGAAATGGATGTTACAATTCTCGATGATGACGGACGACCCAAGTCTGTGAAGGCTTGGGTCTCCATCTCCAACTAATCTCTGAATGAGTGTGCAGGATGTTCCAGGAGGAACTATTGATAGTCTTAGGATTGTTGATAGTGGAGCATCCATGTACAAGATCGGCGACATAAGGCTCCGAAATATTGTTACATCTAGGAGAATATTGTTGCCTACGATAGAGAGAGGAGAAAAGAAGAAAAAAATGTCTGATGAAAGAATGTGGTTGAATGAAGTTGAAAAATTCGACAAGATGAAATATGTGCCAAAATTTAGTTGTTATGGTTTTTGATCGGGTCAACATGATAGATTTCAAATGAAAAGTATGCACCTGCAGCAAGTCTGAAGCTTTTTGAAGATTCATGGATTTATCTTTCACAACAAGTTCAAAGTCCACAAGATGAACGTGTAGTGTACTTTTCTCTACGGTGTGATTCAAGAATATGTGTTTGTTGAACAAACCAACCTGGTGTGCGGATGCCTTGGCGTGGATTGAACAACCGCACACTACTTCTCAAAGAGAAAGACAAAGACCTTCGCTGGTGCAATGTGGAAGACCAGCCGGACCCAGAGGTCTATGATCTTGTTGTTGTGAAGAGATTTCTCGATTAATTGAAGTAGCTGATAAATTGACTTTGAAGTCTACACTGGGTGGATATCCAGTTTGGGAGAGCACTCAGATTCCTTACAATGCACGAAGCAGTTGCAGGATACGGTTTTAAATTTCAAATCTCTCCTATACTTGTTGATGTTTAAGCTGCTTTATGAATTATTATCATCTCGTACAGCACTCTTTGACCTGACACGTTGAACTCAAATATCACCTCACACGTGACTGTTTCACTATGAAACTCGTCAACTTTGTCATGGTCCGCACCGCTTACCGACATGCCAACTGATTCTACCAAAAATTTGATAAATCAATTCCGATGAAAACTAAGTTTGGTAAACGACATTGAGGTAAAACATGAGTTAATCCGACATCGGGAAATCGTTTTTGTAAATACCTTTGTGTCTTTTAAATTTATCTTAGTTTATTGATTTTAGGGGGAGTAAATCCAAAATTTGAAAATCCAAAAACATCAAAAAATTTCAAAACACCAAAACAATAGAAAAACAAAAATGAGTTTCCTGGCGAGCAAAAGAGAAAATGATAGTAAATCAGCACTCTGTCTAAACCTCTTTAACCCTTAAATGAAAAATATGTTAAGCAGCTCTATATAAGGTGTATCGGTAGGCTCACAATCATTTTAAAGTGTGCAGGGTGATATAAACTTAAATCGACTGAAGACCAGGTGGGAACCGCACATTGGCATATGGTCTTTGTACAGAAATTTCGTTTGAGAGATTGCCGAGGTTCTGAGATATGTGGTCTTTATGCTGTTTATCATCTGGGTATCATGGTTGTTTCTTTTACCGAAACAAACGGAGACGAAGTCTAGATCTTCCATGATACTATACATACGTGTAAATGTTGCATTCGACCTCAATAAGTGATAAACAATCACATGTCCATCAAAATAAGTGATAATATGTCACATTTATCCGGGAGTCAAGTTCGTCTCTTTGCTGTACGAAAGTACTGACCTGTTCACGGACTTGCTCTTGTGCCCTTCATGCATCAAAATCAAGTTCCTCATCAATAAGTGATTCTATCACATAGGGCTTGTTTTCAATCAAAATAAGTGAGTTTCTCACATTTTCATATACGGTCAAACAGATGATAATCGGTATACTCACCTTTAAGATGAACCCTCGTGCATACCTTGATACGGGAATGTGTCGTGTGTGGATGAACACCGGTCGGTAAGTATAAATCATACCTTAACATATCCCCTCGCCATGATTACATCTGATAAGTTGAGCTTATGTGGACAACAATACCGATAATCGTTATAGGATGCTTATCTAAATATTAACTAATTGAACAAAAAGAGCGTTTTGGCGTGACCGTTCTTACCCTCGAAACTAGCAAAAAGAATGTCTGTAAATATTTATTTAATGCTTCCAGTTTCTTCATCTTTGTATATATTTATTTACTGCTATCAGTCTTTACATTTCAAATATTCAAAATACCAAAAAGATTTTAGGTGTGTTTTAATATAAACTTTATAAAAGCCAAAAAGATTTTTCTTCTATCTTATTTTCGATTGTACGATGTTGGATCTCGAGTCTTCGTTACCTGAAACCTGAACGAAAACCAAATCGACTAAATCTTCATAATCGGTCGAAATTTACAAATTTTTGAAAGTTAAAGACTAAAATTGAACAATTTGTTAAACTTTCAAATTGTCGGACGGTAGTTGAAAACATGGTCACGTGTGTCATTTGTTTAAATGTTAACTATATTCCAATCGTTTGTTCTCATTACACGTTTAGCTTTCTTGCATGTGCAGATGCTGAAGGAGAAGAGAACATGTTCGATGATAAGCTTCAGAATGAAGACATGACGTGAAAGCACTTAAATGATAAAGATGATCGAGTTGCCGCTGACCAATCATCAACTCCACAAGGATCTCAAGTTTTGAAAATCAAATGATTCACGAGCATAATCAAAGGGGGAGTTTATTGATACACTTCCTAGATAAAAGCGGGAGTTTTTTAATACACTTTCTACTTACAACACGTGAAGACCTTGAAGATCCTCCGACATGAAAGACATGGAAGATGAACCATCACGAGTAGCGTCCAAGGGGGAGTTTGTTGGTACACTTTATGTGGACGTGACTCGACTCGGTTCGATTCGGTTCGGTTCAACTCGGTTAGGTTCGGCTCAAGCCCGACGTCACGACATTCCTCCGTCGTGCGCCCCATAGTTCGACACGCGAAGCACGGAGAGCCGCAAACCGTTCCCGCCGACACATCATCATGACATCACCATGATGATGTCATGATGACATCATGATGATCTCATGAGAAGACTTTACATTTATGACGAACTTTGATGAAGATTCAAAGTGAGGAAGGTTAACCTTCCTCATGAACATACATGAGGAGCCTTTCAAGGTTCGTCAAAGATAATGTGTGGGGAACTTTAACCTTCCCCACTCATTCCTTCGTCGGCAGCAGAAGGTTCGTCATCACTCTTGAAGGTTCGTCGCCTCAGCTTCGTCACTTGCAAGCTTCGCCGAACATTCACATATATAACACAGACAGTAGACAGAAACAGAGACAAGTGGGAGACAGAACTGAGTGAAAACTAGAGAGAAAGCATAGTGTGTGTATCAAAGAGTTTCTATTATATTTCTTGTTAGATCATATTGTACCGAAACTCAGTTGATATTCAATACACTTGCATTTAAACGTTGACTCTTTCTGTTTCGTGTTTTTATCTCGGTTTGCTTTCCCGGTTGGATTCCACACAACCGGGTTGGTTTGTACACAAGGATTAGGCGACTAGATCCTCCCCTAGCCGGACCTACATTTATCGAATATAAGGATTAATTATTCAAGATCAGTTAGAAAATGCAAATCCAAAATTAAATATTGTAAGGAAATATGTGATAAGCTAAGGGTGCGTTTGGTTCGAAGATTCACCAACGCAAATTGGGTTCTTTGCTCAAAAATATTACCATGCAAGGCTACACCACATTTCAAACGGGCCACTTGCAAAACTAAAATTTCATTATAGAGCTATATCTATCAAAATATTTGAATGTAAGTAAACAGCAATTAATTCGTCAACATAAAGCTATCAAGGTTATAACTTTTCAATACCATTTAAACACTTCGAACTTCGGAAGATACCCAGTAGCCAGCGAATTAAAAAGTAAATAGAATAAACAGAACTTGAGTCTTTCACATAACTTTCAACATGCAATCTTTAACAAATATGATAGTAGGTTAATGAATTATTACTCATATTTTGTTCCTATGGCTTCTAACTTACCCAACATGATGCTCATACCTCATACAAAAAAAAAGATAAAAAAGAAAGTTCTAGCCCAAGAATTGGGTTATAAATACCATAGCGACAACCTATAGGACATCGACAAAGAAGAAAAGTTTGTAATTTTACCAATGGAAAGGGCATACTGAATCTATTAGTTGATGTTAAATGGTTGACTATATGTACATGTATACCAAACTGGTATAATTTTTTACCTTGTATCTTGCAGCTTCATTCACATAAGGCTGCTGTTACGTTCGGTCTCAACATTGTTAATATCCTCAACGCTTCCCATGTAATCTGCTGAAAGTGATGACTTTTAATATAAGCAAAAAAAAATGACTCTTTATGTGTTTTATTGTGTAATTACCTGTAGGACTTTCATGATGGTTGACTCGTGCTTTCAGACTCATATGAAATATGTAGGTGATCAAGTAGTTCAATCACCATTCAACACCTATTAGGATATTAAGCTAGATATTTACATATAATCATGCAGTAATATGTTAATGTTTATTTCAGTCTTAGTTATTTATCTATAGTATTGTTATTATTATTATTTGTGGCGGTTACTTATTCAACCGTCATGTATATATGTATGTATGATCAACAGATAGCGTTACCAATTCGATAATACGAACATCATCTCTTTCATTCGCAAACCCTAATCTGCCATTAACATTCAATAAAGTGGCATCAGAGCCACAACGATCCATAATTGTAAATATTTCAAATCACTGCAAACACGTATCAATTTCTCTTCGTTACAAATGACAACCACAAACGGCGGAATTCAAACCCAGATCCCTAAACTGTTGGGACAAAATTACTATCATTGGCACATACAAATGAAGGTTCTATTAGAATCTCAAGATCTGTGGACCAATGTAGAAGAAGGATATAACCAATTAGCGGCAGGGGCATCCGAAAACGATCAGAATACTCACAGGGAGAAAGTTAAGAAAGACAAGAAGGCCCTTCACATTATATTCCAGGCAGTAAGCGAGACAGTATTTGAACGAATTGCAACAAGCAAAACGTCAAAAGAAGCGTGGAATATTCTTCACAAGGCTTACAGGGGAGAGCAAAGAGTCAAAACGGTAAAATTACAAACCCTACGATGTGAGTTTGATGCATTACGAATGAAAGATAGTGAATCTATAGAAGAATACATAAACAGAACCACTGTTATAGTGAACCAATTAAGATTAAATGAAGAAAACATTACGGAACAACGGATCGTTGAGAAAATTCTTCGTAGTTTAACAAGAAAGTACGAATCTGTGGTAGTAGCCGTAGAGGAATCGAAAGAAATGACAACCATGTCCACTGAAGAATTATTAGGGATCCTGCAATCGTATGAACTTAGATTGAAACAATATGATGAATCCCCTGTAGAACAAGCATTTCAAATGCAAGGCACAAGTCAAAATAGATCGAGATCATTTAGATCAAATTTCAATGGAAGAGGAAGAGGTAGAGGACGAGGAAGATTTAGCGGCCAAATTCGATGTTACAATTGTCAAAAATTGGGTCACACAGCACGTTTTTGTCAAAGGAATGAAGAGCACGATAAGAGCAACAATGCTCTGTTACATGAAGAAGAGTCCGAAGATGGTAATGATGAGACGCTATTTATGATATTTAATGTAGAAGAGATAACAAAAGAGGATTGCTGGTATTTAGACAGTGGTTGTAGCAATCATATGACCGGTAACAAAGATCTGTTTATTTCACTAAATGAATCCGAGGAGAAGAAGGAAGTAAGAACCGGAGATGATAAGAGGCTCAATGTATTAGGAAGTGGTGATGTGGCCATCAAAGTAAGAGGAATAGAGAAGAGAGTTCCCAACGTTTTTTATGTTGAAGGTTTAAAACATAATTTACTAAGCGTGGAGCAATTAGTGCAGAAGGGTTATGAGATAAATTTTCTCAACCATGAATGTGTTATTAAGGATCCTACTGGAAAACATGTAGGTTCGGTTCGAATGACAGGAAATAAAATGTTTCCATTGAACTTAGCCTATGATGTCACCCCGAGAGTATGCAATGTAATGACTCAAGATATTTCAGTCCTGTGGCATCGTCGATATGGACACATAAATTTTGAAACAATACACAATATGGGGGCAAAGGAAGTAGTGAAGGGGCTACCCAAGACGGCTGCCAAATCAGCGCATAATATATGTGAGGGTTGTTTGTTTGGTAAACACGCACGAAAAGCATTCCCTAAACAAGCTACATGGCACGCCACAAAACCCTTGCAATTAGTTCATTCCGACATATGTGGTCCAATGAGAACTGCATCTATAAGTGGATGTAGATACTTCATCACATTTATAGATGATTTCTCAAGAAAAACTTGGGTGTGTTTTCTAAAATTAAAATCGGATGCTTTGTTAAAATTCAAGATTTTCAAGAGGATGGCGGAGAATCAAGCAGATACCAAGATAAAAACTATACGCACTGATAGGGGAGGAGAATATTGTGGACATGAGTTTCAAAATTTTCTTAAAGACAATGGCATACATCATCAACTCACTACTAGCTACACACCCCAGCAGAATGGTGTAGCGGAACGAAAAAATAGAACTCTCATGGAACTCAGTCGTAGTATGATGAAAATGAAAAGATTATCACACGTTTATTGGGCTGAAGCAGTACCATGTGCTACTTACCTCATTAATCGAGCAACAACAAAAGGAGTGCAAAATATAACTCCTCAAGAAGCTTGGAGTGGAAGAAAACCCAACGTTTCACACTTAAGAATTTTTGGTTGTGTAGCTTATTCTCATATTCCAAAACAACACCGAGGGAAACTTGATGACAAAATGGAGAAGGCAATTATGATAGGTTACAGTGAAGCAAGCAAAGCCTACAAGCTATATGATCCAATAAACAACAAAACTATTATCAGCCGAGATGTGGTATTCGATGAAAATCAAGACCGGAAAGAATCGAATGATCAGCAGAATGATACAAGTGTTCAACTGAACTTCCCGGACACTAGTATCATAGAGAATGAAGAGGAAATAGAAGTTCAGGCTAATGAACCTAATGTACCCGAAAATGGTCATCACGGCGGTGAGATCAATGACGAAGAAACAATGGAAGAAAGCCAGAATGATGAGGGTGCAGATTCTTCGTCGTCAACTTCCTCGGAGAATGCAGAAATGAGAACTAAAAGTCTAGTCGATTTATATGCCAATTCCGAACTGTTCTCACCGGAACAAGTAGAAGATTTATATAACTATCAACAAACTGCCGAAGACATGACAAATTTTGTATTATATGCTGATGCGGATCCAATCACATACAAAGAAGCCAACAAAGAAATGAGGTGGAGAGAAGCGATGGATAGGGAAATGGAATCAATAAAGAAAAATGATACATGGGAATTAGTTGATCCTCCAAAGGATCAAAAGCCCATTGGAGTTAAATGGATCTACAAAACCAAATACCATGAACATGGAAATGTAGACAAGTACAAAGCAAGATTGGTAGTTAAAGGCTACAATCAGAAATATGGAGTGGACTATCAAGAAGTGTTTGCACCAGTTATACGCTTTGACACGGTAAGGTTAATACTAGCATTGGCGGCTCGAAACAAGTGGTACCTACATCAAATGGATGTCAAAACGACATTTTTAAATGGAGACCTAAATGAACGAGTGTATATCGAGCAACCGGAAGGATACATCAAATTGGGAGAGGAACAGAAGGTATGTCAACTCAAGAAAGCTTTATATGGTCTTAAACAAGCTCCAAGGGCATGGTATACCAAGATAGAAAAATTTTTCGAAACAAACGCTTTCAAGAAATGTGTGTATGAACATACACTATTTATTAAGAACACATAAATTTCTACAATGGTGATCTGCTTATATGTTGACGACCTTATAATAGCTAGTGATTCTCTGCACATGATAAATCAATTCAAAGATTCAATGAAGAAAGTGTTTGAAATGACGGACTTGGGAGTGCTTCATTACTTCTTGGGGATGGAAGTTAAATATAAAGAAGGAAATGTGGTATTATCTTAGCAAAAATATGCAAAAGGTTTACTCAAGAAGTTCAATATGAAAAAATGTAATATAATATCCACACCTATGGAATATGGTGAACGACTCTCGAAGAATGATTTTGAAGCCGAGGTAAATGAAAATTTATATAGAAGTTTAGCGGGAGGTCTTATGTATTTAACAAATACTTGACCGGATATTATGTTTGCGGTTAGTAAAATAAGTAGGTTCATGGAGAAGCCAAAAAGAAGTCACTGGGAAGCAGGTAAACGAATCTTAAGATACATAAAAGGGACAATAAATCATGGGATTGTATATTCAAAAGGAAGTAAAGGGAAGTTAATCAGTTTCAGCGACAGTGATTATGCCGGAAATATAGATGACAGCAAAAGTACATCCGGTTACCTATTCCACTTGGGTTCGGGAGCAATAGCATGGCAATCCAAGAAACAAAAGGTTGTTGCACTATCTTCGACTGAAGCGGGATATATTGCTCTATCACTTGCAGGATGTCAAGGAATATGGATGAAAGGAATTCTCAATGAACTCAAAATAAATATGGATAGTCCTCCTGTAACCTCTGTGATAACAAGTCAACCATTTGTTTAGCCAAAGATCCGGTATATCACGGGAAAAGTAAACACATTAGAGTGAAGTACCATTTCATACGTGATCTAATTAAGAAAGACAAAGTGGAAGTAAGGTTCTGCACTACGAAGGAGCAAGTTGCCGATATACTTACAAAGGCACTGCAGCCTAAGGATTTTCTTCGCCTGAAGGAACTCCTGCATGTTGCCGATATCTAGCTTACGGGAGGGAATATTAGGATATTAAGCTAGATATTTACATATAATCATGCAGTAATATGTTAATGTTTATTTCAGGCTTAGTTATTTATCTATAGTATTGTTATTATTATTATTATTATTATTTGTGGCGGTTAATTATTCAACCGTCATGTATATATGTATGTATGATCAACAGATAACGTTACCAATTCGATAATACGAACATCATCTCTTTCATTCGCAAACCCTAATCTGCCATTAACATTCAATAACACCAATATCATCTCTCAACATCTTTTTGTTAAAGCACCGGATCGATGACGAACATCAAACATTGCACTTGATTCAAGACATGAAGAACAAAATATGATGAACAAGATAGAAAGATATAGAAGATGAACCCTTTATTATGAATCAGTCATCACAGATTACACAAACCAAAGGAGTATACATCATCTACAAGCTGGTTTAGATCACAAAGATCTAAACCTAGCTTTCTCTCACTAACACATAGTCTCTCTGGAGAGGTGCACAAAGCTTCTTTCTTTCTCTCGTTCTTGCCTGTGTTTTTTTTTTCTGTGTTTTTCTCTCTTTGCCCTAATCCTATACAACACATATATATGGACTAGGGACTAAAGTTCGGACAACACAATCTACACAAAGCTCTGACTTTTGCCCTAAACATAAAACTCAGACCAAAGGCTAGTCCAAAACTTGGACAAATTGTCCAAGGATAAAACTAGGACTAATCCAAAACTTGGACAAATTGTCCAAGGATAAAACTAGGACTAATCCAAAACTTGGAAAAATTGTCCAAGGATAAAACTAGGACTACTCTAAAACTTGGACAAAATGTCCAAGGATAAAACTAGGACTACTCTAAAACTTGGACAAAATGTCCAAGGATAAAGTTGGGACTATCTTTCAACAAATGTACAATAAAGACCCTACAAAATGAAGGCATGCACTTTTCACCCAAAGTGCATTAACAACTCCCCCTTGATCAATGCATGGTCTTCATGTGGTCTTGAATTCTTCATTATGGTTGACTTTAACTTGGACTTCTGCTTTGGTTGACCGGAACTGATAAGCGACAGTTACCCGGCAGGCACTGCACTTACAGTCTCCCCCTTAACTGTTGCATCAGTTCTGTGTGGCATCGATAATCTTCAATCACCGGATACTGCACTTAGAGACTCCCTTTTAACTAAAGATATCATGTCAGCTTTCAACTTTGGTTGTGACTTGATCTTTCTTGCAGAGCACTGTGATCTTCAACCCTTCTAATCAAAGACTTGCTGACGATCACTTAAGGCCGCTTTGAGAAACCCGAAGAATCCAACATCAAACACTGTAGATCCTCCCCCTCAAACTACTCCCGAATCAAGTTAACGCGAACCGACCTACAACCGTATGTAGGAATATCGTTCGATACATCAATCTTTAAACCTAACCGGTAGAAGAACGAAACATCGGATTTCCAATGCCTAACATCAAAAACATCAAATTCCGCAAAGACATGAAGCTCAGTTCGATAAGTTAATAACAAACTTAACTTTGTAAAAGTACATCCACCGTCTTAATCAGAGTCTTCAACCGAGTGTCTGAAATCATTTCATCTCGAATCTTCAAGATCCAATCTCGTATCTTCACAAAATCCACCAATTACCCGTTGACTTTCGTCTCTGATCTCCCCCTCAATGTAAGAACCCCTATTTTGAGAATCCGATCAGTCACCAACTTGGAAGAGGTACCAAGAAGACTAATCTTCTCTACTCTAACCGGCATACGATAAAGGCTTGACCTTCAACTAGTTGCCAAATAAACAATTTGCTTCATCACGTCAACACTTGATTGAACCTCGAACAAACTTGACAAAACTCAATCATACACTAGCTCTAACTTGCTTCATGTTACACTTCGCCACCGGTAATATTAACACTAAGTTAATCTCAAAGATAGTGAACATGAACTTGTTTCGATGTAGCACTACGAGCTTTTGGTTTACAAAGAAAATAGGATTTCCAAAATTTTTACTCCCCCTTTTTCTTTGTAAACAATACAAAAATCCAAGCAAGTCTTATTCTCTTCACCTCCTCACTTGATCCGGACAACATAAGTACCATAAAACTTTTCGATAATCCGAAACTGACTTCAAGTTTCCAAACTACACATAATTCTGACTCTTAGTTAGTTATCCGGTACCCCAGGTAACCCGGAATAACTAGAAAAACTCAAAACATGCACAACTCGAAACTTCCGAACAACACAAACTTCTAAATTTAGCTAAAAATCCGGTACCCCAGGTAACCCGAAATTCTAGAAAATTCGGAACTCGTAAAACCCGAAAGCTCTTGAAACCTCAAATCAGATCATCGGAACAATACTTAGAGTACAAAGAAATTCGGAACAAACAAAATTGGTTTTGAAAGTTGGTTTTGAATAACTCGGAACCGAATTTTACCAAAACTCGGATCTGAAATCGACCAAAAACTTGGACCTGAATAGTTACTAAAACCCGGACCTGAATTTGGACCAAAAACTCGGACCTGAATGGATTTACAGAACTCGGAACTGAACTTGACCAAAACTCGGATACGGTTAAAGAAACTCGGAATTGAACCGAATCTTGGAACTGATTAAAATTCATAACATTCAAGACTCGAACCTGTTTGCATGCAGAGAAAACTCGGAACAAGTAAATTTACTCGGACAAATACCAAGCAAATTGGACCCTTTACATGCAGAGAAAACTCAGAACAGGTGTAAAATCGAAGATTACAAACTTGGAATATACCCACTATCATTAAAAACTCGGAACAAATCCAAGCAAAACCCGAACCTGCTAAACTGATTACTAAAATCCGGACCTGCTAAAACTCAGACCTGAAAGTTGGTACTGAAAACTCGGAGATAGACTAAGAAGAAACTCGGACCAAAATACCTTATACTCGGACCAAAATACCTTATACTCGGACCAAGAAAGAGTTTTAAACTTGGACAACTATGAAACATGAAAGAGTTTTAAACTTGGACCAAGAAAGAGTTTAAAACTTGGACAACTAAGAAAGAGTTTTAAACTTGGACCAAGAAAGAGTTTAAAACTTGGACAACTAAGAAAGAGTTTTAAACTTGGACCAAGAAAGAGTTTAAAACTCGGACAACTAATAAAGAGTTTTAAACTTGGACCAAGAAAGAGTTTAAAACTCGGACAACTAAGAAAGAGTTTTAAACTTGGACCAAGAAAGAGTTTAAAACTTGGACAACTAAGAAAGAGTTTTAAACTTGGACCAATAAAGAGTTTAAAACTCGGAATTAAGCTCAGAAGCAAGTCTCCGGACTATCTCCCTAGTGTGACTTCACACTAGTTCACCAAAACCCCGTAAACAACAAACACAGAGTTTTAAAACTCAGACAAGTTTAACACTAAGAAAAACTCGGACAGAGCAATTTTTGGATCAAACCTCATATCTGCAACAACTTGGAGAACAAAACAACCACGAACAGCTTCATTTTCTTCAACTTTTCTGCAAAATCTTCAAGTCTTCAAGATGTTTGGCGGAAACAAACATCAAATCAAGAGCAATGGTGATTCAGAAGGCGGTTAGACCATTCTGAATCGGTAACCATGCTCTGATACCACTGTGAAAGCAACCAGATCGATCGATGACGAACATCAAACATTGCACTTGATTCAAGACATGAAGAACAAAATATGATGAACAAGATAGAAAGATATAGAAGATGAACCCTTTATTATGAATCAGTCATCACAGATTACACAAACTAAAGGAGTATACATCATCTACAAGCTGGTTTAGATCACAAAGATCTAAACCTAGCTTTCTCTCACTAACACATAGTCTCTCTGGAGAGGTGCACCAAGCTTCTTTCTTTCTCTCGTTCTTGCCTGCGTTTTTTTTTTTTTGTGTTTTTCTCTCTTTGCCCTAATCCTATACAACATATATATATAGACTAGGGACTAAAGTTCGGACAACACAATCTACACAAAGCTCTGACTTTTGCCCTAAACATAAAACTCGGATCAAAGGCTAGTCCAAAACTTGGACAAATTGTCCAAGCATAAAACTAGGACTAATCCAAAACTTGGACAAATTGTCCAAGGATAAAACTAGGACTAATCCAAAACTTGGACAAATTGTCCAAGGATAAAACTAGGACTACTCTAAAACTTGGACAAAATATCCAAGGATAAAACTAGGACTACTCTAAAACTTGGACAAAATGTCCAAGGATAAAGTTGGGACTATCTTTCAACAAATGTACAATAAAGACCCTACAAAATGAAGGCATGCACTTTTCACCCAAAGTGCATTAACAACTCCCCCTTGATCAATGCATGGTCTTCATGTGGTCTTGAATTCTTCATTATGGTTGACTTTAACTTGGACTTCTGCTTTGGTTGACCAGAACTGATAAGCGACAGTTACACCTGGCAGGCACTGCACTTACACTTTTCCAGTTTGCACACTCCACCAAGACGCTCCAACCTGCTGAAAGTTTGCACTCTCATATGAAAGTTTCCAGTCGAGGATTTGAACCTGAAAGCGATCCGACCACCACAAAACACCATCGACAGTTAGTAATTAGAATCTGACTATTTAAAGTATTTAATTTCCATTTGCCAACGTATTATTGTTTAGGTATGCATCTATGGATAACTTATCATGATTAATGAGTGGAGGGTGTTTATGGTTGCCTGATAGTTGAGAATCGGAAATTACTATATTATCCTTCATGGTTGGCATGCCATGGTTTCTTTCCTGAAAAATGATGTAATTTTCATTACAAGTTCATGTGACAATTTGGCAGATAACTTGGGCAAGATCATAAGCAGGTACTGATTCCTGAGGGGAAACCCACGAGCCTGACGGGTAATGTGTAATGGGTATGAGGCTATGAGCCATGGTTTAACAATTGGATACAAGACTGTGATTACCAAAACCCGTCTGATACCCCCAACCCATTATCTCATATTGTGATGTGGGCCCAAGTGTGGAGGAACGGGCTATTTTGTACTTGGAGGCCCAAGACCGCGTAAGAAAAGGGCCTTCACTAAAATGGCCCTAACTTGGCCTACGGCGGTTTGGGTCATCGTCCGGGCCAAAAAAACGCTTATTTCTATTACTTATTTGCATTTTTATGTTTTCTGAACTATTTTGGGCTTTTTGTTTTAGGCCGTGTGTTTGGCCCGTTATCTTTTTTAGGCCCGTTTCGAATTTCAGTCTTTATTTATATGTTGCTAAAGCTAATGAGAAGATCAGAATTGAATTTTGAGAAAACTGTTTTTTCACTTCAAATTTCGTGGCCTTTGGGGTTACAATTTGGGGGTTGGGGAAGAGCTACACGGGTATTCGTAGAATCAACGTGTAATCTTCATTTTTTTCGTTTCACACGCTGCATCATATTGTCTTAAAGAGTTTCTTAAAACATGAAAGTGGGTAACCAGCTTATTTTAGGCCGGAAAAACTATTGTGGTTCCAAAATTTTATTTAATGGTTTTACATAGGAAAATCATTATCAAGTGCCATGACGGCGTGTTTGCAGCCGTTTAACAGTCTATTTTCGCAGCCATTTAAGGGCGTGTTTGCAGTCGTTTAACAGTCTGTTTACGGTTGCATACGCGTCGTTAAACGTCTGCAACGTAAATTATATGCATGTAACTTATTTACCCTTAAGTGGTTCATGATGGCTTCCCTGTGTGGTTGTGAAACTTTATCCCATTCCATTTTATCGAACGGGATGGTCCGCCACATATACAAACCTGGATGGCTGGATCAAACACCCATGGTGAAGAAAATGACAGGGCCTAGCTATCCAATTACATGTGAGGGAGAAATCAAGCTACAGAATTGAAGATATGGAATGAGCTTAATTAACATATAAACTGAAGTGCTTGTTAACTATTAAAAATAACAATAAATGCTTCATCTATGCTTAATTAAGATCTATGAATAAAAGCATTTACAAAACGGGTTAGTGTGGGATAAAGTTCAAAACTGACATTTACAAACAGGTCAATTGGGTAAAAATTTTACTCTAAACTTACCATATGTAAAAGGTTGATTATTGTATAATGATTTTTTTAGTACTATGATATAAGGAAGAAATGTGATGGGAGCTTGTGTTATGACTTCTCAAATTCAGAAAACTTTTTAGGCAAATCATCAGTTTAAGCAGCCTTACGAGTAGGGGTGCAAACAAGTTGAGCTACTTGGGCTCGGCTAAAAAAACAACTTGAAACAAGCAAAGCTTAAACAAACTCAAGCCCGAACCCAAGCTTAAAAACAAGCTTGTTTAGTAAACAAGCCCGAGCTTCCCTTATCGAGCTCAAGCCAGCTCGCAAGCCTAAAAGAGCCCACTATACTTATAAATTTAATTAGTAAATTAAATATATTTTTAAATAATAATAAATACTATTTTAAAATATATTTTCATAAGCTAAATGAGCTCAAGCTCGTTTCGTCTGGTTTGCACCCCTACTTAGGAGTACAAGGTCAGTCGACTAAATAAAACCAAGGTTGATCATTAACAAGATCTTAGTCAATATACTTAGTCATGATCATTAACGAGATCTTAGACAATATACTTAGACAAAGCAGGTCAAGACTATATATGCAAATGAAGCATGCGAAGGTATCCTAGGTTTATATAATAGATTTACTTTTTTGAGGTTGCAACTATTTTAACATATGAATAAATGCTGATCAAAGGCCAACAACAAAATAAACCAGTCAACAACAAACAAAACTTGGCATGTGGCAATGGAAGTTAATCAAAGGTCTACACTAAGAGATTAAAACACTATTCAACAAACATCTAGGAATCTAGATATCATATCTCAAATATCACGTAACCAAATCTTACCTTATAAAATATGGGGCCTTTATAGTGATAAATATTGAATCCAAGAGGAAAGCGGCATCTTTCATCTACAAAAGGCTAAAATTGTAGGTCCCTGTTTCGCGGAGGATTACGAACCTAAACCTTGTTATACAAACCTACTAGCGAGTGCGGAATCCAAGCTAGCAAGCAAACCGAGTTAGTAGCAAGTAGAGAAACAAACACACAAAGATTCACCGATTAACACTAGTAGTATTAATGCAAATGAAGGTTTCGGTTACAAGCACAATGTTTACAAATCTAACATGTAAACTCTCAAGTGTGTGTGTGTGTGTGTGTGAGTTCCGACAGAATGCTCTCAACACTCTCTATCTCTCGGTGCAAATGGCAGAACTCTAGAACTCTCAACACATGCATGGGTATATATACCCAGCTCAGCAGGTCTGCTCGAAGGATTCGACAGATGGTCCGAAGGATCATCTGTCGACCACATGTTACACGAAAGATCAGCATGGACCTCGAAGGATCATCCTTCGAGGTCTAATGGTCGAACCATGGTCGAACCATATCTTTCGATCACCTCGAAGGATCAGGTGTATCCTTCGAGGCTATCCTTCGATCAGAACATCTTTCAACTGTTGTCCAAGTCACACCGGAGGATGGTTGACTTGGTCAACTTACAACACAAATCAGGACATCGTTTATATCAGACCGAATACAGACAAAGTACAGACACAAGTGCACCAACAAACTCCCCCTTGGCTGTAGCTTTGTCTTTGATCTCTAAGCTTTGTCTTGTTCTCCTAAAAGTGTAGACTTGTCTGGAACTTCGACAGTCTTTGGTCTTCAGGTCTTCAAGACTCTGATGTCCTATCATGTCTTCAATGCCGGAGGATCTTCAAAGTCTTCACGTCTTGAAAGTAGAGAGTGTATCAACAAACTACCCGTATCATGTAGGAAGTGTGTTGACAAACTCCCCCTTAACATAAGCTCCCCCTTGAGTTATGCTCGTGAAAAGACTTTATCTTTATGAAGTGAGATCCTTGTGGTGTTGATGATGGCCAGCGGCAACTCGATCATCTTCATCTTTTGAGCGCCTTCTCGTCGTGTCTTCATTCCAAGGCTTGTCATCGACCATGTTCTCCTAGCCTTTAGAATCTGCACATGCAAGAAATCTAAACGCGTAATGAGAACAACTGCTTGGAATAGTATAAACAAATGACACACGAGTGACCATGTCAAAATCAAACACCGTCCGACAGTTTGAAAGTTTAATAAATTTATCAATTTTAAATTCTAACTTTCAAAATCTGCAAATTTTGACCGTTTATGAAGATTTAGTCAGTTCGGTTTTCAGTCAGGTTTCAGGTAACGAAGACTTGAGCTCCAACATCGTACGATCGAAAATAAAGCAGAAATAAAATCTTTTTGGCTTTTATAAAGTTTTTATATTAAAACACGGATTTTAGGCGTGTTTTTGAAATTAAAAGATAACAATTTAAAATCCTTTGAGTGTTATCAAACGACATCACCGCTAATGTCGTGCTGATATGCACCAAACGACGAAACTGTTTAAAAGAAATAATAAAAGTTAAACAGTAAATAAATAAATATATACAAACATTCTTTTTGCGAGTTTCGAGGGTAAGAGAATCATATCAGTGTACGGTCATGCCAAAACACTCTTGTTGTTCAGTTAGTTAACATTAAGATAAGCATCCTATAACAATTATCGGTATTGTTGTCCACTTAAGCTCAACTTATCAGATGTAATCATGGCGAGGGGATACGTTAAGGTATGATTTATACTTACCGACCGGTGTTCATCCACATCACGACACATTCCCGTATCAAGGTATGCACGAGAGTTCATCTTACCAGTGAGTATACCGATTATCATCTGTTTGACCGTATAAATTGTGTGATACTCACTTATTTTGATTTGAAAACAAGTCCTATGTGATATAATCACTTATTGATGAGGAACTTGATTTTCGTATGCATGAGGGCACAGGTGCAAGTCCGTGAACAGGTCAGTACTTCCGTACAGCAGAGAGACGAACTTGACACCCGGAAAAATGTGATATTTTATCACTTATTTGATTTGGACATGTGATTGTTTATCACTTATTGAGGTCGAATGCAGTATGCAATATGTACACGTATGTATAGTATCATGGAAGATCTAGACTTGCGTCCCCGTTATTTTTCGGTAAAAGATACAACCATGATACCCAGATGATAAGCAGCATAAAGACCGAATATCTCAGAACCTCGGCAATCTATCAAACGAAATTTCGGTACTAAGACCATATGCCAATGAATGGTTCCCACCTGATCTTCAGTCGATTAAGATTTATATCACCCTGCACACTTTAAAATGATTGTGAGCCTACCGATACATCTTATATAGAGCTGCTTATCGTTTTGCATTTAAGGTTTAAAAAGGTTTGGATAGACCACTGATGTACTATCATTTTCTCTTTTGCTCGCCAGGAAACTCATTTTTGATTTTCTATTGTTTTTGTGTTTTTGAAATTTTTCGATGTTTTTGGATTTTCCGATTTTTGGATTTACTCCCCCTAAAATCAATAAACTAAGACAAATTTAAAACACAAAGTTATTTACAAAAATGATTTTCCGATGCTGGTTTTCTCTTGTGCTTGACCTTAATGCCGTTTACCAAAATTAAGTTTTATCAGAAAAGATTTAACCAATTTTGGAAAAATGAGTTGGCATGTCGGTAAGCGGTGCGGACCATGACAACATTGACGAGTTTCACAAAGAAACAATCACGTGTGAGGTGATATTTGAGATCAACGTGTCAGGCCAAAGAGTGCTGTTCGAGATAATAATAATTCACAAAGTAGCTTAAATATCGACAAGTATAGGAGAGATTAAGAATTTAAAGGCGTAGCCTGCAACTGTTCCGTGCATTGCAAGGAATCTAAGCACTCTCCCAACTGGATATCCACCCGGTGTGGACTTCAAGGTCGAATTTGCAACTACTGAAAAGTCTCTTGACAGCAATAAGCTCATAAACCTCCGGGTCCGGCTGGTCTTCCACATTGCACCAGCGAAGGTCTGTGACTTTCTCTTTCAGAAATGGTGTGCGGATGTTCAATGCATTCCAAGGCATCGACACACATTTCACTTCATTCGTTCCTGTGGACCCGATCAAAAACCATAATGACCAACTTTTGGCACGTTCTTCATTTGGTCGAATTTTTGCAACTTCATTCAGCCACATTTTCTTTTTCTTTCCTCTCTCTCCATCAAAGGCAACAATTTCTTCTGTCGCCTATCTTGTGCAAGGACATTCCACTATCAACAATCCTAAGACTATTAATAGTTCCTCCTGGAATTTCCTGCACACTCACTCAGAGATTAGTTGGAGAGTGGGACCCAAGCCTTCACAGACTTGGGTCGTCCGTCATCATCGAGAATTGTAACATCCATTTCCCGATGATTCGGAATTGATGTAGCTCCCCCTGAAACAGTTACCGGTTTTGGTATCCAAATCTCTTTCTGTTTTTCATGTTTAACATCTGATTTAACAGATTTTGTTTGGATAATCTCTGGTTTTAAAATCTTTTCAACTTCTTTTCTTTGTTTCTTTTTCTGTTTCTTTGCCCGTTGTTTAACAAGACGAGGGTCCTGTTTTGGTGAAACAGATCTTTTATGGTAATTGTTACCATGGGGGGCATCAATTTTTGTCTTTCTTTTGGTGAGATATGGACAATTTTTAATGATGTGTCCATATTCACAACATTCAAAGCATGATCTCCGCTCAACAAACCTCGGAGTATCATAACTGCAATAGCCGGATGATGAACTTCGTGATCTTGAGGTACTTGGTCCTACATCACAACCGTTTGTGTGTTGTGTATAGTTGTTTTGACTGTTTCTTTTCAAAATTTTACTTTGTTTAACAAAATCCTTATTGGATTTGTTTTTGGAAGTATCAATTTTATCAGTCCCTCTAGATTTCACGAAGTTTATCTTCCGATCCTTTTTCTTGTTTTCGCCCTGTTTGCCTTTTCTATTCTCTTGGGCGGCAAGATTTTGTTCACGGGAATCATCAACCTTTGCTTTCAACTTATGAAGATATGGACAATTTCGAATGATATGTCCTATTGTTCCACACTCAAAACAATATCTTCGTTCAACAATCCCCGAAGCATCATGTGCTCGTCTTGACGATGATGATGAACTTTGTGATCCCGAGGTACTAGGTTTTGAACAGTTTGGATCATTTCTTTTCAAAACTGTTGCTTGTTTAACAAAATCTAAGTTAGATTTGTTCTCAAAAGTTTCGATTTTGTCCGTTCCCTTAGATTTCACGAAGTTCACATTCTTGTTTTTCTTTTGGGTCTGTTTCTTCTGACCCTGAGTCGATGCTTTTCCTTTAGGTTTGGCATGATTTGGCTGCCTTTTCTCTGTTGGTAATTTCTTATTCCCAAATTGTTTTTGAATTTCGGCCTTTGGAATAGGAGGACACTGTGTAACTGTAACACGTGGTCCTGTCTTTCCCAAAAACTTACTTGTCGAATCTTCAAAGACTTTACTTATTAAAGATTGATTAACATTCTTAATAGGAAAATCTTTGTCAGAGTAGATTTTATCATCACCAACAAGAGTGTACAGCAAATTCACACCCTTCGACTCTTTTGCAGACGAGGACTCGATTGCAACAGTCTTAGCGGGTTTTGCAGGAGGATCACAAAGAATGTAATTCTCGAGAGGTATGTCCCCATTTTTGACTTCCGCATCAGACTTTGCTGGGATGGTATCATCAGATTCATCATCAGAAGAATCAGCATCCTCAATGATGACTGGAGGATCCTGATTCAGTTCAGCAGAAGACACACATGCATCTGCTGAAGTATCTGAGTCTGGTGATACATCTTTCTTGTATCCGAGTCCTGCTGCAAACTCCTTTACATCTAGAGGAACAGATGGTTCAAAGAACACTCTATCCTCCTCGTCAGGCATCGCATCATAATTGTGTCTCACAGGTGGTGGACATTTCTTATATCCTATGCATGTGACATCCCGTTTTTCTTTCTGAACGTCAATGATGTGATCCAACACATAGCTAGAACTCAAATAGCTATCTAGCTTGAGTTGGATTGCCTCACTTTCCGTTTTTACACAGACCATTTCTTTTTGCATTGTCTCAAGACGTGAGATATACAAATTAATTTCCGTTTGTTTTCTGGAAACCATTTTAGTCAATTCAGTTTTATCTTTCTTTAACGTCTCAATCATTGACTTAAATTCTTTTTCATGGTTTTCATAAAACATATTGGTTTCTGTGCATTTTGAAAGATCCACGGTCAACTTCTGGTTGTGGAGAAATGTCACATCGTATTTCTCTTGCAAAGCTTCGTGTTTGCTTTGCAATTCACACCACCTTGCATTCAATGAAACATGTTTGTCTTGCAAGTCAAACAAACTAGCTTGTACAGCATCATGTTTGCCTTGCAACTCAGACATGTTTGCCTTTAATCTAGCACAATTATCACAATCTACAGCAGTTGGTTCATCAACACATACCTGACTGGAATTACTCTCAGGTGTTGGCCTTTCTGCATCAGAATCAATACCAGATCCATCCTCACTTGAACTTGAAGTTGCATCACCCTCCACTGAAGTTGAGACATCTTCACCTGAACTTCTAACATGTTCAGAACTGTTATCATTCTCCGAGGATCCACCCTTGCTGACATCTTTAACAATTTCAGCATACAACGCCGTTTTTGTCTGACTAATGTCTGTGGTGGGAGGCGGCTTTACAGGAACTTGTATTGGATTGCCAAAACAATCTGTTGTTGTTATTTTCGGTTCACTTTGCCTTTGATTGATAACTGATGCCCACATTTCTGCAGTAATTCGAGGTGGTGTGGGAGGTTCGGCCCATAATGGAGATGACCTTGTATTCGTGTATTTTCCATCGTCTGGAGCCGGTGTACCCCACCATGAGGGAGTGACACCTGTACTTGTATATTCACCATTATCTGGAGCAGGAGTTCCCCACCAACTCGGATTCATCTTTGACAAGAAAAATAAATTCTATGTCAAAGTCTCGAAGGATGATTGCCACCCGAAAGATCACACAGCCGAAGAATCCTGGTCGAAAGATCTGAAATCACAGAAACTTGTTAACAATAAACTGTCCACAATCGAAAGATCAACTATTGTTCGAAGGATCAACAGTACTCGAAAGATTACTGTTGAGTCTTGAACAATAATTTCGAAAGATTCAAGAACTCGAAGGATTCCCTTTTGAAAGATCCTTATCTTTCGAGTCAAATCCCTATCTTTCGGACACTTATTTTTCGAATAGCTAACTTCCGAAGGATCACACTTGTT
This sequence comes from Helianthus annuus, assembly GCF_002127325.2. Lineage (NCBI taxonomy): Eukaryota > Viridiplantae > Streptophyta > Magnoliopsida > Asterales > Asteraceae > Helianthus > Helianthus annuus. The sequence goes on along the minus strand of NC_035436.2, from coordinate 23,009,011 downwards.
CGAATGATCAACAGTGTTCGAAGGATCACTGTTGACTTTCGAGCACTGGCTTCGAAAGACTCAAAATCTCGAAAGATTCACACTTGAAAGATCCTTATCTTTCGAGATCAAACAACTATCTTTCGAAAAGATTCCCTGATCGAAAGATATGTTTCGAACTTCGAAGGACTACTCGAAAGATGCTTATCTATCGAGCTGTCACTGATCGAAGGATGGTCTTTCGATGTCGAAGGATATCTTTCGATGTCGAAGGATATCTTTCGAATGTGCACTGACACACTGACACAGATGTGACGGGTTGGTGAAAAGGTGATGGGTAGGTAAGTCAACTTTCGGCAGAAAGGTATGGTAGGCTGACAACTTTCCCACCAACCAAGATTTTCAAACAAGAACTTACCCAAAATGGTAAACTTAACCAGATACCGGTGACCGGAACCTTAACCGGAATATTGCCGGAATTCACCAAATCACTCAAAAACAAGTTTTCAAGTTACCCAACCCACTTTAAAACACTCCCGGTTAGTTTAGACACGTTTTTACTCAAAGAAAATGCAAGAAACTTAGTAAAAACAGGTGCAAAACCAAGTGTTTCAACACACCAAAACTTGTAAAAACCCGGTTTTAAACAAGGTTAAGAGCCTTAGCTCTGATACCACTTGTAGGTCCCTGTTTCGCGGAGGATTACGAACCTAAACCTTGTTATACAAACCTACTAGCGAGTGCGGAATCCAAGCTAGCAAGCAAACCGAGTTAGTAGCAAGTAGAGAAACAAACACACAAAGATTCACCGATTAACACTAGTAGTATTAATGCAAATGAAGGTTTCGGTTACAAGCACAATGTTTACAAATCTAACATGTAAACTCTCAAGTGTGTGTGTGTGTGTGTGAGTTCCGACAGAATGCTCTCAACACTCTCTATCTCTCGGTGCAAATGGCAGAACTCTAGAACTCTCAACACATGCATGGGTATATATACCCAGCTCAGCAGGTCTGCTCGAAGGATTCGACAGATGGTCCGAAGGATCATCTGTCGACCACATGTTACACGAAAGATCAGCATGGACCTCGAAGGATCATCCTTCGAGGTCTAATGGTCGAACCATGGTCGAACCATATCTTTCGATCACCTCGAAGGATCAGGTGTATCCTTCGAGGCTATCCTTCGATCAGAACATCTTTCAACTGTTGTCCAAGTCACACCGGAGGATGGTTGACTTGGTCAACTTACAACACAAATCAGGACATCGTTTATATCAGACCGAATACAGACAAAGTACAGACACAAGTGCACCAACAAAAATCTACATGGAGCTCAAAAAATTATATCACATCATGTTTCATGAATTACAATATCCCAAACCTGAACTTGGATTCAACTTTTTAATCAATGGAAAGGAATATCTTTTTGGTAGAATAATCAATTAAAAATATTAATAACAAAGTCAAACAGAATCAATTATCACATTCAAACACATAACATATTAGCATAACACTAGGGGCATGTTTTGCTAAGCTTTTCCAACCAACTTATTGACTTATTGACTTAATCAAAAAACTAAAAAGGAGTTTTATTGTTTGGCAAACCTAAAAGTTCTTTTCAAAATGACTTTCTGAAAAGAAGAAAAAGGAGTTTTTGAGAAGTTAACATGTTGTGACTTTTTTATCAGCTTATCACTTTTGAAACACCAAATTACCAGATTACCCCTGATTTAACACTCCTTATATTATTTGTTTGTCCCTTTTATTCATTTTACATCAATAAACTATGGCAAACACTTTTTAAAAAACAACTTATTGATTTATTGGCTTTTCCCACCTCATAAGCTAATCCAAACACTTTTTTAAAAACTCATTTTCAAAAAGTTATAAGCTAATAAGTCCTTTTCACAAAAAGTCATTTTTTCACTTAAATAAGCTTTTAGCCAAACATGCCCTAGAAGTCTAAAATAGATTGGTAATTACCTTTAAACAGGCATGGTGAAGCCAGAAGCCAAGACCAATTCGAATAAGTAATAACCGGTTTCAAACAACACTTCAACATAACTCATAAGTCAAAACAATTTTAAAAGTTCATATAAGAAAACTACTAATATTCAAATAACTAAAATAAAGAGATGTGAGAACTCAAGATACAACAATTAGTTACTAGTCTCCTAACGAATAAACTTAAAAATCAATAGAAAAATTGGTAGAAGCATTTCTTCGAGCAACTGATGTGCATCTTCAAACCAACAATATTGATTCTTAAAATCAGCAATATCGATTCTTCAAACCAGCAAAATTGATTTTTTAAGGAGATCATATATAGATTTGAATCAAAGAACAAAAAACATTGAGTTCAATAGACGGTTATCCTTACCTCTTAAGCAGCACCACCGCTAGACAACTCCATGACCAAATATCTCGAACTATTGAAATTGTAGGTCACGGAGATCTAATCTCTGAAGTCGAATAATCAATTCTTATTGCTATGTTTGATAGCGAGACATAGAGAATGGGGGATGTTAGAGCGCAGGTGCTCAGTTTAGGTTTTGAGAATTAGGTTTAGGTTTTGAGAATTAAGGGGAATTTGGGTTAAGGAGATAAGATGGAAAAATTGGGCGGGATGATTTTGGTGGGGTGGGAAGCTTGAAATTATTTAGAAACCGAAAGTGTATTGGAATTGGAAAAAGAGAAATAAATATTTATTAATAATATTATTAAATTAAAAAATCTAAGTTAAACATCAATATTTAGTAATTAGTAGTTTTATTCTTTGTTATAAAATCCACAGCCAAGTAGGTACACTTCAATTATTTGTTAAAAAATTATCCATGGCTAAGTTGGTACATTTCAATAATATGTAATATCGGGGTGACTCGCTTTCAGTTGAACACAAATACTATACTTTCACTGGGACTTCCTTTTTTTACTATGTTTGTAAAACAATAGACATGAGGAAACAAAACATAGCCAAGCGATAGAAACAGTTCGGTTTTGTTAACGGTTTGACCTTAAAACAGTTAACACCGGACTTTGAACACCACGAACAAATATGGCATACATAAAGTGCCACTAAAGTTATGTGTCAAACAAATATGGCATACACAAAGTGCCACTAAAAACCAAAATTAGTGACTTAAAAGCTAAATGTCACTAAAAGTGTGTGTCAAACAAATATGGCATACGTAAAGTGCCACTAAAAACCTAAATTAGTGGCACAAAAGCTAAATGCCATTAGAAGTGTGTGCCACTACATGGCATTTTTTTTGTAGTGAATGGTCTCATGCCTCCCATACCCTCTTTACATCACATCATATATTTTGGCTCAAGTATTCTAATTTCTAAGATAATGGTCTTCTCACATGTCATTCAGTGAAACTAACACACATTATTTGTTAGTCTTTTATATTGTAATTTATTATATAATAAGTTCTTTTAATATATGATACATAAAGAAAATAAGAATATATATCATATTCAAGCTTCAAGTGGATCGGTGTCATCCAACCATGGCAGCATTGTTATAAAGTCAAAAACTAATTACGTTACAAAACTATAAATAATCAACATGTTTATGCATAAGGTAGTTGTATTGTTAGCCTTGGGATTTTTTCAAAACAATTATTCATTTCTAACCTTAAAATTTCAATCTTTGACAATTTAAGTCTAAATATTCAATCTTTAGTAATTTAACCCCTTTAATTAATTTGATTTCTCACTTCTAATTAAAAAGTGTTCACCTTTTGCAATTTAACCCCTTGATTATTTTACTTTTAACCCAAAGTTTTTCATCTTTTACAATATAACCCCAACACTTTTTACTTTCAATTTTGATCCCTTATACTTTGCATTTTAACGTTTCGTTCTAAATTTTTCAAGTTAACACCACAATGTGCATGTGGACTTCAACGTTTTTTCATCTACTTTTCCCATTTGACAGGTCCATCGCAGCGCGTCTATATTTTCTTTTGATAGGTCTGTCACAATGCGCAGGTGAGGGATCCCGATTTAGTTATTATTTTCTATATATGTTTTACACATGCTCGCGGTTACGTAAAAAACATTTGCATTTCATCTAATCTATATACTTGATAAAGTAAACTATTGGGGGACACATGTCACCCCATGGTTTCACCTCAGATGAATTTCCGCCTAAATGAAAGAACTTATTTTCTTTATGTATCATATATTAAAAGAACTTATTATAAAATAAATTACAATATAAAAGACTAACAAATAATGTGAGTTAGTTTCTCTGAATGACATGTGAGAAGACCATTATCATAGAAATAAGAATACTTGAGCCAAAATATATGATGTGATGTAAAGAGGGTATGGGAGACATGAGACCATTGTACCTTATGCAAGCCTACAAAACAATTATCTTAGAAAATGGGATGTTGGACTTTCCAAGGGCAACCCATTTTATCAAAATTGACAACTCTATTGGTTGATTATAACTTTTGTGTCACAAGTTATCCAATTTAATGTGGTAAAATAAGTATAATAGTAATTTATCTTAATTCGGTTTAACAGTTTCTTTAATATAAAATAACAATTATTCTCATATTTCTTGTGTTTTGATTTCTTATGAGAAACAACAAAATATATTTCTATTTTTCACAATTTAAATTTTTAAGCCAAATAACTAGGGGTGTTCAAAAATACTTATATTGTATCCATAAATCCGATCCGAAATTTTTGAAAATTTAATTTTTATTTTATATCAGATGTCCGAAAATGTCCAAAAATTTATATTCGGATATCCAAAACTATCCGAAATATCTGATTCCGAATAATAAAAAATAAGAATTAAATAAAAAAATTGGATATTCAGATTTCTGATTCACTATTCGACCGAGGATCAGAAATTTCGGATATGGTCGTGGATAGTGAAATCAGGTATCCAAAATTTTTGGATATCTGAATTTTCGGATATCCGATTTTGAACACCCCTACTGAAATAACAATTACTTATAGCTATCTATTATACCTGCAAGTAATTTGGTAGGAGTATGATATAAAGTAATTTGATAGGAGTATCACATCAAATTTAACACATACCATGGCGTGAGTGGATTGAGTTATTGAACAAAAATGAGTCGTTTTCGTGTGAGCCAACACTAGATATATTAACTTCTTTAAAAATTAGAATTAAAAACTGAAAAGTTTATAATTATTAAAATCCAACATGTACGTTTACGACAGGTTTTATTTCAATGTTGTTCATTATGACTTGCCAACTTGTTTGATCCTTTAAATAGACGTGCTACATATGTCGTATTATAGTTACATGGATTTACGTGTGTCCATATTCGAGTTATTATCCTTGATGGAAATACATAAACAGTCTTATTCGGGTTGGTTTGTTCGGGTCACATGCCCCTAGGTCTTGGATTGGATCTTTGTCTTCCTATGTGACTCATAATTAGCCCTAGTTTAATTTGCTTGGTTGGCTTAATGATTTCCATTATGCATGGGACCTAATCATTCTGACAAAGTTTACTTCTAATGTTGTCTTATGCAATGATCATAATAACTAGTGAATATAGAACAATATTTGTAATCATTAATATATGAGGGGTAGACAACAAAATTATATAACTATGTATGAGTGCATATAAAACAACATAACTGTTTTCAACTTTAATCATTTTGTTAACGAAATATCATAAAGGTGTTTACTTTAAGGCATGTTTAAAACACTACTGTCTATTCAATTAAGTGGTTACATTAAATCCATGAAATACTTGAATATTCTTGCTTACCTGTGAATCATCATAGATGTATTAAAACATATAAATTAGACCTATGCACTTTTAAATCACGCCTCGTATCTAATTTTAAGGAGAAGTGACCCATTTGTCTTTTTGGATGTGAATTGTCTATACATGAAAATAAAGTAGATATGTGAATTTATTAACGTATTTTCATGTTAATACTTGGGGCAAAACTTGTGATAAAGGATTTATAAACATGACAAAATAAATTAACATTCGAATTTTCATATTTATCAATATTATAATTATCTAACTACAACAAGTGACATTAGAACTATCGTCCCAAATAGTGAAACTTGATAATCTAATCTAAAAATTCTAAAAAGTTTATATGAGTACATCCATAGGCTTTTAGGTCCATGATCTCTAATTTTCACTCGTTATCCACTCCAAAAGATTGACACAATAAAGATTACGGTACCTATGGAGTAATTTCGAGGTGAGATGCCGCAAAAAAAACAACGTAACCAGTAGGAAATTTGTAGTCCCTAAATGTTTTTGTTTTAAATAGACTGACTCACATCCCTTTTTGGACCAAATATATGAGACTAAACACATTCTTAATATGTAGTGGCGAAGCTTGAGATTTTTGACCGTGTGGTCGAAAACATATATACCTAAAAAAATATAAAACCGGGGGTCGAAAACGTATATACCTAAAAAAATTCTATACGAAAACTACATACGGGACAAAATTTCTTATGAATTATGGAACGATCCCCAGCATTACATTATCTTCGGGTATGGGTTTGTCGAACAATACTTCGACATCGTGAATCTAAGAAAAGGAAACTAGGCGACAAAGGTATTGGATGCATATTACTGCGTTATGGTCAATAGAGCAAAACCTTAATTAGGTTCATGGTAACAGAACCGAATGTACTCATATCAGTTAACACTATTAACGTATCTAGAGACTCTTGGTTTGACGAACAAAGGTACAAAAGTGTTATCTTAAACCATACAAGTTAATGATAAAGCCCCTCATTTATGTGGTGCGGATGTGGCATGACAAAGACCCTAAGGGTTTTATCCCACACCACCCAACCTAAACGAATGTTTGTAAACTTATTGAATCCTTGTAAGGGCATCATATACTCTCTTAAAAAAATTAGAACAAAATATTCCTAAAAATTACCTAAAAAGTTGAGTTGTTACATGAATACAAACCAAACCCTCGAAAATAAAGCTGAATAAAAAAGTCAAGAGAATTTGCATTTGCATATAGTTAAGATGAAGATGAAGATGAAGAATAATATACATATAGTTAAGACGACAATGAATAATAATAATAATAATATATAATTAATCATTTAACTTTGTTTTCAGGTTGTTAAGATAATGTTACAACTTTTATATAACTAACATAATTGGAATTATAAAATCATAATGTATTAAACCTATATAGGTGTAACTTTACTTGCTTTTTTTATTAATGCATATGTAAACAAATTATAGTATACATACATTATGCAAAGTTGGTGGCATACACAACTTTACTGTTTATTTTTATATATAAATGCATTAGTTTTTATTAATTGCTTTTTCAAAAGGTATCTAGGTATCCTTTATTTAAATTTAGTTAGTTTTTACATTCAAATCAGCTTAACCATCCATCCATACATTCCCTTGACACCATAAAAAAGCCTCCACATATAAATCCTAAAAACAAGCAAGAATAAGCACTTTTAAATGCGTACTACTTGGATCATAACAATCTCATTTCTTACACCATTTTCCTCCAAATGAAGATCAACAATTTTATATTTTTTTCACTTTCTTTGGTCTTGATACTAGGAGTTGTGGAAAGCTTCAATTACCATGAGCAAGAACTCGAATCGGAGGAGGGATTCCAAGGGTTGTACGACAGGTGGCGAGAACACCACAAAGTGACCGATAGAAGCCCCCAACGGTTCAATGTATTCAAGCACAATGTACGAAATATTCACAAGAAAAACAAGATGAACCTGGGATACAAGTTGCAAATAAACGAGTTTGCTACCATGACTCACCATGAGTTTAGGAAAACCCATGCCGACTCGAAGGGTGGCCACTTCATTGCTCTTCACGGGATTCGTAAGACCAACTTGAGTTCCAGTTATAATGATATCGATATAAACGCTATTCCACCGAGGATGGATTGGAGGGAACATAACGCTGTCACCCCTATGAAAAATCAAGGACAGTGCGGTAACATGTTTTGTCTCATTTACAAACAAGTTAGTCTTTTGGGGTGGGCCCTCTCCCAAGTTTGTGAGCGAAGAGGGTAAATTCAACACCACCCTTTGTCTCTATAAGTAAGGTTGGTTAATTACATATTTATATTGAAATTAATACATAAAATAGTAACTTTAGATTACCCTTGTAGTGATATGATCTTGTAACCATATTTAACACAAACAATTATCTAAATATTCAAATCACTAACGTTATATTCTTCTAATCAACCAATGGGGTGATGGTCCATTGACAAAGACAAAGCCTTTAAACACATGTGTTTAGAAAGGGAAAGTCTTGGATTCAAGTCCCAAAGACAACAGAGATTAAAAAAATTGCAGTTCAAAAACAAATATTTTTGTAACCATATTTAACACAAACAATTATCTATATATTCAATAATGTTATATTTTTGTAACCATAAACAATTATCTATACTCAAATTGGTAATGTTATATATATCTTTTTTAACCATATATATCACAAACAATTATCTATATTCAAAACAATGCTGTTATATTTTTGTAACCATACTTAGCACACATAGTTACAAACAATTTTGGTGTCGAGTTTACAGGAAGTTGTTTCGCATTTGCTGCGGTGGGTGCAATTGAAGGAATAAACGCCATCAGAACAGGTCAACTCTTATCTTATCAGAACAACAACTTCTTGATTGTGATTCGAGCGACAGAACCTTCCATTGCGACGGAGGGCAGGTCTGTGGCGTATTTACTTTCGTCAAAGAGCATGGAGGTATAGCTACAGATGAGTTCTACCCTTATGTAGGTAAAAGGGAAACATGCGATACATCTAAGGTACAAACAAAACTAATGAATATAGTATAGATAACTAGATTACAATGCTTGTTATATCAAGTACAAACAGCTTTTAACATACGAATTGTACAAATAATTATAGCAATTATGTTCAAACCACTATAAGTATTATTACACTACCTTTTTGAAGTAGCGTAAATGCATAATAATAAATGCTATAGTTCATTTTGTTGAAGTGTGATACTTATTACTCTACAACAGATCAACTAGAGTAATATTAACGCTACTTTAAAACTGTACCGTAATAATAATTCTTCTAGTTGAACATACTTTAGTTTTTTTGTATCATTCGCACGTTAAAAGTTATTTGTATTTGATTCTAACAATCTGTGTTTTCAAACCAGTATGGTCATCACTCGGTAACTGTTGATGGAACCGAGTATTTGCCAGAACACGATGAAGAAGCGCTATTGAAAGCAGTGGCACATCAGCCTGTAACTTTTCAAATGGATCCTGGCGGTGACGGTTTCATGTTCTACAAAGAGGTAACATTTCAATCACGCATCGTTCATTTGTTATCGATATGTTGTTTAATAGTTCATGGTGTTTAGGGAATTTATAGTGGACCATGTGGAATGGAGCTGATGCACGCGATGTTGATAGTTGGATACGATCAGGATCCTGACCGAACCAAGTACTGGATTGTTAAGAACTCGTGGGGTGAAGGATGGGGAGAGAAGGGATACATTCGTATGCTACGTGGTACGGAGATCCAAGGGGTTTGCAACATGTATGGGCATTGTAATTTCCCTCTTAAATCTCCCGAAACTAAAAATGTTGAACTCTAGATTACAATTTTAATTATGTTCACTCTTCATTTTATATGTAACCATCCGAGAGAGAAAACATATGTCTAATGAGATTTTTTTGTTACTTTATGTTTCGATTATGAGATTTGTTTTCTTGATAGACTATATAACATAAAGAATACACATAACAGACCGTTCACAAGCATAAACGAACGAACACACATGAATATAAGCGAATAAGCGTAAGCAAAAACAAACGAGCACCAATTAAAAGAAGAGGAAATTGGACTTTAATAATCTCACCTAGAGGTGGTTGGCCATTGGCACTATCACCTTTGAATATTACCACTAGCATTCCCACCCTTTAAGTATTTTTTTCTCACTGCATCTCCATTATAAACAAATTTAACGGAGTTAAGTTTTTTTCCGAATTTCAAGGATACGAGTTGATTGATGTAAAACTTACCTGGAAACGGTGTTCCAAATGACGGAAACGGTGCTTTAATTCGGGTGTTTAAACTTCCAATTGATAAAATTTAAGCCGTTTGGAGCACCGTTTCCAGATAAGTTTTGTTGGCCCGAAATGGATCTTGATCTCTAGAACGAGCGTGTTTAAACAAACTTGCATAAATGATAACTTGAATGTATGTACAATCGAATGAGAGTAAGTGATTACAAATGAAAACATACTATCCTATTTATAGTTTTCAACGGGTGTGAGTGAAGAATTGTGTCTCTTTGTGAAGAGACATGTCTCTTGAATGTGTGGTTGTGATTAATCCTTGAAGGAGTATGTTGTTTCCTGTCCGTTCAATCCAACCGGTGCCTCTTACCTTTCTTTTTGCCTTGTACCGATCGGAATGGTTGTGAGAGAAGGGACACACCCTTTCGGTAAGTGTGGTGGTTACCATCTTGTATCTTTGACAAATTTGGTCCTTGAAGTTCATAACCGCTATGTAATAATGTATTCTAACTATCTAACTAAATGTGATGTTAAGAGATTAACCGGGTTTCATTCACCCCCCTAATCTCGAAGATCCGTAAGTTGCTTCAAATCTTGAATTCCGAGCAGTTCCCTCATTGTAGCAAACTTGATCCTTGCTAGTGCCTTTGTTAGTATATCTGCTCGTTGTAGTTCTCCACTTATGTGTTCCACAGTGATATCTTCGTTTTCCACACATTCTCTTATGAAGTGATAGCGTGTGTCAATGTGCTTGCTTCTTCCATGAAAGACTGGATTTCTCATGAGTGCTATTGCTGAAACATTATCTACTCTGAGTGTTATCTTTTCTTCCTTCCAGCCTGTAATTTCACTTAACAATCTTTTAAGCCATAGTGCTTGGCATGCTGCTGCAGTGGCTGCCATGAATTCTGATTCACATGATGATAGTGCCACTGTCTGTTGCTTCTGTGTACACCAGGTTATAGGTGATTCTCCAAAGTAGAATACCAGACCAGTTGTTCCTTTTCCTTTGTCTGTATTAACTCCAAAACTACTATCACTATAACCTGTGATCTTACATCCTCCTTGCCTCTTGTAGATGATTCCATGCTCTTTAGTTCCTTTGATGTAACGTAGTATTTGCTTTACTGCTTTCAAGTGTTGTTCCTTTGGTTCTTGCATGAATCTACTAAGCAGACTGACTGGGTAACAGAGATCTGGCCTTGCTTGTATGTAATAAGTACCTCAGAGAACCTATCAGGCTTCTGTAATGTGTTGCATCTACTAGATCTCCTTCTTCAGTTTTTGTTAATTGAGTTCCTGGAGTCATGGGAGTCTTTGTGTCATTGCAGGATAACATATCGGCGTCTTTGAGTATCTTGTTGATATATCATGTTTGCTTGATGCCTATCTCACCTCCTGCTTGAATTACTTCTATTCCCAGATAGTATGCTAGCAATCCTAGATCGCTAATATCAAATTTGTTCTTCATCTGAGATTTGAAGACATCTATTTCCTTTTTTGATGTTCCAGTGACTATCAAATCATCGACATAGACTCCAACTATTAGGGTAGAAGTTTCACTTGTCCTTGTATAGATTGCGTTCTCTGAAGTGCATTTCTTGAAGTTGAGTGACTTTAGGGTCTGATCTAACTTCGTATTCCAAGCTCTTGGTGCTTGTCTCAATCCATACAGAGCTTTAGATAGTCTGTAAACCTTTCCTTCATTTCCTGGCTTTACAAATCCTTCTGGTTGTGATACATAGACTTCCTCCTTGAGGTCTCCGTGTAAGAATGCAGATTTCACATCTAAATGATGTACCTCCCAACCTTGATATGCTGCTAAAGCCAACATTAGTCGTACTGTTTCCATACGTGCTAATGGTGCAAAGACTTCGTCAAAGTCTATTCCGTGTTGCTGAACATATCCTTTTGCAACCAGCCTTGCCTTGTGTCTGACCACTTTTCTGTTTGCATCTTTCTTAGTCTTGAATACCCACTTTAAACCTATTGCCTTGTGATCTCTTGGCAACTCTGTCAATTTCCAAGTGTTATTCTTGTTTATCGAGTCTAACTCGGCCTTCATTGCTTCAATCCAGTTTCTGTCACTAGATGCTTCCTTGTAATTCCTTGGTTCTTCTTCAGCAAGTAGTAATTCCTATGGATCTACTTGAATTTCTTTTGTCTCTTCATATAGGTCTTCGAGACTTCTCAGTCTTACTAGTCTTACTGGAGTGTCACTAATACTCTCTGTTGTACTTTCAGAGGTAGATGGACCTCCACTTGATAAACTGTTTGAACTTCCTGCTGAGTTCTGATTGTACGAATGTGCTGGCGAGGTTATATAGGAGACTTGTTCTTCTGTCTGATCTACTCCTGAATCATCATGATGTGGCCCGCTACTGCCAGGACTACTTGGTTCATTTTCCTCTAACTCTGGTGGGTTGTCATCTTCTTGAATGACAAAGTTTGTCCATTCGGGATTCCCTGAATCTATCGTTTCCATATAACTATTCCAGTTCCATGGTTGACCTTCCATGAACTTTACATCTCTACTGACACATATCATGTTCCTTACCGGATCATATAATCTGTATGCCTTTGATCCTTCTTCTATTCCAAGGTAAACCATAGGTGCACTTCTGTCATCTAACTTCTTTTGTTGAAGTGGTAATACCTTAGCGTAAGCAGTGCAGCCAAAAACCTTCAAGTGTTCCAGATTTGGCTTTCTTCCTTTCAATGCTTCATATGGTGTCTTGTTCACCAGGGCTTTTGTTGGAACCCTGTTTAGTACATATATCGTGTGTCGTATTGCTTCACCCCAAAAGTTCTGTAGCATGTTCATTGCCTTTAGCATACTGCGAGTATTGCTTCACCCCAAAAGTTCTGTGGCATGTCCATTTTGCTGTGGGGAATACGGTGCTGTGAGCTGTCTTGCTATGCCGTTGGTTTTGCAATACTTGTTGAATTCAGCCGATGTGAATTCACCTCCTCTATCCGTCCTTAGCATTTTTAACTTGGTCTGCGCTTCCTTTTCCACCTTTTCTTTGAACTCCTTAAAAGTTTCGAATGCTTGATCCTTGGAAGTTAGTAAATATGCCCACATGTAGCAAGTACAGTCGTCTACAAGTAAGAATATATACTTCTTCCCAGCATGTGTTGGTGGGGATATAGGACCACACAAGTCTCCATAGACTAAGTCCAGAGGTTTTAAAGATCTGAACTTCGCCTGATTCGGAAATGGTGCCCTACTATGCTTTCCTAATAAGCATGCGTCACAGATTTGACAAGCATGACTTATTTGGGGAACTCCATGTACCAAGTTCGTACGAGTCATTTCCTTAATAGCATCGAAGTGTAAATGGCCTAACCTTGCGCGCCATAACCATGCTATGTCTTCGGTCTTTGAGAGTAGGCAGATTGGTTTTCCAGTCTTCAGCTTGACTTTGTACAGCCTGTTCTTCATTCTCTTGACTTTCATTAGTAGCTTTCTATTTCGATCTCGGATAGCTAGTAGATCTCCGTCCATAACCATTTTGCAACCGGTTTCTGTAAGTTGTCCGAGGCTCAATATGTTGCTTTTCAGACTTGGAATGTAGTATACTTGTGAACCAATCTTTTGTTCTTGGTTTAGACATTCCAGATTGAACCTTTGCCTTTAATTTCTACATGCGACCCGTCGCCGAACCGTACTTGCCCTATCACCGTTTCATCTAATTCTCTGAAGTGGTTTCGCATTCCTGTCATGTGGTTGCTGGCCCCGTTGTCTAAGTGCCATAGACTTTCATCTTCTGAGGCGTAACTTGTTGGTTCAATACGTTCTTCATTTAGTAGAACCGAGCAACGTTTTCTTCTTGTATTGCCATTAGCAATACTGGTGCTTCGTCTTCCTCGACGAGGTTTGAATGTTCTTGTACTTCGTTTTTCTCAGAACAGTCCTTTTTGAAGTGTCCGAACTTCTGACACTTAAAACATTGGATCTTACTTAGGTCGGTTCTTGCAAACTTCCTCCAATTTCTAGAATTTCCATTTTTAGATCTAGATGTAGATCCTTCGTTTCTGGGACTTTGCCTATTTCCGTTGTTTCGCCAATTTCCACGCGTTTGGTTAAATCTACCACGACCGCGGTTTCCAGATTGTCTTCCTCTGGTGTTATCATGATATGTGAACATAAGCCTATCTAGGCTTTCTCCTTGATTTCCTTTCTTTAACCTGAGTCGTTCTTCATACGTCCTTAACCTTCCGACCGCTTCTTCTAGCTTCATAGTTTCTAGATCGGAGTATTGTTCCATGGAGGCAACGATTTGAGTAAACTTATCCGGTACGCCATTTAGGAGTTTGCGTACTAGAGTCGGTTGACTCAATGTCGTTCCTACTTCAGTTGCTCGGGTAACGATACTATTAATCTTTGCGGTAAATGAATCAATAGTGTCGTCATCCTTCATTTGCAATAATTCGAATTCTGATAATAGCGTGTGCATACGCGCCTTTTGTACCCGATCAGCACCAATGTGTCTAACCTTTAGATTATCCCAAATTTCCTTTGCAGTTTTACAACTTGCAACTTGCAATACGACATCTTCTGGTATTGCTTGAAACAGATATGCAATTGCAGACTTGTCTTTCTTAGTGTCTACCGTTGCATTTTCTGCCGGTTCGATCGTTTCCCACAAACCATTCGCTTCAAGAATTGTCTTGATACGAATAGCCCAAACCGTATAGTTTGTTGGTTTCAGAATTGGACACTGAAACTGGGAAAGAGAATTTCCTTCTTTCTATATTATTATTGGATTTTGTCCGGATGTTCCTGACATGTCTTCTTGTCGAACAATCTTCACTTTTACTATGTTCTTACTTTCTTGGTTTCAATAGATCTCAAACCCATGATTACCCGAATCGTGTAACAATCAAACAACTAAACAATCTAATTCGCACTAAACCCCGGAATCAAACAAACCCTAGATTCCTAACCAACCCTTCGGTTCAACCGATTACCCTAGAACCGAAATCAAAAATTCTGAATTGAACTTGCGAATTGAAAAACGAAATTGAAACCTGATCGCGAATTCCCTGCGATGCCTTGCGATTCCCACGCCTAGAGCCTGATGCTTTGATACCAATTTGTTGGCCCGAAATGGATCTTGATCTCTAGAACGAGCGTGTTTAAACAAACTTGCATAAATGATAACTTGAATGTATGTACAATCGAATGAGAGTAAGTGATTACAAATGAAAACATACTATCCTATTTATAGTTTTCAACGGGTGTGAGTGAAGAGTTGTGTCTCTTTGTGAATAGACACGTCTCTTGAATGTGTGGTTGTGATTAATCCTTGAAGGGGTATGTTGTTTCCTGTCCGTTCAATCCAACCGGTGCCTCTTACCTTTCTTTTTGCCTTGTACCGATCGGAATAGTTGTGAGAGAAGGGACACACCCTTTCGGTAAGGGTGGTGGTTACCATCTTGTATCTTTGACAACTTTGGTCCTTGAAGTTCATAACCGCTATGTAATAATGTATTCTAACTATCTAATTAAATGTGATGTTAAGAGATTAACCGGGTTTCAAGTTTTACATCAATCAACTTGTATCATGTTCTATTCAAATGCCCTAAAACATCAGTTCGAAATTGATAACAACATAATGAACCTTAGCGTTTTCAGGGGTCGTCTACTGCAAAGAAATTGTTGTAATGAATAATCCATCCTTAAACTTCCTCACCATTAAATTTTGGGAAATCAAGCCAACCGTGCGAACCAGCCGTTGATCTTAGTGTCCTGTACCCTATCATTACCCAATTTGCTGTTAGTCTCCGCCATTTGAGTAACTAATGTTATCATACCGATCTGCAATAATCTGATAGCTCTGGTCTAAAATTGCTTGTTGCCCATCAATTACTCTTGCGCTATCTTGAGTTAACTTTTCCAATTTTTCCATTTCTTGGTTTCTCATCGGCATAAACAACGATCGTAACCCAAATTTTCCCAATTTGATTATAGAAAAAACACGCAATTGTAGATTGCCGTAACCTTGAATTGAAACGAAAACCAAGAACAAAATCGATGACTTGGAAGTGAAATTGATCGAAAGAGTGATCAATTTCGGTGAATTGAAATGAAGTCCAGTTGAAATTGATCAGAAGAGTGATCAATTTCAGCGAATTGTACAAAAGCTGATTGATCGATTTGAATGCGGAATTTGATGAATTAGGGTTTAAATTCAAGGGCGTCCAGAGAATCGAACAGCAACGTTGCAATAAGAAATTGAGAAGAATCATAAGAGGAACATGAGTTAATTCCTTATCGAGATAAGATCTTTACAACTGATTACAACAGCTTATAACGATCTGATTCCAGTTCGTTACTTTTTTTCTAATAATAAACCCACTAAGAGTACAACAATTACACATAAGACCCTCTACTTGTTTGGACATGTAACACCTATAAAGTAGTTTTAATACATGTGTGGCTTCCATATACAATATTCCTAAAAAACTAACACCAACTTTCAACTTCCTGCTGTCAAGATTAATACGAATGTTATGAATACAGATAATATGTCCTGGTTTTTCTCCAGTTGTATTTTCTGTTACATCTTCCACTACAAATGTACATGTATATAATGATAGAGTTGGATGAATAAGAATACACTTCTCGTATTTCTCTCATTTTCTTATACACAAACTCATCCCTGCATATGAAAATTATCTTCTTGTATAGAACCCGAAGTTTTAATTATAAAGAACCCGAAGTTCTCCTAGACTATCCATTATATACACATGCTTGTTATTAAATGCATGTCTCTTTCTTTTGTAGATAAAATGTCTAACTTATCAAAGCTTCAATTCACCGCACTTGACATCTCGGGTAACAACTACCTCCCATGGACTCTTGATGCTAAAATTCATTTGACAGCAAATAATTTGGGGGAGACAATTATTGACGGTAATCATACTTCACCTCAAGATCAAGTGAAAGGTATGATATTCCTCTGCCATCATCTTCACGAAGATCTAAAGCGGGAATATCTAACTGTCTTCACGAAGATCTAAAGCGGGAATATCTAACTGTTGAGGACCCCCTTGAATTATGGAGAAACATCAAAGAATGTTTTGACCACCAGAAGTTAGTCTTACTCCCCAAAGCCCGCAATGAATGGCTTCATTTACGACTACAGGATTTTAAGACTGTCAGTGAATATAATTCTGCCTTGTTTCACATTACCTCTGAATATATTCTGAATTGATGTCATGTGTTCTGGTCGTAGAGCAAAACAACAAGTTCCTACTATAAAACCATCAATGGTAACCCGCCGGTGCAACCCCATTCCCTGAAGCGAATGTGGCTAATTATCAAAGCGGACGAGGTAGAGGTAGAGGCCGCAGTCCCAGCAGTGGTCATTGTCGTGGTCGAGGACGAGGATATACATGGCATCGAGAGTCCCAGAACACTAAAGATAGCGATGGTGAATCGAGTCGACATAATACCGGGCGACCTTCAAAAGAGAAAAGTAGCGGGAACCAAATACGTGCTTCAATTATTCTTCTTTGTTGTTATTTGATTTAGTATTCTCTGATTTACTTTTGTTTTGGTACTGATTTCGGATATATATATATGTAGGGAAGGGTTTAAATGAGAACTCTAAATATTATGGGAACGGTGAGAACAAATGAAAAAATCATGAGAACTTGGTCAAAAGTATTTCAAATTCAAAATTTTTTTCTACACTTATCATTATTATTCCAATACAATGTTAGAAATTTAAATTACACGTTTAAATTTACGTGAATTCGTAAATAAAGAAAATTTACACATGTGTAAGTTTGCCATTTACACATGCGTAAATCTGTTGTATTTACACATGTGTAAAAAATCTAAAAAGAGTGTTTTTTATGTACAAGGCTTGAAACATAATCTGTTGAGTGTGGGACAACTCATACAAAAAGGATATACAGTCATGTTTCAAGGGAATCGACGCATTATTAAGGATGCAGTGAATGATACGATAGGTAACATCAAGATGACGAGCAATAAAATGTCTCCGTTACTTTTCTCTTTTGAAGGTCGCCCGGTATTATGTCGACTCGATTCAACATTGCTATTTTTAGTGTTCTGAGACTCTCGATGCCATGTATATCCTCGTCCTCGACCACGACCTCTGCTGGGCCGCGGCCTCTACCTCTACCTCGTCCGCTTTGATAATTGGCCACATTCGCTTCAGGGAATCGACTCGACATAATACATGCTTCTATTATTCTTCTTTGTTGTTACATTCGCCTAATTTCGTTAATGTTCTGATTTTTTTCGATTGTTCTTATTTTATTCGCAATTCAATGATTGTTAGTTGATGATTAATCAATGTATTCGATTTAGTATTCTCTGATTTACTTTTGTTTTGGTACTGATTTTGGATATATATATATATATATATATATATATATATATATATATATATATATATATATATATATATATATATAGGGAAGGGTGTAAATGAGAACCCTAAATATTGTGAGAACCGTGAGAACAAATGAAAAAAGTCATGAGTACTTGGTCGAAATTTAAACCACCATGAAGAACATTTAAAACAAAAGGAGCTAAGAAAATACCCATCAAAATTTAAACCACCATGAAGAACATTACGTATTTAAAAAATCGTGCCTGATATTGAATTCATCATTTCAAACATAACGAGCTAAGAAAACACCTAATCGAAATTGAAATGATGATTTAAAACATAACGTTCCGCCCAAAATTTAAAACAATCATTAAGAACATAACAAGCTTAAAAAACTGTGCGTCTCGTAAAGAAGGTTAGGGGGAAAGCCAAAAACGAGAAACTAAGGCGTCTGGTAAAAGGCGGGGGGGGGGGGGGGGAGGCTGTATCGCTTACGTTTGACAGACAGGTCACTTATACCCCGGTTGGTAAATCAAGAGATATGTTTTCACGGGAGGCCGGCCTGTATATGTGGCGGACCATCCCGTTCGATAAAATTGGATGACATAACGTTGAACAACATTACAAGGATGCCCTCATGAACCACTTACGAGTAAATAAGTTATATGCATAAAATTTTATCAAACATTTAAGCACATGCAAATCTAATTTATATATGATATTTTAACTTTTTTATTTAATTTGTAGGAAAATTTCAATTTTGATGTAGTAGAACGTGATTTAGAGGCCAAAAACTTGACGGGTGGTATTAGGGTTGTGCTTATGAAGCGGTACTCTGACCGCAAGTACGACGCTAAAAAATTATTTAAGAGCAAGAGAGGTTACAATGATATTGCGAGCGCAAGGGCATACCATCCTGCGAATATGCCCTATGATAACTGGTTGAGAACCATCGAAGGTTTTGGGGACGAAAAATATATTAAAAGAAGCAAGGCCAACACACTAGTACGCGAGAAACAACAATTCCCATACCGTGGGGGGACATCGTCGTACGGTAGCACCGCCTATAAAAATGTAATGTTTTATGTATGCGTGTGTGTGTGTAAGCTTTTATTTATTTAATGTCTAATCTAAGTTTAATTTTAAACAGGAGATGGATTGGGTACATACGTATGCTAAAACCCACACGGACAATCAAGGGAATTGGGTTGATCCGGTTGCTGAACAAAATTACGTAAGTATTTCCTTTAAGTATTATTTTCTATAACAAATATATATATATACACACACATATATATTTGTCACACCCTGGCTTTGCGGAAGCGTGGTTAATTTGGTGTGACTTCTTAATACCATAGCTTAATCATAACAAAGCTATATGAATTAAAAACATGCAAGATCATCCATTAAGTATTAAAAACCAAATACAATACCATTGTCTTAACGGGAAAACACCCTAGCAACCATAACATTGTTCAATAAACAAACAAAACATAAACATGGTTAAGGACTGTGACTTGTCCAGGAAAGAGTCACATTCCCTAAACCCCGGATGACCTCGGAAACTAGTGCAGCGGGAAAACGTGCCATACCGTGCCAGATCTTTAATTCCCTGAAATACATGTAAGTTGAAAAATCAACAATAATGTTGAGCGAGTTCATGCGAAAGTGAGTAAATAAACCTTTGTAGTTATCAAAATCCTGGTATGTAGCAAATAAGGAAAAAGAGATCACCAATGGTTTGCAAGGCCATTGATATGTGTGAAGTGCAATTAGGAAGACTCAACCCTTGCGATTTTGCGTCGGGGCATAAAGTCACCCCGAGGTCCGTTATGCTGGACCTGGGGTTGGGCTCGCTACACCCAGAAAGATCTACCGCTTACGTCCCTCGGTCCTACAATGAGGATTAATGGCCTCCAGTTCCCGCCTACCCACTCACATGATCTAAGTAGTAACCCTCCTTACGCTAATCATACCATGTAAAAAGTACTCGTAATCATAGTAACATGTATTTCACCCCCGCAGTTTAGAAAACTGAAAACAGTTAAGAGAAAAGGGGGACATGAACTCACAGTCGGTGCGTCTCTACCAAGTACTCCAAATCAGGCAGCTGTGCAACGACCTACATGTGCTAATTCTATTAGACGGACGACCGTGCCTTAGCTTTATAGTTTAAGTTTTTGGGAAATAGTTAGACAACTATTTCGGGTTTACTTTTCGTATATACTTGGTAGTTAGTCTCCTTCCCAAGGATGGGGGATTTAATACATGTGCGTTCGAATTATATCATTAAGTGTCACTTAATATATATTTATTTCTAATTCCAAAATTTAAATATTTTTCTCAAAAATATTATATTTTCTTTTCACATAATTTTCCCGAAAAATAATACGTTGATAAAATACGCGTTCATGATTATTTCCGTAAAATGCGTAAGTTATGTTTTAACGATCGAGTGGTAATAGTAATTACCGGTGTAACTCATATAATTATCGTAGAGGCGTTCGTATTATTTTGGATCTGTTAGCGTTCGTAAATATTATTTTTACTCTAAAAATAATATTTATGTATTTTCACAAAATAATCATAAACAGTGTGGTGAAAATATATTTACTATATATATATATATTTATCACGTTTAGTTTTTTTGTGAAAATCCCACCTCCGAATATTTGTAAATAAAGTCGTGGCGAAATATATTTTTCGAAAACATGTCAAAAATAATTCTAACACTTGTAGTGTAAATAATTTTAAGTGTTAGGTTTTTAGAAAAATTTCGCCAGAGTTCCTCTGTATCTGGAGGTGGCCACGCTTTCAAGCGTATCATTTTCTTTTACAAAATCAATTTCAACAACTTCTTTATTCAATCAAACAATTTCCGACACATCAACTAGTCGACAAGTATGTAAACCGCATAAGTCACATGAACTTGTAGTTTTTCCGAAACTATAGTGTAAATCCCATTATATTTTGTGGATCTTTATATAAAGTAATTCGATCTCGTAAAAACCTCGTTTTTAAAGTAAATCCGTCTTTACAACTTCCCGTCATCTTTTCCAAAGATTGTTATTTTGTCGAAACTTTTCATTTCACAAGTGTTTACACACTTGTGGTTTATAAAAATCATGCTTGTAAGTGTAAGATCTATTTTTAGAAAACATGATTTTTCTTGACACTCGGTCCTTTGAAAATACCACTTGCAGATACGTAGATCTGCTAGTTTTAAACACTATTTTACTAGTAAAACATTTTTACACAAGTTCATGTTTCGCGTGTGGTAGAGTTTCACCCCTTAACCCTTGTTTCATTCAAAACAAGCTTATGTCAAGATCCACGACCTTAACCAAACCGGGTTAAATGATGATCCGAGCTACCACAACATAGATCGGGTCTAGATAATCACACAAAATCAATACTACCACATTTACACAACTTATGAGCTTTTAACCAACAATACTTGCATTTTTAGTAAACTTTAATGCATGATTTTATAAGATTTCGAGTTTTAACCGTTACAACACATATTAACCACCTTAGATTAGTTCAAGAGAGTGTTTTAAGCATTATACCTCTAGCTCGAGGCTAGGGAAGAATCTATGCGAGAAATGCATGGATAAAAGCTAGAGAGTGAGGTCCTTCGCCTTCTGTTTGCTCCGAGCTTCCTAATACGTGACCCTTGACACTTGTATAACCTTGGAATGGAATGATCAAGAACCGAAAATGGATGTAGAGGGGGAGGGGGTTTCGGCCGAGAATTGTAGAGAGCAAGAGGGAGAGAATTTGGTTGTGATGTGTGGAGTGATTAATCTCATGTGCAACTTAGGTTACTTATAGACAAACTCAAGTTCTTAATCCAATGGTTCATGTGTTGTCTAGATATTAGACAAGTGTGATTATTTTAATCACAAAGGTACCAAGTGTGTCCCCCCTACATGGGGACGGTTTGTAATGGGGGGGGGGGTACCTAGTTGGAATCCAACTAGTTAGTTGATGTTTAGTTAGGTTAATCTAGTTAAGTTTAGGGATTAACTTGGTTAGTCACGTGTTGTGCTTTAACGCGGGTGTTAGGGTGTTCAGGGACCCTAACTGGCTCAGAAAAAGATCAATAATGTTAATGTCAATATTTTCATGTCCCGGGTAAAGTCCGGTTGTTCGGTTGGATAATAATCCGTTAAAGCGCTTAACAAAGCTTTTAGGTGTCGTTAATACCATTTTTAGTAACACAACTTATTCCCGACACTTTGGAAAGTGTCTAGTAATATTTTTCTCATGTTTTGGCACTTTATTAGCTAGCCAGAAGCTGAAATGTTAATTAAAGTGCTATGTTTTGTGCTCAGTGTATGTTTTAGGCACATCCAGTCATCGTAACTTATTCCTAGAGACGCAGTTCTACAACCCTTGTATCCCTACACTCACTATGGGTGTAGTAATATATTTCTGGCTCATACAGGCCTTAGAGGCAGTATCTGCCTTTGTCAGCATGTTCAATAGGTTATCCGTTCATAGTGCTACTGTGCTTTTGTGCATCATGTTTGTCACTAGAGTTCAGTATGTAAATAATGTAGTGACGGAAATCAAAGTATGATGCAGATATGTACAAATATCAGGAATCAAGTAGCAGTTCATCATTAAATTCAGTTAAGCACAGTAATCAAGCAGTAACTAATTATTAATTAAGTCGTACGGATACCTGGTTTAGTGAGGGTTGTCACATTCTCCCCCCGTTAGAAAAATTCCGTCCCGAAATTTTAAGTTATGCTTCTAGTTGCAGGGTTCTTGGGAAATAAGTGGGGGTATTTCTCTTTCATTCGGTCATCATGTTCCCAGGTGTATTCAGGACCATGTCTGGCATTCCAACGAACCTTGACGAGCTTGACACTGCTCCGGCGGGTCTTGTTCACTTTCCAATCCGTAACCTCAACAGGTTCTTCAACGAAGTGGAGCGTGTCGTCAACATGAATTTCGTCGGTAGGAATGACAACGGTATCTTGTGTTGGACTCTTCTTCAGATTGGATACATGAAGTGTATCGTGAACTCCATTCAGTTCGGCAGGTAGGTCCAACTTGTATGCTACGGTCCCAATTCTTTCCAAAATCCTGAACGGACCAATATATCGTGGATTCAACTTCCCACGCTTCCCAAAGCGTGCCACACCCTTCCAGGGTGATACTTTTAGCAAAACCATATCGCCTACCTCAAACTCTAGAGGTTTCCTGCTTCGATCCGCGTAGGTCTTCTGACGGTCACGAGCCGCACTGATGCGATCTCGTATCTGTGCAATCTTATCGGTGGTTTCCTGGACTACATCAGGACCAACCAACTGTCTATCACCAGCGTCAGACCAACAGAGCGGTGATCTGCACTTGCGCCCATATAAAGCCTCGAATGGCGCGGCACCAATACTGGTGTGGTAGCTGTTGTTGTATGAAAATTCTACCAGAGGCAAATGCTTATCCCAGCTACCGCCCAAATCCATAACACATGCTCTCAGCATGTCCTCGAACGTCTGAATCGTCCGCTCGCTTTGACCGTCGGTCTGCGGGTGAAACGCGGTGCTCATATTCAACTTCGAGCCAAAAGCTTCTTGGAAGGATTGCCATATCCTTGATACGAACCTTCCGTCTCTTTCGGAGATGATTGAGAGAGGTACTCCATGGCGTGTAACAATCTCTCTCATGTAAATTTCCGCCAATTTGCTTGTATTATCCTTTTCTCGGATAGGCAAGAAGTGTGCTGACTTCGTTAATCGGTCCACTATCACCCAGATAGTGTCATGGCCTCTTGGCGTTCTTGGCAACTTCGTAATAAAATCCATGGAGATTTGTTCCCACTTCCACTTGGGAATTTCCGGTTGTTGCAGAAGTCCTGAAGGCTTCTGGTATTCTGCTTTAACCTTAGCGCAAGTTAAACATTTGCTCACATAAACAGCCACATCGCCTTTCATCCTATGTAACACCCCCAAAATACCACCTGCGGAAACCCCGCGAGGCGTGTTACGCATCAGAGTTCGAGCCACCAATCACATTGAACCAATGATAAATACTTAAATAAAACATGTTATTAATTACCAATAGAAAACGTCAACATAACATTAATCCCCAAGGAATTGTATAGCGGAAGCATGTAAAGAAATTGTTTAACAATTGTTTCATAATAGTACTCAAAACCAACGTATCAATTATAAGTTAATCCAAGAGCCTCGATCCATGACCACTCCAGCACTTCCAGATAGCAAGTTCATGTCACGAATTCTAACGACCTGCAAGCATGCAGACAAGTGTGTCAGACGACGCTGGTGAGTTCAAAGTTTTGTTAACGTGTTTTGTTACCAGATGTATGTTAATGCGATTCAACGTTGCAATACGATGTTGCTCATAACATGCTAGATACCCCAGGGAGTGTGCCCATATGTATCCGGGGAGTGTGCCCCTTAATAACCTGGAATTGTCCGGACCCCAATGTTCAATAATCAAAACCCAATTTAAATGTTTACCCAATGTTTCCTTCCAATGTTTACTAGTTGTCCCAAACCACCGGGACGCATGCTTGAGAAATGCAATGAACTCACCTTGGTTTGCTCAGTAAGATACACAAAAGGTTCTTGAATTAAGGGTGGTTAACCACGTCCTAACAGGGTTACCATACAAGTCAGGTTTGGACTCAAGTAATGCACGTATGTTTCACACAAGTTAACACGTTACAAGCACGTAGACCATGGAAACAATTTAACAGTCAATTAGATTCAACTTGTGCGATTTAAAGGTCTAAGCCCAAAAGTAATCGGCCCAACATGTTGTGCGACCCACAACATGTTGTGCGATCCAACCAAACCCGGCCCAGCTATAATTAAGCCCAACATAGGAAACATGGCCCATTCCAAAGACGTGCAAGAGCCTTGTGCGATCCTGATGGGCTCGTACGATCGGATTAGTCCAGCCCAACCAGAATATCCGGCCCAAAAAGTTAAGCGGACACAACAACTTGTGCGGTCCAGTAACCTTGTGTGACTGTGGTGCCTTGTGCGACTGTGTTGGGTTGTGCGATGAGGTCTTGGGCTGTCCGGCCCAACAACAACAACTGGTTATTCATTGTGTGTGGCCCAAGGTATTGTGCGATTGGCACTGTCTTGTGCGATCCACGGTACCTTGTGCGATCATGCGAGGTATATGTTGTACACTATGCTAAGACATGTTGTACCTAGCTTGTGCGATCTCATTGTGCGTGTGATCTTGTGCGACTGGTCAACTAATTCCCGTAATTTCGTAAGTCGGTTACAATCAATTAAGTGGTTTCCAATTTTACATCAATCAATCAATACAATTAACAGCTTCTAGTCATCCATTAATCGATCAAACAGGGAAATTATTAACCGATTCATAAGAATCCTAATCAAAATCAAATCACGAACAATACTCATAACACTTAAACACATGATCATGGTTCATATTCTTGATTACTAACATGGATTTACTATCATAACGATCCTACAAAATCATTCGTACAAGAACACATTACAGCCGATTACTATGTGTTCGGTTCTAATTCCAATTCATGCAATCCAAATTGTATGAGCATCATCACGTGTACATGTGAGCCGATTTATCAAGAACATTACAATCAAACATATATTATCCCTAAATCACCATGTAATACAAATAGATCAAAACATTATTCAACACACAATCAATAACCAAAAACACTAACCGGTTGAAAGAGAACTCGATCCGAATAAGGAAATCTTCGAGAGGTAGGAGGTGATGGCCGTCGGGTTTGAGAGAGAAGGAGAGGAACCGAACTAGGGTTTTGTGTGTGTGCCAAGTTTTGCAAGTTGTGAGAAGTATACTCCTTCCTATGGTGTTATGCGTAACAAGTGAGTGGGCCGAACTCATTCTTGGGCTGCCCATCTACTTCGAGTTCAAACATATGGTGACAAGAATGAGATGTTCGGCCCAACATGGGCTTGTGCGAACGGGTTATGTTGTGCGATTCGGTTCATGTAACAAATATACAATCACATAGCATATAACAACCTAACATTCATTATCATAATAGTTCACATAATCGCATAATGTTACACAGAGTAGGTTCGAATTACGAGTTGTCAAAGTATCCCCAACTAAAAAGAAATTTCGTCCCGAAATTTGGTACGCACTCACTGAGGAAGCTAGGTAAGTTATATCGTTCACTGGTTTTCCTGGGGTGTCACATCCTCCCCAACTTGAATGGGAATTTCGTCCCGAAATTCACTAGTTGCCTCAACATTAGGTTTGCTAGGTTTTGTCTTGTCTTTGGGGAACAAATGTGGATACTTAAGTTCCATCTGATCCTCGCGTTCCCACGTGAACTCTGGGCCACGTCTTGAGTTCCACCGAACTCTCACAATCGGTATACGGCTGTGTTTACGAATTTTAACTTCCCGATCCATAATCTCAATTGGTTCTTCGACAAACTGCAATTTATCGTCTATCTTCAGCTCTTGAAATGGTACAACTAGTGTTTCATCAGCCAAACACTTCTTTAACTGCGATACGTGAAACACATCATGGACATTACCCAACTCAGCAGGTAATTCCTACCTGTAGGCCACCTTTCCAATTCGTTCCAGAATTTTGAATGGCCCTACATAACGAGGGTTTAGTTTGCCACGTTTCCCAAAACGCACCACACCCTTCCAGGGTGAGACCTTTAACATGACGCGATCATTAACTTCGAATTCCAACGGTTTACTACGCTTGTCAGCGTAGCTTTTCTGGCGGTCACGAGCTGCGGCCATACGGTTTCGGATCTGCACAATGTTTTCTGATGTTTCAAGCACAAGTTCAGGACCTGTGATCTGACTATCACCCACCTCAAGCCAACAGAGGGGTGAACGGCATTTCCGTCCGTATAGTGCTTCGAACGGAGCTGCCTGTATACTAGTGTGGTAGCTGTTGTTGTAGGAGAATTCTATCAACGGTAAGTGTTTCTCCCACGCTTTCCCAAAATCAAGTACGCATGCCCGAAGCATATCTTCAAGTGTCTGAATGGTGCGCTCGCTTTGGCCATCCGTCTGCGGGTGATAAGCGGTACTCATGTCGAGTCGTGAACCGAACGACTTATGCATTGATTGCCAAAGATCAGAAGTGAAACGCGGATCTCGATCTAAGATGATGGAAGTTGGCACCCCGTGCCTAGAAACTACTTCCTTAAGGTAGATTGCTGCCAATTGCGAAAACTTGTCTGTTTCTTTGATTGCCAGAAAATGTGCTGATTTCGTGAGGCGATCAACAATCACCCAAATGGTATCATTTCCAGCCTGAGTTCTGGGTAGTCCTGTTACAAAATCCATGGCGATCTGTTCCCACTTCCATGTGGGTATCTTTGGTTGCTGAAGTAGACCCGAGGGCTTTTGATGTTCTACTTTGACTTTAGCACAAGTCAAACATTTGCTGACGTAGGTCGCTATATGAGCTTTCATGCTGGGCCACCAGTAGGTAGTTTTCAAGTCGTGGTACATCTTATCTGATCCAGGATGTACGGAGTAACGTGACTTATGTGCCTCTTCCATTACAAGTTCTCGTAAGTTGCCATAGAGTGGGACCCAGATGCGTCCGGTTACGTAGTAAGCACCGTCTCCCTTTCGTTCTAATCGTTGCCTTGAGCCGCGTAAAGCTTCAGCTCGAACGTTCTCTGGTTTCAACGCTTCTAACTGAGCGTCTCGTATCTGGGAAGGAAGATTGGACTGGATCGTGAGTTGCAATGCTCGCACACGCCTAGGTGCCTTATCCTTTCTGCTGAGGGCGTCAGCTACAACGTTCGCCTTGCCCGGATGATACTTGATGGCACATTCATAATCGTTCAATAATTCAACCCATCGCCGTTGCCGCATATTCAATTCTTTCTGGTCGAAGATATGCTGAAGACTCCTATGGTCGGTGTAGATGGTGCATTTGGTACCGTACAGATAGTGCCTCCAGATCTTCAACGCAAATACCACCGCTCCTAACTCCAAGTCGTGTGTCGTGTAGTTTTTCTCGTGAATCTTCAACTGTCGCGAGGCATAGGCTATCACCTTCTCGCGTTGCATCAACACGCATCCGAGGCCCTGAATCGATGCATCACAATAGACTACAAAATCTTCTGTACCCTCTGGTAAAGACAAGATCGGTGCACTGCAAAGTTTCTGTTTTAGAACTTGGAAAGCCTCTTCCTGCTTCGTTCCCCAAAAGTACGCCGTGTTCTTCTGTGTCAGCGAGGTGAGGGGTTGCGCGATTTTCGAGAAATCTTTAATAAACCTCCGATAATATCCCGTGAGACCAAGGAATTGTCGCACCTCGGAGGGAGTCTTTGGTGCCGCCCAATTCTTAACCGCATCTACTTTTGCAGGATCCACATGTATCCCTTTTTCTTTAACAACGTGGCCAAGGAAATGTACTTCTCGAATCCAAAAATCGCACTTAGAAAACTTCGCATACAGCTGTTCCCTTCTCAAAAGTTCCAAGATGAGACGTAGGTGACGCTCGTGATCCTCCTTGTTCTTTGAATAAACCAAGATGTCGTCAATAAACACTATAACAAACTCGTCGAAATATGGCTTACATACGCGGTTCATGAGATCCATGAAAACCGCTGGTGCATTTGTCAACCCAAACGGCATAACCAAAAACTCGTAGTGTCCGTAGCGCGTTCGAAAAGCAGTCTTGGGAACATCATCCTCCCTAACTCGCACCTGATGATAACCCGACCTTAAGTCGATCTTTGAATAGAAACTTGACCCTTGCAACTGGTCAAACAAGTCGTCGATGCGTGGTAACGGATAGCGGTTCTTAATGGTTACCTTGTTGAGCTCTCGATAATCGATACACATACGGAATGACCCATCTTTCTTCTTTACAAATAGAACTGGGGCTCCCCAAGGCGAAGAACTGGGTCGAATGAAACCTCTATCCAATAATTCCTGTAGTTGATTGGATAGTTCCTGCAACTCCCTAGGTGCTAGCCGGTAAGGAGCTCGAGCAATTGGAGCCGCTCCCGGCGCAAGATCAACCAGAAATTCTACTTGACGGTCGGGTAACCCTGGTAGCTCCTCTGGAAACACATCAGCGAATTCTCGCACCACTGGTAGATCCTCGATCTTCCTTTCTTCAGACTGAGCGTTAGCAACTAACGCTAACATTGCAGGATACCCCTTTTGTAGATACTTCTGCGCATGCATGGCCGAGATAATACCAACCATCGTCCCACTACCATGTCCTTGAACTGATAATGACTCCCCATCTGGGAGAGGAATACGCACAACTTTTTCCTTACACAAAATTTCCGCTTGGTGCTTAGACAACCAATCCATGCCTACCACTATATCGAAACTATCGAGCGTAACGGGAAGAAGGTCAATATCAAACACCTGACCCACGAGATCTAGTTTGCACCCGAAAAGGACATTCGAGGCCTCTATCGTCTTACCATCTACTAGTTCTACTACTTGTTTAACTTCTAAAGGTGTTGGGGTTATCCCCAATCGTCGACTAAATTCTAGGGACACATAACTCCAATCGGCACCAGAATCAAATAACACAGAAGCAATAAGATTGTTTACAGGAAACGTACCGGTGACAACATTGCCGTCATTCCTAGCATCCCCTGCCCCAAGCTGGAACACTCTGCCTCGGGCACCACTACCCCCATTGTTGCCATTGTTGTTGTTGTTCCCAGCATTGTTATTATTCGGGCGGTCGTTGTCGTTAGCGTTCTGGTTTAGCTGAGGGCAATCCCGCTTAAAGTGACCCTCGTCACCACACTGATAGCACCCCTTCCTGAAGCCCTGATTCTGCTGGGGTGGTTGTCCCTGCTGTCTCTGGTTCTGCTGGTTCTGTTGCTGCTGGTGTTTGGGCTGTGGAGCTCTACAATCCCTGGCCTCATGGCCCGCCTTACCACACCTGTTACATGTCCGACCACACGGCCCGAAATGATGATAGCCACACTTGTTACACCGTGGCTTCCTCCCCGCATACTGACCCTGACTTTGGCTACCCCCTTGGCCTTGATTGACAGAAGACGACTGGCTGGTGCCGCGATTGCTATAGTTGTCTGGCCTTTTCTGAGTCTGACCCGTACTAGATGCTTTGTCGTAATCGTTCCACTTCCGCTTGTTATCATTAGCGGACGCAGTGGCAGTGGGTGCAGCAGTAGTAGTGGTTGAAACACGCGGTGGTAACGAGTTACTCTCTACTTCTTGATCCACAATCTTGTGGGTCAAACGGACAATCTGTGTTAAATCATTGAGATGTGCTGCAGTAACCAGACTTTTCACACGCGGAGGCAGCCCCTTGATAAACAACTCAATCCTCCGAGACATGGGCCGTGACAAGTTCGGACACATGTCAGCCAATTCATACGATCGCTTCACATATGCCTGGACTTCAGATCCTACCATCTTCAAGTCATAATACTCGTTTTCCAACTTCTGGACTTTGTCCCGAGGGCAATACTCCTCCCTGATCAGTTCTTTAAAGTCATCCCAAGTTGTAGCGTTCGCTGCCTCGATGCCCAACAGTTGAACTTGGGCATTCCACCACGTTAGGACACCATCCGCCAAGGTACCCGCAGCATACTTCACCCTGTCCCCAGCGGGACAGTTACAAATAGTAAACACGGATTCTGCTTTCTCAAACCATCTCAAGAGTCCCACAGCCCCTTCAGTTCCGGTGAAGGTCTGTGGCTTACAGTCCATGAATGTTTTAAACGTACAAGCAGGCTGGTTGTTGTGGGGTTGCGCGTGTTGACCAGCTTGATAGGCTGCTAAAGCCTCAGCCACACGGGTGTTGATTAGGTCAGTCAACTCAGCCTGAGTCATGTTGATGTTGCCACGTCCGTGTCCTCATCCACTCATGATTCTATATATGGAGATAAACTGATTTAGGAATCAAAACGAGATGGAAGTCAAGTATCATGCTGATATCTATGTACTACCAAGTTCACTCATAACAAGGCAGAACCCTTCTCACGCTTGATAAGCCTCACTGGGACTTGCATGCACCCCACATTATTATTAAGTGTGCACCCATAATTATAAGGTGGTTTGCACGTTTATCTCAGTGCCTCTTAGCTTGCGCTCGAAGTTTCCCCCGTCCAAACAACGCAACGGATGGTATCACAGGTTTATGATTCACATAAGCCGAAGAGTAGTGTCACACTATCAAGTCACTATGGTGTTTAATGTTTCATTTCGTACATGTTGTGAGTGTGTGACTGCTAAACAAGTAATGTATAAAGTGAGAGAGACGAACCTTGCAATCTGGAGCTGAGTGTCATGATCGATTTTCGAAGGTGTTCGGTTATAGTCTGGTTTTACAAAACGTTTTAAAACCTAGTTCACTATAACCAGTGGCTCTGATACCAAACTGTAACACCCCCAAAATACCACCTGCGGAAACCCCGCGAGGCGTGTTACGCATCAGAGTTCGAGCCACCAATCACATTGAACCAATGATAAATACTTAAATAAAACATGTTATTAATTACCAATAGAAAACGTCAACATAACATTAATC
The DNA here is from genome assembly GCF_002127325.2 of Helianthus annuus. NCBI lineage: Eukaryota > Viridiplantae > Streptophyta > Magnoliopsida > Asterales > Asteraceae > Helianthus > Helianthus annuus. The sequence goes on along the minus strand of NC_035436.2, from coordinate 22,977,077 downwards.
CCAAGGAATTGTATAGCGGAAGCATGTAAAGAAATTGTTTAACAATTGTTTCATAATAGTACTCAAAACCAACGTATCAATTATAAGTTAATCCAAGAGCCTCGATCCATGACCACTCCAGCACTTCCATATAGCAAGTTCATGTCACGAATTCTAACGACCTGCAAGCATGCGGACAAGTGTGTCAGACGACGCTGGTGAGTTCAAAGTTTTGTTAACGTGTTTTGTTACCAGATGTATGTTAATGCGATTCAACGTTGCAATACGATGTTGCTCATAACATGCTAGATACCCCAGGGAGTGTGCCCATATGTATCCGGGGAGTGTGCCCCTTAATAACCTGGAAGTGTCCAGACCCCAATGTTCAATAATCAAAACCCAATTTAAATGTTTACCCAATGTTCCCTTCCAATGTTTACTAGTTGTCCCAAACCACCGGGACGCATGCTTGAGAAATGCAATGAACTCACCTTGGTTTGCTCTGTAAGATACACAAAAGGTTCTTGAATTAAGGGTGGTTAACCACGTCCTAACAGGGTTACCATACAAGTCAGGTTTGGACTCAAGTAATGCACGTATGTTTCAAACAAGTTAACACGTTACAAGCACGTAGACCATGGAAACAATTTAACAGTCAATTAGATTCAACTTGTGCGATTTAAAGGTCTAAGCCCAAAAGTAATCGGCCCAACATGTTGTGCGACCCACAACATGTTGTGCGATCCAACCAAACCCGGCCCAGCTATAATTAAGCCCAACATAGGAAACATGGCCCATTCCAAAGACGTGCAAGAGCCTTGTGCGATCCTGATGGGCTCGTACGATCGGATTAGTCCAGCCCAACCAGAATATCCGGCCCAAAAAGTTAAGCGGACACAACAACTTGTGCGGTCCAGTAACCTTGTGCGACTGTGGTGCCTTGTGCGACTGTGTTGGGTTGTGCGATGAGGTCTTGGGCTGTCCGGCCCAACAACAACAACTGGTTATTCATTGTGTGTGGCCCAAGGTATTGTGCGATTGGCACTGTCTTGTGCGATCCACGGTACCTTGTGCGATCATGCGAGGTATATGTTGTGTGACATCTGTGCCTCCAAGACCATCGAACAAATACCAAATCAATGAAATATTGTATTTCATACTTGGAATTTGTATAAATATGTGTATCGTTTACACATATCAATTCTCGTTCGATTTCAAGCTCTAAATCGCTTTCTGGAAGGTTATACGCGATCTGATGCGTAAATATAACCAGTTTAATACAACAAACACTCCGGAATAGTGACATAGGCTTAACATACCTTAAATAACCTTTACATAACTTAGAAATAAGTTTTGGATGGTTTGGTATGCCGAAATCAAGTTTATTCGATCGCAGGGACTATTTGCGTCAAACTGCGAAACTATACCGATTCGTATGGTGTCGAACAGTCCGGAACTTGATCATAAGTTAAACATACCATATATAACCTAATCATAGCTTAGAAACAAGCTTTGAGTGGTTCGGTGTGCGAAAACATGCTTATATCATCATTCAGGGACTAAAAGTGTCAAAAACGGCGTAAGTTTGCATTTTCGCGCGTATCTTACGTTCTGGACACATCTGGACATCCAAAATTTTTGTACACACTAAAATATTTTTATTTTAGTGATCGCCATGCAAAAATTCCATTCATCGCTTAATTTTGGTTCGTTTTCGCATCCGTTTGAATTTCGTCGTAAATAACCGAACAACGCGATCATACGACCAAACGAGCCGACATCCGTGATGTTTTCGAGCATATTTCAGGTCCCCTATGCTTTAACTTCATTTTGGAGCCTTGAAATGAGGTTAACGGGGTTTAAACGCATCGAAAAAGGCTTTAAACGCGTGCAGGGACCATTTCTGCCAATTTTGAAACTTTGCTGAACCTGATACACGCTAGCGTAGCGCGAGCCCTAAGGCCTCTGCCCTAGCGCTACGCGAGTGCCTCATCTGGGCAGAAACATCATTTTCAGCAACAGTTTGTAATTTCAGGGGCCAAACTTGCAATTTCTTTGTGTGGTAACCAAGTTACCACCTCTCCAAGGCATGCTAGCTGTCCCTAAACACATGTATGGTTGTGATTTAATGCTTAATGACCAAGAAAACCACTTGTGATGATCCTAGAGCATTACCACAACTATAAATAGCAAGGCCTTTCACTCATTTCTTTGCTCATTCACTCATTCCTCTCTTCTAATCTGCTTTGGAGCTCTCTTCTAAGCATTTGGGACTTGTCTTCTTTGTAGAAAAGATAGCAAGGACTTGGGTGAGCCTTCTTTCATTCTTTTAGTTTCCTTTTTCCTTTTGTAGTGCAGAAAGTCAAACGTTTGGCCAACAGTTTGACTTTCGGTTTTGACCATCAATTGGTCAAGTCAAAGTTCAATTGAACTTTGACACGTGATTGTAATCACGATAGTTATAATCCTTCGCGATTATAACCGCTGATTACCACGTTATCTAGTTGTAGTGTCGAGTCAAAGTTTCGGTCAAAATGCGTTTTAGCACGCATTTTGCAACGGAACTACTTTAGGGTATCAAAACACTTTGTTTTGATACCAAATCAGTAGGTTAGACATGTTTTGACATGTCTAACTCGACACTATTAGTTTGTGCTTGTTTAGGGTCGTAAGATAAGCGGTCTAAACAACCGCTTATACTTCCGAACCCGACCCGTTTGGTCGATCTTTGGATCCGACCAAGCTTAGTTAGTGATCATAATTACATAGGGAATAACCACTGAGGTTATACCTTATGATCACGTAGGATCGGTTAGTCATTTGCTAGTTAGCTTGTATGCCCATAGTAAATGACCAAAATGCCCTTTTGAAGCTAGAATCCGTAATTTGACTATGTGAACATATTTTTGACTAGTAATCTGATTTAGTAACATGTTTAGGGATAATTGGGCATGTAAGACTTGACATAGCACATAGATTACCATCCGAACATAGTTTTACGCTAACGACGCATTATAGTGGCTTATGTTACCATAATGGGTCGAAACGGGTCAAAAGCACTTAGGTAGGCCTTTCAATCAGAATGTTGGGACTATTAAATCATACCATATGAGTTCAAATACTCATTTGATTTATAGAACCTCATTCTATCCTATCTCCCGATTTAGGTGTCGATTTATTTAACTAGCAATCCGATACTAGGTACCACTTGATTCCTTGATTTCCCGTGCATCGATAGTTCACAAAATCAAGGATACCCTACAATCTCAAGTGAGTACATAGTTCCCCTATTTTACTGTTTTCGATTGTTTTGGGGTGATCCATATGTGTTAAATGATTTCGATGTTTAAACAATGGTTTATATTAAATTAATAACGATTTTGATAAGGTGAACAAGACTTGTTGGTTGTAATTACATAACGAATAACATTCATTAATTTGGCCAAACCGACCAGTATTAGGTTATGGTACCATAGGATCTGACAAATCCCGTTATCAGACTGCACCCATGGTTATGTGTGGGTTAGGTGGGTAGCGACCGAACCTGATGATTTTAACTTACCCTTTGGTGGTTAGTTAATGCGAGATTGTTAACTTACCCTTTGGTGGTTTGTTAATGCGAGATAGGCGAGTCACGAAGGTTTGAATGTTATTAGCGAGCGACCAAAAGTATTTTCACTATTAAAACGAGTTAAACGATTTTGGGATGAGTTACACGATTTGAAACAAATTAAACGAGATAAACGATTTGGTTAAACGATTGGTTTTGGGATGTGAATAAATCATGGGACAGGTGTAGTATGATAGAAGCATGGTAGATACGCCGCTGGTACATCTTATATATAAATGCTCTTATCATACTACATTTTGTGTCATTATTTAGTTCACTGGGGAAACGATTTTAAAACGATGTCACACAACGAGGTTTTTGAAATGATATAAACCATACGAGTTTTATTAACGAGCTTTTACGAGATGTTTCCAAATTATTTTACTAAAACAAATGTTTTGGGTTAAGAATCATGGCTACGAGATTTTATAACAAACTATAACAAATTTGATTTGAGTTGGTTATTTATGTTGCAATACATTTTTCAAAACAAGGTTTGTATTTTGACTCTTGTAGTCTAATAAGGTACTGCAACATATAAACTAGCCATGAATTCGACACTCTCATAAAACCTATGTACTCGCCAGCATTTCTTTGCTGACTTTGTTTTCACATATGTTTCAGGTATTGTTGATTGATGTTGATTGCTAGAATGCACACTCATATAGGACTGGACGAGGCCTTAGTGACTTAATAACAATGATAGACTATGTTTAACTTGTTTGTTAGATTTCAAGACGATGTAAACGTTTAATGTTTAATAAAACAAAACTTCAATATTCCGTGTGTTTTGAAACAATGATTCTGTTACAACACTCCCCGACGTTTCCGCCACGGTTTGTTGTTTTAACGTGGTCGGGGTGTGACAGAAAAGTTGGTATCAGAGCTCATGGTTATAGGGAATTAGGTTATTAGTAATGCTTTGACCTAGTCTATAACCTTCCTAGGACCCTAACGCGAGTTTACTTGCGTTTAGTCATAAAACAATACCGTCACTTATCCTTAAGTGACAACCACAATAAGAGCATAACTTTCGAATCCGCTTCGAAAATTAATCATCTGTTCTAGGATGATTGATTACTAGGTTTTGAACCCGCTGTTATACGGTTTTGAACCCTTCCGGTTTGATTCATCTTTGGCTTTATGCCTTTTTGAGTTTTCAAAATCTCGTCAAAGTTCGGGTCTAAATAATGTGAACACGTGCAAACTGGAAGAGTGAATGCCTGTACCCTGAGTTTTCTGTCTAAGGCTAGAGTGTTCGTACAAATCCGCAGTATCGGACCAGTCACTCTTACCTGGGAACTCTTGGGGTGAGTGTTCACTTATAGGCGAGCATGTCTTCAGTGATACATTAATATGACTCATTTACTTTGATTAGTCATCGTCTCATTTGTTTGCCTTAGGTAACAAACAAATGATCGCAATTTCTATGCATTGCCATTCTATTTTGATTACCCGGTAGCCTTTCATTCATTTCCCCCTTTGTCTTTCCTTCCTTCAAAATGTCAGTTCATCGCAACGACGCTCAGATGTCCGAACAGGCTACTAAAGTTTCCCAACGAGTAGGCGAAGTAATCTTGAAGACTGCTGAATTAGCTATTGCCATGTCCCGTCTCCAGGATGAAACCACCCGAGAAGCATCAAAGGAAGCAAAAGCCAAGCCTTCAAAAAGGTCAAAGAAGCGTAAGACCTTAAAGAATCCTCCAGCCGTTGCACCAAATCAACCAGGACCTGGTCAGGTGGCAACACCACCAGCCAAGAAGCGGTACTTGGGAACTGCTCCTTTCTGCAATCAATGCAATAGCCATCATCCGAATCAAGAACCTTGTTTCAAATGTACCCACTGTGGGCGATGGGGACATTTGGTTAACATTTGCCGTTTTGTCATCCAAAACAAAGCTGTTGCAGGTCCTACTGTTACACGAGCACCATACAAAGGAACAGCCCCTTTGTGCCATCAGTGTAACCTCCATCACCATGCTAGTGTCAAATGCCAAATATGCTTCAAGTGTGGACTTGTTGGTCATTTGGCAAGAGACTGTCGTTCAGTTGCTACATTAAACCAAACTATTCAGAACCCTATTCAACTTCAAGCAAATCCAGCACAAGCTCGTTCTCCTCCTGGAACTTGCTACTTCTATGACGAGACGAGTCATTTCAGGGACGAATACCCAAAGTTTGTCAATGCAAATCTGACCCACGGATAAGCACTAGGCTGATTAGAAGAAGCTGATGCTTGAAATAATTAGAAACTTATGCTTTTGTTTCTTTTGTTGAACTCTGAAACAACCTGTTTGGTTTATAAATAAATCGTTGATCACAATTCTGATGTACAAGTGTAGTTACACGTGTGTATGGCATACCCCTATAATACCTACACCAAAGAATTATGTTATTTACAAACTACTCTTGTAGTTCTTCCATTCATGTGATCGCTCATGATTTCCTCGAAAATTCTAAATACTCGTTTCAAGAAACGAAGTACCGGATACAAGTGACATTTGGAGTAATCACTTTAAATCCTTGGTCAGATAACTAAGGGTATTACTTTTTCAATCTTGTACCCAACCTCCAAGTTCTGCTTCATATGTCGCCTTGGCATAGCTAGCACCTCAAATTCATGAGGATTTTTCCTCGTGTGTCGACCTAAGCACGTCTAGTGCAAGGTTTCAAAGCATCCCCTGCTATTCGAATTCCGAAATCCATATAAGATCTTATTATCTTTGCAATTAGATCTTTGTGGATGATTATCGCTCTAATCGGAACCTTTGATTGGATTCTTTGTACGCCTTAATACGTACATTAAAATTCAATAAGGACAAGCCGAATTCCTATCAAGATCTCTCTATCTTCATAGTTAGACTCTTGGAAATATTTAAAGTGCCAAATAAAATCCACGGATTGGATTCCTAGTGTACTTTAAATACCCGGGTCCAAAGATAACAAATTAAAGGTCGAATTAATCAATTATGCGATTTTGTGATTATGTGTTTATGTGTTCTCCTTTGTGTTTTGTGTGATTCGATTTTGTTTTCGAAATCCTCATAGAATCTTCCATATCTTCATATGAGGGATTCATAGTAGGATATTCAAAGGTACTACCTTAAATCCTTAATGGGCTTCTACGTGGTAGTTAAGACCCTTGGATTATATAAGTGCCATTTCATATTTCGAAAAAGACCCCTTGAGTGGTCTAGTTAAAGATTGATTCAACATCTGGTCAAGAATGATATGTGATATAGCTGGAAAGACTTCTAGGTAGTCTGTTTTAAAAGATCATTTATTGATCTAAAGGACTCAATGATGGTCTAGTCACGCTCATCACAGGTTCGTTCATTTGGTTCCTCCCTACACATTATCAAATACACTGTGTGGACTATGCAAGGAATTACGTAATTATGGACGCGTACATAATTATGAAATTCAGTGCACAGAAACCACAGTAAGATTTATCATGTGTAAGAACTGATAGTGGCAACAATGACGGAATGTGAACGATGTAATGAGGTACGGTGGACGCACCAATGACACTTCATATACTTGTATATAAGTGTCCCTCTTACATTGCAAGCATAATGTTATTAAAGTTACTAGACGTTCAAGAACCCAACCAGTATTGTCTTATCTTTTCGACTTCATGTTTCGAGCTCTCACAAGTTTCCTCTGATTAAATTTCGGGACGAAATTTCCTGAAGTAGGGGAGACTGTGACATCTGTGCCTCCAAGACCATCGAACAAATACCAAATCAATGAAATATTGTATTTCATACTTGGAATTTGTATAAATATGTGTATCGTTTACACATATCAATTCTCGTTCGATTTCAAGCTCTAAATCGCTTTCTGGAAGGTTATACGCGATCTGATGCGTAAATATAACCAGTTTAATACAACAAACACTCTGGAATAGTGACATAGGCTTAACATACCTTAAATAACCTTTACATAACTTAGAAATAAGTTTTGGATGGTTTGGTATGCCGAAATCAAGTTTATTCGATCGCAGGGACTATTTGCGTCAAACTGCGAAACTATACCGATTCGTATGGTGTCGAACAGTCCGGAACTTGATCATAAGTTAAACATACCATATATAACCTAATCATAGCTTAGAAACAAGCTTTGAGTGGTTCGGTGTGCGAAAACATGCTTATATGATCATTCAGGGACTAAAAGTGTCAAAAACGGCGTAAGTTTGCATTTTCGCGCGTATCTTACGTTCTGGACACATCTGGACATCCAAAATTTTTGTACACACTAAAATATTTTTATTTTAGTGATCGCCATGCAAAAATTCCATTCGTCGCTTAATTTTGGTTCGTTTTCGCATCCGTTTGAATTTCGTCGTAAATAACCGAACAACGCGATCATACGACCAAACGAGCCGACATCCGTGATGTTTTCGAGCATATTTCAGGTCCCCTATGCTTTAACTTCATTTTGGAGCCTTGAAATGAGGTTAACGGGGTTTAAACGCATCGAAAAAGGCTTTAAACGCGTGCAGGGACCATTTCTGCCAATTTTGAAACTTTGCTGAACCTGATACACGCTAGCGTAGCGCGAGCCCTAAGGCCTCTGCCCTAGCGCTACGCGAGTGCCTCATCTGGGCAGAAACATCATTTTCAGCAACAGTTTGTAATTTCAGGGGCCAAACTTGCAATTTCTTTGTGTGGTAACCAAGTTACCACCTCTCCAAGGCATGCTAGCTGTCCCTAAACACATGTATGGTTGTGATTTAATGCTTAATGACCAAGAAAACCACTTGTGATGATCCTAGAGCATTACCACAACTATAAATAGCAAGGCCTTTCACTCATTTCTTTGCTCATTCACTCATTCCTCTCTTCTAATCTGCTTTGGAGCTCTCTTCTAAGCATTTGGGACTTGTCTTCTTTGTAGAAAAGATAGCAAGGACTTGGGTGAGCCTTCTTTCATTCTTTTAGTTTCCTTTTTCCTTTTGTAGTGCAGAAAGTCAAACGTTTGGCCAACAGTTTGACTTTCGGTTTTGACCATCAATTGGTCAAGTCAAAGTTCAATTGAACTTTGACACGTGATTGTAATCACGATAGTTATAATCCTTCGCGATTATAACCGCTGATTACCACGTTATCTAGTTGTAGTGTCGAGTCAAAGTTTCGGTCAAAATGCGTTTTAGCACGCATTTTGCAACGGAACTACTTTAGGGTATCAAAACACTTTGTTTTGATACCAAATCAGTAGGTTAGACATGTTTTGACATGTCTAACTCGACACTATTAGTTTGTGCTTGTTTAGGGTCGTAAGATAAGCGGTCTAAACAACCGCTTATACTTCCGAACCCGACCCGTTTGGTCGATCTTTGGATCCGACCAAGCTTAGTTAGTGATCATAATTACATAGGGAATAACCACTGAGGTTATACCTTATGATCACGTAGGATCGGTTAGTCATTTGCTAGTTAGCTTGTATGCCCATAGTAAATGACCAAAATGCCCTTTTGAAGCTAGAATCCGTAATTTGACTATGTGAACATATTTTTGACTAGTAATCTGATTTAGTAACATGTTTAGGGATAATTGGGCATGTAAGACTTGACATAGCACATAGATTACCATCCGAACATAGTTTTACGCTAACGACGCATTATAGTGGCTTATGTTACCATAATGGGTCGAAACGGGTCAAAAGCACTTAGGTAGGCCTTTCAATCAGAATGTTGGGACTATTAAATCATACCATATGAGTTCAAATACTCATTTGATTTATAGAACCTCATTCTATCCTATCTCCCGATTTAGGTGTCGATTTATTTAACTAGCAATCCGATACTAGGTACCACTTGATTCCTTGATTTCTCGTGCATCGATAGTTCACAAAATCAAGGATACCCTACAATCTCAAGTGAGTACATAGTTCCCCTATTTTACTGTTTTCGATTGTTTTGGGGTGATCCATATGTGTTAAATGATTTCGATGTTTAAACAATGGTTTATATTAAATTAATAACGATTTTGATAAGGTGAACAAGACTTGTTGGTTGTAATTACATAACGAATAACATTCATTAATTTGGCCAAACCGACCAGTATTAGGTTATGGTACCATAGGATCTGACAAATCTCGTTATCAGACTGCACCCATGGTTATGTGTGGGTTAGGTGGGTAGCGACCGAACCTGATGATTTTAACTTACCCTTTGGTGGTTAGTTAATGCGAGATTGTTAACTTACCCTTTGGTGGTTTGTTAATGCGAGATAGGCGAGTCACGAAGGTTTGAATGTTATTAGCGAGCGACCAAAAGTATTTTCACTATTAAAACGAGTTAAACGATTTTGGGATGAGTTACACGATTTGAAACAAATTAAACGAGATAAACGATTTGGTTAAACGATTGGTTTTGGGATGTGAATAAATCATGGGACAGGTGTAGTATGATAGAAGCATGGTAGATACGCCGCTGGTACATCTTATATATAAATGCTCTTATCATACTACATTTTGTGTCATTATTTAGTTCACTGGGGAAACGATTTTAAAACGATGTCACACAACGAGGTTTTTGAAATGATATAAACCATACGAGTTTTATTAACGAGCTTTTACGAGATGTTTCCAAATTATTTTACTAAAACAAATGTTTTGGGTTAAGAATCATGGCTACGAGATTTTATAACAAACTATAACCAATTTGATTTGAGTTGGTTATTTATGTTGCAATACATTTTTCAAAACAAGGTTTGTATTTTGACTCTTGTAGTCTAATAAGGTACTGCAACATATAAACTAGCCATGAATTCGACACTCTCATAAAACCTATGTACTCGCCAGCATTTCTTTGCTGACTTTGTTTTCACATATGTTTCAGGTATTGTTGATTGATGTTGATTGCTAGAATGCACACTCATATAGGACTGGACGAGGCCTTAGTGACTTAATAACAATGATAGACTATGTTTAACTTGTTTGTTAGATTTCAAGACGATGTAAACGTTTAATGTTTAATAAAACAAAACTTCAATATTCCGTGTGTTTTGAAACAATGATTCTGTTACAACACTCCCCGACGTTTCCGCCACGGTTTGTTGTTTTAACGTGGTCGGGGTGTGACATGTTGTACACTATGCTAAGACATGTTGTACCTAGCTTGTGCGATCTCATTGTGCGTGTGATCTTGTGCGACTGGTCAACTAATTCCCGTAATTTCGCAAGTCGGTTACAATCAATTAAGTGGTTTCCAATTTTACATCAATCAATCAATACAATTAACAGCTTCTAGTCATCCATTAATCGATCAAACAGGGAAATTATTAACCGATTCATAAGAATCCTAATCAAAATCAAATCACGAACAATACTCATAACACTTAAACACATGATCATGGTTCATATTCTTGATTACTAACATGGATTTACTATCATAACGATCCTACAAAATCATCCGTACAAGAACACATTACAGCCGATTACTATGTGTTCGGTTCTAATTCCAATTCATGCAATCCAAATCGTATGAGCATCATCACGTGTACATGTGAGCCGATTTATCAAGAACATTACAATCAAACATATATTATCCCTAAATCACCATGTAATACAAATAGATCAAAACATTATTCAACACACAATCAATAACCAAAAACACTAACCGGTTGAAAGAGAACTCGATCCGAATAAGGAAATCTTCGAGAGGTAGGAGGTGATGGCCGTCGGGTTTGAGAGAGAAGGAGAGGAACGGAACTAGGGTTTTGTGTGTGTGCCAAGTTTTGCAAGTTGTGAGAAGTATACTCCTTCCTATGGTGTTATGCGTAACAAGTGAGTGGGCCGAACTCATTCTTGGGCTGCCCATCTACTTCGAGTTCAAACATATGGTGATAAGAATGAGATGTTCGGCCCAACATGGGCTTGTGCGAACGGGTTATGTTGTGCGATTCGGTTCATGTAACAAATATACAATCACATAGCATATAACAACCTAACATTCATTATCATAATAGTTCACATAATCGCATAATGTTACACAGAGTAGGTTCGAATTACGAGTTGTCACATCCTAGGCCACCAATAGTAATCTCTAAGATCCTGGTACATCTTATCCGCTCCAGGGTGGATAGAGTACCGCGACTTGTGAGCTTCATCGAAAATAACCTTCCTTAAACCTCCAAACAAAGGAACCCAAATCCTTTTCTCAAAACGCAACGTTCCTTCCTTGTTTGGTACCAATAACTTCTCCATCCCACGGAGATATTCCACTTCAAGGTTTCTCTCCTTGAGAGCTTCTTTCTGCGCGGCACGAATGCGCAAGGAAAGATCGGTCTGAATAACCATGTCCAAAGCCCTAACCCTTATGGGCTTGATCCTCTCTTTTCGACTTAGGGCATCGGCAACCACATTCGCCTTCCCTGGATGATACTTTATCTCGCAGTCGTAGTCATTCAACAGCTCTACCCATCATCTTTGCCTCCTATTCAACTTCTTCTGGTTGAATATGTGCTGGAGGCTCTTGTGATCTGTGAAGATTGTGCACTTCGTACCATAAAGGTAGTGTCTCCAGATCTTTAAAGCAAAAACCACTGCGCCAAGCTCCAAATCGTGTGTGGTATAGTTCTTTTCATGTACCTTTAGCTGGCGTGACGCGTAGGCAATAACCTTTTGGCGTTGCATCAAGACACAACCCAATCCTTGACGCGAGGCGTCACAGTATACCACGAAATCATCTGTACCCTCTGGTAGGGCTAAGATTGGCGCGTTGCAAAGCTTATCTTTCAATACCTGAAACGCTTCTTCCTGTTTGATTCCCCAATCAAACTTCTTGTCCTTCTGAGTGAGGAGCGTCAATGGTTGAGCGATCTTTGAAAAGTTCTCGATGAATCTTCGGTAATAGCCAGCCAAACCCAAGAGTTGCCGAATCTCGGTTGGCGACTTTGGCGTTTCCCAATCCTTGATCACCTCGATCTTGGTTGGATCCACGTGGATTCCATCTCCATTTACCACGTGCCCAAGGAATTGCACTTCTCGTAGCCAAAACTCGCACTTAGAGAACTTGGCATACAACTGTTCCTTCTTTAGCAGCTCAAGAATGGCGCTTAAATGCTGCTCGTGCTCAGCCTTCGTCTTTGAATAAATCAAAATATCATCGATGAATACAATCACGAACTTATCCAAGTATGGCTTGCAAACTCGATTCATCAAATCCATGAATACTGCAGGTGCGTTTGTCAGACCAAACGGCATAACCAGAAACTCGTAGTGCCTATAACGAGTTCTGAAGGCTGTCTTTGGGATACTCTCCTCTTGTATCCTTAACTGGTGGTAACCAGATCGCAAATCGATCTTCAAATAGAAGCTTGAACCTTGAAGTTGGTCGAACAGATCATCAATCCTTGGCAGAGGATACCTATTCTTGATCGTCAGCTTGTTCAACTCTCTGTAGTCAATGCACATACGGAAACTACCGTCCTTTTTCTTGACAAACAAAACTGGAGCTCCTCAAGGCGAGAAGCTCGGTCGGATGAATCCCTTGTCTAACAACTCTTGTAGTTGGGTCGACAGTTCCTGCATCTCAGACGGAGCAAGTCTGTAAGGTGCCTTAGCCACAGGCGCGGCGCCTGGAACTAAGTCAATGCGGAACTCCACTTGCCTTTGAGGCGGCAAGCCAGGCAAATCTTCTGGGAAGACTTCTGGGTACTCCCTCACGACAGGGATGTCTTCGATCTTCGGTTCTTCAGCTTTCTAATCCACAATGTGTGCCAGAAAAGCAACGCATCCTTTCTGCAAACACTTTCTTGCTTTCAGGCAGCTAATAATCCTCAACGGCGTCTCACGCTTCTCTCCATGAACGACAATGGTCTCACCATCTTCGGTCGGGATACGAACGACCTTCTCATGACAAACTATCTCAGCCTTGTTACTCGATAACCAATCCATTCCTACTACCACGTCGAAGCTTCCCAACTGGACTGGTAGTAGATCTAGAGCGAACTCACGCTCTCCCGATTCGATTACGCAACCTCGAATCACCTCATTAGCTTCTACTAACTTCCCACTCGCCAATTCGATCGAGTACGGAACATCTAATTTACTAGCGGCTAAACCAAGCATATTCTTAAATTCTAACGACACGAAGCTATAATCGGCGCCAGTATCAAATAAAACGGATGCATAGCGTTGGTTTACAGGGAACGTACCAGTGACAACATTGGGATCCTGGCGCGCTTCCCTTGCTTCTATGTTGAAAACCCTTCCGCGGGCTTGGTTTAATTCCGGGCAATTCCTCTTGTAGTGCCCAAGATCACCACAGTTGAAACATCTGGGTCTCTGCCCATTTCAACCACCGTTTCCAACTTGATTGTTCCTCTGATTACGATTCATAGTGCCCGCTTGGTTTGCATTATTGACCCGATTCCCATCACCTCCAATGTTTCCTTGTGGGCGATTCCCAATACCACCACGATTATTTCTATTCCCAAATCCTCCTTGGCCTCCCCGGCCAGCACTATCCCAACAAGAATCCTTCAAGTGACCAGTCTTTCCACAAGCTTCGCATACTTTTGGCCCGCATCGACCAGAGTGATGGCGTTGGCAAGAGTTACACTTGGGATGTGCACCCATATATCCCTTACCTTTCCTCCTACCACCAGTTGTATCCTGAACTGGCATACTTGATTCCCCTTTCTTAACCACCACCCTGGTGCCCTGCTTGAAGTTTGAAAACTTCCGCTTGTTCCCTCCTGATGACTCCACATGAAACTTCATCAAACTTGTTCAAACGAATTCCCCTTTCTTCTTTGGCTCAACTTCATCAAACTTGTTCAAACGAATTGCCTCCTCTGTGAGAGCCACGCTCAAATCAATGGCTTCAGTGATAGTTGCAGGTTTGGAGGAGGTTACCATGCTTATGATTTGAGGAGCTGATCCCCAAATGAAGCGTTCAATTCTCTTGAACTCGGGAGTGACCATGTAGGGTACCACATGCGATAAGTCGTGGAATCTCTGAACATACTCTGCTATCTTTGGGCCTTCCATTTTCAAATGCCAGAACTCGGTCTCCAATCTCTGGATTTCAGTGCGGAAACAGTACTTTTTGCGCATGAGTTCCTTCAGTTCGGTCCAGGTCAGCGCGTAGGCAGCAGCTTCGCCAAGTGTCTGTACTTGCAGGTTCCACCAGGATAGGGCTCCATCCAAAAATAGCCCAGAGATATAGGTGACTTGCTGATCCGGTGCGCATTTGCTCATGCGAAGAACAGATTCAATTTTCTCAGCCCAGCGGACAAAGGCGACAGCACCTCCTGTGCCATCAAAGTTTACGGGCTTACAGTCCAAGAACTGCTTGTAGGTGCACCCTGCACATACATTATAACATACGTTTGGCATTAGCATTCTTGCTAAGGATATCCATTTAAGTCATGGTATGTCTTGATGACTTAGGGTTACCATGAGGTGGATTGTTGTTGTTGCCGGTGTTGCCCACTCATTCCTCCTTGAGAGGCAGCATATTTTGCGATAGCAGCAGCAATGACTTGCTGTAGTTCGGCCTGACGCGTAGGTATTTGCTGTTGTTGACGTCTTGGCGGCATCTTCTAAAGATGTGTTTACATTGGTCAGGCCATAGTGAAGCGTACGTATATAGTAATAGTAATAGCACATAACATCTCATGTTATCAATATATCACAAATACTAATCACACAACATCCCATGTCACAGATATTATACACACAACATCCCATGTCATAAAAATATAAATATGCAATCAAGCGAATCAAATATGATGAGAATACTGCGATTGCCATATATCGAGACCACGTAGTAAGTGTATCAGTACATCACTGTGTCATACAATCATCAATCAACTAGGGGTTACATCACCCCTGTCCAAAAACTATATCAGGTCAGTGTCAAATACATTAAATACATCAAATACATGTCAACAAAAGTCAGTATCATCATGTAGTCTCCAAAAATGCTGTGCAGTCAAAAGCAATCGCGGTCCTCTCACCAACGTCTACCCAAACAGTACTGATGAGCTCTATACAGATGGCGGTGGAGGAGGGGGAAAGTGAGTGTAAAACAAACGACGTAACTGGAGCCAGTCCTCCTCCATGGCTCTCTGAGTACGGATGAACGAAGCGACCTGCTTGTCACACCCCGATCTCCACGTGTCACCGGTGGGCCCGGTGTGGGGTACAGTGACGTGGTTGGCATCGTCATAGACAAACAACACAATATAATAATGCACAGCGGAAGCAGAAATAGATTCATTTCAACTTTATTTAAAATGTAATAATAAACATCATAAGTAGTTGAAACGGATCCACAGGCGGATCAATAAAATAAGATAAATTGTTCAACAGTTTATTTGTCGTCCGAGCTTGCGAGACTATAGTGGACGCTCTTAGGAAAACAGCCAGCCTAGTTCGTATAGTACCTGCACTTAACCTTTTGGGAAAATACGTCAGTTTACACTGGTAATTACAAATCAACTGACTCATTTTGAAAATGATTGAAAATTTATTTAAATGCACAAGGCATAAATAATTTTATTAACTTGGGATAATTATGCAATATAAACTTGTGAACGAATTACATGTTACTCGTACATTTGGTGGCCCGGGATCTGCTGTCCGGGCTAAAGATTAAATGACACACCACATTAAAGAGTTATACACGTCGGGTGTACGCCTACACCCCGTGCTCTGGTCGTGGCCATCTCGTAAGATAATGCCAAGGATATCCGGGACACGGTCAATAACCCCCCAAACCCTTAAAGTAAAACAAGACTGTTTAAACGAGTCGCACAAACTATTCAAGATTGGACACCCAAGGGTGCAGGATTTGTGCGCTCGATCAAGCGGCATTTTAAATACCGTACCCCAAGCCCGTATAGGGAAAATAAGTCAAAATGTATTTACCTGAGCAAGTATGAATCACAATTGGTAAGTGTAGGTAGCTTTTACTGGGCCTCCTAATCTAGAACAAAGGTTTATAATAACCTATTAGATTCCTAACAGGTCTTTTATTTAAGCTTTAGCTTAGACCGGTTAGTTTTAAGGACGATACGGTACAAGCGCACGATTAAGCGAAAGACCGGATAGAATGTGATTTAGACCCGACAAGTCTGGATACTTGTATAATATGGGTATACTAAATACATTCTGGATTTTGAGACAAAAATGATAACGTTTGACCCGTTTCGGTCAATTTACGCAAACTAGTTACGTAAACCGAACCGAACGCAAAAAGGGCGTTACGGGTGGCCAAAAGAGTCAAATGCAAGTTCCCTGAGATAATATGCTTTAAATATGATATAATATCAGTAAGTTATGTTCTATTATGCCCCGAATGATTTTAAACTCAATTTACACCTCCTAAGGGCATTTTGGTCATTTAAAAGATTATAAAAGAGTCAAATTGGAAATCTGAGTTACGAGTCTGATTTTATACAGTAAATATACTTCATTTGATATATTATAACAGTAGAGTATGACCCGCATACAAAACTTATCATTTAAAATCAAACTATGCACCGTAGGGGTATTTTAGTAATTTCACAAGGGCTAAAAATGTCAAAACTGGAAATCTGAGTTCAAACATTTATACTTACTGTTATTATATGAAAATATACTAATTACATCAGTAGGTATGAGTCTTATATGTTTAAAACGAGTATAACGCCTAATATACGCTAAAAACGCTTAAAATGCGATTTAACGCCGTTTCCGGGTTTTCAAAGGAAAGCTGAGATTTTTATATTTCCAGAATGCTTAAAATAATTTATTTAACAAATAAAATCAGTAGAAAAAGATTTGGGGTCAAAAGAATGTATAAAACTCATTTTATGGCTTAAACGGTCAAAACCGGCATAAACCGAATCGACTTAGCGACGTATGATCCGATCAGCCAAAAACTAAATAAAAATCATCAAAAATCCCCAAATATTATATAACATCAGTGGGTAAAAAGTTTTGTATCAAAACGTGGCCTGAAATAGGTTATACACGAAATGCGCCGTTTATGTAACTTTAAGATATAGTTTTACGATATCGGCCATAACTCAAAATCTGGACCACTAACTGATCTCAAATTTTCGGTGCAAGTTTATATATTAGAAATAAAGATTTCTACTCTTTCACTTTTCTAAAAATCACGTTTTATATCAAAAAGGGCAAAATAGTCAACTTTAAGCATAAATCGGAAACATGCAAATGAATCGGCTAAGTGTAGACTCGAGATATAAAAATTCCAGAAAGTTATACTAAAATATAAATGGTCAAAAATATGCTCCAATACAGATCTCAAACATGCATGCACGGATCCGAATCGATAGTCTACGAAAAAGTCATTTTATAAGACTTTCGGTTCCAATCCGGGTTTATACTAAAGATTGTCGAGTTGATTATGATAAAACACATTCTTATATTCATTATAAGTTATTTTTGATGATCAAACTGATTGCATGTCATCTACATTACCATTTAAGCTATTTTTCGCAAAAACGATTTCTGTTGACTTTTTAGAAACAACTTTGACTCGACAAATAGCATGCTTAGAGTGGGAATTAGAGAATACCCTTTTGAGGGTTTGTTTCCCACATAAATACCAACATTTAAGTGGTTTCAATTTGAGAAATGACAGAGCCAAACTCGTTTAATCGAAAAGTCAAACTATATGAACAACGGTTTGACTTTTAACTAATGATCAAAGCAAGAACGAATTATAGAATGATATGAAAGCTTACAAAGGTCCTAATGAAGCTTAGTTAACACTAGGAGGTGGCCTTGTCGTTCAGAATTGCTCCAGAAGTTGCCTTGGGAGTTCTTGCAAATTGAGAGAGTTCTTGTTACTAATACAAGTGCTCAAGAATGAAGGAATGATCTGTTTTATGGTGAATTCAGAGGTTGTAGAGAGCTCACAGTAGTCCTAGGCATGCAAGGCCTTCAATTGGTGCAAAAGGAGGTGCACACAGCTGTTCCCCACTTCAAAATTTGGACCAGAATGCAAAATTCGCGAGTTTCAGCATCTGACATGGGCACGCGGCCCGCTTAAGATATCCCAGGTGGGCCGCCTGGGGTTCTGCAGGTCCAAACAGTTTCAAACTTGGCAGCTTTGGTCCCTGTTCTTGCACGCGATGCTTTAGCTGCTTATTTTGACTCGTAAACCCTCAAACTTGGTTTCTAAGAACCTTGGGACATTTACCAACATGGTAATGTCCTCGGATAACTTTGCGCTCAACCGAAAAGCCATGAAATTCGACGTTGACGCTTTTAACCCCTCAAGTACGGTTTTGGCCATAACTTTCTCATACGTTAACGAAACTTCACGAAATTTTTACCACATATTCTAGTGAGTATATTTTAGCATTACAATGCTTCGGGTCTGCCAAAAGTTCACTCAGAGGTATAAATTCAACAGGTTGACACTTTTGGCCCCTATAGTTTGTAATTCCTCACTTTTGTGCACTTTCCGCGTCGTATGATCCATGAACCATCCGTTTAAGGTTATAAACATTATGTAGGGTTATCATAGAGTCTATTTATCCATTGTTGACACTTTAGACCCTTACGTTCCATAGTTTTCACTGTTTGTCAACTTTAGTCCCTCTAAAGTTTGTTTTCACATACCGGAACCTTATGACATGTGTCAAGACATTATTGGACGTAAATTTTCGAGGTGTTACATCCTCACCCCCTTAAAAGAAATCTCGACCTTGAGATTTACTGAAACAAATGAGGATATTTCTCTTGCATCGTGGATTCCACTTCCCACGTATATTCGGGACCTCTACGGGCATCCCATTTGACCTTTACAATAGGTATATACTTCCGTCGAAGCTTCTTTACCTGTCGATCCTCGATCGACAATGGTTTTTCCACGAACTTCAAACTCTCATCTATGTGTATATCCGCATGCGGTATAACCAGTGATTCGTCAGCGAAACACTTCTTCAAATTACAGATGTGGAACACATTATGAATAGCGCTAAGTTCTTCAGGCAAGTTTAACTTATAAGCAACTGACCCGACACGTTCGATAATCTCGAAAGGTCCTATATATCTCAGGCTTAGCTTGCCTTTCTTTCCAA
Source organism: Helianthus annuus (assembly GCF_002127325.2). Lineage (NCBI taxonomy): Eukaryota > Viridiplantae > Streptophyta > Magnoliopsida > Asterales > Asteraceae > Helianthus > Helianthus annuus. The sequence continues at coordinate 22,957,433 of NC_035436.2, read as the reverse complement.
ATCGCATCACACCCTTCCAGGGCGATACTTTAAGCAATACTTTATCACCTACATCGAAGTGAAAATCTTTGCGCTTAGGATCCGCATAACTTTTCTGCCTATCCCTGGCAGCTTTCAAATGATCGCGTATCTGCACGATCTTGTCCGTCGTCTCAAAAACGATATCTGGTCCTGACAACTGGACATCTCCAACTTCTGCCCAACAAATGGGCGATCTACACTTTCTACCGTATAGGGCCTCAAAAGGCGCAGCCTTTATGCTGGAATGGTAGCTATTGTTGTAGGAGAATTCAATCAGTGGTAGGTTCTTATCCCAACTACCACCCAAATCGATCGCACATGCACGAAGCATGTCTTCCAAAGTTTGAATAGTACGCTCACTCTGACCATCAGTCTGAGGATGATAAGCCGTACTAAAATTCAAACGAGTGCCCAACGATTGTTGGAAACTCTTCCAAAAATGCGATGTATATCTAGTATCTCTATCGGAGATAATAGATACAGGTATACCATGCAACGCTACAATCTTATCGACGTATAATTGAGCTAACATATCGGAGCTATACGTCTCCTTGATGGGTAGAAAATGAGCTGACTTAGTCAGTCTATCTACTATGACCCATATGGTATCATTTCCCTTTTTCGTCTTCGGCAACTTGGTGATGAAATCCATTGTCACCATTTCCCATTTCCACTTGGGAATTTCAGGTTGTTGAAGCAAACCTGACGGCTTCTGATGCTCAGCCTTGACTTGCGCACAAGTCAAACATTTAGCTACATGCTCAGCTACTGACTTTTTCAAACCAATCCACCAGTAGTTTGCTTTCAAATCCTGGTACATCTTATCAGCTCCAGGATGAACGGAATATTTAGAGCTGTGGGCTTCCTGGAGGATAACATCCCGAAGTCCTCCATAAACTGGAACCCATATTCGTCCGTTTAGTCGTAGCATTGCATCTTTGTCGTAGGATAACTGCTCCTCAGTTACTCCTAACTTCTCTGCAGGATAGTTAGCTTCCAACACAGCTTCCTTCTGTGCAGCTAACACCCTTTCATTCAAATTATTTCTTATTTCAATGCTCTTGGCATTGATTCTGATTGGTTTCACCCTTTCCTTTCTGCTTAAGGCGTCGGCAACTACATTTGCCTTGCCTGGATGGTATCTTATCTCGCAGTCATAATCATTTAAAGTTTCCATCCATCGCCTCTGTCGCATGTTCAATTCCTTCTGATTGAACAAGTGTTGAAGACTCTTGTGATCCGAATAAATTATACACTTGGTTCCGTACAAGTAATGTCTCCATAGCTTCAAAGCAAATACAACTGCACCCAATTCCAAATCGTGGGTGGTGTAGTTCTTCTCGTGCACCTTTAGCTGTCGAGAAGCGTAGGCAATGACTTTTCCTCTCTGCATGAGCACACAGCCCATACCAGTGTGCGATGCATCGCAATACACTATGAAATCTTCTATGCCATCGGGCAGTGTCAACACTGGCGCGTTGCTCAACTTCTTCTTCAGGATGTCGAAGGATTCCTGCTGCTTAGGGCCCCAATCAAACTTAATCTTCTTACGAGTCAACGAAGTTAGGGGCGCAGCAATCCTTGAAAAGTTTTCAATGAATCGCCTATAGTACCCTGCTAATCCAAGGAAACTGCGAATCTCAGTAGGACTCTTCGGCTCCTGCCAGTTCATGATTGCTTCTACTTTAGCGGGATCTACTTGGATACCACCCTCGCTTACCACATGTCCAAGAAATTGGACTTCTCGAAGCCAAAATTCGCACTTCGAAAATTTGGCATAAAGTTTCTCCTGATGCAGAAGTTTGAGAATACAACGAAGGTGTTTCTCATGGTCGGCTTGGCTCTTCGAGTAGATAAGGATGTCTTCGATAAAGACGATGACGAATTTATCCAGATAAGGCTTGCAAACACGATTCATGAGATCCATGAATGCGGCTGGTGCGTTGGTGAGCCCAAACGGCATCACTAGGAACTCGTAATGTCCATAACGAGTCCTAAATGCTGTCTTGTGTACGTCTTCCTCCTTAACCTTCAACTGATGATAACAGGACCTCAGGTCGATCTTTGAGAAGTAGCTTGCTCCTTGCAACTGATCGAACAGATCGTCGATCCTGGGTAACGGGTACCTATTCTTGATAGTGACCTTGTTAAGCTCACGGTAATCGATGCACAGACGCATCGATCCATCCTTCTTTTTAACGAACAAGATTGGCGCTCCCCAAGGAGACGAGCTAGGTCTAATAAAACCTTTAGCTAACAAATCATCCAACTGCGTCCTCAACTCCTTCATCTCCGTTGGTGCCAATCTATATGGTGCTCTTGCCACAGGCGCTGCACCTGGAATGATATCTATCCGAAACTCCACTTGCCTATCCGGTGGCAAACCGGGTAGTTCTTCAGGGAATACCTCAGGGTATTCTGAGATAACAGGGATACCTTCAATCTTCGGCTTCGGCTCATCAATGGTAACTCGTGCCATATAAATGACACATCCTTTCTGCATGCATCTGGATGCCTTGAGCATGGACACTTGCTCAGGCAATCCATGCTGGGTATCTCCTTGAATAGTGAGTGACTCATCAGATGGAGTTTTCACTACTACTTGCATTCTGTTGCACAGAATCTGGGCTTGGTTACTCGATAACCAATCCATGCCTATCACTATATCGAATCCAGCTAGCTTAAAGGGAAGCAAGGATAACGGGAAAGAATGATTCCTAATGGATATAACACATCCATCTAGAACAGTCGAGGCGGTTTCTATGGTTCCATCGGCTAATTCCACCTCATATTTCACACTTAAGGTTTTAACAGGAAGGTTTAACAATTTACAAAACTTATCATCTACAAATGACTTATCAGCTCCTGAATCAAACAAGACTCTAGCAAAAACATCATTTACAAGAAACGTACCTGTAATGATGTTGTCATCGAGGACTGCTTCCTTGGCGTCCATTCTCAAGACTCTCGCATTAGTCTTCTTTCCTTCATCGGCTTTCTTTGCATTCTTTGGGCAATTTGGCTGGATGTGCCCTTTCTCGTTGCAACCAAAACAAGTTGCATCCTTAATCTTCTTGCAATCTAAGGCTTTATGGTCTGTGGACTTGCAGATTCCACATCGTTTTTCGTGAGACTGGGATTTCGCTTCCAAACGACATTTCCCAAAATGGTGTCTCTTGCAGGTCTTGCATCTGGGTTTCTCACCCGATTGATGATCTCCTTTCTTAAATCCCGACCCTTTCTTATGGTCGTTGTTCCCTCTGTGTCGTTTCTCCGATCTTCGTGAGGTGTCATCCTCACGTTTCCTCTTGTTTTCCTCTGAGCTCTTCATAGCTCTCAATCTGACTACATCTTGAGTGAGGGAGAGGGATAGATCAGCTACGGATCTGAATGTCGTAGGCCTTGATGCCTTAACGCTCGCTTTGATCTCTGGTGCCAGACCCCCAATAAATCGAGCAATCCTTCGCGGCTCCGGGGTCACCAAATACGGCACTAATCGAGATAAGGTGTTGAACGTGGTGAGATATGCCTGACAATCGAGGTTCTTCATTACCAGGGATACGAAATCCGACTCAATCCTTTCGACCTCGTGCTGCGGGCAGAAATTCTCTTTGATTAGGGCTACAAACTGATCCCATGTCAAGCTGTACAGAGCGGCCTTACCGGCAGCTTGTAGAAGAGACTTCCACTATGCTAGAGCATCTCCCTTGAATGACTGGGACACGTACTTCACAACGTCCCTATCAGCACACCCGCTGATGTCAACAACTGTATCCATCTCATCAATCCATGTCATGCAGTCAACTTCTCCTTTTCCCCAGTAAAATCCCTGGGTTTGCATGAAACGAAATACTTGTACGTACAGGACTTGCTGTGCGTATCATGCTTCAGCTTGATTTCTTGCTTAGGAATACTGCTGTGGTTGGAGGAGTGATTATCCCCCTCATCCTTCTTCGGCTCATTCTTCTTAGAAGGTGGCTTACTATGAGCCTCTGAATGAGTCTTGGGCTTGACGTGCGATACGGTTCGGGTTCTACTCCGAGTCCCGCTAGATTCCCTGAATTGCCTATCCATAGCTTTGGCAACAGCGTTTTCAACCAGTGCTTGCAGTTCCGCACCAGTGACGTGAATCTTTGTATCATCTGGGTGTTCTCCAGAATGACTGTTGGTCTCCTCCGATTTGGCCATGTAGCTTTAAGCTACATAAAAGGACAAGGTCTTATTTAGAAACCTAACAGTATTATCGTTCTAGATGATTTATTAACCATGGTATTAAGAACCATAATAGTTAATTTATTTAATTTCATTCAGCACTTTTATTAGCAACTATATCATAGAATGAAATATATATATTTGCACAATAGGCCTAGTCACTTCGGACAACTTCTAAATTCTAAATTTAGATTTTTATAGGATTAAAATTTGTATAATTAAACAAGTAATCCTTTGCTTGGCAGAGAGTCATAAACCACAACTGCCTTTATGACATAGTCATAACCCGTAGGCATCAAGTCACAATCAGACTTGTATACAGATATAATCTGTAGATAATTTATTAAAAAGGTGACATGTGTGATTTTACGAATCACGCTTAGTCAAGAATGTTAACATGTTTTCAGATGTTAACAGAGATTTGAATCTTTTCAACCAGGTTTTACCATATTGGCCAGGCCTGTTAATAAGACATTCAAGCTAGGTTTTACCTTACTAAGATTCGTATTACTATGGTAAATCAAAATAATAATTGATATTTTTCATTTATTTGTATATTATGTTCATGTACATAGATAAAATGAAAGCTTAAATTAACCATTTTAAATATAGTAAACTAGTACAACTTTGCCCTAAACGGGACTTTTACTCAAATGACATGCCCACGCAGGGGCTAAACCAAATAACAGGCAAAACAATCAAAACAAACCCACGCAGGGGTTAAACAGAAATAACATACCCACGCAGGGGTAGAATAAGAGAAATATACCCACGCAGGGGTAGAATACAGGAATAAATGTCCTCGCAGGGACATGAATAAATGAGCTAACAACCAAAGGATTTAATAATCCTTCCTACTCTTACCCTTAATCAAGTCAACCATCTTCTTGAACATACCACGGTTGTGTCGGCGATCATGTTACAATTCCCGTCGCACGTCGTGTATCCCTTGCAGGATTTCTTGGACTTGCGGTGGCGACATCATCGGCGCCGGCGGCGGTGGCTGATACTGCGGTGGCTGTGGAGGCTGCGGCTGCTGGTACCCTTGCGGTAAGTACCCAAAAGCTGATTGTCCCGTAGCCCAGGGACCTCCAAAAGCACTCTCCTGGTTGAGAGGGTTGTAGCCTGAAGCTAACCAGTAGGGATCTCCCGTATAATCATAACCGGGAGGAAAAGTCGGCTCGAAAGGGTTGAACTGTGCTGCGCTAGCATACGCAGGGATTGGCTCTCCAAAGTTCTGTGGTGGCGGTGGCGCAATAGGCGCAGAAGAAACCTCTGAGACGGGATGCGGAGACTCTCCCATCTCTGACTCCTCATGGAGCGGCGAGTAGCGGCCGCTACCTGAATGTCAAGGGGTGCCAATGCGAATCCCTCCTCGCGTAGACATACGCGCGTTCCTCCTTGGCCTCTGAGGCGGAGGAGGCAAAACCGGTGGTGGTGGTGGCGACGGAGTGACCACGTCGCGCCAGAAGGTCTAAGATGGGTCCTGCTGCTGGGGCTGCTGCTGATGCTGCTGCTGCTGGGAGTGGTGCTGAGAGTGCACGGGAGAACCGTGGTAAGACTGGTGCATGGGGGAGTTATGGTAGCTGGGGGTATAGACCCAGTCGGCTGCTTAAACCTCTCCTCATAGCTGTCAACACCATTGAAAGGTGATCCCCTGTATGGTGACCCATCCGATATCTCAATGGGATGGTTGGGAGTGCCGGACGGTGGCATGGAGGGATCGGTGTCCTCGTCGACCTCCATCTCGTTGCCACCAGAGAAGTGGTCTTCAGGTCCTAGTGGGTTATGTAGCGGAAGCATATTATAAGTCGTTTAGCAATTGTTTCAAAATAAACTCAAAACTAATGTATCAATTATAAGTAATCCAATAGCTTCGATCCATGACCACTCCAGCACTCCCAGATAGCAAGTCCATGTTCCAAGGTTAACGACCTACAAGCATGCAAACAAGTGTGTCAGACTACGCTGGTGAGTTCAAGGTTTCGTTAACGTGTTGTGTTACCAGATATATGTTAATGCGATTCAATGTTGTGATACGACGTTGCTCATGCTAGTTACCCTAGGGAGTACACCCTTACGTAACCGAGGAGTGTGCCTCTTAGCAACCCACTATGTTGTTCACGCTAGTTACCCTAGGGAAAACGCCCTTACGTAACCGAGGAGTGTGACTCTTAACAACCATAGTGAAACCCAGATAATTAGTTCACCCCCGTCCTTACGGCCCGGTGTGAGGTTTCCCACCTAATAGCGCTATCAACTAATTACCCCCATTGTCCTCCAGGCAATCCGATGATAGATCCCATGTTCAATAACCAAACCGATTAAGTTGTTTACCCAAAGTTTCCCTTCCAAATGTTTACCAGTTGTCCCAAACCACCGGGACGCATGCTTGAGAAAATGCATTGAACTCACCTGGGATTGCTCGGCAGGTTATACCAAAGTTACTTGAATTAAGAATGGTCAATCACGTCCTAACAGGGTTACCATACAAGTCAGGTTTGGTTCAAGTAATGCACGTATGTTTCATACAAGTTAACACGTTACAAGCACGTAGATCATGGCAACACTTAGCAGTTAAGTAGTGCATTCAAGTTGTGCGATTTGAATAATCCCATAGGCAACCGGCCCAACATGTTGTGCGATCCTCATATCCCGGCCCAACAACATAACAGTCCAATAACCGATTCTCGGCCCAATTAACATATCGTACAAGTGTTGTGCGACCCGGACAGCCTTGTACGTTCCGAACGGATTGTGCGATTGTAGTTGGGCTTGTCCGGCCCAATCAGACTAACTACACTTGTGCGATCGGCTTTATTACCCAGCCCAAGTCTAATCACCCGGCCCAACAGTTAATCAACATAACATTTATGCGATCCAGTAGCCTTGTGCGACTGGATGGGTTGTGCGATTGGATCAGCTTGTGCGAGTGGACATCTTGTGCGAGCAAGATGCCTTGTGCGACTAAGGATTTGGGCTGTCCGGCCCAGTAACGTTAACAGATCAGACATTTGTGTGTGGCCCAACATCTTGTGCGATCCACAAGATGTTGTGCGATCATACGATGCTATGCTTGTACACTGTGTTTATTGGTTTATTCATGACTTGTGCGATCATTCGAACATGTGCTATTGTGCGACCAGGGCCTCTTGTACGACTAAGGGCCTTGTGCGATCAGTATTCAAACATTCCAATAATCAAGCAATTCGGTTACAACCAATTTATCAGTTTCAAGGTTTCCATGTTTACATCAATCAATTAACAACTTCTATTCTAGACATCATCGATCAAAACGGTTTTTATCTCAACTTTTCTTATGAACCCTAATCCGATTCATATGAACAATCATCACAACATATTCAATCAAACAAGCATTCTCGCATCCAATTCACATGAACCCTAGCCGAGTCAAAATCAACAAGAACAATAATCATAATACCGAAACATATTAGCATGCATCATGAATCATTAACATTCATAACAAGACGATTTCATGAATACTAACATTCAATCTATATGTGGGCCGATTAACAAGAACATCACATATGGTTCATCATCGCTAATTATGTGTACAACCCTAACTATGATATCAAAACATGGAGCATAATAACGTGTAACAGAACATAAAACACTAACCGATTAGAAGATAACAAGGGTGATCCGAGCAGTAAGAATCTTCGGTTAGAAGGGGTGTTGCCGTCGGGTTTGAGCGTGAGGGAGAGAGAGAGAAGAGCTAGGGTTGTGTGTGTTTGTTTTTGATAAAATGTGAGATGGTTTCAACACTCATGTGTTAATCGGTTTAAGGGGATGGGCCGACCCACACTTGGGCTGCCCTTTTGATCCGAGTGCAAGCAATGCGGCCCAATGGCCTTGTGCGTTCAAGTGATGGTTGTGCGGTTCGGTTCCGTTGTGCTTTCGGGCCATTATATACATACATACATTTTATTACACACATCACAAAATCATAACAGTTAATAGTTATAATAAATCACATAAGCATGTATCGTCACACAAAATAGGTTCGAATTGCGTGTTGTCACAGTATCCCCAACTAAAAAGAAATTTCGTCCCGAAATTTGGTATGCACTCACTAACGTAAGCTATATTGTTCACTATTTTCCTGGGGTGTCACATCATCCCCCACTTGAATGGGAATTTCGTCCCGAAATTCACTAGTTGCATCAACATTAAGTTTGCTAGGTGCTGCCTGATCTGTGGGGAACAAATGTGGATACTTAAGTTTCATCTGGTCCTCGCGTTCCCACGTGAACTCTGGACCACGTCTTGAGTTCCAACGAACTCTCACAATCGGTATGCGGTTGTGCTTACGAACTTTAACTTCACGATCCATAATTTCAATTGGTTCTTCGACAAACTGCAATTTGTCGTCTATCTTCAGCTCTTGAAATGGTACTACTAGTGTTTCATCAACCAAACACTTCTTTAGCTGCGATACGTGAAACACATCATGGACATTACCCAACTCAGCAGGTAATTCCAACCTGTAGGCCACCTTTCCAATTCGTTCCAGAATTTTGAACGGTCCCACATAACGAGGGTTTAGTTTGCCGCGTTTCCCAAAACGCACCACACCCTTTCAGGGTGAAACCTTTAACATAACGCGGTCATTAACTTCAAATTCCAACGGTTTACTACGCTTGTCAGCGTAGCTTTTCTGACGGTCGCGAGCTGCGGCCATACGGTTTCGGATCTGCACAATGCTTTCTGATGCCTCAAGAACAAACTCAGGTCCTGTGATCTGGCTATCACCCACCTCATGCCAGCAGAGAGGTGAACGACATTTCCGTCCGTACAGTGCTTCGAACGGAGCTGCCTTAATACTTGTATGGTAGCTGTTGTTGTAGGAGAACTCTATCAACGGCAAGTGTTTCTCCCACCCTTTCCCAAAATCGAGTACGCATGCCCGAAGCATATCTTCAAGTGTTTGGATGGTGCGCTCGCTTTGACCATCCGTCTACGGGTGATAAGCGGTACTCATGTCGAGTTGGGAACCGAACGATTTATGCATTGACTGCCATAACTCTGAAGTGAAACGCGGATCTCGATCTGAGATGATAGAAGTTGGCACCCCATGCCTAGAAACCACTTCCTTAAGGTAGATTGCTGCCAATTGAGAAAACTTGTCTGTTTCCTTGATTACTAAGAAGTGTGCTGACTTCGTGAGGCGATCAACAATCACCAAAATGGTATCGTTCCCGGCCTGAGTTCGGGGTAATCCTGTCACAAAATCCATAGCGATCTATTCCCACTTCCATGTGGGTATCTCTGGTTGCTGCAGTAGACCTGAGGGCTTTTGATGTTCTGCTTTGACTTTAGCACAAGTCAAACATTTGCTGACGTAGGTTGCTATATGAGCTTTCATGCTGGGCCACCAGTAGGTAGTTTTCAAGTCGTGGTACATCTTATCTGATCCAGGATGTACAGAGTAGCGTGATTTATGTGCCTCTTCCATTACAAGTTCTCGTAAGTTGCCAAAGAATGGGACCCAAATGCGTCTAGTTACGTAGTAAGCACCGTCTCCCTTTTGTTCTAGTCGTTGTCTCGAGCCACGTAAAGCTTCAGCTCGAACGTTCTCTGGTTTCAACGCTTCTAACTGAGCGTCTCGTATCTGGGAAGGAAGGTTGGACTGGATCGTGAGTTGCAATGCTCGCACACGCCTAGGTGCATTATCCTTTCTGCTGAGGGCGTCGGCTACAACGTTCGCCTTGCCCGGATGATACTTGATGGCACATTTATAATCGTTCAATAATTCCACCCATCGTCGTTGTCGCATATTCAATTCTTTCTGGTCGAAGATGTGTTGGAGACTCCTATGGTCGGTGTAGATAGTGCATTTGGTACCGTACAGATAGTGCCTCCAGATCTTCAACGCAAATACCACCGCTCCTAACTCCAAGTCGTGTGTCGTGTAGTTCTTCTCGTGCACCTTCAGCTGACGAGAAGCATAAGCTATTACCTTCTCGCGTTGCATCAACACACAACCGAGACCCTGAATTGACGCGTCACAATATACCACAAAATCTTCGGTGCCCTCTGGTAAAGACAAGATTGGTGCACTGCAAAGTCTCTGTTTCAGAACTTGGAAAGCCTCTTCCTGCTTCGTTCCCCAAGAGTACGTCGTGTTCTTCTGTGTCAGCGAGGTGAGAGGTTGCGCGATTTTCGAGAAATCTTTAATGAACCTTCGATAATATCCTGCGAGACCAAGAAATTGTCGCACCTCAGACGGAGTCTTTGGTGCCGCCCAATTCTTAACTGCATCCACCTTCGCAGGATCCACATGCATCCCTTTCTTGTTAACAACGTGCCCAAGGAAATGCACTTCTCGAATCCAAAAGTCGCACTTAGAAAATTTCGCAAACAGCTGTTCCCTTCTCAAAAGTTCCAAGATGAGACGTAGGTGGCGCTCGTGATCTTCCTTGTTCTTGGAATAGACTAAGATGTCGTCAATAAACACTATAACAAACTCGTCGAGATATGGCTTACATACGCGGTTCATGAGATCCATGAAAACCGCTGGTGCATTAGTCAATCCAAACAGCATGACCAAAAACTCATAGTGTCCGTAGCGCGTTCGAAAAGCCGTTTTAGGAACATCTTCTTCTCTAACCCTTACCTGGTGATAACCCGATCTTAAGTCGATATTGGAATAGAAACTTGACCCTTGCAACTGGTCAAAAAAGTCGTCGATGTGTGGTAACGGATAGCGGTTCTTAATGGTCACCTTGTTGAGCTCTCGATAGTCGATACACATACGGAATGACCCGTCTTTCTTCTTTACGAACAGAACTGGGGCTCCCCAAGGCGACGAACTGGGTCGAATGAAACCCCAATCCAACAACTCCTGTAGTTGGTTGGACAACTCCTGTAACTCTCCAGGTGCTAGCCGGTAAGGGGCTCGAGCAATTGGAGCCGCTCCCGGCGCAAGATCAATCTGAAATTCTACTTGACGGTGAGGAGGTAACCCTGGTAGCTCCTCTGGGAATACATCAGCGAATTCTCGCACCACTGGTAGATCCTCGATCTTACTCTCTTCAGACTGAGCGTTGGTAACTAACGCTAACAGTGCAGGATACCCCTTTTGTAGATACTGCTGTGCGCGCATGGCCGAGGTAATACCAACCATCGTCCCACTACGATGCCCCTGAACTAATAATGTCTCCCCATCAAGGAGAGGGATACGCACGATCTTCTCTTTACACAAAATTTCTGCTTGGTGCTTAGACAACCAATCCATGCCTACTACTATATCAAAACTACCGAGTGTAACGGGAAGGAGGTCAATATCAAACACTTGACCCACGAGATCTAGTTTGCACCCGAAAAGGACATTCGAGGCTTCTATCGTCTTACCATCTGCTAGTTCTACTACTTGTTTAACTTCTAAAGGTGTTGGGGTTATCCCTAATCGTTGACTAAACTCTAGGGACACATAACTCCAATCGGCACCTGAATCAAATAATACAGAAGCAATACGATTGTTAACTGGAAACGTACCAGTTACAACGTTGCCGTCATTCCTAGCATCCCCTGCTCCAAGCTGGAACACTCTGCCTCGAGCACCATTTCCCCCATTATTGCCGTTGTTGTTGTTGTTGTTGTTCCGAGCATTGTTATTATTCGGGCGGTTGTTGTCGTTGGCGTTCTGGTTTAACTGAGGGCAATCCTGCTTAAAGTGGCCCTCGTCACCACACTGATAGCACCCCTTCCTGAAACCCTGGTTCTGCTGGGGTGGTTGCCCCTGTTGTCTCTGGTTTTGCTGGTTCTGTTGCTGCTGGTGTTTGGGTTGTGAGGCCCTACAATCCCTGGCCTCATGGCCCGTTTTACCACACTTGTTACACATCCGACCACACGGCCCAAAATGATGATAGCCACACCTGTTACACCGTGGCTTTCTCCCTGCATACGAACCCTGGCTGTGGCCACTTCCCTGGCCTTGATTGACAGAAGATGACTGGCTGATGCCGCGGTTGTTGTTGTTGTCCGGCCTTTTCTGAGTCTGACCAGCACTGGACGCTTTGTCGTAGTCGCTCCACTTCCGTTTGTTATCATTAGCAGATGTAGTAGCAGTGGGTGCCGTAGCAGCGGTAGCTGAAATGCGCGGGGGTAACGAGTTGCTCTCTACCTCTTGGTCCACAATCTTATGAGTTAGTCGAACAATCTGCGTCAAATCATTGAGATGGGCTGCAGTGACCAAACTCTTCACACGCGGAGGCAACCCTTTGATGAATAACTCAATCCACCGGGACATAGGCCGGGACAAGTTCGGGCACATGTCGGCCAGTTCATACGATCGCTTCACATACGCTTCGACTTCAGATCTAACCATCTTCAAGTCGTAGTACTCGTTTTCCAACTTCTGGACTTCATCCCGAGGACAATACTCCTCCCTGATCAGTTCTTTAAAGTCTTCCCAGTTGTGGCATTCGCTGCCTCGATGCCCAACAACTGTACCTGGGCGTTCCACCACGTTAGGGCACCATCTGCCAAGGTACCCGCAGCATATTTCACCCTGTCCCCAGCGGGACAGTTACAGATAGCAAACACGGACTCTGCTTTCTCGAACCATCTCAGAAGTCCCACAGCCCCTTCAGTTCCGGTGAAGGTCTGTGGCTTACAGTCCATGAACATTTTGAATGTACAAGCAGGTTGGTTGGGTTGGGGTTGCGCTTGCTGACCTAAATAACGAAAGGGAACACATTATAGGAGTGGAAAGACGTGTACGTGGTATAAGAGGAAAAAGTACTTGGTACATTCCGTACCAGCTTGATAGGCTGCTAAGGCCTCAGCCACACGGGTATTGATTAGGTCAGTCAACTCAGCCTGAGTCATGTTGATGTTGCCACGTCCGTGTCCTCGTCCTCTCATGATTCTATATATGAAGATGAACCGATTCAGGAAATCGAAACGAGATGGAAATCATGTATCACGTTGAGACTTACATACTACTAGGTTCACACACAATAAGGCAGAACCCTTCTCACACTCGATAAGCCTCACTGGGACTTGCATGCACCCCGCATTATTATTAAGTGTGCACCCATAATAATAAGGCAATTTGCATGCTTATCTCAGTGCCTCTTAGCTTGCGCTCGAATTTCCCCCGTTCAAACAACACAACAGATGGTATCGCAGGTCTATGATTCACATGAGTCGAAGAGTAGTGTCACACTATCAAGTCACTATGGTGTTTAATGTTTCATTTCATATATGTTGTGAGTGTGTGTGACTGCTAAGCAAGTAATGTATAAAGTGAGAGAGAGACGAACCTTGCAATCTGGAGCTGAGTGTCATGATCGATCTTCGAAGTTGTTTGGTTATAGTCTGGTTTTATAAAACGTTTTAAAACCTAGTTCACTATAACCAGTGGCTCTGATACCAAACTGTAACACCCCCAAAATACCACCTGCGGAAACCCCGCGAGGCGTGTTACACATCAGAGTCTGAGCCACCAATCACATTGAACCAATGGTAAATACTTAAATAAAACATGTCATTAATGGCAAAGATTAAATGTCAAACACAATATTAATTCACAAAGAGTTATGTAGCGGAAGCATATTATAAGTCGTTTAGCAATTGTTTCAAAATAAACTCAAAACCAATGTATCAATTATAAGTAATCCAATAGCTTCGATCCATGACCACTCCAGCACTCCCAGATAGCAAGTCCATGTTCCAAGGTTAACGACCTACAAGCATGCAAACAAGTGTGTCAGACTACGCTGGTGAGTTCAAGGTTTCGTTAACGTGTTGTGTTACCAGATATATGTTAATGCGATTCAATGTTGTGATACGATGTTGCTCATGCTAGTTACCCTAGGGAGTATGCCCTTACGTAACCGAGGAGTGTGCCTCTTAGCAACCCACTATGTTGTTCACGCTAGTTACCCTAGGGAAAACGCCCTTACGTAACCGAGGAGTGTGCCTCTTAACAACCATAGTGAAACCCAGATAATTAGTTCACCCCCGTCCTTACGGCCCGGTGTGAGGTTTCCCACCTAATAGCGCTATCAACTAATTACCCCCATTACCCTCCAGACAATCCGATGATAGATCCCATGTTCAATAACCAAACCGATTAAGTTGTTTACCCAAAGTTTCCCTTCCAAATGTTTACCAGTTGTCCCAAACCACCGGGACGCATGCTTGAGAAAATGCATTGAACTCACCTGGGATTGCTCGGCAGGTTATACCAAAGTTACTTGAATTAAGAATGGTCAATCACGTCCTAACAGGGTTACCATACAAGTCAGGTTTGGTTCAAGTAATGCACGTATGTTTCATACAAGTTAACACGTTACAAGCACTTAGATCATGGCAACACTTAGCAGTCAAGTAGTGCATTCAAGTTGTGCGATTTGAATAATCCCATAGGCAACCGGCCCAACACGTTGTGCGATCCACAACATGTTGTGCGATCCTCATATCCCGGCCTAACAACATAACAGTCCAATAACCGATTCTCGGCCCAATTAACATATCGTACAAGTGTTGTGCGACCCGGACAGCCTTGTACGTTCCGAACGGATTGTGCGATTGTAATTGGGCTTGTCCGGCCCAATCAGACTAACTACACTTGTGTGATCAGCTTTATTACCCAGCCCAAGTCTACTCACCCGGCCCAACAGTTAATCAACATAACATTTGTGCGATCCAGTAGCCTTGGGTTGTGCGATTGGATCAGCTTGTGCGAGTGGACATCTTGTGCGAGCAAGATGCCTTGTGCGACTAAGGACTTGGGCTGTCCGGCCCAGTAACGTTAACAGATCAGACATTTGTGTGTGGCCCAACATCTTGTGCGATCCACAAGATGTTGTACGATCATACGATGCTATGCTTGTACACTGTGTTTATTGGTTTATTCATGACTTGTGCGATCATTCGAACATGTGCTATTGTGCGACCAGGGCCTCTTGTACGACTAAGGGCCTTGTGCGATCAGTATTCAAACATTCCAATAATCAAGCAATTCGGTTACAACCAATTTATCAGTTTCAAGGTTTCCTTGTTTACATCAATCAATTAACAACTTCTATTCTAGACATCATCGATCAAAACGGTTTTTATCTCAACTTTTCTTATGAACCCTAATCCGATTCATATGAACAATCATCACAACATATTCAATCAAACAAGCATTCTCGCATCCAATTCACATGAACCCTAGCCGAGTCAAAATCAACAAGAATAATAATCATAATACCGAAACATATTAGCATGCATCATGAATCATTAACATTCATAACAAGACGATTTCATGAACACTAACATTCAATCTATATGTGGGCCGATTAACAAGAACATCACATATGGTTCATCATCGCTAATTATGTGTACAACCCTAACTATGATATCAAAACATGGAGCATAATAACGTGTAACAGAACATAAAACACTAACCGATTAGAAGATAACAAGGGTGATCCGAGCAGTAAGAATCTTCGGTTAGAAGGGGTGTTGCCGTCGGGTTTGAGCGTGAGGGAGAGAGAGAGAGAGAAGAGCTAGGGTTGTGTGTGTTTGTTTTTGATAAAATGTGAGATGGTTTCAACACTCATGTGTTAATCGGTTTAAGGGGATGGGCCGACCCACACTTGGGCTGCCCTTTTGATCCGAGTGCAAGCAATGCGGCCCAATGGCCTTGTGCGTTCAAGTGATGGTTGTGCGGTTCGGTTCCGTTGTGCTTTCGGGCCATTATATACATACATACATACATTTTATTACACACAGCACAAAATCATAACAATTAATAGTTATAATAAATCACATAAGCATGTATCGTCACACAAAATAGGTTCGAATTGCGTGTTGTCACAGAAAACATATGTCTAATGAGATTTTTTTGTTACTTTATGTTTCGATTATGAGATTTATTTTCTTGATAGACTATATAACATAAAGAATACACATAACAGACGGTTCACAAGCATAAACGAACGAACACGCATGAATATAAGCGAATAAGCGTAAACAAAAAACAAACGAGCACCAATTAAAAGAAGAGGAAATTGGACTTTAATAATCTCACCTAGAGGTGGTTGGCCATTGGCACTATCACCTTTGATTATTACCACTAGCATTCCCACCCTTTAAGTATTTTTTTTTCTCACTGCATCTCCATTATAAACAAATTTAACGGAGTTAAGTTTTTTCCGAATTTCGAGGATACGAGTTGATTGATGTAAAACTTACCTGGAAACGGTGTTCCAAATGACAGAGACGGTGCTTTAATTCGGGTGTTTAAACTTCCAATCGACAAAATTTAAGCCGTTTGGAGCACCGTTTCGAGATAAGTTTTACATCAATCAACTTGTATCGTGTTCTACTCAAATGCCCTAAAACATCAGTTCAAAATTGATAACAACATAATGAACGTCTACTGCAAAGAAATTGTTGTAACGAATAATCCATCCTTAAACTTCCTCACCATTAAATTTTGGGAAATCAAGCCGACCGTGCGAACCAGCCGTTGATCTTAGTGTCATGTACCCTATCATTACCCAATTTGCTGTTAGTCTCCGCCATTTGAGTAACTAATGTTATCATACCGATCTGCAATAATCTGATAGCTCTGGTCTAAAATTGCTTGTTGCCCATCAATTACTCTTGCGCTATCTTGAGTTAACTTTTCCAATTTTTCCATTTCTTGGTGTCTCATCGGCATAAACAACGATCGTAACCCTAATTTTCCCAATTTGATTAATGAAAAAACATGCAATTGTAGATTGCCGTAACCTTGAATTGAAACGAAAACCAAGAACAAAATCGATGACTTGGAAGTGAAATTGATCGAAAGAGTGATCAATTTCGGTGAATTGAAATGAAGTCGAGTTGAAATTGATCGGAAGAGTGATCAATTTCAGCGAATTGTACAAAAGCTGATTGATCGATTTGAATGTGGAATTTGATGAATTAGGGTTTAAATTCAAGGGCGTCTAGAGAATCGAACAGCAACGTTGCAATAAGAAATTGAGAAGAATCATAAGAGGAACACGAGTTAATTCCTTATCGAGATAAGATCTTTACAACTGATTACAACAGCTTATAACGATCTGATTCCAGTTCGTTACTTTTTTTCTAATAATAAACCCTCTAAGAGTACAATAATTACACATAAGACCCTCTACTTGTTTCGACATGTAACACCTATAAAGTAGTTTTAATACATGTGTGGCTTCCATATACAATATCCCTAAAAAACTAACACCAACTTTCAACTTCCTGCTGTCAAGATTAATACGAATGTTATGAATACAGATAATATGTCCTGGTTTTTCTCCAGTTGTATTTTCTGTTACATCTTCCACTACATATGTACATGTATATAATGATAGAGTTGGATGAATAAGAATACACTTCTCATATTTCTCTCATTTTCTTATACACAAACTCATCACTGCATATGAAAATTGTCTTCTTGTATAGAACCCGAAGTTTTAATTATAAAGAACCCGAAGTTCTCCTAGACTATCCATTATATACACATGCTTGTTATTAAATGCATGTCTCTTTCTTTTGTAGATAAAATGTCTAACTTATCAAAACTTCAATTCATCGCACTTGACATCTCGGGTAACAACTACCTCCGATGGACTCTTGATGCTAAAATTCATTTGACAGCAAATAATTTGGGGGAGACAATTATTGACCGTAATCAAACTTCACCTCAAGATCAAGCGAAAGGTATGATATTCCTCTGCCATGATCTTCACGAAGATCTAAAGCGGGAATATCTAACTGTCTTCACGAAGATCTAAAGCGGGAATATCTAACTGTTGAGGACCCCCTTGAATTATGGACAAACATCAAAGAATGTTTTGACCACCAGAAGTTAGTCTTACTCCCCAAAGCCTGCTATGAATAGCTTCATTTAAGACTACAGGATTTTAAGACTGTCAGTGAATATAATTCTGCCTTGTTTCACATTACCTCTGAGTAAAAAATATGTGGTGAAAAAATAACTGATGAAGACATGCTTAAAAAAACTTTTTCAACGTTCCATGCCTCAAACATGCTCCTGTCGCAGCAATACCGGGAACGTAAATTTACTAAATATTCTGAATTGATGTCGTGTGTGTGTTCTGGTCGCGGAGCAAAACAACAAGTTCCTACTACAAAACAATCAACGGTAACCCACGGGTGCAACCCCATTCCCTAAAGCGAATGTGGCTAATTATCAAAGCGGACGAGGTAGAGGTAGAGGCCGCAGTCCCAGCAGAGGTCATTGTCGTGGTCGAGGACGAGGATATACATGGCATCGAGAGTCCCAGAACACTAAAAATAGCGATGGTGAATCGAGTCGACAAAATACCGGGCGACCTTCAAAAGAGAAAAGTAGCGGGAACCAAATACGTGCTTCAATTATTCTTCTTTGTTGTTACATTCGCCTAATTTCGTTAATTTTCTAATTTTTTTCGATTGTTCTTATTTTTTAGCAGTTCAATGATTGTTAGTTGATGATTGATCAATGTATTCGATTTAGTATTCTCTGATTTACTTTTGTTTTGGTACTGATTTTGGATATATATATATATATATATATATATATATATATATATATATATATATATATATATATATATATAGGGGAAGGTTCATTTGAGAAGAAATTTAATATGAGAAGAAAAAGAAGAAAGGGCATATTAGTAAAATACTATTTCATTTATAACTCATATCATTAATTTTTAACTCACTAATTAATTAGTCAACTAACCATTAATTATCCTACATATAATACACAAAACCTACAAACATCAAAATTTTTCCTACAAATGCCCTACACATAATAGAATTTTATCTTACGCAGTCGAAATTTATCTTACACACCTCGAAATATATCCTGCACAACTCGTAATTTATCCTACACATTTAGTAATTTATTGTACACTTTAAATTAAGTTTTTTTTTTATTTGGAAAAAGTATATATTTTGAAAAAGAGTTAGAAATTTAATTTAGTTAGTTATCAAAGGGGAAAATTAAAAATTAATGATCTATGTAAAGTTTACCAATATACCCTTATATTAAAATTAAATGCAAATATTAAATGAAGTAAGATGAAGCATTCTTATTGGTTGAAACTTCTTCTTTTTTCTTCTTACAAAAAAATTCTTCTCATTTGAACCCTCCACTATATATATAGGGAAGGGTTTAAATGAGAACTCTAAATATTATGGGAACCGTGAGAACAAATGAAAAAATCATGAGAACTTGGTCAAAAGTAATTCAAATTCAAAATTTTTTTCTACACTTATCATTATTATTCGAATACAATGTTAGAAATTTAAATTACACTTTTAAATTTACGTGAATTCGTAAATAAAGAAAATTTACACATGTGTAAAAAATCTAAAAAGAGTCTTTTTTATGTACAAGGCTTGAAACATAATCTGTTGAGTGTGGGACAACTCATACAAAAAGGATATACAGTCATGTTTCAAGGGAATCGGCGCATTATTAAGGA
The DNA here is from genome assembly GCF_002127325.2 of Helianthus annuus. Taxonomy (NCBI): domain Eukaryota; kingdom Viridiplantae; phylum Streptophyta; class Magnoliopsida; order Asterales; family Asteraceae; genus Helianthus; species Helianthus annuus. Next base: position 22,937,718 of record NC_035436.2, on the reverse strand, counting down.
TGCAGTGAATGATACGATCGGTAACACCAAGATGACGAGCAATAAAATGTTTCCGTTACTTTTCTCTTTTGAAGATCGCCCGGTATTATGTCGACTCGATTCAACATCGCTATTTTTAGTGTTCTGGGACTCTCGATGCCATGTATATCCTCGTCCTCGACCACGACCACGACCTCTGCTGGGCCGCGGCCTCTACCTCTACCTCGTCCGCTTTGATAATTGGCCACATTCGCTTCAGAGAATCGACTCGACATAATACGTGCTTCTATTATTCTTCTTTGTTGTTACATTCGCCTAATTTCGTTAATGTTCTGATTTTTTTCGATTGTTCTTATTTTATTCGCAATTCAATGATTGTTAGTTGATGATTGATCAATGTATTCAATTTAGTATTCTCTGATTTACTTTTGTTTTGGTACTGATTTTGGATATATATATATATATATATATATACTAGCCATTTACCCGCGCGATGCAGCGGGAGTGACGATTTACAATAGGATACTCGTTTACCGTTAGTTTATCAGTCATTTCGTGATATATTATATAGTACTTAAGTTAGTTTTCTTATTCGTGATATGTTGGCACTCGTTGTTCTGTTAGCTTATCGATTCTTTGTTGATATACTTTTATTAATTTTTTTTAGCTGTTAGTTTATCAAGCTTTCCATCAAATCAATCATAAGTACATAATGCTTTAGCTGTTAGTAGGAAACCCGCGCGATGCGGCGGCGGCGATAAATGTGGTACTCATTTTTGTTAGGTTATTAGTCATCCCGTGATATATTGTATACTATTTTTATTACTTTCTTATTCGTAGCATCGATAAGATATATCTACGCCTTATAAATCTCAATTAAATAGTAATGCACCAATAAAAAAATATTACTCATAAAAGATAGTAACATAAAAATAAAAAAAGTTGGGTTTAAACATACATGATCTAAATCAAACATTATCAAAAGGTTTAATAGTGGATAATTGTAACATCTCGAAGTAGTCATAACAACACTTATTGGACAATATTGCATCTGGTCTTCGTGTCTCGACGGGCATAACTTCCCCATTGGTTCCACTGATATTAATTCTAGCACACAAGCAAGCCTGTAATGGGCATCAAATATGTCTCTTCTGAAAGTCTTGTCTGCTCCAGCACCAGTCGTATGTGCTCTGTATTTAAAACAAACAATATTGGGTTTATATGCCTAAATGGATCATGGGTGATGTGTAATAACTTAACATGTATAATATAACAGAATGATTCCAATAATAGTTGTTCAGTCCTAGAATAAACAAGAACTCTATTATGACCCATTCTCATACTTTTAAAAGTGTGTGAAGCTTTTAAGTGATACGAAAATTAGGATATAAACTCACAGAGCAAGAGTTCCATCCATATCATGGGAAAATTTCTCGACCTTCTTTAATTCCATTCTGTAACACCTCAACAAGGAATATAAAAAAGAACCATGATAAGCTAATATAGCTTGCGCCTAGTGCAAAATTGCCATCCATCCACATTGTTTGAGCTGCAACCACACAAGAAATATTATTATACGTGTGTCATTGTGTTTTTTTTTTCCAAATGCATCAAAAATGGTGTTTTCAATGCAGGTTATCAAGTAAATTACCATATTACCCTTCTGGCAAATGTACTATAAAATAACAGCATAACTTACCTTATAATTACGTCCGTGTTGCCCAACTTTTATAATAGTTAATGTCACGTACAATTGCATAAATGAACTTTGAGCAAGTTTTAACCTATTTGACCCGTTTGACCCATTTGACGTGTTACCTTTTTACCAAAAGTTTTGAGATAAAACACAACCCGATTAAACATCTAACAGCATCACATACAACCAGAAACATCTATAAAAATGCCAAACAATCACTTACAATAAACGATTGTACCTTTGCGATTGGTCAGCATATTTTCTATGCACCGTTCATACTCTTCTGTATACTCTCTCTCGAGTACCTCGCACGTGCTTCTCAAGTCAGCCGAGGACATCCTAGTAATTTGATTTGACTTTCTGGTTGATTTTGACTTTCAGGTTGACTTTGATCTGATTTTCGTGCAGTAACAATCGCAACCTCAGCCAAAACGGCAGAAGAATCCAACCCGACCGTTTTTGCCAGGCATGATTCATCCCAGGCAGTAGTTCCACCAATTGAGGAACAACTCCTATGTTAACAATCAAGACTCTCACTTGTTTATTCGCGCATACGGATTTGAGTAGCTCGGTGTCGGTTATCTCTAACCAACCAATAAACTGTGGCTGCAACCAATATACAATCGCCTCATTAAACCAATCATTAAACTGAAACTATAGGTTTCTGTGCATGTGACAGCTCCTCCATAGATGGGGTGGGTTACAAAATCATATAAGAAAATAGAGCATTCGATACATGTGAAAACAGGTCAGGTACATTTGTATTAGCATAATGGTTGAAGACTTGTAAAGTTGGATTAATACATTCTTCTTCTGATTCTTTAACTATTTTCGTATTCAGATCTAAAAGTTAACCCATTTTTAAATTTGGTGTTGTATAAATGAGTAATTCATTATGTACATGCTTACAAATATATAGATGGAAAGAATCACAATTACCTGCGCAATGAGTTCGTCATGTAAGGTAAGCCCCATAAATCTATCCATTCTATACTTGCACTTAGCTCATCCAGCCCTTCTTCTTGTTGCCTGAAGGTTGACAATTACAAGTAAAAATCAGCCAAATGTCAACTAAGTAACTTTTAAAAGCAATAATATAGCAAATTTTCTAGGTATAAGTTAATTTGAAACTCAACCCAGTTTTGGTCTAATTTGTACACAAAAACAATCAACCCAGTTTTGGGTATTTGTAGTTTTGTACACACCTTCCTACAACGTCAGGCAAGAACCATTGATTCAAGGATTGCAGTATACTTCTTCCGGGTGCTACAGGACAAGGGGTTTTATAAATACGCAGATCCGACATATAAAATAAGACAAACAACAAATATCATACTACAATCTGTCTACAAGCACAATCTAATCTACTACATTCAAATCTGAAACAGTTAGCATCAAATCATCATAAAACCTAAAACTTCAAATCCATCTATCACTTTAATTGACTGAAAATTTTGTAGAAAATTTTGACTGTTTAAAGAGATACTTTGACTTATACTTCACTCCAAAAGAGCCTTAAATCATGAGGGCTCATCATAAAGAACCATAAATGGCTACTTATATATCAACTACTTAATGGATAAGTACAGAACTCAACTTCTTATTTTATCACTGGTCTCGAAGACAGAGATAAGTTCTTTATCGTCTTCGCCCATAAACCTAATGGCAAAGAACAGAAATCATCAAGTGAGTCATCTTTAAAACATGACTAAAACTGTACGGATCTGAAAGTAACCAGATCTGCAAGAAAAAAGTTACAGATCTGGATCTATTTCACAAATCAAGTAGAAACAAACCCTAAAATTTAACAGATCTAAGTAAAATAACAAACCAAAAATGCCGATAAGGTTAATAAGATGGTACCTGAGATGTGAAAACGCCGGTGAAATCCATCTATCTCTAGGGTTATCGCCGGAGAAAGAAACCCTAAAATTTAACAGATCCAAGTCAAATAACAAACCAAAAATGCCGAGAGGTAAAAAAGATGTTACCTGAGATTTGAAAACGCCGGTGAAATCCATCGCTCAAGGGTCATCGCTGGAGAAAGAAACCCTAAAATTTACAGATCAAAGTCAAATAACAAACCAAAAATGCCAATAAGGTTAAAAAGATGGTACCTGAGATGTGGATTCGACAGAAAAAACCATCGATCTAGGGTCATAGCCGGAGAAATCCATCGATCTAGGGTCATAGCCGGAGAAAAACCCTAAAATTTAACAGATCTAAGTCAAACAACAAACCAAAAATGCCGATAAGGTTTAACAGATGGTACCTGAGATGTGGATTCGCAGGTGAAATCCGTCGATACAGTGAATTCGGCAGTGAAATCCATCGATCAAGGGTTATCGCCTGGTGAGAGAGAGAGAGAAGAAATGGGGCGGATGTGAAAGACAGAAACCCTAATGAGCTGATAACGTGGTTTTGTTCTCCGCCTTGTTTTGTGAGTGAGGGTAGAATAGGAAAACGAAATTATGTTGTGCTTTAGAGGATTGTACATCATGCTTTAGGAGTCTTTTAAGGAAATTTTTATGACTTTAAGAAGTCCCATGAATATGCTTTATAAAGTAGTATAGATATATATATATATATATATATATATATATATATATATAGGGAAGGGTGTAAATGAGAACCCTAAATATTGTGAGAACCGTGAGAACAAATGAAAAAATCATGAGAACTTGGTCGAAATTTAAACCACCATGAAGAACATTACATATTAAAAAATCGTGCCTGATATTGAATTCATCATTTCAAACATAACGAGCTAAGAAAACACCTAATCGAAATTGAAATGATGATTTAAAACATAACGTTCCGCCCAAAATTTAAAACAATCATTAAGAACATAACAAGTTTAAAAAACTGTGCGTCTCGTAAAGAAGGTTAGGGGGAAAGCCAAAAACGAGAAACTAAGGCGTCTGGTAAAAGGCGAGGGGGGGGGGCTGTATCACTTACGTTTGATAGACAGGTCACGTATACCCCGGTTGGTAAATCAAGAGATATGTTTTCATGGGAGGCCGGCTTGTATATGTGGCGGACCATCCCGTTTGATAAAATTGGATGAGATAAAGTTGAACAACATTACAAGGATGCCCTCATGAACCACTTACGAGTAAATAAGTTATATGCATAAAATGAAGGCATGCACTTTTCACCCAAAGTGCATTAACAACCCCCCCTTGATCAATGCATGGTCTTCATGTGGTCTTGAATTCTTCATTATGGTTGACTTTAACTTGGACTTCTGCTTTGGTTGACCAGAACTGATAAGCGACAATTACCTGGCAGGCACTGCACTTACACTTTTCCAGTTTGCACACTCCACCAACACGCTCCAACCTGCTGAAAGTTTGCACTCTCATATGAAAGTTTCTAGTCGAGGATTTGAACCTGAAAGCGATCCGACCACCACAAAACACCATCGACAGTTAGTAATTAGAATCTGACTATTTAAAGTATTTAATTTCCATTTGCCAGCGTATTATTGTTTAGGTATGCATCTATGGATAACTTATCATCATTAATGAGTGGAGGGTGTTTATGGTTGCCTGATAGTTGAGAATCGGAAATTACTATATTATCCTTCATGGTTGGCATGCCATGGTTTCTTTCCTGAAAAATGATGTAATTTTCATTACAAGTTCATGTGACAATTTGGCAGATAACTTGGGCAAGATCATAAGCAGGTACTACTGATTCCCGAGGGGAAACCCGCGAGCCTGACGGGTAATGTGTAATGGGTATGAGGCTATGAGCCATGGTTTAACAATTGGATACGAGACTGTGATTACCAAAACCCGTCTGATACCCAACCCATTATCTCATATTGTCTTAAAGAGTTTCTTAAAACATGAAAGTGGGTAACCAGCTTATTTTAGGCCGGAAAAACTATTGTGGTTCCAAAATTTTATTTAATGGTTTTACATAGGAAAATCATTATCAAGTGCCATGACGGCGTGTTTGCAGCCGTTTAACAGTCTGTTTTCGCAGCCATTTAACGGCGTGTTTGCAGTCGTTTAACAGTCTGTTTGTTTACGGTTGCATACGCGTCGTTAAACGTCTGCAACGTAAATTATATGCATGTAACTTATTTACCCTTAAGTGGTTCATGATGGCTTCCCTGTGCGGTTGTGAAACTTTATCCCATCCCATTTTATCGAACGGGATGGTCCGCCACATATACAAACCTGGACGGCTGGATCAAACGCCCATGGTGAAGAAAATGATAGGGCCTAGCTATCCAATTACATGTGAGGGAGAAATCAAGCTACAGAATTGGAGATATGGAATGAGCTTAATTAACATATAAACTGAAGTGCTTGTTAACTATTAAAAATAACAATAAATGCTTCATCTATGCTTAATTAAGATCTATTGTAACACCCCCAAATTACCACCTGCGGAAACTCCGCGAGGCGTGTTACGCATCAGAGTCGTCTGAGCCACCAGTCACATTGAACCAATGATAAATATTTAAATAAAACATGTCATTAATTACCAATAGAAAAATATCAAACATAATATTAGTTCCCAAAGAGTTGTAAAGCGGAAGCATGTAGTAAATCGTTTAACAATTGTTTCAAAATAATGCTCAAAATCAATGTATCACTTATAAGTTAATCCAAGAGCCTCGATCCATGACCACTCCATCACTCCCAGATAGCAAGTCCATGTCACGAATTCTAACGACCTGCAAACATGCAGACAAGTGTGTCAGACGATGCTGGTGAGTTCAAGGTTTTGTTAACGTGTTTTGTTACCAGATGTATGTTAAGCCAGTTCAACGTTGCGATACGATGTTGCTTTATAACATGCTAGATACCCTAGGGAGTGTGCCCATATGTATCCGGGGAGTGTGCCCCTTAACAACCTGGAAGTGTGTCCAGTCCCCAATGCCCCTAACCAAGCATTGGTATTGATGCCCAGATAATTAGTTCACGCCCGTCCTTACGGCCCGGTGTGAGGTGTACAACCTAATAGCGCTATCAACTAATTACACCATTGCCCTACAGGCAATCGAATAATGATAGATTCCATGTTCAATAATCAAAAACCCGATTTAACTGTTTACCCAAGTTTCCCTTCCACATGTTTACTAGTTGTCCCAAACCACCGGGACGCATGCTTGAGAAATGCAATGAACTCACCTGGGGTTGCTCGGTATGATACACAATAGTTCAATTAAGCTACAAAGTGATCAACCACGTCCTATCACAGTTATCATACCAATCAGATTCGTACACTAGTATTGCACGTATGTTCCACGTATATATAACAAGTTTTGTACAAACATTGATCATCATGTTCACGTATAAGTATGGCAAGTCTACAGCAACTTCACATAAGCAAAGTCCAAATACACGGCCCAATCATTTGGGCTGGTAACAGTGGGCCAGTCCAATAACAGAGTGTGCATGTTATCGGTCTCGAGTCGAGACTAGTCGGTCTCGGGTTATATTGATTTCGAAGTCTAGAGTCGCAACAGAGAGTTCTCGAGTCATCATGGTCTAGTCGAGACTACACGGTCTCGAGTCGCAACCGGACCCGCAACCGTGGTCTCGAGTTGTGTTGTTTTGTGTCGGTGTTATGGTCTCGAGTCGGGACTAGGAGTTCTCGACTCGCAATCTCTTGTCGAGACAAGATGTGTAACTGATTTCCTGATTTGTAGTCCATGATTTCCGTAACAAGTTGTAAACAGATTTGGCAGTTTCAAATCAAATCAATTAACAGTTTTGCTATAATCCAAACGAATCAAACAACAGTTTTTATCGAGAATCACGCATGTTCATATCGTTATCAAGAACCAATAATCCCAAATCAATCAAACATTCATATCAATTCCAAAATCACTAATCAATAACCTATGAACATGTAACCATATCATGTGATAACGGATTCAAGAACTATCATGCAGCCCTAAACCATGTGTACAATATATCAATCAATACTACAAACCATAACAACACATCCCAACATCCATCCGGATCATCTCACAACCAATTAGTAAGCTTTCGTTTAACCATCATCTTAACATAATTCGGACAGCATATAATCAACCGATTACTTGCAAAACATACGATTTACATACAATATAGAACATCACAATTGATCACACAAGCAACCCTAACCGTTTAGTCAAACATGGATTTATGACAATATAAATCAAACACGTATCATGAACACTAACCGAGTTAAAGCGTGTAGAGAGGATGATCCGAACACAAGGATCTTCAAGGGTCGAGAAGTGTTGTCGTCGGGTTCCAAGAGAAACGAGAGAGAGGGAGAGCTTCTAGGGTTTTGTGTAATTTGTGTGCTTGCAAGTAACCAAAAACTACACCCCCTATTGTTCATGTATGCGTACAAGGGATGAGTGGGCCGAACCCATCATTGGGCCGCCCTTGGGGTCTCGGGTTGGGTAGGTGGTTGCGAGTGAGGTTGGGCCGAGTGGAGGATGTGCGACCAAACAAGGTGTGCAGCCCAATTTTGATAACACATAACATTTCATTCAATTAAACGCTCACGTTCCTATAGTCGTATCATGCATTCAATCAACCCATATAGTTCACATAAACACGTAACGTTACACAAAATAGGTTCGAAATACGGGTTGTCACATCTATGAATAAAAGCATTTACAAAACGGGTTAGTGTGGGATAAAGTTCAAAACTGACATTTACAAACAGGTCAATTGGGTAAAAATTTTACTCCAAACTTACCATATGTAAAAGGTTGATTATTGTATAATGGTTTTTTTAGTACTATGATATAAGAAAGAAATGTGATGGGAGCTTGTGTTATGACTTCTCAAATTCAGAAAACTTTTTAGGCAAATCATCAGTTTAAGCAGCCTTACGAGTATGGGTGCAAACAAGTTGAGCTACTTGGGCTCGGCTAAAAAAAACAACTTGAAACAAGCAAAGCTTAAACAAACTCAAGCCCGAACCCAAGCTTAAAAACAAGCTTGTTTAGTAAACAAGCCCGAGCTTCCCTTATCGAGCTCAAGCCAGCTCACAAGCCTAAAAGAGCCCACTATACTTATAAATTTAATTAGTAAATTAAATATATTTTTAAGTAATAATAAATACTATTTTAAAATATATTTTCATAAGCTAAATGAGCTCAAGCTCGTCTCGTCTGGTTTGCACCCCTACTTAGGAGTACAAGGTCAGTCGACTAAATAAAACCAAGGTTGATCATTAACAAGATCTTAGTCAATATACTTAGCCATGATCATTAACGAGATCTTAGTCAATATACTTAGACAAAGCAGGTCAAGACTATATATGCAAATGAAGCATGCGAAGGTATCCTAGGTTTATATAATAGATTTACTTTTTTGAGGTTGCAACTATTTTAACATATGAATAAATGCTGATCAAAGGCCAACAACAAAATAAACCAGTCACCAACAAACAAAACTTGGCATGTGGCAATGGAAGTTAATCAAAGGTCTACACTAAGAGATTAAAACACTATTCAACAAACATCTAGGAATCTAGATATCATATCTCAAATATCACGTAACCAAATCTTACCTTATAAAATATGGAGCCTTTATAGTGATAAATATTGAATCCAACAGGAAAGCGGCATCTTTCATCTAGAAAAGGCTAAAATCTACATGGAGCTCAAAAAATTATATCACATCATGTTTCATGAATTACAATATCCCAAACCTGAACTTGGATTCAAGTTTTTAATCAATGGAAAGGAATATCTTTTTGGTAGAATAATCAATTAAAAATATTAATAACAAAGTCAAACAGAATCAATTATCACATTCAAACAGATAACATATTAGCATAACACTAGGGGCATGTTTTGCTAAGCTTTTCCAACCAACTTATTGACTTATTGACTTAATCAAAAAACTAAAAAGGAGTTTTATTGTTTGGCAAACCTAAAAGTTCTTTTCAAAATGACTTTTTGAAAAGAAGAAAAAGGAGTTTTTGAGAAGTTAACATGTTGTGACTTTTTGATTAGCTTATAACTTTTGAAACACCAAATTACCAGATTACCCCTGATTTAACACTCCTTATATTATTTGTTTGTCCATTTTATTCATTTTACATCAATAAACTATGGCAAACACTTTTTAAAAAAACAACTTATTGATTTATTGGCTTTTCCCACCTCATAAGCTAATCCAAACACTTTTCTAAAAACTCATTTTCAAAAAGTTATAAGCTAATAAGTCCTTTTCACAAAAAGTCATTTTTTCACTTAAATAAGCTTTTAGCCAAACATGCCCTAGAAGTCTAAAATAGATTGGTAATTACCTTTAAACAGGCATGGTGAAGCCAGAAGCCAAGGCATAGTGAAGCCAGAAGCCAAGACCAATTCGAATAAGTAATAACCGGTTTCAAACAACACTTCAACATAACTTATAAGTCAAAACAATTTTAAAAGTTCATATAAGAAAACTACTAATATTCAAATAACTAAAATAAAGAGATGTGAGAACTCAAGATACAACAATCAGTTACTAGTCTCCTAACGAATAAACTTAAAAATCAATAGAAAAATTGGTAGAAGCATTTCTTCGAGCAACTGATGTGCATCTTCAAACCAACAATATTGATTCTTAAAATCAGCAATATAGATTCTTCAAACCAGCAAAATTGATTTTTTAAGGACTTGGGTTTACTACCAACAAAATCGTAAACCAGATAGGAGATCATATATAGATTTGAATCAAAGAACAAAAAACATTGAGTTCAATAGACGGTTATCCTTACCTCTTAAGCAGCACCACCGCTAGACAACTCCATGACCGAATATCTCGAACTATTGAAATTGTAGGTCACGGAGATCTAATCTCTGAAGTCGAATAATCAATTCTTATTGCTATGTTTGATAGCGAGACATAGAGAATGGGGGATGTTAGAGGGCAGATGCTCAATTTAGGTTTTGAGAATTAGGTTTAGGTTTTGAGAATTAAGGGGAATTTGGGTTAAGGAGAAAAGATGGAAAAATTGGGCGGGATGATTTTGGTGGGGTGGGAAGCTTGAAATTATTTAGAAACTGAAAGTGTATTGGAATTGAAAAAAGAGAAATAAATCTTTATTAAATAATATAATTAAATTAAAAAATCTAAGTTAAACATCAATATTTAGTAATTAGTAGTTTTATTCTTTGTTATAAAATCCACGGCCAAGTAGGTACACTTCAATTATTTGTTAAAAAATTATCCATGGCTAAGTAGGTACATTTCAATAATATGTAATATCGGGGTGACTCGCTTTCAGTTGAACACAAATACTATACTTTCACTGGGACTTCCTTGTTTTACTATCTTTGTAAAACAATAGACATGAGGAAGCAAAACATAGCCAAGCGATAGAAACAGTTCGGTTTTGTTAACGGTTTGACCTTAAAACAGTTAACACCGGACTTTGAACACCACGAACAAATATGGCATACATAAAGTGCCACTAAAGTTATGTGTCAAACAAATATGGCATACACAAAGTGCCACTAAAAACCAAAATTAGTGACTTAAAAGCTAAATGTCACTAAAAGTGTGTGTCAAACAAATATGGTATACGTAAAGTGTCACACCCCCAAAGTACCACCTAGGGAGTGTCCCTGTCAGGCGTGTGACAAACCAATAACGAGCCACTAATCATATTGAACCAATCATAATGTTGAATAAAATCATCAATTATTCTGAAAAGTACTGTCAATAAGTTTAAAAGAAAACCAACATGTTTAGCGGAAGCAAATAAAAGAAAACATAATTAACTGTTTCAGTTTAAATGTGTGAAATCAATAAACCCATCTTTCGTATCCAATCAGCACAACCCATGACCACTCCAGCTTCAGACAGCAAGTTCCAAATCCATATAACCTAACAACCTGCGAGCATGCAATAAGTGTATCAGACAACGCTGGTGAGTTCATAGTTTTACGAAAACGTTGTTTACCAAGTATGTAGTTAATCCATTGAATTTAATTCCGAAAGTATTGTTGAAAACAATGTTGATAATACCCCAATACAAGACGGCTTCTTCTGATTAATTTGCCCTTTCTCCAATGCTCCTATCAAAGCATTGGTCATGACTAGGTCATTAGTTCAACACCCGTCCTCCCAGGAACGGGGTGAGGTTGCCAAACCTAAGTAGCGCTACTAACTAATACCATGTTACCTTCCTGGTAACCAAACAACACGGAGGGACTTTAAAGGTGATAGGATGAGTATATTATCCAACATTCCCGTTTTTACCTAAAAGACTTATCCCTCTACGGGATACCCACTGACTGTCCCAACCACCGGGACGCATGCTCAAGAGATGAACTCACCTTAGTTTTGCTCGGTAAGATATTGTACTTCTATCGTTAATTAATGGTCAGGCCCGTTACACGCGTCCTAAAATATAATGTCATGTAAATAAGTAAACAGGTAGGGTTTTGCGATACCTTAATATTCAACAACCAATATTTATGTGATCATACCAAAAAGTTTAACACTCACTAACACACAACAGGTTCCTCCTATATGAGCGACATTAATTAATGACAAGTGCTATGGTTATAAGAAACATTGACAACACAAATCTACATCCTAGCAATCCAAATAAACCCTAAACAATCATACAAATCCACGTATTAGTCCACCATTTCATTTGACATTATCATCTTCAACTTGTTTATTTAAAAGTATAATTATTGAACATAGGCAGTAATTATCAACAGACTTCACTAATATCAGTAGCAGACCTCCAATACAAAGTATCAGCCCACAAGTGTGACCGGCCCACGGACTAAACCTTAATTCAGATTATAACCCCACCTTTAGTGGACTCACATTAACATGACAATATCACTTTTATTGGATCTCGGCCCCCTAAGTATAACCTATGCGGCCCCATGATCAAACAGAGACACAATGATTTGTAATTAATCAACCTTATGTGCCCCCCCTTTTGCTGCTGTTGTGCGACCCCAAAACCAACAACCCGCTGACCTGATGTGCGGCCCACTCAAACCTGACCCAATTCTATTACCTATTTCGCCCATCAGTTTTTGTTTCTTGACAAACATTCAATATTGGTGAATCATAATGTTCAATTCAGTTTAGTAAATATCTAATTCACAAATCCCAATCATAGTCCACCGAACTGTCACATCATCTTGATGTTGATATAAATTCCATTCCAATAACATTAATAGTTAACTAAATCGAGTAATCACTGACACAAAATAGTTCATGCATATCACCAATTTATGAATTAGTTGGACACAAACATTGCATCATGAATTGGTCTACTGTGCACATAATTCATCGATTCCCTCACCCATGTGCACCTAGCCACCAAACTTAATGGATTCAAGGTTTTGGTCCATCCATCTACATGTATTTGATTTTCATTATAAACAATTAAGTTAGACATCTATTTACCCGATAAGGTTCAGTCACATCTTCAATTATATTGATTATTAAATTCTGATCACTTCTCAATATCATGGATAATCATTCGGCCATCCATCACGACCAACATCAAAACCCCATCAATTAATTATGTTAATTGTTATATATCAACCAGTGCCCGGCCCCCTTCCCACCCCACAGTTTCTACATACCACCACACAGTTTATAGATATTCACACAAAATCACATAACATACAAAATCAAGATAATCACTAATGTCCATCGAGTGAAGAAGGAAGATAAACTAACCGAGAAGTAGAGAAGGGGGGGTGCGAGTGAGCTAGGCCGAGAAGGTGAGGTTTCCGATCCCAAGATAGCTACTGCCGATGCCTTATGTGTGTTTAGAAGAGATTTAGGTTTTGCCAAAGTGATAACAGAGAAGTCGTATGAGAATTATGAGTATATAACTACTCATGCACGCAATAAGGGAGTGGGTTGGGCTTAAGTTTAGAGATTGGGCTCAGTTGGGGTTCGAGAGAGGGTTGGGCCGAGAAACACAAGTGGTTTGGGCCGAGGGCAATTAAAAGAGGAGGGGAATGTGTTCGGCCCAAGAATGTAGTATGTGACTCGAGTTTGGGGTGCGGCCCATTATCGTTAATCATAGACATCTAGCATTTACGACTCCAAACGTAACCATATTTCAAATCATTCATATATCGTACATAATAAATAAAAAAAAAATATCAAATAATTATTTAAACAGTTCGTTCCTTCAGCACATACACGCCAAGCATCGAAGGAACTATAGAAATCTTGAAAATACGGGTTGTCACATCATCCCCAACTTGAAAGAAATTTCATCCCGAAATTTGATAAGTGATCCAAGACGACCAGATGTTAACTCAGGATGACTGTGGATTTTTCTACAGGTACCACATCATCCCCAACTTGAAAGGAATTTCGCCCCGAAATTCAACGGCTACATCGGATTTAGATTGATCGACTGAAAATAAGTGTGGGTACTTGAGTTTCATCTGATCCTTGCGTTTCAATAGATTCCATGACAACTGCATCTTGTCGTTAACCTTGAGCTCTTGAAACAGCACAATCAATGTTTCATCAGACAAACACTTCTTAATTCCGAAACACGAAAGACATCATGAATGTTACCCAGCTCAGCAGGTAACTCAAGTTTGTGGGTTACGTTACCGATTCTTCCCAGACTGTTGAATGGTTCATCGTGACGTCAGTTAAGCTTGCCACGCTTCCCAAGCGTTCCACACCCTCCCATGGTGAGACTTTCAACATGAAACGATTGCCTACAGCAATCTTCCAGCGTTTCCCAGGTTTATCAGCTAGCTTTCCTGAAAGTCACGCGTTGCCGCCAATCGTCTCCAGTAATTAAGTTGTCAACCATCTTAGTCTAACAAGAAAGTTGACCTTATCATCTATGTCCCGCATGATCGTGTAGGCTAGAGTTGATGGTGAGTTGCAAGTTCATACGCGTTTAGGTTCCATAGTCATATTCGCTAAGGAGGTTCGTCCAGCGATCCCATCACATAATTAACTCTCTCAAAACAAAGGTGCACGGTAGGCCTCTTGTGATCGGTCTTGCAATTGGTACCGTCCAGGTGATGCCTCCATTTTAATTCCTAGGACCATGGCTTTCATCGCAGGTCGTGAATCAAGCAGTTCTTCCTGTAAGTCCACCGCGTGGGCCATCTCCTTCTCGTGCTGCATTGATGTGTAACTGGGACTCTGATCCGAACCATCATGGTATACCGCCAGATCGTCAGTACCCTCAGATAGAAGCGATGCTCAATGTGTTGCAGGGTAGGGTTTCAAAAGCTGAAGAAACATTTCCCTGTTTTGATTTCCCATGAATTCACAGCTCCCCGCTGTGCTAAGGAGGTTAAAGTTGCGCCATCTTCGAAAATCTCATGATGAATCTGTGATAGTATCCAGCGAACCCAAGGGATTGTTGTATCCCAGAAGGAAATCAGGATTAGCATAAGGTCTATTCTGAAATTCCACCTAACGATGTGGAAGTAAACCAGGTAACTCTTCAGAAGACACGTCAGAAAATTCACGAATAACTGGAAGATACTCGATCTTCCTTTCTTAAAGTGGCGAATCGGTGACAAGAGCTAGTATAGCAGAGTAGCCCTTCCGTAGACACTTCTGGGCTTTCACGACTATGACAATGCCAACAACGGCACCACTACGATGATCTTAAACTGATAAGGATTCCCCACTGGGGAGAGGGATACGCACGATTTTCTCTTTACAGAGAATTTCCGCTTGATGCATAGATACCCAAATCCGTGTCAACGACCATGTCAAAACTTACAAGAGTATCGGGTGGTAGGTCAATGTCGAACACTTGACCCATGATATCAACTTTACAACCAAAAAGAACATGAGAAGCTTCTATCGATTTACTAGCAGTTAACTCTACTACATGCTTATTTTACAAGAGAGGTGGGAGTCAGTCCTAACTGACGACTGAACCCTAAGGCACATAACTCCAATCGAAACAAGAGTCAAATAAAACAGAAGCAGAAAAGATCATTCAAAGAAGACGTACCGGTCTCAACATTGCCATCATTGCGAGTTTCCCCCAGCGCCAATAGTAAATACTCTTCCACGTGCTCCGTTCCCACCATTGTTCCCATTGTTGCCGCTCCCAGTATTGTTGTTGTTGCCAGCATTCTGATTAAGCTGAGGGCAATCCCTCTTAAAATGACCCTCATCACCACACTGAAAGCACCCCTTTTGATTTCCCCGGTTCTGTTGAGACTGTTGCCTCTCCTGTTGCTGTGGCTGCTGCTGCGGCTGCTTTGGAAGCCAGACCCTGCAATCTTTAGCCATATGACCCACCTTGTTGCACCTATGACATACCCGGGTGCACGGTCCGCGATGGTGGAACATACACTTATCACACTTTGGTAGCTTTCCCGCGTAAGAACTCTGATTTGAATTGTTGCTCTGATTCTGGTTCACAGAAGACGACTGGCTGAAACTACGGTGGATGCTGTTGTCTGCCCTTTTCTGAGATTGGCTGGCACTGGTTGCTTTGTTAGTATCGTTCCATTTTCGCTTGTGATCACTAGCAGGTGTGGTAGCTGTAGCAGTCGAGGTAGCAGCAGAAACACGTGGCGGTAAGTTGCCACGTTCGACCTCTTGGTCAGTAATCTTATGTGCCAAACGGACGATACGGGGCAGATTGTCTAAGTTTGCAGCAGTAACGTACCCCTTAACAGCTGGTGCTAAACCCTTGAGGTACAACTCAATTCGCCGAGGTGGGGGTCGAGACATGTTAGGGCACAAAGTTGCTAAATCATTAGACCTCCTAGTGTATGCTTCAATCTCAGACCCCTCCATTTTCAGGTTGTAGAACTCGTTCTCCAGTTTCTGAATCTCATCACGAGGACAATACTCCTCTCGCATCAACTCCTTGAAATCATCCCAGGTAGTGGCATTCGCCATCTCAATACCCAACATTTGTACTTGGGCATTCCACCAAGTTAAGGCACCATCCTCCAAAGTGCCTGTCGCATACTTCACACGGTCCCCCACGGGGCAGTTGCACATAGCAAATACTGATTCAGCCTTCTCGAACCAACGCAAGAGTCCCACAGCCCCTTCAGTCCCACTGAAGGTCTGTGGCTTACAATCCATGAAGGTCTTAAACGTGCAGGCAGGCGGATTGTGTTGATTCGCAGGTTGACCAGCCTGGTAAGCCGCTAGGGCTTCAGCTACACGAGTGTTGATCAGGTTGGTTAATTCGGCCTGCGTCATAGCAATGTGGCCACGTCCACCACTTCGGCCTCCTCCACGTCCACTCATGGTTCTTTATAAGAGAAGGGAACTATCTTAAGGGTCGAAACGAGGTAAAAGTCAAGTTTCACATTAAAATCTACAACTATCAAGTTTACACATAATAGGGCAGAATCTTACTCACGTTCGTTAAGCCTCACTGGGACTTACATGCACCTCACGTTATTATTATGTGTGCACCCATAGTAATAAGGTAATTTGCATGCTCATCTCAGTGCCTCTTAACTTGCGCTAAAAGTTTCCCCACATTCAAATAGCAAGCGAAAGGTTTTATAGGATCAAGAATCACAATAGTCGAAGGGAAGTGTCACACTAGCAGTTCACATAACAGGGGTTGGTAATGTAAGGGCTCATGCTGTTGTGCCAAGTGTGCATTCACGTGTAACGTTATATATAAGTGTACACTAGATATACTATGCAATCGTAAATGAGAAACGAACCTTGCAATCTGGAGCTGAG
The DNA here is from genome assembly GCF_002127325.2 of Helianthus annuus. Taxonomy (NCBI): domain Eukaryota; kingdom Viridiplantae; phylum Streptophyta; class Magnoliopsida; order Asterales; family Asteraceae; genus Helianthus; species Helianthus annuus. The sequence goes on along the minus strand of NC_035436.2, from coordinate 22,920,369 downwards.
TGTCATGGTCGATTTCGGTACTGTTCGGTTATAGTCTGGTTTTATGAAAACGTTTTAAAACCAAGTTCACTATAACCAGCGGCTCTGATACCAAACTGTCACACCCCCAAAGTACCACCTAGGGAGTGTCCCTGTCAGGCGTGTGACAAACCAATAACGAGCCACTAATCATATTGAACCAATCATAATGTTGAATAAAATCATCAATTATTCTGAAAAGTACTGTCAATAAGTTTAAAAGAAAACCAACATGTTCAGCGGAAGCAAATAAAAGAAAACATAATTAACTGTTTTAGTTTAAATGTGTGAAATCAATAAACCCATCTTTCGTATCCAATCAGCACAACCCATGACCACTCCAGCTACTTCAGACAGCAAGTTCCAAATCCATATAACCTAACAACCTGCGAGCATGCAATAAGTGTATCAGACAACGCTGGTGAGTTCATAGTTTTACGAAAACGTTGTTTACCAAGTATGTAGTTAATCCATTGAATTTAATTCTGAAAGTAATGTTGAAAACAATGTTGATAATACCCCAATACAAGACGGCTTCTGATTATTTTGCCCTTTCTCCAATGCTCCTATCAAAGCATTGGTCATGACTAGGTCATTAGTTCAACACCCCGTCCTCCCAGGAACGGGGTGAGGTTGCCAAACCTAAGTAGCGCTACTAACTAATACCATGTTACCTTCCTGGTAACCAAACAACACGGAGGGACTTTAAAGGTGATAGGATGAGTATATTATCCAACATTCTCGTTTTTACCCAAAAGACTTATCCCTCTACGGGATACCCACTGACTGTCCCAACCACCGGGACGCATGCTCAAGAGATGAACTCACCTTAGTTTTGCTCGGTAAGATATTGTACTTCTATCGTTAATTAATGGTCAGGCCCGTTACACGCGTCCTAAAATATAATGTCATGTAAATAAGTAAACAGGTAGGGTTTTGCGATACCTTAATATTCAACAACCAATATTTATGTGATCATACCAACAAGTTTAACACTCACTAACACACAACAGGTTCCTCCTATATGAGCGACATTAATTAATGACAAGTGCTATGGTTATAAGAAACATTGACAACACAAGTCTACATCCTAGCAATCCAAATAAACCCTAAACAATCATACAAATCCACGTATTAGTCCACCATTTCATTTGACATTATCATCTTCAACTTGTTTATTTAAAAGTATAATTATTGAACATAGGTAGTAATTATCAACAGACTTCACTAATATCAGTAGCAGACCTCCGATACAAAGTATCAGCCCACAAGTGTGACCGGCCCACGGACTAAACCTTAATTCAGATTATAACCCCACCTTTAGTGGACTCACATTAACATGACAATATCACTTTTATTGGATCTCGGCCCCCTAAGTATAACCTATGCGGCCCCATGATCAAACAGAGACACAATGATTTGTAATTAATCAACCTTATGTGGCCCCCCTTTTGCTGCTGTTGTGCGACCCCAAAACCAACAACCCGCTGACCTGATGTGCGGCCCACTCAAACCTGACCCAATTCTATTACCTATTTCGCCCATCAGTTTTTGTTTCTTGACAAACATTCAATATTGGTGAATCATAATGTTCAATTCAGTTTAGTAAATATCTAATTCACAAATCCCAATCATAGTCCACCGAACTGTCACATCATCTTGATGTTGATATAAATTCCATTCCAATAACATTAATAGTTAACTAAATCGAGTAATCACTGACACAAAATAGTTCATGCATATCACCAATTTATGAATTAGTTGGACACAAACATTGCATCATGAATTGGTCTACTGTGCACATAATTCATCGATTCCCTCACCCATGTGCACCTAGCCACCAAACTTAATGGATTCAAGGTTTTGGTCCATCCATCTACAAGTATTTGATTTTCATTATAAACAATTAAGTTAGACATCTATTTACCCGATAAGGTTCAGTCACATCTTCAATTATATTGATTATTAAATTCTGATCACTTCTCAATATCATGGATAATCATTCGGCCATCCATCACGACCAACATCAAAACCCCATCAATTAATTATGTTAATTGTTATATATCAACCAGTGCCCGGCCCCCTTCCCACCCCACAGTTTCTACATACCACCACACAGTTTATAGATATTCACACAAAATCACATAACATACAAAATCAAGATAATCACTAATGTCCATCGAGTGAAGAAGGAAGATAAACTAACCGAGAAGTAGAGAAGGGGGGGGGGGGTGCGAGTGAGCTAGGCCGAGAAGGTGAGGTTTCCGATCCCAAGATAGCTACTGCCGATGCCTTATGTGTGTTTAGAAGAGATTTAGGTTTTGCCAAAGTGATAACAGAGAAGTCGTATGAGAATTATGAGTATATAACTACTCATGCACGCAATAAGGGAGTGGGTTGGGCTTAAGTTTAGAGATTGGGCTCAGTTGGGGTTCGAGAGAGGGTTGGGCCGAGAAACACAAGTGGTTTGGGCCGAGGGCAATTAAAAGAGGAGGGGAATGTGTTCGGCCCAAGAATGAAGTATGTGACTCGAGTTTGGGGTGCGGCCCATTATCGTTAATCATAGACATCTAGCATTTACGACTCCAAACGTAACCATATTTCAAATCATTCATATATCGTACATAATAAATAAAAAAAAATATCAAATAATTATTTAAACAGTTCGTTCCTTCAGCACATACACGCCAAGCATCGAAGGAACTATAGAAATCTTGAAAATACGGGTTGTCACATAAAGTGCCACTAAAAACCTAAATTAGTGGCACAAAAGCTAAATGCCATTAGAAGTGTGTGCCACTACATGGCATTTTTTTTTTTGTAGTGAATGGTCTCATGTCTCCCATACCCTCATCACATCATATATTTTGGCTCAAGTATTCTAATTTCTAAGATAATGGTCTTCTCACATGTCATTCAGTGAGACTAACACACATTATTTGTTAGTCTTTTATATTGTAATTTATTATATAATAAGTTCTTTTAATATATGATACATAAAGAAAATAAGAATATCATATTCAAGCTTCAAGTGGATCGGTGTCATCCAACCATGGCAGCATTGTTATAAAGTCAAAAACTAATTACGTTATAAAACTATAAATAATCAACATGTTTATGCATAAGGTAGTTGTATTGTTAGCCTTGGGATTTTTTCAAAACAATTATTCATTTCTAACCTTAAAATTTCAATCTTTGACAATTTAAGTCTAAATATTCAATCTTTAGTAATTTAACCCCTTTAATTAATTTGATTTCTCACTTCTAATTCAAAAGTGTTCACCTTTAGCAATTTAACCCCTTGATTATTTTACTTTTAACCCAAAGTTTTTCATCTTTTACAATATTACTCCAACACTTTTTACTTTCAATTTTGATCCCTTATACTTTGCATCTTTCGCAAATTTTCGGTTTAACGTTTCGTTCTAAATTTTTCAAGTTAACACCACAACGTGCATGTGGACTTCAACGTTTTTTCATCTACTTTTCCCATTTGACAGGGCCATCGCAGCGCGTCTATTTTTTCTTTTGATAGGTCTGTCACAACACGAAGGTCAGGGATCCCAATTTAGTTATTATTTTCTATATATGTTTTACACATGCTCGCGGTTATGTAAAAAACATTTGCATTTCATCTAATCTATATACTTGATAAAGTAAACCATTGGGGGACACATGTCACCCCATGGTTTCACCTCAGATGAATTTCCGCCTAAATGAAAGCAACTAAATGGATCACCGGAATTCTAATGGATAGTCCACAAATCTCATTACCAACTTTCCAAATATACCTTATTTTACAACATATGCTTCAAAAGAAAACCCTAATTCCCTGTCGAACACGGCGATTAAGATCCCTCCAACACATTCGATCAACAAACATCGGATTGGAAGACATTAAATCGACGGTAATGTCTAGTGTGTGCTTCTATTATTCTTCTTTGTTGTTACATTCGCCTAATTTCGTTAACGTTCTGATTTTTTTCGATTGTTCTTATTTTGTTAGCAGTTCAATGATTGTTAGTTGATGATTGATTAATGTATTCGATTTAGTATTCTCTGATTTACTTTTGTTTTGGTACTGATTTTGGATATATATATATATATATATATATATATATATATATATATATATATATATATGCACATGCACATGCACATTATGTTATGTTTTGTCCATGCACATGTGCATATGTGTCCCCCAATGTTTTACTTTATAAAGTATATAGATTAGATGAAATGCAAATCTTTTTTACTGACCGCGAGCATATGTAAAACATATATAGAAAATAATAACTAAATCGGGATCCCAGACCTGCGCGTTGTGACAGACCTTTCAAAAGAAAAAATAGACGCGTTGCGATGGACCTGTCAAATGGGAAAAGTAGACGAAAGAACGTTGAACTCCACATGCACGTTGTGGTGTTAACTTGAAAAATTTAGAACAAAACGTTAAACCGAAAATTTACCAAAGATGCAAAGTATAAGGGATCAAAATTGAAAGTAAAAAGTGTTGGGGTTAAATTGTAAAAGATGAAAACCTTTGCGTTAAAAGTAAAATAATCATGGGGTTAAATTGCAAAAGGTGAACACTTTTGAATTAGAAGTGAGAAATCAAATTAATTAAAGGGGTTAAATTACTAAAGATTGAATATTTAGACTTAAATTGTCAAATATTGAAATTTTAAGGTTAGAAATGAATTTTTGTTTTGAAAAAATCCCAAGGCTAACAATACAACTACCTTATGCATAAACATGTTGATTATTTATAGTTTTGTAACGTAATTAGTTTTTGACTTTATAACAATGCTGCCATGGTTGGATGACACCAATCCACTTGAAGCTCAAATATGATATTCTTATTTTCTTTATGTATCATATATTAAAAGAACTTATTATAAAATAAATTACAATATAAAAGACTAACAAATAATGTGAGTTAGTTTCACTGAATGACATGTGAGAAGACAATTATCTTAGAAATAAGAATACTTGAGCCAAAATATATGATGTGATGTAAAGAGGGTATGGGAGACATGAGACCATTGTACCTTATGCAAGCCTACAAAACAATTATCTTAGAAAATGGGATGTTGGACTTTCCAAGGGCAACCCATTTTATCAAAATTGACAACTCTATTGGTTGATTATAACTTTTGTGTCACAAGTTATCCAATTTAATGTGGTAAAATAAGTATAATAGTAATTTATCTTAATTCGGTTTATCAGTTTCTTTAATATAAAATAACAATTATTCTCATATTTCTTGTGTTTTGATTTCTTATGAGAAACAACAAAATATATTTCTATTTTTCACAATTTAAATTTTTAAGCCAAATAACTAGGGGTGTTCAAAAATACTTATATTGTATCCATAAATCCAATCCGAAATTTTTGAAAAATTAATTTTTATTTTATATCAGATGTCCGAAAATGTCCAAAAATTTGTATTCGGATATCCAAAACTATCCGAAATATCTGATTCCGAATAATAAAAAATAAGAATTAAATAAAAAAAATTGGATATACAGATTTCTGATTCACTATTCGACCGAGGATCAGAAATTTCGGATATGGACGTGGATAGTGAAATCAGGTATCCAAAATTTTTGGATATCTGAATTTTCGGATATCCGATTTTGAACACCCCTACTGAAATAACAATTACTTATAGCTATCTATTATACCTGCAAGTAATTTGGTAGGAGTATGATATAAAGTAATTTGATAGGAGTATGACATCAAATTTAACACATACCATGGCGTGAGTGGATTGAGTTATTGAACAAAAAATGAGTCGTATTCGTGTGAGCCAACACTAGATATATTAACTTCTTTAAAAATTAGAATTAAAAACTGAAAAGTTTATAATTATTAAAATCCAACATGTACGTTTACGACAGGTTTTATTTCAATGTTGTTCATTATGACTTGCCAACTTGTTTGATCCTTTAAATAGACGTGCTACATATGTCGTATTATAGTTACATGGATTTACGTGTGTCCATATTCGAGTTATTATCCTTGATGGAAATACATAAACAGTCTTATTCGGGTTGGTTTGTTCGGGTCACATGCCCCTAGGTCTTGGATTGGATCTTTGTCTTCCTATGTGACTCATAATTAGCCCTAGTTTAATTTGCTTGGTTGGCTTAATGATTTCCATTATGCATGGGACCTAATCCATCTGACAAAGTTTACTTCTAATGTTGTCTTATGCAATGATCATAATAACTAGTGAATATAGAACAATATTTGTAATCATTAATATATGAGGGGTTCTTGCAGACAACAAAATTATATAACTATGTATGAGTGCATATAAAACAACATAACTGTTTTCAACTTTAATCATTTTGTTAATCAAATATCATAAAGGTGTTTACTTTAAGGCATGTTTAAAACACTACGCCTTGTATCTAATTTTTAGGAGAAGTGACCCATTTGTCTTTTTGGATGTGAATTGTCTATATATGAAAATAATGTAGATATGTGAATTTATTAACGTATTTTCATGTTAATACTTGGGGCAAAACTTGTGATAAAGGATTTATAAACATGACAAAATAAATTAACATTCGAATTTTCATATTTATCAATATTATAATTATCTAACTACAACAAGTGACATTAGAACTATCGTCCCAAATAGTGAAACTTGATAATCTAATCTAAAAATTCTAAAAAGTTTATATGAGTACATCCATAGGCTTTCAGGTCCATGATCTCTAATTTTCACTCGTTATCCACTCCAAAAGATTGACACAATAAAGATTTACGGTACCTATGGAGTAATTTCGAGGTGAGATGCCGCAAAAAAACAACGTAACCAGTAGGAAATTTGTAGTCCCTAAATGTTTTTGTTTTAAATAGACTGACTCACATCCCTTTTTGGACCAAATATATGAGACTAAACACATTCTTAATATGTAGTGGCGAAGCTTGAGATTTTTGACCGTGTGGTCGAAAACATATATACCTAAAAAAATATAAAACCGGGGTCGAAAACGTATATACCTAAAAAAATTCTATACGAAAACTACATACGGGACAAAATTTCTTATGAATTATGGAACGACCCCCAGCATTACATTATCTTCGGGTATGGGTTTGTCGAACAATACTTCGACATCGTGAATCTAAGAAAAGGAAACTAGGCGACAAAGGTATTGGATGCATATTATTGCGTTATGGTCAATAGAGCAAAACCTTAATTAGGTTCATGGTAACAGAACCGAATGTACTCATATCGGTTAACACTATTATCGTATCTAGAGACTCTTGGTTTGACGAACAAAGGTACAAAAGTGTTATCTTAAACCATACAAGTTAATGATAAAGCCCCTCATTTATGTGGTGCGGATGTGGCGTGACAAAGACCCTAAGGGTTTTATCCCACACCACCCAACCTAAACGAATGTTTGTAAACTTATTGAATCCTTGTAAGGGCATCATATACTCTCTTAAAAAAATTAGAACAAAATATTCCTAAAAATTACCTAAAAAGTTGAGTTGTTACATGAATACAAACCAAACCCTCGAAAAATAAAGCTGAATAAAAAAGTCAAGAGAATTTGCATTTGCATATAGTTAAGATGAAGATGAAGATGAAGAACAATATACATATAGTTAAGACGACAATGAATAATAATAATAATAATATATAATTAATCATTTAACTTTGTTTTCAGGTTGTTAAGATAATGTTACAACTTTTATATAACTAACATAATTGGAATTATAAAATCATTATGTATTAAACATATATAGGTGTAACTTTACTTCCTTTTTTTATTAATGCATATGTAAACAAATTATGTATACATACATTATGCAAAGTTGGTGGCATACACAACTTTTACTGTTTATTTTTATATATAAATGCATTAGTTTTTAATATTTGCTTTTTCAAAAGGTATCTAGGTATCCTTTATTTAAATTTAGTTAGTTTTTACATTCAAATCAGCTTAACCATCCATCCATATATTCCCTTGACACCATAAAAAAACCTCCACATATAAATCCTAAAAACAAGCAAGAATAAGCACTTTTAAATGCGTACTACTTGAATCATAACAATCTCATTTCTTACACCATTTTCCTCCAAATGAAGATCAACAATTTTATATTTTATTCACTTTCTTTGGTCTTGATACTAGGAGTTGTGGAAAGCTTCAATTACCATGAGCAAGAACTCGAATCGGAGGAGGGATTCCAAGGGTTGTACGACAGGTGGCGAGAACACCACAAAGTGACCGATAGAAGCCCCCAACGGTTCAATGTATTCAAGCACAACGTACGAAATATTCACAAGAAAAACAAGATGAACCTGGGATACAAGTTGCAAATAAACGAGTTTGCTACCATGACTCACCATGAGTTTAGGAAAACCCATGCCGACTCGAAGGGTGGCCACTTCATTGCTCTTCACGGGATTCGTAAGACCAACTTGAGTTCCAGTTATAATGATATCGATATAAACGCTATTCCACCGAGGATGGATTGGAGGGAACATAACGCGGTCACCCCTATGAAAAATCAAGGACAGTGCGGTAACACGTTTTGTCTCATTTACATACAAGTTAGTCTTTTGGGGTGGGCCCTCTCCCAAGTTTGTGAGAGAAGAGGGTAAATTTAACACCACCCTTTGTCTCTATAAGTAACGTTGGTTAATTACATATTTATATTGAAATTAATACATAAAATAGTAACTTTAGATTACCCTTGTAGTGATATGACCCTGTAACCATATTTAACACAAACAATTATCTATATATTCAAAACACTAACGTTATATTCTTCTAATCAACCAATGGGGTGATGGTCCATTGACAAAGACAAAGCCTTGAAACACATGTGTTTAGAAAGGGAAAGTCTTGGATTCAAGTCCCACAGACAACAGAGATTAAAAAAATTGCGGTTCAAAAACAAATATTTTTGTAACCATATTTAACACAAACAATTATCTATAGATTCAATAATGTTATATTTTTTTAACCGTAAACAATTATCTATACTCAAATTGGTAATGTTATATATATCTTTTTTAACCATATATAACACAAACAATTATCTATATTCAAAACAATGATGTTATATTTTTGTGGAAAATTGGTTTTTAATAAACCAACCTTTGTCCCGTTGGTAAATAATAATCTTACTTACGTAATTGGTATACAATAATCTTACCTATCAACATGTTGGTACTCAATGAACTTCGTTAATTTTTTTTAACTAAAGTTAGTTTTTAAGTTTTATTTATTACACAAACAGTCCCTGTAGTTGTAATTTACTAGTTTTAACTATTTTATAAAACAAAAAGACCTCAAGAACAGTTACTAGTTTTAAGTTGTCAACACTTTGATTCCCCATATGAACCCTAGATTGGAAGCCGCCCCCAAATCGGTCGAAAGAATCAAGAGTGATAGAAATTTGTTTGGGGCTTTTAATCACTGACCAAAACCGAGTAGTTTGATACATGAAATTCCAATTTTGGTGGTCGTTTACTTGATCCGTCGGAGAACTCCCATGGCAGTGGCAGTGGCGGTGGCGATGGTAGTTGTTTACATCAGAAATCAAAATCGAGGAAAAGGAGGATATTCGAGTGGTGTTTGTGATAAATCTGGAACTAGTACACATATGTATATATAAAATTTAATTACATGGCCCTTGACGTTTTTTTGTTTTACAAAATAGTTAAAACTAGTAAATTACAACTACAGGGACTGTTTGTGTAATAAATAAAACTTAAAAACTAACTTCAGTTAAAAATAATTAACGGAAGTTCATTAAGAACCAACATGTTGATAGGTAGGATTATTGTATACCAATTACGTAGGTAAGATTATTATTTACCAACGGGACAAAGGTTGGTTTATTAAAAACCAATTTTCCTATTTTTGTAACCATACTTAGCACACATAGTTACAAACAATTTTGGTGTCGAGTTTACAGGAAGTTGTTTCGCATTTGCTGCGGTGGGTGCAATTGAAGGAATAAACGCCATCAGAACAGGTCAACTCTTATCATTATCAGAACAACAACTTCTTGATTGTGATTCGAGCGACAGAACCTTCCATTGTGACGGAGGGCAGGTCTGTGGCGTATTTACTTTCGTCAAAGAGCATGGAGGTATAGCTACAGATGAGTTCTACCCTTATGTAGGTAAAAGGGAAACATGCGATACATCTAAGGTACAAACAAAACTAATGAATATAGTATAGATAACTAGATTACAATGCTTGTTATATCAAGTACAAACAGCTTTTAACATACGAATTGTACAAATAATTTTAGCAATTATGTTCGAACCACTATAAGTATTATTACACTACCTTTTTGAAGTAGCGTAAATGCATAATAATAAATGCTATAGTTCATTTTGTTGAAATGTGACACTTATTACTCTACAACAGATCAACTAGAGTAATATTAACCTACTTTAAAACTGTACCGTAATAATAATTCTTCTAGTTGAACATACTTTAGTTTTTTGTATCATTCGCACGTTAAAAGTTATTTGTATTTGATTCTAACAATCTGTGTTTTCAAACCAGTATGGTCATCACTCGGTAACTGTTGATGGAACCGAGTATTTGCCAGAACACGATGAAGAAGCGCTATTGAAAGCAGTGGCACATCAGCCTGTAACTTTTCAAATGGATCCTGGCGGTGACGGTTTCATGTTCTACAAAGAGGTAACATTTCAATCACGCATCGTTCATTTGTTATCGATATGTTGTTTAATAGTTCATGGTGTTTAGGGAATTTATAGTGGACCATGTGGAATGGAGCTGATGCACGCGATGTTGATAGTTGGATACGATCAGGATCCTGACGGAACCAAGTACTGGATTGTTAAGAACTCGTGGGGCGAAGGATGGGGAGAGAAGGGATACATTCGTATGCTACGCGGTACGGAGATCCAAGGGGTTTGCAACATGTATGGGCATTGTAATTTCCCTCTTAAATCTCCCGAAACTAAAAATGTTGAACTCTAGATTACAATTTTAATTATGTTCACTCTTCATTTTATATGTAACCATCCGAGAGAGAAAACATATGTCTAATAAGATTTTTTTGTTACTTTATGTTTCGATTATGAGATTTATTTTCTTGATAGACTATATAACATAAAGAATACACATAACAGACGGTTCACAAGCATAAACGAACGAACACGCATGAATATAAGCGAATAAGCGTAAACAAAAACAAACCAGCACAAATTCAAAGAAGAGGAAATTGGACTTTAATAATCTCACCTAGAGGTAGTTGGCCATTGGCACTATCACCTTTGAATATTACCACTAGCATTCCCACCCTTTAAGTATTTTTTTTCTCACTGCATCTCCATTATAAACAAATTTAACGGAGTTAAGTTTTTTTCCGAATTTCGAGGATACGAGTTGATTGATGTAAAACTAACCTGGAAACGGTGTTCCAAATGACGGAAACGGTGCTTTAATTCGGGTGTTTAAACTTCCAATTGATAAAATTTAAGCCGTTTGGAGCACCGTTTCGAGATAAGTTTTACATCAATCAACTTGTATCATGTTCTATTCAAATGCCCTAAAACATCAGTTCGAAATTGATAACAACATAATGAACCTTAGCGTTTTCAGGGGTCGTCTACTGCAAAGAAATTGTTGTAACAAATAATCCATCCTTAAACTTCCTCACCATTAAATTTTGGGAAATCAAGCCGACCGTGCGAACCAGCCGTTGATCTTAGTGTCCTGTACCCTATCATTACCCAATTTGCTGTTAGTCTCCGCCATTTGAGTAACTAATGTTATCATACCGATCTGCAATAATCTGATAGCTCTGGTCTAAAATTGCTTGTTGCCCATCAATTACTCTTGCGCTATCTTGAGTTAACTTTTCCAATTTTTCCATTTCTTGGTGTCTCATCGGCATAAACAATGATCGTAACCCTAATTTTCCCAATTCGATTATAGAAAAAACACGCAATTGTAGATTGCCGTAACCTTGAATTGAAACGAAAACCAAGAACAAAATCGATGACTTGGAAGTGAAATTGATCGAAAGAGTGATCAATTTCGGTGAATTGAAATGAAGTCGAGTTGAAATTGATCGGAAGAGTGATCAATTTCAGCGAATTGTACAAAAGCTGATTGATCGAGTTGAATGCCGAATTTGATGAATTTGGGTTTAAATTCAAGGGCGTCCAGAGAATCAGAATCGAACAGCAACGTTGCAATAAGAAATTGAGAAGAATCATAAGAGGAACACGAGTTAATTCCTTATCGAGATAAGATCTTTACAACTAATTACAACAGCTTATAACGATCTGATTCCAGTTCGTTACTTTTTTTCTAATAATAAACCCTCTAAGAGTACAACAATTACACATAAGACCCTCTACTTGTTTCGACATGTAACACCTATAAAGTAGTTTTAATACATGTGTGGCTTCCATATACAATATCCCTAAAAAACTAACACCAACTTTCAACTTCCTGCTGTCAAGATTAATACGAATGTTATGAATACAGATAATATGTCCTGGTTTTTCTCCAGTTGTATTTTATGTTACATCTTCCACTACATATGTACATGTATATAATGATAGAGTTGGATGAATAAGAATACGCTTCTCATATTTCTCTCATTTTCTTATGCACAAACTCATCACTGCATATGAAAATTGTCTTCTTGTATAGAACCTGAAGTTTTAATTATAAAGAACCCAAAGTTCTCCTAGACTATCCATTATATACACATGCTTGTTATTAAATGCATGTCTCTTTCTTTTGTAGATAAAATGTCTAACTTATCAAAGCTTCAATTCACCGCACTTGACATCTCGGGTAACAACTACCTCCCATGGACTCTTGATGCTAAAATTCATTTGACAGCAAATAATTTGGGGGAGACAATTATTGACGGTAATCAAACTTCACCTCAAGATCAAGCGAAAGGTATGATATTCCTCTGCCATCATCTTCACAAAGATCTAAAGCGGGAATATCTAACTGTCTTCACGAAGATATAAAGCGGGAATATCTAACTGTTGAGGACCCCCTTGAATTATGGACAAACATCAAAGAATATTTTGACCACAAGAAGTTAGTCTTACTCCCCAAAGCCCGCTATGAATGGCTTCATTTACGACTACAGGATTTTCAGACTGTCAGTGAATATAATTCTGCCTTGTTTCACATTACCTCTGAGTAAAAAATATGTGGTGAAAAAATAACTGATGAAGACATGCTTAAAAAAACTTTCTCAACGTTCCATGCCTCAAACATGCTCCTGTCGCAGCAATACCGGGAACGTAAATTTACAAAATATTCTGAATTGATGTCATGTGTTCTGGTCGCCGAGCAAAACAACAAGTTCCTACTACAAAACCATCAATGGTAACCCGCCGGTGCAACCCCATTCCCTGAAGCGAATGTGGCTAACTATCAAAGCGGATGAGGTAGAGGTAGAGGCCGCAGTCCCAGCAGAGGTCATTGTCGTGGTCGAGGACGAGGATATACATGGCATCCAGAGTCCCAGAACACTAAAAATAGCGATGGTGAATCGAGTCGACATAATACCGGGCGACCTTCAAAAGAGAAAAGTAGCGGGAACCAAATACGTGCTTCAATTATTCTTCTTTGTTGTTACATTCGCCTAATTTCATTAATTTTCTAATTTTTTTCGATTGTTCTTATTTTGTTAGCAGTTCAATGATTGTTAGTTGATGATTGATCAATGTATTCGATTTAGTATTCTCTGATTTACTATTGTTTTGGTACTGATTTTGGATATATATATATATATATATATATATATATATATATATATATATATATATATATATATATATATATATATATATATATATATATATATATATATATATATATATATATATATATATATATATATATATATATATATATATATATATATATGTAGGGAAGGGTTTAAATGAGAACTCTAAATATTATGGGAACCCTGAGAACAAATGAAAAAATCATGAGAACTTGGTCAAAAGTAATTCAAATTCAAAATTTTTTTCTACACTTATCATTATTATTCGAATACAATGTTATAAATTTAAATTACACGTTTAAATTTACGTGAATTTTTGTAAATAAAGAAAATTTACACATGTGTAAGTTTGCCATTTACACATGCGTAAATCTGTTGTATTTACACAAGTGTAAAAAATCTAAAAAGAGTGTTTTTTTATGTACAAGGCTTGAAACATAATATGTTGAGTGTGGGACAACTCATACAAAAAGGATATACTGTCATGTTTCAAGGGAATCGGCGCTTTATTAAGGATGCAGTGAATGATACGATAGGTAACATCAAGATGACGAGCAATAAAATGTTTCCGTTACTTTTCTCTTTTGAAGGTCGCCCGGTATTATGTCGACTCGATTCAACATCGCTATTTTTAGTGTTCTGGGACTCTCGATGCCATGTATATCCTCGTCCTCGACCACGACCACGACCTCTGCTGGGCCGCGGCCTCTACCTCTACCTCGTCCGCTTTGATAATTGGCCACATTCGCTTTAGGGAATCGACTCGACATAATACGTGCTTCTATTATTCTTCTTTGTTGTTACATTCGCCTAATTTCGTTAATGTTCTGATTTTTTTCGATTGTTCTTATTTTATTCGCAATTCAATGATTGTTAGTTGATGATTGATCAATGTATTCGATTTAGTATTCTCTGATTTACTTTTGTTTTGGTACTGATTTTGGATATATATATATATATATATATATATATATATATATATATATATATATATATATATATGGGGAAGGGTGTAAATGAGAACCCTAAATATTGTGAGAACCGTGAGAACAAATGAAAAAATCATGAGTACTTGGTCGAAATTTAAACCACCATGAAGAACATTTAAAACAAAAGGAGCTAAGAAAATACCCATCAAAATTTAAACCACCATGAAGAACATTACATATTTAAAAAATCGTGCCTGATATTGAATTCATCATTTCAAACATAACGAGCTAAGAAAACACCTAATCGAAATTGAAATGATGATTTAAAACATAACGTTCCGCCCAAAATTTAAAACAATCATTAAGAACATAACAAGCTTAAAAACTGTGCGTCTCGTAAAGAAGGTTAGGGGGAAAGCCAAAAACGAGAAACTAAGGCGTCTGGTAAAAGGCGGGGGGGGGGGGGGGCTGTATCGCTTACGTTTGACAGACAGGTCACGTATACTCCGGTTGGTAAATCAAGAGATATGTTTTCACGGGAGGCCGGCCTGTATATGTGGCAGACCATCCCGTTCGATAAAATTGGATGACATAACGTTGAATAACATTACCATTATGAGGATGCCCTCATGAACCACTTACGAGTAAATAAGTTATATGCATAAAATTTTATCAAACATTTAAGCACATACAAATCTAATTTATATATGATATTTTAACTTTTTTATTTAATTTGTAGGAAAATTTCAATTTTGATGTAGTGGAACGTGATTTAGAGGCCAAAAACTTGACGGGTGGTATTAGGGCTGTGCTTATGAAGCGGTACTCTGACCGCAAGTTCGACGCTAAAAAAATATTTAAGAGCAAGGGAGGTTACAATGATATTGCGAGCGCAAGGGCATACCATCCTGCGGATATGCCCTATGATAACTGGTTGAGAACCATCGAAGGTTTTCGGGACGAAAAATATATTAAAAGAAGCAAGGCCAACACACTAGTACGCGAGAAACAACAATTCCCATACCGTGGGGGGACATCGTCGTCGTACGGTAGCACCGCCTATAAAAATGTAATGTTTTATGTATGCGTGCGTGTGTGTAAGCTTTTATTTATTTAATGTCTAATCTAAGTTTAACGTTAAACAGGAGATGGATTGGGTACCTACGTATGCTAAAACCCACACGGACAATCAAGGGAATTAGGTTGATCCGGTTGCTGAACAAAATTACGTAAGTATTTCCTTTAAGTATTATTTTCTACAACAAATATATATATATATATATATATATATATATACACACACACATATATTTAATCATCTTCGGAAAATACAGCGGAACATACAACAGGCCACAAGTGAATGGAGCGGTGAGGGTCCACCAATTGCCCCGTATCAGGAAGCACTGGGTGAGCGGCGAGGATGGTACGGCGGGATGGGGCCTAAACCTTCTTCCAACACGTCCTCGAACTCGTCATCTAACATGTCGTCTTCGCAAGCTCGGACGCAAGAACCCTTTTCCGAGGTAAACTACGCAATTTATAAAATGACAAACGAACGCATGTTTCCTTGTTAAATATATGCTAATATACGTTTTGATATCTATTATTGTATGATTTTGTTAACAGCTTGTTTCAAACCCTGTCCTTTTTGAACCAACTTAACAACTATCTTGCTTCACAAGGAAAAGGAAAAGGAAAGTCATAGGACTATGATTCTGATGACTTATTCGATAGGGAATCTGACGAGGAGTGAGTTGTTGTTTTTAATGTCTGATTTAATTAAATGTTGTAGGATTATAATGTACGACTTAAACGTAGTTTTTAACTATATTACCTTTAGTATATGTTGATTATGTTCATGGTGTTGTTTGCGTTGTTTGAAAGTAGGCAGGTTCTGTTTTTTCGGCCATAAAACTGGCTGGGCAGCTGTATATATAGCTGCTGTATTAAAAAAAAACAGACTTTTAGCGGCGACAGTTGTCAATACGGGCGACAAATGGTCAATACCGGCGACAATGGTCAATACGGGCGACAAATGGTCAATAGTGGAGACAAAAGTAGTCAATACCGGCAACAGCTATCGCCGCTAAAGGTGCCCCGTTCTTGTAGTGGGTTCGAGCTCAATTCCAACATTTCGAGTTGCACATCATCCTGCAAAATGCAACCCCAGTTCTAAATACTTTAAGTAGAGCTAGAAGATCGAATGGCCTCACTAAGGTTTACTTTAAGATATAATATATCAAAACATACTAAGGTCAAAATTCTGATTGTAACAGATATTTTTAATGACTAAAGCTATTATTCGATCCATCAGCCACATGAAGCATGTGTATAATAGATCTTAACGTCTCAACAATAATATCATTAAACCATGTTTCAATACCTAAAATACATGTTTTCTCAACGTCTTCCTGTTAACATCTTTGAGAACAAATAATACAAAACAGACTAACTCATTTGGAGAAAATAAAAGTATACAAAAACATAACATAATGCAAGCTACAAGACGGGAAATAAAGATTTAATCAAAATTCCTCATAATGCATTTCAGAAGCAGCTACGTCATCAAGAAGATCTCCGGTTGCTTCAATATCATACTCTGAGCGTGGATTATAAAACCTAAACAAGATTCAACCATTAACAAAAATCGGATGAAACCGTGATATATATATATATATATATATATACATACACACACACACACACATATATATATATATATATATATATATATATATATATATATATATATATATGTAGGATAAGGATCATGTGAGAAGTACTAGGCTAATTGAGAAACTTGAAAAGCATTGTAGACCACACATTTTCCCTAAGCAAAAAAATGCATGAAAAATGTAAAAAAATGCAATGTTTTTTTTGGAAAATCAGAGGTTTTTCTTTAAGGTTTTAATTTTTAATTTTTTTTAAATTTTGTTTTTAATTTTTATTTTTTGAGATTTATACACATGTGTATATTGTTAATCTTTTAGGGTTTAGCATTAGTATTTAGGGTTTAGCATTAGGGTTTAGGGTTTAGCTTTAGGGTTTAGCAATAGTATTTAGGGTTTAGCTTTTGGGTTTAGCATTAAGGTTTAGTTTTAACTTTTGGGTTTAACTTTAGCTTTAGGGTTTGCATAGGGTTTAGAATTAAGGATTTAGCTTTAACTTTAGGTTTTAGCATTAGGGTTGAGCATTAGGGTTTAGCTTTAGGGTTTAGAGTTAGGGTTTAGCTTTAGGGTTTAGAATTAGGGTTTAGCTTTAGGGTTTAGTATTTGTTCTCACGGTTCTCACAATATTTAGCGTTCTCATTTAAACCCTTCCCTATATATATATACATATATATCCAAAATCAGTACCAAAACAAAAGTAAATCAGAGAATACTAAATCGAATACATTAATCAACCATCAACTAACAATCATTGAACTGCTAACAAAATAAGAACAATCGAAAAAAATCAGAACGTTAACGAAATTAGGCGAATGTAACAACAAAGAAGAATAATGGAAGCACATACTAGACATTACCGTCGATTTAATGTCTCCAAATCCGATGTTTGTTGATCGAAAGTGTTGGAGGGATGTTAATCGCCGTGTTCGATAGGGAATTAGGGTTTTCTTTTGAAGCATATGTTGAAAAATAAGGTATATTTGGAAAGTTGGTAATAAGATTTGTGGACTATCCATTAGAATGCCGATGATACATTTAGTTGCTTTCATTTAGGCGGAAATTCATCTGTGGTGAAACCATGGGGTGACATGTGTCCCCCAATGGTTTACTTTATTAAGTATATAGATTAGATGAAATGCAAATGTTTTTTACATGACCGCGAGCATGTGTAAAACATATATAGAAAATAATAACTAAATCGGGATCCCTGACCTGCGTGTTGTGACAGACCTATCAAAAAAAAATAGACGCGCTGCGATGGACCTGTCAAATGGGAAAAGTAGATGAAATTACTAAAGATTGAATATTTAGACGTAAATTGTCAAATAATGAATATCTAGACTTAAATTGTCAAAGATTGAAATTTTAAGGTTAGAAATGAATTTTTGTTTTGAAAAAATCCCAAGGCTAACAATACATCTACCTTATGCATAAACATGTTGATTATTTATAGTTTTGTAACGTAATTAGTTTTTGACTTTATAACAATGCTGCCATGGTTGGATGACACCGATCCACTTGAAGCTCGAATATGATATTCTTATTTTCGTTATGTATCATATATTAAAAGAACTTATTATAAAATAAATTACAATATAAAAGACTAACAAATAATGTGAGATAGTTTCACTGAATGACACATGAGAAGACCATTATCTTAGAAATTAGAATACTTGAGCCAAAATATATGATGTGATGTAAAGAGGGTATGGGAGACATGAGACCATTGTACCTTATGCAAGCCTACAAAACAATTATCTTAGAAAATGGGATGTTGGACTTTCCAAGGGCAACCCAATTTATCAAAATTGACCACTCTATTGGTTGATTATAACTTTTGTGTCACAAGTTATCCAATTTAATGTGGAAAAATAAGTATAATAGTAATTTATCTTAATTCGGTTTAACAGTTTCTGTAATATAAAAATAACAATTATTCTCATATTTCTTGTGTTTTGATTTCTTATGAGAAACAACAAAATATATTTCTATTTTTCACAATTTAAATTTTCTTGTGTTTTGATTTCTTATATTGTAGTCCCTAAATGTTTTTGTTTTAAATAGACTGACTCACATCCCTTTTTGGACCAAATATATGAGACTAAACACATTCTTAATATGTAGTGGCGAAGCTTGAGATTTTTGACCGTGTGGTCGAAAACATATATACCTAAAAAAATATAAAACCGGGGGTCGAAAACGTATATACCTAAAAAAATTCTATACAAAAACTACATACGTGACAAAATTTCTTATGAATTATGGAACGACCCCCAGCATTACATTATCTTCGGGTATGGGTTTGTCGAACAATACTTCGACATCGTGAATCTAAGAAAAGGAAACTAGGCGACAAAGGTATTGGATGCATATTATTGCGTTATGTTCAATAGAGCAAAACCTTAATTAGGTTCATGGTAACAGAACCGAATGTACTCATATCGGTTAACACTATTATCGTATCTAGAGACTCTTGGTTTGACGAACAAAGGTACAAAAGTGTTATATTAAACCATACAAGTTAATGATAATGCCCCTCATTTATGTGGTGCGGATGTGGCGTGACAAAGACCCTAAGGGTTTTATCCCACACCACCCAACCTAAACGAATGTTTGTAAACTTATTGAATCCTTATAAGGGCATCATATACTCTCTTAAAAAAATTAGAACAAAATATTCCTAAAAATTACCTAAAAAGTTGAGTTGTTACATGAATACAAACCAAACCCTCGAAAATAAAGCTGAATAAAAAAGTCAAGAGAATTTGCATTTGCATTTAGTTAAGATGAAGATGAAGATGAAGAATAATATACATATAGTTAAGACGACAATGAATAATAATAATATATAATTAATCATTTAACTTTGTTTTCAGGTTGTTAAGATAATGTTACAACTTTTATATAACTAACATAATTGGAATTATAAAATCATAATGTATTAAACCTATATAGGTGTAACTTTACTACCTTTTTTTATTAATGCGTATGTAAACAAATTATGTATACATACATTATGCAAAGTTGGTGGCATACACAACTTTTACTGTTTATTTTTATATACAAATGCATTAGTTTTTAATATTTGCTTTTTCAAAAGGTATTTAGGTATCCTTTATTTAAATTTAGTTAGTTTTTACATTCAAATCAGCTTAACCATCCATCCATACATTCCCTTGACACCATAAAAAAACCTCCACATATAAATCCTAAAAACAAGCAAGAATAAGCACTTATAAATGCGTACTACTTGGATCATAACAATCTCATTTCTTACACCATTTTCCTCCAAATGAAGATGAACAATTTTATATTTTTTTCACTTTCTTTGGTCTTGATACTAGGAGTTGTGGAAAGCTTCAATTACCATGAGCAAGAACTCGAATCGGAGGAGGGATTCCAAGGGTTGTACGACAGGTGGCGAGAACACCACAAAGTGACCGAGAGAAGCCCCCAACGGTTCAATGTATTCAAGCACAATGTACGAAATATTCACAAGAAAAACAAGATGAACCTGGGATACAAGTTGCAAATAAACGAGTTTGCTACCATGACTCACCATGAGTTTAGGAAAACCCATGCTGACTCGAAGGGTGGCCACTTCATTGCTCTTCACGGGATTCGTAAGACCAACTTGAGTTCCAGTTATAATGATATCGATATAAACGCTATTCCACCGAGGATGGATTGGAGGGAACATAACGCTGTCACCCCTATGAAAAATCAAGGACAGTGCGGTAACACGTTTTGTCTCATTTACATACATGTTAGTCTTTTGGGGTGGGCCCTCTCCCAAGTTTGTGAGAGAAGAGGGTAAATTTAACACCACCCTTTGTCTCTATAAGTAAGGTTGGTTAATTACATATTTATATTGAAATTAATACGTAAAATAGTAACTTTAGATTACCCTTGTAGTGATATGATCCTGTAACCATATTTAACACAAACAATTATCTATATATTCAAAACACTAACGTTATATTCTTCTAATCAACCAATGGGGTGATGGTCCATTGACAAAGACAAAGCCTTTAAACACATGTGTTTAGAAAGGGAAAGTCTTGGATTCAAGTCCCACAGACAACAAAGATTAAAAAAATTGCAGTTCAAAAACAAATATTTTTGTAACCATATTTAACACAAACAATTATCTATATATTCAATAATGTTATATTTTTGTAACCATAAACAATTATCTATACTCAAATTGGTAATGTTATATATATCTTTTTTAACCATATATAACACAAACAATTATCTATATTCAAAACAATGATGTTATATTTTTGTATCCATACTTAGCACACATAGTTACAAACAATTTTGGTGTCGAGTTTACAGGAAGTTGTTTCGCATTTGCTGCGGTGGGTGCAATTGAAGGAATAAACGCCATCAGAACAGGTCAACTCTTATCATTATCAGAACAACAACTTCTTGATTGTGATTCGAGCGACAGAACCTTCCATTGCGACGGAGGGCAGGTCTGTGGCGTATTTACTTTCGTCAAAGAGCATGGAGGTATAGCTACAGATGAGTTCTACCCTTATGTAGGTAAAAGGGAAACATGCGATACATCTAAGGTACAAACAAAACTAATGAATATAGTATAGATAACTAGATTACAATGCTTGTTATATCAAGTACAAACAGCTTTTAACATACGAATTGTACAAATAATTTTAGCAATTATGTTCGAACCACTATAAGTATTATTACACTACCTTTTTGAAGTAGCGTAAATGCATAATAATAAATGCTATAGTTAATTTTGTTGAAGTGTGATACTTATTACTCTACAACAGATCAACTAGAGTAATATTAACGCTACTTTAAAACTGTACCGTAATAATAATTCTTCTAGTTGAACATACTTTAGTTTTTTGTATCATTCGCACGTTAAAAGTTATTTGTATTTGATTCTAACAATCTTTGTTTTCAAACCAGTATGGTCATCACTCGGTAACTGTTGATGGAACCGAGTATTTGCCAGAACACGATGAAGAAGCGCTATTGAAAGCAGTGGCACATCAGCCTGTAACTTTTCAAATGGATCCTGGCGGTGACGGTTTCATGTTCTACAAAGAGGTAACATTTCAATCACGCATTGTTCATTTGTTATCGATATGTTGTGTAATAGTTCATGGTGTTTAGGGAATTTATAGTGGACCATGTGGAATGGAGCTGATGCACGCGATGTTGATAGTTGGATACGATCAGGATCCTGACGGAACCAAGTACTGGATTGTTAAGAACTCGTGGGGCGAAGGATGGGGAGAGAAGGGATACATTCGTATGCTACGCGGTACGGAGATCCAAGGGGTTTGCAACATGTATGGGCATTGTAATTTCCCTCTTAAATCTCCCGAAACTAAAAATGTTGAACTCTAGATTACAATTTTAATTATGTTCACTCTTCATTTTATATGTAACCATCCGAGAGAGAAAACATATGTCTAATGAGATTTTTTTGTTACTTTATGTTTCGATTATGAGATTTATTTTCTTGATAGACTATATAACATAAAGAATACACATAACAGACGATTCACAAGCATAAACGAACGAACACGCATGAATATAAGCGAATAAGCGTAAACAAAAACAAACGAGCACCAATTAAAAGAAGAGGAAATTGGACTTTAATAATCTCACCTAGAGGTGGTTGGCCGTTGGCACTATCACCTTTGAATATTACCACTAGCATTCCCACCCTTTAAGTATTTTTTTCTCACTGCATCTCCATTATAAACAAATTTAACGGAGTTAAGTTTTTTTTCGGAATTTCGAGGATACGAGTTGATTGATGTAAAACTTACCTGGAAACGGTGTTCCAAATGACGGAAACGGTGCTTTAATTCGGGTGTTTAAACTTCCAATTGATAAAATTTAAGCCGTTTGGAGCACCGTTTCGAGATAAGTTTTACATCAATCAACTTGTATCATGTTCTATTCAAATGCCCTAAAACATCAGTTCGAAATTGATAACAACATAATGAACCTTAGCGTTTTCAGGGGTCGTCTACTGCAAAGAAATTGTTGTAACGAATAATCCATCCTTAAACTTCCTCACCATTAAATTTTGGGAAATCAATCCGACCGTGCAAACCAGCCGTTGATCTTAGTGTCCTGTACCCTATCATTACCCAATTTGCTGTTAGTCTCTGCCATTTGAGTAACTAATGTTATCATACCGATCTGCAATAATCTGATAGCTCTGGTCTAGAATTGCTTGTTGCCCATCAATTACTCTTGCGCTATCTTGAGTTAACTTTTCCAATTTTTCCACTTCTTGGTGTCTCATCGGCATAAACAACGATCGTAACCCTAATTTTCCCAATTTGATTATAGAAAAAACACGCAATTGTAGATTGCCGTAACCTTGAATTGAAACGAAAACCAAGAACAAAATCGATGACTTGGAAGTGAAATTGATCGAAAGAGTGATCAATTTCGGTGAATTGAAATGAAGTCAAGTTGAAATTGATCGGAAGAGTGATCAATTTCAGCGAATTGTACAAAAGCTAATTGATCGATTTGAATGCGGAATTTGATGAATTAGGGTTTAAATTCAAGGGCGTCCAGAGAATCGAACAGCAACGTTGCAATAAGAAATTGAGAAGAATCATAAGAGGAACACGAGTTAATTCCTTATCGAGATAAGATCTTTACAACTGATTACAACAGCTTATAACGATCTGATTCCAGTTCGTTACTTTTTTTCTAATAATAAACCCTCTAAGAGTACAACAATTACACATAAGACCCTCTACTTGTTTCGACATGTAACACCTATAAAGTAGTTTTAATACATGTGTGGCTTCCATATACAATATCCCTAAAAAACTAACACCAACTTTCAACTTCCTGCTGTCAAGATTAATACGAATGTTATGAATACAGATAATATGTCCTGGTTTTTCTCCAGTTGTATTTTCTGTTACATCTTCCACTACATATGTCCATGTATATAATGATAGAGTTGGATGAATAAGAATACACTTCTCATATTTCTCTCATTTTCTTATACACAAACTCATCACTGCATATGAAAATTGTCTTCTTGTATAGAACCCGAAGTTTTAATTATAAAGAACCCGAAGTTCTCCTAGACTATCCATTATATACACATGCTTGTTATTAAATGCATGTCTCTTTCTTTTGTAGATAAAATGTCTAACTTATCAAAGCTTCAATTCACCGCACTTGACATCTCGGGTAACAACTACCTCCTTGGACTCTTGATGCTTAAATTCATTTGACAGCGAATAATTTGGGGGAGTCAATTATTGACGGTAATCAAACTTCACCTCAAGATCAAGCGAAAGGTATGTTATTCCTCTGCCATCATCTTCAGGAAGATCTAAAGCGGGAATATCTAACTGTCTTCACGAAGATCTAAAGCGGGAATATCTAACTGTTGAGGACCCCCTTGAATTATGGACAAACATCAAAGAATGTTTTGACCACCAGAAGTTAGTCTTACTCCCCAAAGCCCGCTATGAATGGCTTCATTTACGACTACAGGATTTTAAGACTGTCAGTGAATATAATTCTGCCTTGTTTCACATTACCTCTGAGTAAAAAATATGTGGTGAAAAAATAACTGATGAAGACATGCTTAAAAAAACTTTCTCAACGTTCCATGCCTCAAACATGCTCCTGTCGCAGCAATACCGGGAACGTAAATTTACTAAATATTCTGAATTGATGTCATGTGTTCTGGTCACGGAGCAAAACAACAAGTTCCTACTACAAAACCATCAATGATAACCCGCCAGTGCAACCCCATTCCACCCCATTCCCTAAAGCGAATGTGGCTAATTATCAAAGCGGACGAGGTAGAGGTAGAGGCCGCAGTCCCAGCAGAGGTCATTGTCGTGGTCGAGGACGAGGATATACATGGCATTGAGAGTCCCAGAACACTAAAAATAGCGATAATCGAGTCGACATAATACCGGGCGACCTTCAAAGGAGAAAAGTAGCGGGAACCAAATACGTGCTTCAATTATTCTTCTTTGTTGTTACATTCGCCTAATTTCGTTAATTTTCTAATTTTTTTCGATTGTTCTTATTTTGTTAGCAGTTCAATGATTGTTAGTTGATGATTGATCAATGTATTCGATTTAGTATTCTCTGATTTACTTTTGTTTTGGTACTGATTTTGGATATATATATATATATACATATATATATATATATATATATATATATATACATATATATATATATATATATATATATATATATATATATATATGTAGGGAAGGGTTTAAATGAGAACTCTAAATATTATGGGAACCGTGAGAACAAATGAAAAAATCATGAGAACTTGGTCAAAAGTAATTCAAATTCAAAATTTTTTTCTACACTTATCTTTATTATTCGAATACAATGTTAGAAATTTAAATTACACGTTTAAATTTACGTGAATTCGTAAATAAAGAAAATTTACACATGTGTAAGTTTGCCATTTACACATGCGTAATCTGTTGTATTTACACATGTGTAAAAAATCTAAAAAGAGTGTTTTTTATGTACAAGGCTTGAAACATAATTTGTTGAGTGTGGGACAACTCATACAAAAAGGATATACAGTCATGTTTCAAGGGAATCGGCGCATTATTAAGGATGCAGTGAATGATACGATAGGTATCATCAAGATGACGAGCAATAAAATGTTTCCGTTATTTTTCTCTTTTGAAGGTCGGCCGGTATTATGTCGACTCGACTCAATATCGCTATTTTTAGTGTTCTGGGACTCTCGATGCCATGTATATCCTCGTCCTCGACCACGACCACGACCTCTGCTGGGCCGCGGCTTCTACCTCTACCCCGTCCGCTTTGATAATTGGCCACATTCGCTTCAGGGAATCGACTCGACATAATACGTGCTTCTATTATTCTTCTTTGTTGTTACATTCGCCTAATTTCGTTAATGTTCTGATTTTTTTTCGATTGTTCTTATTTTATTCGCAATTCAATGATTGATAGTTAATGAGAACCCTAAATATTGTGAGAACCGTGAGAACAAATGAAAAAATCATGAGAACTTGTTCGAAATTTAAACCACCATGAAGAACATTTAAAACAAAAGGAGCTAAGAAAATACCCATCAAAATTTAAACCAGCATGAAGAACATTACATATTTAAAAAATCGTGCCTGATATTGAATTCATCATTTCAAACATAACCAGCTAAGAAAACACCTAATCGAAATTGAAATGATGATTTAAAAGATAACGTTCCGCCCAAAATTTAAAACAATCATTAAGAACATAACAAGCTTAAAAAACTGTGCGTCTCGTAAAGAAGGTTAGGGGGAAAGCCAAAAACGAGAAACTAAGGCGTCTCGTAAAAGGCGGGGGGGGGGGGGGGCTGTATCGCTTACGTTTGACAGACAGGTCACGTATACCCCGGTTGATAAATCAAGAGATATGTTTTCAGGGGAGGCCGGCCTGTATATGTGGCGGACCATTCCGTTCGATAAAACTGGATGAGATAACGTTGAACAACATTACAAGGATGCCCTCATGAACCACTTACGAGTAAATAAGTTATATCAATAAAATTTTATCAAACATTTAAGCACATGCAAATCTAATTTATATATGATATTTTAACTTTTTTATTTAATTTGTAGGAAAATTTCAATTTTGATGTAGTGGAACGTGATTTAGAGGCCAAAAACTTGACGGGTGGTATTAGGGCTGTGCTTATGAAGAGGTACTCTGACCGCAAGTACGACGCTAAAAAATTATTTAAGAGCAAGGGAGGTTACAATGATATTGCGAGCGCAAGGGCATACCATCCTGCGGATATGCCCTATGATAACTGGTTGAGAACCATCGAACGTTTTCGGGACGAAAAATATATTAAAAGAAGCAAGGCCAACACACTAGTACGCGAGAAACAACAATTCCCATACCGTGGGGGGACATCGTCGTCGTACGGTAGCACCGCCTATAAAAATGTAATGTTTTATGTATGCATGCGTGTGTGTAAGCTTTTATTTATTTAATGTCTAATCTAAGTTTAATGTTAAACAGGAGATGGATTGGGTACCTACGTATGCTAAAACCCACACGGACAATCAAGGGAATTGGGTTGATCCGGTTGCTGAACAAAATTACGTAAGTATTTCCTTTAAGTATTATTTTCTAAAGCAAATATATATATATATATATATACACACACACACACATATATTTAATCATCTTCGTAAATATTATCTGCATTCATAACACTCCCTCTCAGATATATGTTACTACTTATTATACATTGTTAACAACATACTTTAGGACCTATGTAAATAAACTGATACTACTGGATCAGTTGTACTACCTCGTTAAAAATCTTACTAAGAAAACCCATTGGGACAAAACTTAGTTAAGAGAAAAAGAGTACAGTGTATATAATTCTCCCCTTGAATTCAACAAATATCTTTCAATCTACGGAGACCGATCTTGTGTGATAGTTGCTCGAAACTACTTCTTGGTAAAGATTTTGTGAATAGGTCAACTAAATTTTCACTTGACTTGATCAAGCAAACATCAATTTCCCCTTCTTTCTGCAAGTCATATGTTGAGAAGAATTTTGCCGAAATGTGCTTTGTTCGATCACCCTTGATGTAACCTTCTTTGATTTGAGCTATGCAAGCAGCATTATCTTCATAAATAATCGTCGGCTCCTTCTTGATCTGTTCTAAATTCACATGCTTCTTGTATGTGATTAATCATTGATCTCAACCACACACATTCTCGACCAGCATCATATAGTGCTATCAATTCGACATGATTTGATGATGTTGCTGTAAGTGTTTGCTTAGTTGACTTCCAAGAAATTGCGGTGCCACCGTATGTGAATACATAACCTGTATGAGATTTAGCTTTGTGAGGATCTAATAGATATCCGACATCACCATACCCAACAAGTTGGGACTTTTGATCCTTTTGATAGAAAAATATATCAGAATATATGTTTCACACCATTCTAGTGTCTACGTGTTGGATTCGAACTGTATCTCACTAGTACATGAACTGCAAATGCAATGTCATGTCTTGCGTTATTTGCGAGATACATAAGGGCACCGATCGCGCTTAAGTACGGTACTTCTGGACTAAGTACTTCTTCGCCTTCTTCTTGAGGGCGATAAGGATCCTTGTGTGGATCCAGCGGTCGGACAACCATATGTACGCTAAACGGATGTGCATTGTCCATATTGAAACGTACTAACATCTTCCGGATGTAGTTTGATTGATGGACAAATGTGCCATTACACAGATACTCAAAATGTAGTCTGATACATAATTTCGTCATACCAAGATTTTTCATTTCAAATTCATTCTTTAACAACTGAGCATTTTTCTCTATCTCTTCAAGAGATCCGATGATGTTGATATCATCAACATAGACTGCTATTATAGTGAAATTTGAGAGTGATCTTTTTATAAAGACACATGGACTGATTACATCAGACTTGTATCATTCTTTTTCGAGATATTCACTAAGTCGATTGTACAACATACGATCAGATTGTTTGAGACCATATAAAGATCTCTGGAACTTTATAGAACACGTTTATCGAGGTGCTGATTTTAATGCTTTAGGCAATTTTAATCCTTTAGGGATTTTCATGTAGATGTCATTTTCAAGTGTCCTGTATAAGTATGTGGTGACGACATCCATTAGTCTCATATGAAGTCCTTCAGAGATTGTGAGGCCGATTAGGAACCTAAGGGTTATCTGTAGATCCCGATACGGATCGTCGGACTTAGATTATTTCTTGTTCGGGTGCCGTAACGAGTGCGGAATCCTCGTTGTGACATAAACCGAGCGAGAGAGTAAGCACAATAACAAGATTCAACGTTTAAAGCTTCAATGTATTCAACCATAAGAGTTACAAAGTTTAACAAGAAACCCTCTAAACCTCTCTGGTGTGTGCTCTAGTTCTCTAACCCTAACTGTTTCTATGAGTTTGCTTTTATAGCCAACCCTATATGCAACCCACCGAAAGATTCACTGGGCCTAGAAACAAGGCCCACGAAAGACTACATCCCATGAAAGATATGAGTCTTTCGTTAAAGGACATCCAGGGAACAACTAACTCATGAAGAACCATGTTCTTCATCAATGATGATTCTTCGTCAATGTTGGTTCTTTATGAGGTGTTTTCAAATGGATGAATTATGTTATTCGTGGACATGCTTGCAAGGAACTGTATTCTTCATGAATATATATATATATATATATATATAAGTTATGCATTAATGTGTTTTGTGTAGAATATATCACATGACATTCTGTTTCCAATATAGCAATAATGACATCATCATTATGATGTCATCATGATGTCATTTTCGCACGTATTGGTCGTCGTCTTCGTCACATGCATCTTAAACGCCGAGTCAAACCGACAGAGGAACGTCGCGATGTCGGTCTTAAACCGAACCGAGCCACATCCACACAAAACTGCATCAACAAACTCCCCCTTGGATGTTGCTGGTGATGGTTCGTTCTTCACGCTGTAGGATCTTCAAAGTGTTCACGTGTCACAAACAGGGAGTGTATCAACAAACTCCCCCTTGAACGTTGCTCGTGAGACGTTGATCTTCAAATTTTAGATCCTTGTGGTGTAAATGAGTGGACGGTTGCGACTCGATCATCTTGATCCTTTGATTGCATTCATGTCGTTTCTTCATTCCGAAGCTTGTCATCGAAAATGTTCTCTTTGCCTTTAGCTGGTTTGGATGCCGCATTTGCACACGCAACAGACTTAAACGCGTAATGAGAACAACTGCTTTGAATATAGTTAGCATAAATAAATGGTGAGTATACCATTTATCATATGTTTGCAACCATCGTGAGCGTAGTATAGCGTTGGTAAGATACCGAGGTCGTCCAAGGACACAAGAGCTTTTAGTACCGGTTTATTCTCAACGTCTAATTAAATCAAAATTTTTAGAAAAGGTTTTAAGTATGAAAAATAAAAACTAAAATGCTGAAAATAAAAATAAAATAAAAATAGATAGATAAGATGAATCACCTGGATCCGACTCGCCTTTAATGTATTCTTTGACGATTTCCGCACTTTTGCACTTTTTAAGAGATTATCTTAGTTATAATAGTTGGCCATTCTTTTGAAGGTGACGTTACCCTCAACCCAGTGATCAGCAAGGATACAATCCCAAAGGGTTGGAATATTGGAAGATAATTAATTAAGTAATTAATGCGTAAAGTGGTAGACCCCACTTTTGAAGGTGACGTTACCCTCGGCTAAGTGGTTTGAGTCAGCAATGATACAATCCCAAGTAGCCGGTTAAGTGTATTAATAGTAGTTTACTTATGAGGGGATCAAGCCATTCGCACCCCCGTCATCCAATACCAGTGGGTATTGAAGGGGGTCCTAGTAAGCTTGACCCAAGTACTTGCAGGATCTATACACTGAACAAGGCAAGAACCTTACCAAACCATTCCCTTAACTCCCGACCAGGTAGCCAACATATCTCTATATAGACCGTAGAGATATGAATGGTGAAAATCTTTTACTTTATATAGACATTAAAGTAATGCCAAGACACCACGGACAAATGATATGGAAGTTTCAACTTCAACATAAGAAACTAGTTATTAAAGTCATTAATACAAAACCAAGTAAAAAGTGCGAAAAGATTAAAAATCAAAAGTAATACATTAAATGCTTGTCTTCACCAAGTGGTGTAAGAGACTTAGCCAAACATGGCCTTTGATTCACAAGAACTCATACGATCAATCTTGGATCCCGAGACTACTACACACACTCTAAGGTGGATGATGGATGATGGTGGTGGATGAGGGTGTTGTAGTGGTGGTGGAGTGGTGGCAAAGTGGGAGAGAGGTGGTTTGCCAAGGGATGCCTTTGAAGTGAACCAAGCACCGCTATTTATTGCCGGAACAGTAGCCCGGCCACGGCCCCATGTCCGCTGGACACACCCCCGTGGCCATTTCCTTTCTCTTTCTTCATTAATTGCAATTTTCTGCATTAGGCTCCACACGGCCCCATGTTCACTGGGTACGGCCCTGTGTGCAGAAGCCTATCTGTACTATCAAAATTTGCAAGATTTTGCAAATCTTAGTGTTGACCACGCCCCGTTCTGAGCTGGTCACGCCCCCGTGGTGGGCGTAGAAGCTTCTATAGCTTTGTCCCTTTCTGCAGACACCTGACAACGCCCTCGTGTCTGCTGGGCACGAGCCGTGGTCAGCCTTCTGTTTCTTGTTTTTGCTTGGGGAGATGCTGTCGAGGGGTCGGGCATGCCACGTTTATTCCTTATCTTTGTATTTATGTTAGTTTTTGCTGCATATTTGTTCCTTTTGTTCATTTAAGCTCGTTTGGTCCTGAAAATACAAAAGGAAGACAAAAGCACACTTTTTCCAACATTAGTACTAAAAAATGGTTAGTTTTTTACCTCATTTGATGTAATTTATATGTTGCATTTTACACACATCAGTTTCACTTATAATCTTTTGTGAGTTTTCACCGACTGCGTTACTTTTCTCTTTTCGTTTCCATGGGTTTTTGTCTTTGGAACCGATTGGTCTCCCACGCTTTTGTTGTATAGTAATCGCTTCTGGGATTACTTCAATTCGAGCAGGTGCATTTGATGCTGGTACATGCGAGTTTTTCACTCTATTCATGTCTTTGAATGCATCTGGTAATTCATTCACTATTCTTTGCAAATGTATGATCTTTTGGACTTCATATTCACATTGACCACTTCGGGGGTCGAGATTTGATAGCGATGATGCATTCCACGTTATTTCTTGTGTTACCAGTCTTTCTTTGTCCTTATCTCCCCCTAAGACTGTGAACATTGTTTCATCAAAATAACAGTCAACGTACCGTGCTGTAAACATGTCTCCCGTCATTGGTTGGAAATATTTAATTGTGGACGGGGAGTTAAAACCAATATAGATACCCAGTCTTCTTTGGGGTACCATTGTAGTACGTTATGGTGGCGGTATTGGTATATATACCGCACAACAAAAAATTCTAAGGTGGGACAAACTTGGTTCTCGTCTGGAGACCAGTTGCAATAGGGAGTATTCGTGATCAACAATTGGTCTCATTCTAATCAGTGCAGCGGCATGCAAAATAGCATGACCCCATGCAGAATATAGTAGTTTACATTTCATTAAGAGTGGTCTAGCGATTATTTGTAATCGTTTAATCAGAGATTCAACTAAACTGTTTTGTGTGTGAACATGAGGTACTGAATGTTCAACATTGTTCCCGATTTACATACAATAGTCATTAAAAGCTTGAGATGTGAACTCTCCCGCATTATCCATCCGGATGTTTCTAATTTGATTGTCCGGGAAATTAGTTCATCGGTTTTAATTGCCTTTTCACTTACTTTAATTTGTTGGCGTTTCTGTTTGTTTTCCCTTTCTTTTACAAGACGGGGAACAGAACGCTTTCAGTAATTTTGTTCACAAGGATCATCAACTTTGGCTTTTAGTTTATGAAGATACGGACAATTTCGAATAATATGTCCAATTTCACAACACTCAAAACATGATCTTCGTTCAACAAACCCCGAAGTATCATGTGACTGTCTTGTTGATGAACTTTGTGATCCCGAGGTACTTGGTTTTGAACTGTTTTGTTCATTTCTTTTAAAAAATTTAACTTGATTAATATGATCTATGTTAGATTTATTTGCAAAAGTTTCCAATTTATCCGTTCCCTTTGATTTCACAAAGTTCATCTTCTTGTTCTTCTTTTGATTCAGTTCCTTACGATTTTGAGTCGTTGATTTGCCTTTTGGTTTGGTATGATTATGCTTCTTTTTCACTGTTGGTAATTTCTGATTGCCATATCGTTTTCGAATTTCGGCCGTTGGAATCGGAGGGCACTTTGTTACCACAACGTGTGAACCCGACTTTCTCAAAA
Source organism: Helianthus annuus (assembly GCF_002127325.2). NCBI lineage: Eukaryota > Viridiplantae > Streptophyta > Magnoliopsida > Asterales > Asteraceae > Helianthus > Helianthus annuus. The sequence goes on along the minus strand of NC_035436.2, from coordinate 22,887,036 downwards.
ACCTTCTTGTCGAATCTTCAAAAACATTACTGATTAAAGATTGATTTACATTTTTAATCGGAAAATCTTTGTCAGAATAGATTTTATCATCGCCAACAAGATTGTACAAAAATTCACACTCTCAGACTTTTGTGCAGAAGTGGACTCAACCTGAATAGTCTTAGCAGGTTTTGCAGGAGGATCACATAGAATGTGATTCTCGAGAGGTATGTCCTCTTCTTTGATAACCGCATCAGACTGTGCAAACTCAGTATCATCGGATTCATCATCTGAAGAATCGGCATCCTTAACAATGGCTGGAAGATCCTAATTTTGTTCAGCAATTGACGCATCTATATCTGCTGACACATCCGAATCTGATGATACTTCCATTTTGTATCCAAGTCCGGTCGCAAATTCCTCAATGTCTAAAGGAACAGAATGCTCAAAATAAGTTCTATTCTCCTCATCAGGCATTGCGTAATAATTTTGTCTAACAGGTGGTGGACACTTCTTATATCCAATGCACGTGACATCCTTTTTCTCTTTTTGTATGTCAATGATGTGATCGAGCACATACCTAGAGTTTGAATAACTATCTAGCTTAAGCCGGATCACCTCACTTTCACACTTTACACAGGCTAACTCTGTTGGGTCAAAATGGAGAATGATTTTATCAATTACGACATCTTTAGTTTAGGGATATTATTGTTTTGTATTTTTTTTGCGTGTTTAGTAGGTTTTCAAAGCAAGAGGCGGCTTGCTTGGAGGACAAGGCTCGGGGGCTATAAATAGATTACTAAACACCACTTGTGAGGGGTGCATTTGTGAGCCACCACCCCGGGGGAGCTCACCCAGGGTTGGATGTTTATCTTGTATTTTGTTATCACATTCAATGAAAATATCTATGTTCCAATCCTTAAAGTTTCCATCTTTCTTGTTCATTTCTGTTTGTTCTTGGCTCGAATCACCTGTCTCACTCTTTTTCACCGAACCAAGACTGAAATCGAATCGTTACGGACCCATCATTTGGTATCAGAGCCTCGGTGGCTCGTTTCAGTTTTGGTTTGGTCGGTTCTTCACCGCAAAACCCGCCAGAGACATTAATTGATGGGAGATCTGATGTTGTTTTTGAGCTATTATTATTCTAGCGACTTTATTTATAATTAAGAGCATCCAACGTTTTTGTTCTTGGGTGTTGAGAGGGAATTATTCATCTTTTGACTTTCAGAACCACACCCACTGTGTGTATTTCGAAAGATCCACTATCAACTTTTGATTGTAGATATATGTCACGTCATACTTGCTTTGCAAATCATCATATTTGCCTTGCAAGTCCGACAATTTATCACCTAAACTAACACATTTATTACAATTATAAGAAATTGGATCAACGACACATACCTGGTTTGATGAATCGCCCACATTAGCCATAAAGGCTGAATAAATAGACAAAGAAGAATAAGCAGCTTTATCCACCAGAATTGATCTTCTGTCAATTCCCTGTTGCAGCTTCTCCCAACAATTCATCAACATTTGCATCGACTGACACACTTGACGTTTCATCCAAATGATCATCGCCTGAAGTTGAGGATTCTTCATCTTCAACTGTAACCAGAACTGTCTTCATCTTCAGATGATTCTCCACCACTGGCGGAAGATTCTCCACCACTGGTGTGTTTCAGATCCTTGACAACCTCAGCAAAACAAGTTGTTCCATCCTGAACATCACTTCCCAACTGAATCGACCAGTCACAACCTTCATTGACTTGTACCACAAGAGCCTGATTGGCATTTGATGCTCCTTCTTGATTTGGATAGTTCACAGGCATCAACGTACACTCGTTATTCCTGTTTTGATTCTGATTTTGCTGGTTGCCTTGATTGCCTTGATTCCTGAACGGATTCTGGTTCCCATGTTGAGCTGGCTTTGTACATTCTCTCTTGAAGTGACCTCGTTCACCATAATTGAAGCACTTGACTGATTGTTTATCGAATCCATACTTGCTATCTTTCATTCCAAGCTGGTTCTACCAGTCCTTTCCATGAAGTCTTTAGCTCGCCTAACAGCACTAGCGAAAGCCCATTTGATGTCCATCATATCCATTTCCTCATTATCAATCTGCTGATAATCTTCGTGTGTCAGATTAATGTTTGATGAACCGCCCACATTAGCCATAACGGCTGAATGAATAGACAAAGAAGAATAAGCAGCTTTATCCAACAGAATTGATATTCTGTCATTCCCTACTGCAGCTTCTCCCAACAATTCATCAACATTTGCATCGACTGACACACTTGACGTTTCATCCAAATGATCATCGCCTGAAGTTGAGGATTCTTCATCTTCAACTGTAACCAGAACTATCTTCATCTTCAGATGATTCTCCACCACTGGCGGAAGATTCTCCACCACTGGTGTGTTTCAGATCCTTGACAACCGCAAAAAAACAAGTTGTTCCATCCTGAACATCACTTCCCAACTGAATCGACCAGTCACAACCTTCATCGACTTGTACCACAAGAGCCTGATTGGCATTTGATGCTCCTGCTTGATTTGGATTATTCACAGGCATCAACGTACGCTCGTTATTCCTGTTTTGATTCTGATTTTGCTGGTTGCCTTGATTGCATTGATTCCTGAACGGATTCTGGTTCCCATGTTGAGCTGGCTTTGTACATTCGCCTAATTTCGTTAATTTTCTAATTTTTTTTCGATTGTTCTTATTTTGTTAGCAGTTCAATGATTGTTAGATTGATCAATGTATTCGATTTAGTATTCTCTGATTTACTTTTGTTTTGGTACTGGTTTTGGATATATATATATATATATATATATATATATATATATATATATATATATATATATATATATATATATATATATATATATATATATATATATATATATATATATATATATATATATATATATATATATATGTAGGGAAAGGGTTTAAATGAGAACTCTAAATATTATGGGAACCATGAGAACAAATGAAAAAATCATGAGAGCTTGGTCAAAAGTAATTCAAATTCAAAATTTTTTTCTACACTTATCATTATTATTCGAATACAATGTTAGAAATTTAAATTACACGTTTAAATTTACGTGAATCGTAAATAAAGAAAATTTACACATGTGTAAGTTTGCCATTTACACATGCGTAATCTGTTGTATTTACACATGTGTAAAAAATCTTAAAAGAGTGTTTTTTATGTACAAGGCTTGAAACATAATCTGTTGAGTGTGGGACAACTCATACAAAAAGGATATACAGTCATGTTTCAAGGGAATCGGCGCATTATTAAGGATGCAGTGAATGACACGATAGGTAACATCAAGATGACAAGCAATAAAATGTTTCCGTTACTTTTCTCTTTTGAAGGTCGCCCGGTATTATGTCGACTCGATTCAACATCGCTATTTTTTGTGTTCTGGGACTCTCGATGCCATGTATATCCTCGTCCTCGACCACGACCATGACCTCTGCTGGGCCGCGGCCTCTACCTCTACCTCTACCTCGTCCGCTTTGATAATTGGCCACATTCGCTTCAGGGAATCGACTCGACATAATACGTGCTTCTATTATTCTTCTTTGTTGTTACATTCGCCTAATTTCTTTAATGTTCTGATTTTTTCGATTGTTCTTATTTTATTCTCAATTCAATGATTGTTAGTTGATGATTGATCAATGTATTCGATTTAGTATTCTCTGATTTACTTTGTTTTGGTACTGATTTTGTATATATATATATATATAGGTGTAAATGAGAACCCTAAATATTGTGAGAACCGTGAGAACAAATGAAAAAAAACATGAGAACTTGGTCGAAATTTAAACCACCATGAAGAACATTTAAAACAAAAGGAGCTAAGAAAATACCCATCAAAATTTAAACCACCATGAAGAACATTACATATTTAAAAAATCATGCCTGATATTGAATTCATCATTTCAAACATAACGAGCTAAGAAAACACCTAGTCGAAATTGAAATGATGATTTAAAACATAACGTTCCACCCAAAATTTAAAACAATCATTAAGAACATAACAAGCTTAAAAAATTGTGCGTCTCGTAAAGAAGGTTAGGGGAAAGCCAAAAACGAGAAACTAAGGCGTCTGGTAAAAGGCGGGGGGGGGGGGGGGGCTGTATCGCTTACGTTTGACAGACAGGTCACGTATACCCCGGTTGGTAAATCAAGAGATATGTTTTCACGGGAGGCCGGCCTGTATATGTGGCGGACCATCCCGTTTGATAAAATTGGATGAGACAACGTTGAACAACATTACAAGGATGCCCTCATGAACCACTTACGAGTAAATAAGTTATATGCATGAATATTTATCAAACATTTAAGCACATGCAAATCTAATTTATATATGATATTTTAACTTTTTTATTTAATTTGTAGGAAAATTTCAATTTTGATGTAGTGGAACGTGATTTAGAGGCCAAAAACTTGACGAGTGGTATTAGGGCTGTGCTTATGAAGCGGTACTCTGACCGCAAGTACGACGCTAAAAAATTATTTAAGACCAAGGGAGGTTACAATGATATTGCGAGCGCAAGGGCATACCATCCTGCGGATATGCCCTATGATAACTGGTTGAGAACCATCGAAGGTTTTCGGGACGAAAAATATATTAAAAGAAGAAAGGCCAACACACTAGTACGCGAGAAACAACAATTCCCATACCGTGGGGGGACATCGTCGTACGGTAGCACCGCCTATAAAAATGTAATGTTTTATGTATGCGTGCGTCTGTGTAAGCTTTTATTTATTTAATGTCTAATCTAAGTTTAATGTTAAACAGGAGATAGATTGGGTACCTACGTATGCTAAAACCCACACGGACAATCAAGGGAATTGGGTTGATCCGGTTGCTGAACAAAATTACGTAAGTATTTCCTTTAAGTATTATTTTCTATAGAAAATATATATATATATATATATATATATATATATATATATATATACAAATATATATTTAATGATCTTCGTAGATATTATCTGCATTCATAACAAATATCTTTCAATCTACGGAGACCGATCTTGTGTGATAGTTGCTCGAAACTACTTCTTGGTAAAGATTTTGTGAATAGGTCAACTAAATTTTCACTTGACTTGATCAAGCAAACATCAATTTCCCCTTCTTTCTGCAAGTCATATGTTGAGAAGAATTTTGCCGAAATGTGCTTTGTTCGATCACCCTTGATGTAACCTTCTTTGATTTGAGCTATGCAAGCAGCATTATCTTCATAAATAATCGTCGGCTCCATCTTGATCTGTTCTAAATTCACATGCTTCTTGTATGTGATTAATCATTGATCTCAACCACACACATTCTCGACCAGCATCATATAGTGCTATCAATTCAACATGATTTGATGATGTTGCTGTAAGTGTTTGCTTAGTTGACTTCCAAGAAATTGCGGTGCCACCGTATGTGAATACATAACCTATCTGAGATTTAGCTTTGTGAGGATCTAATAGATATCCGACATCAGCATACCCAACAAGTTGGGACTTTTGATCCTTTTTATAGAAAAGACCTAAGTCTTGTGTCCGACAAATATATCGGAATATATGTTTCACACCATTCCAGTGTCTACGTGTTGGATTCGAACTGTATCTCATATGAAGTCCTTCAGAGATTGTGAGGCCGATTAGGATTGTGAGGCCGATTAGGAACCTAAGGGTTATCTGTAGATCCCGATACGGATCGTCGGACTTAGATTATTTCTTGTTTCGGGTGCCGTAACGAGTGCGGAATCCTCGTTGTGACATAAACCGAGCGAGAGAGTAAGCACAATAACAAGATTCAACGTTTAAAGCTTCAATGTATTCAACCATAAGAGTTACAAAGTTTAACAAGAAACCCCCTAAACCTCTCTGGTGTGTGCTCTAGTTCTCTAACCCTAACTGTTTCTGTGAGTTTGCTTTTATAGCCAACCCTATCTGCAACCCAACCAAAGATTCACTGGGCCTAGAAACAAGGCCCACGAAAGACTACATCCCATGAAAGATATGAGTCTTTCGTTGAAGGACATCCAGCGAACAACTAACTCATGAAGAACCATGTTCTTCGTCAATGATGATTCTTCGTCAATGTTGGTTCTTTATGAGGTGTTTTCAAATGGATGAATTATGTTATTCGTGGACATGCTTGCAAGGAACTGTATTCTTCATGAATATATATATATATATATATATATATATATATATATATATATATATATATATATATATATATATATATATATATATATATATATATATATATATATATAAGTTATGCATGCATGTGTTTTGTGTAGAATATATCACATGACATTCTGTTTCCAATATAGCAAACGCCGAGTCAAACCAACAGAGGAACGTCGCGACGTCGGTCTTAAACCGAACCGAGCCACATCCACACAAAACTGCATCAACAAACTCCCCCTTGGATGTTGCTGGTGATGGTTGGTTCTTCACGCTGTAGGATCTTCAAAGTGTTCACGTGTCACAAACAGGGAGTGTATCAACAAACTCCCCCTTGAACGTTGCTCGTGAGACGTTGATCTTCAAATTTTAGATCCTTGTGGTGTAAATGAGTGGACGGTTGCGACTCGATTATCTTGATCCTTTGATTGCATTCATGTCGTTTCTTCATTCCGAAGCTTGTCATGGAAAATGTTCTCTTTGCCTTTAGTTGGTTTGGATGCCGCATTTGCACACGCAACAGACTTAAACGCGTAATGAGAACAACTGCTTGGAATATAGTTAGCATAAACAAATGACACACCTGTGACCAACTCTCAATCAACTACCGACCAACAACAGTTTGAAAGTTTAAAAATTTGATCAATTTTAGATTTTAACTTTCAAAACTTGTTAACTTCGACCGTTTATGAAGATGCAATTGTTTTGGTTTCGATCAGGTTTCAGGGGGTAAAGACTCGAGATCCAACATCGGGCATTCAAAAATAAAATAGAAATAAAATATTTTTGGTATTTTTGAATATTTCAAAAATAAAATAGAAATAAATATTTGCCGACATTCTTTTTGTGAGTTTCAAGGGTAAAAGAATCATATCAGTGTATGGTTACGTCAAAACACTCTTGTTGTTCAATTAGTTAGTATTAAGATAAGCACCCTATAACGACTTTCGATATTGTTGTCCACTTAAGCTCAACTTATCAGATGTACTCGCGGTTAGGGGATACGTTAAGGTATGATTTATACTTACCGACTGATGTTCATACACACACGACAAATTCCCGTATCAAGGTATGTACGAGAGTTCATCTTACTGGTGAGTATACCATTTATCATCTGTTTGCAACCATCGTGAGCGTAGTATAGCGTTGGTAAGATACCGAGGTCGTCCAAGGACATAAGAGCTTTTAGTACCGGTTTATTCTCAATGTCTAATTAAATCAAATTTTTTAGAAAAGGTTTTAAGTATGAAAAATAATAACTAAAATGCTGAAAATAAAAATAAAATAAAAATAGATAGATAAGATGAATCACTTGGATCCGACTCGCCTTTAATGTATCCTTTGACGATTTCCGCACTTTTGCACTTTTTAAGAGATTATCTTAGTTATAATAGTTGGCCATTCTTTTGAAGTTGACGTTACCCTCAACCCAGTGATCAGCAAGGATACAATCCCAAAGGGTTGGAATATTGGAAGATAATTAATTAAGTTATTAATGCGTAAAGTGGTAGACCCCACTTTTGAAGGTGACGTTACCCTCGGCTAAGTGGTTTGAGTCAGCAATGATACAATCCCAAGTAGCCAGTTAAGTGTATTAATTGTAGTTTACTTATGAGGGGATCAAGCCATTCGCACCCCCGTCATCCAATACCAGTGGGTATTGAAGGGGGTCCTAGTAAGCTTGACCCAGGTACTTGCAGGATCTATACACTGAACAAGGCAAGAACCTTACCAAACCATTCCCTTAACTCCCGACCAGGTAGCCAACATATCTCTATATAGACCGTAGAGATATGAATGGTGAAAATCTTTTACTTTATATAGACATTAAAGTAATGCCAAGACACCACGGACAAATGATAAGGAAGTTTCAAATTCAACATAAGAAACTAGTTATTAAATTCATTAATACAAAACCAAATAAAAAGTGCGAAAAGATTAAAAATCAAAAGTAATACATTAAATGCTTGTCTTCACCAAGTGGTGTAAGAGACTTAGCCAAACATGGCCTTTGATTCACAAGAACTCATACGATCAATCTTGGATCCCGAGACTACTACACACACTCTAAGGTGGATGATGGATGATGGTGGTGGATGAGGGTGTTGTAGTGGTGGTGGAGTGGTGGCAAAGTGGGAGAGAGGTGGTTTGCCAAGGGATGCCTTTAAAGTGAACCAAGCACCCCTATTTATTGCCGGAACAGTAGCCCAGCCACGGCCCCGTGTCCGCTGGATACACCCCCGTGGCCATTTCCTTTCTCTTTCTTCATTAATTGCAATTTTCTGCATTAGGCTCCACATGGCCCCGTGTTCGCTGGGTACGGCCCCGTGTGCAGAAGCCTATCTGTACTATCAAAATTTGCAAGATTTTGCAAATCTTAGTGTTGACCACGCCCCGTGCTGAGCTGGGCATGCCCCCGTGGTGGGCGTAGAAGCTTCTATAGCTTTGTCCCTTTCTACAGACACCTAACAACGCCCTCGTGTCTGCTGGGCACGAGCCGTGGTCAGCCTTCTGTTTCTTGTTTTGAAGAAACAGAACGCTTTCAGTAATTTTGTTCACAAGGATCATCAACTTTGGCTTTTAGTTTATGAAGATACGGACAATTTCGAAGAATATGTCCAATTTCACAACACTCAAAACATGATCTTCGTCCAACAAACCCCGAAGTATCATGTGACTGTCTTGTTGATGAACTTTGTGATCCCGAGTTACTTGGTTTTGAACTGTTTTGTTCATTTCTTTTAAAAAATTTAACTTGATTAATATGATCTAAGTTAGTTTTATTTGCAAAAGTTTCCAATTTATCCGTTCCCTTTGATTTCACAAAGTTCATCTTCTTGTTCTTCTTTTGATTCAGTTCCTTACGACCTTGAGTCGTTGATTTGCCTTTTGGTTTGGTATGATTATGCTGCTTTTTCACTGTTGGTAATTTCTAATTGCCATATCGTTTTCGAATTTCGGCCGTTGGAATCGGAGGGCACTGTGTTAGCACAACGTGTGAACCCGACTTTCTCAAAAACCTACTTGTCGAATCTTCAAAAACATTACTGATTAAAGATTGATTTACATTTTTAATCGGAAAATCTTTGTCAGAATAGATTTTATCATCGCCAACATGATTGTACAAAAATTCACACTCTCAGACTTTTGTGCAGAAGTGGACTCAACCTGAACAGTCTTAGCAGGTTTTGCAGGAGGATCACATAGAATGTGATTCTCGAGAGGTATGTCCTCTTCTTTGATAACCGCATCAGACTGTGCAAACTCAGTATCATCGGATTCATCATTTGAAGAATCGGCATCCTTAACAATGGCTGGAGGATCCTAATTTTGTTCAGCAATTGATGCATCTATATCTGCTGACACATCCGAATCTGATGATACTTCCATTTTGTATCCAAGTCCGGTCGCAAATTCCTCAATGTCTAAAGGAACAGAATGCTCAAAATGAGTTCTATTCTCCTCGTCAGGCATTGCGTCATAATTTTGTCTAACAGGTGGTGGACACTTCTTATATCCAATGCACGTGACATCCTTTTTCTCTTTTTGTATTTCAATGATGTGATCCAGCACATACCTAAAGTTTGAATAACTATCTAGCTTAAGCCGGATCACCTCACTTTCACACTTTACACAGGCTAACTCTGTTGGGTCAAAATGGAGAATGATTTTATCAATTACGACATCTTTAGTTTAGGGATATTATTGTTTTGTATTTTTTTTTTTGCGTGTTTAGTAGGTTTTCAAAGCAAGAGGCGGCTTGCTTGGAGGACAAGGCTCGGGGGCTATAAATAGATTACTAAACACCACTTGTGAGGGGTGTATTTGTGAGCCACCACCCCGGGGGAGCTCACCCGGGGTTGGATGTTTATCTTGTATTTTGTTATCACATTTAATGAAAACATCTATGTTCCAATCCTTAAAGTTTCCATCTTTCTTGTTCATTTATGTTTGTTCTTGGCTCGAATCACCTGTCTCACTATTTTTCACCAAACTGAGACTGAAATCGGATCGTTACGGACCCATCATTTGGTATCAGAGCCTCGGTGGATCGTTTCAGTTTTGGTTTGGTCGGTTCTTCACCGCAAAACCCGCCAGAGACGTTAATTGATGGGAGATCTGATGTTGTTTTTGAGCTATTATTATTCTAGCTACTTTATTTATAATTAAGAGCATCCAACGTTTTTGTTCTTGGGTGTTGAGAGGGAATTATTCATCTTTTGACTTTCAGAACCACACCCACTGTGTGTATTTCGAAAGATCCACGATCAACTTTTGATTGTAGATATATGTCACGTCATACTTGCTTTGCAAATCATCATATTTGCCTTGCAAGTCCGACAATTTATCACCTAAACTAACACATTTATCACAATTATAAGAAATTGGATCAACGACACATACCTGGTTTGATGAATCGCCCACATTAGCCATAAAGGCTGAATAAATAGACAAAGAAGAATAAGCAGCTTTATCCACCAGAATTGATCTTCTGTCAATTCCCCGTTGCAGCTTCTCCCAACAATTCATCAACATTTGCATCGACTGACACACTTGACGTTTCATCCAAATGATCATCGCCTGAAGTTGAGGATTCTTCATCTTCAACTGTAACCAGAACTGTCTTCATCTTCAGATGATTCTCCACCACTGGCGGAAGATTCTCCACCACTGGTGTGTTTCAGATCCTTGACAACCTCAGCAAAACAAGTTGTTCCATCCTGAACATCACTTCCCAACTGAATCGACCAGTCACAACCTTCATTGACTTGTACCACAAGAGCCTGATTGGCATTTGATACTCCTGCTTGATTTGGATTGTTCACAGGCATCAACGTACGCTCGTTATTCCTGTTTTGATTCTGATTTTGCTGGTTGCCTTGATTGCCTTGATTCCTGAACGGATTCTGGTTCCCATGTTGAGCTGGCTTTGTACATTCTCTCTTGAAGTGACCTCGTTCACCATAATTGAAGCACTTGACTGATTGTTTATCGAACCCATACTTGCTATCTTTCTTTCCAAGCTGGTTCTACCAGTCCTTTTCATTTCATGAAGTCTTTAGCTCGCCTAACAGCACTAGCGAAAGCCCACTTGATGTCCATCATATCCATTTCCTCCTTATCAATCTGCTGATAATATTCGGGTGTCTGATTTATGTTTGATGAACCGCCCACATTAGCCATAAAGGCTGAATGAATAGACAAAGAAGAATAAGCAGCTTTATCCACCAGAATTGATCTTCTATCATTCCCTGCTGCAGCTTCTCCCAACAATTCATGAACATTTGCATCGACTGACACACTTGACGTTTCATCCAAATGATCATCGCCTGAAGTTGAGGATTCTTCATCTTCAACTGTAACCAGAACTATCTTCATCTTCAGGTGATTCTCCACCACTGGCGGAAGATTCTCCACCACTGGTGTGTTTCAGATCCTTGACAACCGCAACAAAACAAGTTGTTCCATCCTGAACATCACTTCCCAACTGAATCGACCAGTCACAACCTTCATCGACTTGTACCACAAGAGCCTGATTGGCATTTGATGCTCCTGCTTGATTTGGATTGTTCCCAGGCATCAACGTACGCTCATTATTCCTGTTTTGATTCTGATTTTGCTGGTTGCCTTGATTGCCTTGATTCCTGAACGGATTCTGGTTCCCATGTTGAGCTGGCTTTGTACATTCTCTCTTGAAGTTACCTCGTTCACCATAATTGAAGCACTTGACTGAATGTTTATCGAATCCATACTTGCTATCTTTCTTTCTTTCCAAGCTGGTTCTACCAGTCCTTTCCATGAAGTCTTTAGCTCGCCTAACAGCACTAGCGAAAGCCCATTTGATGTCCATCATATCCATTTCCTCCTTATCAATCTGCTGATAATCTTCGTGTGTCAGATTAATGTTTCCAATCTGACCTACTATTAACCCACAATACGCGCTCACCAATGTGTTTAATAGCTTCATATGATCCTTAGCTACTTCAACACTTACTTTCAAGAAATTTGAAGTGTCGAGCCGAACTGTATTTGGATTAGATGGCTGACCGACAGATGAAGTGCTTCCATAACAAGATTGTTGTGGAACTGGTAATGAATTTCCGTACATATCTCTTGCTCCAGTAGATTGATAGCTTTGCTTTGCTTTGAGAATTCCGGTTGTGGGCTTCCGTACATGTCAGTGCTTGAGACAAAAAGCATTTGAGTCGAGGAAACTGGTAGTGGATTTCCGTACATATCTCTTGATACAAGGCTGTTTGAAGCTGAGCGTGTGGAGCAGGTCTTGCAGCAGTGCTAGAACTTCCACAGTTTCCCTAATACATATCAGGATTCTGTTGCACTGGAATCTTTTTGGCCTTCCTGAACTCTTTTTGATCTTTGTTCTCCAAGAGCTGAACGAAATCATTTATGTTTGTCGTAGCCAAAGTGCCATTGTATTTCAAGATTTCCAAGAAACCATTCCATTGAGCTAGTTATGCATCGGCAAACTTGATGACAACTTCTTCTAGAGTCACTACTACCCCAAAGTTATTTAACTCAGTCAACTAGTGATAAAATCGACTTGTCAAGTCTCCCAAAGACTCCCTTTCCATACATGTGAAGCCATCAAACTCCTTCTTGAGTAGATCATGTCGCAATTTGCGTGACGCTTCATTTCCTAGACCTCTCGTCTTCAATACATCCCATTGTGACAACCCTCAAAATTACATGTATTCCGTACAATTTATTAATGATAATTAAAGTGCTTAATGATTGTGCTAAATCATTTAACTGCTTTCTGATTTCTATGTTATACTTACATGTGCTTGTCAACATACTAGTAGTGTACAGAAAAGTTACTAAATGGTCCTGTGTGTTTTCCTAAGTGTTAGAAATTAAAAGTGTTACAAAAATATACATAAAAGACACGTTACGGAGTAATTAAGCACTTTAACGGAACAACACCAAACCGAACAACCGGACTTTACCCGAAACACAAAAATATTGTCAAACACATTGTTATTGTTTTTCTGAGCTAGTTAGGGTCCCCGAACACCCTAACACACTATATATTACGTAACACACATAAAGCATTAACTTAACATTTGATTTCAACTAAGATCACCAACTAACTAGTTGAAACCTAACTAAACCAACCCCCCCCCCAAACCGGTTAGGAGACAAGAAGGACACCCCTTTGATTTCTTTCATTATTTAATTTGATCATGTTTCTACATTAGAGACATGTTACCCATAAGACAATGGTAAGATGGAGTCTATAAGTATTACCCACAAGTCTACCCTTCTCTCACTACTCAACACACACTTCACTCAAACACTCTCCTTCCTCTCTTCTTGATCTCGGCCGCCCCTAGTGGCACCACCACCACCATCACTTGGTCACTTGCAAGCTTTCCAAGGCCATACAAAGGTGCTACAAGGTGCATAAGGAAGCTTGGTGCTCTCAGAAGTGGAAGGACCTTCTTCGTTTGCTATTAACCATCACTTTTCTACACTCGAACTCCCCTAGCCTTGAGCTAGTGGTAAGAACTTAGATACGTTCATTTTTCATGTTATTTAAGTGGTTAATAGTTATCTGATGATGAGAATCCATGAACACTATAGGGTCATAAACAAAGTCTTGACTATGAAGTAACATGATAATGAAGTAAGATGAAAACATGATGTTAATATGAAGTTGTTTTGATTCTTGTTGATTATCTGATGATTTGCTTGTTAATATTGATGTTTGATGTTGTTGTCGATCACTAAACATGTTAACGGAATTGATCGAACACGAGTTAGAAAGCTAAAAGCTGAAAACAGGAGTCTGATTGGTGATTACAGCCAACTAAAGTTGGCTGTAACAGGACCTTAATAACATGAAAACTGTATTTTCTGAAGCCTAAATTTATGTATTATGAGTTAATGGCACTAGAATCATAATTTTTGGACTTCGTTTACTATTTTTAAAGTGTCGTTTTGTAACAGCAGCTAAAGCTGCATTTTTGCTGCTGAAAATATGTGTTATATTCTTTATCATAACTTGAAACCTGGGTAGAACTAGGTCATGAAATTGGTACTGTAGATGGACACTGATGTCATAGTAATTGTCCCACTGGAATTTCTTAAATCGGACTTACGATGAATTTTTAATAAATTATTCCGTGGACTGCAATTAGAAAAAGATGAATCTGATTGTAGTCCGGAAAATGAATTTTTATAAAATATTAGTGACGAATTGGATCCCGAGATTTTTACACAATAACGTTTGGATCGTTTAAAGCTTTCTATAAAAATTTGGGAATTTTTGGAACAAGTTAACTATTTTATTAAAATATCCGAAAACAGCCCAGTTTTGGATATTTAAGTTGAAATGACAGAAGTAGTAATTCGCGTGTCTAAATGTCGAGTATATTATTTGAGGATGATCTAACATGTCATATATCAATGAAAGTAATATGTGCAATATCGTATGCCTGTTCTTGAGTAGCTATAGGTGGAATGTTGATATGAGCATGAACTGTTGATGTGATGCTTGTTATGTGAAAAACACGTGTAGGAACTTTGTGCTTATTTGAAGTCACTAATAAACTAAGTAGTAATCCTACTAGGACGTGATTGACCGACTTTTACCGTTAGCTATATTTGAGAATCTAAACGAGCAAACCGAGGTGAGTTCACACACTTTCTAAGGCATGGGATTCCCAGTGGTTGGGAATGGGTTAAAGAATTTAAAACGAGATCTACATATCCTCCTTGGGTAGGATATGTACGGCCATCCTCCATAGGTAGGATGCCAATATTAATCTTGCGTATTCTCTTTGGGTAGAATATGTACATTCCTCCTACTTGGGTAGGACAATAACCTTAAAACTTTCTAGACAAAACTCTATCATGAAGTCCCTCAATTTATATTGACTTAATCGCCGAGGCTAATGGCGAGCGGGTCATTAGTTAATAGCGCTATTAGGTTTAACAAACCTCACATTGTGCCAGTCGGACGGGCGTGTACTAATGGACTATGGCAAACTGTCAGTGATGATAGACACTGATGTAGGGCACAACTTATTTGCATTAGTAGTTGATATGGTACGGTCTAGTGGTTCACATGGGGAAGCCCACACTGATCATGGATATGGTTTGGGTAATAAAGAATGAACTGGTTAATCATGCTTTCAACTACGGGGTAACCCCCACGGCAATTACGCCAACGAAAGACAAACCACGTTTTCAGAAACAACTTAAAACTAATCAACCAACCGTGAACTCACTCAACTTTGTTGTTGACTCGTTGTTACATGCCTTGCATGTCGTTAAATGCTTGGAGCTTGCACGAGGAAGGAGTTGTTGTGGGATACGGACTGTTATGTTCCGCGCTTAATATTTAAATCCTTATGAACTTATTAAACTTTTGCTTTGGACTTTAAACTTATAAACTATGGACTTTTGTTTTTGGATTTACGTTTATGCTTCCGCTGTTTAATTTGAACTTAGTTAACTTGCTTTGGTCACCAATTGTATTATGGATATGATTTTATTTACTTAATTACGTTGTTCAATATGATTGGTGGCACGATCCTAGTCATGTCACGCCTCCAAGTGGTGATACTATGCATGGTGGATTTTGGGGGTGTGACACCCATAACCGCTTTGACGTCTTGAAGCTGACAAACTGATGATATACATCCTTTCTCAACGCTTGAGTTAGAATAGAATATGCATTCTTTTCTAAACATATGCCTTTTTCTCGTTTGGCGTAAGATCTGCAAATGTCGCGGCAGTTGAAGCGGCAACCTCAAGTGCTTGATCGAAATCTGTAGTAAAACATAACCACAATTCCGTGTTTTGCCCAAGAACATACGTATGGAATCTTTCTTCCCATCCAAGATATTCATTCATGTGCATTAGCTTTGGTGGACGATTAAGGCTTCCGGTTTCACTTTCGCTTAAAAGTATACTTTGAATACTTTGATTTTGATTTGAAACGAATGCCCATTGACTTGTCGAAATTTGATTCGTTTGAGATGGAATAGACGAAGATGCGGGTGTGGGAGATTCGGCCCATGATGGTGATAAACTTGTGCTTCTATACTTGCTCTCCGTATTGGATGGAATACCCCACCAATCTGAACTCATTTTGGATATATAATAATGAATACCTGCTTAAATCACTTGAAACAATTCGTGAAGACAATTTTTGAAAGCTTCTGTTAAAAAAATGACAAGAGTGACCCACGAAAAATTTGGTTCTTGGCGAAAGACCTTAACTGACGAAATACTAGTTTTTTTCTTAAAAAACAAAGTGACGAAAAAATAAGGTTTTTCGTCTAGACCAATTGTGACGAAAAATAGGTTTTTCGTCAAAGAAAAATCAAATAAAGAAAAGGTTTTTCGTTGACTAATGTGCACAAAGTTGGTGAGATATTTTCAAAAAAAAAAGATAGATCTTTTCTTCATAAAGTTGTTGAACACAATAGTCAAACAACCATACCTTGCCCATACCTTTTCAAAGACCCATGTCTGTCACACCCCCAAATTACCACCTAGGGTATGTCCCTATTGGAGGTGCAACGATCCAACAAAGAGCCACCAATCATATCAAACACAAGTCATAATGTATTGAAATACCCAATTGAAATAAATATAACGTTTGAAAAGTTTAACCAAAACCCAAGTATTGAGCGGAAGTATAAACGTATAAGTGCGTGTAAATGTATCGAAACCAAATCAATGTAATTGTTTATCATGACCATAACCACTCCAGCAGCATCAGACAGCAAGTTCCCAAGTTCCTTCAGTAATTACCTACAAGCATGTAAACAAGTGTGTCAGACTACGCTGGTGAGTTCAAGGTTTTGTTAACAAGTCATGTTACCATATGTATGTTAATGCGATTTACTGCTGCGATACAATGTTGCTCATGCTAGATACCCTAGGGAATGTGCCCATATGTATCCGGGGAGTGGGTACCCCTTAACGACCGTTTGCTATGTTGCCTTCGTTAGATACCCTAGGGAGAGTGCCCATATGTATCCGAGGAGTGTGCCTCTAACAACCATAGCCATACCCAGATAATTAGTTCACGCCCGTCCTTACGGCCCGGTGTGAGGTTTCCCACCTAATAGCGCTATCAACTAATCACCCCCATTGCCCTCCAGGCAATAACCAAAACCGATTAAGTTGTTTACCCAATGTTTCCCTTCCAAATGTTTACCCGTTGTCCCAAACCACCGGGACGCATGCTTGAGAAAATGCAATGAACTCACCTTGGTTTGCTCGGTAAGACCAGTTACTTGTTTAACAGTCGGTCACAAACGTCCTAACATGGTTACCGATAACAGTCAGTTCTACATGCCCATGAATCACATCTTTCACATACAATTAATTCACATATTCGTTGTTCACATTAAGCACACTTATTGTATTTGTAATACACATATGCATATTAACTCATGACATACAAACTGATCATCACCACAAGTATAATCCACTCAAGGAACATGAAACTTTAGTACCTATTTCATTAACTCTAATATATAGCATTACTTGTCATGTTTCATCAACCCAGCCAATATACCCGACCCAGGTTCAACCAGCAACAATCAGTTTGGTATTCACGTCTAAACGCGTATTTCATCATAAGTAGCACACATAAAACATATATACACATAACATTATGCAACAAGCAATAAGTGATCATGTAACACATTTATCCTCACAAACTCATACTTCACAAGACACGCATCACATAATATCACGTTCAATTCCATTTTGGTCACACACCCGATGATGTAACTCATAAGCTAAAGTACCCGGCCCAAAACCACTGATTCACAACCCATGTGTACGACCTGTTATCTTTACCCAACCCTAAGTGCTAAACAAGTGCAGCCCATAACTAACACAAAGCCCAAACAGGAAGTGAGTGGCCCATCTCCTTGCATGACCCAATGAAAGATGTGCTGCCCACTTTCTCCTTCGACCCACTAGACACCCGTATGAACTATGCAGCCCAGATTATCAATTCAGCTCACTTGTTTATTACGGCCCAGCTAACAGGCCTGGTTATAACCGGCCCAGCCAAAACTTCTTTCATTCTAAGAAATCTAGCAACCAGTTACATAACACTGAATTAAATACCTTATCGGTACAACATGCTATCAAACAATTCCTGTGCATAGTTACTATCATCAACAATCATGTAGTCCAGATTAACCCAAATACAATTTCATCTAATAGTACTAGCAGCCCAAACTGTTGTGTATTTGGCCCAACTTAACAAACACATCCCAATCATGTGTGTGTGACATTACCCGTGAGTGTGTGACCCAATCTTGGGGGGTGCGGCCCATGTGTGGTCAGCCTAACCACCGTATTCAATCCACAAAGAAAAGATGAAATCAATTTATATATTCCCTACTTGTATTTAACCCGAACTAGTTATCAATTTTCAACAAATAATCGTCCATCAATCACACGTACAACAATTGATCCATAACAATAAATTCTTGAGTTCTACCAAATCAGTCCTTCATGGCTACAACTCATCTAATTATCACTTTGGTTCAAACAGGTGTCCAACCAATTAAGTCAGCACCTATAAACGTACCTATAGGAATCAATACGGGTTCATCACATACTTCTTTAATTATTAAGTCAAGATTACATATAACAGATTCATTAAATAGGTATCACTACGGATATGATTTCACTAAACAAGGTTATACACGTATGCTTTCCTGTGATCAAGATTACACAAACAAGATTCGCACAATTAAACTTAACAAATATATACCGAATTACTAACCCAGATGCTAACTCGACTAAAGAAGTTGATGTCTTCAAACTACCAGATCACTTCGATGGGGAGGGGGTCTCCTGCCGTGCGTGATTTTGAGAGAGAGAAGGGTAGAGTTTGTTATGGTTTTAAACTAGATCGGATTTGATGTTGAGTATAATACGTATGCTCCTACTATGTCTGTTATGGGCCGGTGGTTTAGTTTAAACCATAAGGATGTTGGGACCGGTGGCTCATCTAGCCGGTCATGGGCTCAAGCCCAAGTAAACAGTATATATATGCGATACATATGTACATTAAGTGGGCTGATAGATTGTTAGTTAATACACATAATCATGTGGGCTGATACATTAAGTAAACAGTATATATCAACATAATCATGTGGGCTGAATTAAGTAACACCTACACAAATGGGCCGATAGTTTGTTGTCAAGTCGTGTGGGCCGAAGATAAGCCCAAACAACTTATATGATTTGATTCGTATGGGCCGGACTAGGTTACATGTTTAACCCGTTTAACAAAGCAAAGATCATGAAAGAGAAATAGCGCGGAATCGAGATTACAAACTAACCTCGGAAGTTCGGGTTGTCACATCATCCCCAACTTGAAAGAAATTTCGTCCCGAAATTTGGCAAGTAAGCATTGAGGAGTGAAGTGGGAAATCAAGATTGCTGCGGATTTTGCTCAGGTGTGACATCATCCCCAACTTGAAAGAATTTCGTCCCGAAATTTAGCAAACAGTCACTGAGGAAGCTAGTTTTGTTAAGCGTTTTCGCGGGGTGTCACATCATCCCCTACTTGAAAGAATTTTCGTCCCGAAAATTGATCTAAAACAATGGCTTGAAGTGAGTTCCGACGAACTCGATCTATAGATACTTTACAACGCCTGGGGGCTAATCTGGTGATCGGTGGAAATCATGGTATGGTGGTTAGCGTTTTGTTATATCAGTTGCCAATCAAAGAAACAGGGGATTAATGAGGTTCGTACAAAGAATCGAGCGAAACAGGGGTCCATTAAACATCCGAAGGATTTGGCCAGTAAATTTGTTGTCTAGAAGTAATTTCCAGTAGTGGTGCATGGCGGCATGGCACAACAGGGAGGTTCGTCACATTGCGGTCGCGCGAGTGTATCATTTGTCCAAAACAGAGTTTGGTGGGTAAAGGTTAGTGTTGCAAAGCGACATACGCGTGTAACTGTGACTGCTTCACTTCTAGCGGCGACGACAAGTGAAAGTGATAAGGTTCGTCTACAGGGATGCGTGGGTATAGTTCTCCTAATCCCGTGCTCGTTCGGAAGTTCCATTCTAGCGATGCCTTCACATGGTTAGCTCCATTGAAACGAGGGTGCACTGAAGGCCCTTGTGATCGGTCTAATTGGTGCCTTCAGCACCGTCCAAGTAATGCCTTCCACTTAAACCCAATGACCACGGTTTCCACCGGAGGTTGTAGGTCGTGCAGTTCCTCTCCGTAACACCATCATGGTATATCGCTGGATTATCGGTACCCTCGGATAGAAGCGATGCTCCGCGTGTTGTAGGGTTGGGTTTCAAAAGCTGTAAGGACGTTCTCCGATTTTACTTCTCAGGAATTCACAGCTCCCCGCTATGCTAAGGAGGTTGAAGTTGCGAAACCTTCGAAAATCCTATGATGAAGCTGTGATAGTATCTAGCGAACCTAAGGGATTTCCGTTTCCCATAAGGAATCTGAAATTGCATAAGGTCAATCAGAAATTCCGCCTAACGATGTGGAAGTAAACAAGCTCACTCTTCAGGAGGCATGTCAGAAAATTCATGGATAAGTGGAAGACACTCGATCTTCCTATCTTAACGCGGCAAATCGGTGACAAGAGCTAGTACGGCAGGGTAGCCCTTCCGTAGACACTTCTGGGCTTTCACGACTGTGACAATGCCAACAACGGCACCACTACGATGATCTTAAACTGATAAGGATTCCCCACTGGGGAGAGGGAACGCACGATTTTCTTTTTGCAGAGAATTTTCCGCTTGATACCTAGATAACCAAGTCCATGTCAACGACCATGTCAAAACTTACAAGAGTATTGCATCAACCAATAGAGGCATTGCATCAACCCATAGGCACCGGATAGTACAAAGGCCAGCGAGAGGTTTACCATAATTAAGGTAACTGTCGTAGAGTTAAAGATGTGACTCTTGTGGTGCAAGGGTAAAAAGAGGTAAGGTGACGACTTAGTACAAGAAATATCCCTTAAACGATAAAATAAGAAACCCATTCAAATTAAACCATATAAGTCACTACATCGAATATTCGCAAAAGTTTTAATCACCATGGTTGTTTATACGAAAACAACTGAAAGAAAAAATAACTAGATAAATGATTGAAAGACGAGTCAGTCGTCCACGTCACCATCCCCGAGGTCACTACCATCATCATCGTCTCCGTCATTATCCGAGACCTCCTCTGGCTCTTCTTCCTCCTCCTCCGGCTCTTCCTCCTCCTCTTCGGGCTCTTCATCAGACCCTTCCGCCTCTGGTTCGGGAGGTGCCGGGACTGGGGCTGGCTCGGGTTCAGGTGCGAAGCGGGCTTCCTCCAAGTGATGGACCCTCCAATCTATCATACCTACCTTTTCGGCAAGCGAGTTGCCTTTCATGATCCACTCGAGCGTCTCTCAGTATTAGACCTTGTACCTCACGCCCTTTTAGGGCTTCTGCCTTCAAGTCAGTAGTCCTCCTAATAAGTTCCTGTATCTGCTTCTCTTGAGCTTCCAATCGCCCTCCTTGGGTATCAACCTTTCTTAGTAATTTCTGATTTTGCTCCATTAAGACTTGGTTTTGTTCTATTAGAATCTGGTTATAATCTCGGAGGGCCTTACTCACAGCCGACTCGGCCTGAGCGCTGAGGGAGTTAACTGGTAGTGCATGCGTAGGTCGGGAGGACGACTCCCCGCCCTGTGCGAGTCTCTTCCTATAAGCAGCACGCGTCTCCATCTGACGCGGGGGTGAGTGAGTAGCAGCGGGTGCCTTCCCTGGCGCCCGGGATCGGTCGAAAGATGCGGACGGTGTAGACATGCCTGTCGAGTTGATGACGTAACGCAAGTTAGACGAAAGAATGCACACTCACAACGTTCCAAAAGAGGGTATTAACGCAGAAAGAGAAAAATGACAGAAAGAATAAGCACACAAGGTTTCAATCAATAGTTGCTACGTCCGTTTCCTCGTCCACTCATGTTTCTATATGTGGAAATGAACTAATTTAGGGGTCGAAAACGAGGAAAGTGTTCGGGTTTATCACGTTAAGAACGATTAACTACCATGTTCGTACACAAACAGGGAAGAACCCCTCTTACACTCGTTAAGCCTCATTGGGATTTGCATGCACCACGCGTTATTATTATGTGTGCACCCATGATAATAAGGCGGTTTGCATGCTCCTCTCGATGCTTCTTAACTTATGTTTGAAGTTTCTCCCACCCCAATCAACACAAAACAGGCACTACCAACAAGATTAGGATTTACTAGATGTACGTGTTACGTTACACTATCAATGTGTCATGATGCCTACCATGTCGTATCGTGCATGCTATAAATATAGTTTCTTTTACTAGGCATATAAAGCATAAGCTAACGAGGAACGAACCTTGCAGTCTGAAGCTGAGTGTCATGGTCATCGTTTGGATCAATTCGGTTATAGTCTGGTTTTATGAAAACGTTTTTTTTTTAAAACCGAGTTCTCTATAACCTGGCTCTGATACCAAACTGTCACACCCCCAAATTACCACCTAGGGTATGTCCCTATTGGAGGTGCAACGATCCAACAAAGAGCCACCAATCATATCAAACACAAGTCATAATGTATTGAAATACCCAATTGAAATAAATATAACGTTTGAAAAGTTTAACCAAAACCCAAGTATTGAGCGGAAGTATAAACGTATAAGTGCGTGTAAATGTATCGAAACCAAATCAATGTAATTGTTTATCATGACCATAACCACTCCAGCAGCATCAGACAGCAAGTTCCCAAGTTCCTTCAGTAATTACCTACAAGCATGTAAACAAGTGTGTCAGACTACGCTGGTGAGTTCAAGGTTTTGTTAACAAGTCATGTTACCATATGTATGTTAATGCGATTTACTGCTGCGATACAATGTTGCTCATGCTAGATACCCTAGGGAATGTGCCCATATGTATCCGGGGAGTGGGTACCCCTTAACGACCGTTTGCTATGTTGCCTTCGTTAGATACCCTAGGGAGAGTGCCCATATGTATCCGAGGAGTGTGCCTCTAACAACCATAGCCATACCCAGATAATTAGTTCACGCCCGTCCTTACGGCCCGGTGTGAGGTTTCCCACCTAATAGCGCTATCAACTAATCACCCCCATTGCCCTCCAGGCAATAACCAAAACCGATTAAGTTGTTTACCCAATGTTTCCCTTCCAAATGTTTACCCGTTGTCCCAAACCACCGGGACGCATGCTTGAGAAAATGCAATGAACTCACCTTGGTTTGCTCGGTAAGACCAGTTACTTGTTTAACAGTCGGTCACAAACGTCCTAACATGGTTACCGATAACAGTCAGTTCTACATGCCCATGAATCACATCTTTCACATACAATTAATTCACATATTCGTTGTTCACATTAAGCACACTTATTGTATTTGTAATACACATATGCATATTAACTCATGACATACAAACTGATCATCACCACAAGTATAATCCACTCAAGGAACATGAAACTTTAGTACCTATTTCATTAACTCTAATATATAGCATTACTTGTCATGTTTCATCAACCCAGCCAATATACCCGACCCAGGTTCAACCAGCAACAATCAGTTTGGTATTCACGTCTAAACGCGTATTTCATCATAAGTAGCACACATAAAACATATATACACATAACATTATGCAACAAGCAATAAGTGATCATGTAACACATTTATCCTCACAAACTCATACTTCACAAGACACGCATCACATAATATCACGTTCAATTCCATTTTGGTCACACACCCGATGATGTAACTCATAAGCTAAAGTACCCGGCCCAAAACCACTGATTCACAACCCATGTGTACGACCTGTTATCTTTACCCAACCCTAAGTGCTAAACAAGTGCAGCCCATAACTAACACAAAGCCCAAACAGGAAGTGAGTGGCCCATCTCCTTGCGTGACCCAATGAAAGATGTGCTGCCCACTTTCTCCTTCGACCCACTAGACACCCGTATGAACTATGCAGCCCAGATTATCAATTCAGCTCACTTGTTTATTACGGCCCAGCTAACAGGCCTGGTTATAACCGGCCCAGCCAAAACTTCTTTCATTCTAAGAAATCTAGCAACCAGTTACATAACACTGAATTAAACACCTTATCGGTACAACATGCTATCAAACAATTCCTGTGCATAGTTACTATCATCAACAATCATGTAGTCCAGATTAACCCAAATACAATTTCATCTAATAGTACTAGCAGCCCAAACTGTTGTGTATTTGGCCCAACTTAACAAACACATCCCAATCATGTGTGTGTGACATTACCCGTGAGTGTGTGACCCAATCTTGGGGGGGTGCGGCCCATGTGTGGTCAGCCTAACCACCGTATTCAATCCACAAAGAAAAGATGAAATCAATTTATATATTCCCTACTTGTATTTAACCCGAACTAGTTATCAATTTTCAACAAATAATCGTCCATCAATCACACGTACAACAATTGATCCATAACAATAAATTCTTGAGTTCTACCAAATCAGTCCTTCATGGCTACAACTCATCTAATTATCACTTTGGTTCAAACAGGTGTCCAACCAATTAAGTCAGCACCTATAAACGTACCTATAGGAATCAATACGGGTTCATCACATACTTCTTTAATTATTAAGTCAAGATTACATATAACAGATTCATTAAATAGGTATCACTACGGATATGATTTCACTAAACAAGGTTATACACGTATGCTTTCCTGTGATCAAGATTACACAAACAAGATTCGCACAATTAAACTTAACAAATATATACCGAATTACTAACCCAGATGCTAACTCGACTAAAGAAGTTGATGTCTTCAAACTACCAGATCACTTCGATGGGGAGGGGGTCTCCTGCCGTGCGTGATTTTGAGAGAGAGAAGGGTAGAGTTTGTTATGGTTTTAAACTAGATCGGATTTGATGTTGAGTATAATACGTATGCTCCTACTATGTCTGTTATGGGCCGGTGGTTTAGTTTAAACCATAAGGATGTTGGGGCCGGTGGCTCATCTAGCCGGTCATGGGCTCAAGCCCAAGTAAACAGTATATATATGCGATACATATGTACATTAAGTGGGCTGATAGATTGTTAGTTAATACACATAATCATGTGGGCTGATACATTAAGTAAACAGTATATATCAACATAATCATGTGGGCTGAATTAAGTAACACCTACACAAATGGGCCGATAGTTTGTTGTCAAGTCGTGTGGGCCGAAGATAAGCCCAAACAACTTATATGATTTGATTCGTATGGGCCGGACTAGGTTACATGTTTAACCCGTTTAACAAAGCAAAGATCATGAAAGAGAAATAGCACGGAATCGAGATTACAAACTAACCTCGGAAGTTCGGGTTGTCACAATGTCACTGACTTACCAACCATACATTATGCCTTGTGTCAAGATTGTCAAACAATTATATTATAATCCTTAACACTTCAACAATAATTCAACCAAGATCAAAAGTAGGTTATATTTTGAAGAACAATATGAACTTTTTGAATATATGAAGAACACTATGAGTTTTCCGGTCACCGTAGATATTTCTGAACTACAATTTTGCACAAAAGTTTAATAAAAACCCAACCTTAACATGTAAACATGAATTTAACAAGGTTTTTTATCAAACTAAAAAGCAAAATACCAAGATTTTCAAGGATCTCAAACTATTTTTCCAGAAAATATGACTTCCAAAACATTAAAACTCAAGAAGAATTTCTAAAAATACACGAAAATCTTCCGAAACACAAGAAAACGACTCGGTTTTAACAAGGAAGAGAGTTGTCCACTAGCGGAGGATCTAGTAGCCTAATCCTTGTGATACGAACAAACCCGGTTGTGCGGAATCCAACCGGGTAACCAAACCGAGATCCAGAACAGAAAAGCACACAGATTCACAGTTTAAAGTTCACTTGTATATTATAGATCATCAAAGTTTTAGTACACTGTTTACAAGAGTCTCACAAACTCTCTGTTCTCTCGTTCTTGTGCTCTCTGGTGTGTTCTTTCTTTTGCTTTTGTTCTCCTTTCTGGCTTCTGTCTTCAGTGCATATATATATAGGCTGCAGGTCGACGAAGGACCTTCAGCGACGAATTACCTCGACGAACATCCTGCAGCGAAGAAAGACTCCCACGAAATACCAACACGACGAAAACCTTATGTTTATGAGGTTTTTCGTCATACATGAGCGTTTAGGTTTTTTCGTCAGGAGCATGTGCAGGTTTTTCATCCACAACATACATAGGAGGTTTTTCGTCATGCAGGCTTATCAGTTTTTCATCAACAGCATACATAGCAGGTTTTTCGTCATGCAGGCAAGGTGCTGGTTTTTCGTCAATGGCCACAACTTTCAGAGTATAAAGAAACATCAGCAAGAGAAAGATATTTCAACAACCAGCAGAATATGCAGAACTTGCAGACACAGTTGATTACGTACCGAGACACGACAGAGGATATCGGGTTTCGGTGTTCACTTGGTAATGTTGTCGAACCGAGCGAGTCGCATCCACAAACTGTATCAATAACAATCTTTTTATTTATATATTTTTATGTTTAGGATAATTTTATCATTTATTATTTGTATTTTTACAATTACATACATGTTAAGAGTAATTTTATCATTTTTTATATGTAATTACACATATGTAAACTAGTTTTTTTACATATATGTAATTAGTTATGACACAAATATATAATTTTGGCAATTAAACATATATGAACTAGTACTATATATAGGGTTGAGTTCATTTCAGAACTTTAAATAACTACAGAACTTTCAGAACTCTCCTAATGATAAAATGAACTCATCTATTATATGTATTTCTTAGATTACATAAATGTTAATAGTAGTTTACATATGTTTAATTGCCAAAATTATATATATGTGTCATAACTAATCACATATATGTAAAAAAACTAGTTTACATATGTGTAATTATAAAATTACATATAAAAATGATAAAATTTTCTTAATATGTATGTAATCGTAAAAATACACATAATAAATAATAAAATTATCCTAAACACAAAAATATGTAAATAAAAAGATTGTTTATTATGAGTCTGTAAATACTTATGCTTCTGAAATGATCCTGGCTATATATATATATATATATATATATATATATATATATATATATATATAGGGGATGGATCATGAGAAAACTAGTTTAAATGAGAAAATCCAAAAACTAACTAGAAAAACCTAAAAAAATACCAATTTTTTTTTTACAATTTTTTAAAGAAAAATAGCTACTTTTTATGTATGGAAATAGTTTTCAAAAAAAAAATTTTTTTTTTTGTTGTACTGCACATGTGCACTAATACGGAAAGCCTAAACCACTTAACTCACCCCCCACCGACACCCCCCAAAAACCTAACCCCCCCGCACCCCCCAAAAACCTAAATTCACCCTCCCACCAAAAACCTAACCCTCCCCCCACCCCCCAAAAACCTAACCCCCCACCCCCACCCTCCCGAAAACCTAAAACTAAACCCTAAACATAAACCTGAAAAAAACCTAACCCCCCCCCCCCCCCCAAAAAAAAAAAAAAGAACCTAAACCCCCTACCCCCACACCCAAAAACCTAATTCAAATACGGTTTTAATGAGAACTCTAAATATTATGGGAACCGTGAGAACAAATGAAAAAATAATGAGAACTTGGTCAAAAGTAATTCAAATTCAAAATTTTTTTCTACACTTATCATTATTATTCGAATACAATGTTAGAAATTTAAATTACACTTTTAAATTTACGTGAATTCGTAAATAAAGAAAATTTACACATGTGTAAAAAATCTAAAAAGAGTGTTTTTTATGTACAAGGCTTGAAACATAATCTGTTGAGTGTAGGACAACTCATACAAAAAGGATATACAGTCATGTTTCAAGGGAATCAGCGCATTATTAAGGATGCAGTGAATGATACCATAGGTAACATCAAGATGACGAGCAATAAAATGTTTCCGTTACTTTTCTCTTTTGAAGATCGCCCGGTATTATGTCGAATCGATTCAACATCGCTATTTTTAGTGTTCTGGGACTCTCGATGCCATGTATATCCTCGTCCTCGACCACGACCACGACCTCTGCTGGGCCGCGACCTCTACCTCTACCTCGTCCGCTTTGATAATTGGCCACATTCGCTTCAGGGAATCGACTCGACATAATACGTGCTTCTATTATTCTTCTTTGTTGTTACATTCGCCTAATTTCGTTAATGTTCTGATTTTTTCGATTGTTCTTATTTTATTCGCAATTCAATGATTGTTAGTTGATGATTGATCAATGTATTCAATTTAGTATTCTCTGATTTATTTTTGTTTTGGTACTGATTTTGGATATATATATATATATATATATATATATATATATATATATATATATATATATATATATATATATATATATATATATATATATATATATATATATATATATATATAGGGAAGGGTGTAAATGAGAACCCTAAATATTGTGAGAACCGTGAGAACAAATGAAAAAATCATGAGAACTTGGTCGAAATTTAAACCACCATGAAGAACATTACATATTTAAAAAATCGTGCCTGATATTGAATTCATCATTTCAAACATAACGAGCTAAGAAAACACCTAATCGAAATTGAAATGATGATTTAAAACATAACGTTCTGCCCAAAATTTAAAACAATCATTAAGAACATAACAAGTTTAAAAAACTGTGCGTCTCGTAAAGAAGGTTAGGGGGAAAGCCAAAAACGAGAAACTAAGGCGTCTTGTAAAAGGCGAGGGGGGGCTGTATCACTTACGTTTGACAGACAGGTCACGTATACCCCGGTTGGTAAATCAAGAGATATGTTTTCATGGGAGGCCGGCCTGTATATGTGGCGGACCATCCCGTTTGATAAAATTGGATGAGATAACGTTGAACAACATTACAAGGATGCCCTCATGAACCACTTATGAGTAAATAAGTTATATGCATAAAATGAAGGCATGCACTTTTCACCCAAAGTGCATTAACAACTCCCCCTTGATCAATGCATGGTCTTCATGTGGTCTTGAATTCTTCATTATGGTTGACTTTAACTTGGACTTCTGCTTTGGTTGACCAGAACTGATAAGCGACAGTTACCCGGTAGGCACTGCACTTACACTTTTCCAGTTTGCACACTCCACCAACACGCTCCAACCTGCTGAAAGTTTGCACTCTCATATGAAAGTTTCCAGTCGAGGATTTGAACCTGAAAGCGATCCGACCACCACAAAACACCATCGACATTTAGTAATTAGAATCTGACTATTTAAAGTATTTAATTTCCATTTGCCAGCGTAAGCGTATTATTGTTTAGGTATGCATCTATGGATAACTTATCATCATTAATGAGTGGAGGGTGTTTATGGTTGCCTGATAGTTGAGAATCGGAAATTACTATATTATCCTTCATGGTTGGCATGCCATGGTTTCTTTCCTGAAAAATGATGTAATTTTCATTACAAGTTCATGTGACAATTTGGTAGATAACTTGGGCAAGATCATAAGCAGGTACTGATTCCCGAGGGGAAACCCGCGTGCCTGACGGGTAATGTGTAATGGGTATGAGGCTATGAGCCATGGTTTAACAATTGGATACGAGACTGTGATTACCAAAACCCGTCTCATACCCAACCCATTATCTCATATTGTCTTAAAGAGTTTCTTAAAACATGAAAGTGGGTAACCAGCTTATTTTAGGCCGGAAAAACTATTGTGGTTCCAAAATTTTATTTAATGGTTTTACATAGGAAAATCATTATCAAGTGCCATGACGGCGTGTTTGCAGCCGTTTAACAGTCTGTTTTCGCAGCCATTTAACGGCGTGTTTGCAGTCGTTTAACAGTCTGTTTGTTTACGGTTGCATACGCGTCGTTAAACGTCTGCAACGTAAATGATATGCATGTAACTTATTTACCCTTAAGTGGTTCATGATGGCTTCCCTGTGCGGTTGTGAAACTTTATCCCATCCTATTTTATCGAACGGGATGGTCCGTCACATATACAAACCTGGACGGCTGGATCAAACGCCCATGGTGAAGAAAATGATAGGGCCTAGCTATCCAATTACATGTGAGGGAGAAATCAAGCTACAGAATTGGAGATATGGAATGAGCTTAATTAACATATAAACTGAAGTGCTTGTTAACTATTAAAAATAACAATAAATGCTTCATCTATGCTTAATTAAGATCTATTGTAACACCCCCAAATTACCACCTGCGGAAACTCCGCGAGGCGTGTTACGCATCAGAGAGTCTGAGCCACCAATCACATTGAACCAATGATAAATATTTAAATAAAACATGTCATTAATTACCAATAGAAAAATATCAAACATAATATTAGTTCCCAAAGAGTTGTATAGCGGAAGCATGTAGTAAATCGTTTAACAATTGTTTCAAAATAATGCTCAAAATCAATGTATCACTTATAAGTTAATCCAAGAGCCTCGATCCATGACCACTCCAGCACTCCCAGATAGCAAGTCCATGTCACGAATTCTAACGACCTGCAAACATGCAGACAAGTGTGTCAGACGACGCTGGTGAGTTCAAGGTTTTGTTAACGTGTTTTGTTACCAGATGTATGTTAAGCCAGTTCAACGTTGCGATACGATGTTGCTTTATAACATGCTAGATACCCTAGGGAGTGTGCCCATATGTATCCGGGGAGTGTGCCCCTTAACAACCTGGAAGTGTGTCCAGTCCCCAATGCCCCTAACCAAGCATTGGTATTGATGCCCAGATAATTAGTTCACGCCCGTCCTTACGGCCCGGTGTGAGGTGTACAACCTAATAGCGCTATCAACTAATTACACCATTGCCCTACAGGCAATCGAATAATGATAGATTCCATGTTCAATAATCAAAAACCCGATTTAACTGTTTACCCAAGTTTCCCTTCCACATGTTTACTAGTTGTCCCAAACCACCGGGACGCATGCTTGAGAAATGCAATGAACTCACCTGGGGTTGCTCGGTATGATACACAATAGTTCAATTAAGCTACAAAGTAATCAACCACGTCCTATAACAGTTATCATACCAATCAGATTCGTACACTAGTATTGCACGTATGTTCCACGTATATATAACAAGTTGTGTACAAACATTGATCATCATGTTCACGTATAAGTATGGCAACTCTACAGCAACTTCACATAAGCAAAGTCCAAATACACGGCCCAATCATTTGGGCTGGTAACAGTGGGCCAGTCCAATAACAGAGTGTGCATGTTCTCGGTCTCGAGTCGAGACTAGTCGGTCTCGGGTTATATTGATTTCGAAGTCTAGAGTCGCAACAGAGAGTTCTCGAGTAATCATGGTCTAGTCGAGACTACACGGTCTCGAGTCGCAACCGGACCCGCAACCGTGGTCTCGAGTTGTGTTGTTTTGTGCCGGTGTTATGGTCTCGAGTCGAGACTAGGAGTTCTCGACTCGCAATCTCTTGTCGAGACAAGATGTGTAACTGATTTCCTGATTTGTAGTCCATGATTTCCGTAACAAGTTGTAAACAAATTTGGCAGTTTCAAATCAAATCAATTAACAGTTTTGCTATAATCCAAACGAATCAAACAACAGTTTTTATCTAGAATCACGCATGTTCATATCGTTATCAAGAACCAATAATCCCGAATCAATCAAACATTCATATCAATTCCAAAATCACTAATCAATAACCTATGAACATGTAACCAGATCATGTGATAACGGATTCAAGAACTATCATGCAGCCCTAAACCATGTGTACAATATATCAATCAATACTACAAACCATAACAACACATCCCAACATCCATCCGGATCATCTCACAACCGATTAGTAAGCTTTCGTTTAACCATCATCTTAACATAATTCGGACAGCATATAATCAACCGATTACTTGCAAAACATACGATTTACATACAATATAGAACATCACGATTGATCACACAAGCAACCCTAACCGTTTAGTCAAACATGGATTTATAACAATATAAATCAAACACGTATCATGAACACTAACCGAGTTAAAGCGTGTAGAGAGGATGATCCGAACACAAGGATCTTCAAGGGTCGAGAAGTGTTGTCGTCGGGTTCCAAGAGAAACGAGAGAGAGGGAGAGCTTCTAGGGTTTTGTGTAATTTGTGTGCTTGCAAGTAACCAAAAACTACACCACCTATTGTTCATGTATGCGTACAAGGGATGAGTGGGCCGAACCCATCATTGGGCTGCCCTTGGGGTCTCGGGTTGGGTAGGTGGTTGCGAGTGAGGTTGGGCCGAGTGGAGGATGTGCGACCAAACAAAGTGTGCGGCCCAATTTTGATAACACATAACGTTTCATTCAATTTAACGCTCACGTTCCTATAGTCGTATCATGCATTCAATCAACCCATATAGTTCACATAAACACGTAACGTTACACAAAATAGGTTCGAAATACGGGTTGTCACATCTATGAATAAAAGCATTTACAAAACGGGTTAGTGTGGGATAAAGTTCATAACTGACATTTACAAACAGGTCAATTGGGTAAAAATTTTACTCCAAACTTACCATATGTAAAAGGTTGATTATTGTATAATGATTTTTTTAGTACTATGATATAAGGAAGAAATGTGATGGGAGCTTGTGTTATGACTTCTCAAATTCAGAAAACTTTTTAGGCAAATCATCAGTTTAAGCAGCCTTACGAGTATGGGTGCAAACAAGTTGAGCTACTTGGGCTCGGCTAAAAAAAACAACTTGAAACAAGCAAAGCTTAAACAAACTCAAGCCCGAACCCAAGCTTAAAAACAAGCTTGTTTAGTAAACAAGCCCGAGCTTCCCTTATCGAGCTCAAGCCAGCTCGCAAGCCTAAAAGAGCCCACTATACTTATAAATTTAATAAGTAAATTAAATATATTTTTAAATAATAATAAATACTATTTTAAAATATATTTTCATAAGCTAAATGAGCTCAAGCTCGTCTCATCTGGTTTGCACCCCTACTTAGGAGTACAAGGTCAGTCGACTAAATAAAACCAAGGTTGATCATTAACAAGATCTTAGTCAATATACTTAGCCATGATCATTAACGAGATCTTAGTCAATATACTTAGACAAAGCAGGTCAAGACTATATATGCAAATGAAGCATGCGAAGGTATCCTAGGTTTATATAATAGATTTACTTTTTTGAGGTTGCAACTATTTTAACATATGAATAAATGCTGATCAAAGGCCAACAACAAAATAAACCAGTCAACAACAAACAAAACTTGGCATGTGGCAATGGAAGTTAATCAAAGGTCTACACTAAGAGATTAAAACACTATTCAACAAACATCTAGGAATCTAGATATCATATCTCAAATATCACGTAACCAAATCTTACCTTATAAAATATGGGGCCTTTATAGTGATAAATATTGAATCCAAGAGGAAAGCGGCGTCTTTCATCTAGAAAAGGCTAAAATCTACATGGAGCTCAAAAAATTATATCACATCATGTTTCATGAATTACAATATTCCAAACCTGAACTTGGATTCAAGTTTTTAATCAATGGAAAGGAATATCTTTTTGGTAGAATAATCAATTAAAAATATTAATAACAAAGTCAAACAGAATCAATTATCACATTCAAACAGATAACATATTAGCATAACACTAGGGGCATGTTTTGCTAAGCTTTTCCAACCAACTTATTGACTTATTGACTTAATCAAAAAACTAAAAAGGAGTTTTATTGTTTGGCAAACCTAAAAGTTCTTTTCAAAATGACTT
The DNA here is from genome assembly GCF_002127325.2 of Helianthus annuus. Classification (NCBI taxonomy): domain Eukaryota; kingdom Viridiplantae; phylum Streptophyta; class Magnoliopsida; order Asterales; family Asteraceae; genus Helianthus; species Helianthus annuus. Next base: position 22,853,054 of record NC_035436.2, on the reverse strand, counting down.
TTTGAAAAGAAGAAAAAGGAGTTTTTGAGAAGTTAACATGTTGTGACTTTTTGATCAGCTTATAACTTTTGAAACACCAAATTACCAGATTACCCCTGATTTAACACTCCTTATATTATTTGTTTGTCCATTTTATTCATTTTACATCAATAAACTATGGCAAACACTTTTTAAAAAACAACTTAGTGATTTATTGGCTTTTCCCACCTCATAAGCTAATCCAAACACTTTTCTAAAAACTCATTTTCAAAAAGTTATAAGCTAATAAGTCCTTTTCACAAAAAGTCATTTTTTCACTTAAATAAGCTTTTAGCCAAACATGCCCTAGAAGTCTAAAATAGATTGGTAATTACCTTTAAACAGGCATGGTGAAGCCAGAAGCCAAGGCATGGTGAAGCCAGAAGCCAAGACCAATTCGAATAAGTAATAACCGGTTTCAAACAACACTTCAACATAACTTATAAGTCAAAACAATTTTAAAAGTTCATATAAGAAAACTACTAATATTCAAATAACTAAAATAAAGAGATGTGAGAACTCAAGATACAACAATCAGTTACTAGTCTCCTAACGAATAAACTTAAAAATCAATAGAAAAATTGGTAGAAGCATTTCTTCGAGCAACTGATGTGCATCTTCAAACCAACAATATTGATTCTTAAAATCAGCAATATAGATTCTTCAAACCAGCAAAATTGATTTTTTAAGGACTTGGGTTTACTACCAACAAAATCGTAAACCAGATAGGAGATCATATATAGATTTGAATCAAAGAACAAAAAACATTGAGTTCAATAGACGGTTATCCTTACCTCTTAAGCAGCACCACCGCTAGACAACTCCATGACCGAATATCTCGAACTATTGAAATTGTAGGTCACGGAGATCTAATCTCTGAAGTCCAATAATCAATTCTTATTGCTATGTTTGATAGCGAGACATAGAGAATGGGGGATGTTAGAGGGCAGATGCTCAATTTAGGTTTTGAGAATTAGGTTTAGGTTTTGAGAATTAAGGGGAATTTGGGTTAAGGAGAAAAGATGGAAAAATTGGGCGGGATGATTTTGGTGGGGTGGGAAGCTTGAAATTATTTAGAAACTGAAAGTGTATTGGAATTGGAAAAAGAGAAATAAATATTTATTACATAATATAATTAAATTAAAAAATCTAAGTTAAACATCAATATTTAGTAATTAGTAGTTTTATTCTTTGTTATAAAATCCACGGCCAAGTAGGTACACTTCAATTTTTTGTTAAAAAATTATCCATGGCTAAGTAGGTACATTTTAATAATATGTAATATCGGGGTGACTCGCTTTCAGTTGAACACAAGTACTATACTTTCACTGGGACTTCCTTGTTTTACTATCTTTGTAAAACAATAGACATGAGGAAGCAAAACCTAGCCAAGCGATAGAAACAGTTTGGTTTTGTTAACGGTTTGACCTTAAAACAGTTAACACTGGACTTTGAACACCACGAACAAATATGGCTTACATAAAGTGCCACTAAAGTTATGTGTCAAACAAATATGGCATACACAAAGTGCCACTAAAAACCAAAATTAGTGACTTAAAAGCTAAATGTCACTAAAAGTGTGTGTCAAACAAATATGGTATACGTAAAGTGCCACTAAAAACCTAAATTAGTGGCACAAAAGCTAAATGCCATTAGAAGTGTGTGCCACTACATGGCATTTTTTTTTGTAGTGAATGGTCTCATGTCTCCCATACCCTCTTTACATCACATCATATATTTTGGCTCAAGTATTCTATTTTCAAAGATAATAGTCTTCTCACATGTCATTCAGTGAGACTAACACACATTATTTGTTAGTCTTTTATATTGTAATTTATTATATAATAAGTTCTTTTAATATATGATACATAAAGAAAATAAGAATATCATATTCAAGCTTCAAGTGGATCGGTGTCATCCAACCATGGCAGCATTGTTATAAAGTCAAAAACTAATTACGTTACAAAACTATATATAATCAACATGTTTATGCATAAGGTAGTTGTATTGTTAGCCTTGGGATTTTTTCAAAACAATTATTCATTTCTAACCTTAAAATTTCAATCTTTGACAATTTAAGTCTAAATATTCAATCTTTAGTAATTTAACCCCTTTAATTAATTTGATTTCTCACTTCTAATTCAAAAGTGTTCACCTTTTGCAATTTAACCCCTTGATTATTTTACTTTTAACCCAAAGTTTTTCATCTTTTACAATATTACTCCAACACTTTTTACTTTCAATTTTGATCCCTTATACTTTGCATCTTTCGCAAATTTTCCGTTTAACGTTTCGTTCTAAATTTTTCAAGTTAACACCACAACGTGCATGTGGACTTCAACGTTTTTTCATCTACTTTTCCCATTTGACAGGTCCATCGCAGCGCGTCTATTTTTTCTTTTGATAGGTCTGTCACAACGCGAAGGTCAGGGATCCCAATTTAGTTATTATTTTCTATATATGTTTTACACATGCTCGCGGTTATGTAAAAAACATTTGCATTTCATCTAATCTATATACTTGATAAAGTAAACCATTGGGGGACACATGTCACCCCATGGTTTCACCTCAGATGAATTTCCGCCTAAATGAAAGCAACTAAATGGATCACCGGAATTCTAATGGATAGTCCACAAATCTCATTACCAACTTTCCAAATATACCTTATTTTACAACATATGCTTCAAAAGAAAACCCTAATTCCCTGTCGAACACCGCGATTAAGATCCCTCCAACACATTTGATCAACAAACATCGGATTGGAAGACATTAAATCGACGGTAATGTCTAGTGTGTGCTTCTATTATTCTTCTTTGTTGTTACATTCGCCTAATTTCGTTAACGTTCTGATTTTTTTCGATTGTTCTTATTTTGTTAGCAGTTCAATGATTGTTAGTTGATGATTGATTAATGTATTCGATTTAGTATTCTCTGATTTACTTTTGTTTTGGTACTTATTTTGGATATATATATATATATATATGCACATGCACATTATGTTATGTTTTGTCCTTGCACATGTGCATATGTGTCCCCCAATGGTTTACTTTATAAAGTATATAGATTAGATGAAATGCAAATCTTTTTTACTGACCGCGAGCATATGTAAAACATATATAGAAAATAATAACTAAATCGGGATCCCAGACCTGCGCGTTGTGACAGACCTTTCAAAAGAAAAAATAGACGCGTTGCGATGGACCTGTCAAATGGGAAAAGTAGACGAAAAAACGTTGAACTCCACATGCACGTTGTGGTGTTAACTTGAAAAATTTAGAACAAAACGTTAAACCGAAAATTTACGAAAGATGCAAAGTATAAGGGATCAAAATTGAAAGTAAAAAGTGTTGGGGTTAAATTGTAAAAGATGAAAACCTTTGCGTTAAAAGTAAAATAATCATGGGGTTAAATTGCAAAAGGTGAACACTTTTGAATTAGAAGTGAGAAATCAAATTAATTAAAGGGGTTAAATTACTAAAGATTGAACATTTAGACTTAAATTGTCAAATATTGAAATTTTAAGGTTAGAAATGAATTTTTGTTTTGAAAAAATCCCAAGGCTAACAATACAACTACCTTATGCATAAACATGTTGATTATTTATAGTTTTGTAACGTAATTAGTTTTTGACTTTATAACAATGCTGCCATGGTTGGATGACACCAATCCACTTGAAGCTCAAATATGATATGATATTCTTATTTTCTTTATGTATCATATATTAAAAGAACTTATTATAAAATAAATTACAATATAAAAGACTAACAAATAATGTGAGTTAGTTTCACTGAATGACATGTGAGAAAACAATTATCTTAGAAATTATAATACTTGAGCCAAAATATATGATGTGATGTAAAGAGGGTATGGGAGACATGAGACCATTGTACCTTATGCCAGCCTACAAAACAATTATCTTAGAAAATGGGATGTTGGACTTTCCAAGGGCAACCCATTTTATCAAAATTGACAACTCTATTGGTTGATTATAACTTTTGTGTCACAAGTTATCCAATTTAATGTGGTAAAATAAGTATAATAGTAATTTATCTTAATTCGGTTTAACAGTTTCTTTAATATAAAATAACAATTATTCTCATATTTCTTGTGTTTTGATTTCTTATGAGAAACAACAAAATATATTTCTATTTTTCACAAATTAAATTTTTAAGCCAAATAACTAGGGGTGTTCAAAAATACTTATATTGTATCCATAAATCCAATCCGAAATTTTTGAAAAATTAATTTTTATTTTATATCATATGTCCGAAAATTTCCAAAAATTTATATTCGGATATCCAAAACTATCCGAAATATCTGATTCCGAATAATAAAAAATAAGAATTAAATAAAAAAATTGGATATTCAGATTTCTGATTCACTATTCGACCGAGGATCAGAAATTTCGGATATGGACGTGGATAGTGAAATCAGGTATCCAAAATTTTTGGATATCTGAATTTTCGGATATCCGATTTTGAACACCCCTACTGAAATAACAATTACTTATAGCTATCTATTATACCTGCAAGTAATTTGGTAGGAGTATGATATAAAGTAATTTGATAGGAGTATGACATCAAATTTAACACATACCATGGCGTGAGTGGATTGAGTTATTGAACAAAAATGAGTCGTATTCGTGTGAGCCAACACTAGATATATTAACTTCTTTAAAAATTAGAATTAAAAACTGAAAAGTTTATAATTATTAAAATCCAACATGTACGTTTACGACAGGTTTTATTTCAATGTTGTTCATTATGACTTGCCAACTTGTTTGATCCTTTAAATAGACGTGCTACATATGTCGTATTATAGTTACATGGATTTACGTGTGTCCATATTCGAGTTATTATCCTTGATGGAAATACATAAACAGTCTTATTCGGGTTGTGGTTTGTTCGGGTCACATGCCCCTAGGTCTTGGATTGGATCTTTGTCTTCCTATGTGACTCATAATTAGCCCTAGTTTAATTTGCTTGGTTGGCTTAATGATTTCCATTATGCATGGGACCTAATCCATCTGACAAAGTTTACTTCTAATGTTGTCTTATGCAATGATCATAATAACTAGTGAATATAGAACAATATTTGTAATCATTAATATATGAGGGGTTCTTGCAGACAACAAAATTATATAACTATGTATGAGTGCATATAAAACAACATAACTGTTTTCAACTTTAATCATTTTGTTAATCAAATATCATAAAGGTGTTTACTTTAAGGCATGTTTAAAACACTACGCCTCGTATCTAATTTTAAGGAGAAGTGACCCATTTGTCTTTTTGGATGTGAATTGTCTATATATGAAAATAATGTAGATATGTGAATTTATTAACGTATTTTCATGTTAATACTTGGGGCAAAACTTGTGATAAAGGATTTATAAACATGACAAAATAAATTAACATTCGAATTTTCATATTTATCAATATTATAATTATCTAACTACAACAAGTGACATTAGAACTATCGTCCCAAATAGTGAAACTTGATAATCTAATCTAAAAATTCCAAAAAGTTTATATGAGTACATCCATAGGCTTTCAGGTCCATGATTTCTAATTTTCACTCGTTATCCACTCCAAAAGATTGACACAATAAAGATTTACGGTACCTATGGAGTAATTTCGAGGTGAGATGCCGCAAAAAAACAACTGAGATGCCGCAAAAAAACAACGTAACCAGTAGGAAATTTGTAGTCCCTAAATGTTTTTGTTTTAAATAGACTGACTCACATCCCTTTTTGGACCAAATATATGAGACTAAACACATTCTTAATATGTAGTGGCGAAGCTTGAGATTTTTGACCGTGTGGTCGAAAACATATATACCTAAAAAAATATAAAACCGGGGTCGAAAACGTATATACCTAAAAAAATTCTATACGAAAACTACATACGGGACAAAATTTCTTATGAATTATGGAACGACCCCCAGCATTACATTATCTTCGGGTATGGGTTTGTCGAACAATACTTCGACATCGTGAATCTAAGAAAAGGAAACTAGGCGACAAAGGTATTGGATGCATATTATTGCGTTATGGTCAATAGAGCAAAACCTTAATTAGGTTCATGGTAACAGAACCGAATGTACTCATATCGGTTAACACTATTATCGTATCTAGAGACTCTTGGTTTGACGAACAAAGGTACAAAAGTGTTATCTTAAACCATACAAGTTAATGATAAAGCCCCTCATTTATGTGGTGCGGATGTGGCGTGACAAAGACCCTAAGGGTTTTATCCCACACCACCCAACCTAAACCTAAACGAATGTTTGTAAACTTATTGAATCCTTGTAAGGGCATCATATACTCTCTTAAAAAAATTAGAACAAAATATTCCTAAAAATTACCTAAAAAGTTGAGTTGTTACATGAATACAAACCAAACCCTCGAAAAATAAAGCTGAATAAAAAAGTCAAGAGAATTTGCATTTGCATATAGTTAAGATGAAGATGAAGATGAAGAATAATATACATATAGTTAAGACGACAATGAATAATAATAATAATAATATATAATTAATCATTTAACTTTGTTTTCAGGTTGTTAAGATAATGTTACAACTTTTATATAACTAACATAATTGGAATTATAAAATCATAATGTATTAAACCTATATAGGTGTAACTTTACTTCCTTTTTTTATTAATGCATCTGTAAACAAATTATGTATACATACATTATGCAAAGTTGGTGGCATACACAACTTTTACTGTTTATTTTTATATATAAATGCATTAGTTTTTAATATTTGCTTTTTCAAAAGGTATCTAGGTATCCTTTATTTAAATTTAGTTAGTTTTTACATTCAAATCAGCTTAACCATCCATCCATACATTCCCTTGACACCATAAAAAAACCTCCACATATAAATCCTAAAAACAAGCAAGAATAAGCACTTATAAATGCGTACTACTTGGATCATAACAATCTCATTTCTTACACCATTTTCCTCCAAATGAAGATGAACAATTTTATATTTTTTTTACTTTCTTTGGTCTTGATACTAGGAGTTGTGGAAAGCTTCAATTACCATGAGCAAGAACTCGAATCGGAGGAGGGATTCCAAGGGTTGTACGACAGGTGGCGAGAACACCACAAAGTGACCGAGAGAAGCCCCCAACGGTTCAATGTATTCAAGCACAACGTACGAAATATTCACAAGAAAAACAAGATGAACCTGGGATACAAGTTGCAAATAAACGAGTTTGCTACCATGACTCACCATGAGTTTAGGAAAACCCATGCTGACTCGAAGGGTGGCCACTTCATTGCTCTTCACGGGATTCGTAAGACCAACTTGAGTTCCAGTTATAATGATATCGATATAAACGCTATTCCACCGAGGATGGATTGGAGGGAACATAACGCTGTCACCCCTATGAAAAATCAAGGACAGTGCGGTAACACGTTTTGTCTCATTTACATACAAGTTAGTCTTTTGGGGTGGGCCCTCTCCCAAGTTTGTGAGAGAAGAGGGTAAATTTAACACCACCCTTTGTCTCTATAAGTAAGGTTGGTTAATTACATATTTATATTGAAATTAATACATAAAATAGTAACTTTAGATTACCCTTGTAGTGATATGATCCTGTAACCATATTTAACACAAACAATTATCTATATATTCAAAACACTAACGTTATATTCTTCTAATCAACCAATGGGGTGATGGTCCATTGACAAAGACAAAGCCTTTAAACACATGTGTTTAGAAAGGGAAAGTCTTGGATTCAAGTCCCACAGACAACAGAGATTAAAAAAATTGCGGTTCAAAAACAAATATTTTTGTAACCATATTTAACACAAACAATTATCTATATATTCAATAATGTTATATTTTTTTAACCATAAACAATTATCTATACTCAAATTGATAATGTTATATATATCTTTTTTAACCATATATAACACAAACAATTATCTATATTCAAAACAGTGATGTTATATTTTTGTAACCATACTTAGCACACATAGTTACAAACAATTTTGGTGTCGAGTTTACAGGAAGTTGTTTCGCATTTGCTGCGGTGGGTGCAATTGAAGGAATAAACGCCATCAGAACAGGTCAACTCTTATCATTATCAGAACAACAACTTCTTGATTGTGATTCGAGCGACAGAACCTTCCATTGTGACGGAGGGCAGGTCTGTGGCGTATTTACTTTCGTCAAAGAGCATGGAGGTATAGCTACAGATGAGTTCTACCCTTATGTAGGTAAAAGGGAAACATGCGATACATCTAAGGTACAAACAAAACTAATGAATATAGTATAGATAACTAGATTACAATGCTTGTTATATCAAGTACAAACAGCTTTTAACATACGAATTGTACAAATAATTTTAGCAATTATGTTCGAACCACTATAAGTATTATTACACTACCTTTTTGAAGTAGCGTAAATGCATAATAATAAATGCTATAGTTCATTTTGTTGAAATGTGATACTTATTACTCTACAACAGATCAACTAGAGTAATATTAACGCTACTTTAAAACTGTACCGTAATAATAATTCTTCTAGTTGAACATACTTTAGTTTTTTGTATCATTCGCACGTTAAAAGTTATTTGTATTTGATTCTAACAATCTGTGTTTTCAAACCAGTATGGTCATCACTCGGTAACTGTTGATGGAACCGAGTATTTGCCAGAACACGATGAAGAAGCGCTATTGAAAGCAGTGGCACATCAGCCAGTAACTTTTCAAATGGATCCTGGCGGTGACGGTTTCATGTTCTACAAAGAGGTAACATTTCAATCACGCATCGTTCATTTGTTATCGATATGTTGTTTAATAGTTCATGGTGTTTAGGGAATTTATAGTGGACCATGTGGAATGGAGCTGATGCACGCGATGTTGATAGTTGGATACGATCAGGATCCTGACGGAACCAAGTACTGGATTGTTAAGAACTCGTGGGGCGAAGGATGGGGAGAGAAGGGATACATTCGTATGCTACGCGGTACGGAGATCCAAGGGGTTTGCAACATGTATGGGCATTGTAATTTCCCACTTAAATCTCCCGAAACTAAAAATGTTGAACTCTAGATTACAATTTTAATTATGTTCACTCTTCATTTTATATGTAACCATCCGAGAGAGAAAACATATGTCTAATAAGATTTTTTTGTTACTTTATGTTTCGATTATGAGATTTATTTTCTTGATAGACTATATAACATAAAGAATACACATAACAGACGGTTCACAAGCATAAACGAACGAACACGCATGAATATAAGCGAATAAGCGTAAACAAAAACAAACGAGCACCAATTCAAAGAAGAGGAAATTGGACTTTAATAATCTCACCTAGAGGTAGTTGGCCATTGGCACTATCACCTTTGAATATTACCACTAGCATTCCCACCCTTTAAGTATTTTTTTCTCACTGCATCTCCATTATAAACAAATTTAACGGAGTTAAGTTTTTTTCCGAATTTCGAGGATACGAGTTGATTGATGTAAAACTAACCTGGAAACGGTGTTCCAAATGACGGAAACGGTGCTTTAATTCGGGTGTTTAAACTTCCAATTGATAAAATTTAAGCCGTTTGGAGCACCGTTTCGAGATAAGTTTTACATCAATCAACTTGTATCATGTTCTATTCAAATGCCCTAAAACATCAGTTCGAAATTGAAAACAACATAATGAACCTTAGCGTTTTCAGGGGTCGTCTACTGCAAAGAAATTGTTGTAACGAATAATCCATCCTTAAACTTCCTCACCATTAAATTTTGGGAAATCAAGCCGACCGTGCGAACCAGCCGTTGATCTTAGTGTCCTGTACCCTATCATTACCCAATTTGCTGTTAGTCTCCGCCATTTGAGTAACTAATGTTATCATACCGATCTGCAATAATCTGATAGCTCTGGTCTAAAATTGCTTGTTGCCCATCAATTACTCTTGCGCTGTCTTGAGTTAACTTTTCCAATTTTTCCATTTCTTGGTGTCTCATCGGCATAAACAATGATCGTAACCCTAATTTTCCCAATTTGATTATAGAAAAAACACGCAATTGTAGATTGCCGTAACCTTGAATTGAAACGAAAACCAATAACAAAATCGATGACTTGGAAGTGAAATTGATCGAAAGAGTGATCAATTTCGGTGAATTGAAATGAAGTCGAGTTGAAATTGATCGGAAGAGTGATCAATTTCAGCGAATTGTACAAAAGCTGATTGATCGAGTTGAATGCGGAATTTGATGAATTTGGGTTTAAATTCAAGGGCGTCCAGAGAATCGAACAGCAACGTTGCAATAAGAAATTGAGAAGAATCATAAGAGGAACACGAGTTAATTCCTTATCGAGATAAGATCTTTACAACTGATTACAACAGCTTATAACGATCTGATTCCAGTTCGTTACTTTTTTTCTAATAATAAACCCTCTAAGAGTACAACAATTACACATAAGACCCTCTACTTGTTTCGACATGTAACACCTATAAAGTAGTTTTAATACGTGTGTGGCTTCCATATACAATATCCCTAAAAAACTAACACCAACTTTCAACTTCCTGCTGTCAAGATTAATACGAATGTTATGAATACAGATAATATGTCCTGGTTTTTCTCCAGTTGTATTTTATGTTACATCTTCCACTACATATGTACATGTATATAATGATAGAGTTGGATGAATAAGAATACGCTTCTCATATTTCTCTCATTTTCTTATACACAAACTCATCACTGCATATGAAAATTGTCTTCTTGTATAGAACCCGAAGTTTTAATTATAAAGAACCCAAAGTTCTCCTAGACTATCCATTATATACATATGCTTGATATTAAATGCATGTCTCTTTCTTTTGTAGATAAAATGTCTAACTTATCAAAGCTTCAATTCACCGCACTTGACATCTCGGGTAACAACTACCTCCCATGGACTCTTGATGCTAAAATTCATTTGACAGCAAATAATTTGGGGGAGACAATTATTGACGGTAATCAAACTTCACCTCAAGATCAAGCGAAAGGTATGATATTCCTCTGCCATCATCTTCACAAAGATCTAAAGCGGGAGTATCTAACTGTCTTCACGAAGATATAAAGCGGGAATATCTAACTGTTGAGGACCCCCTTGAATTATGGACAAACATCAAAGAATATTTTGACCACAAGAAGTTAGTCTTACTCCCCAAAGCCCGCTATGAATGGCTTCATTTACGACTACAGGATTTTCAGACTGTCAGTGAATATAATTCTGCCTTGTTTCACATTACCTCTGAGTAAAAAATATGTGGTGAAAAAATAACTGATGAAGACATGCTTAAAAAAACTTTCTCAACGTTCCATGCCTCAAACATGCTCCTGTCGCAGCAATACCGGGAACGTAAATTTACAAAATATTCTGAATTGATGTCATGTGTTCTGGTCGCCGAGCAAAACAACAAGTTCCTACTACAAAACCATCAATTGTAACCCGCCGGTGCAACCCCATTCCCTGAAGCGAATGTGGCTAACTATCAAAGTGGATGAGGTAGAGGTAGAGGCCGCAGTCCCAGCAGAGGTCATTGTCGTGGTCGAGGACGAGGATATACATGGCATCGAGAGTCCCAGAAGACTAAAAATAGCGATGGTGAATCGAGTCGACATAATACCGGGCGACCTTCAAAAGAGAAAAGTAGCGGGAACCAAATACGTGCTTCAATTATTCTTCTTTGTTGTTACATTCGCCTAATTTCGTTAATTTTCTAATTTTTTTCGATTGTTCTTATTTTGTTAGCAGTTCAATGATTGTTAGTTGATGATTGATCAATGTATTCGATTTAGTATTCTCTGATTTACTATTATTTTGGTACTGGTTTTGGATATATATATATAGGGTAAGGATAGTGTAAAAAGGGCCTAAAGTGTGAGAAGTGTAAGAAGTGCATTATAACACTATATATAATACTATATAACACCATATAAACACCGTATAACAATATGTAACACCATATAATACCATATAATACTATGTAACACTATATATCATTATATAACAAATATAACACTATACATCTATCATAGACATGCTATCAGACAACCTATAGTGTTATATTTTTTATATAATGATATATAGTGTTACATAGTGTTATATGGTATTATATGGTGTTACATATTGTTATACGGTGTTTATATGGTGTTATATAGTATTATATATAGTGTTATAATACACTTCTTACACTTTGAGCACTTTTTACAGGATCCTCTACCTATATATATATATATATATATATATATGTGTAGGGAAGGCTTTAAATGAGAACTCTAAATATTATGGGAACCGTGAGAACAAATGAAAAAATCATGAGAACTTGGTCAAAAGTAATTCAAATTCAAAATTTTTTTCTACACTTATCATTATTATTCGAATACAATGTTATAAATTTAAATTACACGTTTAAATTTACGTGAATTCGTAAATAAAGAAAATTTACACATGTGTAAGTTTGCCATTTACACATGCGTAAATCTGTTGTATTTACACATGTGTAAAAAATCTAAAAAGAGTGTTTTTTATGTACAAGGCTTGAAACATAATATGTTGAGTGTGGGACAACTCATACAAAAAGGATATACTGTCATGTTTCAAGGGAATCGGCGCTTTATTAAGGATGCAGTGAATGATACGATAGGTAACATCAAGATGACGAGCAATAAAATGTTTCCGTTACTTTTCTCTTTTGAAGGTCGCCCGGTATTATGTCGACTCGATTCAACATCGCTATTTTTAGTGTTCTGGGACTCTCGATGCCATGTATATCCTCGTCCTCGACCACGACCACGACCTCTGCTGGGCCGCGGCCTCTACCTCTACCTCGTCCGCTTTGATAATTGGCCACATTCGCTTCAGGGAATCGACTCGACATAATACGTGCTTCTATTATTCTTCTTTGTTGTTACATTCGCCTAATTTCGTTAATGTTCTGATTTTTTTCGATTGTTCTTATTTTATTCGCAATTCAATGATTGTTAGTTGATGATTGATCAATGTATTCGATTTAGTATTCTCTGATTTACTTTTGTTTTGGTACTGATTTTGGATATATATATATATATATATATATATATATATATATATATATATAGGGAAGGGTGTAAATGAGAACCCTAAATATTGTGAGAACCGTGAGAACAAATGAAAAAATCATGAGTACTTGGTCGAAATTTAAACCACCATGAAGAACATTTAAAACAAAAGGAGCTAAGAAAATACCCATCAAAATTTAAACCACCATGAAGAACATTACATATTTAAAAAATCGTGCCTGATATTGAATTCATCATTTCAAACATAACGAGCTAAGAAAACACCTAATCGAAATTGAAATGATGATTTAAAACATAACGTTCCGCCCAAAATTTAAAACAATCATTAAGAACATAACAAGATTAAAAAACTGTGCGTCTCGTAAAGAAGGTTAGGGGGAAAGCCAAAAACGAGAAACTAAGGCGTCTGGTAAAAGGCGGGGGGGGGGGGGGCTGTATCGCTTACGTTTGACAGACAGGTCACGTATACCCCGGTTGGTAAATCAAGAGATATGTTTTCACGGGAGGCCGGCCTGTATATGTGGCGGACCATCCCGTTCCATAAAATTGGATGACATAACGTTGAACAACATTACCATTACGAGGATGCCCTCATGAACCACTTACGAGTAAATAAGTTATATGCATAAAATTTTATCAAACATTTAAGCACATACAAATCTAATTTATATATGATATTTTAACTTTTTTATTTAATTTGTAGGAAAATTTCAATTTTGATGTAGTGGAACGTGATTTAGAGGCCAAAAACTTGATGGGTGGTATTAGGGCTGTGCTTATGAAGCGGTACTCTGACCACAAGTACGACGCTAAAAAATTATTTAAGAGCAAGGGAGGTTACAATGATATTGCGAGCGCAAGGGCATACCATCCTGCGGATATGCCGTATGATAACTGGTTGAGAACCATCGAAGGTTTTCGGGACGAAAAATATATTAAAAGAAGCAAGGCCAACACACTAGTACGCGAGAAACAACAATTCCCATACCGTGGGGGGACATCGTCGTCGTATGGTAGCACCGCCTATAAAAATGTAATGTTTTATGTATGCATGCGTGTGTGTAAGCTTTTATTTATTTAATGTCTAATCTAAGTTTAATGTTAAACAGGAGATCGATTGGGTACCTACGTATGCTAAAACCCACACGGACAATCAAGGGAATTAGGTTGATCCGGTTGCTGAACAAAATTACGTAAGTATTTCCTTTAAGTATTATTTTCTACAACAAATATATATATATATATATATATACACACACACATATATTTAATCATCTTCGGAAAATACAGCGGAACATACAACAGGCCACAAGCGTATGGAGCGGTGAGGGTCCACCAATTGCCCCGTATCAGGAAGCGCACTGGGTGAGCGGCGAGGATGGTACGGTGGGATGGGGCCTAAACCTTCTTCCAACACGTCCTCGAACTCGTCATCTAACATGTCGTCTTCGCAAGCTCGGACGCAAGAACCCTTTTCCGAGGTAAACTACGCAATTTATAAAATGACAAACGAACGCATGTTTCCTTGTTAAATATATGCTAATATACGTTTTGATATCTATTATTGTATGATTTTGTTAACAACTTGTTTCAAACCCTGTCCTTTTTGAACCAACTTAACAACTATCTTGCTTCACAAGGAAAAGGAAAAGGAAAGTCATAGGACTACGATTCTGATGACTTATTCGATAGGGAATCTGACGAGGAGTGAGTTGTTGTTTTTAATGTCTGATTTAATTAAATGTTGTAGGATTATAATGTACGACTTAAACGTAGTTTTTAACTATATTACCTTTAGTATATGTTGATTATGTTCATGGCGTTGTTTGCGTTGTTTGAAAGTAGGCAGGTTCTGTTTTTTCGGCCATAAAACTGGCTGGGCAGCTGTATATATAGCTGCTGTATTAAAAAAAACAGACTTTTAGCGGCGACACTTTTAGCGGCGACAGTTGTCAATACGGGCGACAAATGGTCAATACCGGCGACAATGGTCAATACGGGCGACAAATGGTCAATAGCGGAGACAAAAGTAGTCAATACCGGCAACAGCTATCGCCGCTAAAGGTGCCCCGTTCTTGTAGTGGGTTCGAGCTCAATTCCAACATTTCAAGTTGCACATCATCCTGCAAAACGCAACCCCAGTTCTAAATACTTTAAGTAGAGCTAGAAGATCGAATGGCCTCACTAAGGTTTACTTTAAGATATAATATATCGAAACATACTAAGGTCAAAATTCTGATTGTAACAGATTTTTAATGACTAAAGCTATTATTCGATCTGTCACACCCCCAAATTACCACCTAGGGTATGTCCCTATTGGAAGTGTAACGATCCAACAAAGAGCCACCAATCATATCAAACACGAGTTATAATGTATTGAAATACCCAATTGAAAAAAATGTATCGTTTGAAAAGTTAAACCAAAACCAAAGTACTGAGCGGAAGCATAAATGTATAAGTGTGTAAATGTATCAGAACCAAATCAAAATAACTGTTTATTATGACCACAACTACTCTAGCAGCATCAGACGGCATGTTGTTTGTCGTTATGATATTTGATGTTTCGATGTTGTTATTACTCGATTACCGAATGGCCATATGATATGTGATTGCCAACCCCAATGCCTCTATCAAAGCATTGGTCATGTTTTAAGGTAATTAGTTCACGCCCGTTCTCCTCGAACGTCGTGAGGGTGCCAAACCTAATAGCGCTATCAACTAATAACCCCCGTTGCCCTACAAGCAACGACCCGGTAGATGTAGTGGTCTTACAATGATCGAAAACTGAGTACAATAACCAACATCCCTTTACCCATGCATTCCTCCTCGGAACGTTACCCGTTATCCCTTCCCTGGGATCCATGCTTGAGAAAAGAGCAATGAACTCACCTTTGGTTTGCTCGGTAAGATCAAGTATCTTGTTTACGTTTGATCACCCAAGTCCTAATAGGGTTGCCAGTGATAGTTAGTTTTACATTTTCGTAAATCACTAACCTTACGTGCACGTTGTACAGGTAGTAACAAATATAGTTCGAGTTATCACACAAGGTGTAGCAACTACTCAATCCAACGCATATTCACATTACAAGTTCATACCACAAGCTGTTTAACAAGTAATTCAATTACTACTCGTTAGTATTACCAGTCCTATTCACATCGAACCCAACACATTAAATCCAACCCAAACCACCAGCCAGTACTCCCTTCGGCCCATAATACTTTTATGTTACAACTACATCTATTGGCCCAGCACAACTGACCTGGTTATAACCGGTCGATCTTAATTATTTTAGTGTACAAGTTTGATCAGTAACTATGTGCCACCACTTTCAAATATCTCAAATACTATTGTGCCTTTATCTACTCAACTTGTAGCCGCCCTTAATACCCAACCCAATGGTCACCTTACTATTTCCTATTTGGGCGGCCCAATGGCATCAAGAGGCGTGTGGCCCCTCTTGTGAACACCCATATTAATTCACAGAAGCATATTAATCCTATATACACTTTATAAAAATTATCCAACCACATACTACTAGCCGCCTATATTCACCCACATACTAATTGCCGCCTATATTCACCCACATACTAATATCATGCAATATGAACAAATATGGCCGACATCCTTTTATAGAAGACTAATAATAATTGGACCTTTCACATTAAAGCACATGGGCTGCCCCTTTTCATTCAGAATTATTAACCTATCATGAATATTATCAATTAAACAATTAAATTGTTGACATGTGTTTGTTAACATTAATTGCTCAATAAAGATCCACGTGAACATGTGAGTTTGGTGCATGTGATCAACCAATTCGGTCCAATAGAAGTGTGTTGGTGTACAACAGTTTCATGTCCCTTTTGGAGACATGTGCGGCCGAATGATAACAATTAATCAATTACGTCCACCTAACAACCTCCTATATGATTCGTCGGAATGAGTGGTGACAAGATTAAACAATAGATCAATAGCAGGGTCATTCACATACTTTCATACAACCTAGTCACACGTATACACAGGCACACATGTAAACGATATTTAGGTGAACAAGATTTAATACGAATATAATTCACTAACCACAAGCTTGATCCGATAGGTTGATGTTTCGAAGAGGGGAGGGGGTCTCCTATGCCTGCCGCGAATCAGAGAAGAGGAAGGGGTAGGGTTTGTTTTATGGTGGAACAATCCTAATATGATACGTACACATATTGATATAGGTTTGGGCGGTTTGTTTACTAATAGCCGAACTGGGCTTAAGGTGTATGTTGGACTCGGTTACATTCGAATCATTATGGGCCAAGGATGATATAAGGTGAATAAAGTATATGCTAGTTCTCCTATGCAACACATACGGCCCAAGCCATAGTCTAATTACATACTCAACATTTTCCCCATGCACTTTATGTTTAGAAAGTTTATTTTAGTTAAGAGCGTTTAACAATTAATATCACCGCGAGGGACGTACACAAGAATAACTAAGGAACATAATCGTGAGACTAAAATATACTAACCTTTCAAGTCCGGGTTGTCACATCATCCCCAACTTGAAAGAAATTTCGTCCCGAAATTTGGCAAGCGTCAGGTGTGAGAGAAACGAAGTGAGAAGTCAGGGTTGTTGCGGGTTCTGCT
Source organism: Helianthus annuus (assembly GCF_002127325.2). Taxonomy (NCBI): domain Eukaryota; kingdom Viridiplantae; phylum Streptophyta; class Magnoliopsida; order Asterales; family Asteraceae; genus Helianthus; species Helianthus annuus. Next base: position 22,835,337 of record NC_035436.2, on the reverse strand, counting down.
CAGTTGTGACATCATCCCCAACTTGAAGAGGAATATCGCCTCGAGATTCACCAGTTTTGCTCGACTCGGGTTTGTTTTTAGGAAAAAGGTGAGGATACTTGAGCTTCATCTGATCCTCGCGCTCCCACGTGAACTCCGGTCCACGTCTTGAGTTCCAACGAACTCTAACGATGGGAATACGACTGTGTTTACGCACTTTGACCTCACGGTCCATGATCTCGATGGGTTCTTCAACAAACTGCAACTTGTCGTCGACTTTTAACTCTTGAAAAGGTACCGCTAGTGGGTCATCAGCATAACACTTCTTTAACTGAGATACATGAAATACGTCGTGAACATTACCCAGCTCAGTAGGTAACTCCAACCTATATGCCACCTTACCGATACGCTCAAGAACTTTAAACGGCCCAACATAACGTGGGTTCAGCTTGCCACGCTTCCCAAAGCGTACAACCCCTTTCCACGGTGAGACTTTTAGCATGACGCGATCATCTACTTCGAACACTACCTCTTTGGCACGCTTGTCTGCATAGGCCTTCTGGCGATCACGAGCAGCTGCCATACGTTCTCTGATTTTCACGATCATATCTGAAGTTTCGAGTACCATCTCAGGGCCTGTGATCTGACTATCACCCACCTCAGCCCAGCAGAGGGGTGAACGACACTTCCTCCCATACAGTGCCTCAAATGGTGCCGCTTTGATACTGGTGTGGTAGCTGTTATTGTAGGAAAACTCTACCAACGGCAGGTGCTTCTCCCATCCTTTCCAAAAATCAATAACACATGCCCGCAGCATATCCTCTAGTGTCTGAATTGTGCGCTCACTCTGACCATCCGTTTGTGGATGATAAGCCGTGCTCATATCGAGACGTGAGCCGAATGATTTATGCATGGCCTGCCATAACTCTGAAGTAAAACGAGGATCTCGATCAGAAATAATAGAAGTGGGCACCCCGTGCCTAGAAACCACCTCTTTAAGGTACACTGATGCGAGCTGCGAATACTTATTTGTCTCCTTGATTGCTAGGAAATGTGCTGACTTTGTGAGACGGTCGACAATCACCCATATAGTATCGTTCCCTGCCTGCGTTCTAGGTAACCCCGTAACATAATCCATAGCGATCTGTTCCCATTTCCACATAGGTATCTCCGGCTGCTGAAGTGGTCCCGAAGGCTTCTGGTACTCTGCCTTGACCCTAGCACAGGTCAAACACTTACTCACGTAGGTGGCAATAATAGCTTTCATGTTCGGCCACCAATACAAAACCTTGAGGTCCTGGTACATCTTATCAGACCCTGGATGAATAGAATATCGTGACTTGTGTGCTTCGTCCATCACAAGTTCTCGAAGATCACCAAATGAAGGAACCCATATCCGTTCCATGAAGTAGTAGATATTGTCGGACCGTTGCTCGAACTTCTTCTTGTGTAGCCCTCGTAATCCTTCGGCTTCGATATTTTCTTCCTTTAACGCTTCAATCTGAGCTGAACGAATCCGGGCAGGTAAATCAGAGTGAATAGTAAGCTGTAGGGCACGAACACGCTTCTGCTTCGGTTCCTTGCGACTAAGGGCATCAGCTACAACATTAGCTTTACCCGGATGATACTTGATAGCACACTCATAATCATTGAAAAGCTCGACCCAACGACGTTGCCGCATATTCAATTCCTTCTGGTCGAAGATATGTTGAAGACTCCTGTGATCGGTATAGATGGTACACTTGGTACCGTACAGGTAATGCCTCCAAATCTTCAACGCAAAGACTACGGCTCCTAATTCCAGGTCGTGTGTCGTATAGTTCTTCTCGTGTACCTTCAACTGTCGAGAAGCATAGGCTATCACCTTGTCTCGTTGCATCAACACGCAGCCGAGACCCTGAATAGACGCATCGCAATAAACCACAAAATCTTCAGTACCCTCTGGTAGCGATAAAATCGGCGCGCTGCATAACTTCTGCTTTAAGAGCTGAAATGCTTCTTCCTGGTTCGATCCCCAAGAATAAACAACTTTCTTTTGAGTCAGGGCGGTGAGGGGTTGAGCAATTTTAGAAAAATCCCGAATAAACCGACGATAATATCCCGCAAGACCAAGAAATTGACGCACCTCCGAAGGATTCTTTGGTGCCGCCCAATTTCGAATAGCATCGATCTTGGCAGGATCCACATGAATACCCATTTCGTTAACGATATGCCCGAGAAAGTGTACTTCCCGAATCCAGAAGTCACACTTAGAAAACTTTGCGTACAACTGCTCCTTCCTCAGGAGCTCCAAAATAAGACGAAGATGGCGCTCGTGGTCTTCCTTGTTCTTGGAGAAGATCAATATGTCATCAATGAAAACGATAATGAAGTTGTCAAGGTAAGGTTTGCACACGCGGTTCATGAGATCCATGAAGACCGCTGGTGCGTTGGTCATCCCAAATGGCATAACCAGAAATTCATAGTGGCCATACCGCGTTCGAAAAGCTGTTCGAGGCACATCCTCCTCTCTAACCCGTACCTGATGATATCCTGACCTCAAGTCAATCTTGGAATAGAAACTTGACCCTTGCAGTTGGTCAAACAAGTCGTCAATGCGTGGCAGAGGGTAACGATTCTTGATCGTCACCTTGTTGAGCTCGCGATAGTCGATGCACATACGAAAAGACCCGTCTTTCTTCTTAACAAATAATACAGGGGCTCCCCAAGGAGAAGAGCTAGGACGAATGAAACCCCTGTCTAGTAACTCTTGAAGTTGATTCGATAATTCTTGCAACTCTCCTGGTGCAAGACGGTATGGAGCACGAGCAATCGATGCTGCTCCTGGCTGAAGTTCAATCTGGAATTCTACCTGACGATGTGGAGGTAGACCAGGGAGCTCTTCAGGAAAAACATCAGGAAACTCTCGAACGACAGGAAGGTCTTCGAGTTTCCTCTCGTCAGTCTGAGAGTCAGTAACAAGGGCCAAAAGGGAAGGATAGCCCTTGCGTAGACAACTTAGAGCCTTCATGGCTGAGATAATACCTACTGTAGCACCGCTACGATGACCCTGAACCGATAACGATTCACCACTAGCAAGGGGAATACGAACGACTTTCTCCTTGCAGAGAATTTCCGCCTGATATTTGGATAACCAATCCATTCCCACAACTACGTCGAAGCTTCCGAGAGTGACAGGGAGCAGGTCAATGTCAAATACTTGACCCAAGAGATCTAATTTGCACCCCATGAGGACATGAGACGCTTCAATAGTTTTACCATTTGCTATTTCCACTACATGCTTAACAACAAGAGGTGTAGGACTCAATCCTAGACGACCACTGAACTCCGTAGACACATAACTCCAATCGGCGCCCGAATCAAATAATATAGAAGCATAAACACCATTAACAGAGAACGTACCAGTAACTACATTGCCGTCGTTCCGAGCTTCACCAGCTCCAATAGTAAATCCATGCCCACGCGCCACGTTGCCCCCATTGTTCCCACCATTGCTCCCTGCGTTGTTACCACCTGTATTCTGTTTCAATTGTGGGCAATCCCGCTTCATATGCCCCTCAGCCCCACACTGATAACATCCTTTTCTAGACCCCTGACTGTGCTCAGATTGCTGCCCCTGCTGTCTCTGATTCGGCTGAGTCTGCTGCTGCTGCTGTTTTGGCTGAGGAGCCCTGCAATCCTTGGCCTCATGGCCTACCTTGTCGCACCTGCGACAAACTCGATCACACTGCCCATAATGATGGAACCCACATTTGCTACACTGAGGCTTCTTTCCCACATAAGATCTCTGATTTTTATTCACTGAGGATGATTGGCTAAAGCTGCGAGTACTGCCAGTGTCTGTCTTCTTTTGGGGCTGAATCGAGTGGGACGCCTTGTCCATATCACCCCACTTGCGCTTACTATCAGTGACAGGAGTAGTGGCTGTGGTGGTGGCAGCAGTAGCTTTAGAAACACGCGGTGGTAGTGAGTTGCTTTCCACCTCCTGATCAATAATCTTGTGAGTCAACCGGACAATCTGGGTTAAGTTATTGAGGTTTGCAGCAGTAACCAAACCCTTCACTCGTGGAGGTAACCCCTTGATGAATAACTCGATCCTTCGAGACATAGGTCGAGACAAATTCGGACACAAGTCAGCCAACTCATACGACCGCTTCACGTACGCTTCAACCTCAGATCCCACCAGTTTCAGATCGTAATACTCGTTTTCTAGCTTCTGTATCTCATCACGAGGACAATATTCCTCCCTCATTAATTCCTTGAAGTCGTCCCAAGTAGTAGCGTTTGCTGCATCAATACCCAACAGCTGAACCTGGGCATTCCACCAGGTTAAGGCACCATCCTCAAGCGTGCCTGTCGCATACTTCACGCGGTCCCCCACAGGACAGTTGCACATAGCGAACACTGACTCAGCTTTCTCGAACCACCTCAATAGTCCCACAGCCCCTTCCGTCCCGCTGAAGGTCTGTGGCTTACAATCCATAAACATCTTGAACGTACAGGCAGGCTGGTTGTTCGGGTGCACTGGGTGAAAGAAGATACAACACAGGAGTAAGAGTTGTGTAGAAGATACAAGATTAAAAGTATTTGGTACAGTTCATACCAGCTTGGTAGGCTGCCAGAGCCTCAGCCACACGTGTGTTTATCAGATTTGTTAACTCAGCCTGAGTCATGTTGATGCTACCACGCCCGTGTCCTCGTCCACTCATGTTTCTATATATGGGAATGAACTAATTTAGGAGTCGAAAACGAGGAAAGTGTTCAGGTTTATCATGTTAAGAACGATTAACTACCATATTCATACACAAATAGGGAAGAACCCCTCTCGCACTCGTTAAGCCTCATTGGGATTTGCATGCACCACGCGTCATTATTATGTGTGCACCCATGATAATAAGGCGGTTTGCATGCTCCTCTCGATGCTACTTAACTTATGTTTGAAGTTTCTCCCACCCCAATCAACACAAAATATGCACTACCAACAAGATTAGGATTTACTAGATGCAAGCGTTATGTTACACTATCAATGTGTCATGATGCCTACCATGCCGTATCGTGCATGTTATGAATATAGTTACGTTTACTAGGCATATAATGCATAAATTAGCGAGGAACGAACCTTGCAATCTGAAGCTGAGTGTCATGGTCATCGTTTGGATCAATTCGGTTATAGTCTGGTTTTATGAAAACATTTTAAAACCGAGTTCTCTATAACCAGTGGCTCTGATACCAAACTGTCACACCCCCAAATTACCACCTAGGGTATGTCCCTATTGGAAGTGTAACGATCCAACAAAGAGCCACCAATCATATCAAACACGAGTTATAATGTATTGAAATACCCAATTGAAATAAATGTATCGTTTGAAAAGTTAAACCAAAACCAAAGTACTGAGCGGAAGCATAAATGTATAAGTGTGTAAATGTATCAGAACCAAATCAAAATAACTGTTTATTATGACCACAACTACTCCAGCAGCATCAGACGGCAAGCTCCCAAGTTCCTTCAATAGTTACCTACAAGCATGTAAACAAGTGTGTCAGACTACGCTGGTGAGTTCAAGGTTTGTGTTTGTTTACCAAGTTGTGTTACCAGTCATGTGAGTAAAGCAGTTTACAAGACGATATGTTGTTTGTCGTTATGATATTTGATGTTTCGATGTTGTTATTACTCGATTACCGAATGGCCATATGATATGTGATTGCCAACCCCAATGCCTCTATCAAAGCATTGGTCATGTTTTAAGGTAATTAGTTCACGCCCGTTCTCCTCGAACGTCGTGAGGGTGCCAAACCTAATAGCGCTATCAACTAATAACCCCCGTTGCCCTACAAGCAACGACCCGGTAGATGTAGTGGTCTTACAATGATAGAAAACTGAGTACAATAACCAACATCCCTTTACCCATTCATTCCTCCTCGGAACGTTACCCGTTATCCCTTCCTTGGGATCCATGCTTGAGAAAAGAGCAATGAACTCACCTTTGGTTTGCTCGGTAAGATCAAGTATCTTGTTTACGTTTGATCACCCAAGTCCTAATAGGGTTGCCAGTGATAGTTAGTTTTACATTTTCGTAAATCACTAACCTTACGTGCACGTTGTACAGGTAGTAACAAATATAGTTCGAGTTATCACACAAGGTGTAGCAACTACTCAATCCAACGCATATTCACATTACAAGTTCATACCACAAGCTGTTTAACATGTAATTCAATTACTACTCGTTAGTATTACCAGTCCTATTCACATCGAACCCAACACATTAAATCCAACCCAAACCACCAGCCAGTACTCCCTTCGGCCCATAATACTTTTATGTTACAACTACATCTATTGGCCCAGCACAACTGGCCTGGTTATAACCGGCCGATCTTAATTATTTTAGTGTACAAGTTTGATGGGTAACTATGTGCCACCACTTTCAAATATCTCAAATACTATTGTGCCTTTATCTACTCAACTTGTAGCCGCCCTTAATACCCAACCCAATGGTCACCTTACTGTTTCCTATTTGGGCGGCCCAATGGCATCAAGAGGTGTGTGGCCCCTCTTGTGAACACCCATATTAATTCACAGAAGCATATTAATCCTATATACACTTTATAAAAATTATCCAACCACATACTACTAGCCGCCTATATTCACCCACATACTAATTGCCGCCTATATTCACCCACATACTAATATCATGCAATATGAACAAATATGGCCGACATCCTTTTATAGAAGACTAATAATAATTGGACCTTTCACATTAAAGCACATGGGCTGCTCCTTTTCATTCAGAATTATTAACCTATCATGAATATTATCAATTAAACAATTAAATTGTTGACATGTGTTTGTTAACATTAATTGCTCAATAAAGATCCACGTGAACATGTGAGTTTGGTGCATGTGATCAACCAATTCGGTCCAATAGAAGTGTGTTGGTGCACAACAGTTTCATGTCCCTTTTGGAGACATGTGCGGCCGAATGATAACAATTAATCAATCACGTCCACCTAACAACCTCCTATATGATATGTCGGAATGAGTGGTGACAAGATTAAACAATAGATCAATAGCAGGGTCATTCACATACTTTCATACAACCTAGTCACACGTATACACAGACACACATGTAAACGATATTTAGGTGAACAAGATTTAATACGAATATAATTCACTAACCACAAGCTTGATCCGATAGGTTGATGTTTCGAAGAGGGGAGGGGGTCTCCTATGCCTGCCGCGAATCAGAGAAGAGGAAGGGGTAGGGTTTGTTTTATGGTGGAACAATCCTAATATGATACGTACACATATTGATATAGGTTTGGGCGGTTTGTTTACTAATAGCCGAACTGGGCTTAAGGTGTATGTTGGACTCGGTTACATTCGAATCATTATGGGCCAAGGATGATATAAGGTGAATAAAGTGTATGCTAGTTCTCCTATGCAACACATACAGCCCAAGCCATAGTCTAATTACATACTCAACATTTTCCCCATGCACTTTATGTTTAGAAAGTTTATTTTAGTTAAGAGCGTTTAACAATTAATATCACCGCGAGGGACGTACACAAGAATAACTAAGGAACAGAATCGTGAGACTAAAATATACTAACCTTTCAAGTCCGGGTTGTCACACGATCCATCAGCCACATGAAGCATGTGTATAATAGATCTTAACGTCTCAACAATAATATCATTAAACCATGTTTCAATACCTAAAATACATGTTTTCTCAACGTCTTCCTGTTAACATCTTGAGAACAAATAATACAAAACAGACTAACTCATTTGGAGAAAATAAAAGTATACAAAAACATAACATAATGCAAGCTACAAGACGGGAAATAAAGATTTAATCAAAATTCCTCATAATGCATTTCAGAAGCAGCTACGTCATCAAGAAGATCTCCGGTTGCTTCAATATCATACTCTGAGCGTGGATTATAAACCCTAAACAACATTCAACCATTAACAAAAATCGGATGAAACCGTGATATATATATATATATATATATATATATATATATATATATATATATATATATATATATATATATATATATATATACATACACACACATATATATATATATATATGTGTGTAGGATAAGGATCATGTGAGAAGTACTAGGCTAATTGAGAAACTTGAGAAGCATTGTAGACCACACATTTTCCCTAAGCAAAAAAATGCATGAAAAATGTAAAAAAATGCAATTTTTTTTTTTTGGAAAATCAGAGGTTTTTCTTTAAGGTTTTAATTTTTAATTTTTTTTTAAATTTTGTTTTTAATTTTATTTTTTGAGATTTATACACATGTGTATATTGTTAATCTTTTAGGGTTTAGCATTAGTATTTAGGGTTTAGCATTAGGGTTTAGGGTTTAGCTTTAGGGTTTAGCAATAGTATTTAGGGTTTAGCTTTTGGGTTTAGCATTAAGGTTTAGTTTTAACTTTTGGGTTTAACTTTAGCTTTAGGGTTTGCATAGGGTTTAGAATTAAGGATTTAGCTTTAACTTTAGGTTTTAGCATTAGGGTTGAGCATTAGGGTTTAGCTTTAGGGTTTAGAGTTAGGGTTTAGCTTTAGGGTTTAGAATTAGGGTTTAGCTTTAGGGTTTAGTATTTGTTCTCACGGTTCTCACAATATTTAGCGTTCTCATTTAAACCCTTCCCTATATATATATACACATATATATCCAAAATCAGTACCAAAACAAAAGTAAATCAGAGAATACTAAATCGAATACATTAATCAATCATCAACTAACAATCATTGAACTGCTAACAATATAAGAACAATCGAAAAAAATCAGAACGTTAACGAAATTAGGCGAATGTAACAACAAAGAAGAATAATGGAAGCACATACTAGACATTACCGTCGATTTAATGTCTTCAAATCCGATGTTTGTTGATCGAAAGTGTTGGAGGGATGTTAATCGCCGTGTTCGATAGGGAATTAGGGTTTTCTTTTGAAGCATATGTTGAAAAATAAGGTATATTTGGAAAGTTGGTAATAAGATTTGTGGACTATCCATTAGAATGCCCATGATACATTTAGTTGCTTTCATTTAGGCGGAAATTCATCTGTGGTGAAACCATGGGGTGACATGTGTCCCCCAATGGTTTACTTTATTAAGTATATAGATTAGATGAAATGCAAATGTTTTTTACATGACCGCGAGCATGTGTAAAACATATATAGAAAATAATAACTAAATCGGGATCCCTGACCTGCGCGTTGTGACAGACCTATCAAAAGAAAAAATAGACGCGCTGCGATGGACCTGTCAAATGGGAAAAGTAGATGAAATTACTAAAGATTGAATATTTAGACTTAAAATGTCAAATAATGAATATCTAGACTTAAATTGTCGAAGATTGAAATTTTAAGGTTAGAAATGAATTTTTGTTTTGAAAAAATCCCAAGGCTAACAATACATCTACCTTATGCATAAACATGTTGATTATTTATAGTTTTGTAACGTAATTAGTTTTTGACTTTATAACAATGCTGCCATGGTTGGATGACACCGATCCACTTGAAGCTCGAATATGATATTCTTATTTTTGTTATGTATCATATATTAAAAGAACTTATTATAAAATAAATTACAATATAAAAGACTAACAAATAATGTGAGTTAGTTTCACTGAATGACACGTGAGAAGACCATTATCTTAGAAATTAGAATACTTGAGCCAAAATATATGATGTGATGTAAAGAGGGTATGGGAGACATGAGACCATTGTACCTTATGCAAGCCTACAAAACAATTATCTTAGAAAATGGGATGTTGGACTTTCCAAGGGCAACCCAATTTATCAAAATTGACCACTCTATTGGTTGATTATAACTTTTGTGTCACAAGTTATCCAATTTAATGTGGAAAAATAAGTATAATAGTAATTTATCTTAATTCGGTTTAACAGTTTCTTTAATATAAAAATAACAATTATTCTCATATTTCTTGTGTTTTGATTTCTTATGAGAAACAACAAAATATATTTCTATTTTTCACAATTTAAATTTTTAAGCCAAATAACTAGGGGTGTTCAAAAATACTTATATTGTAGTCCCTAAATGTTTTTGTTTTAAATAGACTGACTCACATCCCTTTTTGGACCAAATATATGAGACTAAACACATTCTTAATATGTAGTGGCGAAGCTTGAGATTTTTGACCGTGTGGTCGAAAACATATATACCTAAAAAAATATAAAACCGGGGGTCGAAAACGTATATACCTAAAAAAATTCTATACGAAAACTACATACGTGACAAAATTTCTTATGAATTATGGAACGACCCCAGCATTACATTATCTTCGGGTATGGGTTTGTCGAACAATACTTCGACATCGTGAATCTAAGAAAAGGAAACTAGGCGACAAAGGTATTGGATGCATATTATTGCGTTATGTTTAATAGAGCAAAACCTTAATTAGGTTCATGGTAACAGAACCGAATGTACTCATATCGGTTAACACTATTATGGTATCTAGAGACTCTTTGTTTGACGAACAAAGGTACAAAAGTGTTATATTAAACCATACAAGTTAATGATAATGCCCCTCATTTATGTGGTGCGGATGTGGCGTGACAAAGACCCTAAGGGTTTTATCCCACACCACCCAACCTAAACGAATGTTTGTAAACTTATTGAATCCTTATAAGGGCATCATATACTCTCTTAAAAAAATTAGAACAAAATATTCCTAAAAATTACCTAAAAAGTTGAGTTGTTACATGAATACAAACCAAACCCTCGAAAATAAAGCTGAATAAAAAAGTCAAGAGAATTTGCATTTGCATTTAGTTAAGATGAAGATGAAGATGAAGAATAATATACATATAGTTAAGACGACAATGAATAATAATAATATATAATTAATCATTTAACTTTGTTTTCAGGTTGTTAAGATAATGTTACAACTTTTATATAACTAACATAATTGGAATTATAAAATCATAATGTATTAAACCTATATAGGTGTAACTTTACTTCCTTTTTTTTATTAATGCGTATGTAAACAAATTATGTATACATACATTATGCAAAGTTGGTGGCATACACAACTTTTATTGTTTATTTTTATATATAAATGCATTAGTTTTTAATATTTGCTTTTTCAAAAGGTATCTAGGTATCCTTTATTTAAATTTAGTTAGTTTTTACATTCAAATCAGCTTAACCATCCATCCATACATTCCCTTGACACCATAAAAAAACCTCCACATATAAATCCTAAAAACAAGCAAGAATAAGCACTTATAAATGCGTACTACTTGGATCATAACAATCTCATTTCTTACACCATTTTCCTCCAAATGAAGATGAACAATTTTATATTTTTTTTACTTTCTTTGGTCTTGATACTAGGAGTTGTGGAAAGCTTCAATTACCATGAGCAAGAACTCGAATCGGAGGAGGGATTCCAAGGGTTGTACGATAGGTGGCGAGAACACCACAAAGTGACCGAGAGAAGCCCCCAACGGTTCAATGTATTCAAGCACAACGTACGAAATATTCACAAGAAAAACAAGATGAACCTGGGATACAAGTTGCAAATAAACGAGTTTGCTACCATGACTCACCATGAGTTTAGGAAAACCCATGCTGACTCGAAGGGTGGCCACTTCATTGCTCTTCACGGGATTCGTAAGACCAACTTGAGTTCCAGTTATAATGATATCGATATAAACGCTATTCCACCGAGGATGGATTGGAGGGAACATAACGCTGTCACCCCTATGAAAAATCAAGGACAGTGCGGTAACACGTTTTGTCTCATTTACATACAAGTTAGTCTTTTGGGGTGGGCCCTCTCCCAAGTTTGTGAGAGAAGAGGGTAAATTTAACACCACCCTTTGTCTCTATAAGTAAGGTTGGTTAATTACATATTTATATTGAAATTAATACATAAAATAGTAACTTTAGATTACCCTTGTAGTGATATGATCCTGTAACCATATTTAACACAAACAATTATCCATATATTCAAAACACTAACGTTATATTCTTCTAATCAACCAATGGGGTGATGGTCCATTGACAAAGACAAAGCCTTTAAACACATGTGTTTAGAAAGGGAAAGTCTTGGATTCAAGTCCCACAGACAACAAAGATTAAAAAAATTGCAGTTCAAAAACAAATATTTTTGTAACCATATTTAACACAAACAATTATCTATATATTCAATAATGTTATATTTTTGTAACCATAAACAATTATCTATACTCAAATTGGTAATGTTATATATATCTTTTTTAACCATATATAACACAAACAATTATCTATATTCAAAACAATGATGTAATATTTTTGTATCCATACTTAGCACACATAGTTACAAACAATTTTGGTGTCGAGTTTACAGGAAGTTGTTTCGCATTTGCTGCGGTGGGTGCAATTGAAGGAATAAACGCCATCAGAACAGGTCAACTCTTATCATTATCAGAACAACAACTTCTTGATTGTGATTCGAGCGACAGAACCTTCCATTGCGACGGAGGGCAGGTCTGTGGCGTATTTACTTTCGTCAAAGAGCATGGAGGTATAGCTACAGATGAGTTCTACCCTTATGTAGGTAAAAGGGAAACATGCGATACATCTAAGGTACAAACAAAACTAATGAATATAGTATAGATAACTAGATTACAATGCTTGTTATATCAAGTACAAACAGCTTTTAACATACGAATTGTACAAATAATTTTAGCAATTATGTTCGAACCACTATAAGTATTATTACACTACCTTTTTGAAGTAGCGTAAATGCATAATAATAAATGCTATAGTTCATTTTGTTGAAGTGTGATACTTATTACTCTACAACAGATCAACTAGAGTAATATTAACGCTACTTTAAAACTGTACCGTAATAATAATTCTTCTAGTTGAACATACTTTAGTTTTTTGTATCATTCGCACGTTAAAAGTTATTTGTATTTGATTCTAACAATCTGTGTTTTCAAACCAGTATGGTCATCACTCGGTAACTGTTGATGGAACCGAGTATTTGCCAGAACACGATGAAGAAGCGCTATTGAAAGCAGTGGCACATCAGCCTGTAACTTTTCAAATGGATCCTGGCGGTGACGGTTTCATGTTCTACAAAGAGGTAACATTTCAATCACGCATCGTTCGTTTGTTATCGATATGTTGTTTAATAGTTCATGGTGTTTAGGGAATTTATAGTGGACCATGTGGAATGGAGCTGATGCACGCGATGTTGATAGTTGGATACGATCAGGATCCTGACGGAACCAAGTACTGGATTGTTAAGAACTCGTGGGGCGAAGGATGGGGAGAGAAGGGATACATTCGTATGCTACGCGGTACGGAGATCCAAGGGGTTTGCAACATGTATGGGCATTGTAATTTCCCTCTTAAATCTCCCGAAACTAAAAATGTTGAACTCTAGATTACAATTTTAATTATGTTCACTCTTCATTTTATATGTAACCATCCGAGAGAGAAAACATATGTCTAATGAGATTTTTTTGTTACTTTATGTTTCGATTATGAGATTTATTTTCTTGATAGACTATATAACATAAAGAATATACATAACAGACGGTTCACAAGCATAAACGAACGAACACGCATGAATATAAGCGAATAAGCGTAAACAAAAACAAACGAGCACCAATTAAAAGAAGAGGAAATTGGACTTTAATAATCTCACCTAGAGGTGGTTGGCCGTTGTCACTATCACCTTTGAATATTACCACTAGCATTCCCACCCTTTAAGTATTTTTTTCTCACTGCATCTCCATTATAAACAAATTTAACAGAGTTAAGTTTTTTTCGGAATTTCGAGGATACAAGTTGATTGATGTAAAACTTACCTGGAAACGGTGTTCCAAATGACGGAAACGGTGCTTTAATTCGGGTGTTTAAACTTCCAATTGATAAAATTTAAGCCGTTTGGAGCACCGTTTCGAGATAAGTTTTACATCAATCAACTTGTATCATGTTCTATTCAAATGCCTTAAAACATCAGTTCGAAATTGATAACAACATAATGAACCTTTGCGTTTTCAGGGGTCGTCTACTGCAAAGAAATTGTTGTAACGAATAATCCATCCTTAAACTTCCTCACCATTAAATTTTGGGAAATCAATCCGACCGTGCAAACCAGCCGTTGATCTTAGTGTCCTGTACCCTATCATTACCCAATTTGCTGTTAGTCTCTGCCATTTGAGTAACTAATGTTATCATACCGATCTGCAATAATCTGATAGCTCTGGTCTAGAATTGCTTGTTGCCCATCAATTACTCCTGCGCTATCTTGAGTTAACTTTTCCAATTTTTCCATTTCTTGGTGTCTCATCGGCATAAACAACAATCGTAACCCTAATTTTCCCAATTTGATTATAGAAAAAACACGCAATTGTAGATTGCCGTAACCTTGAATTGAAACGAAAACCAAGAACAAAATCGATGACTTGGAAGTGAAATTGATCAAAAGAGTGATCAATTTCGGTGAATTGAATGAAGTCAAGTTGAAATTGATCGGAAGAGTGATCAATTTCAGCGAATTGTACAAAAGCTAATTGATCAATTTGAATGCTGAATTGATGAATTAGGGTTTAAATTCAAGGGCGTCCAGAGAATCGAACAGCAACGTTGCAATAAGAAATTGAGAAGAATCATAAGAGGAACACGAGTTAATTCCTTATCGAGATAAGATCTTTACAACTGATTACAACAGCTTATAACGATCTGATTCCAGTTCGTTACTTTTTTTCTAATAATAAACCCTCTAAGAGTACAACAATTACACATAAGACCCTCTACTTGTTTCGACATGTAACACCTATAAAGTAGTTTTAATACATGTGTGGCTTCCATATACAATATCCCTAAAAAAACTAACACCAACTTTCAACTTCCTGCTGTCAAGATTAATACGAATGTTATGAATACAGATAATATGTCCTGGTTTTTCTCCGGTTGTATTTTCTGTTACATCTTCCACTACATATGTCCATGTATATAATGATAGAGTTGGATGAATAAGAATACACTTCTCATATTTCTCTCATTTTCTTATACACAAACTCATCACTGCATATGAAAATTGTCTTCTTGTATAGAACCCGAAGTTTTAATTATAAAGAACCCGAAGTTCTCCTAGACTATCCATTATATACACATGCTTGTTATTAAATGCATGTCTCTTTCTTTTGTAGATAAAATGTCTAACTTATCAAAGCTTCAATTCACCGCACTTGACATCTCGGGTAACAACTACCTCCTTGGACTCTTGATGCTTAAATTCATTTGACAGCGAATAATTTGGGGGAGACAATTATTGACGGTAATCAAACTTCACCTCAAGATCAAGCGAAAGGTATGTTATTCCTCTGCCATCTTCTTCACGAAGATCTAAAGCGAGAATATCTAACTGTCTTCACGAAGATCTAAAGCGGGAATATCTAACTGTTGAGGACCCCCTTGAATTATGGACAAACATCAAAGAATGTTTTGACCACCAGAAGTTAGTCTTACTCCCCAAAGCCCGCTATGAATGGCTTCATTTACGACTACAGGATTTTAAGACTGTCAGTGAATATAATTCTGCCTTGTTTCGCATTACCTCTGAGTAAAAAATATGTGGTGAAAAAATAACTGATGAAGACATGCTTAAAAAAACTTTCTCAACGTTCCATGCCTCAAACATGCTCCTGTCACAGCAATACCGGGAACGTAAATTTACTAAATATTCTGAATTGATGTCATGTGTTCTGGTCGCGGAGCAAAACAACAAGTTCCTACTACAAAACCATCAATGATAACCCGCCAGTGCAACCCCATTCCACCCCATTCCCTGAAGCGAATGTGGCTAATTATCAAAGCGGACGAGGTAGAGGTAGAGGCCGCAGTCCCAGCAGAGGTCATTGTCGTGGTCAAGGACGAGGATATACATGGCATCCAGAGTCCTAGAACACTAAAAATAGCAATGGTGAATCGAGTCGACATAATACCGGGCGACCTTCAAAAGAGAAAAGTAGCGGGAACCAAATACGTGCTTCAATTATTCTTCTTTGTTGTTACATTCGCCTAATTTCGTTAATTTTCTAATTTTTTTCGATTGTTCTTATTTTGTTAGCAGTTCAGTTCAATGATTGTTAGTTGATGATTGATCAATGTATTCGATTTAGTATTCTCTGATTTACTTTTGTTTTGGTACTGATTTTGGATATATATATATATATATATATATATATATATATATATATATATATATAGGATAAGGATCATGTGAGAAGCGATAGGCTAGTTGAGAAACTTGAGAAGCATTCTGGACCACACATTTTTCTATTTCTTTCGTAATATACACATATGTATAGTTTAAAATTGACTATATACATATGTGTATATTACGAAAGGCTTAGAAAAATGTGTGGTCCAGAATGCTTCTCAAGTTTCTCATATAGGGTGGACTTCTCTTAGGATCCCTACCCTATATATATATATATATATATATATATGTAGGGAAGGGTTTAAATGAGAACTCTAAATATTATGGGAACCGTGAGAACAAATGAAAAAATCATGAGAACTTGGTCAAAAGTAATTCAAATTCAAAATTTTTTTTCTACACTTATCATTATTATTCGAATACAATGTTAGAAATTTAAATTACACGTTTAAATTTACGTGAATTCGTAAATAAAGAAAATTTACACATGTGTAAGTTTGCCATTTACACATGCGTAATCTGTTATATTTACACATGTGTAAAAAATCTAAAAAGAGTGTTTTTTATGTACAAGGCTTGAAACATAATCTGTTGAGTGTGGGACAACTCATAAAAAAAGGATATACAGTCATGTTTCAAGGGAATCGGCGCATTATTAAGGATGCAGTGAATGATACGATAGGTATCATCAAGATGACGAGCAATAAAATGTTTCCGTTATTTTTCTCTTTTGAAGGTCGCCCGGTATTATGTCGACTCGACTCAACATCGCTATTTTTAGTGTTCTGGGACTCTCGATGCCATGTATATCCTCGTCCTCGACCACGACCACGACCTCTGCTGGGCCGCGGCTTCTACCTCTACCCCGTCCGCTTTGATAATTGGCCACATTCGCTTCAGGGAATCGACTCGACATAATACGTGCTTCTATTATTCTTCTTTGTTGTTACATTCGCCTAATTTCGTTAATGTTCTGATTTTTTTTGGATTGTTCTTATTTTATTCGCAATTCAATGATTGATAGTTAATGAGAAACCTAAATATTGTGAGAACCGTGAGAACAAATGAAAAAATCATGAGAACTTGGTCGAAATTTAAACCACCATGAAGAACATTTAAAACAAAAGGAGCTAAGAAAATACCCATCAAAATTTAAACCAGCATGAAGAACATTACATATTTAAAAAATCGTGCCTGATATTGAATTCATCATTTCAAACATAACCATCTAAGAAAACACCTAATCGAAATTGAAATGATGATTTAAAAGATAACGTTCCGCCCAAAATTTAAAACAATCATTAAGAACATAACAAGCTTAAAAAACTGTGCGTCTCGTAAAGAAGGTTAGGGGAAAGCCAAAAACGAGAAACTAAGGCGTCTGGTAAAAGGCGGGGGGGGGGGGGGGGGGGCTGTATCGCTTACGTTTGACAGACAGGTCACGTATACCCCGGTTGATAAATCAAGAGGTATGTTTTCACGGGAGGCCGGCCTGTATATGTGGCGGACCATTCCGTTCGATAAAACTGGATGAGATAACGTTGAACAACATTACAAGGATGCCCTCATGAACCACTTACGAGTAAATAAGTTATATCAATAAAATTTTATCAAACATTTAAGCACATGCAAATCTAATTTATATATGATATTTTAACTTTTTTATTTAATTTGTAGGAAAATTTCAATTTTGATGTAGTGGAACGTGATTTAGAGGCCAAAAACTTGACGGGTGGTATTAGGGCTGTGCTTATGAAGCGGTACTCTGACCGCAAGTACGACGCTAAAAATTATTTAAGAGCAAGGGAGGTTACAATGATATTGCGAGCGCAAGGGCATACCATCCTGCGGATATGCCCTATGATAACTGGTTGAGAACCATCGAAGGTTTTCAGGACGAAAAATATATTAAAAGAAGCAAGGCCAACACACTAGTACGCGAGAAACAACAATTCCCATACCGTGGGGGGACATCGTCGTCGTACGGTAGCACCGCCTATAAAAATGTAATGTTTTATGTATGCGTGCGTGTGTGTAAGCTTTTATTTATTTAATGTCTAATCTAAGTTTAATGTTAAACAGGAGATGGATTGGGTACCTACGTATGCTAAAACCCACACGGACAATCAAGGGAATTGGGTTGATCCGGTTGCTGAACAAAATTACGTAAGTATTTCCTTTAAGTATTATTTTCTATAGCAAATATATATATATATATATATATACACACATATATTTAATCATCTTCGTAAATATTATCTGCATTCATAACACTCCCTCTCAGATATATGTTACTACTTATTATACATTGTTAACAACATACTTTAGGACCTATGTAAATAAACTGATACTACTGGATCAGTTGTACTACCTCGTTAAAAATCTTACTAAGAAAACCCATTGGGACAAAACTTAGTTAAGAGAAAAAGAGTACAGTGTATATAATTCTCCCCCT
This sequence comes from Helianthus annuus, assembly GCF_002127325.2. Classification (NCBI taxonomy): domain Eukaryota; kingdom Viridiplantae; phylum Streptophyta; class Magnoliopsida; order Asterales; family Asteraceae; genus Helianthus; species Helianthus annuus. The sequence continues at coordinate 22,816,697 of NC_035436.2, read as the reverse complement.
GAATTCAACAAATATCTTTCAATCTACGGAGACCGATCTTGTGTGATAGTTGCTCGAAACTACTTCTTGGTAAAGATTTTGTGAATAGGTCAACTAAATTTTCACTTGACTTGATCAAGCAAACATCAATTTCCCCTTCTTTCTGCAAGTCATATGTTGAGAAGAATTTTGCCGAAATGTGCTTTGTTCGATCACCCTTGATGTAACCTTCTTTGATTTGAGCTATGCAAGCAGCATTATCTTCATAAATAATCGTCGGCTCCTTCTTGATCTGTTCTAAATTCACATGCTTCTTGTATGTGATTAATCATTGATCTCAACCACACACATTCTCGACCAGCATCATATAGTGCTATCAATTCAACATGATTTGATGATGTTGCTGTAAGTGTTTGCTTAGTTGACTTCCAAGAAATTGCGGTGCCACCGTATGTGAATACATAACCTGTATGAGATTTAGCTTTGTGAGGATCTAATAGATATCCGACATCACCATACCCAACAAGTTGGGACTTTTGATCCTTTTGATAGAAAAGACCTAAGTCTTGTATCCAACAAATATATCGGAATATATGTTTCACACCATTCTAGTGTCTACGTGTTGGATTCGAACTGTATCTCACTAGTACATGAACTGCAAATGCAATGTCAGGTCTTGCGTTATTTGCGAGATACATAAGGGCACCGATCGCGCTTAAGTACGGTACTTCTGGACTAAGTACTTCTTCGCCTTCTTCTTGAGGGCGATAAGGATCCTTGTGTGGATCCAGCGGTCGGACAACCATATGTACGCTAAACGGATGTGCATTGTCCATATTGAAACGTACTAACATCTTCCGGATGTAGTTTGATTGATGGACAAATGCGCCATTACACAGATACTCAAAATGTAGTCTGATACATAATTTCGTCATACCAAGATTTTTCATTTCAAATTCATTCTTTAACAACTGAGTATTTTTCTCTATCTCTTCAAGAGATCCGATGATGTTGATATCATCAACATAGACTGCTATTATAGTGAAATTTGAGAGTGATCTTTTTATAAAGACACATGGACTGATTACATCAGACTTGTATCATTCTTTTTCGAGATATTCACTAAGTCGATTGTACAACATACGATCAGATTGTTTGAGACCATATAAAGATCTCTGGAACTTTATAGAACACGTTTATCAAGGTGCTGATTTTAATGCTTCAGGCAATTTTAATCCTTTAGGGATTTTCATGTAGATGTCATTTTCAAGTGTCCCGTATAAGTATGCGGTGACGACATCCATTAGTCTCATATGAAGTCCTTCAGAGATTGTGAGGCCGATTAGGAACCTAAGGGTTATCTGTAGATCCTGATACGGATCGTCGGACTTAGATTATTTCTTGTTCGGGTGCCGTAACGAGTGCGGAATCCTCGTTGTGACATAAACCGAGCGAGAGAGTAAGCACAATAACAAGATTCAACGTTTAAAGCTTCAATGTATTCAACCATAAGAGTTACAAAGTTTAACAAGAAACCCTCTAAACCTCTCTGGTGTGTGCTCTAGTTCTCTAACCCTAACTATTTCTATGAGTTTGCTTTTATAGCCAACCCTATATGCAACCCAACGAAAGATTCACTGGGCCTAGAAACAAGGCCCACGAAAGACTACATCCCATGAAAGATATGAGTTTTTCGTTAAAGGACATCCAGCGAACAACTAACTCATGACGAACCATGTTCTTCATCAATGATGATTCTTCGTCAATGTTGGTTCTTTATGAGGTGTTTTCAAATGGATGAATTATGTTATTCGTGGACATGCTTGCAAGGAACTGTATTCTTCATGAATATATATATATATATAAGTTATGCATTAATGTGTTTTGTGTAGAATATATCACATGACATTCTGTTTCCAATATAGCAATAATGACATCATCATTATGATGTCATCATGATGTCATTTTCGCACGTATTGGTCGTCGTCTTCGTCACATGCATCTTAAACGCCGAGTCAAACCGACAGAGGAACGTCGCGATGTCGGTCTTAAACCGAACCGAGCCACATCCACACAAAACTGCATCAACAAACTCCCCCTTGGATGTTGCTGGTGATGGTTCGTTCTTCACGCTGTAGGATCTTCAAAGTGTTCACGTGTCACAAACAGGGAGTGTATCAACAAACTCCCCCTTGAACGTTGCTCGTGAGACGTTGATCTTCAAATTTTAGATCCTTGTGGTGTAAATGAGTGGACGGTTGCGACTCGATCATCTTGATCCTTTGATTGCATTCATGTCGTTTCTTCATTCCGAAGCTTGTCATCGAAAATGTTCTCTTTGCCTTTAGCTGGTTTGGATGCCGCATTTGTACACGCAACAGACTTAAACGCGTAATGAGAACAACTGCTTTGAATATAGTTAGCATAAATAAATGGTGAGTATACCATTTATCATATGTTTGCAACCATGGTGAGCGTAGTATAGCGTTGGTAAGATACCGAGGTCGTCCAAGGACACAAGAGCTTTTAGTACCGGTTTATTCTCAACGTCTAATTAAATCAAAATTCTTAGAAAAGGTTTTAAGTATGAAAAATAAAAACTAAAATGCTGAAAATAAAAATAGATAGATAAGATGAATCACTTGGATCCGACTCGCCTTTAATGTATTCTTTGACGATTTCCGCAATTTTGCACTTTTTAAGAGATTATCTTAGTTATAATAGTTGGCCATTCTTTTGAAGGTGACGTTACCCTCAAGCCAGTGATCAGCAAGGATACAATCCCAAAGGTTTGGAATATTGGAAGATAATTAATTAAGTAATTAATGCGTAAAGTGGTAGACCCCACTTTTGAAGGTGACGTTACCCTCGGCTAAGTGGTTTGAGTCAGCAATGATACAATCCCAAGTAGCCGGTTAAGTGTATTAATAGTAGTTTACTTATGAGGGGATCAAGCCATTCGCACCCCCGTCATCCAATACCAGTGGGTATTGAAGGGGGTCCTAGTAAGCTTGACCCAAGTACTTGCAGGATCTATACACTGAACAAGGCAAGAACCTTACCAAACCATTCCCTTAACTCCCGACCAGGTAGCCAACATATCTCTATATAGACCGTAGAGATATGAATGGTGAAAATCTTTTACTTTATATAGACATTAAAGTAATGCCAAGACACCACGGACAAATGATATGGAAGTTTCAACTTCAACATAAGAAACTAGTTATTATAGTCATTAATACAAAACCAAGTAAAAAGTGCGAAAAGATTAAAAATCAAAAGTAATACATTAAATGCTTGTCTTCACCAAGTGGTGTAAGAGACTTAGCCAAACATGGCCTTTGATTCACAAGAACTCATACGATCAATCTTGGATCCCAAGACTACTACACACACTCTAAGGTGGATGATGGATGATGGTGGTGGATGAGGGTGTTGTAGTGGTGGTGGAGTGGTGGCAAAGTGGGAGAGAGGTGGTTTGCCAAGGGATGCCTTTGAAGTGAACCAAGCATCGCTATTTATTGCCGGAACAGTAGCCCGGCCACGGCCCCATGTCCGCTGGACACACCCCCGTGGCCATTTCCTTTCTCTTTCTTCATTAATTGCAATTTTCTGCATTAGGCTCCACATGGCCCCGTGTTCGCTGGGTACGGCCCCGTGTGCAGAAGCCTATCTGTACTATCAAAATTTGCAAGATTTTGCAAATCTTAGTGTTGACCACGCCCCGTGCTGAGCTGGTCACGCCCCCGTGGTGGGCGTATAAGCTTCTATAGCTTTGTCCCTTTCTGCAGACACCTGACAACGCCCTCGTGTCTGCTGGGCACGAGCCGTGGTCAGCCTTCTGTTTCTTGTTTTTGCTTGGGGAGATGTTGTCGAGGGGTCGGGCATGCCACGTTTATTCCTTATCTTTGTATTTATGTTAGTTTTTGCTGCATATTTGTTCCTTTTGTTCATTTAAGCTCGTTTGGTCCTGAAAATACAAAAGGAAGACAAAAGCACACTTTTTCCAACATTAGTACTAAAAAATGGTTAGTTTTTTACCTCATTTGATGTAATTTATATGTTGCATTTTACACACATCAGTTTCACTTATAATCTTTTGTGAGTTTTCACCGACTGCGTTACTTTTCTCTTTTCGTTTCCATGGGTTTTTGTCTTTGGAACCGATTGGTCTCCCACGCTTTTGTTGTATAGTAATCGCTTCTGGGATTACTTCAATTCGAGCAGGTGCATTTGATGTTGGTACATGCGAGTTTTTCACTCTATTCATGTCTTTGAATGCATCTGGTAATTCATTCACTATTCTTTGCAAATGTATGATCTTTTGGACTTCATATTCACATTGACCACTTCGGGGGTCGAGATTTGATAGCGATGATGCATTCCACGTTATTTCTTGTGTTACCAGTCTTTCTTTGTCCTTATCTCCCCCTAAGACTGTGAACATTGTTTCATCAAAATAACAGTCAACGTACCGTGCTGTAAACATGTCTCCCGTCATTGGTTGGAAATATTTAATTGTGGACGGGGAGTTAAAACCAATATAGATACCTAGTCTTCTTTGGGGTACCATTGTAGTACGTTATGGTGGCGGTATTGGTACATATACCGCACAACAAAAAATTCTAAGGTGGGACAAACTTGGTTCTCGTCTGGAGACCAGTTGCAATGGGGAGTATTCGTGATCAGCAATTGGTCTCATTCTAATCAGTGCAGCGGCATGCAAAATAGCATGACCCCATGCAGAATATAGTAGTTTACATTTCATTAAGAGTGGTCTAGCGATTATTTGTAATCGTTTAATCAGAGATTCAACTAAACTGTTTTGTGTGTGAACATGAGGTACTTAATGTTCAACATTGTTCCCGATTTACATACAATAGTCATTAAAAGCTTGAGATGTGAACTCTCCCGCATTATCCATCCGGATGTTTCTAATTTGATTGTCCGGGAAATTAGTTCGTCGGTTTTAATTGCCTTTTCACTTACTTTAATTTGTTGGCGTTTCTGTTTGTTTTCCCTTTCTTTTACAAGACAGGGATCTTGTTTTGAAGAAACAGAACGGTTTCAGTAATTTTGTTCACAAGGATCATCAACTTTGGCTTTTAGTTTATGAAGATACGGACAATTTCGAATAATATGTCCAATTTCACAACACTCAAAACATGATCTTCGTTCAACAAACCCTGAAGTATCATGTGACTGTCTTGTTGATGAACTTTGTGATCCCGAGGTACTTGGTTTTGAACTGTTTTGTTCATTTCTTTTAAAAAATTTAACTTGATTAATATGATCTAAGTTAGATTTATTTGCAAAAGTTTCCAATTTATCCGTTCCCTTTGATTTCACAAAGTTCATCTTCTTGTTCTTCTTTTGATTCAGTTCCTTACGATTTTGAGTCGTTGATTTGCCTTTTGGTTTGGTACGATTATGCTGCTTTTTCACTGTTGGTAATTTGTGATTGCCATATCGTTTTCGAATTTCGGCCGTTGGAATCGGAGGGCACTTTGTTACCACAACGTGTGAACCCGACTTTCTCAAAAACCTACTTGTCGAATCTTCAAAAACATTACTGATTAAAGATTGATTTACATTTTTAATCGGAAAATCTTTGTCAGAATAGATTTTATCATCGCCAACAAGATTGTACAAAAATTCACACTCTCAGACTTTTGTGCAGAAGTGGACTCAACCTGAATAGTCTTAGCAGGTTTTGCAGGAGGATCACATAGAATGTGATTCTCGAGAGGTATGTCCTCTTCTTTGATAACCGCATCAGACTGTGCAAACTCAGTATCATCGGATTCATCATCTGAAGAATCGGCATCCTTAACAATGGCTGGAAGATCCTAATTTTGTTCAGCAATTGACGCATCTATATCTGCTGACACATCCGAATCTGATGATACTTCCATTTTGTATCCAAGTCCGGTCGCAAATTCCTCAATGTCTAAAGGAACAGAATGCTCAAAATAAGTTCTATTCTCCTCATCAGGCATTGCGTAATAATTTTGTCTAACAGGTGGTGGACACTTCTTATATCCAATGCACGTGACATCCTTTTTCTCTTTTTGTATGTCAGTGATGTGATCGAGCACATACCTAGAGTTTGAATAACTATCTAGCTTAAGCCGGATCACCTCACTTTCACACTTTACACAGGCTAACTCTGTTGGGTCAAAATGGAGAACGATTTTATCAATTACGACATCTTTAGTTTAGGGATATTATTGTTTTGTATTTTTTTGCGTGTTTAGTAGGTTTTCAAAGCAAGAGGCGGCTTGCTTGGAGGACAAGGCTCGGGGGCTATAAATAGATTACTAAACACCACTTGTGAGGGGTGCATTTGTGAGCCACCACCCCGGGGGAGCTCACCCAGGGTTGGATATTTATCTTGTATTTTGTTATCACATTCAATGAAAATATCTATGTTCCAATCCTTAAAGTTTCCATCTTTCTTGTTCATTTCTGTTTGTTCTTGGCTCGAATCACATGTCTCACTCTTTTTCACCGAACCAAGACTGAAATCGAATCGTTACGGACCCATCATTTGGTATCAGAGCCTCGGTGGCTCGTTTCAGTTTTGGTTTGGTCGGTTCTTCACCGCAAAACCCGCCAGAGACGTTAATTGATGGGAGATCTGATGTTGTTTTTGAGCTATTATTATTCTAGCGACTTTATTTATAATTAAGAGCATCCAACGTTTTTGTTCTTGGGTGTTGAGAGGGAATTATTCATCTTTTGACTTTCAGAACCACACCCACTGTGTGTATTTCGAAAGATCCACTATCAACTTTTGATTGTAGATATATGTCACGTCATACTTGCTTTGAAAATCATCATATTTGCCTTGCAAGTCCGACAATTTATCACCTAAACTAACACATTTATTACAATTATAAGAAATTGGATCACCGACACATACCTGGTTTGATGAATCGCCCACATTAGCCATAAAGGCTGAATAAATAGACAAAGAAGAATAAGCAGCTTTATCCACCAGAATTGATCTTCTGTCAATTCCCTGTTGCAGCTTCTCCCAACAATTCATCAACATTTGCATCGACTGACACACTTGACGTTTCATCCAAATGATCATCGCCTGAAGTTGAGGATTCTTCATCTTCAACTGTAACCAGAACTGTCTTCATCTTCAGATGATTCTCCACCACTCGCGGAAGATTCTCCACCACTGGTGTGTTTCAGATCCTTGACAACCTCAGCAAAACAAGTTGTTCCGTCCTGAACATCACTTCCCAACTGAATCGACCAGTCACAACCTTCATTGACTTGTACCACAAGAGCCTGATTGGCATTTGATGCTCCTTCTTGATTTGGATAGTTCACAGGCATCAACGTACACTCGTTATTCCTGTTTTGATTCTGATTTTGCTGGTTGCCTTGATTGCCTTGATTCCTGAACGGATTCTGGTTCCCATGTTGAGCTGGCTTTGTACATTCTCTCTTGAAGTGACCTCGTTCACCATAATTGAAGCACTTGACTGATTGTTTATCGAATCCATACTTGCTATCTTTCTTACCAAGCTGGTTCTACCAGTCCTTTCCATGAAGTCTTTAGCTCGCCTAACAGCACTAGCGAAAGCCCATTTGATGTCCATCATATCCATTTCCTCCTTATCCATCTGCTGATAATCTTTGTGTGTCAGATTAATGTTTGATGAACCGCCCACATTTGTGACACTCGAGGTTTTTCCGAACGAACACCTTGTAATATTTTGTGTATATAAATATTATTAAATGGAAACGTGATCTTTATTTGCTTAATGTGTGTTGAATGTACGTAATATATATAAATGTACGTGAGTCGAGACCATGACTCGCAACCGGGCGGTTGCGAGTGGGCCTTTGGGCCGTAACCGGCTTGGGCCGAAACCCCAAGCCCAACCCGAAAACCCCCCTTGTATAAATCCCAACCTTTCCCCACCTTCCCTCATTTTACGCACACAAACACTTCTACTCTTTCTCTCAACTAGAAACCCTCAACAACACACCCCCAATCCCTTCCAATTTTCGGTTCAAGCAAGGATCCCGGACAAGAAACTCGGTCAAGACTATCACTCGGACATTCCATCTTCTCGGTTCCTTTCCTTTGTTTCGGCTCCTTCTCCTTCTTCTTAACCGGTTAGTGTGTAATAGATGCCTTGTATTCTTGCTTGAATGATATGTATATGAACTAGAAAAATGTTTGGTTAGTAGTTTTATGCATGATCATTAGGTTGTTTTGTAAAGATTGGAAATATATGATAACATGTTTAAAATGACTTGATAATGGTAGTTTACAAGTGTTCATAAGCCAACTATACTATGCTTTAAAGTTTCTTGCAAAAATGATGTTGTTAAACATAAGTTTCGGCTACAAAATACATGTTTCTAGTTCTTGCATGACAATCTTGTTGTAATATGTGATTTCCGGTTCAAAAGGTATGGTTTTGTGTAAGCATGAAAACCCTAGAAACTATGAACATTTGATGAACTAGTTGAAGATGGTTTGAAGATTTAAAATGGCAAAGTTTGATCCAAATTTTATTATAGGCAGATTAGGAAAAGTGTTTGTAGAAACCTTATTGGTAGTTTCCTAATCTGGGTCTGATTTTATATGTACAAATTGGACTGTCATATCTGCATCATCACGTGTACATGAAAGGGACATATTACGACTCGCAACCACAGCATTCCAACTCGAGACCACGCAGTTGCGACTCGCAACCATAGCATGACAAGTCGAAACCACACGATTGCGACTCGAGACTACGACGGTTGCGACTCGCAACCAAAACGTGACAACTCGAGACCACGGTTGCGACTCGCAACCATAACGTGACAAGCCGAAACCTCCTGGTTGCGACTCGAGACCAGCTGGTTGCGAGTGGGCTGTCCATTTTGGTTATTGGGCCATTTTGTGTTAACTTGGACTATCTGTTAAATGGGCTATGTGTTGCTGTGTTCTGTTTGACTGTGTTACTGTTAGGGCCGGCCCAATAACCCCACGACGATTTACTTGTATGCATGTTACGTGCTTGTATATGTATTACGTGAATGCTTGTACACCGAACCTGACCTTTACCGGTAACCATGTTAGGACGTGGTGACCAACGTGATTGACAAGTAACCTAAACCTACCGAGCAACCCAAGGTGAGTTCACAACTTAAAAGCATGCGTCCCGGTGGTTTGGGACACGAGACTAAAACAATCCTATCCCCTGGTAAAAGGGGATACCATTTACATACCTTCCCTAGTTATTGGGAACAAAACTTACTTTTCCTTCCCTGGTATTGGGAAACCTTTTGGTTAATTACTGTTTATACGGATTGCAACTAACGGCACTAAACGGAACTCTATCACTCAAGTCCCTACTACAAATACCGATTAGTCGCCGGGTTCAGGCGAACGGGTTATTAGTTGATAGCGCTATTTAGGTGTTTACCAGCCTCACACCGTGCCCTGGTTTGGGATCGGTCGTGAACTAATGTACTCAGATATCCGTCAATGATGATAGAACATTGACAACGGGGCATCCTGCGGATACGCAACGGTTACTTAGTGTTCGGTATTGGAAAAACAGTTTAGTCGCTAACTTTTGGGGTAGCTCCCCAGGGCATGTATAAACGGATAAATTAACCGGTGTAACAAGTTTTTGGTAATTAAAACTGGACAACTAGTGAACTCACTCAGCATTATTGTTGACCCCTTACTGCATGCTTTGCAGGTAACCCGTGACAATGGAGCTTGCTGCTTGGGAACGTGTAGTGTCTGTTCACCCTTGTGTTGGGTGTTACCTTATGTTGAACTATGAACTTTGTTTAAACTACTTTACTTATGCTTCCGCTACTTATTAACTTTTTGAACTTAAAACCTTAAACTCTGAACTTGATATTTGCTAATCTTATGGTTAGTAAGTATTACTTTTGTTATCAACTTAATTATTCAGTATAATTGGTGGCTGGATCCTGGTCAGTCACGCCCTCGAAGCGGGTGTCATCCGCAGGTGGATTTTGGGGGTGTGACAGATTGGTATCAGAGCCATTGGTTATAGTGAACTTGGTTTTAAAAAGGGGGAGAATCTTTTTGGAGAAAAACCAGACTATAACCCGTGACTCGCGACGACACTACACTCCAAGTGCAAGGCTCGACACATTTGACCTCATAGCTCGGACCAGTGTTTACTTGTTTGCTTACTTTATGTTTCCTGATTTGCTATACGTACTAGTATGCCTAAATTAGATAGATACACCTCTCTCTTCTATCTCATTCTCGCTACATTACGACATCGCACTCATACTGTGTTTTCTGGTTATGAAGACAATGAGTGGACGCGGAAGGGGAAACATTAACATGACGCAGGCTCAGTTCACTAACCTGCTTAACACAGTGGCTGCAGCTTTCGCAGCTCACCCTATAGGTAAGCTCGTTGTTTTAGGATGTTTAGATCCTACCGCCACATCGTCTTTTCGCCTCTAAACCTATACGCTTCGCTTCTCACGAACAGGTCAGCATGCACCTGCGCAACCACCAGTGTGTACTTTCAAAACTTTCATGGATTGCAAGCCTCTCCCTTTCAACGGCACTGAGGGTGCCATAGGTCTTCTGCATTGGATTGAGAAAATTGAAGCTGTTTTTGCTGTTTGCGAGTGTCCCCCTGCAAATTGGGTGAAATTTGCTACTGCTACGCTTGAAGGAAGCGCGCTTTCTTGGTGGAAGGCGCAGATTCAGATGTTTGGTTTGGAAACTGCTAATGCTACTGCATGGGAGGATTTCAAGGATATGATTAAGGATGAATACTGTCACCGGGATGACATCCACAAGCTTGAGAATGAGTACTATGAGCTCAAGATGGTTGGGTCGGAAATTGAAACTTACACCAAGCTGTCTAATGACTATGCTGCTCTTTGCCCAAACATGTCTCGACCAATGTATCGAAGAATCGAACTGTACATCAAGGGTTTGGCTCCAGAAATTCGAAGCCATGTAACTTCAGCCAACCACACCACCATTCAGCCGATCGTTCGACTTGCTCACAAACTTACTGATCAGGCCGTGGAAGAGGGCAGGTTGCCCAAAAGGATCAATGCTACTGTCGGAACTTCTAGCGACAGCAAGCGTAAGTGGGATGGAAGTCAGAGCAAGGATGCTAACCCCACTCAGGCCCCAGCACAGCAAAGGAAAACTGAAAGCAACAAAGGCACCCAGCAACAGGGTGGCTACCGGGGAAGCTACCCAAAGTGCAACAAGTGTAACAGACACCACAATGGGGCATGTAACAAGGGCCAGTGTCAGCGATGCCACAAGATGGGGCACGAAGCCAAGGATTGTAGAAGCCAGTTCCCAGCAAGGCAGAATCAGCAACAACCTCAACAGCAACAGCAGCAGGGAAACGACCGAGCGTGTTTTAAATGTGGGGCAACAGGGCACTTTAAGAAGGATTGCCCTGAACTGAATCAGAACCGCAACAATAATCAGGGAGCTAGGAACAACAATCAGAACAACAATGCTGGGAATGCAAGGGGAAGAGCTTTCGTGATTGGAGCTGGAGAAGCAAGGAACGATCCCAATGTCGTGACGGGTAAGTTCCTACTCGATGATCGTTATGTTTCTGTGTTATTTGATTCCGGTGCTGATGCTAGTTATGTATCCCTACGTATTAGTAAGAAGCTTAAGCGTCCGCTTTCGTTACTAAGTTCTCCTCATATCGTCGAGTTAGCTAATGGTAGAAACATCGAGGCCTCACATGTGGTCAAAGGCTGCAAACTAGAGTTGTCTGGTCAGACATTTAGTATCGACCTTTTCCCTGTTACTCTTGGAAGCTTCGACGTCGTTATTGGTATGGATTGGTTATCCAAGCATCGCGCTGAGATCCTCTGTCAAGAGAAAGCAGTTCGTATTCCTCGCCGTTCTGGCAAACCCCTCATTGTACAAGGTGGCAAAGGTGGAGAAATCTCCGGCGTTATCTCGTTCTTGAAGGCCCAGAAGTGTTTACGAAAAGGGCACACCGCTATCCTAGCACTTGTCACTAACACGCAGGAAAAGGAAAAGAGGATTGAAGACTTTCCAGTAGTGCGTGACTACCCCGAGGTATTTCCTGAGGAATTACCTGGACTCCCTCCCCATCGTCAGGTCGAATTCCAAATCGAGCTAGCTCCCGGAGCAGCGCCTATAGCTCGTGCGCCTTATCGACTAGCCCCCGCAGAATTGAAGGAACTCTCTACGCAACTACAAGAACTATTGGATAAAGGGTTTATCCGCCCTAGTTCATCACCCTGGGGAGCACCGGTACTCTTTGTCAAGAAGAAGGATGGCACATTCCGAATGTGCATCGACTATCGTGAGTTGAACAAGGTTACCATCAAGAATCGTTACCCTCTTCCGCGTATCGACGACCTATTCGATCAGTTGCAAGGATCGAGCTACTACTCTAAGATTGACCTGCGATCAGGCTACCATCAGTTAAGGGTCCGTAATGAAGATATTTCCAAGACTGCATTCAGAACTCGTTATGGTCATTATGAATTCCTCGTTATGCCCTTTGGAATGACCAACGCGCCTGCGGTATTCATGGATCTCATGAACAGAGTATGCAAACCTTACCTCGACAAGTTTGTGATCGTGTTTATAGACGACATCTTGATCTACTCGAAAAGTCAGGAAGAGCATGAACAGCACCTACGCCTTATCCTCGAACTCCTTCGCAATGAGCAACTGTATGCCAAGTTCTCGAAATGCGACTTCTGGCTTCGAGAAGTCCATTTCCTTGGGCACGTGGTTAACAAGGATGGAATCCACGTCGACCCTGCAAAGATCGACTCTATAAAGAATTGGCCTACCCCTAAGACTCCGACCGAAGTTCGCCAATTCTTAGGACTAGCGGGATACTATCAAAGATTTATCATGGGATTTTCAAAAATCGCTCAGCCTCTCACGACTCTTACTCAGAAGGGTATGGTTTATAAGTGGGGTGAAGCTCAGGAAACCGCGTTTCAGAAACTAAAGGAAAACCTCTGTAGTGCTCCTATTCTCTCATTGCCTGAAGGCACTGACGACTTTGTGGTCTACTGCGATGCGTCTATTCATGGGCTCGGTTGCGTGTTGATGCAACGCGAGAAAGTTATTGCTTATGCCTCTCGACAACTCAAGACGCACGAAAGGAACTACACAACGCATGACTTGGAACTAGGAGCAGTGATATTTGCGCTTAAGATATGGAGACATTACCTGTACGGTACCAAGTGCACCATCTACACCGATCACAGGAGTCTCGAGCATATCTTCAAGCAAAAGGAATTAAACATGCGACAACGTCGATGGGTTGAACTTCTGAATGATTATGAATGCGCCATCAAGTATCATCCGGGCAAGGCAAATGTTGTGGCAGACGCCCTTAGCCGGAAAGACACTGTACCAAAGCGCGTGCGAGCATTACAACTTACCATCCAGTCTAGCCTCCCTACCCAGATTCGAAATGCTCAAGTTGAAGCATTGAAACCGGAAAACATCAGGGCTGAGTCCCTACGAGGATCGAGACAGCAACTAGAACAGAAAGAAGACGGCGCCTACTATGTGGCAGGGCGCATTTGGGTCCCACTTTACGGAGATCTACGAGAGCTTGTGATGGACGAAGCCCATAAGTCCCGTTATTCAGTACATCCTGGTGCAGATAAGATGTACCACGACTTAAGAGCCACATACTGGTGGCCTGGCATGAAAGCCCACATAGCGGCCTATGTTGGCAAATGTTTGACCTGCGCAAGAGTCAAGATCGAGTATCAGAAACCAGCAGGCCTACTGCAGCAACCGGAAATCCCGAAGTGGAAATGGGAACAAATTTCCATGGATTTCGTTACAGGACTACCTAGATCTCAACGCGGGAATGACACTATTTGGGTGATAGTAGATCGATTGACTAAGTCTGCACTCTTTCTGGCCAGTAAGGAAACAGACAAGTTTTCTACCTTAGCAGAAATCTATTTGAAAGAAGTAGTCTCCAGGCACGGAGTGCCAACTTCTATTATTTCCGACCGAGACGCTCGTTTTACTTCGGAATTGTGGCAAGCTATGCACAAATGCTTTGGCTCACGTTTGGACATGAGCACCGCTTATCACCCGCAAACGGATGGGCAGTCTGAACGCACCATCCAAACCCTGGAAGACATGCTTAGAGCATGTGTAATCGATTTTGGCAAGAACTGGGAGAAGCATCTACCACTGGTGGAATTCTCCTACAATAACAGCTATCACACTAGTATTCAGGCGGCACCTTTTGAGGCATTGTACGGTCGTAAATGCCGATCACCACTCTGCTGGGCGGAAGTCGGCGATAGTCAACTCACAGGCCCAGAACTAGTGGTTGATACAACGGAAAAGATTTCACAGATCAGGCAACGCATGGCGGCAGCTCGTGACCGTCAGAAAAGCTACGCTGACAAGCGTAGAAAACCGTTAGAATTCCAGGTCGGGGACCGGGTTCTACTTAAAGTCTCACCCTGGAAGGGTGTGGTCCGTTTCGGTAAACGGGGCAAGCTGAATCCACGGTATGTTGGACCATTCGAAATTACCGAGAAAATCGGTAAGGTAGCTTATAGATTGAACCTGCCTGCAGAGCTGAGTGCAGTGCATAACGTTTTTCACGTATCTAACCTGAAGAAGTGTTTGTCGGATGAAACACTTGTAATTCCTTTTAAGGAACTGACGATTGATGAACAGCTACACTTTACTGAGGAACCGATTGAGATCATGGATCGAGAGATCAAAACCCTCAAACGTAGCCAGATACCCCTTGTGCGAGTTCGTTGGAACTCACGACGCGGCCCAGAGTTTACCTGGGAGCGGGAGGACCAGATGAAGTCCAAGTATCCCCAGTTATTCCCAAACGAAAACCCCAGCACTGAAGCTACAACCGAATTTCGGGACGAAATTCCAAACTAACGGGGGGATGATGTGACACCCCGTTAAAACACGCTAGCTTGGCAGTGGCTGCTTCAACTTTCGGGACGAAAGTTCTTAAAACTTGGGGATAATGTGACACTCGAGGTTTTTCCGAACGAACACCTTGTAATATTTTGTGTATATAAATATTATTAAATGGAAACGTGATCTTTATTTGCTTAATGTGTGTTGAATGTACGTAATATATATAAATGTACGTGAGTCGAGACCATGACTCGCAACCGGGCGGTTGCGAGTGGGCCTTTGGGCCGTAACCGGCTTGGGCCGAAACCCCAAGCCCAACCCGAAAACCCCCCTTGTATAAATCCCAACCTTTCCCCACCTTCCCTCATTTTACACACACAAACACTTCTACTCTTTCTCTCAACTAGAAACCCTCAACAACACACCCCCAATCCCTTCCAATTTTCGGTTCAAGCAAGGATCCCGGACAAGAAACTCGGTCAAGACTATCACTCAGACATTCCATCTTCTCGGTTCCTTTCCTTTGTTTCGGCTCCTTCTCCTTCTTCTTAACCGGTTAGTGTGTAATAGATGCCTTGTATTCTTGCTTGAATGATATGTATATGAACTAGAAAAATGTTTGGTTAGTAGTTTTATGCATGATCATTAGGTTGTTTTGTAAAGATTGGAAATATATGATAACATGTTTAAAATGACTTGATAATGGTAGTTTACAAGTGTTCATAAGCCAACTATACTATGCTTTAAAGTTTCTTGCAAAAATGATGTTGTTAAACATAAGTTTCGGCTACAAAATACATGTTTCTAGTTCTTGCATGACAATCTTGTTGTAATATGTGATTTCCGGTTCAAAAGGTATGGTTTTGTGTAAGCATGAAAACCCTAGAAACTATGAACATTTGATGAACTAGTTGAAGATGGTTTGAAGATTTAAAATGGCAAAGTTTGATCCAAATTTTATTATAGGCAGATTAGGAAAAGTGTTTGTAGAAACCTTATTGGTAGTTTCCTAATCTGGGTCTGATTTTATATGTACAAATTGGACTGTCATATCTGCATCATCACGTGTACATGAAAGGGACATATTACGACTCGCAACCACAGCATTCCAACTCGAGACCACGCAGTTGCGACTCGCAACCATAGCATGACAAGTCGAAACCACACGATTGCGACTCGAGACTACGACGGTTGCGACTCGCAACCAAAACGTGACAACTCGAGACCACGGTTGCGACTCGCAACCATAACGTGACAAGCCGAAACCTCCTGGTTGCGACTCGAGACCAGCTGGTTGCGAGTGGGCTGTCCATTTTGGTTATTGGGCCATTTTGTGTTAACTTGGACTATCTGTTAAATGGGCTATGTGTTGCTGTGTTCTGTTTGACTGTGTTACTGTTAGGGCCGGCCCAATAACCCCACGACGATTTACTTGTATGCATGTTACGTGCTTGTATATGTATTACGTGAATGCTTGTACACCGAACCTGACCTTTACCGGTAACCATGTTAGGACGTGGTGACCAACGTGATTGACAAGTAACCTAAACCTACCGAGCAACCCAAGGTGAGTTCACAACTTAAAAGCATGCGTCCCGGTGGTTTGGGACACGAGACTAAAACAATCCTATCCCCTGGTAAAAGGGGATACCATTTACATACCTTCCCTAGTTATTGGGAACAAAACTTACTTTTCCTTCCCTGGTATTGGGAAACCTTTTGGTTAATTACTGTTTATACGGATTGCAACTAACGGCACTAAACGGAACTCTATCACTCAAGTCCCTACTACAAATACCGATTAGTCGCCGGGTTCAGGCGAACGGGTTATTAGTTGATAGCGCTATTTAGGTGTTTACCAGCCTCACACCGTGCCCTGGTTTGGGATCGGTCGTGAACTAATGTACTCAGATATCCGTCAATGATGATAGAACATTGACAACGGGGCATCCTGCGGATACGCAACGGTTACTTAGTGTTCGGTATTGGAAAAACAGTTTAGTCGCTAACTTTTGGGGTAGCTCCCCAGGGCATGTATAAACGGATAAATTAACCGGTGTAACAAGTTTTTGGTAATTAAAACTGGACAACTAGTGAACTCACTCAGCATTATTGTTGACCCCTTACTGCATGCTTTGCAGGTAACCCGTGACAATGGAGCTTGCTGCTTGGGAACGTGTAGTGTCTGTTCACCCTTGTGTTGGGTGTTACCTTATGTTGAACTATGAACTTTGTTTAAACTACTTTACTTATGCTTCCGCTACTTATTAACTGTTTGAACTTAAAACCTTAAACTCTGAACTTGATATTTGCTAATCTTATGGTTAGTAAGTATTACTTTTGTTATCAACTTAATTATTCAGTATAATTGGTGGCTGGATCCTGGTCAGTCACGCCCTCGAAGCGGGTGTCATCCGCAGGTGGATTTTGGGGGTGTGACAACATTAGCCACAACGACTGAATGAATAGACAAAGAAGAATAAGCAGCTTTATCCACCAGAATTGATATTCTGTCATTCCCTACTGCAGCTTCTCCCAACAATTCATCAACATTTGCATCGACTGACACACTTGACGTTTCATCCAAATGATCATCGCCTGAAGTTGAGGATTCTTCATCTTCAACTGTAACCAGAACTGTCTTCATCTTCAGATGATTCTCCACCACTGGCGGAAGATTCTCCACCACTGGTGTGTTTCAGATCCTTGACGACCGCAAAAAAACAAGTTGTTCCATCCTGAACATCACTTCCCAACTGAATCGACCAGTCACAACCTTCATCGACTTGTACCACAAGAGCCTGATTGGCATTTGATGCTCCTGCTTGATTTGGATTGTTCACAGGCATCAACGTACGCTCGTTATTCCTGTTTTGATTCTGATTTTGCTGGTTGCCTTGATTGCCTTGATTCCTGAACGGATTCTGGTTCCCATGTTGAGCTGGCTTTGTACATTCACCTAATTTCGTTAATTTTCTAATTTTTTTTCGATTGTTCTTATTTTGTTAGCAGTTCAATGATTGTTAGATTGATCAATGTATTCGATTTAGTATTCTCTGATTTACTTTTGTTTTGGTACTGATTCTGGATATATATATATATATATATATATATATATATATATGTAGGGAAAGGGTTTAAATGAGAACTCTAAATATTATGGGAACCGTGAGAACAAATGAAAAAATCATGAGAGCTTGGTCAAAAGTAATTCAAATTCAAAATTTTTTTCTACACTTATCATTATTATTCGAATACAATGTTAGAAATTTAAATTACACGTTTAAATTTACGTGAATCGTAAATAAAGAAAATTTACACATGTGTAAGTTTGCCATTTACACATGCGTAATCTGTTGTATTTACACATGTGTAAAAAATCTAAAAAGAGTGTTTTTTTATGTACAAGGCTTGAAACATAATCTGTTGAGTGTGGGACAACTCATACAAAAAGGATATACAGTCATGTTTCAAGGGAATCGGCGCATTATTAAGGATGCGGTGAATGACACGATAGGTAACATCAAGATGACGAGCAATAAAATGTTTCCGTTACTTTTCTCTTTTGAAGGTCGCCCGGTATTATGTCGACTCGATTCAACATCGCTATTTTTTGTGTTCTGGGACTCTCGATGCCTTGTATATCCTCGTCCTCGACCACGACCTCTGCTGGGCCGCGGCCTCTACCTCTACCTCGTCCGCTTTGATAATTGGCCACATTCGCTTCAGGGAATCGACTCGACATAATACGTGCTTCTATTATTCTTCATTGTTGTTACATTCGCCTAATTTCTTTAATGTTCTGATTTTTTCGATTGTTCTTATTTTATTCTCAATTCAATGATTGTTAGTTGATGATTGATCAATGTATTCGATTTAGTATTCTCTGATTTACTTTTGTTTTGGTACTGATTTTGTATATATATATATATATATATATATATATATATATATATATATATATATATATATATATATATATATATATAGGGAAGGGTGTAAATGAGAACCCTAAATATTGTGAGAACCGTGGGAACAAATGAAAAAAACATGAGAACTTGGTCGAAATTTAAACCACCATGAAGAACATTTAAAACAAAAGGAGCTAAGAAAATACCCATCAAAATTTAAACCACCATGAAGAACATTACATATTTAAAAAATCATGCCTGATATTGAATTCATCATTTCAAACATAACGAGCTAAGAAAACACCTAGTCGAAATTGAAATGATGATTTAAAACATAACGTTCCACCCAAAATTTAAAACAATCATTAAGAACATAACAAGCTTAAAAAATTGTGCGTCTCGTAAAGAAGGTTAGGGGGAAAGCCAAAAACGAGAAACTAAGATGTCTGGTAAAAGGGGGGGGGGGGGGCTGTATCTCTTACGTTTGACAGACAGGTCACGTATACCCCGGTTGGTAAATCAAGAGATATGTTTTCACGGGAGGCCGGCCTGTATATGTGGCGGACCATCCCGTTTGATAAAATTGGATGAGATAACGTTGAACAACATTACAAGGATGCCCTCATGAACCACTTACGAGTAAATAAGTTATATGCGTGAATATTTATCAAACATTTAAGCACATGCAAATCTAATTTATATATGATATTTTAACTTTTTTATTTAATTTGTAGGAAAATTTAAATTTTGATGTAGTGGAACGTGATTTAGAGGCCAAAAACTTGACGGGTGGTATTAGGGCGGTGCTTATGAAGCGGTACTCTGACCGCAAGTACGACGCTAAAAAATTATTTAAGACCAAGGGAGGTTACAATGATATTGCGAGCGCAAGGGCATACCTATAAAAATGTAATGTTTTATGTATGCGTGCGTGTGTGTAAGCTTTTATTTATTTAATGTCTAATCTAAGTTTAATGTTAAACAGGAGATAGATTGGGTACCTACGTATGCTAAAACCCACACGGACAATCAAGGGAATTGGGTTGATCCGGTTGCTGAACAAAATTACGTAAGTATTTCCTTTAAGTATTATTTTCTATAACAAATATATATATATATATATATATATATATATATATATATATATACACAAATATATATTTAATCATCTTCGTAAATATTATCTGCATTCATAACACTCCCTCTCAGATATATGTTACTACTTATTATACATTGTTAACAACATACTTTAGTACCTATGTAAATAAACTGATACTACTGGATCAGTTGTACTACCTCTTTAAAAATCTTACTAAGAAAACCCATTGGGACAAAACTTAGTTAAGAGAAAAAGAGTACAGTGTATATAATTCTCCCCCTGAATTCAACAAATATCTTTCAATCTACGGAGACCGATCTTGTGTGATAGTTGCTCGAAACTACTTCTTGGTAAAGATTTTGTGAATAGGTCAACTAAATTTTCACTTGACTTGATCAAGCAAACATCAATTTCCCCTTCTTTCTGCAAGTCATATGTTGAGAAGAATTTTGCCGAAATGTGCTTTGTTCGATCACCCTTGATGTAACCTTCTTTGATTTGAGCTATGCAAGCAGCATTATCTTCATAAATAATCGTCGGCTCCTTCTTGATCTGTTCTAAATTCACATGCTTCTTGTATGTGATTAATCATTGATCTCAACCACACACATTCTCGACCAGCATCATATAGTGCTATCAATTCAACATGATTTGATGATGTTGCTGTAAGTGTTTGCTTAGTTGACTTCCAAGAAATTGCGGTGCCACCGTATGTGAATACATAACCTATCTGAGATTTAGCTTTGTGAGGATCTAATAGATATCCGACATCAGCATACCCAACAAGTTGGGACTTTTGATCCTTTTTATAGAAAAGACCTAAGTCTTGTGTCCGACAAATATATCGGAATATATGTTTCACACCATTCCAGTGTCTACGTGTTGGATTCGAACTGTATCTCATATGAAGTCCTTCAGAGATTGTGAGGCCGATTAGGAACCTAAGGGTTATCTGTAGATCCCGATACGGATCGTCGGACTTAGATTATTTCTTGTTTCGGGTGCCGTAACGAGTGCGGAATCCTGGTTGTGACATAAACCGAGCGAGCGAGTAAGCACAATAACAAGATTCAACGTTTAAAGCTTCAATGTATTCAACCATAAGAGTTACAAAGTTTAACAAGAAACCCCCTAAACCTCTCTGGTGTGTGCTCTAGTTCTCTAACCCTAACTGTTTCTGTGAGTTTGCTTTTATAGCCAACCCTATCTGCAACCCAACAAAAGATTCACTGGGCCTAGAAACAAGGCCCACGAAAGACTACATCCCATGAAAGATATGAGTCTTTCGTTGAAGGACATCCAGCGAACAACTAACTCATGAAGAACCATGTTCTTCGTCAATGATGATTCTTCGTCAATGTTGGTTCTTTTTGAGGTGTTTTCAAATGGATGAATTATGTTATTCGTGGACATGCTTGCAAGGAACTGTATTCTTCATGAATATATATATATATATATATATATATATCTATACTACTTTAATAAGGATATTAGAAGGACAAGATGGTAATTGAACAAGGTGTTGAAAAAACACTGAATGCACAATGTACAACTGTTAAGGCACAAGAAAACACAAACCCTTTTACCCTTTACAAGGGTATACATCTGCCGTCCATCTATACTACTTTCTCACACGGATCAACATCGGGACCGTCCATTTGACTTCACACGGATCACCATATGCTTTCTCTCTCAATGCTCACACATCTCACAAAACAACATCAGATCTTCTTCTCTCTCTTCTCTCTCTCTTTTCTCTCTTCTCGGCGATCTAGGGTTTCATGAGATCTATCACCAGATCCGTTTGAATCTATCACCAGATCCGTTTGATGAGCAGATCAAGGGTTTCATGAGATGTTCTGGCAAGGGATCCACAGATTTGAACAAGGGATCCGTTTTATCTGGCAAGGGATCCACAGATTTGAACAAGGGATCCGTTTGATGTTCTGATAAGTTGCTTTATCTTTA
The DNA here is from genome assembly GCF_002127325.2 of Helianthus annuus. Classification (NCBI taxonomy): domain Eukaryota; kingdom Viridiplantae; phylum Streptophyta; class Magnoliopsida; order Asterales; family Asteraceae; genus Helianthus; species Helianthus annuus. The sequence continues at coordinate 22,794,817 of NC_035436.2, read as the reverse complement.
ATCTTGATGTAGATTTGTTAGTAGATATCTTACCATGTTCTTCTGTGATTGTTACTTTTCAGGTGAAGCGGTTGACGGATGTTCGAAGGACGAAATCTGAGGTTTACGAAGGATTTTTTCATGTGTTTTGTGATGAATCGACTCAGGTTAGGTTCTAAATGTTGATTTATCTTTAATCTTGATGTAGATTTGTTAGTAGATATCTTACCATGTTCTTTTGTGATTATTACTTTTCAGGTGAAGCGGTTGACGGATGTTCGAAGGACGAAATCTGAGGTTTACGAAGGAGTTTAGCATGTTTTTTGTGATGAATCGACTCAGGTTAGGTTCTAAATGTTGATTTATCTTTAATCTTGATGTAGATTTGTTAGTAGATGCGGTTATTTCAAATTAGGTTGAAAGTCTTGTGATATTTGAATTTGTATTTTTGGTGATGATAGTTAGATTAATTTCAGATATGACATAGTGAAAGGATAAATTGTTTTTGTAGTTTTGATTTTACTGTGTTCTGTTATATTTTGATCTTTTCCTTCATTTTTGGGACTGATAAGTGTCATGGTTGTGTGATAATTATGATATTTAGGTCATTTAGATATGGAATTGTGAAAAGATAGATTGTTATGTATTTTTGATTTTGGTTTGTTCTGTGGGATGTTCGATGAGCAGATCTAGGGTTTCATGAGATGTATCACCAGCTTTATCTGGCAAGGGATCCACAGATTTGAACAAGGGATCCGTTTGATGTTCTGATAAGTTGCAATGAGTGTTATATATCTTACCATGTTCTTTTGTGATTCTTATCTTTAATCTTGATGTAGATTTGTTAGTAGATGCGGTTATTTCAAATTAGGTTGAAAGTCTTGTGATATTTGAATTTGTATTTTTGGTGATGATAGTTAGATTAATTTCAGATATGACATAGTGAAAGGATAAATTGTTTTTGTAGTTTTGATTTTACTGTGTTCTGTTATATTTTGATCTTTTCATTCATTTTTGGGACTGATAAGTGTCATGGTTGTGTGATAATTATGATATTTAGGTCATTTAGATATGGAATTGTGAAAAGATAGATTGTTATGTATTTTTGATTTTGGTTTGTTCTGTGGGATGTTCGATGAGCAGATCTAGGGTTTCATGAGATGTATCACCAGCTTTATCTGGCAAGGGATCCACAGATTTGAACAAGGGATCCGTTTGATGTTCTGATAAGTTGCAATGAGTGTTATATATCTTACCATGTTCTTTTGTGATTCTTATCTTTAATCTTGATGTAGATTTGTTAGTAGATGCGGTTATTTCAAATTAGGTTGAAAGTCTTGTGATATTTGAATTTGTATTTTTGGTGATGATAGTTAGATTAATTTCAGATATGACATAGTGAAAGGATAAATTGTTTTTGTAGTTTTGATTTTACTGTGTTCTGTTATATTTTGATCTTTTCCTTCATTTTTGGGACTGATAAGTGTCATGGTTGTGTGATAATTATGATATTTAGGTCATTTAGATATGGAATTGTGAAAAGATAGATTGTTATGTATTTTTGATTTTGGTTTGTTCTGTGGGATGTTCGATGAGCAGATCTAGGGTTTCATGAGATGTATCACCAGCTTTATCTGGCAAGGGATCCACAGATTTGAACAAGGGATCCGTTTGATGTTCTGATAAGTTGCAATGAGTGTTATATATCTTACCATGTTCTTTTGTGATTCTTACTTTTCAGGTGAAGCGGTTGACGGATGTTCGAAGGACGAAATCTGAGGTTTACGAAGGATTTTCGCATGTGTTTTGTGATGAATCGACTCAGGTATGTCACTCGCAACTCGCAAGGAAACCTTTTTTTAGGATCTGAATTTAATTAGTTATACCTTTGGTTAACGACTGTCACGATCACTATTATTACAGAACAAGCTCACTCCGATCTTCTGGCTGCCGGAGAAAGTGTATCTGCTTGGAGAGTCTCGGAATTGGCTTTGGCGACGCTGAACGCTGCTTCATTCGAATCGAAGGGGGCTTCATATGCAGAATGTTCCCTCACTTAGTGGTCTCATGCTCACACAAGCAGAGGTAAAGTAAAGTTTATCATCATTCATCAATTTTCTTTTCTTTTTTGTTTATAATAAAGGTTTTTATATTTGCAACTTGACAAAATGTGATTTATATTAAATTTATTTTAAGTTATTAGTGTACTGGTTATAACTAATATCAAATCTTTACTAATACTTGATTTCTTTTTATGATGGTTGACTTTGCGAGAACTAACGGAGCATTAGTGTCAAGAATGGGCTGAGATTCGAATTCAGTCGGTTTTTCGCTCTTTTTTGGTAATTTCTAAGCCTTGAATATTAATTTTTAACATGCTATGCTACTGAGAGAATATAAACTTGACTATATTCTCTGTTTTTTGATCAGAGGTAAAGTAAAGTTTATCATCATTCATCAATTTTCATTTCTTTTTTGTTTATAATAAAGGTTTTTATATTTGCAACTTGACAAAATGTGATTTATATTAAATTTATTTTAAGTTAATAGTGTACTGGTTATAACTAATATCAAATCTTTACTAATACTTGATTTCTTTTTATGATGGTTGACTTTGCGAGAACTAACGGAGCATTAGTGTCAAGAATGGGCTGAGATTCGAATTCAGTCGGTTTTTCGCTCTTTTTTGGTAATTTCTAAGCCTTGAATATTAATTTTTAACATGCTATGCTACTGAGAGAATATAAACTTCACTATATTCTCTGTTTTTTGATGTGTTTTGTTATTTTTATGCTTTTTGTTTTTTAACTGATCTTAACCCATTTGACTTATGCTACAGACAAAAAGGGATCAAGATCGGGACCGTCCATTTGAATTCACACGGATCACCATCTGCTTTCTCTCTCAATGCTCACACATCTGACAAAAAGGGATGCCAAAAGCAGGGAAGTACAATCTACAGGAAAAAGCAACACTTTACTTTTGTGTGAAAGACAGCTTGCTTGCTGCAGTCTGTATAATATATCAACACTCTTCCATACACTGTTTGAAAGACAGCACTGCTTCCTTCAGTCTCTATAAATAATCCAGAGATATCTACACTCTACTCACACTTTACAAACTCTCAACTACACTCAACTGAAATTGTAAGTTTATCTCACTTGAATAATCCTACTTTCAAAACATCAACTTAACAACTTCTATTTACTTCGATTTCAGAATATATCAAGTCTTTGCATTCGGATCTTGCGTTGTTTCTCGGCTCTCACATCAAGGTTTTAAAATTTTTGTCGGCTTTTCACATCTCCCTCTTGCATTGTTGTAAGTTCTTTCAGATATGACATAGTGAAAGGATAAATTGTTTTTGTAGTTTTGATTTTACTTTGTTCTGTTATATTTTGATCTTTTCCTTCATTTTTGGGACTGATATGTGTCATGGTTTTGTGATAATTATGATATTTAGGTCATTTTTGGGGATGATAAGTGTTGTAGTTCAATGAAAATTATGATAGTTAGGTCAATTTTAGATATGGAATAGTGAAAAGATAGATTGTTATGTACTTTTTATTTTAGTTTGTTCTGTTGGATGTTTTGATATATTTTTTCATTTTTCTGGATAGTGAAAGGATAAATTGTTTTTGTAGTTTTGATTTTACTTTGTTCTGTTATATTTTGATCTTTTCCTTCATTTTTGGGACTGATATGTGTCATGGTTTTGTGATAATTATGATATTTAGGTCATTTTTGGGGATGATAAGTGTTGTAGTTCAATGAAAATTATGATAGTTAGGTCAATTTTAGATATGGAATAGTGAAAAGATAGATTGTTATGTACTTTTTATTTTAGTTTGTTCTGTGGGATGTTTTGATATATTTTTTCATTTTTCTGGATAGTGAAAGGATAAATTGTTTTTGTAGTTTTGATTTTACTTTGTTCTGTTATATTTTGATCTTTTCCTTCATTTTTGGGACTGATATGTGTCATGTTTTTGTGATAATTATGATATTTAGGTCATTTTTGGGGATGATAAGTGTTGTAGTTCAATGAAAATTATGATAGTTAGGTCAATTTTAGATATGGAATAGTGAAAAGATAGATTGTTATGTACTTTTTATTTTAGTTTGTTCTGTGGGATGTTTTGATATATTTTTTCATTTTTCGGGATAGTGAAAGGATAAATTGTTTTTGTAGTTTTGATTTTACTTTGTTCTGTTATATTTTGATCTTTTCCTTTATTTTTGGGACTGATATGTGTCATGGTTTTGTGATAATTATGATATTTAGGTTCATTTACTTTGTTCTGTTATATTTTGATCTTTTCCTTCATCATTACAGGAATTTTTTTTAAAACAGTACTGTATTCAAAACAAAATAAAACGCCGTATTCACAAAACAATACTGTATTCGCAAAGCTGTATTCAAAACAATACTGTATTCAAAACAATACTGTATTCAAAACAATACTGTATTCAAAACAATACTGTATTCACAAAGCTGATTGTTATAGTTATTATGTGTATGTGTAAATTATAGTAAATGGTTTTTGTAGTTTTGATTTTACTTTGTTCTGTTATATTTTGATCTTTTCCTTCATTTTTGGGACTGATATGTGTCATGGTTTTGTGATAATTATGATCTTTTCATTCATTTACTTTGTTCTGTTATATTTTGATCTTTTCCTTCATCATTACAGGATTTTTTTTTAAAACAATACTGTATTCAAAACAAAATAAAACGCCGTATTCACAAAACAATACTGTATTCACAAAGCTGTATTCAAAACAATCCTGTATTCAAAACAATACTGTATTCAAAACATTACTGTGTTCAAAACAATACTGTATTCAAAACAATACTGTATTTAAAACAATACTGTATTCACAAAGCTGATTGTTATAGTAATTATGTGTATTTTTCAGTTTACAAATCACTCCAAACACATATCAATTGAGAGGTATGGGAGGTGGTTATCCAATTCCCGTTGAATCACTAGGATCAACAAACCATTTAAACCTTCCTGATTCAAACCCTCTAACTTCAAACCCACCTCCGGTGTCAACCCCACCTCCGGTTTTAACCCCACCTTCGGTTTCAACCCCACCTCCATTGGCAAACCCTGAATATGATGATCCATTTGGTTGGACGGATGAAGAGTTGAATTGGGCGTATGACTATACCTTCGCTCAACTACAATTTGGTGGACTACAAATTGAGGGGTGCCATCGTCCGGTGCCAAACACTCCTACACTTCCTATGCATCCTCCACCTTCAAACCCCCCTTATGTGGAAAACTATAGTCAAACACAAGAACTACCGACCTGGGCTGAAGGGTACGAAACTGACCCTGGGGCGGTTTACGAACCACCATTGGATGAAAAAATGGTTTGGGAACCTTAGAAAAACTTTTATGATGACTGTAGTTTTTTTTTCTCGAATTAGTTTGAATCTTAATTATGTAACTTTTAATTATGTAACTTTTAATTATGTATTACTTTAAATTTAAATTTGTTGCTGTTTAATTTTAATCATGTTTTAGTTTAAATTTTATTTCTTGAGTTTTTATTTTTTTAGTTAACTAATATTGAACACTTAATAGGATATGTCTGATCATTTTTCCGTTGAAGAATTTTCATCATTGACAAATGATAGAGCATGGTATAATATAATCTTTGTTAAGGTGGAGTTTATTTGGCATGACGTCGATGGAAAGAGATTAGTGGTTATATTTCTTGATCAACACGTAAGAACATTATTTTAATTTACTTTGTGTTATATAAGCGTTTTTCCACAACTAAATTTCTTTTCATTTTAGAGACAAAAAATTGTTGCGTTCGTCCCACAAAATTTGATACACAAATATAATGACGCGTCATTGATGGGTGGTTTTTTTTCGTTGAATCATTTCCAAATTGAGAATCTCAACTATCTTGAGTGCCCAAAGTACCAGAATTACGTGTTAGTTTGGTCCGAGAAGAAAATTGTCATCAACGAATATACAAAGCTTTCTTCACTTACGCTTACGATTCCAAGGGGTGCTTCTTTATATCCATTGGTCCCTTCCATTATAGAATTGAAGCATGACAGGAGACCTCAAATGGATATTGTTGGTACATATTAATTCTCTATCTATAATTTTTATTAAATATATAAAACTTTATATATGGTCTATACGATTTAACTGATTTGGTTTTAGATGTGGTTGGGAGAATAATAGAAGGCAAACGTGATCGATGTTGTTTTGAACTTTCTCTTCAAGATAAGACGTACGTTATTATTTATTATTAACATATTACAAACATAATATTTACGTTATATGTAAGAAAATATTATTATTAGAAGAACTTTAACCCAAAATCGTAATATACAGTGGTCACACAATACAATTGTTTTTGTCTGCCCTGAAGCCTTCCGATGTTATACGTTCCATTCGAGCCGTGCAACAAAGGTCCATCATATATGTATCACGTCTCAAGTTGGTTCATCTACCAGATAGTATGTTATGCTTTACACATGAACATTCTAATAATTAGTTAGATCTAATGGCTCATGTAGTTTAATAAAAGTTATATTTTATTTGTTATTTCAGTTAATATTTTGAAGTCTACGGAGTTGAGTACGATTACGTACGAACCGGATATGGTCGAGGCACGGGATATGTAAATTATGGATCGTTATCCAATTTGTGTTTAAGTTAGAAACATTTGGTGTTGTTATTTGTTTAGTTGTTGAATATTGAAGTCTCTCTTGGTGTTTCGTGTTTTGCTTTTTGTTTCCCTCATATTGATGTAATTGTAGAAGTATTTATAATCTATCACCAAGGTATAATCTTCTTAGATTGGACAACTAAATAATCATTATCTGTATTAAACGAAGGTATAACCATGGCTGACCTTCCTACTCATACAATCGTGTTTGAGATATTAACGAGGCTGCCAGCAAAGGATGTAGGTCGTTCTAAGAGTGTATGTAAGCAATGGTATGCGTTATTGTCAACACAAGATTTCGTAAAGATACATTGTTCTCGCTCAGTAGTTTCATCTAACCAGAGAGTTCTACTAATTGACGACCTAACGTGTTCTGTTCGTCCAATCATCTCTAATAACAATGACTATGGTCCAAGCTCAACAGTTACATTTCCATTCCATCACCAAAATAATGATGTCTCAATACTTTCACATTTGAACGGATTGTTGTGTGTTTGCTTGAATCATACATACGAGCTGCTTCTTTGGAATCCAACAACTACTGCTTTCAAGCGTTTGTCAACCCCTGATTCTCATGAATTCTATATAAATAACCTTGATGCCATTGGTTTGTACGTTGACGCTGACGATGATTACAAGGTCTTGCATATAAAGCGTAGGAGTGGTGTACTTGGTGTCTATGTTTATTCTAGGGAAGTAGACTCTTGGAGAAATATTCCTTTCATAACAAGACAAGAGTACCTAAGCCCTCATTTCAATTGGTCAGCTGGCACATTTTGTGGTGGTACTCTATATTTCACTGTTTGCGAATGTTGGATTGGAGGTACGAATGTGGTGATTTGTTTTGATGTTAATTCGGAGCAGTTCAAGGAGATAAGCTTTCCACCCGTTCCTTCTAATGGAATGGTTCAAGGTGTTTTAGTTAATGTAAAAAATGTGCTTCACATGTTTGCTAGCACTGGCATGTTTGAGATGACAATTGACCTATGGACACTACAAGGGGATTACTGGATTAAGGTCTTATCATGTCCTCCGATCCCCCCGATATCATTGTCATTGTGGTGCGATATAACACATTATGTGACAAATGGTAATTGGTTTGTGATGACTAAATTAGGGAAGTTGTTTACAATTGAAATGGATATGAAGCCCTTCGAATGTTTTTATCCCGTTTCTTGGTTTCGAGGTTTTAAGGGTGCGGTGTTTGTGCAGACCATTGTTTCACCAAGTATTTAGATTGGCTTTCACTTAATGTTATCATTATGTATGTCAATGTTTTAAGGATTTGTGTTTTTTTTTCTCTAAGTCATGATATTCCGTTTAAGTCATGTATTTTAATGTTATCATTATGTATTTCAATGTTATCCTTCGGTTTGTTTTTCTCTAAGTTATGTGTTGGAATGTTGTTATGAATTGAGAATTTCATCATCTATGATAACTCTCTTTTATTTAATTTGCAAGGTATTTGTCATTTTTTCAATTTACAATGACTAATGGACTCTCAAACCCTCGAAATCATGCTTCTAGCTCGAGTGCATCTACTAAAGCTGAAAAACGAAAAGAGTATCAAAAAAGATACTATGCTGCACGCAAAGAAAATAACAAAGTATCTAAATTTGGGAGTGGTGATGCCCCCCAAAGTGCTTCATCAATATCTTTAATGAATAATAGGTCAACAGAAAGGACACCGTTAAGAAGTTTACAAACTAATATTACTCAATTTCTACAAACAACAAATGAGAACGCCTCAAGTGTTTCTACTACAAAATGCAAGGAGTACAATGAAGGATGTTCTAATACACCAAACGATAATGGAATGCGTATTTCAAATGGCAGTCAAGTCAACCAAACCCCGATAGATGATGTAATTGACGTAGTCAGGCATAGAACATCACGAGGTTTCTATTTATTTAACAAAGATTTCTTTTTCGAACTTGACATCTTTTACAACCTTCATTACTTAATACACCAATTTTTTTAGGTATTCAAATTCATCCGCGTACTTTATTACCCCAATTTGCTGAAGTAGTTGATCAACCTTCCCTCCAACATGGGAGCGTAGAAGATGATCCTTATAATTTTGTTTACAATGGTGTACCTGGAGAGCATCGTGTTTTAAAGGAACGAGCCGCATGTCCTAATTGTGGAGCAAAACGATTTCAATTTGAATTTGATACCTTTTGTTGTATGAGTGGGAAAACCGTGTTAGCAAACTTAGAAATTCCAGAGGAATTGTACCGACTTTTCACGTCTCAAGATGAAATTGGAGATTTGTTTAGGCAAAACATCCGTGCTTATAACACCAATTTTTCTTTTGCCTCAATGGGTGTGACATTGGATGATACATTGAACAATATGAGAGACGGCGTATATACTTTTCGTGCACATAAAGGAATATATCACAGAATCGACCAATTAGTTCCGAGGGATGGGACTCCTAGGTACTTGCAGTTGTATTTTTACGATCCTGATACTGAGTTAGATCACAGACTCCGATGGCCAAATCTTGATCGGCGTATTACTCAGATTTTAACACGCGTTCTTTCTACAAACCCATATGTCGATACATTTAGAAGACTTGCGGAACTAGGACCTCTGGACAACTATAGAGTCACTTTGAATACTTCGGTTGAACTTGACCAAAGGGTGTACAACCGACCAACGACATCGGAGGTATATATAATATATTATATTAATTGCAATTATTTAATATAATTGCTTATTTTACTTACTTATAGTTCACAATTATATAGGTTGCTGGTATTTGGGTTGAAGGTAATGACAATATCACTTCGTATAAACGAAGTATTGTAGTGTACGGTAGGTCTGAATATAGACAAACTATTCAGCCGTACTTCAGTTGTTACGATCCATTGTCGTATCCTTTATTTTTTCCTAATGGTGAGTCGGGTTGGCATGCTAACATACCACGTCAAGGAGTATCAATCAATGAGGTTCGCAACAATGACAACATCGAAGGAGAAATGGAAGGTACCAACAATTTGTTATCCTTTTTAAGTGAAGATCATAAAAATAGCGTAATGCGTTTTATTTTTATTAACTGTTTGTTTTTAATACATCTTCATCGTTCAGAGGCTAACACACGAAGTGGTAGAACAACCGTGGCTATGCGAGAGTACTACTGTTACAAGTTCCAGATTCGATCTACCGATAATGTGCTTTTGTTCGGTGGTAGGCTGCTACAGCAGTTTGTGGTTGATGTTTACATCAAAATTGAGACGTCACGCTTAGAATTTTGTGAGAGAAACCAGGAAAAAATTCGAGCCGAATTGTACCAAGGTATTGTGGATTGCGTCAATACTGGCGAGGTTCATGCAAACAGAGTCGGGAAAAGAATTGTGTTGCCTGCATCTTTCATCGGGGGGCCTCGCGACATGCGACGTCGGTTTCTAGATGCGATGACGTTAGTTCAAGACGACGGCAAGCCTGATGTATTCCTTACAATGACATGTAATCCTAAGTGGCCTGAGATATGTGATAACTTACATGTTGGTCAAACTGCTACAGATCGTCCAGACCTTGTTTCAAGAGTGTTCCGGGCTAAATTAGAAGATCTTAAGGATCAACTCTTCAAGAAACATGTCCTCGGGGAAGTTAAGTCATACGTCTATGTCATTGAATTTCAAAAGCGGGGTTTGCCGCACGCACATTTTCTCCTAATCATGTACCCGCAACACAAGATCAATAACGCGGACCATTATGATAAGGTTGTGTGTGCTGAAATTCCTAACAAACTAACACATCCCAGATTGCATGAGATGGTTGTCAAGCACATGATTCACGGTCCTTGCGGCAATTTACGATCAAGCAGTCCTTGTATGCAGGGTGATCCTAAAATTTGTCGTTTTCACTATCCTAGACAATTTAACGAACAGACGACACAAGGAGAAGATTCGTATCCGTTGTATCGAAGGAGAGACACCGGGATAGAAGTGGACCTACGAGGACAAACACTTGATAATAGATGGGTGGTCCCATATAACCCAAGGCTTTTGATGATGTTTAACTGCCACATGAATGTTGAAGTTTGCTCAAGTATAAAATCTGTGAAATATCTTTTCAAGTATGTTTATAAAGGACATGACAAACAGGTTATTCAAGTCGATCAAAGTGAGCCAGGGGTTGTTATTAATGAGATAAAAAGATTTCAAGATGCACGCTACATATCGCCCCCAGAGGCTATGTGGCGAATTTTTTCCTTCTCTCTTTCTCAAATCTTTCCTGCTGTTCTAGCCTTACAACTTCATCTCCCAAATAATCAGATGGTTAGATTTAGAGATGATGACTTGATGCCTAATATTGTTGATAGGGAAAGGGATAAGAGAACCATGCTAACAACATTTTTTGATCAGAATAGAAACGATGAAACAGCAAGGGTACATTTGTATAAAGATTTTCCAAAACACTATACTTGGAATGGAAGCACACGCCGTTGGAGTCGTCGTTTCGGTAAAAAACAAAGAGGTCGTATCGTTTCCGCTAATCCAGCCGAAGGAGAAAGGTACTACTTACGCCTACTTTTGTCAAATGTCAGAGGGCCTACTTCTTTCGAACATCTTTGCACAGTTAATGGTCAACGGTGTGCGACATTTCGGAAAGCAGCTCTTGAGTTAGGCTTAATAGAAGACGATGAATATCTATCACAATGTCTCGAAGAAGCCTCTACGTTTCAGTTTCCCAATGCTCTTAGAAGGTTATTTGCGACCATAATGATTTTTTGCCAACCTGGAGATGTTCGAAAGTTATGGAATGACCACTTTGATTCACTATCTGAAGATCATCGGTTACACTGTCAAAGTATAGAACGAGTTCAAAATATGGTTCTTACCGAAATAAGTGTCTTGGTACAATCCATGGGTAAAAATTTCAATGAATTCGACCTTCCTAAGATAACTGACGATGTTAACTTACAAGATGCAGGTTATCGTGAGTTACAAGAAGAGTATGGGATTGTTTTGGAACCTGAACACTTGAGTGCCAAACATTCACTTAATCCGGACCAAAAAAATGTGTTTGATGAGATCATGATGCATGTTGATAATGATCTTCCAGGCGTGTTCTTTATTGATGGTCCAGGTGGAACTGGAAAAACATTTTTGTACATTGCCTTGCTTGCTGAAATTCGGTCACGTGGTCTTATTGCTCTCGCAACAGCTTCATCAGGTGCAGCGGCTAATAATATGCCAGGAGGTAGAACGGCTCACTCGAGATTCAAGATTCCTCTTAATCTTGAAAATAATTCAATGTGCAATATTAAAAAACAGAGTGGGGCCGCTAAACTGATTCGCTCTGCCAAAATAATCATATGGGATGAAGCGTCGATGGCTAAACGACAAGCGATAGAGGCAGTCGATCGTACATTCCAAGACATTATAGGTGTTAGTCTCCCATTTGGTGGAAAGATAATGGTTATGGGAGGTGACTTCAGACAGGTGTTGCCGGTTATCAAACGTGGCACTCGAGCACAGATTGTAGACTCCAGCGTACGAATGTCACCTCTTTGGTCTTTGACTAAGAAGATGCGGTTGACCATAAATATGAGAGCGCTGAAAGATCCATGGTTTTCTAAATTTCTTTTAAGAGTCGGCGATGGAACTGAAGAACCAATCGAAGGAAACTATATCCGCATACCCGATGACATGACAATTCAGTGCAACAACAAAGAAAACGCTATAAAAGAATTGATCCATGCCATCTTTCCATCAATTGAAGATAATGTATATTCTTCAGATTATATAATCTCTAGAGCAATATTGTCCACTAAAAATGATAGTGTTGACGAGATTAATAATCAAATGATTGAAATTTTTCAAGTGGAGGAAAAAGTTTATTACAGTTTTGATGAAGCTGAAGACGATCAGCGCAACTTCTATCCGGTCGAGTTCTTAAATTCGCTAAATGTTAGTGGATTGCCGCCTCATAAGCTTCATTTAAAAATTGGATGCCCAATAATATTGTTACGTAATATCGATCCATCACATGGCCTGTGTAATGGCATGCGGTTGATATGTAAGGGTTTCATGCGAAATGTTATTGATGCGGAAATTGCAGTTGGTCAACATGCCGGAAAAAGAGTTTTTTTGCCAAGAATCCCTCTAACCCTTTCTGAAGATGACATGTTCCCATTCAAGCTGAAAAGAAAACAATTTCCAATTCGACTTAGCTTTTCCATGACGATTAATAAAGCTCAAGGTCAAACAATTCCGAACGTTGGTATTTATCTACCGGATTCTGTATTTTCACATGGACAACTTTATGTCGCGTTATCAAGAGGGATTTCAAGACAAAGTACGAAGGTGTTGGTACATCTCGCCAAAGAATTCAAACAACGCGGAGTTTACACATCAAATGTTGTCTACCAGGAAGTGTTGCGTGATTAATTAATCGCATCCTTATCAAAAAGAAGGTAAGTTAGTAGATGTTGTGCCTTATTTGCTTCCAGAAATTACCTTTTAATTACTATTTTAAATCACTGTAAGTGTCTAACATTTTTTTTATGTGTTGAAATCTGGTACAGTAGAGGAGAAGATGCAAGAAAGTCATAAGCGAACGGATGTATTGGTAAAACAGGAAGAGATACAAGAGACTCCCCACATTTTGTTTTTATTGTTTTGTCCAGCTACTTGACTATTTTGAACTCTTCTTGTTTTTAATTACATCTACTTCCTTGTTTTGTACTCTTCTTGTAGAAGATCACCAAAGAATCGATAAACTAACAGAAAAACCAGTGCCATCATATCACGAATAAGAAAACTAACTTAAGTACTATACAATATATCACGAGACGACGGATAAACTAATGGTAAACAATTATACTATTGTAAATTGCCACTCCCGCCGCATCGCGCGGGTACGTGACTAGTATATATATATATATATATAAGTTATGCATGCATGTGTTTTGTGTAGAATATATCACATGACATTTTGTTTCCAATATAGCAAACGCCGAGTCAAACCGACAGAGGAACGTCGCGACGTCGGTCTTAAACCGAATCGAGCCACATCCACACAAAACTGCATCAACAAACTCCCCCTTGGATGTTGCTGGTGATGGTTCGTTCTTCACGCTGTAGGATCTTCAAAGTGTTCACGTGTCACAAACAGGGAGTGTATCAACAAACTCCCCATTGAACGTTGCTCGTGAGACGTTGATCTTCAAATTTTAGATCCTTGTGGTGTAAATGAGTGGACGGTTGCGACTCGATTATCTTGATCCTTTGATTGCATTCATGTCGTTTCTTCATTCCGAAGCTTGTCATGGAAAATGTTCTCTTTGCCTTTAGCTGGTTTGGATGCCGCATTTGCACACGCAACAGACTTAAACGCGTAATGAGAACAACTGCTTGGAATATAGTTAGCATAAACAAATGACACACATGTGACCAACTCTCAATCAACTACCGACCAACAACAGTTTGAAAGTTTAAAAATTTGATCAATTTTAGATTTTAACTTTCAAAACATGTTAACTTCGACTGTTTATGAAGATGCAATTGTTTTGGTTTCGATTAGGTTTCAGGGGGTAAAGACTCGAGATCCAACATCGGGCAATCAAAAATAAAATAGAAATAAAATATTTTTGGTATTTTTGAATATTTCAAATGTAAAGACGGAAAGCAATAAATAAATATTTGCCGACATTCTTTTTGTGAGTTTCAAGGGTAAAAGAATCATATCAGTGTATGGTTACGTCAAAACACTCTTGTTATTCAATTAGTTAGTATTAAGATAAGCACCCTATAACGACTATCGATATTGTTGTCCACTTAAGCTCAACTTATCAGATGTACTCGCGGTTAGGGGATATGTGACAACCCGAACTTTACAGGTTAGTGTCGTTTATCTTAACAGTTCTAAGACTCTTCTTGCTTTCTTTCATTGTGCATTTCATTGTGCATTATTCGTCTTAGACACGTGAAACGTTCTTAGTTACATGTTACATTAGGCCCAAATCCGCACAAGTCCGATTAACGCCTGGTAGGCCGATTAGTGGATTGTATTATTTAAACGCATGGGCCAGCTCTTGTACCTAGCTGGGCCGATATCAATGCATAAGCCTACACGATTTCAAACCCTTATATCAATGCATAAGCCGATACCTATCAGTTACGTAGCACCTCATAGACCAATACCTTGCAAACCCTACACGATTTCAAAACTAGCAACGGCGGAAGGACTGGTCGAAGTATCATCACCCTTACTCGAGCCCTTTTGGTTAGTTGATTATGTTAGTGTTAAAGTGTTAATTTGCTGGTGATAACTACTTGATTTATTTACTTGTGTGATGTCCATGATTTATTATTTGATGATTGATTTATGTTCACATGCATGATGAGACTGATGTTAATAATTGATCTCTTTTGTTGATGTAATAATAGATTGGATGGGTGGTTAACATGGTAGCAATTATAATGATGTGATGGATGTCCCACATTACTATTGAATTGACTAATCTACAAAAGTGAAGTTAGACTAAATTGTCCACTAAAAATCACAAATACTCATGAAACTGATTGCCAGCATGTAGTAGCCTTGAAGGTCCAATACAATTAGGGGAAAGTGGTTTATTACAAGTGATAACCTAGACTAAAAGTGGCGGCCATGTGAGCTTAAATCTAATCAAAAACCATGTGAGTATTTTATGGTGTTGTCATGAAAGTCAAGTGAATAGATGTATTTGTTAATGCCAAGATGTTTTGCTTTGAAGTCTGTGTACATGTGGAATTGCATGATGAATGATTAGGGTGTTATGCAAACTTGAACACTTATCATAAATTATTAGAGATCCGATGATTAATATATATGTAGTTATGTGTAATGCCTGAACGATGTTTAATTGCTTGATAGCAGACATATTATTTGGATCTATTCATGAATATTTGCATATTAGTGACTTGAAATATAGTTACACATGTGGATTATTGAGATAGGTTAACACTTATTGAATGAGCACGATTGTACATTAGTGTTGTCGAGTTCATGGGAGTTGGTTAAATGAATCGAAGCCATAGGGATATGGACTCGTAAAAGACTAATCTCCGAGTTTGGGTCGTTGATGAATTGTGCATAAACTTAAGTAACCATGCGGGCCCTCATGTGCTTCAGTTAGTGAACGAGATGGTCTATACTGCATTAACTGAACCACATTGAGTAACCGAGTTCATGAGCTGAAAGCCCATTCAATTTCACTCGGGCCGGGCCTTGGATGAGGGGCCTTGGATGAGCTGGATCTAGTAATAGTCGAGACACATGTATGCTTTATGTTTGGGCAAGCATAGTTAGGGGGATCAACCCATCTAATGTTCACTGTTAATTAATTGGACCGAAGTGGCTAGGCCACAAACTGATCAAGGACTGTACCCAGAGAATGAGTAGCACACCTCACCAAGTAAAAATCTAGGATTTTTGGGCCATACATTGTGAACAGAAAATCATGTTAGGTGTTCGTAAACTGAATGTGGGGTAATTAACTACCAAGACTTGCTAGAATTCGATATGTGTAATATGATAATTATGTGATAGCACGACATATGTTACTGTTGGATTTCCTAAGTGGCTGATATAACTCTCATGATGGGGTGTGTATGCTATTTGTGCAATATGTATGCAGAATAGGTGATTATTGTGCCTATTAACTGAATCGTTTTAAATGGTAACCGTATTAGGACTTGGATGACCAACTGAAAACATAACCGAATAGCTAGTCTTACCGAGCAAATCAAGGTGAGTTCACTACATTCGAGCATGCGTCCCAGTGGTTGGGGACAGTCAGTGGGTATTTCATGGGGGGATAAGGCTTTGGGTAAAAACGAGTATATTGGTTAATGATCTCACCTATCATCTTTTGTAAGTCCCTCATCGGGTATTAGTTAGTAGCGCTACTTAGGTTTGGCACCCTCACACCGCTCCTGTAGAGGACGGGGGTGAACTAATGACCCAGTCTGGCCCAGTACTAGATAGGAGTACGTGGGAAGGGCAGTCGTGTATTTCAGGAGCCGTCATTGTTCGGAAATGAGATATTAACAATATTACTTGCATTGGTTATTGAACTGTTTTACATACAACGGGTAACAAACATTTTCTAAAACTGTGAACTCGCCAGCTTTGTCTGATACGTGTGTTACATGCTCGCAGGTCCATAGGTGCTGAGAATGCAGGAACTTGCTGGCTGGAGGGCGAGAGTGGTCATGGTTACATTAATAAACTTATTTATCAGACTTTTATTCATTGTGGTTGTTTGGATAATATTTACAGTATGATACATTAACGCTTCCGCTGAACTTATGGTTTTTGAACAACATATGTTTGGGATTTCAGTATAATTAAGTGATGGAATTTTATTTAAACTTGTGATTCAATGTGATTGGTGGCTCATTACTAGTCGTCACACGCCTAACAGGGATACTCCCTAGGTGGTAATTTGGGGGTGTGACAGTTTGGTATCAGAGCCAGGTTATAGTGAATTTGGTTTTAAAACTGATTTATAAAACCAGACTATAACTGAACTGATACGACATTGACCATGACACTCAGCCCCAGGCAGCAAGGTTCGTCTCTTGTTTACTATTGCATAGCATAGTTAGTACATACTCATAATTAGTATCACACCCGAATGCACATTTGATGTTACGATACGAATTACTATGCTATCTGTTTATGCTACGTGTTTTAAGAATGGGACTCTACTTGAACTTACATGCTTTATGTTGTGATGTCGTCGGTCGTACTACATGAAATTGGGGAAACCTTTTTAACAGGGGTAGGGAGGAACTGAGATAAGCATGCAAATCAGGTTATTATTATGGGTGCACACATAATAACAACGTGGGGTGCATGTGAGTCCCAGTAAATCTCGACTAGTGTGAAAAGGAATCCCACATTGTTAGTCAATCTTGTATTAGAACTTCGAAAATTGTGAATACTATAACAATACTTGACATCCGCTTGAAATGATCTGTTAATTCGTTCCTTCTTCCCATACTTGTAGAATCATGAACGGACGTGGTGGAGGTCGCCGTGGTGGTCGTAATGGAGGCCGCGGTGGTGGGCGTGGCGAAATCCATATGACCCAGGCTGAGCTAGAAGCATTACTCAACGCTCAGGTGGCTGCAGCCTTGGCAGCTTACCAGGCTGGTATGACATGTACCAGACATTCTTTTCCTTTGAATTGTAAACTTGAGTCTTATTTGTTGGTTTGTTTTCCCTCGTTAATAGGTCAGCCGGCGCCACAAAATCAGCCTCACCCACCGGTCTGCACTTTTAAAACTTTCATGGATTGCAAGCCACAGACCTTCAATGGCACTGAAGGGGCTGTGGGACTTATACGCTGGTTTGAAAAGGCGGAGTCAGTGTTTGCGATATGTAACTGCCCAGTTGGGGATAGAGTAAAGTTTGCAGCAGGCACGCTTCAGGATGGTGCCTTGACCTGGTGGAATGCCCAGGTCCAACTGCTAGGTATTGAGGCGGCGAACGCCACTACGTGGGATGATTTTAAAGAACTGATGAGAGAGGAATACTGTCCTCGAGATGAAATAGCGAAGTTAGAGAATGAGTACTATCATCTGACAATGGTGGGGTCTGAAATCGAGGCGTATGTGAAGCGGTCATATGAGTTAGCTGATTTGTGTCCAAACTTGTCCCGACCCATGCCACGAAGAATCGAGTTGTTTATTAAGGGGTTACCTCCACGGGTGAAGGGTTTAGTTACAGCAGCGAACCTCAATAACCTAACCCAGATTGTTAGATTGGCGCATAAAATCGTTGACCAGGAGGTGGAGAGCGACTCATTGCCACCTCGTATTTCTAGCACTACCACAGCTGCCACTACTTCCACTACATCTGCTGCTGATGGCAAACGTAAGTGGAACGATACGGACAAGGGGTCCAACTCTGCACAGCCTCAGAAGAAGACGGATACTGGCAGCACCCGCAGTTCCAGTCAGACAGCATCAGTGAATCAGAACGCGAGTAACAAATCGGGGCAGGGATCATATGCGGGGAAGCTACCCTTGTGCAGCAAGTGTAATTATCATCACAAGGGACAGTGTGCTCGGGTTTGTCATCGATGTAATCGACCAGGGCATATGGCTAGGGATTGTAGGGCCACTTTTCCAGCTCAGCAGCAGTCATCACAGCAGTCGGGTAGACAACAGACTCAGCAGAATCAGGGTACTCAGAGAGGGTGTTATCAGTGTGGGGCCGATGGGCACTTCAAGCGAGACTGCCCTCAGCTGAAGCAGAACACAGGGGGTAGTAATGGGAACAACAAAGCGGGGAACAATGCGGGTAATGTCGCGCGTGGGCGCGGGTTTGTGTTGGGGGCTGGTGAAGCGCGGAGCGATGGCAACGTGGTTACTGGTACGTTTTCAGTGAACGGTGTTATTGCTTCAATTTTATTTGATTCTGGTGCCGACTGGAGTTACGTGTCTTTGGAATTTAGTTCTCAGTTAGGGTTAAGTCCTACACTTCTCGTAATGAAACACATAGTAGAAATCGCAAATGGTAAAACAATCGAAGCTACACATGTTTTACTTGGGTGTAAAATCGATCTTCTGGGTCAAGTATTCGACATTGACTTAATACCTATTACTCTTGGAAGCTTCGACGTGATCGTTGGAATGGACTGGCTGTCCAAGTATCAAGCAGAGATTCTCTGTAAGGAGAAGATCATACGTGTTCCCCTTCCTGGTGGGGAATTTTTATCAGTTCAGGGTCATCGCAGTGGGACCCCGGTTAGCATTGTCTCGGCAATGAAGGCTCAGAAGTATCTACGTAAGGGTTATTCCGCGATTTTTGCTCTTGTCACTGATTCACAGTCAAATGAACGGAAGATTGAAGATCTCCCAGTTGTTCGTGAATATCCTGACGTATTTCCTGAGGAACTCCCTGGTTTACCCCCACATCGTCAGGTGGAATTCCAGATCGACCTCGCCCCAGCGGCAGCCCCGGTTGCTCGTGCTCCTTATCGTCTTGCGCCAGGGGAGTTACAGGAATTGTCAAACCAACTCCAAGAGCTGTTGGATAGGGGTTTCATCCGACCTAGCTCTTCCCCTTGGGGAGCCCCAGTTCTCTTTGTGAAGAAGAAGGATGGGTCCTTCCGGATGTGTGTAGATTATCGTGAGCTCAATAAGGTGACGATTAAAAACCGTTATCCTTTGCCTCGTATTGACGACCTGTTTGACCAGCTGCAAGGGTCAAGTTTCTATTCGAAAATCGACTTAAGGTCGGGATATCATCAGGTGCGAGTTAGAGAAGAAGACGTTCCCAAAACAGCGTTTCGGACGCGATATGGTCATTACGAGTTCTTGGTTATGCCATTCGGGTTGACCAACACACCAGCGGTCTTCATGGATCTCATGAACCGCGTGTGCAAGCCATACCTTGATGACTTCGTTATCGTTTTTATCGACGACATTCTAATTTATTCCAAGAGCAAGGAAGATCATGAGCGGCATCTGCGCCTCATCTTAGAACTCCTGAGGAGGGAGCAACTGTATGCAAAATTTTCGAAGTGTGATTTTTGGATACGGGAGGTGCATTTTCTGGGGCACATAGTTAACGAATTGGGCATACATGTGGATCCTGCCAAGATCGACGCCATTAGAAATTGGGCGGCACCAAAGAATCCTTCGGAGGTGCGGCAATTTCTCGGTCTAGCAGGGTACTATCGTCGTTTTATTCAGAATTTCTCGAAGATTGCTCAGCCACTCACTTCATTAACACAGAAGAAGGTCGTCTACTCATGGGGAGCGAAACAGGAGGATGCATTCCAACTCTTGAAGCAAAAATTATGCAGCGCGCCGATTTTATCTCTACCAGATGGTACCGAGGATTTTGTGGTTTATTGTGATGCTTCGATTCAGGGTCTCGGTTGCGTGTTGATGCAACGCGAGAAGGTGATAGCTTATGCTTCTCGTCAGTTGAAGGTACACGAGAAAAACTACACGACACATGACTTGGAGCTAGGAGCAGTGGTCTTTGCACTGAAGATTTGGAGGCATTATCTCTACGGCACGAAATGCACCATTTATACTGATCACAAGAGCCTTCAGCATATCTTCGATCAGAAAGAATTGAATATGCGCCAGCGTCGCTGGGTAGAGTTGTTCAATGATTACGAGTGTGCCATCAAGTATCACCCGGGTAAAGCTAACGTGGTGGCGGATGCTCTTAGCCGCAAAGAATCAAAACCGAAGCGTATTCGTGCCCTACAGCTTACTATTCACTCTGATCTACCTGCTCGGATCCGTTCAGCTCAGATTGAGGCATTAAAGGAAGAAAATATCGAGGCTGAAGGATTACGAGGTCTACACAAGAAGAAGTTCGAGCAACGGTCTGACGGTATCTACTACTTTATGGAACGAATATGGGTTCCTTTATTTGGTGATCTTCGAGAGCTTGTGATGGACGAAGCACACAAGTCACGATATTCTATTCACCCAGGGTCCGATAAGATGTACCAGGACCTCAAGGTTTTGTATTGGTGGCCGAATATGAAAGCTCTCATCGCAACATACGTGAGTAAGTGCTTGACTTGTGCTAGGGTCAAAGCAGAGTACCAAAAACCTTCAGGCCTACTTCAGCAGCCGGAGATACCCATGTGGAAGTGGGAACAGATCGCTATGGATTTTGTTACGGGATTACCGAGAACACAGGCTGGGAACGATACTATATGGGTGATTGTCGACCGTCTCACAAAGTCAGCACACTTCTTAGCGATCAAGGAGACAGATAAATATTCGCAGCTCGCAGCGGTGTACCTTAAGGAGGTGGTTTCTAGGCACGGAGTGCCGACCTCTATTATTTCTGATCGAGATCCTCGCTTTACCTCGGAGTTATGGCAGGCTATGCATAAGTCGTTCGGCTCACGTCTCGATATGAGTACAGCTTATCACCCACAAACGGATGGTCAGAGTGAACGCACCATTCAGACGTTAGAGGATATGTTACGGGCATGCGTTATTGATTTTGGAAAGGGGTGGGAGAAGCATTTGCCGTTGGTCGAGTTTTCCTACAATAACAGCTACCACACCAGTATCAAGGCGGCACCATTTGAGGCACTGTACGGGAGGAAGTGTCGTTCACCTCTTTGCTGGGCTGAAGTGGGTGATAGTCAGATCACAGGTCCTGAGATAGTACTCGAAACTTCAGAGAAAATCGTGAAAATCAGAGAACGTATGGCAGCTGCTCGTGATCGTCAGAAAGCCTATGCAGACAAACGTGCCAAGGAGGTAGTGTTTGAAGTGAATGACCGAGTTATGTTGAAAGTCTCACCGTGGAAAGGGGTTGTGCGCTTTGGGAAACGTGGCAAGCTGAATCCACGATATGTTGGGCCGTTTAAGGTTCTGGAGCGTATTGGTAAGGTGGCTTATAGATTGGAGTTACCTACTGAGCTGGGTAATGTTCACGATGTATTTCATGTGTCGCAGTTGAAGAAGTGTTATGCAGACGACCCATTAACAGTACCTTTTCAAGAGTTAAAGATCGACGACAAGCTGCAATTTGTAGAAGAACCCATCGAGATTATGGACCGTGATGTCAAAGTGCGTAAACACAGTCGTATTCCTATTGTGAAGGTTCGCTGGAACTCAAGACGTGGACCGGAGTTCACGTGGGAGCGCGAGGATCAGATGAAACTAAAGTACCCTCATCTCTTTCCCAAAGACAAAGCGGAATCAAGCAAGACTGGTGAATCTCGGGGCGAGATTCCTCTTCAAGTTGGGGATGATGTGACACTTGAGCAAAACCCGCAACAATCTTGAATCCTCACCTCATTTCTCCATGTTCACTTGTCAAATTTCGGGACGAAATTTCTTTCAAGTTGGGGATGATGTGACAACCCGAACTTTACAGGTTAGTGTCGTTTATCTTAACAGTTCTAAGACTCTTCTTGCTTTCTTTCATTGTGCATTTCATTGTGCATTATTCGTCTTAGACACGTGAAACGTTCTTAGTTACATGTTACATTAGGCCCAAATCCGCACAAGTCCGATTAACGCCTGGTAGGCCGATTAGTGGATTGTATTATTTAAACGCATGGGCCAGCTCTTGTACCTAGCTGGGCCGATATCAATGCATAAGCCTACACGATTTCAAACCCTTATATCAATGCATAAGCCGATACCTATCAGTTACGTAGCACCTCATAGACCAATACCTTGCAAACCCTACACGATTTCAAAACTAGCAACGGCGGAAGGACTGGTCGAAGTATCATCACCCTTACTCGAGCCCTTTTGGTTAGTTGATTATGTTAGTGTTAAAGTGTTAATTTGCTGGTGATAACTACTTGATTTATTTACTTGTGTGATGTCCATGATTTATTATTTGATGATTGATTTATGTTCACATGCATGATGAGACTGATGTTAATAATTGATCTCTTTTGTTGATGTAATAATAGATTGGATGGGTGGTTAACATGGTAGCAATTATAATGATGTGATGGATGTCCCACATTACTATTGAATTGACTAATCTACAAAAGTGAAGTTAGACTAAATTGTCCACTAAAAATCACAAATACTCATGAAACTGATTGCCAGCATGTAGTAGCCTTGAAGGTCCAATACAATTAGGGGAAAGTGGTTTATTACAAGTGATAACCTAGACTAAAAGTGGCGGCCATGTGAGCTTAAATCTAATCAAAAACCATGTGAGTATTTTATGGTGTTGTCATGAAAGTCAAGTGAATAGATGTATTTGTTAATGCCAAGATGTTTTGCTTTGAAGTCTGTGTACATGTGGAATTGCATGATGAATGATTAGGGTGTTATGCAAACTTGAACACTTATCATAAATTATTAGAGATCCGATGATTAATATATATGTAGTTATGTGTAATGCCTGAACGATGTTTAATTGCTTGATAGCAGACATATTATTTGGATCTATTCATGAATATTTGCATATTAGTGACTTGAAATATAGTTACACATGTGGATTATTGAGATAGGTTAACACTTATTGAATGAGCACGATTGTACATTAGTGTTGTCGAGTTCATGGGAGTTGGTTAAATGAATCGAAGCCATAGGGATATGGACTCGTAAAAGACTAATCTCCGAGTTTGGGTCGTTGATGAATTGTGCATAAACTTAAGTAACCATGCGGGCCCTCATGTGCTTCAGTTAGTGAACGAGATGGTCTATACTGCATTAACTGAACCACATTGAGTAACCGAGTTCATGAGCTGAAAGCCCATTCAATTTCACTCGGGCCGGGCCTTGGATGAGGGGCCTTGGATGAGCTGGATCTAGTAATAGTCGAGACACATGTATGCTTTATGTTTGGGCAAGCATAGTTAGGGGGATCAACCCATCTAATGTTCACTGTTAATTAAT
Source organism: Helianthus annuus (assembly GCF_002127325.2). Lineage (NCBI taxonomy): Eukaryota > Viridiplantae > Streptophyta > Magnoliopsida > Asterales > Asteraceae > Helianthus > Helianthus annuus. Next base: position 22,770,767 of record NC_035436.2, on the reverse strand, counting down.
TGGACCGAAGTGGCTAGGCCACAAACTGATCAAGGACTGTACCCAGAGAATGAGTAGCACACCTCACCAAGTAAAAATCTAGGATTTTTGGGCCATACATTGTGAACAGAAAATCATGTTAGGTGTTCGTAAACTGAATGTGGGGTAATTAACTACCAAGACTTGCTAGAATTCGATATGTGTAATATGATAATTATGTGATAGCACGACATATGTTACTGTTGGATTTCCTAAGTGGCTGATATAACTCTCATGATGGGGTGTGTATGCTATTTGTGCAATATGTATGCAGAATAGGTGATTATTGTGCCTATTAACTGAATCGTTTTAAATGGTAACCGTATTAGGACTTGGATGACCAACTGAAAACATAACCGAATAGCTAGTCTTACCGAGCAAATCAAGGTGAGTTCACTACATTCGAGCATGCGTCCCAGTGGTTGGGGACAGTCAGTGGGTATTTCATGGGGGGATAAGGCTTTGGGTAAAAACGAGTATATTGGTTAATGATCTCACCTATCATCTTTTGTAAGTCCCTCATCGGGTATTAGTTAGTAGCGCTACTTAGGTTTGGCACCCTCACACCGCTCCTGTAGAGGACGGGGGTGAACTAATGACCCAGTCTGGCCCAGTACTAGATAGGAGTACGTGGGAAGGGCAGTCGTGTATTTCAGGAGCCGTCATTGTTCGGAAATGAGATATTAACAATATTACTTGCATTGGTTATTGAACTGTTTTACATACAACGGGTAACAAACATTTTCTAAAACTGTGAACTCGCCAGCTTTGTCTGATACGTGTGTTACATGCTCGCAGGTCCATAGGTGCTGAGAATGCAGGAACTTGCTGGCTGGAGGGCGAGAGTGGTCATGGTTACATTAATAAACTTATTTATCAGACTTTTATTCATTGTGGTTGTTTGGATAATATTTACAGTATGATACATTAACGCTTCCGCTGAACTTATGGTTTTTGAACAACTTATGTTTGGGATTTCAGTATAATTAAGTGATGGAATTTTATTTAAACTTGTGATTCAATGTGATTGGTGGCTCATTACTAGTCGTCACACGCCTAACAGGGATACTCCCTAGGTGGTAATTTGGGGGTGTGACAGGATACGTTAAGGTATGATTTATACTTACCGACTGATGTTCATACACACACGACAAATTCCCGTATCAAGGTATGTACGAGAGTTCATCTTACTGGTGAGTATACCATTTATCATCTGTTTGCAACCATCGTGAGCGTAGTATAGCGTTGGTAAGATACCGAGGTCGTCCAAGGACACAAGAGCTTTTAGTACCGGTTTATTCTCAACGTCTAATTAAATCAAATTTTTTAGAAAAGGTTTTAAGTATGAAAAATAAAAACTAAAATGCTGAAAATAAAAATAAAATAAAAATAGATAGATAAGATGAATCACTTGGATCCGACTCGCCTTTAATGTATCCTTTGACGATTTCCGCACTTTTGCACTTTTTAAGAGATTATCTTAGTTATAATAGTTGGCCATTCTTTTGAAGTTGACGTTACCCTCAACCCTGTGATCAGCAAGGATACAATCCCAAAGGGTTGGAATATTGGAAGATAATTAATTAAGTTATTAATGCGTAAAGTGGTAGACCCCACTTTTGAAGGTGACGTTACCCTCGGCTAAGTGGTTTGAGTCAGCAATGATACAATCCCAAGTAGCCGGTTAAGTGTATTAATAGTAGTTTACTTATGAAGGGATCAAGCCATTCGCACCCCCGTCATCCAATACCAGTGGGTATTGAAGGGGGTCCTAGTAAGCTTGACCCAGGTACTTGCAGGATCTATACACTGAACAAGGCAAGAACCTGACCAAACCATTCCCTTAACTCCCGACTAGGTAGCCAACATATCTCTATATAGACCGTAGAGATATGAATGGTGAAAATCTTTTATTTTATATAGACATTAAAGTAATGCCAAGACACCACGGACAAATGATAAGGAAGTTTCAAATTCAACATAAGAAACTAGTTATTAAAGTCATTAATACAAAACCAAATAAAAAGTGCGAAAAGATTAAAAATCAAAAGTAATACATTAAATGCTTGTCTTCACCAAGTGGTGTAAGAGACTTAGCCAAACATGGCCTTTGATTCACAAGAACTCATACGATCAATCTTGGATCCCGAGACTACTACACACACTCTAAGGTGGATGATGTGGTGGATGAGGGTGTTGTAGTGGTGGTGGAGTGGTGGCAAAGTGGGAGAGAGGTGGTTTGCCGAGGGATGCCTTTGAAGTGAACCAAGCACCCCTATTTATTGCCGGAACAGTAGCCCGGCCACGGCCCCGTGTCCGCTGGATACACCCCCGTGGCCATTTCCTTTCTCTTTCTTCATTAATTGCAATTTTCTGCATTAGGCTCCACATGGCCCCGTGTTCGCTGGGTATGGCCCCGTGTGCAGAAGCCTATCTGTACTATCAAAATTTGCAAGATTTTGCAAATCTTAGTGTTGACCACGCCCCGTGCTGAGCTGGGCACGCCCCCGTGGTGGTCGTAGAAGCTTCTATAGCTTTGTCCCTTTCTACAGACACCTGACAACGCCCTCGTGTCTGCTGGGCACAAGCCGTGGTCAGCCTTCTGTTTCTTGTTTTGAAGAAACAGAACGCTTTTAGTAATTTTGTTCACAAGGATCATCAACTTTGGCTTTTAGTTTATGAAGATACGGACAATTTCGAATAATATGTCCAATTTCACAACACTCAAAACATGATCTTCGTCCAACAAACCCCGAAGTATCATGTGACTGTCTTGTTGATGAACTTTGTGATCCCGAGTTACTTGGTTTTGAACTGTTTTTTTCATTTCTTTTAAAAAATTTAACTTGATTAATATGATCTAAGTTAGATTTATTTGCAAAAGTTTCCAATTTATCCGTTCCCTTTGATTTCACAAAGTTCATCTTCTTGTTCTTCTTTTGATTCAGTTCCTTACGACCTTGAGTCGTTGATTTGCCTTTTGGTTTGGTATGATTATGCTGCTTTTTCACTGTTGGTAATTTCTAATTGCCATATCGTTTTCGAATTTCGGCCGTTGGAATCGGAGGGCACTGTGTTAGCACAATGTGTGAACCCGACTTTCTCAAAAACCTACTTGTCGAATCTTCAAAAACATTACTGATTAAAGATTGATTTACATTTTTAATCGGAAAATCTTTGTCAGAATAGATTTTATCATCGCCAACAAGATTGTACAAAAATTCACACTCTCAGACTTTTGTGCAGAAGTGGACTCAACCTGAACAGTCTTAGCAGGTTTTGCAGGAGGATCACATAGAATGTGATTCTCGAGAGGTATGTCCTCTTCTTTGATAACCGCATCAGACTGTGAAAACCCAGTATCATCGGATTCATCATCTGAAGAATCGGCATCCTTAACAATGGCTGGAGGATCCTAATTTTGTTCAGCAATTGATGCATCTATATCTGCTGACACATCCGAATCTGATGATACTTCCATTTTGTATCCAAGTCCGGTCGCAAATTCCTCAATGTCTAAAGGAACAGAATGCTCAAAATGAGTTCTATTCTCCTCGTCAGGCATTGCGTCATAATTTTGTCTAACAGGTGGTGGACACTTCTTATATCCAATGCACGTGACATCCTTTTTCTCTTTTTGTATTTCAATGATGTGATCCAGCACATACCTAGAGTTTGAATAACTATCTAGCTTAAGCCGGATCACCTCACTTTCACACTTTACACAGGCTAACTCTGTTGGGTCAAAATGGAGAATGATTTTATCAATTACCACATCTTTAGTTTAGGGATATTATTGTTTTGTATTTTTTTTGCGTGTTTAGTAGGTTTTCAAAGCAAGAGGCGGCTTGCTTGGAGGACAAGGCTCGGGGGCTATAAATAGATTACTAAACACCACTTGTGAGGGGTGTATTTGTGAGCCACCACCCCGGGGGAGCTCACCCGGGGTTGGATGTTTATCTTGTATTTTGTTATCACATTCAATGAAAACATCTATGTTCCAATCCTTAAAGTTTCCATCTTTCTTGTTCATTTCTGTTTGTTCTTGGCTCGAATCACCTGTCTCACTATTTTTCACCGAAGTGAGACTGAAATCGGATCGTTACGGACCCATCATTTGGTATCAGAGCCTCGGTGGATCGTTTCAGTTTTGGTTTGGTCGGTTCTTCACCGCAAAACCCGCCAGAGACGTTAATTGATGGGAGATCTGATGTTGTTTTTGAGCTATTATTATTCTAGCTACTTTATTTATAATTAAGAGCATCCAACGTTTTTGTTCTTGGGTGTTGAGAGGGAATTATTCATCTTTTGACTTTCAGAACCACACCCACTATGTGTATTTCAAAAGATCCACTATCAACTTTTGATTGTAGATATATGTCACGTCATACTTGCTTTGCAAATCATCATATTTGCCTTGCAAGTCCGACAATTTATCACCTAAACTAACACATTAATCACAATTATAAGAAATTGGATCAACGACACATACCTGGTTTGATGAATCGCCCACATTAGCCATAAAGGCTGAATAAATAGACAAAGAAGAATAAGCAGCTTTATCCACCAGAATTGATCTTCTGTCAATTCCCCGTTGCAGCTTCTCCCAACAATTCATCAACATTTGCATCGACTGACACACTTGACGTTTCATCCAAATGATCATCGCCTGAAGTTGAGGATTCTTCATCTTCAACTGTAACCAGAACTGTCTTCATCTTCAGATGATTCTCCACCACTGGCGGAAGATTCTCCACCACTGGTGTGTTTCAGATCCTTGACAACCTTAGCAAAACAAGTTGTTCCATCCTGAACATCACTTCCCAACTGAATCGACCAGTCACAACCTTCATTGACTTGTACCACAAGAGCCTGATTGGCATTTGATGCTCCTGCTTGATTTGGATTGTTCACAGGCATCAACGTACGCTCGTTATTCCTGTTTTGATTCTGATTTTGCTGGTTGCCTTGATTGCCTTGATTCCTGAACGGATTATGGTTCCCATATTGAGCTGGCTTTGTACATTCTCTCTTGAAGTGACCTCGTTCACCATAATTGAAGCACTTGACTGATTGTTTATCGAATCCATACTTGCTATCTTTCTTTCCAAGCTGGTTCTACCAGTCCTTTCCATGAAGTCTTTAGCTCGCCTAACAGCACTAGCGAAAGCCCATTTGATGTCCATCATATCCATTTCCTCCTTATCAATCTGCTGATAATATTCGGGTGTCAGATTAATGTTTGATGAACCGCCCACATTAGCCATAAAGGCTGAATGAATAGACAAAGAAGAATAAGCAGCTTTATCCACCAGAACTGATCTTCTATCATTCCCTGCTGCAGCTTCTCCCAACAATTCATCAACATTTGCATCGACTGACACACTTGACGTTTCATCCAAATGATCATCGCCAGAAGTTGAGGATTCTTCATCTTCAACTGTAACCAGAACTATCTTCATCTTCAGATGATTCTCCACCACTGGCGGAAGATTCTCCACCACCACTGGTGTGTTTCAGATCCTTGACAACCGCAACAAAACAAGTTGTTCCATCCTGAACATCACTTCCCAACTGAATCGACCAGTCACAACCTTCATCGACTTGTACCACAAGAGCCTGATTGGCATTTGATGCTCCTGCTTGATTTGGATTGTTCACAGGCATCAACGTACGCTCATTATTCCTGTTTTGATTCTGATTGTGCTGGTTGCCTTGATTGCCTTGATTCCTGAACGGATTCTGGTTCCCATGTTGAGCTGGCTTTGTACATTCTCTCTTGAAGTGACCTCGTTCACCATAATTGAAGCACTTGACTGAATGTTTATGGAATCCATACTTGCTATCTTTCTTTCTTTCCAAGCTAGTTCTACCAGTCCTTTCCATGAAGTCTTTAGCTCGCCTAACAGCACTAGCGAAAGCCCATTTGATGTCCATCATATCCATTTCCTCCTTATCAATCTGCTGATAATCTTCGTGTGTCAGATTAATGTTTCCAATCTGACCTGCTATTAACCCACAATACGCGCTCACCAATGTGTTTAATAGCTTCATATGATCCTTAGCTACTTCAACACTTACTTTCAAGAAATTTGAAGTGTCGAGCCGAACTGTATTTGGATTAGATGGCTGACCGACAGATGAAGTGCTTCCATAACAAGATTGTTGTGGAACTGGTAATGAATTTCCGTACATATCTCTTGCTCCAGTAGATTGATAGCTTTGCTTTGAGAATTCCGGTTGTGGGCTTCCGTACATGTCAGTGCTTGAGACAAAAACCATTTGCGTCGAGGAAACTGGTAGGGGATTTCCGTACATATCTCTTGATACAAGGCTGTTTGAAGCTGAGCATGTGGAGCAGGTCTTGCAGCAGTGCTAGAACTTCCACAGTTTCCCTAATACATATCAGGATTCTATTGCACTGGAATCTTTTTGGCCTTCCTGAACTCTTTTTGATCTTTGTTCTCCAAGAGCTGAACGAAATCATTTATGTTTGTCGTAGCCAAAGTGCCATTGTATTTCAAGATTTCCAAGAAACCATTCCATTGAGCTGGTTATGCATCGGCAAACTTGATGACAACTTCTTCTAGAGTCACTACTACCCCAAAGTTATTTAACTCAGTCAACTAGTGATAAAATCGACTTGTCAAGTCTCCCAAAGACTCCCTTTCCATACATGTGAAGCCATCAAACTCCTTCTTGAGTAGATCATGTCGCAATTTGCGTGACGCTTCATTTCCTAGACCTCTCGTCTTCAATACATCCCATTGTGACAACCCTCAAAATTACATGTATTCCGTACAATTTATTAATGATAATTAAAGTGCTTAATGATTGTGCTAAATCATTTAACTGCTTTCTGATTTCTGTATTATACTTACATGTGCTTGTCAACATACTAGTAGTGTACAGAAAAGTTACTAAATGGTCCTGTGTGTTTTCCTAAGTGTTAGAAATTAAAAGTGTTACAAAAATATACATAAAAGACACGTTACGGAGTAATTAAGCACTTTAACGGAACAACACCGAACCGAACAACCGGACTTTACCCGAAACACAGAAATATTGTCAAACACATTGTTATTGTTTTTCTGAGCTAGTTAGGGTCCCCGAACACCCTTACACACTATATATTACGTAACACACATAAAGCATTAACTTAACATTTGATTTCAACTAAGATCACCAACTAACTAGTTGAAACCTAACTAAACCAACCCCCCCCCCCCCAAACCGGTTAGGAGACAAGAAGGACACCCCTTTGATTTCTTTCATTATTTAATTTGATCATGTTTCTAGATTAGAGACATGTTACCCATAAGACAATGGTAAGATGGAGTCTATAAGTATTACCCACAAGTCTACCCTTCTCTCACTACTCAACACACACTTCACTCAAACACTCTCCTTCCTCTCTTCTTGATCTCGGCCGCCCCTAGTGGCACCACCACCACCATCACTTGGTCACTTGCAAGCTTTCCAAGGCCATACAAAGGTGCTAAAAGGTGCATAACGAAGCTTGGTGCTCTCAGAAGTGGAAGGACCTTCTTCGTTTGCTATTAACCATCACTTTTCTACACTCGAACTCCCCTAGCCTTGAGCTAGTGGTAAGAACTTAGATACGTTCATTTTTCATGTTATTTAAGTGGTTAATAGTTATCTGATGATGAGAATCCATGAACACTATAGGGTCATAAACAAAGTCTTGACTATGAAGTAACATGATAATGAAGTAAGATGAAAACATGATGTTAATATGAAGTTGTTTTGATTCTTGTTGATTATCTGATGATTTGCTTGTTAATATTGATGTTTGATGTTGTTGTTGATCACTAAACATGTTAACAGAATTGATCGAACACGAGTTAGAAAGCTAAAAGCTGAAAACAGGAGTCTGATTGGTGATTACAGCCAACTTTAGTTGGCTGTAACAGGACCTTAATAACATGAAAACTGTATTTTCTGATGCCTAAATTTATGTATTATGAAATACGGTTTTAATGGCACTGGAATCATAATTTTTGGACTTCGTTTACTATTTTTAAAGTGTCGTTTTGTAACAGCAGCTAAAGCTGCATTTTTGCTGCTGAAAATATGTGTTATATTCTTTATCATAACTTGAAACCTGGGTAGAACTAGGTCATGAAATTGGTACTGTAGATGGACACTGATGTCATAGTAATTGTCCCACTGGAATTTCTTAAATCGGACTTACGATGAATTTTTAATAAATTATTCCGTGGACTGCAATCAGAAAAAGATGAATCTGATTGTAGTCCGGAAAATGAATTTTTATAAAATATTAGTGACGAATTGGATCCCGAGATTTTTACACAATAACATTTGGATCGTTTAAAGCTTTCTGTAAAAAGTTGGGAATTTTTGGAACAAGTTAACTATTTTATTAAAATGTCCGAAAACAGCCCAGTTTTGGATATTTAAGTTGAAATGACAGAAGTAGTAATTCGCGTGTCTAAATGTCGAGTATATTATTTGAGGATGATCTAACATGTCATATATCAATGAAAGTAATATGTGCAATATCGTATGCCTGTTCTTGAGTAGCTATAGGTGGAATGTTGATATGAGCATGAACTGTTGATGTGATGCTTGTTATGTGATAAACACGTGTAGGAACTTTGTGCTTATTTGAAGTCACTAATAAACTAAGTAGTAATCCTACTAGGACGTGATTGACCGACTTTGACCGTTAGCTATATTTGAGAATCTAAACGAGCAAACCGAGGTGAGTTCACACACTTTCTAAGGCATGGGATTCCCAGTGGTTGGGAATGGGTTAAAGAATTTAAAACGAGATCTACATATCCTCCTTGGGTAGGATATGTACGGCCATCCTCCATAGGTAGGATGCCAATATTAATCCTGCGTATTCTCTTTGGGTAGAATATGTACATTCCTCCTACTTGGGTAGGACAATAACCTTAAAACTTACTAGACAAAACTTTATCATGAAGTCCCTCAATTTATATCGACTTAATCGCCGAGGCTAATGGCGAGCGGGTCATTAGTTAATAGCGCTATTAGGTTTAACAAACCTCACATCGTGCCAGTCGGACGGGCGTGTACTAATGGACTATGGCAAACTGTCAGTGATGATAGACACTGATGTAGGGCACAACTTATTTGCATTAGTAGTCGATATGGTACGGTCTAGTGGTTCACATCGGGAAGCCCCCACTGATCATGGATATGGTTTGGGTAATAAAGAATGAACTGGTTAATCATGCTTTCAACTACGGGGTAACCCCCACGGCAATTACGCCAACGAAAGACAAACCACGTTTTCAGAAACAACTTAAAACTAATCAACCAACCGTGAACTCACTCAACTTTGTTGTTGACTCGTTGTTACATGCCTTGCAGGTCGTTAAATGCTTGGAGCGTGCACGAGGAAGGAGTTGTTGTGGGATACGGACTGTTATGTTCCGCGCTTAATATTTAAATCCTTATGAACTTATTAAACTTTTGCTTTGGACTTTAAACTTATAAACTATGGACTTTTGTTTTTGGATTTACGTTTATGCTTCCGCTGTTTAATTTGAACTTAGTTAACTTGCTTTGGTCACCAATTGTATTATGGATATGATTTTATTTACTTAATTACGTTGTTCAATATGATTGGTGGCACGATCCTAGTCATGTCACGCCTCCAAGTGGTGATACTATGCATGGTGGATTTTGGGGGTGTGACACCCATAACCGCTTTGATGTCTTGAAGCTGACAAACTGATGATATACATCCTCTCTCAACGCTTGAGTTAGAATAGAATATGCATTCTTTTCTAAACATATGCCTTTTTCTCGTTTGGCGTAAGATCTGCAAATGTCGCGGCAGTTGAAGCGGCAACCTCAAGTGCTTGATCGAAATCTGTAGTAAAACATAACCACAATTCCGTGTTTTGCCCAAGAACATACGTATGGAATCTTTCTTCCCATCCAGGATATTCATTCATGTGCATTAGCTTCGGTGGACGATTAAGGCTTCCGGTTTCACTTTCGCTTAAAAGTATACTTTGAATACTTTGATTTTGATTTGAAACGAATGCCCATTGACTTGTCGAAATTTGATTCGTTTGAGATGGAATAGACGAAGATGCGGGTGTGGGAGATTCGGCCCATGATGGTGATAAACTCGTGCTTCTATACTTGCTCTCCGTATTGGATGGAATACCCCACCAATCTGAACTCATTTTGGATATATAATAATGAATACCTGCTTAAATCACTTGAAACAATTCGTGAAGACAATTTTTGAAAGCTTCTGTTAAAAAAATGACAAGAGTGACCCACGAAAAATTTGGTTCTTGGCGAAAGACCTTAACTGACGAAATACTAGTTTTTTTCTTAAAAGACAAAGTGACGAAAAAATAAGGTTTTTCGTCTAGACCAATTGTGACGAAAAATAGGTTTTTCGTCAAAGAAAAATCAAATAAAGAAAAGGTTTTTCGTTGACTATGTGCACAAAGTTGGTGAGATATTTTCAAAAAAAAAAAAGATAGATCTTTTCTTCATAAAGTTGTTGAACACAATAGTCAAACAACCATACCTTGCCCATACCTTTTCAAAGACCCATGTCACTGACTTACCAACCATACATTATGCCTTGTGTCAAGATTGTCAAACAATTATATTATAATCCTTAACACTTCAACAATAATTCAACCAAGATCAAAAGCAGGTTATATTTTGAAGAACAATATGAACTTTTTGAATATATTAAGAACACTATGAGTTTTCCGGTCACCGTAGATATTTCGATATTTCTGAACTACAATTTTGCACAAAAGTTTAATAAAAACCCAACCTTAACATGTAAACATGAATTTAACAAGGTTTTTGATCAAACTAAAAAGCAAAATACCAAGATTTTCAAGGATCTCAAACTATTTTTCCAGAAAATATGACTTCCAAAACATTAAAACTCAAGAAGAATTTCTAAAAATACACGAAAATCTTCCGAAACACAAGAAAACGACTCGGTTTTAACAAGGAAGAGAGTTGTCCACTAGCGGAGGATCTAGTAGCCTAATCCTTGTGATACGAACAAACCCGGTTGTGCGGAATCCAACCGGGTAACCAAACCGAGATCCAGAACAGAAAAGCACACAGATTCACAGTTTAAAGTTCACTTGTATATTATAGATCATCAAAGTTTTAGTACACTGTTTACAAGAGTCTCACAAACTCACTGTTCTCTGGTTCTTGTGCTCTCTGGTGTGTTCTTTCTTGTGCTTTTGTTCTCCTTTCTTGCTTCTGTCTTCAGTGCATATATATATAGGCTGCAGGTCGACGAAGGACCTTCAGCGACGAATTACCTCGACGAACATCCTGCAGCGACGAAAGACTCCCACGAAATACCAACACGACGAAAACCTTATGTTTATGAGTTTTTTCGTCATAAATGAGCGTTTAGGTTTTTTCGTCAGGAGCATGTGCAGGTTTTTCATCCACAACATACATAGGAGGTTTTTCGTCATGCAGGCTTATCAGTTTTTCATCAACAGCATACATAGCAGGTTTTTCGTCATGCAGGCAAGGTGCTGGTTTTTCGTCAATGGCCACAACTTTCAGAGTATAAAGAAACAGCAGCAAGAGAAAGATATTTCAACAACCAGCAGAATATGCAGAACTTGCAGACACAGTTGATTACGTACCGAGACACGACAGAGGATATCGGGTTTCGGTGTTCACTTGGTAATGTTGTCGAACCGAGCGAGTCGCATCCACAAACTGTATCAATAACAATCTTTTTATTTATATATTTTTATGTTTAGGATAATTTTATCATTTATTATTTGTATTTTTACAATTACATACATGTTAGAGTAATTTTATCATTTTTTATATATATGTAATTAGTTATGACACAAATATATAATTTTGGCAATTAAACATATATGAACTAGTACTATATATAGGGTTGAGTTCATTTCAGAACTTTAAATAACTACAGAACTTTCAGAACTCTCCTAATGATAAAATGAACTCATCTATTATATGTATTTCTTAGATTACATAAATGTTAATAGTAGTTTACATATGTTTAATTGCCAAAATTATATATATGTGTCATAACTAATCACATATATGTAAAAAAACTAGTTTACATATGTGTAATTATAAAATTACATATAAAAATGATAAAATTTTCTTAATATGTATGTAATCGTAAAAATACACATAATAAATAATAAAATTATCCTAAACACAAAAATATGTAAATAAAAAGATTGTTTATTATGAGTCTGTAAATACTTATGCTTCTGAAATGATCCTGGCTATATATATATATATATATATGTATATATATATATGTATATATATATATGTATATATATATATGTATATATATATATATATATATATATATATATATATAGGGGATGGATCATGAGAAAACTAGTTTAAATGAGAAAATCCAAAAACTAACTAGAAAAACCTAAAAAAATACCAATTTTTTTTTACAATTTTTTAAAGAAAAATAGCTACTTTTTATGTATGGAAAAAGTTTTCAAAAAAAAAATTTTTTTTTTTTGTTGTACTGCACATGTGCACTAATACGGAAAGCCTAAACCACTTAACTCACCCCCCACCGACACCCCCCAAAAACCTAACCCCCCCGCAGCCCCCAAAAACCTAAATTCACCCTCCCACAAAAAACCTAACCCTCCCCCCACCCCCACCCTCCCGAAAACCTAAAACTAAACCCTAAACATAAACCTGAAAAAAACCTAACCCCCCACCCCCCCGAAAAAAAAAGAACCTAAACCCCCTACCCCCACACCCAAAAACCTAATCCTAATCCTAAACCTCCGAAAAAACTAACCCTAAAAGCTAAACTAGACTCAAAAAGCTAACTTTAAGCATGTAATGCAATTGTAGTACATGTTATATTGCACATGTGCACTACTATAATAATAGTGTTGAAAACACCATAAATCTTTTTTATGTCATAAAAAATATGCTCGAATATACTTGAATGAAAGATAAGAAAATCTGTGATCTTATGGTGCTTTTTTTGTTTTAAAATGATAACGTATGGAGAAATGGGAAATGTTTGAAAAGTTATATATTTTTTTTCCAATTTTACCCCTCCTTCATTAAAAGTCCCCACTCCTTCATTAAAAGTCTCCCTCCCCCTCCTTTTTAGTGGATTTTAGTTAGTTTTCTAGTTTTCTCATTTATATCTAGTTTTCTCATGATCCTCTCCCTATATATATATATATATATATATATATATATATATATATATATATATATATATATATATATATATATATATATATATATATATATATATATATATATATATATATATATAGGTAAAGGATCCTGTACAAAGTCCATCTTTTGTAAGAAGTGTAAGAAATAATCTGGGAATGACAAATGTCCCTCTTTTTAATTAATTCAAAACGGTAGATTAGTAATTGTACATTTTTGTCATTTAATTGATTTACAATATAACTGAAAAAAATAACTGCCGATGAGATTGTTTAGGGATTGGATCGAATTTTGTATTTTTTTTGCAAAATCCAATACGATTGTTATCTACGTCATCAATTATAAATACAACAAGGCTTATCAAATCGATAGACACAATACAGTTGTTTAACGTATGCGCCCTTCTTCGATTCTGGTGTTTTATATCAATTTCAATGGAGTCCGGCGATGCAGGTACATGTGTATCATAGTATTTTAATCTCTTAATAGTTATCATGTTTCGATAATTAGTGTTATTTGTTCGAAGTTTTGTTTTTTAATATGCCGTTTTTACAGGACATTAGTATGGTTTGATTTTGTGTATATGTAGTGTTTTAGACATTAAGTTGTTTAGGGTATTGTTCTTTTACTGTTTTTTCTTGATCACGTTTTCTTTTATTACTTTTTTTTATTTTTTAGATGTGTAGTGTTATATGCATGATCCGTAGTGTTTTATAGTGTAGTGTTATATGCATGATCAATATTCTGTTTTATAGTTTTTTAGATGTGTAGTGTTATATGCATGATCGATATTCTGTTCACACATCTTATTTTCATTTCATAGTGTTTTATACATTGAATTGTTTACCTTTGTTTTAGTAAGTTTTTGTAGTGTTTTATAATTAACAAAGATATTTTTTTTCATATTTAGGTGTATAGTGTCATATGTATGAACAATAGTGTTATATTCTATTCACACATCGGAATCCCCCTTCATAGTGTTTTATTTATTTTTTTTTTTTGATATTTAGATGTATAGTGTTGGTATCCACAATCTATAGTGTTATATTATGTACAGGAATTTTAATTTCTTTTCATAGTGTTTTACCCCACACCAATACTGTTATATTCTGTGTAGACATATTTATTTTATTGGTCATAGTGTTTTATTATTATTAAGTGTTTTAAATCAACAGATTATTTGTTAACTAAGCTGTATAGTGTCTTTAAAGGAAACAGATAGTGTTATTTCTTCATATAGTGTTTTTATCAAATTTAGAAACATGTTCTTATCACTGTTTTTATAAACGACTGATGTGTCGATTTTTCGTTGTAGATATTCCTACATACCAGCCCGTTGGTAATGTTCAGGTGTCCCCAAATTCTTTTTATTAGGAGTTCTGCAAGGATGATTTGTTAATTAATAGATATATAGAGTAAGGTTCATGCGAGAAACACCTTTATTGCGAGAACCACCTTTATCAAACTGAACACAATCTAGAATAGGTAAAATAACCTAAAAAACCGAACCCCCACCCCCCATCCCCCCCGCCCCCCCCCCCCCCAAAAAAAAACAAAAAAACCCTAAACCCGCCCACCCCCCAAAAACCTAACCCCCTCCCCTCCTCCAAGCTAAAATGCTAAAAACTAAACCCCTCCAAAAGGATGGTTCCTAACGGATCCTTCTCCTATATGTATATTTATATATATATATATATGTATATAGTGTGGGGTTCATTGGGGAACACCAAAAAAGTGGGGAACCGGGGAACACCCTTGGATTAACTTAATCAAGGGCTGAGATTGGATTAAATTTTGCAAGGCTTAATAAAGGCGGAGGGGTAGTTTTGGCATTTTTGAAAAGTTTGAATTAGGTCTCTGGAGTTTGCCGTTCACCTCTCCTCCACCGCGCTTTCCCCTCTGGCTTCCCCACCGCCTCTCGCTGCCGTCCTTCTTTGACCTCTTCTGTTCAATTAAACACACATGCTGATCTCCACCACCTCTCGCCACCGTCCATTCTTCACCTTTCGCCGCCGTCCCTCCTCCACCTCTTTTGTTCGATTTTAAGCTCCATTAGATTCCTTCAAGTCGGAAGACCTCGTAATTGAGGTATTGAAAGACGAAGACTAAGATCTGGAATTTTAGAAGTCAGTAATTTGGAAAAAAAAAATCTTACATCGGTGCAGAAGGTAATTTAACTTCGAAAAAATGTGCTTAAATCATCATTTAGGTCAGTGGATTAATTCAAGAACACAATCGTTGCTGGTTTTACATGTTAAGTTTGAATTCCTTATTTGTATAAATAAAATTTAATGCTTCTGTTAAGGTAATTTATTTACTTATAGTCTCAATTGTTTAATAAATGAATGAACTAACAGGTTTTACAAGACATGTTAGTTATTAAGGTAAATATTATCTGTATTTTAGATTACGTTTGGAACACTAACTTTTGAACTCTAGCCGATCTCAGTTTAGTGTAGATTTCTAGTTTATTGAGGTAAATATTATATGTGTTTTCGTAAAAAGGCGGCTTAAATCAATATGGTTACATTTTGTAGTTGTTAGCAATTGTAGAAATAATGTGGTCAATTTGAGCTGCTTAGGGTTAATAGTGGTCCTGTAGTTGAAAGTTTGATATGGTACATGATAATAAGCCCTAGACCATAAGTTGTGGCATGTGTAGATTCTGTAGTTCATGAAGCACAGAAAATGACTCTTAAGATTTGGAATTTTGAATATGAGGATTAACTTTATGATATGGAATTTGAATATAAGTTGCAGCGTGGATTTTTTAATACAGTTTCCGTCATCTTCACGCCTACAACTGGTATAACCTTCATTCTGTTGCAGCGTTGTTATTTGGAGAGTGAATGAATTGAAGTTCGAACCATGAAGTTGTCAGCTTTGTTAATCATTTGCTCAATGCTTAACCTAATTGAATGTAATATGTTTTTTTCTGCGTTTACATTGAATACAGTTTCCGTCATCTTCACGCCTACAACTGTTACAACCTTCATTTTGTTTCATCGTTGTTATTTGGAGAATGAATGAACTGAAGTTCGAACCATGAAGTTATCAGTTTTGCTAATCATTTGCTCAATGCTTAGCCTAATTGAATATAATATGTTCTTTTGTGCGTTTACATTTTAATCCAGAAACTACTTCACATAGTCGACGCCTTCCGATTAGGCTATGTCTGATCATCTATAGGCTTCGACGACTCCTGCAATTCGATATTTTTTGTTACAAAACCAAGTACTTACTAACTACTGGTTGTTAACTCTTCAAAAAAGTAGATTTTTTTATTCTGTTAAATCAGGCGAAAAGGGAATGGAGTTCGGTAATAGGCGTCAAGCAGTAGTTGTAGTACTTGATATTAGTCGTAACCTTCGTATGCAATATCATGCCCTTTCTCATGCTCGTCTAGTTTATCATCTGAAAAAACAAATTATTAGGGTTTTATATTGGTTTGACATTCAGATGTTTTTATTAAATGGATTTATAATAAAAGATATCAATACACACCTGTCCTAACCTTGGTTTAAAAAGAGCACCTTAGGCGCGAGGCGCACTGAGGCGCAAGGCTGAGGCTCACTATGTACATATAGCGCACCTGAGGCGCACTTTTTTAGTGAAAAACCCCCTCTGAGGCATGTGTCTCATGTATATACCACATTTTTGTGCAGCAGATTGTTGTACCTCATGCTTTTCAGGCTGTACATCTATGTATTTTCAATATTAAAACATATATAAAGCTTATTTGTGTCTAAATATTGGGTAAATGACCCTATAAACCTATAGAATATATAGAAAAATTATATAATCGCCTAGCACCTAGCATCGAAAAGCCCACCGCTCTTGCAGCCTCGGTTTTTGACCTCGTTGCTTTTGTGCGCTTCACACTTTTTTAAACCAATGTTCTAACTTCAGATGATGCATCAAGAGGGAATCATGCCATATTTTTTATAAACCGTATTATTTCTGCTTTGAGCAACTTGCAGGTTCATCTATGGCAGTCATTTGTTTGGTAACTCAGATCCTGCAACAACTATTCCAGTTTCCATCAAGCAAACTGTTCCTGATGCTAGTATTACAAGTGAGTAAGGCACTTTGATCTCAACTGGTGCTACATTTCGCACCCGTTTCGTTGGACAGAGATACAAACAGGTAACGTCGTTTCCAACTTCTTATAGGCAAATCTAGCGAGCAGTGATTACAATTTGGGCTGGTCAGACGGGTCAGGTCAGGTCAACCCCAAACACTTTGTCTTTATAGTTATCATTATGAATAAATAACGTTTAATATAAAAACATTTGTACGCATTGAACTGGTTTGAGTTAAACTATAACTCTGAGTTGATCTATGAATTGAAAAACGAGTCAAAATTGTCATCTGTTATCTTATTATGACTAGTAACATCAACTGTTAGAAGTTCAGGTTTCTTTACCTTAGGTATAGCAAGTATTTTGTTTTCCGCAGGTGTGTGGGCAGGCAGATGTATGGGGTGATGGAGTGATGCCTGAAGTATCGGCTCACCTTGAAGGAGCTTCAAACATTAGCTTCGACGGGGTGTATCATTCACCCGTTGGTTCAGACGATGAATCAAGAGCATGGTATGGCTCACCTACCATAGTTGAGCAGGGTATATGTATAATCTATTTTGGGTTAATTTCTGCGCAAGTAATATTGTGTATCATGGATGTTAGGTTTGTTTTTACTTGAATTAATGATTTTATTTAATTTTACTTGATTATAGATGATTATTTGTTCATAATTTTAAATTTAGCATGCTAAGTTGTTTTATTTTGCCATATAGATAATTTTTAAGATAATGATATTAAGAACAATAATAATTATAAGATACAGAGAAATATTTTAATACCCTCACCTTCAAATTCACTTGGTCCTTCACTTGTTCCTACACTTGGTCCAGCTATAGGATTATCATTCATTCCATCTATTTTGAATTTTAAATGTAACCTTTATAAAAAAAAATTATAAAGTCAAATTCTTAACATCTTAAATATTTTTTTAACATGTTAAATATTTATTATTCATCCAATCCATTTTAAATTTCAATGAACCTTTGTAAAAAAAAATAAAAGACAAATTCTTAACATGTTAACTATATTAAAAAGCAAATAAATGTTAAGTTTTTCTTAACATGTTAAATATTTATTAACATTTAAAAATAATTTAAGACTAAACATTTGTGTCTAAAACCACACATTCTAAACATGTTAAATATTAGAAGACAACTTCTTGTAAAAAATAATTCTTTCCATCCACTTTAAATTTCAATAAACCTTTGTAAAAAAAAACAAATTCTTAACATGTTAACTATATTAAAAAGCAGAAAAATGTTAAGTTTTTCATTAACATGTTAAATATTTATTAAAATTTAAAAATAATTTAACACTAAACATTAGTGTATAAAAAGAGTTATTGGATTTTATCACCCAAAACTATTAACTATTGGCCGCTGCCACCCCCAACTATCATTTTGACGTCCGTCACCTCCAACTTAACACTTAATGTATTTTGTCACCACATCGTTAACTGATCACTAACTTTAGATTCCGTTAGTATACTTTTGGGGGTGTCATAGGGATCTTAGGAAGGTTTTATGGATCTTAGGACACCTTAAATGTATAGTAACATGATAAAAGTTAGTGATCAGTTAACGACGTGGTGACAGAACACACTAAGTGTTAAGTTGGGGGTGGCGGGTGTCAAAGTGATAGTTGAGAGAGACAGTGACCAATAGACAATAATTAAGGGTGATAAAATCCAACAATCCATAAAAAACAATTTCTAAACATGTTAAATATATTAAAAAGCATACAAAAGTTAAGTTTTTCCGGGTAACATCAGAGATACATCACCTCATAGAAGGTTATGATTTTTCCTTACAATATACCATTGCGAATAATTATCATTAATAAGTAATATTTCTTAACATGTTAAATAATTGTTTTTACTAAGTGCATACATGTAATCTTATAATATAGATCACCTAAATAAAATGCCAAACAACCAATGCAATTTTTCAACTTTACATTTTGCATCTGATATAAGCACAACGAGTAATATTAAATAATTAATATTTTAGTTTTTATTAATCGCAAGGTACGTCTTGTGTCACCATGGTTTCCTAGATAACGAGTGATCCAGGTGAGATCAGAGATACATCACCTCGTAGAAGGTTAGGAGCTTTCCCGACAATATACCATTGCGAATAATTATATTTAATACGGAATATTTTTTTAACATGTTAAATAAATGTTTTTACTAACTACATACATGTAATCTTATAATATACATCACCTAAATGAAATGCCAAACAACCTATGAAATTTTCAACTATACAATTTGCATCTGATATAAGCAAAACGAGTTATACTTGCTAACTAATATTTTAGTTTTTATTAATCGCAAGGTACGTCTTGTGTCACCATGGTTTCCTAGATCACGAGTGATCTGGGTGAGATAAGAGATACATCACCTCGTAGAAGGTTAGGAGCTTTCCCGACAATATACCATTGTGAATAATTATAATTAATACGGAATATTTTCTTAACATGTTAAATAAATGTTTTTACTAACTGCATACATGTAATCTTACAATATACATCACCTAAATGAAATTCCAAACAACAAATGCAATTTTTCAACTTTACAGTTTACATCTGATATAAGCAGAACGAGTTATACTGGTTAACTATTATTTTAGTTTTTAATAATCGCAAGGTACGTCTTGTGTCACCATGGTATCCAAGGTCACGATTGATCTGGGTAAGATCAGAGATACATCACGTCGTATAAGGTTAGGAGCTTTTCCGACAATATACCAATGCGAATAATTATAATTAATACGAAATATTTTCTTAACATGTTAATAAATGTTTTTACTAAGTGTATTCATGTAATCTTATAATATACATCA
Source organism: Helianthus annuus (assembly GCF_002127325.2). Taxonomy (NCBI): domain Eukaryota; kingdom Viridiplantae; phylum Streptophyta; class Magnoliopsida; order Asterales; family Asteraceae; genus Helianthus; species Helianthus annuus. The sequence continues at coordinate 22,750,582 of NC_035436.2, read as the reverse complement.
CCGAAATGAAATGCCAAACAACCTATGCAATTTTTCAACTTTTCAGCTTGCATCTGATATAAGTACAACAAGTTATACTGGTTAACTAATATTTTAGTTTCTATTAATCGCAAGGTACGTCTTGTGTCACCATGGTTTCCTAGATCACGAGTGATCCGGTTGAGATCAGAGATACATTACCTCGTAGTAGGTTAGGAGCTTTCCCGTCAATATACCATTGCGAATAATTATAATTAAAACGGAATATTTTCTTAACAAGTTAAATAAATGTTTTTACTAACAGCATACATGTAATATATACATCACCTAAATGAAATGCCAAACAACCTATGCAATTTTTCAACTTTCCAGTTTGCATCTAATATAAGCACAACAAGTTATACTGGTTAACTAATATTTTAGTTTTTATTAATCGCAAGGTACGTTTTGTGTCACCATGGTTTCCTAGATCACGAGTGATCCGGTTGAGATCAGAGATACATTACCTCGTAGAAGGTTAGGAGCTTTACCGTCAATATATCATTGCGAATAATTATATTTAATACGGAATATTTTCTTAACATGTTAAATAAATGTTTTTACTAACTACATACATGTAATCTTATAATAAACATCACCTAAATGAAAGGCCAAACAACCTATGCAATTTTTCAACTTTACAATTTGCATCTGATATAAGCAAAACGAGCTATACTGGCTACCTAATATTTTAGTTTTATTAATCGCAAGGTACGTCTTATGTCACCATGGTTTCCTATATCACGAGTGATATGGGTGAGATCAGAGATACATCACCTCGTATAAGCTTAGGAGCTTTTCCGACAATATACCAATTCGAATAATTATAATTAATACGGAATATTTTCTTAACATGTTAAATAAATGTTTTTACTAACTGTATACATGTAATCTTATGTATACATCACCTAAATGAAATGCCAAACAACCTATGCAATTTTTCAACTTTTCAGTTTGCATCTGATATAAGCACAACAAGGTATACTGGTTAACTAATATTTTAGTTTTTTATTAATCGCAAGGTACGTCTTGTGTCACCATGGTTTCCTAGATCACGAGTGATCCGGTTGAGATCAGAGATACATTACCTCGTAGAAGGTTAGGAGCTTTCCCGTAAATATACCATTGCGAATAATTACAATTAAAATGGAATATTTTCTTAACATGTTAAATAAATGTTTTTACTAATTGCATACATGTAATCTTATAATATACATCACCTAAATGAAATGCCAAACAACCTATGCCATTTTTCAACTTTACAGTTTGCATCTAATATAAGCACAACGAGTTATATTGGTTAACTAATTTTTGGTTTTTATTAATCGCAAGATACGTCTTGTTTCACCATGGATTCCTAGTTCACGAGTGATCCGGGTGAGATCAGAGATACATTACCTCGTAGAAGGTTAGGAGCTTTCCCGACAATATACCATTGTGAATAATTATAATAAATATGAAATATTTTCCTAACATGTTAAATAAATGTTTTTACTAATTGCATACATGTAATCTTATAATATACATCACCTAAATGAAATGCCAAACAAAGTATGCAATTTTTCAACTTTAAAGTTTGCAGCTAATATAAGCACAACGAGTTATATGGGTTAACTAATATTTTAGTTTTTTTAATCGCAAGGTACGTCTTGTGTCACCATGGTTTCCTAGATCACGGGTGATCTGGGTCAGATAAGAGATACATCACCTCGTAGAAGGTTAGGAGCTTTCCCGACAATATACCATTGTGAATAATTATAATTATACGGAATATTTTCTTAACATGTTAAATTAATGTTTTTACTAATTGCATACATGTAATCTTATAATATACATCACCTAAATGAAATGCCAAACAAATTATGCAATTTTTCAACTTTAAAGTTTGCAACTAATATAAGCACAAGGAATTATATTGGTTAATTAATATTTTAGTTTTTTTAATCGCAAGGTAAGTCTTGTGTCACTATGGTATCCAAAGTAACGATTGATCTGGGTGAGATCAGAGATACATCACCTCGTATAAGGTTAGGAGCTTTTCCGACAATAAACCATTGCGAATAATTATAATAATAAATACGGAATATTTTCTTAACATGTTAAATAAATGTTTTTACTAATTGCATACATGTAATCTTATAATATACATCACCTAAATGAAATGCCAAACAAATTATGCAATTTTTCAACTTTAAAGTTTGCAACTAATATAAGCACAATGAATTATATTGGTTAATTAATATTTTAGTTTTTTTAATCGCAAGGTAAGTCTTGTGTCACTATAGTTTCCTAGATCACGAGTGATCTGCGTGAGATAAGAGATACATCACCTCGTAGAAGGTTAGGAGCTTTCCCGACAATATACTATTGTGAATAATTATAATTAATACGGAATATTTTCTTAACATGTTAAATAAATGTTTTTACTTACTGCATACATGTAATCTTACAATATACATCACCTAAATGAAATTCCAAACAACAAATGCAATTTTTCAACTTTACAGTTTACATCTAATATAAGCACAACGAGTTATATTGGTTAACTAATATTTTAGTTTTTAATAATCGCAAGGTACGTCTTGTGTCACCATGGAATCCAAGATCATGATTGATCCGGGTGAGAACAGAGATACATCACCTCGTATAAGGTTAGGAGCTTGCTCGAAAATATACCAATGCGAATAATTATAATTAAAATGGAATATTTTCTTAACATGTTAAATAAATGTTTTTACTAACTGCATACATGTAATCTTATAATATACATCACCTAAATGAAATGCCAAACAACCTATGCCATTTTGCAACTTTACAGTTTGCATCTAATATAAGCACAACGAGTTATATTGGTTAACTAATTTTTGGTTTTTATTAATCGCAAGATACGTCTTGTTTCACCATGGATTCCTAGATCACGAGTGATCCGGGTGAGATCAGAGATACATTACCTCGTAGAAGGTTAGGAGCTTTCCCGACAATATACCATTGTGAATAATTATAATAAATATGAAATATTTTCCTAACATGTTAAATAAATGTTTTTACTAATTGCATACATGTAATCTTATAATATACATCACCTAAATGAAATGCCAAACAAATTATGCAATTTTTCAACTTTAAAGTTTGCAGCTAATATAAGCACAACGAGTTATATGGGTTAACTAATATTTTAGTTTTTTTAATCGCAAGGTACGTCTTGTGTCACCATGGTTTCCTAGATCACGGGTGATCTGGGTCAGATAAGAGATACATCACCTCGTAGAAGGTTAGGAGCTTTCCCGACAATATACCATTGTGAATAATTATAATTATACGGAATATTTTCTTAACATGTTAAATTAATGTTTTTACTAATTGCATACATGTAATCTTATAATATACATCACCTAAATGAAATGCCAAACAAATTATGCAATTTTTCAACTTTAAAGTTTGCAACTAATATAAGCACAAGGAATTATATTGGTTAATTAATATTTTAGTTTTTTTTAATCGCAAGGTAAGTCTTGTGTCACTATGGTATCCCAAGTAACGATTGATCTGGGTGAGATCAGAGATACATCACCTCGTATAAGGTTAGGAGCTTTTCCGACAATAAACCATTGCGAATAATTATAATAATAAATACGGAATATTTTCTTAACATGTTAAATAAATGTTTTTACTAATTGCATACATGTAATCTTATAATATACATCACCTAAATGAAATGCCAAACAAATTATGCAATTTTTCAACTTTAAAGTTTGCAACTAATATAAGCACAATGAATTATATTGGTTAATTAATATTTTAGTTTTTTTAATCGCAAGGTAAGTCTTGTGTCACTATGGTTTCCTAGATCACGAGTGATCTGCGTGAGATAAGAGATACATCACCTCGTAGAAGGTTAGGAGCTTTCCCGACAATATACTATTGTGAATAATTATAATTAATACGGAATATTTTCTTAACATGTTAAATAAATGTTTTTACTAACTGCATACATGTAATCTTATAATATACATCACCTAAATGAAATGCCAAACAACCTATGCAATTTTTCAACTTTTCAGTTTGCATCTAATATAAGCACAACAAGTTATACTGGTTAACTAATATTTTAGTTTTTATTAATCGCAAGGTACGTCTTGTGTCACCATGGTTTCCTAGATCACGAGTGATCCAGTTGAGATCAAAGATACATTACCTCGTAGAGGGTTGGCTCCCGTCAATATACCATTGCGAATAATTATAATTAAAACGGAATATTTTCTTAACAAGTTAAATAAATGTTTTTACTAACTGCATACATGTAATCTTATAATATACATCACCTAAATGAAATGCCAAACAACCTATGCAATTTTTCAACTTTACAGGTTGCATCTAATATAAACACAACGAGTTATATTGGTTAACTAATATTTTAGTTTTTATTAATCGCAAGATACGTCTTGTTTCACCATTGTTTCCTAAATCACGAGTGATCCAGGTGAGATTAGAGATACATCACCTCGTAGAAGGCTAGGAGCTTTCCCGACAATGTATCTTTGCGAATAATTATAATTAATACGGAATATTTTCTTAACATGTTAAATAAATGTTTTTACTAATTGCATACATGTAATCTTATAATATACATCACCTAAATGAAATGCCAAACAAATTATGCAATTTTTCAACTTTAAAGTTTGCAACTAATATAAGCACAAGGAATTATATTGGTTAATTAATATTTTAGTTTTTTTAATCGCAAGGTAAGTCTTGTGTCACTATGGTATCCAAAGTAACGATTGATCTGGGTGAGATCAGAGATACATCACCTCGTATAAGGTTAGGAGCTTTTCCGACAATAAACCATTGCGAATAATTATAATAATAAATACGGAATATTTTCTTAACATGTTAAATAAATGTTTTTACTAATTGCATACATGTAATCTTATAATATACATCACCTAAATGAAATGCCAAACAAATTATGCAATTTTTCAACTTTAAAGTTTGCAACTAATATAAGCACAATGAATTATATTGGTTAATTAATATTTTAGTTTTTTTAATCGCAAGGTAAGTCTTGTGTCACTATAGTTTCCTAGATCACGAGTGATCTGCGTGAGATAAGAGATACATCACCTCGTAGAAGGTTAGGAGCTTTCCCGACAATATACTATTGTGAATAATTATAATTAATACGGAATATTTTCTTAACATGTTAAATAAATGTTTTTACTTACTGCATACATGTAATCTTACAATATACATCACCTAAATGAAATTCCAAACAACAAATGCAATTTTTCAACTTTACAGTTTACATCTAATATAAGCACAACGAGTTATATTGGTTAACTAATATTTTAGTTTTTAATAATCGCAAGGTACGTCTTGTGTCACCATGGAATCCAAGATCATGATTGATCCGGGTGAGAACAGAGATACATCACCTCGTATAAGGTTAGGAGCTTGCTCGAAAATATACCAATGCGAATAATTATAATTAAAATGGAATATTTTCTTAACATGTTAAATAAATGTTTTTACTAACTGCATACATGTAATCTTATAATATACATCACCTAAATGAAATGCCAAACAACCTATGCCATTTTGCAACTTTACAGTTTGCATCTAATATAAGCACAACGAGTTATATTGGTTAACTAATTTTTGGTTTTTATTAATCGCAAGATACGTCTTGTTTCACCATGGATTCCTAGATCACGAGTGATCCGGGTGAGATCAGAGATACATTACCTCGTAGAAGGTTAGGAGCTTTCCCGACAATATACCATTGTGAATAATTATAATAAATATGAAATATTTTCCTAACATGTTAAATAAATGTTTTTACTAATTGCATACATGTAATCTTATAATATACATCACCTAAATGAAATGCCAAACAAATTATGCAATTTTTCAACTTTAAAGTTTGCAGCTAATATAAGCACAACGAGTTATATGGGTTAACTAATATTTTAGTTTTTTTAATCGCAAGGTACGTCTTGTGTCACCATGGTTTCCTAGATCACGGGTGATCTGGGTCAGATAAGAGATACATCACCTCGTAGAAGGTTAGGAGCTTTCCCGACAATATACCATTGTGAATAATTATAATTATACGGAATATTTTCTTAACATGTTAAATTAATGTTTTTACTAATTGCATACATGTAATCTTATAATATACATCACCTAAATGAAATGCCAAACAAATTATGCAATTTTTCAACTTTAAAGTTTGCAACTAATATAAGCACAAGGAATTATATTGGTTAATTAATATTTTAGTTTTTTTTAATCGCAAGGTAAGTCTTGTGTCACTATGGTATCCCAAGTAACGATTGATCTGGGTGAGATCAGAGATACATCACCTCGTATAAGGTTAGGAGCTTTTCCGACAATAAACCATTGCGAATAATTATAATAATAAATACGGAATATTTTCTTAACATGTTAAATAAATGTTTTTACTAATTGCATACATGTAATCTTATAATATACATCACCTAAATGAAATGCCAAACAAATTATGCAATTTTTCAACTTTAAAGTTTGCAACTAATATAAGCACAAGGAATTATATTGGTTAATTAATATTTTAGTTTTTTTAATCGCAAGGTAAGTCTTGTGTCACTATGGTATCCAAAGTAACGATTGATCTGGGTGAGATCAGAGATACATCACCTCGTATAAGGTTAGGAGCTTTTCCGACAATAAACCATTGCGAATAATTATAATAATAAATACGGAATATTTTCTTAACATGTTAAATAAATGTTTTTACTAATTGCATACATGTAATCTTATAATATACATCACCTAAATGAAATGCCAAACAAATTATGCAATTTTTCAACTTTAAAGTTTGCAACTAATATAAGCACAATGAATTATATTGGTTAATTAATATTTTAGTTTTTTTAATCGCAAGGTAAGTCTTGTGTCACTATAGTTTCCTAGATCACGAGTGATCTGCGTGAGATAAGAGATACATCACCTCGTAGAAGGTTAGGAGCTTTCCCGACAATATACTATTGTGAATAATTATAATTAATACGGAATATTTTCTTAACATGTTAAATAAATGTTTTTACTTACTGCATACATGTAATCTTACAATATACATCACCTAAATGAAATTCCAAACAACAAATGCAATTTTTCAACTTTACAGTTTACATCTAATATAAGCACAACGAGTTATATTGGTTAACTAATATTTTAGTTTTTAATAATCGCAAGGTACGTCTTGTGTCACCATGGAATCCAAGATCATGATTGATCCGGGTGAGAACAGAGATACATCACCTCGTATAAGGTTAGGAGCTTGCTCGAAAATATACCAATGCGAATAATTATAATTAAAATGGAATATTTTCTTAACATGTTAAATAAATGTTTTTACTAACTGCATACATGTAATCTTATAATATACATCACCTAAATGAAATGCCAAACAACCTATGCCATTTTGCAACTTTACAGTTTGCATCTAATATAAGCACAACGAGTTATATTGGTTAACTAATTTTTGGTTTTTATTAATCGCAAGATACGTCTTGTTTCACCATGGATTCCTAGATCACGAGTGATCCGGGTGAGATCAGAGATACATTACCTCGTAGAAGGTTAGGAGCTTTCCCGACAATATACCATTGTGAATAATTATAATAAATATGAAATATTTTCCTAACATGTTAAATAAATGTTTTTACTAATTGCATACATGTAATCTTATAATATACATCACCTAAATGAAATGCCAAACAAATTATGCAATTTTTCAACTTTAAAGTTTGCAGCTAATATAAGCACAACGAGTTATATGGGTTAACTAATATTTTAGTTTTTTTAATCGCAAGGTACGTCTTGTGTCACCATGGTTTCCTAGATCACGGGTGATCTGGGTCAGATAAGAGATACATCACCTCGTAGAAGGTTAGGAGCTTTCCCGACAATATACCATTGTGAATAATTATAATTATACGGAATATTTTCTTAACATGTTAAATTAATGTTTTTACTAATTGCATACATGTAATCTTATAATATACATCACCTAAATGAAATGCCAAACAAATTATGCAATTTTTCAACTTTAAAGTTTGCAACTAATATAAGCACAAGGAATTATATTGGTTAATTAATATTTTAGTTTTTTTTAATCGCAAGGTAAGTCTTGTGTCACTATGGTATCCCAAGTAACGATTGATCTGGGTGAGATCAGAGATACATCACCTCGTATAAGGTTAGGAGCTTTTCCGACAATAAACCATTGCGAATAATTATAATAATAAATACGGAATATTTTCTTAACATGTTAAATAAATGTTTTTACTAATTGCATACATGTAATCTTATAATATACATCACCTAAATGAAATGCCAAACAAATTATGCAATTTTTCAACTTTAAAGTTTGCAACTAATATAAGCACAATGAATTATATTGGTTAATTAATATTTTAGTTTTTTTAATCGCAAGGTAAGTCTTGTGTCACTATGGTTTCCTAGATCACGAGTGATCTGCGTGAGATAAGAGATACATCACCTCGTAGAAGGTTAGGAGCTTTCCCGACAATATACTATTGTGAATAATTATAATTAATACGGAATATTTTCTTAACATGTTAAATAAATGTTTTTACTAACTGCATACATGTAATCTTATAATATACATCACCTAAATGAAATGCCAAACAACCTATGCAATTTTTCAACTTTTCAGTTTGCATCTAATATAAGCACAACAAGTTATACTGGTTAACTAATATTTTAGTTTTTATTAATCGCAAGGTACGTCTTGTGTCACCATGGTTTCCTAGATCACGAGTGATCCAGTTGAGATCAAAGATACATTACCTCGTAGAGGGTTGGCTCCCGTCAATATACCATTGCGAATAATTATAATTAAAACGGAATATTTTCTTAACAAGTTAAATAAATGTTTTTACTAACTGCATACATGTAATCTTATAATATACATCACCTAAATGAAATGCCAAACAACCTATGCAATTTTTCAACTTTACAGGTTGCATCTAATATAAACACAACGAGTTATATTGGTTAACTAATATTTTAGTTTTTATTAATCGCAAGATACGTCTTGTTTCACCATTGTTTCCTAAATCACGAGTGATCCAGGTGAGATTAGAGATACATCACCTCGTAGAAGGCTAGGAGCTTTCCCGACAATGTATCTTTGCGAATAATTATAATTAATACGGAATATTTTCTTAACATGTTAAATAAATGTTTTTACTAACTGCATACATGTAATATTATAATATACATCTCCTAAATGAAATGCCAAACAACCTATGCAATTTTTCAACTTTACAGTTTGCATCCGATATAAGCACAACGAGTTATATTGTTTAACTAATATTTTAGTGTTTATTAATCGCAAGGTACGTCTTGTGTCACCATGGTTTCCTAGATCACGAGTGATCCGGGTTACATCAAAGATACATCACCTCGTAGAAGGTCAGAAGCTTTCCCGACAATATACCATTGCGAATAATTATAATACGGAATATTTTCTTAACATGTTAAATAAATGTTTTTACTAACTACATACATGTAATCTTATAATATACATCTCCTAAATGAAATGCCAAACAACCTATGCAATTTTTCAACTTTACAGTTTGCATCTGATATAAGCACAACGAGTTATATTAGTTAAATATATTTTAGTTTTTATTAATAGCAAGATAATTCTTGTGTCACCATGGTTTCCTAGATCACGAGTGATCCGGGTGAGATTAGAGATACATCATCTCGTTGAAGGTTAGAACCTTTACCGACAATATACCATTGCGAATAATTATAGTTAATACGGAATATTTTCTTTACATGTTGAATAAATGTTTTTACTAACTACATAATCTTAAAATATACATCACCTAAATGAAATGCCAAACCACCTATGCAATTTTTTAACTTACAGTTTACATCTGATATAAGCACAACGAGTTATGCTGGTTAACTAATATTTTAGTTTTTATTAGTCGTAAGGCACGTCTTGTGTCAACATGGTTTCCTAGATCACGAGTGATCCGGGTGAGAACAGAGATACATCACCTCGTAGAAGGTTAGGAGCTTTCCCAACAATATAACTTTGCGAGTAATTATAATTAATCGAATTATTTTCTTAACATGTTAAATAAATGTTTTTACTAACTGCATACATGTAATCATATAATATACATCTCCTAAATGAAATGCCAAACAACCTATGCAATTTTTCAACTTTACAGTTTGCATCTGATATAAGCACCATGAGTTATATTGGTTAACTAATATTTTAGTTTATATTAATCGCAAGTACGTCTTGTGTCACCATGGTTTGCTAGATCACGAGTGATCCAGGTGAAATCAAAGATACATCACCTCGTAGAAAGTTAGGAGCTCTCCCGACAATATATCATTGCGAATAATTATAAATAATACGGAATATTTTTTAGCATGTTAAATAAATGTTTTTACTAACTGCATACATGTAATCTTATAATATACATCACCTAAATGAATTGCCAAAAAACCTATGCATTTTTTCAACTTTATAGTTTGCATCTGATATAAGCACAACGAGTTATATTGGATAACTAATATTTTAGTTTTTATTAATCGCTAGGTACGTCTTGTGTCACCATGGTTTCCTAGATCACGAGTGATCCTGTTTCCTTCTTCCTACTACACAAATGCCACAAACCTTACAAAATATGGTCTCGCACAAAGACTCAATTTTCTTCTTCCTACTACACACATGCCCTAAAACCCTACCAATCTATCCTCACAAAACTTTATTCTAATATTTTGAGCTCTAATCCAAAATTCAATATGTAATATTGTCGAATCGAATCTAGCTGATTAATGCAGTCTCTCATTTAACATGTTAAATTTATTTATTTTAATATTTTAAGCCAACATAGACTCCGTTTTCTTCTTCCTACTTCACGAATGCCACAAACCCTACAAAATTTGGCCTCGCACTAAAGGTTATTTTAATATTTTGAAGTCTAATCCAAAATTCAATATATAATTTGGTCAAATAAGGGTTAATCGAATCTATATGATCAATACAAACTCTCATCTAATATGTTAAATTTATTTATTTAAATATTTTGAGCCTGCAAAGACTAAATTTCCTTCTTCCTACTACACATGCCCCAAAACCCTATCAATCCATCCTCATACAATACTTTATTCTAATATTTTGAGCTCTAATCCGAATTTCAATATGTAATTTGCTTGGATTGAATTTAGTTAATATATGAAATCTCTCATTTAACATGTTAAATTTAGTTATTTTTTAATATTCTAAGCCGGCATAGACTCCGTTTCCTTCTTCCTATTACACAAATGCCACAAACCCTACAAATATGGCCTCACACAAAACGTTATTTTAATGTTTCGAACTCTAATCCAAAATTCAATATATAATTTCATCAGATAAAGGTTAATTGAATCTATCTGATCAATTCGAACTCTCATTTAACATGTTAAATTTATTTATTTAAATATTTTGAGCCCGCAAAGACTCCTTTTTCTTCTTCCTACTACATACATGCCTCAAACCCTAACAATCCATCCTCACACGTAACTTTAATATAATATTTTGAGCTTTACTCCGAAATTCAATATGTAATTTGGTCAACAAAAAAAAATCGAATCGTGTTTTTTTATCAATGCAAACGATCATTTAACATGTTAAGTTTATTTTTTTTAATATTGAACATGTTAAATTATGTGAACAATATTAATTTAAAAAGTTAAATATATTAACTTAAATGTTAAGAAAAATTCTTAAATTTTGGATTATACTTTTTTTTTTGAATCTTACGTAAATTGTTCCAAGAAACCCAAAAAACCGACAACGAATGTTTTAAAAAGCCAAAAACCAAATGTTTCAGTTTTGGTTTTACCATAAAACTTAACCGAATCGTTCATACCCATAACTAAAGTACATTGCAAAAGGATTTAGCACAATTGCATAATGGATGTGTCTTACTTTATATGAAAGTAACTCAGTCTTTGTTCTAACTTTGAAAGTAAATATACACATTGATGCTCAGTTGAACCTAACTCAATAATCATTATCAAGCAGCACGATTTACGACCACTGCTGCCCATTGTCATCATTTGTCCCTGCAACACTGCCTACCGGCAATCTTCACAGTCCACTTCTATCACCCTCTGCTATGAGCCTGCCCATAATCACATTTTTAGAACACATTTAATGATCTAATTTATATATTCTTGTAAAAATTCAAAAGTTCAATTTTTTCGAAATAATCTTATTAATAAATTTACATGTTAATACTAAAATATCATATTTACCCATTTCATACGCTATTTTAATCAAATCACTTGTATATAACATGTTTCTGTTTCACCGAATAAAAGTAATTTACATGCAAAAATTACCTAAAAGTCTACCCATTTTGACACATAAAAGAAACATAGAAATGACTATCTTACAAAGAGAACAAACATGGACAACCCCTCATCAGCAGAAATAAGAGGATGTGTTGCATCCTTTGATATTTTTCCTTTTTTTTTGTTGAGGCCAAAGTAACATAGACTATGAGACGGATACCATATAATTCTTCTTTTTTCCTTTCATTTTTGTTGATTAAATGATGACTAAAGTATAGTTCTCAACTGTTATTGATACCTTGTTCTCTCATGAAGGGAAAACACTTCTCAAACAGGCTACGTATGCTCACTGTAAAGCTGGTCATGGACGCAACACAATCATTGTAATATGTTACCTGGTAAGTATCTGGTGATGTGTGCCCGTGTGTGTGCGTGTCCCAGTTATTTAATCTCCTTTTGTTTAATAGATTCAACATAGGCATATGTACCCAGATGTTGCCTATGCGTGCGTATAGCAGGTCAATCTGGCCGAGGGTTCTATTGGCGTTTGCTCAGCGTCAGGCGATGGAGGAATATTACCAATTGAAAGTGAAGAAAATGCAATTTCCAAGCAATATCTGGTTAGGTAGTTGCAGCCAAAGTTGTAGTACGATTTGTAGACCTCCAAGGTTCTATCCAGCAGTAGATGTGTTCACATTTGATGATGGCTCGGTAGTTGTGATAGCTAAAGCTGATCTTTGATTGATATGAATTCGAAGATGAAAGACGTGGTGGCTGTCTGCAAATCTGGTCAGGTGTGATTTTGGTTTGTTGGGTTGGAGTCGCTATCTTTGTTGTTCCTATTTGCATTATAATATAGTATATATAGATGTATAGAACCATCTTCCTGCAACAAATATAGAATCAATGGCAAACTGTTGGAAAAAATTAACTATTTATTTGGGGCATCTAAGGTCAACAATCAAAATCTTAGCTTAGATAAGCTTCGACCATATTTTATGTTCGACACTAATTTTTTATTTGAACTTACTAATAATTATTTAAATATAGTCTTAACACGTCGGAAAAAAATAAGTTTTGGGTTGGGTCAACCCAATATGACCATATTCCTACTTTTTTTTTGCGCCAAGAATTACTTGTATTTGATCCGTTACCCAACCCCCTAACCTTACCACATCTACCAAATAGCATTGCTAAGATTTCATGGGCGTTTCAGTAGAAAGAAGATGCAAATTGCTGGTATTCCAGTCCGAAAAAACCACGAAAAGTAAAATTGATGATGTCATAAGCAAATAAGTTCATGTTTGAAAATTGAAATGGTCATAGAAAGTGCTTATATTACCTGTTAAGCCCAGTTCCTACTGGATCGAAGCTTAGTTAGTGAGCTTATCCCTCCATTGTGCTATTCTGTAACATAAGAGAGATGTTCAGTTTTTTAACATTTAAAATTATGTTAAAATCAACCTTTTAACATATAATTTTCATTATTTCATATGTTAAAATTAGTTTTAACATGTAAATTCAACATTACATGCTAAAAAACTGATTTTAGCATAATTTTCCTTTTTCTTTCATTTGTCTTTCTCCATTTCAAGTTCTACCTAAGCTTGACTACTTTCTTCTAGGAATAAAATAAAATCGAGGTCAAAACCAAACCATAATGACAAACCCCCAAACTAGCAGCTATAAACCCTAAAAATCTATTAAACCTGAACAGAATCAAAAGCAAATTCAATGCTCGATTTCAGAAATAATCGAATAATAACACAACAACTCTACTTTAAGAAGAGATAAAACACCATATTAGCAAAATTTCATCTCTATTCCATGAAATTACCAACACAAAACCAAAAAATTGATATAGAAATCACCGATTACAAGTTCGATCAAACTAAATCCAAGAATTTCATAATCGAACGTGATATCACACTAAACCAACAAACAAATCGATAAATACACAAGGCAATCACACAGTATAGATACAGATTCGAACAATTATACGTACGTAGAGAGACAAAGAAGAGAGAGAGAGATAGAGGCATTTTACCGGCAGTTGGTCGGCCGGAGGAATGGAATGAACAAAATGAAAAACTGAAAGAGGTTGATCTTCAGTGTGTGTTTTGTTTTCTCTTCTCTCACAAGATATACGTAAAAAACCAGGCGGTGGTTCGGACTCCGGAGGGGACGGCAAACATGGTGGTTGTGGTGGCGGCGGCTTACTGTAGGCGGTGGTTCGGACTCTGGTGGTACGGCGACCGGTGGTGGCGGTTAGGGCAGCCGGAAAAGACGAGTACGCAAATATTCCCGTTCAAAAACAAAAATAATAAGCGGATAAAATTTTGGAATATGTTTTGACAAAATTACCCCTGTTCCCCAGTTCCCCATTTTTTTGGTGTTCCCCAATGAACCTTACCCTATATATATATATATATATATATATATATATAGGGTAGCGATATTAAGAGAAGTCCACCCTATTTGAGAAACTTTGAGAAGCAATCTGGACAACACATTTTCCCTAAGCAAAAAATGCAAAAAAAAAAAAAAAAAAAAAAAAGGTGAAAAATGCAATTTTTTTTTTTGGAAAAATCGGAGGTTTTTCTTTAAAGTTTTAATTTTTTTATTTTTTTTCAATTTTTTTTTTTGAGATTTATACACATGTGTATATTGTTAATATGTTTACTATACATATATGTATATTATCAATTATACATATATGAATATAAATGTGTAAAAATGAAAAATATATGTTATAAACCCTAAATCTTAAACCCTAAACACTAAAGCTAAACCATAAAGCTAAACCCTAAACCCTAAAGCTAAACCCTAATTCTAAACCCTAAAGCTTACCCTAATGCTAAACCCTAATGCTAAACCCTAAAGCCTAAAGCTAAACCCTTAATGTTAAACCCTATGCAAACCCAAAAGCTAAAGTTAAACCCAAAAGTTAAAGTTAAAGCTAAACCCTAATGCTAAACCCAAAAGCTAAACCCTAAATACTATTGCTAAACCCTAATGCTAAATCCTAAAGCTAAACCTTAAACCATAAAGCTAAACCCTAAACCCTAAATCCTAAGTCTAATCTATAGTTAAAAGATTAACAATATACACATGTGTATAATGTGACAACCCTCATAATTCCATGTATCTGTACAATTTATTAATGATAATTAAAGTGTTTGATGACTGTGCTGAATCATTTAACTGCTCTCTGATTTCTGTATTATACTTACATGTGCTTCTTAACATACTAGTAGTGTGTAGAAAAGCTACTAAATAGTCCGTTATGCTTTCCTGAGTGTTGAAAATTAAAAATGTTACAAAAATATACATATAGGACACTTTGCGGATTAATTAAGCACTTTAACGGAACAATATCAAACCGAACAACCGGACATTACCCAGAACACCAAAATAATGCTAGAAGCATTGCTCCTATTTTGTTAAGCTAGTTAGGGTCCCCGAACACCCTAACACACCATATACTACAGAACACACCATAAGACACTAACTGAACTTTTGAATTATAACCAAATCACTAACTAATAGTTGAAACCCAACCCTATACCCCCCCATTGTTGATGGATCCAAGAGTGGCCCTCACCCTTGATCTTGCTTGATTGTTGTGAGATCCTAATTGATCTTGTAGGTACTTTTAGAAACATAATACCCTTTGGTCAAAGTCTAAGCTTGATTATCAAATGGACATGAAGGGTTAAAGCTCTCATAATCTTCACTCTTCACCACACTTCAACTTCTTTCTCCTCCTTAACCCCCATATCTCGGCCGTAGCCCCCCCGCCCCCATCACCACCACATTTTCGGTTTTCATTCTAGCGATCCAAGTGTACTTCTAGGTGCTACAAGGCGTTCAACGAAGCTCGGTGTGCTCAGAAGTTGAAGGACCTCTCTTATCTTCTTTTAACCACCACTTTTCTACACTTGAACTCCCCTAGCCTTGAGCTAGTGGTAAGAACTTAGATCCATGCATTTTACATGTTGTTTAAGTGGTTAATGATGTGTAGTGATCAAAATGATAAGAACTTTAATGAATCTTATGAAGAAGTCTTGAACATAAACTAACTTAGTAATAAAGAATGGTTAAAAGATGAAGAAATCATGATATTCATATGTTGTGATGCTTGTTGGTTGTTGTTACTCATGTAGTTGATATGAATCATCATATGATCTTGCTATGTCATGATTAGAAACATGATCTAGCAAGATGAGAAAGTTAGAAATGTGTAGGATGATGGAATCATCCACACATAAACTATGAACTTGAATAAATAAATGTTTTCTTGAAAAATAAAGATCAAAGTAGGTTATAATCTAGTAGATCTAAAGATCCATGAGTGGTTTTTCGAAAGAACCAAGTGAAAAATATGAGTTACGTTAAAACATGGATCTTTCATAAACTAACCTCATTTTTGGTGGATAAACAAGTGTAGAAACACTTGTGTAATGAGAAAATTTCACAAAGAAATATTTTTGGAAAATATGACTAGAAGTTCTGAACATTCAAACTCTTTAAAAATGAAGCTTTTAAGGAACTAATCGCATTTTTAAAGGTAACAAGACTTACTAAGTATGCTAGTAAGTTACTACATACTTTTATAAATTTTCAAGTTCATAAGTTTATAATTTATGCTTGTTTTTGACAAGTTTGGTAAATAGAGATTCTATCGTTGATTGAGAATTGTCTCAATGAATTTTTGAAAAGAAAATGATATGCTAGTAAGCATGGACACCTCCATTTACAAAGGAAACTCTGGCGAAATTTTTCTAAAATTTCAACACTTAGAAAATATTTTTCTAACAAGTGTTTACAAACATATTTTTAACCTTGTTTTCAAAATAAACTTCGCTATGATTTTTATTACAAAACACCAAGTATCGGAGGTTGACTTTTGTAAATAAAATTTGATAAATATATATTTTATACTAAAACTCTTGTGTGAATACTTGTTTCTTTTACCGTTATATTATTTAGGATAAAATAATATATAACTTAACAAAATGCCTTGACGTTTAGATTGTGTGATATGTGATGAAAGTAATGAGTAGATAAACCATACGTTTTGTGCATGAGAAATTGATTGTTATCTGAACCTTATTAGGACGTGCTTGATTTCCTGATTATTAGAGTAACTAATCTAACCGAGCAAACCGAGGTGAGTTCACACTTTTCTACAAAGCATGGTAATTCCCGATGGGGATGGGAATGGGTTCAGAAATAGGGATTCCTCGTCCTTGGGACGTGTTCAGGAATGAAAATTCCTCGTCCTGTGGGGACGGAATTAGACTTACTAGACTAGAACTCTATCAGCGAAGTCCCTCCCTTTATATCGACTTAATCGCCGAGGCTATGGCGAGCGGGTCATTAGTTGATAGCGCTATTAGGTTTAACAAACCTCACACCGTGCCAGTCAGACGGGCGTGTACTAATGAACTATGGCACATCGGTGATGATAGACACCGACGCTAGGGCACAAGTAATTTTCATTAGTAGTCGATATGATAAACGAGTCTAGTAGTTTAAATAATGGGGTAGCCCACACGGCCGGAGTGTCGGGCTGGAAAGCCAGGTAAGGTGGACATGCGATGGTTAACTAATAAACTTCTTTGAACTATGGGGTAACCCCCACGGCTGGATAGCTGATTAAGATAAACTACGTTTTTGGAAACAACTCTAAAATGGACAACCAACCGTGAACTCACTCAACTTTGTTGTTGACTCGTTGTTACATGCTTTGCAGGTCGCTAGATGCTATGGGGCTTGCGCAAGGAGGCGGTCGTTGTGGGATGCGAACTGTTATGTCCCGTACTTAATAAATAAACTTTATGAACTTATGAAACTTATGTTTTGGGTCTTTAAACTTATGAACTACGAACTTATGTTTTGGTTTAATGTCTTATGCTTCCACTGCTTAAATTGAACTTGGTTAACTTCCTTTTGGTCACCAATTGTATTGTGGTTGGTTTTAATTACTTAATTACGTTGTTCAATATGATTGGTGGCTTGGTTCTGGTCATGTCACGCCTCCAAGCGATGATACTCCGCATGGTGGATTTTGGGGGTGTGACAGATTGGTATCAGAGCCATTGGTTATTGTGAACTTAGTTAAAAAAGGGGGGGAAGCTTTTTGGTAAAACCAGACTATAACCTGTACAGTGCTCAACGATCCACAACGACGCTTCGCTCCATGTGCAAGACTCAACACAGTAGGTGGTATGATTTATGTTATATTGTCGGATAGATAGTTCACACTGTGCATTAATTAATGTGATAACTGCTATTTGAGCCTTGTGTGCTTACTCTCTGCTATTGTCCCACACTTACACACTTTCGCGACACTTCTCTCACTTACGTTGCTTTGTCCTGAAGATCATGAACGGATGCGGAGGACTTATCAACCTAACTCAAGCCCAGCTAACGGCTTTGATCAATGAACGAGTTGCTGAGGCACTCGTAGCTGTTCCTGCAGGAGGTACCACCCGCCATATCAACCCATCTTAGGACGTTTTGAAACTACCCTCGCGAACCAACCCTTGTGCCTAACCTTGTCTTTTATTCTCGCACCACACGTCAACATGCTCCGCATCCTGCATGTACGTTCAAAACGTTCATGGACTGTCGACCACGTACCTTCAACGGCACTGAAGGAGCTGTAGGTCTCCTACACTGGTTCGAGAAGCTCGAATCTGTCTTAGAAATGTGTGAATGCCCTGAAGATCGTAGGGTGAAATATGCTACGGGAACTCTCGAAGGTGCTGCACTAACCTGGTGGAAAGCACAGGTTCAACTGCTAGGGCTGGCAGTTGCTAATGCCACCCCATGGAGTGACTTCAAAGATTTGATCAAGGAAGAGTACTGTAATCGTGACGACATCCACAAGCTGGAAGTAGAGTTCTATAATCTGAAAATGACGGGGTCTGAAATTGAGGCGTACACGAAGAGGTCAAACGAGCTGGCCATCTTGTGTCCTACTATGGTGGACCCTTCCATCGAACGTATTGAGTTGTACCTCAAGGGTCTTGTACCATAAATTCAGAGCCACGTGACTTCAACTAATCTGGGTACTATTCAGCAAGTTATACGCCTAGCTCATCGTCTCACTGACCAGGCAGTGGAGCAAAACAGGCTACCCAAACGTATCAGTGCCACAGCTACTCCTGATACTCCTGGCGACAATAAGCGAAATGGGATGGAAATTCGAGCAAAGGCTCTACCGCTGTTTAGTCTCAGTCTCAGCAACGAAGGACTGATGACCATAAGGGCCCCAGTAAGCAACCTTCTGGAAATCTAGGATAGGGTGGATACAAGGGGAATCACCCCAAATGTAATCGCTATAACTTTCACCACAACGGACCATGTAGTAAAGGCAACTGTCATCGATACAACAAGCCTGGTCACATTGCAAAGGATTGCAGGAGTCAGCGTCCGGCGAATCAGAACCGGCAACAACAACAAGCCCCACCAAATCAATGCCAGCAGCAGCAACAACAAGGTAACAACAAAGGGTGCTTTCAATGTGGTGCTGAGGGCCATTTCAAGAAGGACTGCCCTCAGCTAAATCAGAATCAGAACAACAACAATCAGGGGAATGGAAATGACAACGGGGAAACAACAATGGTAATGGGGCAAGGGGTCGTGCGTTCGTGATTGGTCAGGGTGATGCAAGGAACGATCCCAACGTTGTGATGGGTAAGTTTCTTCTAGATGATTTCTTTGTTACTGTTTTATTTGATTCGGGTGCCGATACTAGCTACGTGTCCTTAAAAGTTAGTCAGATGCTTAAGCGTACTCCAACACTTTTGAACACCAAGCACGTCGTAGAGTTAGCGAATGGTAGAAGTTTAGAGGCTACACATGTAGTTAAGGGTTGCAAGCTTGTCCTTGCCGATCAGACCTTTTCTATCGACCTCATTCCTATCGTTCTGGGTAGTTTAGACGTTGTCATTGGGATGGATTGGTTATCTCAACACCAAGCGAAGATTATTTGCAAGGGGAAAATCGTTTGTATCCCTCGTTCTGGTAAAGAACCCCTCGTGATTCGTGGCGACAAGAGTGGTGCTGTTGTAGGCATCATCTCTTTCTTTAAGGCCCAGAAGTGTTTATGAAAGGGCCACACCGCTATTCTAGCCCTCGTTTCTGATTCATCCACGGAAGAAAGGACGATAGAAGACATACCTATTGTACGCAACTTTCCTGAGGTATTTCCTGAGGAATTACCTGGTCTTCCGCCCCATCGTCAAGTTGAATTTCAAATCGAGCTAGCTCCTAGAGCAGCACTAGTAGCTCGAGCACCATATCGTCAAGCTCCATCAGAAATTGAAGAACTGTCCACACAACTACAAGAACTCTTGGAAAAGGGTTTCATATGTCCTTGCTCTTCGCCTTGGGGAGCTCCAGTGTTATTCGTGAAAAAGAAGGACGGTACCTTCAGAATGTGTATTGACTACCGCGAACTCAACAAGGTGACTGTGAAGAATAGTTATCCTCTTCCATGCATTGATGACTGACCAGTTGTAAGGGTCGAGTTATTACTCTAAGATTGATTTGAGATCGGGATAACATCAGCTGAGAGTCCGAGAGGAAGACGTCTCTAAAACAACAATCAGAACTCGTTACGGCCATTACGAGTTTCTTGTTATGCCTTTCAGGTTGACGAATGCACCTGCGGTCTTCATGGATCTCATGAACCGAGTGTGCAAACCTTACCTAGATAAATTTGTCATAGTCTTCATCGACGACATCCTGATCTATTCTAAGAGTCAGGAAGAACACGAGCAACACCTGAGGCTTATTCTGGAACTTCTCCGAAAAGAGAAGTTGCATGCCAAGTTTTTGAAATGTGACTTCTGGCTTCACGAAGTCCACTTTCTAGGCCATGTGGTAAACAAGGATGGGATTCATGTAGATCCATCCAAGGTTGACTCGATTACGAACTGGCCTGCACCCCATACACCAACAGAAATCCGCCAATTCTTGGGTTTGGCAGGATATTACAGAAGCTTTATCAAGGATTTCTCAAAGATTGCGCAACCTCTCACTTCACTGACTCAGAAGGTGTCACCTATCGTTGGGGTGATGCACATGAGTCCGCATTTCAGTACTTGAAAGACAGACTTTGTAGCGCGCCTATCCTCTCATTGCCCGAAGGCACAGATGATTTTGTGGTTTACTGCGACGCTTCCATCCAAGGACTTGGTTGCGTGTTGATGCAACACAACAAGGTCATTGCCTACGCA
This sequence comes from Helianthus annuus, assembly GCF_002127325.2. Lineage (NCBI taxonomy): Eukaryota > Viridiplantae > Streptophyta > Magnoliopsida > Asterales > Asteraceae > Helianthus > Helianthus annuus. The sequence continues at coordinate 22,728,929 of NC_035436.2, read as the reverse complement.
TCGTGCCAACTTAAGGTTCACGAAAGGAACTACACTACGCATGATTTGGAATTGGGAGCAGTTGTTTTCGCGCTTAAGATATGGAGACATTACCTGTACGGTACCAAGTGCACCATTTACACCGATCACAGGAGTCTCGAGCATATCTTCAAGCAAAAGGAATTAAACATGCGAAAACGCCGATGGGTTGAGATCTTGAACGATTATGAATGCGCTATCAAATACCATCCGGGCAAGGCCAATGTTGTGGCCGACGCCCTCAGTCGAAAGGATACTATACCTTAGCGTGTACGTGCGTTACAGCTTACCATCCAATCTAACCTTCCCACCCAGATACGAGATGCTCAGCTTGAAGCATTGAAAGCAAAAAACATTAGGGATGAGTCCCTACAAGGATCGAGGCAACGGCTAGAACAAAAGGAAGACGACGCCTACTATGTTAACGGACGCATCTCGGTTCCACTTTATGGAGACTTACGCGAGCTTGTGATGGATGGAGCACATAAGTCTCGTTATTCAGTACATCCTGGTTCAGATAAGCTGTACGATGATCCCAAGACTGCATACTGGTGGCCTGGTATGAAAGCCAGCATAGCAACCTACGTTAGTAAATTTTTGACTTGTGCTAGGGTCAAGGTCGAATACCAGAAACCATCAGGCCCACTCCAACAACCGAAGATCCTGAAATGGAAATGGGAGCAAATTTCCATGGATTTCATTGCTGGCCTGCCTAGATCTCAATGCAGAAATGATACTATTTGGGTGATCGTGAATCGACTGACCAAGTCTGCACATTTTCTGGCTATCAAGGAAACGGATAAATTTTCTACTCTAGTAGACGCCTACCTAAAAGAAGTAGTATCAAGGCACGGAGTGCCAACCTCTATTATATCTGACCGTGATGCGCATTTTACCTCTGAACTGTGGCAAGCTATGCACAGGTCCTTTGCCTCACGCTTAGACATGAGCACAGCATATCACCCGCAAACGGATGGGCAGTCTGAACGCACCATCCAAACCCTTGAAGACATGCTTAGGGCATGTGTAATCGACTTTAGTAATGGCTGGGAAAAGCATCTCCCGTTAGTGGAGTTTTCATATAACAATAGTTACCACACCAACATCCAGGCCGCTCTATTCGAGGCATTGTATGGACGCAAGTGCTGATCACCTCTCTGTTGGGCAAAAGTTGGTGACAGTCAAATCACTGGCCCAGAACTTGTAGTAGATACAACCGAGAAGATTGCTCAGATACGACAATGAATGGCGGCAGATCGTGACCGTCAGAAAAGCTATGCTGATAAGCGAAGAAAGCCACTCGAGTTCCAGGTTGGGGATAGGGTGCTACTAAAAGTCTCACCTTGGAAAGGTGTAGTTCATTTTGGCAAATGAGTCAAGCTCATTCCGCGTTATGTCGGACCGTTCGAAATCATTGAGAAAATTAGCAAGGTGGCCTACAGGTTGAATCTACCTGAAGAACTCAGCGAAGTTCACAATGTTTTCCATGTATCGAATCTGAAGAAGTGTCTGTCAGATGAGACCCTCATAGTTCCCTTAAAGGAACTCACTATCGACGACCAGCTGCGATTCGTCAAGGAACCAGTAGAGATTACTGACCGAGATGTTAAGATTCTCAAGCGTACCAGGAGACCTCTTGTCTGAGTTCGTTGGGATTCCCGTCGTGGCCCAGAGTATACCTGGGAACGAGAAGACCAAATGAAACTCAAGTATCCCCAGCTGTTTAAGAAAAACGCAACCACTACTGAGGCTGAAGCTACTGCGGAATTTTGGGACGAAATTCCAAACCAACGGGGGATGATGTGACACCCCAGGAAAACCAGGAAACCAAGGCAACATAACTAGCTTCCTTAGTAACAACGTGCTAAATTTCGGGACAAAATTTTCTTAACAGGGGGAGAATGTGACAACCCTCATAATTCCATGTATCTGTACAATTTATCAATGATAATTAAAGTGCTGGATGACTCTGCTGAATCATTTAACTGCTCTCTGATTTCTGTGTTATACTTACATGTGCTTGTTAACATACTAGTAGCGTACAGAAAAGTTACTAAATAGCCCGTTATGCTTTCCTGAGTGTTGAAAATTAAAAATGTTACAAAAATATACATATAGGACACTTTGCGGATTAATTAAGCACTTTAATGGAACAGTATCAAACCGAATAACCGGACATTACCCGGAACACCAAAATAATGCTAGAAGCATTGCTCCTATTTTGTTAAGCTAGTTAGGGTCCCCGAACACCCTAACACACCATATACTACACAACACACCATAAGACACTAACTAAACTTTTGAATTCTAACCAAATCACTAACTAATAGTTGAAACCCAACCCTATACCCCCCATTGTTGATGGATCCAAGGGTGGCCCACACCCTTGATCTTGCTAGATTGTTGTGAGATCCTAATTGATCTTGTAGGTACTTTTAGAAACATAATACCCTTTGGTCAAAGTCTAAGCTTGATTATAAAATGGACATAAAGGGTTAAAGCTCTCAATTCACTCATCACCACACTTCAACTTCTTTCTCCTCCTTGACCCCCATATCTTAGCCGTAGCCTCCCCCCTATCACCACTACATTTTCAGTTTTCATTCTAGCGATCCAAGTTTACTTCTAGGTGCTACAAGGCATTCAACGAAGCTCGGTGTGTTCAGAAGTTGAAGGACCTCTCTTATCTTTTTTTAACCACCACTTTTCTACACTTGAACCCCCCTAGCCTTGAGCTAGTGGTAAGAACTTAGATCCTTGCACTTTACATGTTGTTTAAGTGGTTAATGATGTGTAGTGATCAAAATGATAAGAACTTTAATGAATCTAATGAAGAAGTCTTGAACATAAACTAAATTAGTAATAAAGTATGGTTAAAAGATGAAGAAATCATGATATTCATATGTTGTGATGCTTGTTGGTTGTTGTTACTCATGTAGTTGATATGAATTATCATATGATCTTGCTAGATCATGATTGAAACATGATCTAGCAAGATGAGAAAGTTATAAATGTGTAGGATGATGGAATCATCCACACATAAACTATGAACTTGAATAAATAAATGTTTTCTTGAAAAATAAAGATCAAAGTAGGTTATAATTTTGTAGATCTAAAGATCCATGAGTGGTTTTTCGAAAGAACCAAGTGAAAAATATGAGTTACGTTGAAACTTGGATCTTACATAAACTAACCTCATTTTTGGTGGATAAACAAGTGTAGAAACACTTGTGTAATGAGAAAATTTCACAAAGAAATATTTTTGGAAAATATGACTAGAAGTTGTGAACATTCAAACTCTTTAAAAATGAAACTTTTAAGGAACTAATCGCATTTTTAAAGGTAACAAGACTTACTAAGTATGCTAGTAAGTTACTACATACTTTTATAAATTTTCAAGTTCATAAGTTTATAGTTTATGCTTGTTTTTGACAAGTTTGGTAAATAGAGATTGTATATGGTTGACTGGGAATTGTCTGAATGAATTTTTGAAAAGAAAATGATATGCTAGTAAGCATGGACACCTCCATTTACAAAGGAAACTCTGGCGAAATTTTTCTAAAATTTGAACACTTAGAAAATATTTTCTAACAAATGTTTACAAACGTATTTTTAACCTTGTTTTCAAAATAAACTTTGCCATGATTTTTATTACAAAACACCAAGTATCGGAGGTTGACTTTCATAAATAAAATTTGATAAATATATATTATATACTAAAACTCTTGTGTGAATACTTGTTTATTTTACCGTTATATTATTTTAGGGTAAAATAATATATAACTTAACAAAATGCCTTGACGTTTAGATTGTGTGATATGTGATGAAAGTAATGAGTAGATAAACCATACGTGTTGTGCATGAGAAATTGATTGTTATTTGTACCTTATTAGGACGTGCTTGATTTCTTGATTATTAGAGTAACTAATCTAACCGAGCGAACCATGGTGAGTTCACACTTTTCTACAAAGCATGGTAATTCCCGATGGGGATGGGAATGGGTTCAGGAATAGGGATTCCTCGTCCTTGGGACGTGTTCAGGAATGAAAATTCCTCGTCCTGTGAGGACGGAATTAGACTTATTAGACTAGAACTCTATCAGCGAAGTCCCTCCCTTTATATCGACTTAATCGCCGAGGCTATGGCGAGCGGGTCATTAGTTAATAGCACTATTAGGTTTAACAAACCTCACACCGTGCCAGTCGGACGGGCGTGTACTAATGGACTATGGCACGTCGGTGATGATAGACACCGACGCTATGGCACAAGTAATTTTCGTTAGTAGTCGATATGATAAACCAGTCTGGTAGTTTAAATAATGGGGTAGCTCCCACGGCCGGAATGCCGGGCTGGAAAGCTAGGGAAGGTGGACATGGGATGGTTAACTAATAAACGTCTTCGAACTATGGGGTAACCCCCACGGCTGGATAGCTGATTAAGATTAAACTACGTTTTTGGAAACAACTCTAAAATGGACAACCAACCGTGAACTCAGTCAACTTTGTTGTTGACTCGTTGTTACATGCTTTGCAGGTCGCTAGATGCTATGGGGCTTGCGCAAGGAGGCGGTCGTTGTGGGATGCGAACTGCTATGTCTCGTACTTAATAAATAAACCTTATGAACTTATGAAACTTAGGTTTTGGGTCTTTAAACTTATGAACTACCAACTTATGTTTTGGTTTAACGTCTTATGCTTCTGCTGTTTAAATTGAACTTGGTTAAATTCCTTTTGGTTATCAATTGTATTGTGGTTGGTTTTAATTACTTAATTACGTTGTTCAATATGATTGGTGGCTTGGTCCTAGTCATGTCACGCCTCCAAGCGGTGATACTCCGCATGGTGGATTTTGGGGGTGTGAGATATAAATCTCAAAAAAAAAAAAAGTAAAAAACAAATAAAATTAAAACCTTAAAGAAAAACCTTCGATTTTCCAAAAAAAAATTGCATTTTTCACTTTTTTTTTTTTTTTTTTTTTTTGCTTAGGGAAAATGTGTGGTCCAAAATGCTTCTCAAGTTTGTCAATTTGCCTATTACTTCTCACATGATCCTTATCATATATATATGTATATATATGTATACATATATATACATATATATATATGGTAGGGATTTTAAGAGAAGTCCACCCTATTTAAGAAGCTTGAGAATCGTTCTGGACCACATGTTTCCCTAAGTTTTTTGTAGTATACACATATGTATAGTTTAAAATTCACAATATACATATATGTATATTGTGAAATCTTGAATTATGCACATATGTATATAATCACTTTTAAACTATACATATGATTCTCACACGATCCTAACCCTATATATATATATATATATATAGGGGATTGCTAAAACGAAAACCACCTCTAGTTGTAAAAACCATGGGAACAACTTTCTAGCCTTTGGAGATGGATGAGATTAAAAGTAACAAAAATTAATACTAAATGCATTTTGTCTTATTATGTCTTTAATATTTTAATTCAAAAGGGTATTTTAGTAAAATAACTCTTTATTGTCTTTTTGCCTTTATTATTTTTTATTACTTTTTGTGTTTTATTATATTACTTTTTAGTTTTATTATATTACCTTTTATTTTTTAAAACATTTTTTTAAAAACATTTATAAATTCAAATTTTTTTTAACAAAAGACAAAAAATTTTTCGCGCGCCAATTTTTGCACGCCGTTTTTAGGCCCGGCTTTTTAACGCATCGTTTTTTAATGGGTCATTTTTTTCACGCCGTTTTTTACGCCCGACTTTTTCAAGCGTCGTTTTTTAACGCGGCGTTTTTTATGTCCCATTTTAATGGGGCGTTTTTTACGTCCAGTTTTTTTTTCGCGGCGTTTTCATACTCCACATTCACGCCCCTTGTTTAGGCGCCGTTTTATCATACAGTTTTTTTTTACGTTAAACCTTTTAAACTTTTTACGTTTTACATTAAACTTTTTACGTTTTACGAAAAACTTTTTACATTTTACGTTTTACGAAAACCTTTGTACGTTTTATGTAAAACTTTTTACGTTTTACGTTTTACGAAAAACTTTTTACATTTTACGTTTTTACGTAAAACTTTTTACGTTTTACGTTTTACTTTAAAACTTTTTACATTTTACATGAAAACTTTTTATGGTTTACATAAAACTTTTTACGTTTTACGTTAAAAAGTTTACGGGTTAATTTTTTTTTTACAAAAAGTTCTTTACGCAAAAAACGTACGCACCCAGAAATTGCAAACTCGGGAGATGTCTCAGATATATCGTTATCATCATCGACTAGGGGGGAAAATTAAAAACCAACAACATCAAAACAAAGTCTATCTCGAAAAAAAACAGGGTTTGGCTTAGATTAACCGATAATCAAAAGGCTGCAAAAGAAGGGTTGCAGGTTTAAAAACCTACCCTCCGCCATCCTTGCCGCGTCATCGTCATCAAGATCGGCGTTTTTCCATCCTTGCCGCGTCATCGTCATCAAGATCGGCGTTTTTTTTTCATCATCGCCGCCCACAGCCAACATATCAAAACCTACAGATTCAACAGAACAACAAATCAAAACCCACGAAACCCACCGCCACACCACCAAACCCACTGCCACACCACCACACCCACCGCCACACCACCACACCCACCGCACATCGGAGCAGTCGACCTCAAAACCCAAACATCGGAGCCGTCGACATCAACCACTGCCACACACCACGAAAACCACTGCCACACCACCAAACCCACTACCACACCACCAAACCCACCGCACCCACCACACCCACTGCCACACCACCACACCCACCGCACCCATCAACAGGTCAAACCCACAAAAACCAAAGAAACCCCCAAGAAACTTTCAAAAGAATCAACAATTGATTCCAAAACATTCAAAAGAAACCCCCAACATATCAACAGTTGATTCCACACTTATTAACAGAATCAACAGATGAAAACCCACAAAAATCAAATATTTTCCAGATTCAAAACTTTCAAAGAACTAGTCTTTGAAAACATGAAAAACAACTAGAAGATCTGGTCTTTGAAAACATGAAAAAAAAAACACAGAAACTACCTGATGGCGTGATGGAGGTTAATCGGAGCCCCACGGTGGTCGGGCGGCAGTGGTGTAACAGAGAGGTGAGTTAGGTGGTTGCCGTGATGGAGGTAAATCGGAGATGGTCGGTGGTAGGTGGAAGTCGGTGGGTTTATGTGACCGGTGGTGGGTGCGGCGGCGAGGTGATCAGAAATAAGCGGTGGTGGTCAGTCGGGGTGGGTATTGTCATTATCATCATCAGCGGCTGGTGGGTAGCCGGCGATTACTGTAGAGACGGAGGGGGAGTGTTTGGCTGGGGGTTGTCGCCGGAAACACCATCATCATCGGAGAACCGGGTGTGGGGTACTGGTCATCATCATCGGCCAACCACCCATTTAAAACAGATCTTGAATGGAGATGAGTGTGGAGAGAGTAAATGTGAGATGAGAGAGGATAGAGTAAACGAGGAATGTCAGTCACATTAAATAGAGAGAGAGAATAGATTAGACATTTAAGAGTAAATGACCAAATTACCCCTTTTCCTAATTGGTTGAAAGTGGTTCTCGCGGTTCTTACAACTGGAGGTGGTTTCTATTTTAGTTGCTCCCTATATATATATATATATATATATATATATATATATATATATATATATATATATATAGGGGTGGGTTATCTTGAGAACACTAAATTTTGTGAGAACCATGAGAACAAATCTCATTCATAGATCATCCTAAATTAATGGCTAAGATTAGTTGGGTTTAAATGAAAAGGAAAAAAGCTGAAGTAAAATAGAAAAGGGTATTATTGTCCACACACACAAAATCCATCTTCTAGAATCATTCACCATACGCAGACGGTTTCTCCTTCCCCATTTCTTGAAACCCTCAATCGTTGATATCTGCACTAGAGATACCGTCCAAACACACATAATCCATCTTCTCGAATCATACACCAAACGCAGCAAAGGTTTCTGCTTCCCCATTTCTCGAAACCCTCAACCGTTGATATCTGCACCAGAGACACCGACGAACACTCGATTTGAAGCTCAAAAATCTGCTGATTCATCCACTCGGTACGCCTCTCATCTTCCCCCTTCTATCTGTTATGCAATCGCACCACTCGAAACCTACTTATAGAGTCCGATTTTGTGCTTTTTGGTCAATATTTATGTGTTGTTACATATTATAGTTTGAAAGTAGTTGGTCAATATTTATGTGTTGTTATATTCGTACTTGATTATCGTTTTTGGTTTGTAATTTCTGATGAATTCATGCATTCCAGCTGTTGTGTTTGCCTTGAGGACTTCAGTATATTAGGTTTTCGTGATTATAAGAGTGCATTTAGCTACTAATTAGTGGTGAATTCGGATTTGCATATGTATTTGTTAAAATATGTTAACAAAATTGTTCATAATTTAACTTATGAGGACTGTAGTAGATATGTAATGTGTGTATATAGAATAGATAGCTGAATTAAGTGGAATGTAGATAATAAAGCGATTTATGTAAATTAGTTATATGAAGTTATGGATTTCTGTATAATAAAGCGATGAATGAGGTGGTGGCTGTTTGGTAACTAGTGAAGAGTTTATTGATTAGTTAGTGTTTGAAGCTTATTTTGCAACTGCTATAGTGCATTGTAATACTGTTTAATTTTGGACTGGTTGATGCGTTGATTGTTGTATATTTGTATTCGTTGGGCTATTTTACTTTCTTGCTTAGTTTACTCATATGTTTAATGATGACTCGACTTGAATAGACTGCTTTTAGAAGTCTAATGGTATTGTTATCAGAAGATTCTACACAGGCAAAAAAGGAAGAATGGCAAGTAAGCATCCTAAAACATTAATCTCGGATTTATAAGGAAGAATGGTATTGTTATCAGAAGATTCCACCGATATTAAGGATTAAAGCAAAAAGTTTCTCAAATACAAAAACAAATCCAGACATAATTGATGACGATAGTTCTGAGACCAATGACGAAACAGGCAAGTAACAATTATTACTTGAATAACAGTTTTGAAAGCAAACAATAAATTTTTTCGACTTTTGGTTACAGATTCTGAAGTGTCATTGAATGTGGATCGAGTTAATACATTATCAGAAATGGATGCTGAACTAGAAAGACAATTAGGTAAGACAAATGTATTTTCATAGATCATTAAAAAATAAAATAAACTTGTGGTTAAATTCTTTGATTTCAACAGAAAGTTCAGTGAACCTGAAGATGGTTTTAAGAAGACAAAGGAATGAGATGATTAAAGAATTGCTTGCAGGTTTGTAATAAAACACATCATAAAGTTAGATGTTTACACATGTGTAAATAGTCATATTTAATATTGAATTTGTGTAATTAAGACACTTACACATGTGTAAGTAAGCTATTTACACATGTGTAAGTAAGCTGTTTACACATGTTTAAGTAGGCTGTTTATACATGTTTTTAACTGCTTTCTATTGTTTTAACAGAAAAAAGGGAAAAACAGATGGTGAAAAAGGCGGCAGAAGTTGATTCGGTTTTATGCTCAGAAACCCGTTGCCGGTAGCGTTGACCATCAATTGCTATCTCAAAACACAACATAAACTGAACCAAAGTATTCGATGTGCTAGAGTTTACCTTAAAAAATGCATTTGAGCTTTCGCATCTAGACGCTGTTTTCATTAAACAACACATTGGTATGTCCCTAAAATAACCTGGGACCCACTGATCTCTAATAGAAAACATATCAGACAACCACTTGTGACGCTGCAAGTTGCAATCATTTATCAATAACTCCCATCGCTTCTCAAACGTGGCAGGAGTGATAAAAACATTCCAGACCAACTTATGTATACGTACCCTCAAGTTGGTATTCTGTAACACATCACCATCAATCTGTAGATAGATTTTTTAAAAATAAAATACCATTATTACACAAGTTTAATAAAAACACATAAACTAGAAAAACATAAATGCACATGTGTAAAACTGACAAGATTAATTATTTTTAAATTAAATGTACCTTATGAGGAAGTTTATCCATAATATGCCACATACATAGACGATGGACAGATTCATTGAAAACTTTAGCTATGGCTTGTTTCATTGCCGGGTCTTGGTCGGTTAACACTAGCCTCGGTTGTTTAACTGAGAATTAATAAAACAAAGTTACGCTATTCTTATGGTGTAAAACATAAACTTTGTGAAGCAAAGTTACACATGTGTAAAATAGAAACACTTACCATGTGCTTCAAGAAATTGTTCCAACATCCATGTGAACGACTCAATAGTTTCATCATAAAGAAGAGCAGCCGCAAATGTTACGCAATTCTTATGGTGATCAACCCCCGTAAAAGGAACAAAAATCATATTATACCTACAAGATAATAATAAATAAAAAATCAAAAAATACACAACTGAAAATAGGAAAAAAAACAAACAAACAAATTCTTACTGGTTAGTACAGTAGGTGGCATCAAAAGCTAATACTTCGCCAAAAACTCTGTAATTGCACTTCATAACCTCATCTGCCCAAAATAAGGACCAAAGCTCTCCATGACGAATTATGTAATGGCAAAAGTAATTTTCTATATTAACTTTCCGTTTATCCATCATATTTACAACCATTTGAGCATCTCCTTAACCAATGAAAGCTCTTAAATCCTTGCTGAAATTTTTATATTCTATCCTGGTACCACGGACGTTGTGTTGTCCCCCTTTCAAAACAGCTTGCATCTTAAAGGCAGTTGACGGGCCAACTTTAGCTAAACTTAGCCTATGAATGAAATCTTGGTCGCTAAATTCTAGTTGCCGCCTCTTGCGCGTCAAATCCATGTTCTCAATTGAAACTAACGGGTGATTATGAGACTCAACAAATTCATATAACCGTAAACCAGGATAACCCTTGAAAACTTTAACCTTTATTTTAGCTTTACAGTCTGAAAACTTGTAATTACTGCTACGAGGCAACTTGGAAGATGACTTTAAAAGCATTGAATCAACATTTTGGCAATTGGGCTTTCCCGATCTACTACAAAGAACATACCTAAGTCTAACAGTACCATCTTTTGATTTCTTAGTTGTCGACAACCTAATATCAAACCCAGCTTTCTCAGCATATGGCTATACATGGAAATTGCATCTTCCTCTTTTGCAAATACCGTACCCAAAACAGGTCTATACGCTTCCAATACATTGGGTATCCAATATCTAGTGTCATTCGGCGAATGATAATAAGTACTACGAACCGATTCCTAAAAATCTTGTATATGTGGCTCTACAATAACATAAAATAGAATATATGGAACATCGGATTATGATATGATAAAGACTTGGCATCAATAACACAAAGAATAGCACAAACAGTTACACGTGTGTAAATATGAACAAGATGAAAAGAAAGCAATCAGCAGTTACACATGTGTAAATCTCAACAGGATGCTTTTACAAATTACACATGTCTGCTTTCAAGATCTTAAACAACCACGCAAGCCTCATTTGTTTGTATGCGATTACACATGTGTAACGCAGAACAGCAAGTCATGAAACTAATTTAAGTCGAAACTATACAACATAAATGATAAAACATCAAGGCACACACAATTCAGAAGAATAAACACTCATATTGATATTGCATTAAAATAAGAAACAACTACACAAATAAGTACAATAAAAACAAATACATACACACTAAAATTACTTGAAAAACATGTTGAACCCTAGACTTTTATTTTTTGGACAATTTCTAGCATCATGATAACCCCAAACACCACAAATTGTACAATAACGTTTATCCATCATCTGTGAACATCTAGAGTAGTAGTACCTTCTTCATCAACAACATTGGTATTAATATAATTGTCCAGTGCATCATCAGAGCTATTGTTCGGTGCATCAACAGAGCTGGACACATTCGACATCATGTTGTTTTGCCACTGAACAGTTGATTGACTGTAATTAAACAAACAACAACAAATTAGGGCAAATTATAAGAAAACAAAACCGAGTTCATACATGCAAATAGAGAAATCGATGATAAATACAGAACTGGTTGAATATTAAAAAGGCCTAAAATCGTTGAATTGATCAAACGATGAAGTCATGAGTTGGTAAGTGGGTGATTTCAGATTTGTGATTTGGTAAGTGGGTGATTTCATTGATTTGAGATCTTGATTTGGTAGGTGGGTGAGATCTGGGTTTGTTGAGATCTTCATTTGGTAAGTTGTATTTTGCTACATATTTATCTACAGATACACATCAATTCGTGTATAAAAAAAGAAGATAAGTATATAGAACCTTTTATTGAGAATTGGGTTCCACCTTGAGTTCTAGAATTTCTCCTTCTTGAATTTGCTAATGATCGGAGATAATAGAAATGATTCGTATCCACCGACGATCAGAAACAATGACGATGGTTTGTGTTTGTAGGCTATCGGAGACAACAACGACAGTTTTAAGCGGGGGAAATTGTGACTTAACTAGCGGCTTGTTTCATTGGGTTATACAATTACCAATTTAACCTTTCATTAAAACACATGGAAAATAAAATGAGTGGCTGAGATTTGTTCTCATGGTTCTCACAAAAGATGAATGTTCTCATTTAAACTCTCTCCTATATATATATATATATATATATATATATATATATATATATATATATATGTATATATATATATGGAAGGGTTTAAATGAGAACGCTAAATATTGTGAGAACTGTGAGAACAAATACTAAACCCTAAACACTAAACCTAAACCCTAATTCTAAACCCTAAAGCTAAACCCTAATTCTAACCCCTAAAGCTAAACCCTAATTCTAAACCCTAATGCTAAAACCTAAAGCTAAAGCTAAACACTTAATGCCAAACCCTATGCAAACCCTAAAGTTAAAGTTAAACCTAAAAGCTAAAACTAAAATGCTAAACCCAAAAGCTAAACACTAAATACTATTGCTAAACCCTAATGGTATACCCTAAAGCTAAACCCTAAACCCTAAGGCTAAACCCTAATGCTAAACCCTAAATACTAATGCTAAACCCTAAATAACACTTATTTTTCAATTTTAAACATGTATATACATATATGTATATTTGACAATATACACACATATATATAGTTAAAAGATTAGCAATATACACATGTGTATAAATCTCAAAAAATAAAAATTAAAAACAAAATTTAAAAAAAAAAATTAAAAATTAAAACCTTATAGAAAAACCTCTGATTTTCCAAAAAAAATTGCATTTTTTTACATTTTTTTTTGCATTTTTTTGCTTAGGGAAAATGTGTGGTCTAGAATGCTTCTCAAGTTTCTCAATTAGCCTAGTACTTCTCACATGATCCTTATCCTATATATATATATATACGGTTTCATCTGATTTTGGTTAATGGTTGAATGTTGTTTAGGGTTTATAATCCACGCTCAGAATATGATATTGAAGCAACCGGAGATCTTCTTGATGACGTAGCTGCTTCTAAAATGCATTATGAGGAATTTTGATTAAATCTTTATTTCCGGTCTTGTAGCTTGCATTATGCTATGTTTTTGTATACTTTTATTTTCTCCAAATCAGTTAGTCTGTTTTGTATGATTTGTTCTCGAACATGTTAACAGGAAGACATTGAGAAAACATGTATTTTAGGTATTGAAACATGGTTTAATGATATTATTGTTGAGACGTTAAGATCTATTATACACATGCTACATGTGGCTGATGGATCGAATAATAGCTTTAGTCATTAAAAAATCTGTTACAATCAGAATTTTGACCTTAGTATGTTTTGATATATTATATCTTAAAGTATACCTTAGTGAGGCCATTCGATCTTCAAGCTCTACTTAATATATTTAGAACTGGGGTTGCGTTTTGCAGGATGATGTGCAACTCGAAGATGTTGGAATTTAGCTCGAACCCTTCAATCTTGAACAAGAAAGGAATGAAGGTTATTTTGACCAGACAGGAATGAAGGTTATTTTTACGCTCAATCTTCAAGTATCTTTGTAGGATGCATGGCTTGATAGCATCGATTCTAATCCAAATATTGCACAAAGACAATCTATGGCCACATACATTAAAGTTGAAGCTGCTGACCTTACAAGTCATTCTATAGGGAAGATTAAGAGACGGACTGCTGATGTGCTTGAACCAGGGGAAACGGTAAGTTTCTTGTGATGACACAATCACGTTAAATTCATATTATCATTGTGCCGGTAATCTCATCTCAATGATAATTCTCTTTTTAGATTCTGCAAGCTTTAAGAAGGCGGAAAGGAGTTCTGGGAGTAGAAAGGAAAATATATCAGTTGTAACAAAAGTTGTGTTTGATCAACTAACTGAAGATGCCATGAAACTGATGGAGGATTCTGATTACAGTTGAGATGGTTTTCTTTCAAGATTTATTTTACAAACTTATTATATGAATCTGTTAACATTCTAATTAATGCTAATTTCTTGCTGCAAATATATACGATGAAAAGCAGGAGGTCTTCCAGAGGGAAGCAGGTTAGAACTATACTTAGCCTGAATCAAGTGTTCATAAAAAAGTTGATTAGCACAAAAACACAGCCTTATTGTTGATTTATTTTTTATCTTAAAAAGAGGGATTTGAGAAGCTAGCACGGGCTAGAGGGGAAGGCTCTTCTTCAAGGTCAGCAAACGTGCAATCCGATTACTCCATGGCCAGTGACGTCAATCTTAATGAAATACAAGCAACAGATTATACTTCGAACAATATGAGGTCATGAAAGAAGTTACATGTTAAATAATGGTCCTTTAAAGGCAACATTAAACTTATACTATTTGTGTTTTTGATGCTTAGGAGCAACAACAAGATAGTGTGCATAAGGAAGGTGGGCATGAAAGAGGTACTTTAGTCGTTGGGTAAGCAACCTCTGTCCTAATTATTTATAAATACAATTTTTAACCTCATTCAAGTTTTTTGTTCTCATCTAAAATATTGTATCTCATTTTTCACTAGAATTGTCATTTTTGGTCATTTTATATGTTAAAGTCTTTAATAATCAAAGTTTGTGGTGGAAAAATGGCCGGTTGATAACGGGTCAAAACGTACTTAGGCATATTTGTTAATGAAATAATGTTAGAAAGACAAACCTATAGTAATATTAATATTTTTGTATTTTCCTCTAGATAGTCTTTTTGAGTATGCATTATTTGAGCAACTTCACTAATTATTTGTTATACATGACTAGATAGAGAATTTACTAAATCAACAATGAATGGAGAATCTTGATTGTCCGGGAAATTAGCTCTCAGTTGTATGATTTGAGCTAGAAGTCGGGCAAATGCTACATTTCGAGTAGGTAAAAGACTCGCATGTGACCACGTTGAGGATACGCCAATTAAGACCAAGAATTAACGGAATGGACCACACGGAGGGTGAATAGGCCCACAAATATCCCCTTGGATTATTTCTAAAAATGATGGGGTTTCATGTATCAATTTAGTTTGTGAGGGCCAAGTAATAAATTTGCCCAGAGAGCATGCTGCACATGATAAGTCTTGTGGTAGCAAAACTTTTAAGTTTTTAAGAGGGTGCCCGGTTGCACTTTTGATTATTCGTCTCATCATTATGCTACCAGGGTGACCTAAACGGTCATGCCATATATTGAATGTGTCTTTATCTAACAGCTTTTGGTTACTCAACATGTATGATTCCATAGGATTGATATTAGTACAATATAATCCAGAGGATAAGGCTTCTAATTGTTCAACAATGGTTTCTTGACAATTTTTGCTTGAAGTAATTTGAAGATATTCAATTTTATTTTCAGCTATTGTTTTTAGGTGGTAACCATTTTTTCGATTATCTTTAAAGCTGAGCAAATTTCTTCTGGATCTACTAGAATATAATGCGTTATCAATACTTAATTGGGTACCCGAAGATAATGTTATTTGTGCTCTACCGGAGCCTTTGATAAGGTTACTGACACTAGATATAGTACCAATCAGTGTCTCTGTCGGAGACAACTAAGAGAAAAAATCTCATATCTTTGAGAATATTATTACTACTACCGCTATATACCAGACATTCATCACCAATAATAGCTCTACTGGAGCTAGCATACATATTTTTCAGGAAATAAAAATAAATAAAAGTTAGTGCAAAGAAGTAAAATGAAACATTGCAAGAGTTTCAAACCAAAACCAAATACAAAGGTCACAATGTGAAAAGTAAAACATAAAAGGTACATTAAATATGTTTAAACATCACGAACATTTTCAATGAAATCACATGCATCCAAATGAACGTCTGGTATCGTGGCTGGAGGTGTATCCTCAATCATATTAGTTTCAACATTCTTTCCTTTTTCTTTCATCATGCGTTGAAATGCCTCAGCGAGGTGTTTAGGGGTGCCACATGTGCAGGACCAATGATTTGACATCCCACATTTATAACAAATGTTGCTTTGGTTCCCGCTACTTTTCCCTTTTCAAGGTCGTCCCATATTATGTCGACTCGATTCACCATTGCTATTTTTAGTGTTTTGGGACTGTCGATGCCATGTATATCCTAGTCCTCGACCACGACCACGACCTCTGCTGGGGCCGTGGCCTCTACGTCTACCTCGTCCGCTTTGATAATAGGCGACATTTGCTTTAGGGAATGGGCTTGCACCGGCTGGTTGCGATTAATGGTTTTGTAGTAGGAGCTTGTTGTTTTGCTCCGCAACCAGAAGGCATGATATGAATTCAGAATATTTAGTAAATTTACATTCCCGGTATTGTTGCGACAGGAGCATGTTTGTGGCATATAACGTTGAGAAATTTTTTTCAAGCATGTCTTCATCGGTTATTTTTTCACCACATAATTTTAACTCAGAATTATATTCACTGACAGTCTTAAAATCCTGTAGTCGTAAATGAAGCCATTCATAGCGGGCTTTGGGGAGTAAGACCAACTTCTGGTGGTCAAAACGTTCTTTGATGTTTGTCCATAATTCAAGGGGGTCCCCAACGGTTAGATATTCCCGCTTTAGATCTTCATGAAGATGATCGCGGAGGAATATCATAGCTTTCGCTTGATCTTGAGGTGAAGTTTGATTACCATCAATAGTTGTCTCCCCCAAATTATTTGCTGTCAAATGAATTTTAGCATCAAGAGTCCATGGGAGGTAGTTGTTACCCGAGATGTCAAGTGCGGTGAATTCAAGCTTTGATAAGTTCGACATTTTATCTACAAAAGAAAGAGACATGCATTTAATAACAAGCATGGGTATATAATGGATAATCTAGGAGAACTTCGGGTTCTTTATAATTAGAACTTCGGGTTCTATACAAGAAGACAATTTTCATATGTAGTGATGAGTTTGTGTATAATAAAATAAGAGAAATATGAGAAGTGTATTCTTATTCATCCAACTCTATCTTTATATACATGTACATATGTAGTGGAAAATGTAACAGAAAATACAACTGGAGAAAAACCAGGACATATTATCTGTTCGTATTAATCTTGACAGCAAGAAGTTGAAAGTTGGTGTTAGTTTTTTTAGGGATATTGTATATGGAAGCCACACATGTACTAAAAGTACTTTATAGGTGTTACATGTCAAAACAAGTAGAGGGTCTTATGTGTAATTGTTGTATTCTTAGAGGGTATATTATTAGAAAAAAAGTTACGAACTGGAATCAGATCGTTATAAGCTGTTGTAATCAGCTGTAAAGATCTTATCTCCATAGTGAATTGACTCTTGTTCCTCTTATGATTCTTCTCAATTTCTTATTGCAACGTTGGTATCAGAGCTGTTCGATCATCTGGACGCCCTTGAACTTAAACCCTAATTCATCAAATTCCGCATTCAAATCGATCAATCAGCTTTCGTACAATTCGCTGAAATGGATCACTCTTCCGATCAATCAATTTAAACTCGACTTCATTTCAATTCACCGAAATTGATCACTCTTTCGATCAATTTCACTTCGAACTCATCGATTTTGTTCTTCCTTTTCGTTTCAATTCAAGGTTACGGCAATCTACAATTGCGTGTTTTTTCTATAATCAAATTGGGAAACTTAGGGTTACGATCGTTTGTAGGTCCGGCTAGGAGGATCTAGTCGCCTAATCCTTTTGTACAAACCAACCCGGTTGTGCGGAATCCAACCGGAAAGGCAAACCGAGATAGAACACGCAAATACACGACACACAATATTCACCGATTAACACCTCTGTATTAATACGTACGAAAGGTCCAGTTACAAAGCAATATTCACAAATATATTTTGCAAACTCTCTCAAACTCTCGTGTGTGTGTTTGCTCTCTATGTGCTCTCTTCTGTGTTCTCTACATTTTCTGTCTAACAACAGACTATTTATAACACTACACACAACGAAACAGAACTAACTCGACGAATCAGGCTTGGCGAATCATAAACTTGGCGAAATGGAAGAACTAGACGACGGATCATAAACAAGGTCGACGAAACAACCCAGTTTCGTCGACTTCCATTGTGTTTCGCCGAGCTTTGGGCTTTGGCCCAAGTTGTTGAAGTCCATGCTGCATTCTGATTGGCCCAAGTGAAGTTTCACATACTCATGCACGTACATGAATTTCAACTTGTTTCAAATATGTGAAGTTTAGTCAAAGTCTTGACATCATCATGACATCATCATGATGATGTCATGATGATGTGTCAAGCGGGAAGCGTTCTCGGTTCTCCGTGCTTCGCGTGTCGAACTCTGGGGCGCACGACGGAGGAATGTCGTGACGTCGGGCTTGAGCCGAACCTAACCGAGTCGAACCGAGCCAAGTCGAACCGAGTCGAGTCGCGACGACATAATATGTATCAACAAACTCCCCCTTGGACGCTACTCGTGAGGTTCATCTTCCATGTCTTCCATGTCGGAGGATCCTCAAAGTCTTCACGTCTTGAAAGCAGAAAGTGTATCAACAAACTACCCGTTTCATGTAGGAAGTGTGTTGACAAACTCCCCCTTAACATAAGCTCCCCCTTGAGTTATGCTCGTGAATGACTTGATCATTAGTGCTTGAGATCCTTGTGGGGTTGATGATGGTCAGCGGCAACTCGATCATCTTCATCACTTGAGTGCCTTCACGTCGTGTCTTCATTCCGAAGCTTGTCAACGACCATGTTCTCATTGCCTTTAGAATCTACACATGCAAGAAATCTAAACGCGTAATGAGAACAACTGCTTGGAATATAGTTAGTATAAACAAATGACACACGTATGACCATGTTTCAATCAAACACCGTCCGACAGTTTGAAAGTTTAATAAATTTGTCAATTTTAGATTTAACTTTCAAAAACTTGCAAATTTCAACCGTTTATGAAGATTTAGTCAATTCGGTTTTCGTTCAGGTTTCAGGTAACGAAGACTCGAGATCCAACATCGTACGATCGAAAATAAAATAGAAATAAAATCTTTTTGGCTTTTAGAAAGTTTATATTAAAACACACCTAAAATCTTTTTGGTATTTTTGAATATTTCGAAAGTAAAGACAGAAAGCAGTAAATAAATATTTACAGACATTCTTTTTGTGGGTTTTGAGGGTAAGAGAATCATATTAGTTACGGTCACGCCAAAATGCTCTTGTTGTTCAGTTAGTTAACATTACGATAAGCAGCTCTATATAAGATGTATCGGTAGGCTCACAATCATTTTAAAGTGTGCAGGGTGATATAAATCTTAAATCGACTGAAGACCAGGTGGGAACCATTCATTGGCATATGGTCTTAGTACCGAAATTTCGTTTGAGAGATTGTCGAGGTTCTGAGATATTCGGTCTTTATGCTGCTTATCATCTGGGTATCATGGTTGTATCTTTTACCGAAAAATAACTGGGTTGTTTCGTCGACCGTGATTAGTGTGAGATTAGTTCAACGTACGCTCATTTGTAATGCTGAAGATCAGTTAATTGCCAACACAGATACACATACTTTAAGGGGGAAATGTTTTACAAGGAGCATCAAGATACTACTTACCTGGATCATCGGTCAAGGGGGAATTTGTTAACACAGAGAAGATGAATACTTGACTGAAGATCGATTGCAGTTGCATTTTCAGCATTCGACAGCAACGGACAAGGGGGAATTTGTTGATGCAGATTTTGTGTCCGATGCTTGTCGAATAGATTAGATTATATTTTACGTTGAATATGTAACAGTTAGTGAAACGGTCAAACGAATGTGTTTTGACCCGCTCGTTTGAAGTGGTCAAACAAGAGGGTAATGTGTTTGACCGTGTGTGTGTGCAAGTGAAATGGGTGTGGGTATAAATACCACCCTTGTCTTTCATTTGCACTAGAGAGAAGGGGAGCTCATTTGAGAGTTCCCTGTGAGCTTCATTGTGTGGCGGAGAGATCACCACTTGGTCTCTCCCCGGATGTATACTCCTTTGGTATTAGTTCGGTTGTCTTGTAACCGGGCCAATTTGTAATGTTTATTACCGATTAATACAAAGAAGTTGTGTTTATCCATCTCTAATCTCTCCCGTCTTGAACTAATCTCACACTAATCACGGTTTCGGTCCCGAAACACAGTCCTACAATTGGTATCAGAGCCATGGTGCCCGATTTAGTAAATTTAACCGTTTACTAAGTCACATGTGCTCTAGATCTGTGATTTTTGTGCTTTCTGATCAAGATGTAAAGTTGGGTGAAAATGAGAAAAACCCATATCTAGACCGAAATATTCGGGTCTAGATGAAACAGAACATGTGCGAGTGTTGGGTTTCAGGTTTCACACCAAGTTTAAGAAGTTTTCATCATACGTTATCATTTTTTAGGCGTTTCTGGTCAGATCTGCAGAATAAACAGTGGCTCTGTTCTTGATGTTCTTGGCGGCTGTAAAAGAAATCTTAGGGTTTCCAACAAAACCCCACTTTCCATGACGAAACGAAATCCTTCCGCGAAACAGATCCTGTTTCGTCGACTTCAGACATCATCCTGTTTCGTCGACAAGAATTCAAGATACGTTTCATCGTTCAACACACTTTTAATCTGTTTCGTCGACCAGAGATCTGTTTCGTCGGCCAACATTAAGAAATCAGTTTCGTCGTCTCTGGTGTTTCATCGAAGTTGTGTTGTCGGATCCCCAAGTTTTTCAGCTGCTGCTTATTGGGTATCGAAGAAGATGATGATGTCTTCCGACGATGATAATGTCTTCTAAGATGAAATTAACGAGGTGGTCTTTGTACAAAATAGATGGTGGCCGCTGTTGATTGTTCATCAAAGAAGAAAGGGGTTTCAGGTGTTTATCGCTGAATGAAGAAGACAAAGAGACTCTTGGCTGGAATATTTGTCAAGGGTTTTGATTTGAGTTTATCTCTTCGCAGAGAGAGAAAGAGCTGCTGCTTATTGATTATCCATGAAAACAAAAGATGAATGTTGCTGCTGTTGTTTATGTATCGGAGGAGAAGAGACAGAATAGAAGATAGCGGCTGTTGAAACATATAGGGTTTCTGTGGCAGGTAATGGTTCATGGTTGCATGGGCTTTTGGTTGTAGGTCAAGCCCAATTATTAGAGAATGATGAAATGTTTTCTTGGGCCTCCATAATTGACAAATTTTTGTGGCAGCTGAATATTTTTAATTTCTTTGATGGGGCCAGCATTTAACATTTCACAAAAACCAATTTTTCGTGGGATTTATAGATTGGGCTTGGGCTTCACAAATAATCATGTTCCCAAAATTCCTATCAATGAAAAGCTTGGCTGCTAGATTTTGGTGGAGCATGATGGGCCTATTGGATTGGAGAATTATGAGTTATGGGTAAATAATTAAAGATGGGCTCAATTGGAAGTTCATGTTTAGACTACCGTGACAAGAAGTAGACTTGTCTCAAATGTTAAAAAAAAATGGCAGCTATGTTTGACTTTTAGGGTGTGGATGTTGTATCGAGATATTCATGGTTGGACAATTGGATGATAGTCCAAACTGTTATGGGCTCATCTAAAATTGAAAACTCTTATTTGGGCCAAGGATATTTGGTTTTCAAATGTTTAATCCGGTTCACTTTTGTGTCATGAGTTCAAGATTATATTTGGGCCAAGGATTTTACATGGTTTGCAAAGTGGGGTCGAGTATTCGCGGAGTTGATTTGAATCACGCTTCTAAATAATAAGGTCAAAAATGGTGACGCGACTACAATGGGCCAAAAACAACACGGTATGTTCACTTCCGCACGTCAACATTTATGATTGTTATCGGTTATTCGTAAATGTTCGAAAGCATTTTGTTTATTGTCATATTCTCGCATTTGAAAACGAACGTATGAACCTGGAATGTCAATACCGGTCCTAACGAGTTCACAAAGTCTTTGGAGGGATACAAGTCGGATCCTACGGGGTACTAGGGGACGTTCTTATTCAACTAGAATATGCAAAGAAGAAAGTCGTTTTCGTGATTTTTCGGAACCGAGAACATTCAGTGAAGATTGACGACAGTTCCGCTCAGTGGAGGGAATTGGTGAACATTTGAGGACAGTTTCTTTGAAGTGGAGAGAATCTGTTAAGGTTTAGAGATTTTACCAAAGAAATGGGGGGATAAAAATTTTTCAAATGTTGAATTTCTTTGGTAAATTTCTAAACGCAATCACAGGCGGTAGAGTTTGTAATTTTCTAGTGATACAAACAGTTCGACGTGGAATGTTTTGCATAGACACATATTTGAGGATTTTAATTAATTCTCCAGCCAGCGTGAAGGGTTTTGCATGGAAACATACAGGTATCTAAAGTCGACAGTTGTTTGAAAGCGCTGTTTACTGAAGACCTGGGGGAATCTTTATGAAAGCTGATAGTTCAAGACTGAAGACCTGTAGGATTTGGTTTTGGGTTTGATGTTTCTTTGGGATTTTACAGGGATCTGGGGGTAACTCAATTCGTTGAGTTTGCAAACGATGTACTTGGTCTAGCTGACTTCCTGAGTACTGATGCTGAAGATCCGTAGTGTATTACGTGGTCAACTTCACAAAGGCGAGACAATGAGATCTGGATGTAGTTCAACTAAGCATGCTGGTTGAGCTTGCAAGGGATACACTTGGACTAGCTGACTTTCCTGAGTGTTGATGCTGAAGATTAAAGTGCATTACTTGGTCGATTCCACGAAGACGGTTTACAGAAGACAGTTCACCAGAAATCTCTATCAATGTAGTATGCTTGTATGAAATAGATTTCTTATGCCAGAACAAGACTTGATGCAGTTCTTAAAGAATGGAACCCTTATCAAATGCCGGTTGGAGTATTGGAAGATCAGCAGAAGATCAGTCAATTGAGGAAATTGCACAACACCCAACACGGATATGCGTACTTTAAGGGGGAAATGTTTTACAAGGAGCATCAAGATACTACTTACCTGGATCATCGGTCAAGGGGGAATTTGTTAACACAGAGAAGATGAATACTTGACTGAAGATCGATTGCAGTTGCATTTTCAGCATTCGACAGCAACGGACAAGGGGGAATTTGTTGATGCAGATTTTGTGTCCGATGCTTGTCGAATAGATTAGATTTTATTTTACGTTGAATATGTAACAGTTAGTGAAACGGTCAAACGAATGTGTTTTGACCCGCTCGTTTGAAGTGGTCAAACGAGAGGGTAATGTGTTTGACCGTATGTGTGTGCAAGTGAAATGGGTGTGGGTATAAATACCACCATTGTCTTTCATTTGCACTAGAGAGAAGGGGAGCTCATTTGGGAGGTCCCTATGAGCTTCATTGTGTGGGGGAGAGATCACCACTTGGTCTCTCCCCGGATGTATACTCCTTTGGTATTAGTTGGGTTGTCTTGTAACCGGGCCGATTTGTAATGTTTATTACCGATTAATACAAAGAAGTTGTGTTTATCCATCTCTAATCTCTCCCGTCTTGAACTAATCTCACACTAATCACGGTTTCGGTCCCGAAACACGGTCCTACAATTGGTATCAGTGCAAATGAAGATCAGTCAATTGAGGAAACCGTGATTAGTGTGAGATTAGTTCAAGACGGGAACCAGAATCCCTTCAGAAATCAAGGGATTAGTTCAAGATACAACGTACGCTCAAGGCAACTAGCACAGCATGGGAACCAGAATCCCTTCAGAAATCAAGGCAACCAGCAGAACCAGAATAGGAACAATGAGCGTACGTTGATACCTGTCAACAACCAAAGTCAGGCGGGACCATCAAATGCCAACCAGGCACTTGTGGTTCAAGGTTGTGATTGGTCAATCCAGTTGAGTAGTGATGCTCCGAATGGAACAGCGTGTTTTGCTGAGGTTGTCAAGGCTTTAAATCACGCCAGTGGTGGAGAATCTTCCGCCAATGGTGGTGAATCTTCTGAGGATGAAGACTCTTCTGGTTACAGTAGAAGTTCAGATGAAGAATCCTCAAGTTCAGGTGATGATCATGTGGGTGAGACATCAAGTGTGTCAGTTGATGCAGATATTGATGAACTTTTGGAGGAAACTGCAGCAGGAACAAACAGAAGATCTGTTTTGGTGGATCAAGCTGCTTATTCTTCGTCTTCTCTCCATTCAGCCTTTATGGCGAATGTCGACAGTTCATCAAGTCAGGTAGGTGTCGATGAACCCACTGCTGTTAATTGTGATAACTGTGATAGTTGCGTGTTAAATGTGCTGATTTAGAAGCAAACATGTCTGAGTTGCAAGGCAAACATGATGCTTTACAAGCTAGTTTGTTTGACTTGCAAGACAAACATGTTTCATTGAATGATAAGTGGTGTGAATTGCAAAGCAAACACGAGGCTTTGCAAGAGAATTATGATGTGACGTTTATCCACAACCAGAAGTTGACCGTGGATCTTTCAAAGTGCACTGAAGCCAACATGTTTTATGAGAACCATGAAAAAGAGTTTAAATTGGTAATTGAGAACTTGAAGAAAGATAAAACCGAATTAACAAAAATGGAAACTGACATTAATTTGTATATAACTCGCCTTAAGATTATGCAAAAGGAAATGGCTTGTGTTAAAACTGAAAGTGAGGCGATCCAACTTAAGCTAGACAGTTATTTGAGCTCTAGCTATGTGTTGGATCACATCATTGACGTTCAGAAAGAAAAACGGGATGTCACATGCATAGGTTACAAGAAATGTCCACCACCTGTGAGACACAATTATGATGCAATGCCTGACGAGGAAGACAGAACTTTCTTTGAACCATCTGTTCCTCTAGATGTTAAAGAATTTGCAACAGGACTCGGATACAAGAAAGAAGTATCATCCGATTCAGATGTGTCAGCAGATACATGTGTGTCTTCTGCTGAACTGAATCAGGATCCTCAAGTCATTATTGAGGATGCTGATTCTTCTGATGATGAATCTGATAATGCTATCCCAGCAAAGTCTGATGCGGTAATCAAAGATGAGGACATACCTTTTGAGAATTACATTCTGTGTGATCCTCCTGCAAAACCCGCTTAGACTGTTGCAATCGAGTCTTCGTCTGCAAAAGAGTCGGAGAGTGTGAATTTGCTGTACACTCTTGTTGGTGATGATAAAATATATTCTGACAAAGATTTTCCTATTAAGAATGTTAATCAGTCTTTAATCAGTAAAGTCTTTGAAAATTCGACAAGTAAGTTTTTGGGAAAGACAGGACCACATGTTACAGTTACACAGTGTCCTCCTATTCCAAAGGCCAAAATTCGAAAACAACATGGCACTCAAAAATTACCAACAGTGCAAAAACAGCAAAATCATACCAAACCAAAAGGAAAATTACCGGCTCAAGGTCAAAAGAAGCCGAATCAAAGGAAGAACAAGAATGTGAACTTTGTGAAATCAAAGGGAACGGACAAGATTGAAACGTTTGAAAACAAATCTAACTTGGATTTTGTTAAGAAAGCAACTGTGTTGAAAAGAAATGAATCAAACAGTTCGAAACCTAGTACCTCGGGATCACAAAGTTCATCATCATCGGCAAGACGATCACATGATACTTCGGGGTTTGTTGAACCAAGATCATGTTTTGAATGCGGTACAATTGGACATGTAATTCGAAATTGTCCATATCTTCATAAACAAAAAGGCAAAGTTGATGATCCCCGTGACAAAACTAACCGCAAGCGATCTGTTTCTGTAAAACAAGATCCCCGCCTTGTAAAAGAAAGGGAAAGGAAACAGAAACGCCAACAGGTCAAGAAAATTGAAAAAGCGATTAAAACCGATATGGTTAACAAAACGTCTATTTCTGTCAAACCAGACAATTCAAAAACTTCAAACAACCATGAAGTTAAAATTCTAAAGAATAACACTGGTAAAACAAAACAGACCTGGAAACCAAAAATGGTTACTGAATCAGGGGGACCATCACAATTTACGAATCATCAAAGAATAGAAGTTATTGTTGTTGATGAAAATGGAAGACCCAAGACCACAATGGCTTGGGTCCCCCTCTCCAACTAATCTCTGAGTGAGTGTGCAGGATGTTCCAGGAGGAACTATTGATAGTCTTAGGATTGTTGATAGTGGAGCGTTCATGCACAAGATTGGCGACACAAGGAGAATATTGTTGCCTTTGATGGAGAGAGAGGGAAAAAGAACTGATGAAAGAATGTGGTTGAATGAAGTTGCAAAATTCGACCAGATGAAGAATGTGCCAAAATTCGGTTGTTATGGTTTTTGATCGGGTCCTCAGGAAAGAATACAATGAAATGTGTGCAGATGCCTTGGCGTGGATTGAACATCCGCACACCACTTCTGAAAGAGAAAGACAAAGGCCTTCGCTGGTGCAATGTGTAAGACCAGCCGGACCCGGAGGTTTATGATCTTGTTGCTGTCAAGAGATTTCTCAGTAGCTGCAAATTCGACCTTGAAATCCACACCGGATGGATATCCAGTTTGGGAGAGCACTCAGATTCCTTTCTATGCACGAAGCAGTTGCAGGATACGGTTTTGAATTTCTAATCTCTCCTATGCTTGTCGATATTTAAGCTGCTTTATGAATTATTATCATCTCGTACAGCACTCTTTGGCCTGACACGTTGATCTCAAATATCACCTCACTCGTGATTGTTTCAATATGAAACTCGTCAATGTTGTCATGGTCCACACCGATGACCAACGTGCTGACCTTTTTACCAAAGCATTTGACAAATCAAGATTTGACTTCTTATTATTGGTAAACGACATTAAGGTCAAGCAAGAGTAAAACCAACATCGGAAAATCATTCTTGTAAATATTTTTGTGTTTCAAATTTATCTTAGTTTGTTGATTTTAGGGGGAGTAAATCCAAAACTTGAAAATCCAAAAACATCGAAAAATTTTAAAAACACAAAAACAATAGAAAAACAAAAATGAGTTTCCTGGCGAGCAAAAGAGAAAATGATAGTACATCAGTGGTCTATCCAAACCTCTTTAAACCTTAAATGAAAAACGATAAGCATATCTATAAAAGATGTATCGGTAGGCTCACAATCATATTAAAGTGTGCAGGGTGATATAAATCTTAAACCGACAGAAGACCAGGTGGGAACCATTCATTGGCATATGGTCTTAGTACCGAAATTTCGTTTGATAGATTGCCGAGGTTCTGAGATATTCGGTCTTTATGCTGCTTATCATCTGGGTATCATGGTTGTATCTTTTACCGAAAAATAACGGGGACGCAAGTCTAGATCTTCCATGATACTATACATACGTGTACATACTGCATACGACCTCAATAAGTGATCAACAATCACATGTCCAAACAAATAAGTGATAAAATATCACATTTATCCGGGAGTCAAGTTCGTCTCTCTGCTGTACGAAAGTACTGACCTGTTCACGGACTTGCTCCTGTGCCCTCATGCATCTGAAAATCAAGTTCCTCATCAATAAGTGATTATATCACATAGGGCTTGTTTTCAAATCAAAATAAGTGAGAATCTCACATCATATACGGTCAAACAGATGATAATTGGTATACTCACCGATACGATGAACCCTCGTGCATACCTTGATACGGGAATGTGTCGTGATGTGGATGAACACCGGTCGGTAAGTATAAATCATACCTTAACATATCCCCTCGCCATGATTACATCTGATAAGTTGAGCTTAAGTGGACAACAATACCGATAATCGTTATAGGATGCTTATCTTAATGTTAACTAATTGAACAACAAGAGCGTTTTGGCATGACCGTACACTGATATGATTCTTTTACCCTCGAAACTCGCAAAAAGAATGTCTGCAAATATTTATTTACTGCTTTCAGTCTTTACATTTGAAATATTCAAAAATACCAAAAAGATTTTAGGTATGTTTTAATATAAACTTTATAAAAGCCAAAAAGATTTTATTTCTATTTTATTTTCGATTGTACGATGTTGGAACTCGAGTCTTCGTTACCTTTACCTGAAACCTGACTGAAAACCGAATTGACTAAATCTTCATAAACGGTCGAAATTTGCAAGTTTTGAAAGTTAAAATCTAAAATTGATAAATTTATTAAACATTCAAACTGTCGGACGGTGTTTGATTGTGACATGGTCATTCGTGTGTCATTTGTTTATTTTAACTATATTCCAAGCAGTTGTTCTCATTACGCGTTTAGATTTCTTGCATGTGCAGATTCTAAAGGCAAGGAGAACATGGTCGATGACAAGCTTCGGAATGAAGACACGACGTGAAGGCACTCAAAAGATGAAGATGATCGAGTTGCCGCTGACCATCATCAACACCACAAGGATCTCAAGCACTGAAGATCAAGTCTTACACGAGCATAACTCAAGGGGGAGCTTATGTTAAGGGGGAGTTTGTCAACACACTTCCTACATGATACGGGTAGTTTGTTGATACACTTTCTGCTTTCAAGACGTGAAGACTTTCAAGATCCTCCGATGTAGAAGACATGAAAGGCGAATCACGCGAGTAGCATCCAAGGGGGAGTTTGTTGATACATCATTTGTGGACGTGACTCGCGCAACGTGATTCGGATAATAACACGACATTCCTCCGTCGTATATAAGAAGACTTGAAGCGAGCCAAGACATAAAAGTCCATGACTTAGTCTTTGGGCTAAAAAATCGGCGATCCAAGACTTTGGGCTTCAACCATCAGCAAATCAAAAGGAAAGAATGTTGGGCTAATCTGTTGGACGAATCATCAATTGGGCCCAAGCCCATTGTTGGCGAAACATAAGGGATCTTGACGAAACAACTTTGTTCCGTCAAACATGATCCAATTTCGTCAATATTAGGCTTGTTTTGTCGAGCTGATTTGTGATTCGCCGAGTCTGTTCTGTTTCGTTGTGTTTGTGTGTATAAATAGACTGTCACTAGTCTTAGAACATGAGAGAACACGGAAGAGAGCACACAGAGAGCAAACACACACACACGAGAGTTTGAGAGAGTTTGCAAAATATATTTGTAAACATTGCTTTGTAACTGAACCTTTCATACGTATTAATACAGAGGTGTTAATCGGTGAATATTGCGTGTCATGTATTTGCGTGTTCTATCTCGGTTTGCCTTTCCGGTTGGATTCCGCACAACCGGGTTGGTTTGTACACAAGGATTAGGCGACTAGATCCTCCTAGCCGGACCTACAAGTGGTATCAGAGCAACCAGCAGAACCAGAACAGGAACAATGAGCGTACGTTGATACCTGTCAACAACCAAAGTTGGGAACCAGAATAAAATCTAATCTATTCTGGTCAAAACACATTCGTTTGACCGTTTCACTAACTGTTACATATTCAACGTAAAATAAAATCTAATCTATTCGACAAGCATCAGACACAAAATCTGCATCAACATCGTTGTTTATGCCGATGAGACACCAAGAAATGGAAAAATTGGAAAAGTTAACTCAAGACAGCACAAGAGTAATTGAAGGGCAACAAGCAATTTTAGACCAGAGCTATCAGATTATTGCAGATCAGTATGACAACATTAGTTACTCAAATGGCGGAGATTAACAGCAATTTGGGTAATGATAGGGGTACAGGACACCAAGATCAACGGCTGGTTCGCACGGTCGGCTTGATTTCCCAAAATTTAATGGTGAGGAAGTTTAAGGATGGATTATTCGTTACAACCATTCTTTGTAGTAGACGACCCCTGAAAATGCTAAGGTTCATTATGCTGTTATCATTTTCGAACTGATGTTTTAGGGCATTTGATTAGAACAGGATACAAGTTGATTGATGTAGAACTTATCTCGAAGCGGTGCTCCAAACGACTTAAATTTTATCAATTGGAAGTTTAAACACCCGAATTGAAGCGTCGTTTCCCTCATTTGGAACACCGTTTCGAGGTAAGTTTTACATCAATCAACTCATATCCTCGAAATTCGGAAAAAAACTTAACTATGTTAAATTTGTTTACAATGGAGATACAGTGAGAAAAAAAAAATACTTAAAGGGTGGGACTGCTAGTGGTAATATTCAATGATGATATTGCCAACCACCTCTAGGTGAGATTATTAAAATCCAATTTCCTCTTTTTTTAATTGGTGCTTGTTTGTTTTTGTTTACGCTTATTCGCTTATATTCATGCGTGTTCGTTCGTTTATGCTTGTGAACCGTCTGTTATGTGTATTCTTCATGTTATATAATCTATCAAGAAAATAAATCTCATAATCGAAACATAAAGTAACAAAAAAAAATCTCATTAGACATGTTTTCTCTCTCGGATGGTTACATATAAAATGAAGAGTGAACATAATTAAAATTGTATTCTAGAGTTCCACATTTTTAGTTTCGGGAGATTTAAGAGGGAAATTACTATGCCCATACATGTTGCAAACTCCTTGGATACTCGTACAGCGCAGCATACAAATATATCCCTTCTCTCCCCATCCTTCGCCCCACGAGTTCTTAACAATCCAGTACTTGGTTCCGTCAGGATCCTGATCGTATCCAACTATCAACATCGCGTGCATCAGCTCCATTCCACATGGTCCACTAAAAATTCCCTAAACACCATGAACTATTAAACAACATATCGATAACAAATGAACGATGCGTGATTGAAATGTTACCTCTTTGTAGAACATGAAACCGTCACCGCCAGGATCCATTTGAAAAGTTACAGGCTGATGTGTCACTGCTTTCAATAGCGCTTCTTCATCTTGTTCTGACAATTACTCGGTTCCATCAACAGTTACCGAGTGATGACCATACTGGTTTCAAAACACAGATTGTTAGAATCAAATACAAATAGTTTTTAACATGCGAATGATACAAAAAACTAAAGTGCGTTTGTTCAACTAGAAGAATTACTATTACGGTAGAGTTTTAAAGTAGCGTTAATATTACTCTAGTTCATCTGTTGTAGAGTAATAAGTATTACACTTCAACAAAATGAACTATAGCATTTATTATTATGCATTTACGCTACTTCAACAGGGTAGTGTAATAATACTTACAGTGGTTCGAACATAATTGCTATAATTATTTGTACAATTCGTACGTTAAAAGCTGTTTGTACTTGATATAACAAGGATTGTAATCTAGTTTTCTATACTATATTCATTAGTTTTGTTTGTACCTTAGATGTATGGCATATTTCCCTTTTATCTACATAAGGGTAGAATTCATCTGTAGCTATACCTCCATGCTCTTTGACGAAAGTAAATACGCCACAGACCTGCCCTCCGTCGCAATGGAAGGTTCTGTCGCTCCAATCACAATCAAGAAGTTGTTGTTCTCATAATGATAAGAGTTGACCTGTTCTGATGGCGTTTATTCCTTCAATTGCACCCACCGCAACAAATGCGAAACAACTTCCTGTAAACTCGACACCAAAATTATTTGTAACTATGTGTGCTAAATATGGTTACAAAAATATAACATCATTGTTTTGAATATAGATAATTGTTTGTGTTATATATGGTTAAAAAAGATATATATAACATTATCAATTTGACTATAGATAATTGTTTATGGTTACAAAAATATAACATTATTGAATATATAAATTGTTTGTGTTAAAATATGGTTACAAAAATATTTGTTTTTGAACTGCAATTTTTTAATCTCTGTTGTCTATGGGACTTGAATCCAAGACTTTCCCTTTCTAAACACATGCGTTTAAAGACTTTGTCTTTGTCAATGGACCATCACCCCCTTGGTTGATTAGAATAATATAACGATAGTGTTTTGAATATAGAGATAATTGTTTGTGTTAAATATGGTTACAGGATCATATCACAACAAGGGTAATCTAAAGTTACTATTTTATGTATTAATTTCAATATAAATATGTAATTAACCAACCTTAGTTATAGAGACAAAGGGTGGTGTTAAATTTACCCTCTTCTCTCACAAACTTGGGAGAGGGCCCACCCCAAAAGACTAACTCGTATGTAAATGAGACAAAACATGTTACTACATTGTCCTTGATTTTTCACACGGGTGACAGCGATATGTTCCCTCCAATCCATCCTCGGTGGAATAGCGTTTATATCGATATCATTATAACTGGAACTCAAGTTGGTCTTACGAATCCCGTGAAGAGCAATGAAGTGGCCACCATTCGAGTCGGCATGGGTTTTCCTAAACTCATGGTGAGTCATCTAGCAAACTCGTTTATTTGCAACTTGTATCCCAGGTTCATCTTGTTTTCTTGTGAATATTTCGTACGTTGTGCTTGAATACATTGAACCGTTGGGGGCTTCTATCGGTCACTTTGTGGTGTTCTCGCCACCTGTCGTACAACCCTTGGAATCCCTCCTCCGATTCGAGTTCTTGCTCATGGTAATTGAAGCTTTCCACAACTCCTAGTATCAAGACCAAAGAAAGTGAAAAAAATATAAAATTGTTGATCTTCATTTGGAGGAAAATGGTGTAAGAAATGAGATTGTTATGATCCAAGTAGAACGCATTTAAAAGTGCTTATTCTTGCTTGTTTTTAGGATTTATATGTGGAGTTTTTTTTATGGTGTCAAGGGAATGTATGGATGGATGGTTAAGCTGATTTGAATGTAAAAACTAACTAAATTTAAATAAAGGATACCTAGATACCTTTTGAAAAAGCAAATATTAAAAATTAATGCATTTATATATAAAAATAAACAGTAAAAGTTGTGTATGCCACCAACTTTGCATAATGTATGTATACATAATTTGTTTACATATGCGTTAATAAAAAAGCAAGTAAATTTACACCTATATAGGTTTAATACATTAAGATTTAATAATTCCAATTATGTTAGTTATATAAAAGTTGTAACATTATCTTAACAACCTGAAAACAAAGTTAAATGATTAATTATATATTATTATTATTATTCATTTTCGTCATAACTATATGTATATTATTCTTCATCTTCATCTTCATCTTAACTATATGCAAATGCAAATTCTCTTGACTTTTTTATTCAGCTTTATTTTTGAGGGTTTGGTGTGTATTCATGTAACAACTCAACTTTTTAGGTAATTTTTAGGAATATTTTGTTCTAATTTTTTCAAGAGAGTGTATGATTCCCTTACAAGGATTCAATAAGTTTACAAACTTTTGTTTAGGTTGGGTGGTGTGGGATAAAACCCTTAGGGTCTTTGTCACGCCACATTCGCACCACATAAATGAGGGGCTTTATCATTAACTTGTATGGTTTAAGATAACACTTTGGTACCTTTGTTCGTCAAACCAAGCGTCTCTAGATACGATAATAGTGTTAACCCATATGAGTACATTCGGTTCTGTTACCATGAAACTAATTAAGGTTTTGCTCTGTTGACCAAAACGCAATAATATGCATCCAATACCTTTGTCGCCTAGTTTCCTTTTCATAGATTCGCGATGTCGATGTGTTGTTCGACAAACCCATACCCGAAGATAATGTAATGCTGGGGTCGTTCCATAATTCATAAGAAATTTATGAGTCACATAGGAAGACAAAGATCCAATCCAAGACCTAGGTGCATGTGACCCGAACAAACCAACCCGAATAAGACTGTTTATGTATTTCCATCAAGGATAATAACTCGAATATGGACACACGTAAATCCATGTAACTATAACACGACATATGTAGCACGTCTGTTTAAAGGATCAAACAAGTTGGCAAGTCATAATGAACAACATTGAAATAAAACCTGTCGTAAACGTACATGTTGGATTTTAATAATTATAAACTTTTCTGTTTTTAATTCTAATTTTTAAAGAAGTTAATATATCTAGTGTTGGCTCACACGAATACGACTCATTTTTGTTCAATAACTCAATCCACCCACGCCATGGTATGTGTTAAATTTGATGTCATACTCCTATCAAATTACATTATATCATACTCCTACCAAATCACTTGTAGGTATAATAGATAGCTATAAGTAATTGTTATTTGTAGGGGTGTTCAAAACCGGATATCCGAAAATTCAGATATCCAAAATTTTTGATACCTGATTTCACTATCCACGTCCATATCCAAAATTTCTGATCTCCGGTCGAATATTGAATCAGAAATCTGAATATCCAATTTTTTATTTAATTCTTATTTTTTATTATTCGGAATCAGATATTATTTCGGATAGTTTTGGATATCCGAATATAAATTTTCGAACATTTTCGGACATCCGATATAAAATAAAAATTAAATTTTCAAAAGTTTGGGATTGGATTTATGGATACAATATAAGTATTTTTGAACACCCCTAGTTATTTGGCTTAAAAATTTAAATTGTGAAAAATAGAAATATATTTTGTTGTTTCTCATAAGATATCAAAACACAAGAAATATGAGAATAATTGTTATTTTATATTAAAGAAACTGTTAAATCGAATTAAGATAAATTACTATTATACTTAATTTTCCACATTAAATTAGATAACTTGTGACACAAAAGTTATAATCAACCAATAGAGTGGTCAATTTTGATAAAATGGGTTGCCCTTGGAAAGTCCAACATCCCATTTTCTAAGATAATTGTTTTGTAGGCTTGCATACGGTACAATCACTACAAAAAAATACCATTTAGTGACATACAAAAGTGCCACCAAAAAACTAAACAGAGCCACTAAAGACCTCTATAAGAATGAGCGGCACACAAAAAAAGTGCCACTAGAAGCACTGACGCTAAATCGTTTTAGTGGCACTTTTTCAATATGCCGCACAAAGTTTTTGGGGGTTTTAGTGGTACTTTTTTAATATTTTTAGTGGCACTTTTTTGATCTGACCCACAAAGTTTTTGGGTTTTTAGTGGCACTTTCTTTTGCCACAATGTAAAAGACTTTTGTGCCTTTAAAAGGTAATTATAATTACATATCCATACTAGTTTCAATTATTTCTAGTTAAATATATATAAAATTTTTAGTGGCACATAACTTTGCTCAAAAATTACATTATTTACAACATTAAATATAAAATAAAAGTTCGATAAAATTGTAAACGTGGAAATCATACTACTATAACTTCAACAATAAGTTCGAGCCAAAACATAATTCAAATGTAAGCAAAACATTGTTTAATAAGTAACATTCCAAATTCCAAATGATTACACGATGAGTCTCGTTTTGGTGAGAATTTCACTGTCTTAGAACTTAGCTCCAAAGTTTGTCATGATATCTACTGTCACACCCCCAAAATCCACCCGCGGATAACACCCGCTTCGGGGGCGTGACTGACCAGGATCCAGCCACCAATTATACTAAGCATTGGTTAATATTAAAGTAATACTTGCTAACCATAAAAATTAGCAAATATCAAGTTCAGAGTTAAAGGTTTTAAAGTTTAAACAGTAACAAGTAGCGGAAGCATAATTAAATAGTTTTTAAACAGTGTTCATAAGGTAAGCATAATAAATGCCCAACACACGGGCAGACGACCACTACACATCCCAAGTAGCTGCTCCAGTCACTGGCCACCTGCAAAGCATGCAGTAAAGGGGTCAACAATAATGCTGAGTGAGTTCACTAGTTGTCCAGTTTTAATTACCAAAAACTTGTTTCACCAGTTAATTTATCCGTTTATACATGCCATGGGGAGCTACCCCAAAAGTTAGCGACTAAACTGTTTTTCCAATACCGAACACTAGGTAACCGAATGCGTTTCCGCAGGATGCCCCGATGTCAATGTTCTATCATCATTGACGGATGCCTGAGTACATTAGTTCACGACCGATCCCATACCATGGCACGGTGTGAGGCTGGTAAGACCTAAATAGCGCTATCAACTAATAACCCGTTCGCCTGGCACCGGCGACTAATCGGTATTATGTAGTAGGGACTTGAGTGATAGAGTTGCGTTTAGTGCCGTTAGTTGCAATCCGTATAAACAGTAATTAACTAAAAAGGTTTCCCAATACAAGGGAAGATAAAGTAAGTTGTTTCCCAATAACTAGGGAAGGAGTGTAGACGGTATCCCCTTTACAAGGGGATAGGGTTGTTTTAGTCTCGTGTCCCAAACCACCGGGACGCATGCTTTTAAGTTGTGAACTCACCTTGGGTTGCTCGGTATGATACGTTACTTGGTTAAGTATGTTGGTCACCACGTCCTAACATGGTTACCAAATATGGGTCAAGTCGGGTACAAGTAAACACGTATAAGACACACTTAACGTAAATGCAGATAACCACAGTAGCAGGTAGACATGCAGCCCAGTCAACAGGAAGTCCAACATACAAACAGTGGGGCTATTGGGCCGAAGCAGTTACACAAGCAATCCAGTTAACAGACAATCCAACAAGTACGTTGGCCCAATATCAGCCCAGTCGAGACGGAGGTGACTCGCAACCAAGGTTGCGACTCGCAAGCGAGGTCTCGGTTCGTCATGCTTTGGTTGCGACTCGCAATCAGAGATTCCGACTCGCAACCGGCGATTCCGACAAAGCAGCTGTGGTTACGACTCGCAATCAGATCGATACGCGTTGATTACGACTCGCAACCGGGAGGTCTCGACAGATCTTGGTGCGGTCTCGAGTAGCAACCAAAGGTTGCGACTCGCAACCGTAGTTACGTGTGCATGAAGACCTTCTAGAACCTGTCATATGTACGAACCAATGGAAATGCATTTTCATGAAACCAATATGTACCATTTCCACTAAAACATGTTTTCTTGTCTGATTACAAACCACAACAGATCAAACAAGCACAATTTCAAATATTTATCATGTTCATAACACATTCAAATTGTTCTTCACACATTCAACATATTCAATCACAAGTATCCAACTGACACTTAACCAAAATCAGGTTATTCAAGCAATATTTAACCACAATCTCAAATCATGAAAGTCATGAACACTCAATCCAACATCATGTCCAAATCCCCTTTAACCAAACCCTTGTTAACCGGAAACAAAACTATCTCCCCCAAAACCGAATACTCACATACTTTCATAAACATTCACCCTAAGTTATCTAGGCATGCTTTTCAAACATAATCAAGCATCAAATCTTTTATCCGAAATTTATATCATCATCCTATATTAATACAAGCAAGAATCATGGTAACACATAGTGACCTTATTAACACATGAACATCTAGAAAGAGCTAAAACCACTAACCGGTTATAGATTCAAGGTGTGCGGGTATGATGGATCGATGAATGAGCTCCCGGTTGGCGGTTCCGAGCTAAAACCGAGTAGGTTCTTGATGTTGGTTGACCCGAGAAGAAGGAGAAGGATGAGAAGAGTGGTCTTGGTTGCTAGAGCTTTAGGGTTTTGGTGTGAGAGATGAGAGTGTGAGAAGAGAGTGTGTAAAATGGTTAAGGGAGGTGGGGTTGGGTTTATATAGTGTTGCGAGTGTGGGCTTGGGTTGGGTTTAATTCCTACGAGGCCAAGGCCTAGCCGGCCCATTACTAATGTTCACTCGAGACCATGGTCTCGAGTCGGGTTGCTTGTGGTTTCGGTTTACGTGTATAACACTTATATATATATATACATACACATAAGCAAATCGGCACATAACACATAATAGCAAATAGTTTTTATATATTTTTACTGTTAGTCGATTACGTACACGTTTGTTACATCGAAAGGTTATCCGGAAAGATCCGAGGTGTCACATTATCCCCAAGTTTTAGGAACTTTCGTCCCGAAAGTTAAGGCAGCCACTGTCAAGCTAGTGTAAGTGAAAGCGTTTCAACGGGGTGTCACATCATTCCCCCGTTAGTTTGGAATTTCGTCCCGAAATTCGTTCGTAGCTTCAGTGCTGGGATTTTCGTTAGGGAACAGCTGGGGATACTTGTGCTTCATCTGGTCTTCCCGCTCCCAGGTATACTCTGGGCCACGTCGCGAGTTCCAACGAACTCGTACAAGGGGTATCTGGCTACGTTTGAGGATTTTGATCTCTCGATCAGTGATCTCAATCGGTTCCTCAGTAAAGTGTAGCTGTTCGTCAATCGTCAGTTCCTTAAAAGGAATCACAAGTGTTTCATCCGACAAACACTTCTTCAGGTTGGATACGTGGAAAACGTTATGTACCGCACTCAGTTCTTCAGGCAGGTTCAATCTATAAGCAACCTTACCGATCTTCTCGGTAATTTCGAATGGTCCGATATATCGCGGATTAAGCTTGCCCCGTTTACCAAAGCGAACCACACCCTTCCAGGGTGAGACTTTAAGTAGAACCCGGTCACCGACCTGGAATTCCAATGGTTTCCTACGCTTATCAGCGTAGCTCTTCTGACGGTCACGAGCTGCCGCCATGCGTTGTCTGATCTGGGCAATCTTCTCCGTTGTATCTACCACCATCTCTGGGCCCGTGATTTGACTATCACCGATTTCCGCCCAGCAGAGAGGTGACCGGCATTTACGACCGTACAATGCCTCAAAAGGTGCTGCCTGAATGCTAGTGTGGTAGCTGTTGTTGTATGAGAACTCTACTAACGGTAGATGCTTCTCCCAGTTCTTGCCAAAGTCGATCACACACGCTCTAAGCATGTCTTCTAGAGTTTGGATGGTACGTTCGGACTGTCCATCCGTTTGCGGGTGATAAGCAGTGCTCATATCCAAACGTGAGCCAAAGCATTTGTGCATAGCTTGCCACAATTCCGAAGTAAATCGAGCGTCTCGGTCGGAAATAATCGAGGTTGGCACTCCGTGCCTCGAAACTACTTCCTTTAAGTAAATCTCTGCCAAGGTAGAAAACTTGTCTGTTTCCTTAATAGCCAGAAAGTGCGCGGACTTGGTCAATCGATCTACGATTACCCAAATAGCATCATTTCCTCGTTGAGATCTAGGTAACCCTGTAACAAAATCCATGGAAATTTGCTCCCATTTCCATTTCGGGATTTCTGGTTGTTGGAGTAGACCTGCTGGCTTCTGGTATTCTGTCTTGACTCTCGCGCAAGTCAAACATTTGCTAACGTATGTTGCTATGTGGGCCTTCATACCAGGCCACCAGTAGGTAGTCTTTAAATCATGGTACATCTTGTCCGAACCAGGATGTACTGAGTAGCGGGACTTGTGGGCTTCGTCCATCACGAGTTCACGTAAACCTCCAAAGAGTGGAACCCAGATACGCCCTGTCACATAGTAAGCACCATCTTCTTTCTGTTCCATTTGCTGTCTCGATCCACGCAGAGACTCAGCCCTAATGTTTTCCGGCTTCAATGCTTCAACTTGGGCATTTCGAATCTGGGTAGGGAGGTTAGACTGGATGGTAAGTTGCAGTGCTCGCACGCGCTTTGGTACGGTGTCCTTTCGACTGAGGGCGTCTGCCACGACATTGGCCTTGCCCGGATGATACTTGATGGCGCATTCGTAGTCATTCAAGAGTTCGACCCATCGACGCTGTCGCATGTTCAATTCCTTTTGCCTAAAGATATGCTCGAGACTCCTGTGATCGGTGTAAATAGTGCACTTGGTACCGTACAGGTAATGTCTCCATATCTTAAGAGCAAAAACCACTGCTCCTAGTTCCAAGTCGTGCGTCGTGTAGTTCTTCTCATGCGTCTTGAGTTGTCGAGAGGCGTAGGCGATAACTTTCTCGCGTTGCATTAGCACGCAACCGAGCCCATGAATAGACGCATCGCAGTAAACCACAAAGTCGTCCGTGCCGTCAGGCAACGAGAGAATAGGAGCGCTACAGAGGTTATCCTTAAGCCTCTGAAAGGCAGATTCCTGTGCTGTATTCCACTTGTAGGCGACGCCTTTCTGAGTGAGTGTTGTGAGAGGTTGTGCAATCTTGGAGAATCCCTGAATGAATCTGCGGTAGTAGCCTGCCAAGCCCAAGAATTGGCGAATTTCAGTGGGGGTCTTAGGCGTAGGCCAGTTCTTTATCGATTCGATCTTAGCTGGGTCGACGTGAATTCCGTCCTTATTAACTACATGACCGAGGAAATGGACTTCCCGAAGCCAGAAGTCACATTTAGAGAATTTGGCGTACAGTTGCTCGTTGCGAAGAAGTTCGAGGATAAGGCGTAGGTGCTGTTCATGCTCTTCTTGACTCTTCGAGTAAATCAAGATGTCATCGATAAACACAATCACAAATTTATCGAGGTAAGGTTTACATACGCGGTTCATAAGATCCATGAACACTGCAGGTGCGTTGGTCATTCCAAAAGGCATGACGAGGAACTCGTAATGACCATAACGAGTCCTGAATGCAGTCTTGGAGATGTCTTCATTACGAACTCTCAGCTGATGATAGCCTGATCGCAGGTCAATCTTTGAATAGTAGCTCGACCCTTGCAACTGATCGAATAGGTCGTCGATGCGCGGGAGAGGGTAACGATTCTTGATGGTAACCTTGTTCAACTCACGATAGTCGATGCACATTCGGAATGTGCCATCCTTCTTCTTGACAAAGAGTACTGGGGCTCCCCAGGGTGATGAACTAGGACGGATAAATCCTTTATCCAATAGTTCTTGTAGTTGCGTAGAGAGTTCCTTCAGTTCTGCAGGAGCCAATCGGTACGGTGCACGAGCTATGGGTGCTGCTCCGGGAGCTAGCTCGATTTGGAATTCGACCTGACGGTGAGGAGGGAGTCCAGGTAGTTCCTCAGGAAATACTTCGGGATAATCGCGTACTATAGGAAAATCTTCAATCCTCTTTTCCTTTTCGCGAGTATTGGTGACGAGTGCTAGGATAGCGGTGTGCCCTTTCTGTAAACACTTCTGGGCTTTTAGAAGCGAGATAATGCCTGTGACTTCTCCACTTTTGTTGCCTTTGACGATGAGGGGTTGACCAGAACGGCGAGGTATACGAACTGCTTTCTCTTGACAGAGGATCTCAGCACGATGTTTGGATAACCAATCCATACCAATAACAACGTCGAAGCTTCCAAGTTTGACAGGGAAAAGATCGATACTAAACGTATGGCCAGACAATTCTAGGGTGCAGTCGTGGATCACGTGCGTGGCCTCGATGTTCTTACCATTAGCTATCTCGACGGTATGCTTAGAACTTAATAATGCGGGCGAATGCTTAAGTTTCTTACTAATGCGAAGGGATACATAACTGGCATCGGCACCGGAATCAAATAACACAGAAACATAACGATCATCAAGTAGGAACTTACCCGCCACGACGTTGGGATCGTTCCTAGCTTCTCCAGCTCCAATCA
The DNA here is from genome assembly GCF_002127325.2 of Helianthus annuus. Taxonomy (NCBI): domain Eukaryota; kingdom Viridiplantae; phylum Streptophyta; class Magnoliopsida; order Asterales; family Asteraceae; genus Helianthus; species Helianthus annuus. The sequence continues at coordinate 22,687,510 of NC_035436.2, read as the reverse complement.
CGAAAGCTCTGCCCCTTGCATTTCCAGCATTGTTATTCTGCTCATTGTTCCCAGCTCCCTGGTTGTTGTTGCGATTCTGATTCAGTTCAGGGCAATCCTTTCGCATGTGCCCTGTTGCCCCACATTTAAAACAAGCTCTGTTGTTTCCCTGCTGCTGTTGCTGTTGAGGTTGTTGCTGATTCTGCCTTGCTGGGAACTGACTTCTGCAATCCTTGGCTTCGTGCCCCATCTTGTGGCATCGCTGACACTGACCCTTGTTACATGCCCCATTGTGGTGCCTGTTACACTTGTTGCACTTAGGGTAGTTTCCCCGGTAGCCACCCTGTTGTTGATTGCCCTTGCTGTTGTCAGTTTTCCTTTGCTGAGCTGGGGCTTGAGTAGGGTTAGCATCCTTGCCCTGATTTCCATCCCACTTCCGTTTGTTGTCACTAGGACTTCCTTCCGCAGCACTGATCCTTTTGGGCAACCTGCCCTCTTCCACAGCCTGATCCGTGAGTTTGTGAGCAAGTCGAACGATCGGCTGAATGGTAGTGTGGTTGGCTGAAGTCACGTGGCTTCGAATTTCTGGAGCCAGACCCTTGATGTACAGTTCGATCCTTCGGTACATAGGTCGAGACATGTTTGGACAAAGAGCAGCATAGTCGTTGGACAGCTTGGTGTAGGTCTCAATCTCTGACCCAACCATCTTGAGTTCATAGTACTCATTCTCAAGCTTGTGGATGTCATCCCTGTGACAGTACTCTTCCTTGATCATATCCTTGAAATCTTCCCACGCAGTAGCGTTTGCAGTCTCCAAGCCAAGCATTTGAATTTGCGCCTTCCACCATGAAAGTGCGCTTCCCTCTAGAGTACCAGTAGCAAACTTCACCCAATTAGCAGTTGGGCATTCACAGACAGCAAAAACAGCTTCGACCTTCTCAATCCAGTGCAGAAGGCCTATGGCACCCTCCGTGCCATTGAAAGGAAGAGGCTTGCAATCCATAAAGGTCTTGAAGGTACAAACACGTGGTTGCACAGGTGCAGGCTGACCTATCGGGTGAGCTGCGAAAGCTGCAGCCACAGTGTTGAGCAGGCTAGTGAACTGAGCCGGGGTCATGTTGACGTTTCCTCGTCCGCGTCCACTCATTGTCTTCATAACCAGAAAACATAGTATGAGTGTGATGTCGTAACATAGCGAGAATAAGATAGAAGAGAGAAGACGCATCTATCTAATCAGGTAACTAGTACGTATAGTAAAGCAGAAAGCATAAGACAAGTAAGCAAGTAACTATGGGTCCGAGCTATGAGGTCAGATAAGTCGAGCCTTGTACTTGGAGTGTAGTGTCGTCACGAGTCACGGGTTATAGTCTGGTTTTTCTCAAAAAGATTTTTCCCCTTTTTAAAACCAAGTTCACTATAACCAATGGCTCTGATACCAATCTGTCACACCCCCAAAATCCACCCGCGGATAACACCCGCTTCGGGGGCGTGACTGACCAGGATCCAGCCACCAATTATACTAAGCATTGGTTAATATTAAAGTAATACTTGCTAACCATAAAAATTAGCAAATATCAAGTTCAGAGTTAAAGGTTTTAAAGTTTAAACAGTAACAAGTAGCGGAAGCATAATTAAATAGTTTTTAAACAGTGTTCATAAGGTAAGCATAATAAATGCCCAACACACGGGCAGACGACCACTACACATCCCAAGTAGCTGCTCCAGTCACTGGCCACCTGCAAAGCATGCAGTAAAGGGGTCAACAATAATGCTGAGTGAGTTCACTAGTTGTCCAGTTTTAATTACCAAAAACTTGTTTCACCAGTTAATTTATCCGTTTATACATGCCATGGGGAGCTACCCCAAAAGTTAGCGACTAAACTGTTTTTCCAATACCGAACACTAGGTAACCGAATGCGTTTCCGCAGGATGCCCCGATGTCAATGTTCTATCATCATTGACGGATGCCTGAGTACATTAGTTCACGACCGATCCCATACCATGGCACGGTGTGAGGCTGGTAAGACCTAAATAGCGCTATCAACTAATAACCCGTTCGCCTGGCACCGGCGACTAATCGGTATTATGTAGTAGGGACTTGAGTGATAGAGTTGCGTTTAGTGCCGTTAGTTGCAATCCGTATAAACAGTAATTAACTAAAAAGGTTTCCCAATACAAGGGAAGATAAAGTAAGTTGTTTCCCAATAACTAGGGAAGGAGTGTAGACGGTATCCCCTTTACAAGGGGATAGGGTTGTTTTAGTCTCGTGTCCCAAACCACCGGGACGCATGCTTTTAAGTTGTGAACTCACCTTGGGTTGCTCGGTATGATACGTTACTTGGTTAAGTATGTTGGTCACCACGTCCTAACATGGTTACCAAATATGGGTCAAGTCGGGTACAAGTAAACACGTATAAGACACACTTAACGTAAATGCAGATAACCACAGTAGCAGGTAGACATGCAGCCCAGTCAACAGGAAGTCCAACATACAAACAGTGGGGCTATTGGGCCGAAGCAGTTACACAAGCAATCCAGTTAACAGACAATCCAACAAGTACGTTGGCCCAATATCAGCCCAGTCGAGACGGAGGTGACTCGCAACCAAGGTTGCGACTCGCAAGCGAGGTCTCGGTTCGTCATGCTTTGGTTGCGACTCGCAATCAGAGATTCCGACTCGCAACCGGCGATTCCGACAAAGCAGCTGTGGTTACGACTCGCAATCAGATCGATACGCGTTGATTACGACTCGCAACCGGGAGGTCTCGACAGATCTTGGTGCGGTCTCGAGTAGCAACCAAAGGTTGCGACTCGCAACCGTAGTTACGTGTGCATGAAGACCTTCTAGAACCTGTCATATGTACGAACCAATGGAAATGCATTTTCATGAAACCAATATGTACCATTTCCACTAAAACATGTTTTCTTGTCTGATTACAAACCACAACAGATCAAACAAGCACAATTTCAAATATTTATCATGTTCATAACACATTCAAATTGTTCTTCACACATTCAACATATTCAATCACAAGTATCCAACTGACACTTAACCAAAATCAGGTTATTCAAGCAATATTTAACCACAATCTCAAATCATGAAAGTCATGAACACTCAATCCAACATCATGTCCAAATCCCCTTTAACCAAACCCTTGTTAACCGGAAACAAAACTATCTCCCCCAAAACCGAATACTCACATACTTTCATAAACATTCACCCTAAGTTATCTAGGCATGCTTTTCAAACATAATCAAGCATCAAATCTTTTATCCGAAATTTATATCATCATCCTATATTAATACAAGCAAGAATCATGGTAACACATAGTGACCTTATTAACACATGAACATCTAGAAAGAGCTAAAACCACTAACCGGTTATAGATTCAAGGTGTGCGGGTATGATGGATCGATGAATGAGCTCCCGGTTGGCGGTTCCGAGCTAAAACCGAGTAGGTTCTTGATGTTGGTTGACCCGAGAAGAAGGAGAAGGATGAGAAGAGTGGTCTTGGTTGCTAGAGCTTTAGGGTTTTGGTGTGAGAGATGAGAGTGTGAGAAGAGAGTGTGTAAAATGGTTAAGGGAGGTGGGGTTGGGTTTATATAGTGTTGCGAGTGTGGGCTTGGGTTGGGTTTAATTCCTACGAGGCCAAGGCCTAGCCGGCCCATTACTAATGTTCACTCGAGACCATGGTCTCGAGTCGGGTTGCTTGTGGTTTCGGTTTACGTGTATAACACTTATATATATATATACATACACATAAGCAAATCGGCACATAACACATAATAGCAAATAGTTTTTATATATTTTTACTGTTAGTCGATTACGTACACGTTTGTTACATCGAAAGGTTATCCGGAAAGATCCGAGGTGTCACATCTACCCTACCCTGCCATCATCAACCATATAAACAAGGATTAGTATTGATTCAAAAAAATCTAAAATTTTTTAAATTAACAAATTCATTGTTCTTGATTAAAAAAAAACATGTATAAGAAAATGGAAATTAACTAAACACATTGAACTAGATTATACAACAATTTGGTGGTGGGAAATCATACCTTGGGCTACTCGCGCAATCTTTTTAACAAAACCAGTTGAAACGAATTTATTCCTTATGTTGATGACAAGGAATGACAACCCTGCTTGTAAAATTTACCAGCCAGTTCAAGTATCCAAAATGAAATATCCAATCTCCAATCATGTTTATTTGGTACACCTTAGTATTTATGTAGCTTAACCTGTAGTAATAAGTGAAAATTTTCAATTAAAATGAAGCCAAAAGAAGTATGTTTATTGTTGGTACACTTTACGTGGACGCGACTCGACTCGGTTCGATTCGGTTCGGTTCGACTAGGATAGGTTCGGCTCAAGCCCGACGTCACGACATTCCTCCGTCGTGCGCCCTAGAGTTCAACACGCGAAGCACGGAGAGCCGCAAACCGTTCCCGCCGACACATCATTATGCTACCAGGGTGACCTAAACGGTCATGCCATATATTGAATGTGTCTTTATCTAACAGCTTTTGGTTACTCAACATGTATGATTCCATAGGATTGATATTAGTACAATATAATCCAGAGGATAAGGCTTCTAATTGTTCAACAATGGTTTCTTGACCATTTTTGCTTGAAGTAATTTGAAGATATTCAATTTTATTTTCAGCTATTGTTTTGTAGCTATTGTTTTTAGGTGGTAACCGTTTTTTCGATTATCTTTAAAGCTGAGCAAATTTCTTCTGGATCTTCTAGAATATAATGTGTTATCAATACTTAATTGGGTACCCGAAGATAATGTTATTTGTGCTCTACCGGAGCCTTTGATAAGGTTACTAACACTAGATATAGTACTAATCAGTGTCTCTGCCGGAGACAACTAAGAGAAAAAATCTCAAATCTTTGAGAATATTATTACTACTACCGCTATATACCAGACATTCATCACCAATAATAGCTCTACTAGAGCTAGCATACATATTTTTTTCAGGAAATAAAAATAAATAAAAGTTAGTGCAAAGAAGTAAAATGAAACATTGCAAGAGTTTCAAACCAAAACCAAATACAAAGGTCACAATGTGAAAAGTAAAACATAAAAGGTACATTAAATATGTTTAAACATCACGAACATTTTCAATGAAATCACATGCATCCATGGGTCGCATCCAAATGAACGTCTGGTATCGTGGCTGGAGGTGTATCCTCAATCATATTAGTTTCAACATTCTTTCCTTTTTCTTTCATCATGCGTTGATATGCCTCAGCGAGGTGTTAGGGGTGCCACATGTGCAGGACCAATGATTTGACATCCCACATTTATAACAAATGTTGCTTTGGTTCCCGCTACTTTTCCCTTTTCAAGGTCGCCCCATATTATGTCGACTCGATTCACCATCGCTATTTTTAGTGTTCTGGGACTGTCGATGTCATGTATATCCTAGTCCTCGACCACGACCACGACCTCTGCTAGGGCCGTGGCCTCTACGTCTACCTCGTCCGCTTTGATAATAGGCGACATTTGCTTCAGGGAATGGGCTTGCACCGGCGGGTTGCGATTAATGGTTTTGTAGTGGGAGCTTGTTGTTTTGCTCCGCAACCAGAAGGCATGATATGAATTCACAATATTTAGTAAATTTACGTTCCCGGTATTGTTG